>NC_064828.1:12878253-14094253 GCF_024166365.1 Elephas maximus indicus | reverse complement strand
GTAATATGGCACACAAATGTTAGGAACAATGAATAGGAACATGGACAAAGACTGTAATCTTCTGACAAGGACCAAACCAAAAAAAGAAAAAATCCGTTGCTGTTGAGTCAATTGCAACACACAGCGACCCATGGGACAGAGTAGAACTGCCCCATAGGGTTTCTAAGGAGTGGCTGGTAGATTCGAACTGCTGACCTTTTGGTCAGCAGCCAAGCTCTTAACCACTGTGTCACCAGGGCTCCTCCTATAGGTTTCAAAGGACACTTGGTAAGCATAGGGGATGGTGTGAATGGCTGAAATCCATTCATTCCTGCCACAGTATGTCAAACTTGTCTCTCCAGATAAAGGCCGGACTGAGAGCCACACCTGGCAGCGGCCCCGTGGAAGGAGGCTGAAGCAGCCTGAGACCTTTTGTTCTTTATGAGAAACAACTAGTTGAGAAAAGAATAGGAAAGAGACGAAGGTAGAGAAAGAGGAACAGAAGGAAGGGGGAAGGGGGGAGGGATCAGCACATTTTAAATGTGAATTTATGATGATATAAGCAATTCTGTTAAAAAATCAGAGAAGGGAAAGGTGAGCCCATGTGTTGTAGGAGTGTGCGCGCTGTGAGAGGCAGAGCAGAGCAGCTGATCCGCCCTTCCTCCAGCCGCATTTGTTATTCTGTTCAGACCAACAGTGGAGCTTGATGCTCAGCAGTCTTAAAGGGGACTCAAGGGGGCCACCCAGTCATTTGAGGCCAGCCTTCAAAGAGACAGGCTTCCATATATGGGCTCAAGCACTGCACACACATCCACAGCAGCTGGGGGCTGCCGACTGAGCTATTTTTAAAAACCCCATGGAGGAGTAGGCATTAAAGGGTGATAACCACTGCCCATTCTAGAATGGTTCTCACACACCTTAGCCAGGATCCGTCCATCTGGTTAACTTCAAAATGTCCAATGTCTCCACAGGACAAATGCGACCCTGCAGACAGGCAGGCATGTTGGGCTCCACGTGTTACACATGACTAAGAAGAGAACGAAGGAGCCCTGGTGGCGCAGTGGTTAAAGTGACTGACTGCTAACCCAAAGGTTGGCGGTTCGAAAGATGTGGCAGACTTACAGCCTTGGAAAACCTATGGGGTCGCTATGAGTCGGAATAGACTCAACGGCAGTGGGTTAAGAGGAGAATGCTTGGAAGATGAAACTAAACTGCACAGGGCTATAGTGAACCCCGAAAATTACAGAGCTCTCCTTTTCCTTCTCATTATTAGCTGTTCCTTCCTCAAACATTGACTCATTTTTGGTTGAGCAAAGACCTCCAAATGGGTGTGATCTTATCCTTGAGTAACATGTTTATAAAGAGTGAGGTCTGACAGTAACCTTGCCTAACTTTTTACCTCTGTTCATTTATCCCATGAAACAAATTATTGGGGATTTGCATGAGGCTAATTTCTTTAAACTTGCTATTTTAATGGGAACTGGATAAAACTATATTTTTCAAACCCTTTTTTGGGCTTTCCCAAAATAGCTTACTCTAAAGAATCATGAAATGAACCTTGATTGGCATCTTGGATTGTGGACAGTCTTCAAAGGATGTATACCGGTATTCTAAGATGTGATCTTTGAGGTTAACCAAAACCAACTCTTAATGGTTTCCTGTTCTTTGAAATAGAGAGTTGTGAAAAAAGATATATATAAATAAGAAAAACAGGGAAATCACTGAGTTTCAAGAGATCTTTTGATTAAGATAATCAGTTTTTCATATTATTAAATGGCCATCTTCACGACACTTTGAGTTTGATCCCTGCAGGATGGTAACAGCGCACTTGCTGTGTTTCTGCCTGGGCCATGAATTCTGCCTAGTGATAGTGCTGTATGAACAGACACGGTCCACACCCCAACTCAGATTTCGCGCTTCTTAGGTGACATCTGAAAAATTTACATGTTTTCAAAATGTCAGCTCTATGAATCTCCAAACTTTGAAGGGTTTCTGCAAATGGAGAATTTTTATAAAATACAATGACCAATTCATGCAGAAAGCCAGGCCCTAAGTAAGGAGCTATTCTAGATGCTGTCCACTCTGGATTTGGTGGTCACGTGATTGCTTTCTGGACCCAGCAGTCAGCCTGGTTAGGGTTTGCGTCTATATCCTGCAACGTGCGGGCTGCGAAGCTTCAGCTTCCTCACGTGTGAAGTGAGGATAATAACACCAAACTTTGTGTAGTCATCGATAAGATCAACCAAAAGGATACCTGTAACGCAAACCACATGACCCCTGGTCCACTGCGGACCCTCAGTAAGGGTTGGCTTGCAAAAGAAAAACCAGAGCAGAGGAAATAAAATTAATATACCAAAATAAAAGAGCCTTTTCATGAAACAGAAATGCTCCCGAGAGGAAAACGCAGGTGACACCTCGTCCATGTAAGCAAAAGCAAGTTCACAAATGGAACACAAAACTGCAGACAGAGTAAAATGAGTGTCATCAGTTTGTGGCTAAGCTGTGGTGCTGAGTTCTGCTTCTTGTCCATGCTTCCTGTCCTCCCTTCTCAGCATGGCACTGCCCACAAGCACACCGCCACCGAGAAGCTCAGGCTGGAAACATCCGGACTTCAAACATTTTCTTTTGTGAAAAGGAACAAGCCAAATACTATTCTTAGGCAGAAAACAAATACGAGTTTTCTTCCTATAAGTAAGCTCAGCAAGTTTGACTGCCTTAATCTGCTCCTCATGTTCACACAAGGCTTTTCATTGTTCACAGTGTCAGCATTCTGTGCCTATAAACCTAGGCCACATCAGCCATTGAAGGGTGGCGGGGAGTTCTAAGACTCTTGGCACCCTAGTAGGTTCTCTAAAAAAAAAAAAAGAACAACAACAACAAAAACCCCAAACCTGTTGCCATCAGGTTGATTCTGACTCATAGCGACCCTACAGGATGGAGTAGAACTGTCCCATATGGTTTCTAAGGAGCGGCTGCTGGATTTGAACTGCCAACTTTTCGATTAGAAGCTGTAGCTCTTAACCTCTGTGCCACCAAGGCTCCAGTGGGTTCTCTGCTCCTGATTTATTTATGTGACTGGATACAGCTGCATCTTGAGTCACTGGGCCCTAAGCGGTGACTGGCATATAAAAAATGTTCATAGGCATTTAAAAATAGTTAAAAAAAAAATTCTGACATCTGCAAAGGCTATGACATAATTCGCTAAGTTTAGCGTATAAAATAGTGTTGGGTGTCTGTACCAGCTGAAGGTTAAGTTCATCTGGACCAGCTGGAGAAGAGAAATACCACATGACAAGGAGTGGTGGGAGAGGCAAAAACAGACTTCCTGCCACCAAGCATGAGGCCCAGGGCGAGCGTGAGGGAGAAATTGTCTCAGGAGAGGCTGTGAAAAGTGCATTCACAAGAGAGATCAAACCAGTTATCATAGCTGCCCTGTGGAATTGGAACAAAAGTGGGGCAGAAGCAGGCTGCACCAGGAAGAAAGGCTGAAGAACGGTGACTCACAGGGCGCCATGCGGCTGCAGACGAGCTGAGGGACACAGAGGAAGGTACGTGGGCACGCTGGGGCATAAGTCAGCAGAGAAGAAGGCAGCCACTGAGGCACTATACACGGGGCAGTGGCAGCCAAGGAAGCCATTTCTTTTTGCAACGGAGACATGCAGTTCCCTGAGAGCAGTGGTATGAAGAGGGAGGCTGCCGAGGAGCCACCAGGAGAAGATGGTGGAAGGCTTAACACCCACTCAGCTGTCTCCCTCAGTGACACCTGTCACCTTGCCAGGCAGACAGTCACCCTCCCTCGGAGCGCCCACGGCACCGTGTCCACTCCTCAATCAGCACACAGCTCACCATTCTGCAACAAGGGGGTTTTGTAGGCTCCCAGCCCTGGCCCCTGGGGTGCGAGTCAATGCTGACTGGATGAAGCAAAGTGGTGCTGGACTTCAGGAGGCTGACCTGTTGGGCCCAAGGCCAGAGGCAGAAGCCACTCACTGTGAAGCCAGAGGAACGTGGGAGGGGCGTGGACTCCTGACTGCCAGAAGACGGAAGGGCAGGTGTGCTGACAACAGGGTGTCGGGACTTTGCTTCCTGACCCAGGTACCAGTGGATGTGGAGACACAGGCCTATGGAGCAGTCTTAGCCTAAGTGAGGGGGCCCAAAGAGAGGACGAGGCTGAGAGCCAGGAGGCCTGCCCTCTAGTCCTGGCTTCATCACTAGCAGATGAGGTGACCTTGGGGGAATCACCATTGTACCTTGTCCTTGTAAAATTAGGGAGCCAGGATAGATCTCTGGTTCTCAAACCTGGCTGATCATCAGACGCACCTGGGAGCTTTACAAACACACATGCACATATGTGCAGGCATTTACACACACACACACACACACACACACACACACACTCCCCTGAATCAGAGGCTCTGGTCAAATCTCCCAGGACCTCTGACGGTCATGCAGGTGTGGACTGTACTGGGACTAGATAAGCTTGGAGGGCACTTCCAGCACTAGAAAACCATGAAACACACAGAGACTTTTTAAAGACCCATTTTTTCCTATACTTTCTCTTGAAGGAGTCACGCGCTTTCCTTGTTTCAGAGACAGGACAGAGTTGCCTCTATCACCTGAGGGAGGTCAGTAGACTACCGCTTACCCCACAAGGCTCAGCTACGAGGCAGCGAGCCAGGAGCCCAGCGTGCAGTCACAGGCCACAACCCAGAGTAGGGAGGGGTGTGGCTCCCAAACCAGCACACCCAAGGTTAGAGTGAGCCAGTCTTCCTCCCAGGGCTCCTCTGGGGCCAGGCAGCAACAGCAGGCTCTACATCTCAGGCACACGGTGATTAGTGGCGCCATCTTGGTGTCGTTGTTGGGGTCAGCTGGCTACCTGACATTGTCCTAACACGATAACAGCTTCCATGTACAGAGTGCCCTGATCCTTCCTGTGTGCCAAGCCCCACACCAGCTGCTTTGTAATCCCTGCTACACCGAATCACCATCGGCATCCTATGGAGTTCTCTTAGTAGCTCCAGTTTATAGATTAGACAACAGGTTTGAAAGGTTAAATTGTTTGCCTGAGATCACAGAGCTAGGAGCTGGAATTTAAACGGGGCTATCTGATCTTGATGGGGCACCGGTGGTTCAGTGGTAGGACTCTCACCTTCCATGCGGGAGACCAGGGTTTGATTCCCAGCCAGTGCACCTCAGACACAGTCACCACCCGTCTGTCTGTGGAGGTTTGTATGTTGCTATGACGCTCAACAGGTTTCAGCGGAGCTCCCGGACTAAGGCAGACTAAGAAGAAAGGCCTAGCAATCTAACTCCAAAAATCAGCCAGCAAAAACACTATGGGTCACAATGGTCTGATCACTAACTGCTAACGGGGGTGATGCAGGACCAGGCAGCGTTTTGTTCTGTTGTGCACGGGGTCACCATGAGTTGGGGGCCGACTCAATGGCATCTAACAAGCAACAACAACCGGACCTTGAGGTTACATTCTTAGCCTATTACAGGTTCCACTCCTTAAAGCTTCTGGAGGGGAGTCCCCCCACTCCAACTTGCCCTTTAGAGAAGAGGGCAGAAGCACGCCTGGCCCAGGGCTGCTGCCCAGGGCGTCTCCTGCTTACCTTGGCCAGCCTGGCTCGCTTGATGAGGTCATTGAGTTTGCGCACAGCTGCTTTCTGCGGGAGGCTCTGGATGTCCCTGAAGAGGTCCTGGGCCTCGGCCTCGAAGAGCCTGCGGTTGTCGGTGTTCTGCAGGGGCTGCGCCCAGAAGGAGCCAATGTAGACACGTAGCACCTCGGGTGTGTTGATGACCTTGCCGAGGGACCACATGAGGGCCCCGTAGACACGCATCAGCTGCTGTGTGTCCACCTGGTCAGCCTTGTTGAGCACCACGCGGATCTTGTCATCCTGGCCCCGGAAGGCTTTGATGGCCTCCGAGAACTCGTCCGAGATGTCCAGTTTGTGAGCGTCAAAGAGCAGGATGATTCTGTCGACCCGCTCTGCAAACCACTGCAGCACCTGGCAGAAGTCATAGCCTGGGTGGAGAGAGCAGGCCGTCAGTGCTTCCACTGCTGCGGGGATCCGGCAGCTGCCGGGGGCAGGGAGGAGGGATGGTGGTGCCCTGAGACCCATTTCAAATGGGGCCCCCAGGCTGGACCATCTGCCTAATGCTGGGCGTCCTGGGGGCCATTCCACGGCAAGCAACAGGGAGTAAAGAGGGCCTCATGGTCACCTTGATGGTGCACTGTTTACTTCCGTATCTGTAGTTTTGGTTAGCCCTCACAGGTGTCTTATATTACCCAATACAGTCTTTCAGATCAATGGCAACATTGATTAATGGCTCTGTAAAACCACAGGCCGTGGGTCAAAAGCTCCCACTTCTGTCAAAATCTCACGTTTCTAAAAGCACCGGCGATGGAAGGGGAAGAAAATCTGGATTCCAGGTGCCCGGTAAACATCACAAAAGAGGGATCGTCTTCTCTTAACCCTAGTTCCTACAGTTCTAAGGAGGTCAAAGGTTGTCCTGGCCGAGGCAGTGACCACTATTTATTGTTTGGGCTATTTATATCTTAAGTATGTTATAAATATTTTTAAAAGTTATGTCTCACAGCTATTCTGTGAAATGGTTTCTTGCCAATTTCTTTTTTAAAACGGCCAGGCCCATAACAGACTCTGTTTAGCTTGCTCTGGCCACGTACCAACACTCTCCAACTCACGCAGTTAGATAAACATTCCTCTCAACCTGCGGTCAAGGCTTTCAGGCATTTCCCCAGGGGGGCAGATTCCCACGAAAAGCAACAAGAGAAGGCCTGGCCCACAAAGTTTATTTTTAATCGGGGTCTGATTAGCCACGGAATCGGAGTCTTACTCTAGCCCAGCCTAGAGCCCAGGTGTGGGGTCACCTTTCCTGACTCCTATGTGAGTGCTCTTCCCCCTTTTTTCAAATTATGAAAGCTTTCCCAAGTACATAAAAGTGTAGAGAATAACATGTATGCTGACCTAAGCAGCGTGCAACTTTAACGAAGTTTGACATTTGCCATGTTTGCTTCAGATACTTTTTATACTAAGCCTACTTATATATAATAAAACACCACTCAGCCATGATAAGGAATTAGATCTTCACTTATCAACATAGATAAATCTAGAAAAAATCAGTTTCACGAGGATATGTACAATATGATAATATTCACGTGAAATGTTAACATACAAAACAATACTCAGCAGCCTACGGATATACCCAAAAAAACCAAACCCGTTGCTATCGAGTCGATTGTGATTCATGGCAACCCCATGTGTTACAGAGTAGAACTGCTCCATAGGGTTTTTTTGGCTGTGATCTTCATGAAAGCAGATTGCTAGGCCTTTCTTCCACAGTGTCACTGGGTGGGTTTGAACTGCCAACCTTCAAGTTAGCAGCTGATTGCAAACCGCTTGCCCCACCCTGGGACCTTATGGATACATACTATACAGCAAAAATGCAAAAGTGTTAGCATCAATTCCAGGGTAATCGTTCACTCTGCATAGAGGGAGTGTGGAAT
This sequence comes from Elephas maximus indicus, assembly GCF_024166365.1. Taxonomy (NCBI): domain Eukaryota; kingdom Metazoa; phylum Chordata; class Mammalia; order Proboscidea; family Elephantidae; genus Elephas; species Elephas maximus. Next base: position 14,086,746 of record NC_064828.1, on the reverse strand, counting down.
CTAAGGTGGACCAGAAAGCGTCTAGAGAAGGATCTAACAGGCAAAAATAAAGGAGTTCAATGGGTTAGAGTTTCCATGAATTTGAAAACAGGTGTAAGAGAGTAGTTGAACAAGGAAACTGGAGTCAGACATTTTTAAAAAGAAAACAAAACGTTCAGGAGTGCTGAAGACCCCGGGTACCCACCCGTCTGCCCCCAGGGGAAACCACTCCCTGAACGAGGTGTTTTTATCTCTGTGCCTCTCTGTACACTGCCAGTCCACGCTTTTCACTCCTCTGCTTTGTCTTGCTGATTCCCTGGGGGCTGGGGGGGCAAAGGAGCTTTCGGAAGGAGGGCTGGAGTTTATTTTCACAGCCGTCAGCAGTCCGTGTACAACAGAGGAAAATCAAAGACCTCCTGAATGGGTCACGCAGTAGTATGTAAAGATTTAGAGTGAAGACTTCCCTGAGTCCTGTCCCTGCACACCCAGAACAAACTGCCTCCCAAGGTAACAGTAGGTGCTGCTGTCATTTGAGACTGACTTCCACAGCAGACGGCCCCAGACCATGGGAGGAGAGACTCCGCAGATGAGTGAGGGTGCTGTCCTCGGGGAGCCAGGAGGACACCTTGGAAGCACCCACCAGAAGAACCTGTGTGTGGCCCTGCTTGTCTAGTATGGGTGACTGACTGGTCACTCTCACCTGCCTGCTCTCTCACGTGGTCTCCCTTGTGGCCAAAACCCAGTAACTGAAAGTTCAGATATGGTTTAAAGAAAGTGCTGTCCGGCAGCACGCTGGGGTGGACATGAGTGGTTTTTTGCTGAACATCACTCCTGTTTGGGGGTGCCTTGTGGGAACCCTGGTAGCGTAGTGGTTAAGTGCTCCAGCTGCTAACCAAGAGGCTGGCAGTTTGAATCTGCCAGGCACTCCCTGGAAACTCTATGGGGCAGTTCTACTCTGTCCTATACGGTCACTATGAGTTGGAATTGACTCGACAGCAGTGGATTTGTGGGCAATAAAAGCTGCAGGTGTGGCCAGCAGTCCCCGGCCCCTCCTTAGGAGGGTAGGGTACAGGCAGGTGAACTAGACTCAGGCGACCAGCTCCTCCTCCCTGCACCCACGGTGGGATGCCGAGCTGAGAATCCGGCGGTGGCAGCTTGCTAACCCTCCTCTGAGCCCAGTTTGCCCACCTTCCCATTAATTCTGTGAATGACCTGATCTTCCCCCAAATTCCTTTTCTGCTTATGTTAGTCAGAATCTGTTTCCTTGGTTTGCTACCAAGAACCATGACTGGTAGGTTTTTTTCCCTACATTTTAGTATTTCTGAAATTTGGATGTCTCTTACAATTAATGCCACAAGAAACCTGCCAGCCCCGAGGCAGAGAAGCTGAAACCCAACTGCCACACCAGCGCATGGGCTGTCAGCCATGTAGAGATGGTGTCTCCTCTTCCGAGGGGCTGTGGACAAGCTGCTGGCCTTGGTAGCTACCACGTGTTTGAACTTAAATTTTGGTTCCTGCTAGTGAGTTTAAATGTCCTTAAAAAGATTTCATTCCAAAGCTACAGTGAAATAAAAAGTTGTTGGAAACAGAGCTGCCAGGTGCAAGTTTACTATAAGTGAACCCAATACCCATCTCTGGAGGAATGACCATATGTCCGTATTTTCTTGTTTAAAAGCAACAATGAGAGCTCAATAAGGCTTAAGAAGTACAGGCAGATAAAGCTGTGTTATCTACTGTCATTGAGCAGGTGTAAAAGGACTGCTGGTCACATGTCAGATAATGTAATCAAAGATATAGATTTCACCGAGTGTCTGGGAAGAGAGCAGAGAACTATTAAAGCTGGGAGAGGCTGGTCTGCTCAATTACTGTACCGTGAAGGACTTGGGCACCAAATACCTATCTCCCCAAAGCTCCTAGCTGATCCTTAAGAAATGATTTGACTTTCCATGAAAGTTATTTAGTTAAGAAGAAAACCTAAAAGCCTAATTCCTCAGCATTTGGTGAGTTGGAACATTCTGTCGCTGTCACGCTGATCATCTCTCAAAAGAAAAAGAGCCAGTCAGAGACTGGAGGACCTGAGACCACTGATTCGCAAAGTGTGGTCTTGCATTAGAATCAAACAAGGGGCAAGTTAACACGGACTCCCAGGTCCTTCCCCAACCCACCCCATGAGGGGCCCACCTAACCAGGGGCCGGGGCCAGGGCCAGGGCCTGGGGCCGGGGCCGGGGCCGGGACCTGGGGCCGGGGCCGGGGCCGGGGCTGGGGCTGGGGCTGCCGATGAAGCTCCCCCGGTGACTGCGCTGCACGGTCAAGTCTGAGAACGACTGCGTTGAACTGAATGCCAAGGACCGGATTGTACAGATTACACTTAAGTTTCCGGTGGTGAGCAAAACAAACAGTTAAAGTACGGTTTCTCTTCATCCCGGAGTTACCAATAGACGGCTAGGTGGTGCGTTGTAGATCCGAGGAAACCCAGAATTCAAATACGCTTTTTTGAACATGAATTCTTAGACTCACGGATGCTCTCTGCCTTTGCTCTCGCTGGGCCTTGGCCCCGGCAAACCCTTCCCCTCTGGTCCCGATCTACAAATCCTGCCCAGATCCCATTCATTCTTCAAAATACCTGGATGAACCCTGATTCAGTTACATGTTACTTAACTTTTCTTTAAGCCCCGATCTTCTCATCTGTAAAACAGGGCTATTAGGTGATCACAAGAGAAAATGCTTATAACGTGCCCAGTACTATGTTGAGACTGAATAAACCCTTCAATAAAGGTAAGTTATTATTATTATATTTTATTATATATTGTACAATATATTATTACATAATATGTGTCATTATTATTTCTCTCCCCCCATGGGTGGAATCAATTGCTCCCTCTTCTCATCTTTCAGAGCGCTTTGCATCCCTACTGCACCACTTTGCACAGTGCCTCATAATCAAGTGGCTGTATCTGTCTCCCTCATTAGATTACAAATCCTTTAACCACAGCGGCCATGTTTTTCTCATTATGGCACAAGCTAGTGCTTAACAGTATGGGTTTTGGACCATGCTGCTTGGGATGTAATCCTGGCTCCATCGCTTACTAGTTCTGTGACCTTGAGCGAGTGACTTAACCTCTCTGTGCCTCATTTCTTTCTCTGCAAAAAGGGGCTAATAATAATACGTAGTTCATGGGGCTGAAGAGTTAATACATGTGAAGGCTTTAGAACCGCCCTGGCACCTAGAAAGCACTACTGGTTACTGGTTAGGATGTTTTCAATCTTTGTATCAAATGCTGGTGCACAGTGGGATTAAAACAAATGTCGTACAACAAATGAAGGATGTCTGGCTGGGGAGAATATAGTCTGGAGCCATGGGAAACAGCAAAATTAATTAGGGTAAAAACAACAATACAGTGATACTTGAGCCAAGTGAGAGAATTCAAGTGCCGAGAAAATAGCTAACAGAAGATACTGACTGGGCAGAAAACCACTCATACTTTATAAATAGAGCCAGTGGACTCACAAAGGCCCAGCGACCTTCCTTTTCTTGCTTGTGAAATGGGCGGACTTCAACCAGATGGTCTTAAAGATCCCGGCTTGCCCCTAGAATAAATCTGATTCTAATCAGACACTCCGTGACGTAGAAAAATCCTGTGCGTACTCACATGGCAGGGATAACTCAGGGCACACACATGTACTCACTCGGGGGAGAATAAGGAATTTTCCCAAAGATTCTGCTACAGAAGATAGTGATTCTTATCCACATCAGAGGTCAGCCACACTGTGCTAAGTAGGTTTGTGAACTGAGCTACAGCTTAAAGCAAGGTTGAAAACAGTGACCCTCAGACTGAATGTGGCCCTGAGATGCTGTTTTGTTTGGCCTGCACAGTGTTCTTAAAATCTTGAATTGACCGTCTTTGGTCAGGGCACACAGTGCTCAGTTCTTACAGATGGCCAAGTTCACGGATGTACCCACACATGGGAAACCCTGGTGGCATAGTGGTTAAGTGCTACTGCTGCTAACCAAAGGGTTGGCAGTTCGAATCCGCCAGATGCTCCTTGGAAACTCTATGGGGCAGTTCTACTCTGTCCTATAGGGTCGCTGTGAGTCGGAACCAACTTGACGGCACTGGGTTTTTTTGGATTGGAACACATGTCCCCTGGAAATTGGGAGTACACCGAATATCCTTTTGGAATTTAAAGATGCTTCAAATACAAAAGTCAAAGGTTAATTAATAATTATGGTATGCCGAGGGAGTGCTTAAAGCCCTGGTGGCTCAGTGGTTAAGAGCTCAGCTGCTAACAAAAAGGTCGGCAGTTCAAATCCACTAGCCGCTCCTTGGAAACCCTATGAGGCAGTTCTACTCTGTCCTTAGGGTCGCTGTGAGTCAGGTTTTAGGAAGTACCTGGAACTGCTGCTGAGGGACATAACTCTTTAGAGCTAAGCTTACTGGCTTTATCCATAATAGCCCAAAACTGGAAAGAACACGAATGTCCCTCCACAGGCAAATGGATAAACAAACCTTGGCACATCTACATGGTGGAATATCACTCAGCAATAAAGAGGAATGAACTACTGACACAGGCAAGGCCAAAGATGAATCTCAGAAACATAATGCTGGGTAAAAGGAGCCAGGCAACAAAGAGTACATGCTGTACCAGTTCATTTATATTAAATTCTAGAACAGGGATAACTAAGCCGCAGTGACAGAACGCATATCAGTGGTGGCCAGTGTCTGGGGGTGGGGTTGACGATGGACTGCAGAGTGTCATGAGGGAGCTTCTCGGGGTGGTGGGAAGTTTATATACCTTGATAATGGTGGTGGCTTACCAGTACATAAGTTGGTCAAAACTCACCAAATTGTAAAATTGAAATGGGTGCATTTTATTATACATAAATTATGCCTCAAAGAAATTGATTTAAAAAAGTAAAAACAAATAAAGAAAAGAAGAACGTTCAGAAGGAAAGAAAGAAAAGAGCCCAAAGCTGCTAAACCTGTTGAAAGAAACACATCTCCACTACCGCTAAAAAAAAAAAGGAACCAGAAAGATGAAATTTGTTCCTCACGGGGATGACATAACTGATCTGGCTGTATGTGGAGTGGAATTTACCTCTACACTTTAATCAAGATCAGTCTCAAGAGCCACTCAAAGAGGTCAAAGTAAAATTTGACTTGCCCACTGGAACTCTGAGGGCTGCATAATTCCACAAATGTCCTGTTTCTGGCCGAGGTGGTAAAAGAGCCCTTTAGAGTGAGGGTTCACGAAGCACAGACACTCCCAGTTTATGAGTTTGGTTCCAGCCAGGCAGGGTCCAGCCTGACCTGGGGAACACGTGGCTGTGAATGTGTGCATGGTGAGCTTGCACGTGGGTGGGTAACCTGTGTGTGTGCGAGTGTGTGTGTGTGGGTGGCAACAGCTGATGTAATAATAGCACTGCCCCATGGTGCCCCAATTTTTTTTTTTAATTGTGCTTTAGGTGAAAGTTTATGGAGCAAATTAGTTTCTCATTAAACAATTAATACTCAGTATCTTTTGAACTCATTCATTTAACCATAGAAATTTCAAAAGTAGCACTTGAATATGGGTGAAATATGCACAGCTTGACTAATATAACTGATGTCACTAAGTTGTACACAAGAAAAAGGGAGTATCGCTAAGTGTATATGTAATTTTGCAAAAACTATATACATCTACATATACACACACACACATACACACACACATATAAAACCAAAAACCAAACCTGCTCCCATCAAGTCGGCTCCGACTCATAGCGACCCTATAGGACAGAGAAGAACTGCCATATAGAGTTTCCAAGGAGCACCTGGCAGATTAGAACTGCCTACCCTTTGGTTAGTGGCCGTAACACTTAACCACTACGCCACCAAGGTTTCCATATGTACATGTATATACATAAAATGCAGCCCTAGTGGTATAGTGGGGTTAAGGGCTAGGCTGCTAACCAAGAGGTCAGCAGTTCGAATCTACCAGCTGCTCCTTGGAAACCCTACAGGGCAGTTCTACTCTGTCCTATGGGTTGCTATACATAAAATAAAACAAAGCGGGGCTACAGATGCTGATACTTCTTAGACATAATCAATCACCTCACAGGATTAGTTTTCTTGGTTTGAAGACTTCGGGGCATAACTTCATGGGACAACTCGGTCAATTGGCATAATATAGGTCATAAAGTTTATATTCTACATCCTAGTTTGGTGAGTAGTGTCTGGGGTCTTAAAAGCTTACAAGTGGCCATCTAAGATACAGCTGTTGGTCTCTATTTGTCTGGAGCAAAAGAGAAAGAAGGAAATCCAAGAATCAGAGAAGGAACCAGTCTACCGGACTGTCTCCATGAACCATGGCCTCCTTTACCTTGAGACCAGGAGAACTACCAAATGTTCTGATCAGGGTCACAGTAGATGGATCCTGATATAAAGGAGACAAATGTGGAACAGAACTTCCAATTCTCAAAAAATCCAGACTAACTGGACTCATTGAGACTGGAGGAACCCTCGAGACTAATGCCCTGAGATACTCTTTATACCTTGAACTGAAACAATCTTCTGAAGTCACCTTTTAACTAAAGAGTGGGTTAGCTCAAAAAGTGAAGGATGTCACCCTTGAGTACTGCACTCTTTTAATTATAGAAAATTCAATTCTGTAAGATCTCTTAGTGGAATTTTATTAGTCTGAAACAAAACAGAGCTGTAATTAGTCCAACTGTTTAAAAATCCAGTTTCTATCTTTACAAAAGGACCCAGAAGCTCTGTAACTTTGGGAGCTGGGAAAGAGAATCTGTCCTTCGGAAGACCCCAGCTTGGCATTCTGAGTCCTGCTCCCCGTTCTGGGAACAAAGGGAGGAGGCAGGAAGGAAGGGGCCCCTTCCACCCAACCAGGGGCTTTCCGTCACAGCCCCTGTGGAAACCAGGTTGGAGAGAGAAAGACCCACCAGGAAATGGCATCTGGGGTTGGAACGTTTGCTCCCTGGCTCAGGTAAATGCAGGGTGGGGGTCCCTGAGGAAGCAAATTTGGCGGTCTATTATTAATAGAACAACAGAAAAAAAAAAAGCTTAAATTTCTTTCCAGAGCCAAGTTTCTAATTACCTGCGCTTTAAACAAGACTTGGTCAATGAAAGGATGCAAAACAATAGAGGACCAGCCAGCCAGAGGCCACTCTACTCCTGGGTGGGCAAGGCCAATGCTCGGTTGAACACAGCCTAAGGGCCTGCTCAAACTTCCCCTCTTTGAGGCCTTCTCCTTGCCTTCCCGGAGTCAGCAGCCCCATTCCATTCATCTTTCCAGGGCAGTCATATCCTACCCCAGTTCTCACCGTGCTGATCTGTTTGAATAAACACCTGCCTCTCTCCCGAAGTTCCCTAGCCATCAGGTTCATCTTTGTGTCCCTCTGGCACTGAGTCCAGTGTCCAGCATGAGACAGGCATTGAGTCAGTGCTGGCACAGCCCCTCTAACTGTCCTCCTTGCCCCCAGGCTCCTTCCTCTCCAATCTAGCCCTCAAACAACCCCTACCCCTACCTTCTTTGAACTCAGAGATAATCTTTAAAAACTGCACGTGCCCCTGATTATGTGTAGAATAAATGTTTACAGGACAGGTTCTCCATTACCTGGCCCAACCTACCTGACTGCTCCAGCCTTTTCTCGGTCTCTTACTAAACTCTACCCTCCCCACCTTATAAACCACACATGACCCTTTGCTATTTCTCAAAAACACTCTGCCATTTCCTGCCTGCACCTTTGCCGAGACTTTTCCTTCTACTGGAATGCCCTTCCCTCTTCTGCATCTCTTCTGGGCCACTTCCATCCAGAAGCTTTCCTGCACCTGAGTTGAACTGACCCTCCCTGCTTATCTCCTCCTCACAGGGTCTGTTCTCTACCACAGCCTTACACAGCCCAGAGTCTGTGCGCAGCCTGAGAGCAGCAGTCAAGTCTTAATCATTGCTGGCTGGTCCTCCGTGGTCTTGCATCCTTTCGTTGACCAAGTCTTGTTTAAAGCGCAGGTTGTAACTCCCCGCCCACTGCAGAATACTTTACAGTACCAGTCAGGCCCTTCGTGGCACGGTCTTACAACACCATTGCTTTCTCCCTCACAGCGCTTAAACTCTGGAAAGATTGGGCTATTTGGTGACTATAAGACAAAAGGAGCCCTGGTGGCATAGTGGTTGAGAGCTCGGCTGCTAACCAAAAGGCCGGCAGTTTGAATTCATCGAGGGCTCCTTGGAAACCCTATGGCGTAGTTCTACTCTGTCCTATAGGGTTGCTATGAGTTGGAATCAACTCCCCAGCAATGGATATAAAACAAAAACTCTATGAAGGAAGAGGACCCCCACCACTCTGTTCACCACTGTCTACTACTGAGCACTGCAGGTGTTCAGGAAATTTGGTTTAATAAACTGAATTGACTTAAAAAAAGTGTACCTGATTTTTAGCACATTAAAGGATTTACTTGCTTAGTGGTGTGAGTTTCTAGAAGAAGGGTTTGTTACTAATTATAAAAAAAATCCATTGCCTTCGAGTTGATTTTGACTCATAGCGACCCTATAGGACAGAGTAGAACTGCCCCACAGGGTTTCCAAGGAGTGGCTGGTGGATTCAAACTGCCGACCTTTTGGTTAGCAGCCGAGTTCTTAACCACTACGCCACCAGGGTTTCCGTTACTAATTATAGAAGTGTAAATTATCTCAAAATAAACACAAACTATCTGGGATTGCTCAGGTATTATATATATTTCTCAAAAATAGTCACTTCTGTTAAGTAACAGCCACTTAAGTTAAACATGTCCTAAGAGCCCTTGCATTTTCTCTAGGCGTGTTTACTTTGTAACTGGAAAAGGCTGTGGCTGGAAATTTTTCCTGGTGGCTGGGTGCAGAATAAAGGTAAAAATAAACAACTGCTGCAAATATTTACCGAGCTCTCACCATATCCTTGCACTCCGCTGAGAGCTTTACATGACTATCTCATTGAATCCCTGCAGCAACTCCGTAAGGTAGGTACTATTATTATCCCCATTTTACGAGCGAGGAAACTGAGGCTCAGAGAGGTTAAATAACTTGCCCAGGGTCACAGCTATTTCCCAGGGAAGCCGGGATTCAAAGCCAGGGACTTTGATCCCAGAGCCTCTAACCCAGCCACTGCACTGTACCATGTGTACATCAGGATGGTGGGATTACAGGTGACTTTTTTTTGGATGACTTGTAATTTTCTAAGTGCCCTACAGTAAAAATAATTGGTCTAACAATACTATTGAGGAAGGTGTTCCTTTTCATGTATAATGGTGTTTACACAAGGGTCTTGATTTCCAACACCTTCCAGCCAGAGGCTATGCTGGACACCACCCTCAAGAAAACCTGAGGGTGAAGCGATGTCTTTGCAACTACACAACCCCCTGGGGGAAGAGGCAGCCCCAACTGGCTGTACTTTTCAGAGAAACAGGAATAAGCTAGTGAGAAAACGAAACACACTTTGCCCCTACTGCCTTCTCTACCTTCCCTAGCCCATCTTCCTCCTTCTCCCCAGCTGCCCAGACACATGGTCAGGGTGGGTGAGGTAGCGAGGGGAAGTCCAGGCTCCTGTGGGTACGGGGAGGGCCTGATACTAAAGTCATGCCATCCTGGTTAATCAGAAGCCAAGCGAGGGCTACCCGGAGAGATGCTGTGGTCTCCATATCTACGCAGATTTTCTTGAGTTCATCTCTTTTTGTAGAAGTCCAACATGGGTTCACCTTAAAGTTCTTGGTAGGTCATGGTCACCTCCTGGAGGATATAGTTGGCTACAACAAAATCCCTGTGGTTACTCGAGGCTCCTGTCTCACTGCACCCGGCCTGAAGGAGGGCTGGCCACCGAACCTACTGAAATTTAAATAAAAACGGAGGACCCAATTTGTCCAGGAAATGGGCTTTGGGTTGTTTACCCTTTATCTCCCCTCCCTTTTCCTTCTTGGGATTTAGTCCAAGAGATTGTAAATCAATTTTTCTGTGTCTGTTTCCTCATAAAATAAGCAAGTTAACCTCATAGCCGGTCCCTCCTTCCTCAGGGATGTTGTGCAAGATAACGTTCGGCAGATGGTGGACTACCTGACCTTGCAGGACCCTCCCAGGCAATGGCCAGTAGAAGAAACTTGGGAAGAAAATCACATTAATCTGCAGACATGGGAACAGAGGAAGATTTCACGTGTTTTTTTTACTTAGTCCAGTAGGCCCCTTGGTGGTACCAACAGAGCGCTTGGCTGTTAGCCAAAAGGTTGGCAGTTCCAACCCACCCAGTGGCACTTCAGAAGAAAGCCTGGAGATCCAGTTCCTATAAAGATTTCAGCCAGGAAAACCCTACGGAGCTCAGTTCTACTCTGTAACACATGGGGCTGCCATGAGTTGGAATTAATAGCAATGGATTTTCTTTTTTTTTTTTTTTTTAAATTTAGTCCAGTAACTCTGCTGTTTCTGGTCATGTAACCAAGTAAAAGGGAAAACTGGGTTTTGCATCTTGTTTGCCATCACAGATTAAAATTAGGTTAAGAAGCAGGTCCATTTAAAGAGGACTTTGCCCTGAAAAGATACAATATTAGATGGCATTTTAGGCTCTGTGGGGAGATGAACTGCTTTTGTGTGGTCCTTTTTGCCGTGGTCTTGTAATTCCCACCCAAGTAACTGCGTGCGACTGTGCAAATAAGGCAACTGTGGCCCACCAAGGGGACTTGTCAGTTTTGCCATCCTACTGGGCTTAAAAGGCAGCGAATTCAAGAGAACAGGAGAAGGCTCTCACCACCACCCAAGAAGAAGGGCCAAGAGAGCAGCATGTCCTTGGGATCAAAGATCCCTGCACTGAAAAGCTTCCTGGAGCCAAGAGATAGAATGAGAGAGACAGAGAGCTGTACCACTGCAGAGAGAAGCAGTGGCAGGGAAACCAGCAGAAGACAGTGCCGTGTGCTTCCTGGCCCAGGGAGCCAGAAAGCTGAATGCCTTCAGGCAGGAGACTTCCTAATGGAGTAGGGTGCCTCCAAGCACTTGGTGGAGCTAGGTTTGCTGACCCACAGAGTTAGAGCTGAGTGCCCCTGGGGCAAGTGGGGTGCCTCAGGGCATTTATTGGCAGAGCTAAAAGAGCTTTGTAAGAAGGGCAGAGGTCGAGGGCCAGAGAGAGGTGTGCCTGAGAGCACGGCTGAGAAAAGGCTGTCCTGATGGAAGAACCTGAATTGTAACCTGTTACTTCCCTAATAAATCCCACAATCATGAGTATTGTCTGTAAGTTCTGCATGGCCCCCGCAATGAATTATCGAATCCAGCAGAGAAGTAGAGTGCCCTGGGAGGGATGGCTGGTGTCAGAATTGGTAGAGACGGCAGAGAAAGGAGGCATGTCTGACCTCCGCCTCAGGAATCAGCCTTGGGCTACTGATTCTCCTTTCCCCTTCTCAAGTTAGAGGAGGTCAGGTGCTGCCACCACACAGTTTTTACAAGCTCTTTGCTGGAGAGGGAAGTTGGTGAAAATCTACCAACAAAACCCATTAAGTCCTAGGAACTGGCTTAGCCATTTCTCTTTGTTGGGCCTTTTCTAGGAGCCCTGGTGGCCAATTGCTTAGAGCTACAGCGAGCTATAGCTGCTAACCAAAAGGTCAGCAGTTCGAATCCACCAGGCACTCCTTGGAAACCCTATGGGGACATTCTACTCTGTCCTGTAGGGTTGTATATGTCGGAATTGACTTGACAGCAAGGGGTTTGGTTTGGGCTTTTTTTTTTGGGGGGGGGTCCTTTTCTATAGCTGTAAGGTGGGTCACATGATCGATAAAGAGTCGTTCCAGATCTTAAATTATAATCATATGTGTTAGTTCTGACATCAAGCGTCCCTAAAACAAAAAGTCAAAATCTCTGGAAAATCAATTTAGCTCAGTTTTTATATAGCAGATACCAACTAGCTACAATGCCAGCATAAGAATATAAAACTATTCAGATGGCTGAAGAAATTTGAATGACAAATTCCAAATGATAAAATTATCAAACAGTAAGTTTCATTTTATTATATTGCTTCCACTGGACTCGCATGCTATGACATGTGGCCCAATCTGAAGGTCCTTGTGTCCTTAGCAATCTACTTCTGAAAGCTTAGCCACTGAAAACCCTATGGAGCACAACTCTACTCTGACACACAGGGGGTCGCCAGGAGGCAGAGCTGACTTGAAGGCAAGTGGTCTGCACGTATCTGGAGATGCAATTAGTTGCCCGGAAAGTTTAATTTACTTGTCATCCAATTCCAAACAACGCTATGCTAAAAGGAATCACCGGATAAAAAGTCACAGAATTTTTGGACTTCTAGGAATACTAATTCAACCTTCTAATATTACAATTCATAAAACCCAGGAATCAAGTGTCATGCACATGGAAATTGCTCATTCCTCATTTTTCTAGTGGGCTTTGTATACCTCAGGCAAGAAATTCTTGGACAATACACCTATAAGTCATACAGAGTCGGTTTGGCAAATGTGGCTTGTACTAAATTTTCTTGAGGCAAAGTGTCAATGATACACAGACTCCATACAAGTGTGATGAGGCTGAACGTTTACAAACAGGGCTTCCACCTTGGCAACACATCCTGTCACTTTGTGGTTCAGAAGGGCAAAAAGACAATGCATCTTCAAGCCACTGTTTTCTAAAGAGGAGCGATAAACCAAGAGGATGACAGCTTTGGAATTAACAAAGGGCTTGAAGGCAACTTTTTTTGACCCCGGCAGCCGGCCCTGCCCTGTTCCTCCTTTTAAACATTCCCTGAGTTTCCTGTCAGCATTTGGACAACAGCAATCACGGAGACTGGCTCCAGCAACCAAGTTATCAGCTAACCCGCCCCTATAACCAAACTATTACTCAGAGGCAGTCGTTTCTGGGTTTATGCCACAGATGAAAATGCAGACAAGTCACCAGGGACCATGTGAGTCCACACTGGAGCTCCTTATTAAAAAAAGACTCACTTATTTTGCTTAAAAGAAAAAAATCTGTGCAGTTACCAACGGCATTTCAAAATGGTCAAATACCTCCAGAAAACACAGGAGGTTCATAAACACGCAAAGACGCTCAACCACCCTAATAATGAGAAGTGAAAATTGGAATTATAATGAGATACCATTTTCACTCTCAGATTAGCAAGGCTAAAGAAAAATAATCTGGTTACTCCCTGTGCAGGGGAGGGTGGCTGTGTGGAAGGAAACCAGCAGTGTATGTAATAAAAAGGCCATGTTCTCTCTGGCCCAGCAATTTTACTTCTAGGGATGAGTCTGAGGGTTCTATTTATACATTACATGCAAATTGTATGTACTTGCAAAATTGCCTATATTTACAATTGCACTGTTTCTAACGGCAAAAAATTATAAACAACCCAAATGTCATCCATCAAGAGGACACCAGTTACAAACTTTCGCACGTCTGTGACGGGATCAGGCGGCAGCTCTGCAGTACCCAGTGGAAGCTTGCCATGATTTACTGCGGAGTGGAAAGGGCACAGAGCTCCTCCCAGGCTGTAGGCGTGCACAGACCACCTCTGGGAGGAGCCCCACCTGCTGGCAGGCCTGCACAGACCACCTCTGGGAGGAGCCCCACCTGATGGCAGGCCTGCACAGACCACCTCTGGGAGGAGCCCCACCTGCTGGCAGGCGTGCACAGACCACCTCTGGGAGGAGCCCCACCTGATGGCAGGCCTGCACAGACCACCTCTGGGAGGAGCCCCACCTGCTGGCAGGCCTGCACAGACCACCTCTGGGAGGAGCCCCACCTGATGGCAGGCCTGCACAGACCACCTCTGGGAGGAGCCCCACCTGCTGGCAGGCCTGCACAGACCACCTCTGGGAGGAGCCCCACCTGATGGCAGGCCTGCACAGACCACCTCTGGGAGGAGCCCCACCTGCTGGCAGGCCTGCACAGACCACCTCTGGGAGGAGCCCCACTTGCTGGCTGTGTGTACAGACCACCTCTGGGAGGAGCCCCCCACTGCTGGCAGGCATGCAGAGACCACCTCTGGGAGGAGCCCCACCTGCTGGCAGGTGTGCACAGACCGCCTCTGGGAGGAGCCCCACCTGCTGGCAGGCCTGCACAGACCACCTCTGGGAGGAGCCCCACCTGCTGGCAGGCCTGCACAGACCACCTCTGGGAGGAGCCCCCCACTGCTGGCAGGCATGCAGAGACCACCTCTGGGAGGAGCCCCACCTGCTGGCAGGTGTGCACAGACCACCTCTGGGAGGAGCCCCACCTGCTGGCAGGCCTGCACAGACCACCTCTGGGAGGAGCCCCACCTGCTGGCAGGCCTGCACAGACCACCTCTGGGAGGAGCCCCACCTGCTGGCAGGCCTGCACAGACCACCTCTGGGAGGAGCCCCACCTGCTGGCAGGCCTGCACAGACCACCTCTGGGAGGAGCCCCACCTGCTGGCAGGCCTGCACAGACCACCTCTGGGAGGAGCCCCACCTGCTGGCAGGTGTGCACAGACCACCTCTGGGAGGAGCCTCACCTGCTGACAGGTGTGCACAGACCGCCTCTGGGAGGAGCCCCACCTGCTGACAGGTGTGCACAGACCGCCTCTGGGAGGAGCCCCACCTGCTGGCAGGCCTGCACAGACCACCTCTGGGAGGAGCCCCACCTGCTGGCAGGCCTGCACAGACCACCTCTGGGAGGAGCCCCACCTGCTGGTAGCGTCTGTTCTGGGAGAGCAGCTGGGTTTGGGGGTGGGAGAGACACTCTTCACTGTCTAACTTTTTGTAACTCTTGAAAGTTTCATCTGGTTACGTATACACCTACATACAATAACCCTGTTACTACTGAAGAGTGCCTCCTCCTGGGCCTTCTCTTCAGCAGGTTCTCCCCAGCTCCAGTCCTTGCCTACATTCTCCTGGCTTTCCAAAGCCCTACTGTCTAGTCCAAATTATTTCCTTTATTCTCCTTGTCTCCCTTTTTTTTAGGAGTCCCTGGATGGGGCAAATGGAAAGAGTGGCAGTTCAAATCTACCCAGAGATGCCTCAGGAGAAAGGTCTGCAATCTACTTCCAAAAAATCAGTCACTGAAAACCCTATGCAGCAGTTCTACTATGAAACACATGGGGTTGCCACGAGTTAGAATCGACGCAATGGCAACTGGTTTGATTTGCCTCTCTTTTTGGGGTTCCTGGAAATACAAGGTCCTTTTCTGCCTGAGTCCTGGGCTTGGCCACTGTCCCACTTTTCTCTGGGATGGGCCAGATCACTTGTCTGAGCTGACCCTGTGATCCCGGTTAGTCTCCCAGTTCTATAAAATCAATAATGACAACCATCACCATCATTTATTCAACACTTACTCTGAGCTAAATGATTTACACGTTGCCTCACTTTATCTTCAAAACAACCCTGGGAGAGAAAATTCCCTGACTATAAAAGTATGAACTGAGGCTCACAGGGTCCCACAGTGAAGTGGAGGCACTGGATTTGAGCTCAGGTCAGCCTCCTCCAAGGCCCACAGTGAGCTTGCCTACACCTCACCACCTCCCTCTCCTTCTGTGGAAAACAGAGGAGCCCTAAAGGCTTGGTTTTCCCAGTACCTTTTTACATCCACCAGCTTGTTCTGACAGTTAAGATGCCCACCCATCAGGTGAGTCAGCTTAGTTCTTTCCCTCTTGCCTCTCTGCTTCATGGCCAAAGAGAATAGCTAATGTTTACGAAGCATGTAGGCCTTTATACGGATTATTTAGATCCTCAGAAGAACTAACTCTATGAGGTAAAGTACTGTTCTCCCCATTTTACAGAGAAGGAAACTGAGGCTCAAAGAGATAAAGTAACTTGCCCAGGTCACCTGGCATGATACGTGGAAGAGCCAGGATTCCCACCCTGGCCTGTCTCAGTCCAGCGCTTACAAGCCCAACACCAACTTCTCTTCTCCCTGGAACCCCACATTTATGTTCTATCACTCCCACCCTCCAGTCTAGGGGTCCCCCATTAGTGCACAGTGATTTAGGGGAAGGGGAGCTTTGCAACTTATAACAATAGGGATTGAGGTTAGAAAACAAGACTGTCTCCATTACAGCAGTGAAGGTTACTGTCTTAGTTATCCAGTGCTGCTATAACGGAAATACCACAAGTGGGTGGCTTTAACAGAAATATATTTTCTCACAGTTTAGGAGGCTAGAAGTCCAAATTCAGGGCGCCAGCTCTAGGGGAATGCTTTTTCTGTCTGTTGGCTCTGGGGGAAGGTCCTTGTCTCTCAGTTTCTGTTTCCTGGCTCCCTGGAGATCTCCATGGGGGCTTGCTTCATCTGCTCCTTTTGTATCTTGTAAGAGGATGACTCAAAACACACCCTCCACTAGTCCTGCCGCATCACCATAGCAAAGACAACACGTTCCCAGACGGGATGATAATCACAGGCACTGAGACTAGGATTTATAACACCTATTTTTGGGGGACACAATTCAATCCCTAACAGTTACTAAACATTTGAAAATGTAAATGAAAACCTTTTTAAAAATTCCCGTTTTTATTTTTCTTCAGGGGTCCCTAAAAACCTTACCTTCCGAAGAGGCCTATGGTAGCTTGGGGGTGCTCCCGCACGGAATGGGGCAGGGAGAGAGACAGCCACGTCAGGCCTTGACTCACCCCACCCAGGGGGACGCCCCTGAGCTAACAGGGTAGCTGTCACCTGGACTAAATGTGGGGTAAGTTACCTCTGTTCCCTTCCAAAGCCCTCACTTGGGAGGATATCGGCTAGCCACAGAGGCCAGCCCAGTCCCCGCCCCCCCCCCCGGAGGTCCTACCCCTCAGGTCCTCCTGGAGGACACGGCATTGCTCTGGGTGAAGCGGAGACAGAGGATGCAGCCCAAGCCCTTTTGGTCAGTTTCCCAGGTTTGCAATCATTTTTTTTTCCCTTTGTTTGGGGTGGCAGGCACAGAGGGGGCAGGCTGAGGAGCAGGAGCTCACCATCACTCCCTACCCCTGGTTCCTCAAACTGGGGACCTCCTGCATCAGAAGCAGGGGACAGGCAGCTTTCTGGGCCTCACCCTAGGCCCATGGATTGTGTGTGCTTGAGGCCAGGAAGCGGCATGGTAGCAAGCCCCCAGGTGATGACTCTGCAGGCTGCAGCCTGAGACCCTCCACTCTAGTCTCTGTGCACCATTCACAGCAGAGGGGAGGCAGGGAGGGCGTGACCAGAGAACAGGAACTGCAAACGTGACAGTGACATCAAGGCAACCAAAGGAACCCAGAGAGGCAGCGGTAGACCCAGGGCTACACTCTGCTACTGCCCAGCACAGGACACCCAGATGTTCACAATACTAATGCTGGGTAA
Organism: Elephas maximus indicus; assembly: GCF_024166365.1. Taxonomy (NCBI): domain Eukaryota; kingdom Metazoa; phylum Chordata; class Mammalia; order Proboscidea; family Elephantidae; genus Elephas; species Elephas maximus. Next base: position 14,069,489 of record NC_064828.1, on the reverse strand, counting down.
TCAAGAGGAGGTTAACAAGCATAACCCATCAATGGCTTCCTGGTCCTCTGAATAAAATCTATGCAGTTCAGCAAAGCCTACTGGCCCAACTCACCCTAGCAGGCCCTCCCAACCTCATCGCCCACTGTCTACTCACCAGCCTTGGTCCTGCCTTGCCTGAACCTGCCACGGTCTTACCAAACTATGACTCTTGCCAAAGCAGTTCCCCAAACTCCCCGCAAGGCTGGTCACTTCACATTTACATTGGAGCCTGTCACCTCCTCCAAGAAGCCTTCCCTGACCACCCATCCTTTGCCATGGGGCTCAGCCACTGTTTCCATCACATCTTTGGTTTCAACCTGAATTTTTTTAGTATTTTGGCTCCTCCTCGAATTATGCTCCATGAAGGCAGCCACTGAGTCTACCTTGCTGCCATCAAAGCTAAAGCACCTAGTGCCTGATGTACAGTAAGAGCTAAAGAAATCTGCTGAACAGTGAGTAATGGCCACGGGCACCTAGCATGGTGTGGTGCTGGCAGACATTCATGGAAGTACAAACCTCCTTCCCCACCCCACTACCCTTTGAATGAGAAAGCAACGTGTACTGCCCTTCCCAAAGGTCACCATCAGAAATCACCAGAAGAAAGAGTGGCGGGGCTTCGGTGTTCGCAGAGAAAAGGCATCATCAGCTACACGAAAGCTGCCTCGTGTGGTATCGCCCCCTCTACTGCCTTATCTGGTGTGTGAGGGGCTGGCAGGTGTGTTTTGTCTGGGGTTTGTGTTTCCTTCTGCTGTGGTTCAGAGCATGGACTCTGGAACCAGACTGCCCGGTTTAAATACCGGCTCAGCCACTCACTAGCTGTTGTGGTTATCAGCCGCCTTAAGTGTTAGTGGCTCAAAATAACAACTTCTAAGTTTCTCTAGAGGTTCTCACTTGGGGTCTCTCATGAGGTTATAGTCAGATGGCAGCTGGGGCTAGTCACCTGAAGGCTCAACTGGGCGGGACGTCCATGATGTCCTCTTCACTCATCTCAGCTGGGCTAGCTGGAACAGCTGGGGCCTGACTGAGCCTCTTGGTGTCTCCATGTGACTAGCTTGGGATTCCCTCACAGCATGGTGGTCTCGGGGCAGCTGCACTTTTTAGATGGCAGCTAGCTTCCCCAGAGCGAAGACATCCAGGCAGAACCTGCAAGGATTCTTATGACCTAGACTTGGGAGGTCATGAAGTATCATTTCTGTTGAAATCTACTGGTCAAAAACTGAGTTTCAGGGCCATTCCAGATTCATGGGGAGGTCACTTGATACAGGCAGATGTGGGTCATGGTGGGTGAGGGTGGTGAGGAAGCATTTTTTCCAGGCTAGCTACCACACTTGCCATATTACCCTGGGTGAATTAACCTTTTTGTGCCTCAGTCTTTTCTTCTATAAAATGGAATAATAGTTCCTACCTCATAGGACTTTTGTGAAGAGCAAATGAGTTAATAACGTATGCAAAGCACTTAATAATATATTATATATATTATCGGCTATTATTATTACTCAAGAGTAAAAAGCAAAGCTCTTCTCTGATTAATGGCTGCATCCCAATGTCTGTGAAATGTCCCCTGATAAACTGTCTTATGATCTTCTCCATAAGGAAAGTCAGAGAAGTGCCCCTCCCCCCATCAAAAAGTCTAGGCAGGTTTGAAGTTTGGGTAAACGCTGCCACTTTTCATGATCAATTATGTGTTTATTAACAAAAACTAAAAATAGTTGCCAGGACCTGGCAAAGGCCACTCTGAGTCATGGTGATGACACATTAACACCAGAGCCAGAGGCAGCAACACTTGTGGTGTGGAATTTCCCATGGCACCGGCGGAAAAGAAGCCATGAATGTGTTTGTCTGCAAACTTCCCTGAAACATAAAGAAACCAGGATTTCCTGCGAGAGGGCCAAGAAGCGAGCGATGTCCCAGGACCTCACAAGCCGGTTTCAGACCAGCCTTAGCAATGGCCAGAAAACAGGATCTGCCAACAAAATACCAGCAGCCGCCACAGCCCTCGGGGATGGACATTTTTTTGTTGCTGCCAAATTCAAACAAAGCCCAGGTCATTGAGCTCAAACTCTAAATATAAAAATGGCTTCATTATCTGAGCCTGTGGATAGAGCTCAATTCTGCAGAGTTCTATGACCGTGCCGTCCCCTACTCCGTACCCCCTAGGTATTCTGACCTGCTTTCAAGACAAAGCCCAGTCCCTTGTAATGTGTGCCCACCCCCTACATACCCGTGTTCCGGCCACATGTACAACTTGTGTGCCTCCAAAGGGCCCAGAGCTCACACATCTCTCTGCCTTTGCACACACAGTTTCTGCTGTCTAGAAGAGAATAAAAACAGTATGTGTAGCCATGGTTATCTTCCCCTTGACTATGCGCCAGGCAGGCACTGTGGTAAGAACTTCACACTTAATTCTCGCCCTGTCCTATAAGGCCCTTGCGCTGTTCGACAGTGAGTTTGTCCATTTGTCTTGGGAGGTTCTGATCAAGAAGAGCCCATTCACAAGGACTGATCAATGGAATAAAATTGAGAGTCTAGAAATAAATCTTCCCATTTATAACCAATTGATTTTTGACAAGGATACTACCAAGACAGTTAAATGGGGGGAAAAAATAGTCTTTTAATAAATAGTGCTGAGACAACTGGATTTCCACATGCAAAAGAAAGAAGTTGGACCCCTACTCACACTGTAAATAAAAATTAATTCAAAATGGTATCATATACCTAAATGTAACAGCTGAAACTATAAAACTCATAGAAAAAAAAATGGGAGCAAATCTTTCATGATCTTGGGCTAGGCAAAGCCTTCTTAGATATGACACTACAAAGCCAGGTGACAAAAGAAAAAATAAATTAGACTTTCATTAAAATTAAAAACTTTTGTGCTTCAAAGGACATCATTAAGAAAGTGATAAGCCAATCCACACAATGGGGCAAAATATTTTCAAATCACTTATCTGACTAGTATCCAGAATATAAAAAGAACTGCTACAACTCAACAATAAAAAGACAAATAAAACAACTAAAAATTGGGTGAAGGATCTGCATTGACATTTCTCCAAAGGAGATGTGCAAATGACAAATAAACACATGAAAACATGTTTAACATCATTAGCCATTAAAAAAACCTGTTGCCATTGAGTTAATTATGCAAATCAAAACCACAATGAAACACCATTGGTACCCGCTAGGATGGCCATAATTAAAAAAAAAAAATACACACAATAACAAGTGTTGGTGAAGATGTGGAGAAACTGGAACCCTCACACACTGCCTGGGGGAATGCAGAATGGTACAACCACTTTGGAAAATAATCTGACAGTTTCTCAGAAGTTTAAATATTGAGTTACCATATGACCTAGCAATTCCACTTCTAATATATACCCAAGAGGACTGAAAATGTATGTCCACACAAAAATTTGTACGTAAGTATTCAGTCATTATTCATTATTGCCAAAAGAGTGAAAACAACCCCAATGTCTATCAACTGATGAACGCTGTTGTTGTTAGTTGCTGTTGATTCTGACTCATGGCGACCCCGTGCGTGGTACCGAAAGGCTCGTGGTTCGAATCCACCCTGAGGCACTTTGGGATACAGGCTGGGTGATCTGATTCCAAAAGGTCACAGCCTTGAAAACTCTATGGAGCAGCTCTACTGTACAAACATGGGGTTGCCATGAGAGCTGATGAACAGATAAATAAAATGTGGCATGTCCCTACGATTGAATATTATCACAAAAAGGAATCAGCTACCGATACATGCTACGACACGGATGGACCTTAAAAACATTATGCTAAGTGAAAGAAGCCAGGCACAATAGGCCACGTGTGGTAGGAATCTGTTTATATGAAATGTCCAGAATAGGAGACAGGGAGTGACTGCTAGTGGGGACAAGGTTTCTTTTTGGGGAGGATGAAAATGCTCTAAAATTGATTGTGCAGATGGTTGCGCAATTCTGTAAATATACTAAAAACCACTAAACAGAGAAAGAGTGCGAAGCCAAAAAAAAAGGGAAGAAGATCCCTTCTCTCAGCAGTTTTGCTGACGACCTTCCATCCGCTACCCCTGGGGGCTGGTGGAGTCTCCCTGCTCATGGCACATCTTGATAGAACTCCTGTAATGCACAGGGTTATGGACTGGCTTGTCTGCATGTCTGTCTAGCCCACCTAAGTGTGGGTGTCCCAGGCAAGGCCTGCGTCCCACTCATTTTGAATCCTGGCACCAAGAACAGGCTTGGCCCCCGGTAGATGCTAAATACAAATGTGTGTTGAATGAATGGTCTCTAGCATGCCCCTAATAATACCAATTTCTGTTCATACCATGACTGCTAAAATAAAGAAATGCCAAAACATTAATACACGCTCATATACGGGCATTTACATGTGCTGCTCTGGGCACTGTTCTCTACTAACTCGTTTACAACAACCTTACGCAATAGGTACTGTTGTTACCCTCCTCCCCCTCCACAGGAAGATTACAACCTTCCCAAGGCTACATGGCAGGTAAATGGCTGAGCTGGTTTTAACCCAGGGAGCCCGATTCCATGGCCCGTGCTCTTCCTGCTAGCTATACTATATAGTATAGGTTTTGGGGGCCTCAACCTCTTGATTGGACCAAGGAAAATAGTTGGTTTGATTCTCAGAAACTCTTAATGAAATTCAGCATTTACATCTATGGTCCTTGGGGTAGGCTAATCAACTTAACCACTGGCTCCACCTCCCCTCACAGCCCTCTGCTTGCATCTAAGTCTCTCTTGTTCTCAGGTCTCCTGGTACTTCTTTGCAGGGTCTTTGCTGCTGTTGGAACCTGGCTACCATCTTGCTTTAGGCTTCCCGGTCCTTCAGGAGAAAAGCCTTGTTCCTCCTTGTGAGTGCATGTGCGTGCTCTCTCAAGCCCTTCTCCTTATCAAGTCCTGAAGAGGAAGTCATTCTTAGCAGGATATCTCTAAATGTTCTCTCTCCTTTCCCGGGCAGCCTTCAAAATCCGGTCTTTTGTCTTTAAAGTTCAAAAAATGTGTCAAGTAGGTGTGTTTGTACTTCTCTGATTATGGCTTGTTTTAGCTTTTCCTATTTTTTCCTGCATCCGTATTAATCACAGATTGGATTTCCATGCCCTGTCTCCCAGGCCTGTTGATTCTTTTGAGATGTCATGCTTGACAAGCTTAGCTGTGTGGACAGGCCTGCCCTGTTTACTTGTCAGTATTCAGATGCCTTTCTTTATTCTTGAGGGCTTTCACTGGATGGTGCAAACAGTGAACATGCTCAGCTGCTAACTGAAAGGTTAGAGTTTGAGTCCACCCAGAGGTGCCTTGGAAGAAAGACCTGGTAATCTACTTCCAAAAAATCAGCCATTGAAAACCCTATGGAGAACAGCTCTACTCTGACACACATGGGGTCGCCAGGAGTCGGAACTGACACAACAGCAGGCAACTGGTTAATTCCTTGATGTTGTCAAACTTAAAGATGACCTAAGCGATGTTTGATGTTTGTATGTAAATGCTAAAAGGTTAATGACTCTGAAGCTTGTCTTATTGTCAGCGCAGCTAGAGCCTCCCGGCTTCCTTCGTGAATTGCTACTGTTTATTGCTTTTACGAGGACAGCATTTTCTGCCCTTTTCTTTTCACCATCTTCTCAGTTTTAATCACTGACATACAATGAATAGGCTGGTGTTAACAGAAAGAAGATTTAAACATCAGAAGAAATACTCAAATTTTTATTTAACAAGCTGTTGGGCCTGGGACAACAGACAGATCTACTGGAAAATTCAGATTAAGAGCTTTTTTTTTTTTCTTCTAGAATTATTTAAAAATTTAAAAGAGAAAAACTATACTGTTTTTGTTACCAAAGTTAAATCTACTGGAGGCTACACAAAGCCTCATAATCTCAAAAAAACCTCAGGAATAAGTATTTGCTGCTAAAACAGCACCTTCAAAGCGCTTATGTACTCAACAGATGGACAAGTGCAGCGGGCGCCATGTTGGAACTCTTCATGCCCCCTCGTCAGACAGGGATGTTATGGTTGGAGCCAGACCCTAGAGATCTGTGTCAAGTAGCTGGGAACACGCTTGTGTTCACGCCGAGCCCGGAATACATCCTAGATTATGTTTAGGTTCCGCGTGAGATAAAACAGTATTTCAGGAAGAAAACAGCCCAGGAGCCAAACAAATGAGAGATTGACCCAAAATGAGAATAAGGACACGCGAGGGTATGTGCTCTCTTTTCTAATCACTACAGCCAAAAGTCTCGATGCTGTTATCAAGGACTGATAGGTGTTCCGAAGAGAGAACAACATCATGAAGATGGCACAGGACCGGACACCGTTTCGTTCCGTTACACACAAGGTGGCAGTGAGTTGGAGCCAAGTCAACGGCAGCTAACAACCACAGCAACAGCAGTGTTTGCAATAGCTTCAGGAGAAGCAGCTTTAATAATATATATTCTTTGGAGTTAATGTGTTGAAAGTGTCAGCTGAGTGATCTAACCACCAGTACGAGTACCCGAGCTTGGGAGCCCCGGCCACGGTCGGTCCTGGTGTCACCGCGGCTGTCTTTCCTCACCAGCTGCCACGTCCGGCAGGGTGGCAGGTACCAGTCGGCTGCCTTGACCTGTCCATGCTATTTCTGAGCAGAGGATGTGAGTAAGTGCACACCACGATAAGTCAGACCAGGACATGAGTCAGAGTTTAAAAGAACTATAAAGAGTTAAAAAGAACTGAGCTTCAAAGCATACTGAAAACATCAGGCCGCGTTTCCCCACAACGGTATAGGTGACCCACAGCTTGAGGGTCACTTACACTTACCAAGCAAAGAAGGAACAGAAAGATACAGATGATTAGAACTGGTCAAAGGACTTCCAATAGAAAGAAACGGAAAGGTTAAAACAAAAAATCTAGAGGTCTTAAAATTTAGAGGTAAAAAGAAAGATGCATTACAGGACCACATATTTCTCTGGCATACTTCGGTCAGGCAGGCACAAGGAGTGAGACGCAGGTAGCTCGGAAAAGCTGTGGAACATGGGCCTGCTTTATTTCCCTTTTAAAACAAAATGTCTTACCTGTACAGCAGCCTTTCTGGGGCTAAACTAATGGTCCTAAACTGGTTCTCAAAAAAACATCTATTGGCACTCAGATGCAACGATACACAAAAAGGGTGACCATCTGCAGCACTGTTTGTAAAAGTGAAAAACTATTAACAGCCAAAACATCTGCAAACTGGTTAAATACCTTGTTACGTCCCTGTGGAGCACCAGCAGCTGTTAAACGGAATGCCGTGACCCGGACTTGCCGGCATGGGATGATGTCCACGGTAGACAGTTACAGGGAAAATCAAGCTGTAGCGAACAGGCACAGTAACTAGCCGTCTGTTAAAAATCATACATACAGAAGGAGCCCTGGTGGCACGGTGCTTAAGAGCTTGGCTGTTAACCAAAAGGTCGGTAGTTCGAATCCACCAGCTGCTCCTTGGAAACCCTATGGGTTATGAGTCGGAATCCACTCGATGGCAACGAGTTATCTCATAGAAATAACATACACATGGCTATACTTAAAAATAACACATAAAAAAGTCTCTAAGAAGCCAGAGAAAACCATTATGAGCAGTATTTGTGACAGAGATGTACTCTGTGCCCCTTTTCATCACTTGAATCCCTTACAACAAACCTTTATTACTTTTTGCAGTGAAAACACAATCAATGAAGGTATTTATAAGACAGGGGAATAGCGTTGCCCAGCTCTTTCTGTCACCGCACTATTCTTGGAGGCCTCAGCAGAGGCATAGCTGGGCGTGGGGAGGAGGGGGGGTGGCTCTTGGCCCTGGGCGCAAGTCCAAAGGGGCGCCAGATGAGGCAACATTCCAAGGTGCCACAAATATGAAAGACACCTAACGCAGCCGGACAGCAAGGGGGAAAGCTTTCTGCTGATGTGTCCTCGCTGCTATTTATGTCTATTCATCTTGAAATTGGGTATGTGTGCGTGCAATTTAGAGACTGCCCCTGGGTGCTCACTACCCTTGCTCTGCCTCTGGGCCTCGGGGCGGTCTGATGGCACAGAACTCTCAGCTTGTTTTAACAGTGAAGGCCCAGTGGGCAAGTGTGGGGAGGGTCAGCTGCACAGTGACCTGAGCTCTCTGTGAATCAATGGAGGCAGGAGAGTCGGCATTTCTGAAATGCCACAAGAAAGGAGGGCTTATTGGCCTAGGAGGAGTCCATGGGTCGTGCAACGGTTAATGCGTCGGGCTGCTAACTGAAAGGTTGGAGATTCAAGTCCACCCAGAGGTACCTCAGAAGAAAGGCCTGGCGACTGACGTCTAAAAAATCATCTTTGTCACAGGGCTGTTACTTTCTAGCTTTCAGGCATGTCCCCATGGCTATGGGACTGTCCTTCTGCTTCATGAGAGGTGGGGGAGTTCATGGCCCAGCCATAACCCATGGCTCTGCTCCAGACTGGTTGCTGCTCAACCTCATCGGGCCAGCGTTTCTGTACACAGCTCTACTGACTCACCGTGCGAGGGGCCATGGAGGGCTGTCAGTGAGAAGTGACGACAGCAGTGCACCAGCTCCACTTCCTCCTGGCAAAGTCTCGTTGCACCAGCCTGTGTTTCAAGGCCCCGGCAAGGGGTTGCATGACCTGTCTTCGTGACTACAGGAATCCATCCTAACGCCCTCCCAGTCAGAATCTTCTCTCCAGAGGTAACCTGTGTCCTTGGGGCTGCCCCTTCCTCTGGGGTGGAGGGGCAGCAGGGCCATCTGCTTAACCACTGTGCATGGGTCTGGAAAGCGCTGGTGCCTCTGCCATGCCTCCTGAAGGTGAAGACGCCCAGATGCTCCTGCTCTTTACACAGGACTTTCTGTTCTTCGTGACTCTCTTCTGAGGCCCTTCTGGTCTGCCTTTCCCCACCTGGAGCTTCCTGCAGGTCACTCCTACTCATCTTTCTTCAAATGTTGCTCCCTTGGGGAGCCTTTCCTAGCACCCCAAGGCCAGGTCCCCTCGCATTACACCCCGATACACGGCTCACATCTCATAGCACTTATCCCAGGTCCCATGTTTTATTTACTCACACGATAACTTGATTAAAGTCCATCTTTTTCAATAAGCTCCTTGAGGGCAGAAGTTGCACCTGTTTTGCCCCAGTGCAGAGATCAATGGCTGGTGCCAAGTTGGTGCCTACTAAAGGCTTACACAGGAGAGAATGCTGCAAGGCCTAGTGGAGAGGAGTTTACGCCAGAGGGAAGGCAGGAAGAGGCAGCTGGGAGAGGCTTCTCTCCCTTGCTGTGACTAGCTAGGCTCCTTTATTTTTTGTCATATGTGCTCAATGGAACAGTTAGCAAGGGATAGGCCACCTCTGGGGATACTTCTAACTCTGAAGATTTATCTGAAGTGGGCATTAATAGTAGAAGACAGTCTTTAAAGGAATCAAGAGGTTATACTACAACTCTGGAAAGTTTCTCAGCTGAAATGGCAGAACCTCTGATGCTATCCCTCCTGGCTGTTTCTTGGGGGCACTTTAAGCTCTGGGCTCTGGGGCTGCCCAGGGATGCTGTGGGTATCCTGGGCAGTGGCTGCACTAGAAGACGGACAGAATACAATAGGAGACAGAAATCTTCTGCTACTACCAGAGAGAGCCCCTGACAGCCTGGAGAGGGATGGGGTGGGGACAGGCAGGCACTGACCTCGGCTGATGCGCTGCTTCTCCCCAGACAGGATGCCGGGGCTGTCGATGACACTGATGCTTTTTAGGACCTGGTTGGGCAGCTGGGAGCACATGAACCTGGAAGAAACGGATCAGAGGTGGGATCAGAAACACCCATTGCAGAGCGCTCTACCTGCAGCCCCTTGGCCTCCCTGGTCTTATGGGTGTCATCTGTAAGATGAGGTTTGGATGTGACAGCCGCAGAGAACAGATGCCGGTGTATGTGGGGGCAGGGGCAGGTGCACTGGAACCCCCTGCTGCCCGCCACCACATCCTTTTCTCTTAATTTTGATTTTAGCTATCGCATATTGAAGAGGCCCTGGTTAAGTGCTCGGCAGCTAACCAAAAGGTAAACGGTTTGGACCCACCAGCGTCTGTGCAGAAGAAAAGACCTGGTGATCTTCTCCTGTAAAGATTACAGCCAAGGAAACCCTGTGGGGCGGTTTTACTGTCCTGTAGGGTTGCTATGAGTCAGAGTCAACGCAACAACACACAACAACGAGCACGTACTGAATACTCTGGTGGTTTACAAACACCACCCCATTTGATCTTCATTCACACTGTCCTCATGAGGACATACATAGATGCTCAGAGAGGCTGAGTAACGTGCTCAATATCAAAGCTGGGCCTTAAACCCAGACTGGCCCCAACTCACCTGTTTCTTCCGCTATGTGGTTCCTTGCCCAAGCAACCTGGACTTCTGCTCCCAGGGAACCCCATACCTCCTTTGGGGTACACCACCCCCTGGGCTAGAGTATCCCACGCTCCTTGTCCAGCCCCTGCCCACTCCGTGAGAGCTAGAGGTACTGGGATCTTTTTCACGTCTGATGCCCCAGGGACTCAGCATCTGGCCTGGTACCTGCCATAGCTTCAGGTCCAGGGCGGGGCAGGCACCTGTGGGCAACACCCCAAATCATCCAGGTGCTCAGGAGTCCTAGGAGTGGCCACAGAGCAGGAGAAGGGGCCAGGACTAGGCGAGAGCTCTGGAGAGCATCTCCAGCCTCCTTCCCAGTCCATCCCTTCCTGATACATCTCCCTGCTCCGATGCTGACCCTCCTGCTGTGGCTCCAGTCAGCTGCCCCATCATTGTAGTCTGTCTCACAGGAAGCAGGGTATGAGGGAGGAGAATTCCGGCCTGTGAGTCAGCAGCTCTGCTCCAGGTTCAGCTCAGGCTTTGCCAATAGCTTGCTGTGGGACACTGACCAGGGTGTCCCCAACTCTGGACTCAGCTCCCTCATGTGTAAAGCCAGACATTTGGACCCGAGATTGGTGAGGCCCTTTTTAGGGTTAACCTTGTGTAGCTCTGTGAGTAACAGGGAAACACCACTATACCCCCCCCCCGCCCCAGGGAACAGAGCCTGCTGTGGCTCTGTGCACACTTTGAGGTGGAAGCTGTACAGTGCCTTTCCATTCCTGTACTGTAAAGGGCTAACTTCTACCTCTGTGTGGGAGACGCCTGAGAATGTGCAGTGGAAGCTCAATCCTTCCATTCTGTGGGGCTGGAGGCGGTTACTCAGGAAGTAAATATGCTGGGAACGCGGACAGAGAGGCCCGCCCAGCCCTCTGGGCACATGTGGACAGTACAGCAGGGCGGGGGGCACAGGCCGATGGCAGGGTGGGGGCACGGGTTGACTGCGGAGTGGGGGGGGCAGGAGTTGATGGTGGGGTCAGGAGGGGCAGGGGCCCGATGGCGGGGTGGGGGAGGGGCACGGGCCGGACAGTGGGGTGGGAGGGCACGGGTTGACGGCGGGGGTCGGGGGGCATGGCATGATGGCGGGGCTGAAAACCCTGAGAAGAGGTGCAATCACTGACATTTCAAAATAACTTTTTTTGAAAGTGCTCAGGACAAGTTCCTCACACCTTCTTTCCTACATTTTCAAATGGCCCAGGAAGTTGCAGGAAAATATACGATGATCACTTTGCAGCTGAACAAATGAAAGCACAAAGCAGTAAGGACATCTTGAGGTCACACAACTCACATATGGCTGGCTGGAGCTTATAATCTAATATTTCCAACATCAGTGGAACAGAACTCAACCCATAAAGTTAAAAACCTCATAGCATTAAAACCAAAGCTCTAGTTAAGGGAAGAGAAACCCCTCATTTCTGATTTTCTCCTGCCCTTTCTGCATCTCTAACCTTTGAGCAAACCCCATTGTCCCACCCTGGGCGGATTAGCAGGAAAAGGTACACGCAGGTCCCTAAGCAGTTTGTTAAGTTCACAGGGGGAACCACCCTAACTTAATTCTCAAGGACTGGGGTGGCCACAGAGCCCTGGGGACGTCGTGGTGGAACACAGCTCTTGTCGGTGATGAGTTAGTCTCTCTTCGCAGGGTGATCCTTGTCATTAGGCCGTCCGAGGCATTTGGCAGTGCTGAGAGAGCTGCACGTACGTGAGACGTTTTCGCCCAATCTATTGCTGTGGAGAGGCTGATTTTCCTCCCAAATCACGAGCTTGCACTCAATATCAGCTTTCCCCAAACACAAAATCCCTGGATTCTACCGTGAGGCTAACAGAGGGATTCAAAATACATACACTGTTCTCCTCCTCTGTACGAAGCAACATTTCAACACCCCCAGGCCTCCTAACCAACAGCAGAGGCAAAATGTATGAGCCACAAACCAGATGCAGCCAGATGTGGTGACATCACCCCGAATATACAAGGGAGCTAGCCAGGGCCAAGAAGGACAACCACAAAAAAGAGGAGCGAGAACATTTTCAGAGCACCGGGAAAGGAGCTGTATGGGGGGGGGGGAACCACATTGCTGGGGAGTCGATTCCAGCTCATAGCGACCCTATAAACACAGCAGAACTACCCCATATGGTTTTCCAAGGAGTGCCACGTGGATACGAGCTCCCGACCTTTTGGTTAGCAGCCATTGCTCTCAGCCACTATGCCACCAGGGTTTCTGTATGTGTAAAGCCCCGCTCAAAAAAGAAAGCCCAGCGGAGAGCACACGTGAGCATTCAGGCCCCATGGGGGCACAGCTCAGGTGCAAAGGGACAGAACCACATACCAATGTTTTCTGAAAAAAGTTTTCAGAAAAAGACCCTAATGCTGTTACAGCAATCGGGTCTTACCTTTGTGCTTTAAGAAAGGAAGGTGCAAAGCAGGGTTGTTTCTCTTGTACATCAGAATCGACCTCAATTCGGCCCTTCCCAGCTTGTGTGTTTCTGCTGAAATGTTTCCAAGCACAGATGTGCCGTCCTGAGATGGACTTCCTACTCCTTCCCTGGAGTGGCTAACACGAAGGGTGTTCACTTGTGCCTTCTACACTTCTCATTAAACATGCAGACATGTGCTGTTAAACCCAGGAGCCTCACCCTAAGCTTTTTTTTAATGCACTATTGTGGGTTGTTTTGTTTTTAGTTTTGATTGTGGTGAAATACATTTAACAAAACATTGGCAATATCAACCACTCCTCATCATAAACTTGTTTGAAGTGTCTCCCTCACCAAAGGCTGACCTGATACATTTTGTTTTCTGTAGTAAAAGGGGTGGGGGGAGGGAGTGGACCAAGATCCTACACCAAGCTTGCACTCCAGGTCACCTCCACATCCAAGGAAGGCTCAGGAGTAGCAGAAAGAGGAGGACAAAGTAATGGTCTCTGCTGTAAGGCCTCAGGGAAGTTGCCAGGAGTCTGCCACGCAGTAAAACAAGGGGGCAAGAAGATTAAATTACTCAAAAAATTTCCCAAATGCCAAAATTCTAATTCAATGATCAAAATTCTTAAAACTAGCCTTTTAAAATAATCAGGTAGTATTCAGAATCAAATCGACGGCACTGGGTTTTGGGTATCTCAATAGTGATTTTGATTTCCAAACAGTGAGTGATACCTGGAGTAGTTACAGTAGTAATAAAACGGCAGCGACATTTACTGAGCACCACGTACTATGTGCCAGGCACTGTTCTAAGCATGTTCCTTGCACATTAGCTAATTTAATCCTCACCACAACCTCAGAGGCAGGGGCTGTGAGCCGCCATTTTACAACAGAGGAGACTGAGGCACAGATGAGTTATGGACCATAACCTGTCAACGCACCTGGCTGACAAGCGATGGAGCTGGGATGCTAACCTGGCAGGTCTCGCTTCAGGTTCTAACCTACTGGGCTACTACTGTTGTTTCACGCATTTGATCCCTGTGGCGTACCTTCAATTTACACAGAGGGCCACATCTTAAAACAAAGGAGTGACAAGTCATAGCCTTGAATTTTTTTTTCCCCCAGTTGCCCTGGAGTCTACCATGCATGTCAGACTGGAACTGCATTCCATAGAGTTTTCATTGGCTTTTTCAGAAGTGGGTTACCAGGCCTTTTGCGGTGCAATGAATTGCTTGATATGGCCCTTCTAGCCATAGTCTTGTAATTCCCACTGAAGTGTTGGGTGGGACTATACAAGTAAGGTAATTGTGGCCCACTGAGGGGATTGGATAGCTTGCTAATAATGCAAATAAAATTCATGTACTCCTGTGGGGGTGGGACCATGCAAATATGGTATATGAACACTAACAAGGGGATTGGTCAGTTTTACCATCCTGCTAGGCTTAAAACGAGCCATTCCAGAGGCAGGAAGAGAGAGGCACCACCACCAAGAAAGAAGGGCTAGGAGTGGAGTGAGCACGTCTTTTGGACCCAGGATCCCTGCACCGAGGAGTTCCTGGAACCAGGAGACAGAGACAGACCGAAGACAGTGAGAAGCAGCAGCAGAGAAATGGTGGCAGCAGAACTAGGAGACCTCCAGGAGCGAGAAAGCTGAGCACCTTCAGTTGCTGGCGGAATAGGGTGCCCCAGGCACTTGGTGGAGCTCGGTTTGAGCACCTTCAGCTGAGGTTTACTAGTGGAATGGGATGCCTCTGGGCATTTATCAACAGAGCTAAAGGAGTTTTTTAACACTTGCCAGAGTAGGGCAGAGGCCAGGGTGAGGGGCCAAGGGCCAGACAGAGACCTGCCCGCAGGCAAGGCTGAGAAGAGCTGTATCCCGAGAGTTCTTGAACCTGAATTGTAACCTGTTACTTCCCTAATAAACACCAGAATCATCAGTATTGTCTGAGTTCTGTGTTGCCGTTGCAATGAATTATTGAACTCAGCAGAGACGCAGACAGTGCCATGGGAGGAGTGGCTGGTGTCAGAATTGGTAAAGATGGCAGAGAGAGGAGGCACATCCGACATCTGCCTGATAGGAACCGGCCTTGGGCTGTTGATCTTGATTCTCCCTCGCCCTTGTGCAGTTAGAGGAGGCCAGATGGCTCCGCCATGCCATTTGTACACCTTTCTTCGGAAGTGCCTCTGGGTGGCCCTGAGCCCTCCAACCTTTCAGTTAGCAGCTGAGCCCCTTAGCTGTCTGCACCACCCAGGGAAGATGCTTCCTTGTGGAGCTTGCTCTCCACCTATTGGGTGTGGCAGGTCGAGTAGCAGGCAAAAAAACAAAAAAAACAAACCCATTGCCATCGAGTCGATTCCAACTCATAGTGACCCTAGAGCAGGAGGCAGAAAATCTGGGCTCTAGGCCTGTCCCCGCTCTCCACCCTGTGGCCGTGTGAGGCTGCCGAACTTCTCTGAGGGCTTTCAGGTTTGTCACTGCTGTTGGGGGCTGTTGAATCAATTCTGAATCATAGCGACCTCATGTGACAAAGTAGAACTGGCCCATAGGGTTTCTTAGGCTGTAATCTTTACGGGACCATCATCAGGACTTTCTTCCACAGAGCCGCTGGGTAGGGTTCCAGCTGCCGCCCTTTTTGATCTGCAGCTGAGCAACTAACTGTTGCACCAGCAGGGCTCCTTAGGTTTGTCCTTCGGTTCAGATAAACCTAAGTGTGCAGTGGAAAGAGTATAGAGCTGTTTTGAAGCACGTGCTATGACCCCAGGTCACTTTATTGGTGAGAAGAGTGGGACCAAAGAGATTAGACAGCTTCCTAAGTTTGCACAGTAAACAGAACACAAATACACAAAGACAACTAACTCCACTGTGAAGCAAACCAAGGAGGGGATACTTCTTATTACATGGTCCTACCAAAGATGTCTGGCGGAGCCCTTGGCTGCCCGGGAGGAATTTAATTTCACATCCAGACTACATAACTGCCCACGGTTAACCCTTAGGTTGAACCTTATGAGATAGCCGTATTTATAGGTAACAAATGGTTATGTATTGGCAATCCTGCATGGTTCAACCTAAATATGTAATTTTAGACATTCGGGCTCTCCTAAAGTCCACAGTGCAGCCGGTCCCGGGAAGGCCTGCCTGAGCCCTGGAAGGAAAGCTGGTTTTCTGGAATGTCAGGACCAGAATGCAGAGGCAGCTGCTAACAAAGAACAATGGCTTAACACCTGGGAGCCACCACAAAGCCTGAGGTTAAAGATTAGTGGGAAAAGCTTCACCAAGTTTATTATGGATAAATCAATCATAAGAAAAAAAAAAAATTATCCCCTCAGATTAAGAAAACAAAACAATAATTTTGCTGGCAAATCAAGAGTGATGCTTGGCAAGGGCCTGTTTTCCTTACGCAGTTAAATTAGCTGATGGAGCCAACACCTGTCTGCACTGACGCTGAGTACTTGTATTTGGTTTTTTTTTTTTAATCCCTATGGGTTTTTTTTAATGGGTACATAAGTGACTATGAAATATTCAAAATTAGAAATAAGTATATTTCATGAAGACTCATTTAATTACAACAATCTAGGTAACAAATAGAGTATCAGTCCAAAAGCAGCACATGATGTATTCTATTACAGCTAAATCATATACGCAAACGAGACACTGGTTTTCTGTCACCACCGTCACCATCATCAGGCTTGGCCAGGATGACAGAGCACTGAAGTACTGCTCATATTCCTTGAGTTCAAAGGGAAGTTTCAAAATTTTAATTCCTAGGGACAGGGATTAAAGTTATTTTTCAAAAAGAAACAGAGGCAATGAAGGAAGTCGATGAGACGAGGGATTTCTTCCGTGGAAGACCACAATTTAAAATTATACTAGATCCTTTTCTAAAAGTAATGTCTGTAGCTATCGGGATTAAAAAAAAAAAAAAAACTACCATTTTTAGAAAAGCAGATTGAGGGGAAAAACAAAAACCGCTAACATCCGATTCAAAAGCAGATTACAGGGGGAAATGTCAGAACCCCGTCTCTGACGCTTCTTGAATGACCAAAATACACTGGTATCTCCATGGATCCAAGTCTTCCGGGCACTGCTGGCCCTGCCCATGTCCTCCTCAGGAGCTGTCCTGATAACGAGCTTTAGGATGACAATAACCACATTGCCACGTAGGCGCCTGCCTGCAGAATTCCTGTCTGAAGTAAAGCAGCACGGTGGGGTTCCAGAAGGTCACATTAAAGTCACTTTCATCGAACACTTTTTGTTCTAGGCTCAACTCCTTTTATTATTCGAGCATGGAATTTCTATAATTTGAACCTGCTTTTAAGGGAATTTGTCCTTATTTCTCAGAAATGCACTGTTGATATCCTGTTACTTTCTTAGAAACCAGCCTTGGAGAGAAGACTGAGGCTCTCCTGGCTCGTTTGATGCCTGGAGGGTGGCATCACCTAAGTCCCCACGGTGGATACCAAAAAAAGAAAGCCAAACCTGTTGTGTCAATTCTGACATATAGTGACCCTATAGGACAGGGTAGAACCACCACATACGATTTCCAAGTAGTGCCTGGTGGATTTGAACTGCCGACCTTACGGTTAGCAGCTGTGGCTCTTAACCACTAGGCCACCAGCGCTTCCTTATGAAGTACGTAACTCTTTTAAAGATGCCTCTGAGCAGAGGTGTGTTTACACAAAATAGCGCCTATGGCCAGCACTGAAATTGGGCCCCTGCAGGCCCTGGTGGGGGTAACCAGCATCCAGGGGCGATCTCTAGGTTCCGTCACACCCCATCCCAATTTCAAGATGAATAGATATTTTGCTTTAAGCTTTCTCACCTGTAAGCTGGTCCTAGTATTGTCTGTCTTATTAACCTCAAAAGGACACTGTATATGAGATTATGTAAACTATAACACAGAACATAATTATTATCATCTTCATCATCTCTGCAGGACAGCCATGGTAAGGGGAGCCTTAAAAGTTAAACAGGGAGTTCAGAAAGGGCAGCAAGCAACCATTCTTAGTCCAAATGCCAGACCATTCAGCAGCTCAGTATAGCAGAGGACTCTGCAGGTTCCAATCCCAGCACTGCCACTTAATAACTGAGGGGCACCGTGGAAGTTAAATTAACCTCTCTATGCTTCAACTCCTCCTCTGTCTATGGGGATAATGGTAGTACATCTATGTTATGGGGTCTTTGTAGGAACTTTGAGTTAATACACAAGTAAAGTTTAGACTAGTACCTGACATATAACCTAAACCCGTTGCTGTCGAGCTGATCCTGACTCATAGTGACCCTACAGGACATAGTCGAACCACCTCATATGGTTTCCAAGGAGCGACTGGTGGATTCGAACTGCTGACCTTTTTGTTAGTAGCCAAGCTCTTAACCGCTGCTCCACCAGGGCTCCACCCGACGCATAGTAAATGTCATATAATTAATTGCTGTTATTCTTTTCCACGTATTGTACTGAATTCAATTAACACTTGATTGTCTAGTGTTGCAAGCCCTGGTGCCTCAGTGGTTAAGCGCTATGACTGCGAACCAAAAGGCTGGCAGTTTGAATCTACCAGCTGCTGCCTGGAAACCCTACAGGGCAGTTCTACTCTGTCCTATAGGGTCGCTATGAGTCAGAATCGACTCGACAGCAATGGGTTTGTGGTTTTGTTTTTTTTTTTTTAAATCTAGTGTTATGCATGGATTACTTTTAAGTTTAAAAATCTGAGATAACAAATCTTGCCATTCAAAGTCTTTCCTGAACATTTCTTTCCTACACTCATCTGCTGTGGGTTGGGGATTTGGAAAAAAATAAGTTTTGTTGTTGGAAAATTATCCGCCAAAATAAAATAAGCCAATAGCCACTATTCCTGGGGTTTTCCTTGAGAATAGATTCCACAAAACAGGAATTTGAAGGAAGTGGCAGCTTATTTCTTTTTTAAGTCTTTGTCAAGCAAAAAGAGTCTGAGACTAAGGGCAGTGATAATGAAAACATGGGAGTCTAGAGCAGCCATCCACAGAGAAGGACCCTGCGTCCTGCACTTTCTGGGACCTCCAGAACCTTCCAGGGTCAGGACAGGAAATGTGGCTGTTGCCCAGCCTGTGACATGGCTCCCAGGGAGGCTCTGATGGGGGAGCTTCTTGTCCCACTTTCCCTCAACTCTGGTCTACTCTGTCCCGAGGGATCCAGGGAGCTGACCCTCTGGGGCTCCCCAGTTCCAGGCCTTGATTCCCAAAGCCTGAGCTCCATTTCTCCCACTCCCTGGTGCCAGTCAAGGCTTTCATGGAGTCAGGGAGTCAACTCCTCCCAGAGAAGAGATTCCTGCCGGCTGGAAAAATCATCTGGACAGTGTTCTGCAAATCACTTTTGAGTACCGAGACGGAGCTCTCTATGACATCACCTCCATCATCTGTGCATTTCTGTCTACTCCACTGCCAAGTTCCTGTCTACACCAGGACACTTTCTCTGATTTGCAATGGGAGCATATGAAAAGGCCCTTAGGAAGTCTTCAGATACCTGGTTCAGCTTTTCACAGAAGGCACTGGTAGACATTGCCTGTGCCACATTGGCAGAGCCACAGCACGACACCAGGGCACATAATTATCCCACATTCCATGTGTCTGGTGCCCCCTACAGTTGTGCCGTGAGGCTCCTTAGCCTCCTCGGCAGACAGACAGCAGTCAGCTGGAAGGATCTCTTCCTATTTTAAAAATACCTAAAAAGGAGAAGTGCAGTTAATGCCTCCTGTTGTCTGTCAACTCAAATCTCACTTCCCTGCTCTTGTCTTGTGCTGTCGAGTCGATTCTGACTCATGGCGGCCTCATGTGTAACAGAGTAGAACTGCTCCATAGGCTTCTCTTGGCCATAATCTTTACGGAAGCAGGTCGCCAGGCCCTTTTATCCATGGTGCTGCTGGGTAGGCTCGAACTGCCAACCTTTTGGTTAGCAGCTGAGCACAAACTATTTGGGCCACCCAGGGGCTTCTTCCTCTCCAGAGGACACTCAAATTACTCCTCCCTGGCTATGCACCCCTGACATCCCACTCCTCCAAATCAACCACTCTACAGCAGCAGACTGTAGGGGAAAGGCAGGGAAGAAGAAAAAGAAACGGGTTCGAAAACACGGCCAGGAGTGGCAAACAGCGGGAGGGGGAGGGAAGAACAGCAGCTCATGTCCCAAAGGGCAGAGCTGCGTCCACCGACTTGTTCTCTCTCCCCCACAGACATTCCCTGAGCTTCAGTGGAACTCCGGTGAAAGCTTACGGGGGGAGTCCAAATAAAACACATCTCTAATCCAGACAAAATCTCAGTCCACACTTTCACATCTATAAACCATGTAACAAAACGAACTTTTTGTGCTTTGACTCTATTTCCCCCGTCCTGCTCTCAAGAATATGGATGCAACCAAGAGTGTGGGAGTGAGAAGCCTAGGACAGTCAGGGAGGTAAGGCAACCCGCCCCACAGTAATCAATGGACTGAACCTTAGGGGTCCTCTGGCGAAGTGCCCTCTGACTCCAGGAGGCCCCAGACACCACGCCTGAGAGGTCACCATCCAGCCTCCCGTTAATACTGCCAGTGACGGGAGCTCATAACCTCCCTAGGCAATCCGATCCATTTTTGCACAGCTCGAATTATTAGAAATTTGTTCCTTATATCGTGCAGCCTTATAATGTCCAATCCCGGGCCTCAGCTCTGCTCTCTGAAGCCACACAGAATAGGTATAAATGGTCATTTCATGTGGTTGTCTTTCAAATATTTGAATAAGCATATTCCCTATAACCTTTCTCTTTCCTAGAATAGACACACTCTGTTCTTCTGTTTTTGAACACTTACATATAATTGGTAATAATTCAAAGAAAAGGTTTAAACAACCTGACCAAAGATGGCAGCTTTGCTGGTCCTTACCGATTCAGGAAAGCATTTCCAAAACGACTAAGTTTTCGGAATGGCTTTTTGGGGTCCACAACCAACGCATTTCCTGGGGTGCTGCCCTCTGTCTCCCCGTACATCACAGCAATGAAGGAGTCGGTGGTGGGCTCTGGGCCAATCCGCATGCCTGGGAAGTCCTGCTCTAGCAAGTACCTGGGGGAGGGAGAAGCAAAGAAGGGTGAGCATGTCACAAAGCAAGAGGCCAGAAGGCTTCCGGGGGTAACACAGTCATTTAAAAACTGAGAAATACAATCCCCCAGAAAGGGAGAATGAATGGCATTTTATTCTTTTGCAAAAAAAAAAAAAAAACTATGGATCTTTTTTTTTTTTTGCCCAGTTTTAAGAAGCGTGATGGAAGGGGTCAGGCTCCTTGCAGACTTACTGGGCCTTCTGAAAGTGCACCTCTTCTCAGCATGGTGATTTTCACTCATGGTTCCATTGGCAGAATGGCACCACCCCAAGAGAGGTGCACCCAGCTGGCTCCCATGCATCCTGGAAGACCCTGTGCAGGCTCAAGTCTTCTAGGGGAGCCTTCCCTGGCCTGTACCTCCAGTGTTAGGGGCACCTCCTTCATGCTCCCAGGGCACCTGTGCCTACAGCTACTGTGGTGCTCACAACAGGTATTATACTCATTTACCTGTGGGCCCTTGCAGCAAGTGCCATGGCTTAGGTCCAGATGCATATCCCCAGCTCACAGCACTGTGCCTGCCCACTGAGGGGACTCACTGCAGTGACTAAAATAATGAACAATCGCCCTTCTTGTCACCAGTAATCAATTATGCCAACACATCCTCCTTGTTCATTCTGTTGTTCCCCTTGGCCCCTGAAAGTCATGGCCGTGGAAGATGGTCTCCAAAGAACTCAGCAGCAATGGAGGCTGCTGTGGGGAGTAGGGTGAAGGGGAGGGTCAGGTTAGCTATTCCAGGGCCGCTGCTGTCAGGAGTGGGGTGAAGGGGAGGGTCAGGTTAGCTATTCCAGGGCCGCTGCTGTGGGGAGTGGGGTGAAGGGGAGGGTCAGGTTAGCTATCCCAGGGCCTCTGCTGTCAGGAGTGGGGTGAAGGGGAGGGTCAGGTTAGCTATTCCAGGGCCGCTGCTGTCAGGAGTGGGGTGAAGGGGAGGGTCAGGTTAGCTATCCCCAGGGCCTCTGCTGTCAGGAGTGGGGTGAAGGGGAGGGTCAGGTTAGCTATCCCAGGGCCGCTGCTGTGGGGAGTGGGGTGAAGGGGAGGGTCAGGTTAGCTATCCCAGGGCCTCTGCTGTCAGGAGTGGGGTGAAGGGGAGGGTCAAGTTAGCTATCCCAGGGCCTCTGCTGTCAGGAGTGGGGTGAAGGGGAGGGTCAGGTTAGCTATCCCAGGGCCGCTGCTGTCAGGAGTGGGGTGAAGGGGAGGGTCAGGTTAGCTATCCCCAGGGCCTCTGCTGTCAGGAGTGGGGTGAAGGGGAGGGTCAGGTTAGCTATCCCAGGGCCGCTGCTGTGGGGAGTGGGGTGAAGGGGAGGGTCAGGTTAGCTATCCCAGGGCCTCTGCTGTCAGGAGTGGGGTGAAGGGGAGGGTCAGGTTAGCTATCCCAGGGCCGCTGCTGTGGGGAGTGGGGTGAAGGGGAGGGTCAGGTTAGCTATCCCAGGGCCTCTGCTGTCAGGAGTGGGGTGAAGGGGAGGGTCAGGTTAGCTATCCCAGGGCCTCTGCTGTCAGGAGTGGGGTGAAGGGGAGGGTCAGGTTAGCTATCCCAGGGCCTCTGCTGTCAGGAGTGGGGTGAAGGGGAGGGTCAGGTTAGCTATCCCAGGGCCGCTGCTGTCAGGAGTGGGGTGAAGGGGAGGGTCAGGTTAGCCTCCCCTTCTCCCCACTCCCCACAGCAGCCTCCACTGCTGCTGAGTTCTTTGGAGACTGTCCTCCACGGCCATGACTTTCAGGGGCCACTCTTGCGGCTATTTTATCAATCCATCTCATTGAGCGTCTCCCCATTCCACTGATCCTCTACTTTATTAAACATGATGTCCTTTTCTAGCCATTGGTCTTTCCAGATGACACGCCCAAAGCAAGTGAGCCGACGTCTTGCCATCCATGCTTCTAAAGAGCGTTGTATGACATAGGAACACACTTGTGTGTCGGTGCCTATATGGAACTGGGAGTGGAGATAGGGAGGGGACAAAGACTACTCCCTCCCCCTTTGCAATAAAGGGGAACATAAAGAGGAAGTACTACCAAGACAAGTGGAAATGCAGCCCTCAGACAACACTCAACAGTGACTTTGAACAGGTAGGTCCTGGGGCTGGTGAGAATCCCTGTTTGAGGTGATTCGGGCAGAACCGTGTCCAGCCCTGCCAGGGAGACAACCCCTTGTCTTAGTGAAGGGGCTCAAGGGAAGAAACCTGCACAGCCTTCTCCAGCTCCCCATTCCTGCAGCTAACAATCCAGTTGGCCATAACTATTTGTCTAACCAGACCTGACTGATCAAATTTAAGCCCCGAATCCATGACTCTCTGTCCAGGGGTCAAGGGAAAGAGCTGAACTATCAAATATTAAACACACTTTTGCCATCTTCATAAGAATGAGAAATTACACCATCCTTTGGACCTGTGTTTTCTCTGTAAATAAAATTGGCATTGTTCAGCAATCTTAGCACACAGGCTATATTTTACACCTTTAATTGATTTCATTGCCAGTTTTAACTTCACCCAAAGTTTCTACATTTCTGTGAGGTTGAGAAGGCCCAGAATAGAAAATGTCCCCTAAATTTAAAGTAAACAGGGAAAAAATTAGATAATACCACTTAGCATTTACTGAGTGCTCATTATATGCCTGGTACAGTGCAAAGCCCTCTACCCATACTGTTGTTTCATCTAACCCCCTTAACACTCTGAGATGGGTACGAACATTATCCCCATTTTACAGGTGGGAAAACTGAGGCACCAGAGAGGCTAAGCAAATTCCCCAAGGTCACACAGCAAGTATTAGAGTGGAAACTAAATTGCAGGCAGTCTGAGTCCAGAGCTTGCACTATCTCCAGATATGTTTAAACTGAAGTTGGTGGTTTGTTCACAGATGAGGAGTATGAAGGGGGCGCAGGGGCTCTTACCACAGGGCGTGCCACCGGGGATAAAGCACGAGGGAAAAGAGCTCTCTAGACACACAGTCCTCCAAGCTACGTGGGCCTGTGGCTGCCCATTCTCCCAGGGAAAAGCTGGGGAGAGGAGTGCTATTGTTTCAAAATGTGCTCAGATTTAGCTTTTTTAATTTCCCTGAACTTTCTCAATCAAAATCTTAGTGCATCTTTACAACAACAAAAACACAAAAAAACCTTATGGATCGCAAACAAAACAAAAACCTTTGGATTATCTACTAGCCTGGTAAATATAGTCAAAAGCAGACCTGTTCATGTTTATAAATTCTTTTGAAATTCTACACAAATCTGAGAAATCCTGATAAAAACTATTGTGAGAACATCTCACATTTTGTGAAACTCAAGCACATCTGGAGTGTAAACAGGGTGTGTGGATTCCTACACATATAAAGGTGGAATTCAGGATTACAGCCACTCTGGGAACTCGAGTCTGAAGCCATTTAGCAGCAAAGCTAGAATTCAAAGCCAGACAGTCCCCTCCCTCCCACACCCCGCTTGACTTCCACTCCCTGCGGCCTGGGCGAAGCTGTGCCACGAGGCCTGGGAGAGAGACTGAGGAAGGGAGAAGGGGCTGGCCCTTGAAAGATTAGCAGCCAGGGTCACCAAGCTCCAAAGCACAAAAGGGTTAGGCCCCAGGGTTGGTCTGAAACTTGACAGGACTTTCCCATCGAAACAATGCTAACGGCAACGGCTGGCTTGCCAAGATGGCCATAAAAGGTCACGCAAACCAATAAAATAGATGAACGAGACAAGAACTGAGCCACCACCTTTCGGAGGAGGGCTCAGGGTTGAGTTTCTCCCTACAATATGGCACCTAGCCCAACCTGGGCAGGAGGAGGCACCCTCCAGGCTCCAGGCCCTGGGGAGGGGAGAGTGGGGCTGGGCTCACTGGGGTGGGCAGCACCTGAAAGCTGTAGGGAAGCAGCAAGTGCCCAGAGTTTAAGCCAGGTGACCACTCCCAGGTGACCACTCCCAGGGAGTGCCTGATCACCTTCTGATGTTTCATTTACAGAAAAGCACAGCAAGACCCCCAAGGATTTTGGAGTAACTGAGTAGCTTTAACGACAAACTTGAATTACAAATTTTGTTTAAAGAAAAACAGGTATTTCCTACTTAACAAGTACATACTGTAATAGGAGCTAGAATTTCCTGAGTAGCATCCCTGCCAGACAGAACTCTAACAAATAATTATTTTTAAAGTATGCTGCAGATATGACACAGTTTGAAGTAAAAGGTGCCACCTGAACTGTGACCTTGGTAAATCATTTGATCTCTGAGTCCTAGACACAGAGGAAGAACTAGCAGTCACTGGATCACTGTATTATATACCTGGCTTATATTATTAATTTGTTTAGCAATACTTTCTTCCACAGATAATAAACAGTGTTCAATCTCATTATCAAAGTAATAAATAACTAAAGACATAGCATACTAGCAAATTTAAAAAACCCACAATACGCAAGGCCCTCCACAAACTACCCCCCTTCTACCTTCCAGTCTGGGCTCCCCTGCTCCCCCATGCTGGACCTTCTTCTTGCCCTCACTAGTCTCTTCCAGGCCTGAAATTCCTGCCTGTCTTCCTTCATGTCGTTCCCTTTGTCCAGTGGAGGATTACGCCCCATGACCTCCACTATTCTCCTACCCATTCTCTAAGCCACTTTACAAAATGGCACACCCTTCCTGGGAGTCCTCTCTGATTGCGCCACTCCCCATCTCCCGGTCTGCAGTGCTTCTCATGTCACATCCTCTTCTACGGGCTCTCATTGCCTGGAAGGCACAGTCCATACACTCAGAACTTTAGAGCCCCAAAGTCTCTTAGCAATCATTTGATTCAACCCAATCAACATTCATCTTATTATCTTTACAGATGAAGAAACTGAGGATTAAAGCAGGAAAGTGACTTGTTGCTCGTCAAACATGCTGGTGGCTGCATTGGACTCAGAACCCAGGAGCTTCTCCTTCCTGGCCAAGGACTTCTGCTCTTACACCGTGCTAAGCCCCATAACCCTGAGGCCCCATGCAACACCTAGCTCATTGTTACTCTAACTGTTGTCGTTGTTAGCTGCCGTGGGTCAGCCCCACACTCATGGCAACCTGATGCACAACATAACAGAAAGAAGTGGTGCCCAGTCCTGCACCATACCCATAACCACCTGCAGATGGGACCATTGTGATCCACAGGGTTTTGCGTGTGCGTGGTGAACACATATATAACAAAACATTGGAGATTTCAACAATCTTCACACGTACAGTTCAGCGACATTAACTGTGTCCATCATGTTGTTCAACTATCACCCTTATCTGTTCCCAAATTGTACCATCCCCCTTAACAGAAGCTCATAGGGTTTTCACTGGCTGATTCTGGAAGTAGAGTGCAAGGCCTTTCTTCCTAGTTTGTCTTAGTCTGGAAGCTCTGCTGAAACCTGTTCAGCAGTGTCAGAATAACATTCGGGCCTCCACTGGCAGATGAGTAATGGCTGTGTATGAGGTGCGGTGCCCAGAAGTGAACCCAGGCCTTCCACGTGGAAAGCAAGAATTTTACCACTGAGCCACCAATACTCTCATTCCTCTAAACTGGACCTGTCAAATGCAGGAACTAATATACTATCCACTCACTAAGAGGATCGCCCTGGGGGGTTTCCACCCTGAGGGAGAGCTGAAACTCGCACGCATTTATGTTACACTGCTGGGTAGGCAGTACACCCTCACGCAGTCGGGGAACCAGGAACAACCAAGAAACACTGTGTTGGCATGAAAAGGGCGGAAATGAAGTGGTGAGGTTCAAGAACTGCAACCTGGAAAGAAAGAGTCTGAGCAGATCCTGAAGCAGGTTGTATAAAAACTGATTCCCTACACTGCGGCACATACGGGATGATCAATTGTGTTAAATATTTTGGGGTTTTTTTGTTTATCTCTCAGAGGCTTTCCCAAAGGTACAAGTTCCAGGGACTCTGGATTGTTATCTGCAACATCGAGAATTCAAAGAAACGAGAGGCCACAGGAAGGCTACCGAAAAGAATCCATCGTGATTCCGAGCCGATTAGCCCGCTCCACTGCATCCTGTATGTTAAAGACTTGATTTTGTCCTTGGCCCCACCTTGCTCCCCTTTTCCTGTGTTCCCAGAGAGGTCTGCCAACTCTCGTGGTGATTACTCGAAGAGTCCTGAGCCAAGCCATCAACATAAAAAAGGTACAGACATTGGATCCAAATAGCTGTGCGGAGAGGGTGGTAGAGAGGACCTGAGACCTAACATCTCAGAGTCCTCATCAGATAAGTCTCGTGGTTCAGTCTCAGTTGTGCGGCTCCTGGGCACACTGGCTGCCAAGCTCAGCTTAGGTCCAAGGAGCTGTTTTTTTTTTTTTTAAATATAATTTTATTTATTTTGTTTTATTTTACACATAAAATGTACACCAATTCAACAGTTTCTACATGTATCATTTAGTGACACTGATGACATTCTTCGAGTTGTGTAACCATCCTCATTCTCCTTTTCTGAGTTGTTCCTCCCCAATTAACATAAACTCACAGCCCCCTAAGGTTCCTGTCTAATCTTTGAAGTTGCTGTTGCCAAGGAGCTGCTCTGATGCAAGGGTATATGTAGATAATGGCTTTTTTCTTTCATTGCTTAGGCTAGAAAATATTTGTTTGTTTGTTTAACTTCATAGAAAAAAATGTCACTTGCGACGAGGGGAAGAAAAAAATCTCAAGACAACGAAAAATAAAGTTTCTTAACATACCCCAGCACCATCTTCTCAAAGATGAGCTTAAGGAGAGGGCTTCAACTGGTTCAGTCAGGTTCAAATCTCTGCATTTCTAACAAATTACCAGGTGACGCTAATGCTGCGGAAACCCCGGTGGCACAGTGGTTAAATGCTATGGCTGCTAACCAAATGGTTCAAATCCACCAGACACTCCTTGGAAACTCTATGGGGCAGTTCTACTCTGTCCTATAGGGTCGCTATGAGTCGGAATCGACTCGATGGTGACGGGTTTGGTTTGGTTTTTTTGGCTAATGCTGCTGGTTAGGGACCAATTCTGAGGACTACTAGTTGAACCACATGGTTGTAGAGGCTGGCACGTCCCAAGTCTGTGGGTCAGGCATCAGGCTGGAAGTTTCTCCTGACACAAAGCTGCAGCAGCTCATGAACCCCAAGATGGGCAGGTCAGACAGCAGACTGCTGGCTCAAGTCCCAAAAACCAGGGGTCAGATATGAGCCGGATGCAGGATTCAGCACAAGCAAGCAAGGTTTGCCAGAACATCCACATATATTGGATGCAGGCCACACCCCCAAGGAAAATTCCCTTACAACTGATTGGCTGATCACATCCCATTACATCACTGCCAAACTACATCATTATTTAACTGCCAAACCACTGAGTCTCATGGCCCAGTCAAGTTGATACAAACTTTAACCATTACACCATCAAACAACAGATTATTCTGAAACCACGCTGTACAGTGCATGACACATTTCACACATACATTTTATCATTCCACTCAGGGGTGGATTACCCTGTAAGCATGGTACACACCAGCTTACAGTAAGCAAGGCAAACACAATTAAGCTAGTGCTTATCTTGCTTTTTGGGTAATCGGTCCCTGACAACCTATTCCACTCTCACTGCCACTGGAGCAGGCATTATTATCTTACAGAGGGGAAAGATGTGCTTATAACAAATTAAGCTGGACAAGACTACATACGTACAGGTTAATGACCACTCAGTACTTTGATATATTTCCATCCAGTCATTGGATCAAAGTGTTTAAACAATTTTGTATCTAGATTTTCCACCATTAATTTTTCCTCATGCCATTAAAAATTATTTGAAAACACTATTTTTAATGGCCACATAATATTTTAAGGCAAATATGTATCAAATTGGAGCCCTGGTGGTAGAGTAGTTAAGGGCTTGGCTGCTAACCAAAAGGTTGGCAGTTCAAATCTACCAGCCGCTCCTTAGAAATCCTATGGGGCAATTCCACTGTGTCCTATAGGGTTGCAACGTGTCTGAATTGAACGACAGCAGTGGGTTAACAGGTTATGTATCAATTTAGTTAGGCATTTCCTGACTGTTGGGCATTTAAATAGTTTCCCATTTCTTGCTGTTATACATAATGATGAAATAAGCATCCCTGAACACACATCTCAGCTACTTTAAAAATGTAATCTTTGAATTATTAAAAAACTAAATTTGGCCTACCTTCACTTCCATTTTAAAACTTTGTATCTTTCTTAATGTGAAACTTAAATTTTATTTTTATTTTTCCTTTAGTTATATCGTTATATGTCACAAGGACTGTTTGTTCAGATAAGGGCATCTTTGAAACTGTTGTTACCTTGTAAAGGAATGCAAATTAGCCTGTTGAACCAAGAAGCTGGAATTTGCTGGCTGAAGCCTTTTCACATCTTGATTTTCCAGCCCTAAATGGGATTTGGAAGCCCTGGTGCTGTACTGGTTAAGTGCTACGGCTGCTAACCAAAGGGTCAGCAGTTCGAATCCACCAGGCACTCCTTGGAAACTCTATGGGACAGTTCTGCTCTGTCCTGTAGGGTGGCTATGAGTCAGAATCGACTCGACAGCAGTGGGTTTGGTTTTTGGTTTTAAATGGGATTTAAACTACTCAGGGCCAGGTGGGCTTAGGGCATGCTGCTGTCTAACTTACTGACATTACCTACCTGCAGCCATAATCGTCTTCCATGCTGTTCTGGAAAAAAGGGGAAGGAAAGGAAAGGAAGAGGAAAGACAGAGGAAGTTTACTGGAATCAAAGGCAACACCCTTCCCCATTTCTTACAGTTCTGCTTGCCCGTTCATTCGCTCAACGTTTACTGAGGTTTTCCATGTTATAGCTTAGAGTTTATGAATCTGACAACTTTTGGTTGTAAACTCTTTGATCCAGGAACACTGTAAATCTTCACGAGGAGGCCACAGAACAGAGCCTTCCCCCCAAGTTATTTGACCGTGGAACTTTTTTTTTTAAACACCTATTATTAATCTTTCAGAATTGAGTTCCACAGAACACAGGTTTAAAGAAAAGGTAAAAAGGTATTTAATAAAACTTGACGTCTACCAAAAAAACAAAAACAAAAACCCAAATCTGTTGCCATCGAGTTGACTCTGACTCACTCAAACAAAATTCTTTTAAAATAAGTGAAAGATAATCTCTTCATGTGATTAATTCATACTATAGTAAGGCAACAGCTGGTATCATTACCACACCTTCAGGTGAAATAACAAAGGCCTTACCATTAAAATCAGAAGCTTCACATGGTGTCTACTGACCAAAACAATAAAATGTGAAACAAAAGAGGAGGTAAAGTAATCGTAAATATAACTGATTTCTGGCCAAAAATGTCCATTGCTACATTATGCATAATTAGTAACAACCCAAATGTTCCAAGCTGTATGACAGAATCTCATACAGTCATTGAAGTTATTTCTGAAGACTATTTAGAAACATGAGAAATATTCTTCATATCACATTAAGTAAAAAGCAATGCGTTAAATGTATTACATAATCTCCAGCTCTGTGGGCATGACTTCTATGTCATCATCTAAAGTCACTGCTAAAAATGTGGACAGACTGAGCTTGGTCCACACGCTGTGGGAGGCCCACCCAAGTTAGCCTCCTTCTAGGCCGTGGCTGACCCGCTTCCGGCTTGATGATTCAGTTGTCAAAATTCCACTAACTGAAGCTTTATCTATCAATGGTTCCAAAATGCTCCCTGGGGGAGGCTGCAAAGGATCACTTTGAGAGATGATTTACAAAAACAAAACCAGATTTCTGAGCCTCACTCAGGGATTCTGATTCAGGAGGTCTGGGATGGAGGCCTGGGATCCGAATGTTTCAAAAGGTCTCCAAGGCAATTCTGACACATACCAGTTTCAGGAACCATGGCTTTCTAGTTCATAATTTTTCAAGGTTTTGAAAATATATCAAATGCCTTCTATAAGCATACTTCTAGATGTGAGTTAAGGAAGAGAATTTTCTGAATTAAAAAATAGTTGGGGTGGGGAGGGGACATACGTTTCCCCTCATCCTCTGACCCCGGCTGCTGTTTGTCGGGTAGGTGATGTGACAAGTGCAGTGTGTTGCTGCACTGAAAGCTACAGTCGTCTGCACAGCCCAGCCTGCCCTGGGGCTTCTCCTACCTCCTCAGGATCCTTGCTCCCTGTCCTGCCTCTTCTCAACCTGCAGAAGCATTAGGTGCTCGCCCTCTACTGCCTCCCCTCCTTCAGCTTTTCACCCTGCTCACGGGGTGCTCGCCTCTAACAGAGCCTCCACAAGGCCTGTGACCAGGGCATGGCTCCTCCCCTTCAGTGCCCAGTCCTGAGAGTCTGCTATATTGGATGCCTCACCTGCCACTCCCTCCTCCGTCCACTGCCACCTGGCTTCCATCACCACCATTTACTGACACAGCTCTAGCCCATGTCACCCTGGCCTCGTGATTGCTAATCCGCTGGTTCTGTTTCAATCCTTTTCCCAGAAGTATCTGACACTGCTGACCACCCCGCTCTTTCCCTGGCATTTATGGGTGTCATCTGTTGTTTCACTTGCCCAGCACCCATTTCTCTTTTTCTTTCTTTCTTTCTTTTTTTGATAACAGCATCCTGAGAAGCCACCCTTCCCCCATTCTTAATCCATGAGGTGTGGAGGGCTGACCACCCCACTCCACTCCACTGAAGCTGGAGAAACAGCAGAATTGCCTGGAATTGGAGATGGTGGCCTGCCCACCCACAGGTACAACTGCTAGAGAAGAAGCTAACATGAAGACAGCACAGGTGACACAGAGTCCTGGTGACATCATTTGGAGCCCTGCACCTAGCCATGCCTGAAGCCAGCACATCCTGGTTTGATCAGTTTCACGAAAAAAAAAAAAAAAAATTTTTTTACCTTTTTACTTAAGCCATTTTCAGTTGGATCTCTGTCACTTGCAACCAAGAGCCCTAAGATAGCTCTAAGCCTCCATGCTGTCCTGGCATTCCTCCACCTCTCCAATGACTTCCCCCAGTGTCTCCACAAGTTCCTCTAGAAGCCCTGCAAGCATCAGTGTTCCTGAGTCCCACCCTTGGCCTTCTGTTCCCCAGATCTTGGCTACCAAATGCTGACACTCCGAAATCAGCCCAGAATTCCCACTGAACTCCAGACCCATATGTCCAACCTGTCTGTGAACATCTCCATTTGGGTGCTCACTTAAACACAACAATTGCTGTTAGATGTTGTCAAGTCCATTTTGATTCCCAGACACCCCATGTGACAGAGTAGAGCTGTCCCATAGGGCTTCCCGGGCTATAATGTTACAGAAGCAGATTGCCAGGCTGCTGGGTGGATTCAAATCACCAATCTTTTGGTTAGCAGCTGAGTGCTTAACCATGGTGCCACAGGGCTCCTTAAACACAACTATAAACTCATAATTATGCCCCTGCTCCTCTTCTTCTTGTGTCCTCATGATCCACCCAGTTACCCAAGAAACCTTTCGGGCCACTTTTGTGATTTGGTTGAGAAAAGAGTCCAACACCTTCCCTCTATCCATCCTCTTCCTTGCATTTAAGCCCCTGATGATCTTCCACGCAGGCTATTTTCTTGATATCCAGGCTCTTTGCCCACTCCATCTAGGAGATTTTTTCCTTACAACAAGGCACACACTTAATTGTCCCACTCCTGTTGAATGTCCTGGCCAACCCTGTATTAGTATTAGTGGGGCTCCTAAAATCAGCCTAATTCTTCCCAGCCATGGAATAAAAGGTTAAAGGTAAGGTTTCATTAAAGGTGTGGAAGGGACGCCAAAGGCTTTGCTGATGAGGAGAAGTGAGGAGAGGTTTCCCTCCACATTAGCTCTGTGTCATCAGTGAACCTTTTGGGACACAGCAGGAAGCCAGGTGGATAAAAATCTATGACTACGTAGGTAGCAGTGCCGAACATCCAACTATGAGCTTGTGCTCAGTCACTAGAAGCAAACAACTCAGGCCTCTGACCCACAGATCAATGATAGCCATGGATGAGGCAGGAACCAGGAGGTCAGCACCCTGGGTCAACCCCTGTGCCCACCAGCTCCAGTACAGGAGTCTCTAGGATGTCTGACCTTTTGCTCAGGGCCTTCCTCCCAGGAACGACATCTCTTCCTCCTAGCTCTACTCTGAAGCCGTACTCAGGTCTCCTGTGGCCTAACCAAGCTTCTTGTCCAACCTGATTTTCTCCTGACTTCACAGGTCCACCTTGTGCCCACTGCTTAACAACAAGGCCACTTAGGCTTCCTGATAAGGTGACGCCTCCTTCACCATGGGGTTGCACACGGATCCGGAGCCTACTGAGAAGTGGTTGATTTGGATGGAGTTGCCAGGAGTCAAATCTCAGAACACCTCTTCAAACCATGCTTAGCTATTTCACTAAACTTCCCCCCATAATGAAATAGATAAGAATGAGAAAAAATGTATACTGAAGTAGTAAACTAAAAAAAAAAAAAAGATGGATTCCTGTTCCCATGAGTAGTGCTCTCTTTCCTCAGAGTTGCTGATTATCCAGGTTAGGGGGATGAGAGAGGCTACATTACCTCCAGGTTGGTTCCACACCAAGCAGGGGCTCCCTAACTACACAGGGACACAATAAGGCCTCGTGGCAGAGATAAACTGGAGAAACTACCCGGGGTTCTTGGAACATGCCACCATTAACATCTGACATAAAAATTATCACTATAACAGTGCTTTGCTCTTATTCTTCATGTGTATTTTTCAAAAAAATTCCACCCCCTAGTCTTATACCGCTTGGTCATAATACTTCATCATTCCAAGTACTTAAAAACTGGCTAGTTATTAGTGAGACTGTAAAGGGACCATCTGTTTGTCATCTTTCAAGGTGCTGGTTACTGTAATATTTTTAGGTTCAATGTGAGTGTCTGCGGTGACATATTTAACATCATTTTCAGCTTACTAATAAGCATCAAATAAAAGCAATTTTAAAATTATTTTCTTCAGTCTTCCTTCACATTCAATGTATTGCCTAGAACTATATTTTAATGCACAGTGTGTCTGCTTTGCTGAATTCATTCATAGTGTATCTGTGGGCCTGAATTCAACATATTTTCTGTAGTGACAGCTACTCCTGTACTTGTAGGAGCTATTTAGGTCACTGGAGTGGAGAAAAAGAGGTCGCTACTTAGTAGAAATGGCATGCATCCAAATATAGACGCAGCTTGCTCAAACACCTGTTGAACACCAACGACAAAGAGACTGTTACAATTACCAAAACCCAGAACCAAAACCTGAAATCATCAGTAACTTTGCTTCAACTGACACGGGGCTTAACCAAGGAAAACAAGTCTTCTTACCAAAGAAAGCAAGTCTTAATACGCTGGCTGCTTTAGAAATAAAAAAAGCTACTTCGCAAAGTAATCTGTTACAATGTCAATTATTTTTTATTTGAACCACAGCGCACGCATGGCAGTTGTTTGTTTTTGGAAAGGCAACAAGCATGACAAATATTTTCGGTTGTCACGGGTGAGCAAGGAGGAGGAAATGACCCACCTAAGAAATGGAAGGACGAGAAATATGACACTCCCCTTAGTTCCACAGGGCGCGACTAACTTCCTATGGCCGCGTAAAGGCGAGGCGTGCAAGAGCAGATCGAAGGCACCCTGTCTATCCCCTCCCCTGGAAGAGCGGTGATGGGAGGGAGGGTGACACGTAAGGACGTCAAGGGATGGGGCACGGGCAATAACCTCTATTGCCATTCATTCACTGGTTAATAGTTATGCTGTGGGCACTCTGTTAGGCGCTCCTCTCTCCAAGTATGACCCTACAGCCCACTCTGATACCCCGCGCCTCTGCCCCATTTCCAGCCATAGGCCTCATTCCCTCACTAGAAAATGCCATTACAGCCTCGCTCTCCCTTCCAGGATGGGGGCTACGAGGGCAGGTTACAGTGGCCAGAGAAGCGCCCTTCCGACAGCGCGAAGGAGCGCTCGGAGGCTGCGGGGAAGGAGTTTCAGGAACCCTACAGTCCCCGCGGGAGTGCCAGCCTCTACTGAGGCGGCCGCGCCCGGGGGTGGGGCTGCGGGCATCCGGGCTCCGCACTCGCAGGGGGACCTCAGGTCACCCAGGTGCTGGAGGGGGAAGCAGTGGCGAGGGGGTGCCGTGGCGGGGAAATGGGCGCGGCAGGCGCTCCCGGCGGAGGGAAGTCGGTGACAACAAGCGCACGTGGGCAGGACGCCCCAGGTGTGGCGGCAGGGGCCCGGGCCGGGCTGAGGGGCGGCGGGGCGCTTACCTGATGAAGGTAGTCTTGCCCGTGCTGTACTGGCCCACCAGCAGGATCATGGGCTTGTTCTCGAAGTCGGCGTCCTCCAGGGCGGGCGAGTGGAACTCGTGGAAGCGGTACGCCTCCTCCAGCGGCAGCACCTTGCGCAGGTAGAGCGAGCGCAGGCCGCCCGTCACCGTCTGCACCGCGTCCGCGCCGCCCACGCGCTCCCGCCCGCCCGCCTGCCGCCCCAGCCAGCTGAACATCCTGCCGCCCTCCGGCCCGCGCTCCGCGCCCGCACGCCGCCGGGAGCCCGCCGCCCGCTCGACCCAGCCGGGCTCGCACTGAGCTGTCCCAGCCGCGCCCGCCGCCGCCTGAGCCCGGCCCCGCCCCGCCCCTCGCCGCCGCAGCCAATCGCCGGCCGCCGCGTCACGGGCGCGCGTTCACTTTGCAGAAGCCGTCTTTCAGGTTCTCCTTCATTGGGCCCCTGCCAGCGCGGCGGCAGCGCCAGCCAATGGAGAAGAGGCTCTTAATAAATTATGCACGGCTGAGTCCGCCTGGAGGGCGAGGCAGGGAGGGGCTGTCTCCCGGCCCAGGGGGCGCAGGCCCGGCACCGGGGGGCGGGGCTTCTGGTCGCCGGGACCACACCTTCGGCCAGGTGGCGTCGGCTTCCCGGCAAATCCGAGCTGGCAAGAATGAGCCGCCGGAGGCTGCTCAGTTTCTTGGGACATTTGCTTATCCCAGACCTGTGGAGGTCGACGCGCGGACGAAGAGTTCAGAAACTTGGTAAACTGCGGGTTCTGGTTCCGTAGGTCTGGTATGGGGCCCGAAACTCCGCGTTTCTAACAAAGTCTCAGGTGCTGCCAGTGCTGCCGATCCGTGAACCACACTTTGAGTAAAAAGGCTGTGGTGGAAAGAGACCAGGACTTGGCATCGAAAGACCTGGGCTCGAATCCGGTTATACAAATTAATGGCCTGTTTTGTGACCTTAAATGTAATAAGTTACGTCTCTGCCTCAGTTTCCTTGTTTGTAAAATGAGGACTCCTTGGAGTTGTTGTATGGATTAAATATTTAGAGGAAGCAAATGTAACTAGGGAAGTGAAAGGAAAGCCGAGGGGAAATGAAGTTAGACATCTGCCTCTTGTCAAAATAAAGACTGAAATGTAAAGACAAAATGAAACCATAGAGCTACTAAAAGAAAGTACAGATGAGGATTTGTAAAGTTTTGGTTGGGAAAAGCCTTTCCGATCAACACCGAAGACAGAAATTATTAACGAATAGGTCCAATAGATTTAACAACAAAAAAAGTAAAAGCTTCAGTGTGTTAAAAAAACAAACAAAGCAAAACAAAGCAACAACCCATAAAAACCAAACCCATACATGAAGGCAAAGGATAAATTGAGAAAAATATTGAGAGACACATATGGTAGATATATATTAAAGCTCTTATGCTTTTTAAACCCCGCTGGTGTCGAGTGGATTCCAACTCATAGTAACCCCAAAGGGCAGAGCAGAACTGCCCCCATAGGGTTTCCAAGGATTGGCTGATGGATTCAAACTGCTGGTCTTTTGGTTAGCAGCCAAGCTCTTAACCAACTGTGCCACTGGGGCTCCTTTAAGCTACTATAAAATTATTAAGAAAGAAATGAATGTTTCATTAGAAAAATGAGCAGAGGACATACACAATAAAAGAAATACAGTTGGCTTATAAACATTAAACAATGCTGACCTCCATTAAAAATCAAAGAAACACAAACTTAAAGTAAACAGATAAAATTAAGAATGGCAGAATTTTTTTCTAAGATAATTTCTAATGTCCACAAAAGTGTGGAAAGATGTATCTTCTCATACATTTCTGAAGCTGGTACAAATTGACACAACTTTTCTGTAGTCCATAGTTAACAGACTTCTTGAAAATGCGCATCTGAGATTCCTGCTTCTGCAGCATCGTATTTAATGTTGAAATGACTCACTGCTTCCCCCCTAAAATCAGGAACAAGGTAAAGATGTCTCCTGTTACTGCTTCCACCTACTATCTTGCTATAGTTTTTAGCCAGTACAATAAGGCAAGAAAAAGAAAAGATATCCAGATTGGATAAAAAAAAAAAGGAAGATGTAAAATTGTCTTTATTTGCAAAAGACATGATCATGTAGAAAATTCTGAGGAATCTTTTAAAAAAAGTTACTATAACAAGTGAGTTTAACACGGTTGTTGAATACAAAATCAATATATAAAAACCAGCTAGATTTATGTACACTAGAAATGAACAGACATTGAAATAAATTAATACCATTTGCAACAGCACCAAAACTATGAAATACAGATAAATATGACACAAAATGTACAAGATCTAAAATTCCAACGGCATTTTTTTTTTTTTTTTACAAAAATGGAAAAACTAATTCTCAACTTTATATGGAAAGGCAAGCGGCCCTGAATAGTCAAAGCAGTTTTGAAGAAGAACAAAGTAGGAGGC
This sequence comes from Elephas maximus indicus, assembly GCF_024166365.1. Taxonomy (NCBI): domain Eukaryota; kingdom Metazoa; phylum Chordata; class Mammalia; order Proboscidea; family Elephantidae; genus Elephas; species Elephas maximus. The sequence continues at coordinate 14,031,954 of NC_064828.1, read as the reverse complement.
TTCATACTTCCCAACTTCAAAACATATAGCTAGAGTAATAAAAACAGCCTGGTACTAGTTTAATAATAGAAAATAGATCAATGGAATAGAACTGAGAGCCCAGAAATAAAACCATTCATCTACAGTATCATGGCTAAGGTTGTGTGGCAACTTGGCTGGGCCATGATTTTCAGGGGGTTGGTATTTACATAATGATGTCATTTGGCAGTTATGTAATGAAGTAATCACCTCCATGAGGAGATCTGATATCTCCATGATGAGATCTGATATAATGTAATCGTTTCCATGATGAGATCTACTATGAACAGCCAATCAATTGAAAGGGAGTTTTCTTGGTGTGGCCTGCATTCAATATGTATGGTCTTTCTGGCAAAGCTTGCTGCCTTTTGCTCTGCTCTGGATCCTGCATTCAGTTCGTCATCATCTGACCTCCAGTTCTTGGAACTTGAGCCAGCAGCCTGCCATCCTACTTGCCCGTCTTGGATTCATCAGCCTCCACAGGCCGTGAACCAGCAGCCTGTTTCCTGACCTGCTGACCTTGGGTTCATCAGCACCTACAGCTACGTGAGTCAGGAGAAGCCTCCAGCCTGACACATGTCCCACAGATTTGGGACTTTCTAACCTCTACAACTGCATGAGCCATTTCCTTGATACAAATCTCTCTCTCCCTCTCTCTCTCTATCTGTATGTACGCTTCACTGGTTTTGCTTCTCTAGAGAACCCAGCCTAAGACATTTGGTATCCCGAGTGGTTCTAGAGAAACAAAATTGGAGGGATGAGATTTCTAAAGTGGTTCTCAAGTCTGGTTAGTCTTAAAGACGTTGATGGCTCTCAGATGAATGGAGAAACAAACTGTAGTACATACACACAACAGAGTATTATGCAACAATAAAGAACAACAATGAATCTGTGAAGCATCTCATAACATGAATGAATCTGGAAGGAATTATGCTGAGTGAAATAAGTCAATCACAAAAGGACAAATATTGTATGAGACCACTACTGTAAAAACTCATGAGAAGGTTTACACAAAAAAAGGAACAATCTTTGATGGTTATGAGGGTGGGGAGGGGTGAGGATGAAAAAACACTAAATAGACAATAGGTAAGTGGTAACTTTGGTGAAAGGTAAGACAGTACACGATACTGGGAAAGCCAACACAACTTGTACAAGGCAAGGTCATGGAAGCTCCATAGATACATCCAAACTCCTTGAGGGACTGAATTGCTGGGCTGAGGGCTGTGGGGACCATGGTCTCATGGAATATCTATCTCAATTGGCATAACACAATTTATAAAGAAAATGTTCTACATTCTACTGTGGTGAGTAGTGTCTGGGATCTTAAAAGCCTGTGAGTGGCCATCTAGGATACTCCACTGGTCTCACCCCTTTGGAAGCAAGGAAGAATGAAGAAAACTAAAGATACAAGGGAAAGATTAGTCCAAAGGACTAATGGACTACCTCTACCACAGCCTCCAGCAGACCGAGTCCAGTACAACTAGATGGTGCCCAGCTACCACCACTGACTGTTCTGACAGGGATCACAATAGAGGGTCCCAAACAGAGCTGGAGAAAAATGTAGAACAAAATTCTAACTCAAAAAGAAAGACCAGACTTGCTAGTCTGATGGAGACTGGAGAAACCCTAAGACTATGGCCCCCAGATACCCTTTCATCTTACTAACGAAGCCACTCCTAAAGTTGCCCCCTCAGCCAAAGATTGGACAGGCCTATAAAACAAAACAAGACTAAAGGGGCACACCAGCCCTGGGACAAGGACTAGAAGGCAGGAGGGAACAGGAAAGCTGGTAACAGGGAACCTAAGTTTGAGAAGGGAGGGTGCTGACATGTCATGGTGTGGTTAACCAAAGTCATAAAACAATATGTGTACTAACTCTTTAATGAGAAACTAGTTTGTTCTGTAAAACTTCATCTAAAGTTCAATAAAAATAAAAATAAATAAACAAAAGATGTTGATGGCTCTGTATTAAAGAGGGCACTGCTAATCCATGGCTTGAGGTGGCAATAGAAATATGTGAAATATCACCAATAGATCAAGTACTGCTGAGAGGCAAGGCACTGTGTGATCACATGTTTGATACTTTTTTTACAATTTTGACAAAATAAGAAGTATAAGGAAGCTGGTTGGTTGGTCTTGCTTTCACTAGACAAAGTGGTGAAAGAAAGACATGAGCTCAGGGCTCAAGTGCTGTATAAAAGACCTCAAAGTTGCCACTTGTGCCCTTAAAAAAAGCATTATTTCCTGTAGTAATAGAGCTGATATTGCCAATAACCAAACCCAGAGTCTAATGGTAAGAGTGGCTGAATTATGCCAATTGAATTCCCAACCTTGAATGGTATCTGAAGTTAAAGTGAGGGCATTGATTGAGAAGAAATGGGATCTTGAAATTTGGGATGGAGATATATGGGCAGATAATCAGGAAGGTGGGGAAACTGAGCCCCTAAATTCCATTGAATATCTCCTGCCAACAAAACTGTTAGCCCCTTCACTCCCATCTGATGAGATTAACCCAGCTGTGTCTGAAGAGCCTTTGTCTGAGATATCACCTGGGGCGGTGCCTGAGTCATTGCCCAGGGAATCCTATGAAGCAGGTGCCCTATAAGACATTGCTGAATGTTCTCAAAACACATCCCGCCTGCCTATTTTTGCTCTAGACCTGTAACTAGATTTATGTCCTAGCAAGCCCCAAAAGGTGAAGTACAATGTGTGACCCAAGAGGGGGTACAGTACACTCCAAAAGAACTGCTTGACTTTTCTAATGTGTACAAACAGAAACGTGGGGAATATGTGTGCAATGGCTATTAAGGGTGTGGAATAATGGTGCAAGGAGCATAAAGTTGGATCAGTCTGAGTTTATTGGTACAGGCCCTGGTGGCATAGTGGTTAAGAGCTGCGGCTAACCAAAAAGTTGGCAGTTCAAACCGACCAGCCACTCCTTTGAAATCCAATGGGGCAGTTCCACTCTGTCCTATAGGGTCACTATAAGTCAGAACCAAATCTTCGGCACCTAACAACAACAATAACAAGCACAGATTCTTCATTCAATGTTTCAGCTCGAGAGGCTAGGAAAGGTTCTAATAGTTTATTTGGTTGGGTAGCTGAAGCATGAATTACATGGTGGCCTACACTAAATCAAGCTGAAGTACCAGACCTGCCTTGTTATACTGTAGAAGAAGGCATCCAAAGGCTGACAGAAATTGGCATGTTAGAATGTATTAATCAGGTTAGACCCACAGATCCACCCATGGAGTTCTCAGAGGACACACCTTTTACCACAACAATGAGGAACAAATCTGTGAAGGAAACCCTAACATCCTTGAAGATTGCTATTTTATGTAAGTCAGATTTGACGGTAGGAACTGCCCTAGCTGAATTAAGACACCTAACTACAATGAAATGAGCCCTAGTAGTGCAATAGTTAAAGCACTTGGCTGCTAACCAAAAGGTCAGTAGTTCAAACTTGCCAGCTGCTCCATGGGAGAATGCTGCATGCTTCCGCAAAGATTACAAACTTGGAAACCATTTGGGGCAGCGCTGCTGTGTCCTATAGGTTGCTATGAGTTGGAATCAACTTGATGGTGGTGAGTTTGAGTTTGGAACTATGATGGGGCTGACTGGACTGCATGGTGGTAGGGGCCAAGTGGCAGCACTCAACCAACAAAGACAAGGTGGGTGTGGTTACCATAACGGACAGCAGAATCAAAGCAGTAATCAGAATAGTCTGACTCATCTGTACTTACAGGTTGGATACTTAATCATGGTTTCCCTAGAAGTGAAATAAATGGGAAATCTATTAAATATTTACTTGATCTGTACAAGTGGAAGAATTCTAGGTCAAGTGAATGCAGTCTAACTCGAATCATCAGAAGAGTCACAGTCCCCGAAACAATTCCCAGACTTGAGTGAGTTTTAAAACCCACAACCCCTTGAATGAATGGTAGACCAGACCCCCTTAAGAAAGGCCTCCACTAAACTGCCAAAAGTTTATGATGTTAATCTTCCTCCCAGCCTTCCCCTAAGGGATGTAAGGCCTTTCATGAGAGTGTTCATTGGAGAATAGAGAGTAATCAGACGTTTCAGGAATTACTGGATACTGGCTCTGAAAGAATCAACTTGACCGCACTGGGTTTGGTTTTTGGTTTTGGCTCTGAACTGCCACTAATTCCAAGAGATGCAAAATGTCACTGTGAGCCACCAGTCAGAGTGGGGGCATATGGAAGTCTGGTTATTAATGGAGTCTTAGCTCAGGTTTACCTTACAAGAACTCCAGTTGGTCCCTGAACCCACCCTGTAGTGATTCCCCCAGTTCTAGAATGCATAATTGGATACATATATTCAGCAACTGGCAGAACCCCCACACTGGATCTTTGATAAGTGGAGTAAAGGCTATTATGGTAGGAAAACCCAAGTGGAAGCCATTAGAACTGTTCCTACCTAGGAAAATAGTAAACAAAAAGCAATACTGCATTCCTGGAGGGAGTGCAGAGATTACTGCCACCTTAAAGGACTTGAAGGATGCAGGGGTGGTGATTCCCACCACATCAGTTTAACTTGCCTATTTGGCCTGTGCAAAAAATGATGAATCTTGGAGAAGAACAGTAGATTTTTGAAACTTAACCAGGTACTGATTCCAATTGCAGTTGCTGTTCCAGATGTGGCTTCATTGCTTGAGCAAATTAATGTATCTCCTGGCACCTGGCATGCAGCTATTGATCTAGCTAATGCTTTTTTCTCCACACACATTTTGAAGGACCACTAGAAGCAGTTTGCGTTCAGCTGGCAAGACCAGCAATACACCTTCACTGTCCTACCTCACAGGTATATCAACTCTCCAGTTGTCATAATTTAGTCTTCAGGGTCCTTTATTATATTCCTTCCACAAGATGTCATACTGGTCCATTAAATTGATGACATTATGTTGATTGGACCTAGTAAGGAAGAAGTGTCAATGACTCTGGGCCTATTGGTAAAACATTTGCATGCTAGAGGGTAGGAAATTAATCTGACAAAAATTCAGGCACCTTCTGCCTCAGTGAAGCTTCTATAGTCCAGTGGTGGGAAGCATGTCAAGATATTCCTGCTAAAGTGAAGGATAAGTTATTGCATCTGGCCCCTTTCACAACTAAAAAGGAGGCGCAATGCCTGGTGGGCCTCTTTGGATTTTGGAGGCAACATAACCCCCATTTGGGTGTACTGCTCTGGTCTATTTATCAAGTTACTCATAAAGGTTCTAGTTTTAGTGGGCCCCAGAACAAGAGAAGGCTCTACAACAGGTTCGGGCTGCCATGCAAGCTACTCTGCCACTTGGGCCATATGATCTGGCTGATCCAATGGTACTTGAAGTGTCACTGGCAGATAGAGGTGCTGTTTGGAGTCTTTGGGAGGACCCTATTTTTGAGTCACAGTGCAGATCCTTAGGATTTTGGAGGAAAGCTCTGCTATCCTCAGAGATATCTATTCTTCTTTTGAGAAACATCTTTTGGCTTGTTACTGGGCTTTAGTAGAGACTGAACGTTTGACCACGGGCCACCAAGTCACCACGTGGCCTGAGCTGCCCATCACGAACTGGGTGTTGTCTGGCCCACAGAGTCATAAAGCCGGACATGCATGGCAGCACTCCATCTTTAAATGGAAGTGATATATATGAGATCGGGCCCACACAGGACTTGAAGGCATGAGGAAGTGGCCCAAATGCCCATGGTCTCCACTCCTGTCACATTATCTTCCATCTCCCAGTCTGTACCAGCCTCGTGGGGAGTTTCTTATGTTCAGCTGACTGAGGAAGAGAAAACTCATGTCTGGTTTACAGATGATTCTGTGTGATACCCAAGCATCACTTGAAATTGCACAGTGGCAGCACCACAGACCCTTTCTGGGACCACCCTGAAGGACAGTGGTGAAGGGAAGCCCTCCAAACGGGCAGAACTTCGAGCAGTACACCTGGTTATTCACTTTGCTTGGAAAGAGGAATGGCCAGATGTGGATTGTATACCGATTCATGGGCTGTAGCCAATGGTTTGGTTGGATGGTTAGGTACTTGGAAGGAAAATTGGAGACAAGGAAATATGGGGAAGAGGTATGTGGATTGATCTCTCTGAATGAGGCAAATAATTGAAGGTATTTGTGTCTCATGTGAATGCTTACCAAAGTGTTACCTTGGTGGAGTCGTATTTTAACAATCAAGTGGATAGGATGACGTGTTCTGTGGAAACCAGTCATCCTCTTTCCCCAGCCACTCCTGTCATTGCCCAATGGGCTCACAAACAAAGTGGCCACAGTGGCAGGGATGAAGATTGCACATGGGCTTAGCAACATGGACTTCCACTCACCAAGGCTGACTTGGCTACAGTCACTGCTGAGTGCCCAATCTGCCAGCAGTGGAGACCAATGCTAAGTTCCTGAAATGGCATCATTCCTCCACATGATCCACCAGCAACCTGGGGGCAGGTTGATCACATTGGACCACTTCCATCATGGAAAGGGCGCTGTTTTTTCTCATTGGAATAGACACTTAACTCTGGATATAGATCTGCCTTCCCTGCACACAATGTTTCTAACAAAACTACCATCTGTGGACTTATAGAATGCCTTATTCACCATCATGGTATCCCACACAGCATTGCCTCAGATCAAGGGACTCACTTCAGAGCAAATGAAGTGTCGCAATGAGCCCATGCTCATGGAATTCACTGGTCTTACCATATTCCCCATCATCCTGAAGCAGCTGGCCTGATAGAATGATGGAATGGCCTTCTAAAGACACAGTTATGGTGCCAGCTAGGTGGCAATACCTTACAGGGTTGGGGCAATGTTCTCCAGGAGGCTGTATATGCTGTAAACCAGCATCCAATATATGGTGCACTTTCTCCCATAGCCAGGATTCGTGAGTCCAGGAATCTGGGGGTAGAAATGGGAATGCCACCACCTGTTACCCCTAGTGACCCACTAACAAAATTTTTGCTTCCTGTCCCCATGACCCTATGCTGTGCAGGTCTAGAGGTCTTAGTTCCAAAGGGATGAATGCCCCATCTGGTCCCATTGAACTGAAAGTTAGGAATGCCACCTGGCCACTTTGAGCTCCTTATGCCTGTGAATCAACCGGCAAAAAAGGAAGTTGCCATATTGGCTGGTGTGGTTGTACTAAGAGGAAATTGAACTGATATTATGTAATGGGTTTTGGGTTTAATGGAAGTAAAGAAGAGTATGTCTGGAATGCAGGAGATCCCTTAGGGCTTCTCAGTACCACCATGCCCTGTGATTTAAGTCGATGGAAAACTACAGAAACACAATTCTGACATCACTACTAATGGTTCAGACCCTTCAGGAGTAAATATTTGGATCATTCCACTGGGCAAAGAACCATGGCCAGCTAAGGTTTTTGCTGCAGGCAAAGAGAATATGGAATGGGTGGTGGAAGAAAAAAATAGCTCTAAATACCAGCTATGGCCACAGGACCAGTTGCAGAAATGAAGACTAATTGCTAGGTGCATTTCTTCCTTGTATGTGTGCATCAAATATTTCTGTTTTCTTGGCTTGTAAAAAATATATATATACCAACACGCTTCACTGGTTTTGCTTCCCTAGAGAACCCAGCCTAAGACATATGTCAAATGATTTTTGACAAAGGTACCAAATCCATTCAGTGGGGAAGGAACAGCCTCTTCAACAAACTCTGCTGGTAAAATCAGATTTCCACAAGTAGAAAAATAAAGCACGATCCATACCTCACACTAAAGTTGCACAAAAATTAATTCAAAATGAATCAAGGACCTAAATAGGAACTCTAAAACCACACATTACTGGAAGACAATATAGGGGTGAAGTTGTGGGATCTAGTTTTTTTTTTTAATGATAGCTTATCAAATACAACAAATTCATGAGCCACAGAAGACAAAATAGAAAATTGGGACCTCATAAAAATTAAACACAACGTTCATCAAAGGACTTTATCAGAAGAGTAAAAAGACAACATACAGACTGGGGAAAAAATCTTTGGGAACTATATATCTGTCATGGGTTGAATTATGTCCCCCCCAAAAATGTGTGTAGCAATTTGGCTGAGCCATGATTCCTGGTAGTGTGATTTTCCTATATGTTGTAAACCCTGCCTCTGTGGTGTTAATGAGGGAGGATGGGCAGCAGTTGTATTAGTGAGGCAAGGCTCAGTCTACAAGATTGAACTGTGTCTTGAGGCAATCTCTTGAGATATATAAAAGGGAGAAGAAAGCAGAGAGACGGGGGACCTCATACCACCAAGAAAGCAGTGCCGGGAGCGGAGCGCATCCTTTGGACTTATGGTCCCTGTGCAGAGAACCACCTAACCTGGGGAAGATTGATGAGAAGGCTGACAGAAAGAGAAAGCCTTCCCCTGGAGCTGATGCCCTGAATTTGGACTGTTAGCCTACTTTACTGTGAAGAAATAAATTTCTCTTTGTTAAAGCCATCCACGTGTGGTATTTCTGTTATAGCAGCACTAGATAACTAAGACAATGTCTGACAAGGGTCTAATATCCAAAATATATATAAAACTGCTACAACTTAACAAAAAGACCCAATCAAAAAATGTGCATAAGACATGAACAGACACTTTACCAAAGAGGTTATCTAAGAGGCCAACAAGCATGTGAAAATATTCTTAGAGTGATTAGCGATTAGAGAGATGCAAATGAGATACCACCTCACCCTGATTAGAACAGCAAAAATAATAAAAGAAAAAAAAAAAAAGAAAATAACAAATGTTGGCAAGGATTTGGGGAAATTGGAATATTTATCTACTGCTGGTGGTAATGTAAAATGGAACAACCATTGTGGAAAACAGTATGGCGATTCCTCAAAAAATAAAGCTACCATAAAAAAAAAAAAAACCATTCAGCAATTCCACTCCTAGGTATATACCCCAGGGACCTAAAAGTAATGACACAAATGGACATATATACATCTACATTCATAGCAGTACTATTCACAATAGCAAAAAGGTTGAAACAATCTAAGTGCCATCAATGGATGGACGGATAAACAAAACGTGGTAAATACGCACAATGGAATACTTACTGATCAGCCATAAAAAGAAATGAAGTTCTGATGCATGCTACAACATGAATGAACCTCAAAGACATTATGCTGAGTGAAATAAGTCAATGACAAAAGGACAAATACTGCATGACCTCACTTACATGAAATGACAAGAATAGGTAAATAGGTAAAAGCCAATGGTTATTAGTGGTTACCTAGGGTGGGAGGTGGGGGAGAGAGAGAAATCATCTGCTGGAAGTCATGAGTTTATGTTTACAGTGATGGGAAAATTGACATCAATTAACGGGGACATGAGAGAATAGCATCTTTTGTGGGTTTTTAAATATATATATATATTTCTAGGGAATAAAGATTTGTTTGTCTTTCAACTTGAAAAAAATGTATGAGATCTATACACTGGGAACCATAAAACATGGCTCAGAGAAATAAAGAAGGCCTAAAAAATAGATATTATGGGCATATGTACATAATATTGTTATATTATGTATGGATCAGAAGACTCAATACTGTTAAAAAATTCACTGCCGTAGAGTCGATTCCAACTCATAGTGGCCCTATAGGACAGAGCAGAACTGCCCCATAGAGTTTACAAGGAGTGCCTGGCGGATTTGAACTGCTGACTTCTTGGTTAGCAACCGTAGCACTTAACCACTACACTACCAGGGTTTTCTCAATACTGTTAGGGTGTCAATTTTCCCTAAATTCATGTATAGATTCAATGTAGTCCCAATCAAAATCCCACCATGTTTTTGTTTTTGTAGAAACTGAGAAGCTGATTCTAAAATTCATATGCAAATGAAAGGACTTAGAGTAGTCAAATCAGCTTTGAAAAATAACAAAGCTGAAGGACTTATGCTACCTAATTTTAAGAATTATGATAAGTCTACAGACAGTGTGGTATTCGTGTGAAGATAAACAAGTACATCAATGGAACAGAGTCCGTAAATAGACTCACACATATATGGTCAATTGATTTTTGACAAAGTGCAAATGGAATTCAGTGGGTAAATAATTGCCTTTTCAACAAATAATGCTAGAAAAATTGGATATCCATATGCAAAAACAAATTTTGACTCATACCTCATACCACATGCAAAAATTAATTCAAAAGGAATTATAGATCTAAATGTAAAACTTGAAAATATAAAACTTCTCTAAGAAAACATAGGAGAAAATCTTTGTGAACTTGGGCTAGGGAAAGCTTTCTCAGATGACACAAAAAGCATGATTCATAAAAGAAAAAAATTGATAAATTGAACTTCATCAAAATTAAGCACTACTAACCTTTAAAAGATACTGTTAAGAGAATTAAAAAAAAAAAAAAGCACAGATAAGACTGGGAGAATGTATCTGAAAATCACCATATTTGACAAAGAACTTGTATTCAGAATATATAACCCAAAGCGACCAAGTCTATCGCCTTCGAGTCCATTCTGATTCATAGCAAACCTATAGGACAGAGTAGAACTACCCCATAGAGTTTCCAAGGAGTGACTGGTGGATTCAAACTCCTGACCTTTTGGTTAGCAGCTGAGCTTTTAACCACTTCACCACCACGGCTCTAGAATATGTGAAGACTTCTCAAAATTCAGTAATAAGAAAACAAACAACTCAATTTTTAAAAAATGGAAAAAAGATTTGAATAGATAACTTACCAAGGAAGATATGTAGATGACAAGCACATGAGAAGATGCTCAGTATCATTAGTCCTTAAAAAAAAAAACAAAAAAAAAACCCCATTGTCATCGAGTCATTTCTAACTAATAGTGACCCTATAGGACAGAGTAGAACTGCCCCATACAGTTTCCAAGGAGCGCCTGGTGGATTTGGACTGCTGACGTTTTGGTTAACAGCCATAGGTCTTAACCACTACACCACCAGAGTTTCTGTTAATCATTAGGAAAATGAAGATTAAAACAAGAAAGAGATATCACCACATTCCTATTAGATGTCTAAAATTAAGAAGACTGATCACACCAAGTGTTGGTGAGGATGTGGAGCAACTGAAACTTTCAACCATTTTTTGTGGGAATGTAAAATAGTACAACCATTTGGAAAACAGTTTGGCAGTTTCTTTAAAAATTAAACTTACCATGTTACCCATCAGGGGAAGTGCAGAGGGAAGGATTACAAAGGGTGTTTGAAAACTTTGGGGGATAAAACATTTATTCATTACCTTGGTTTCACAGTTGTACACTGAATAAGCAAACCTTAAAACAGGCTGGCTGGCATGATTGAAATGGTTAATCCCAGACCCAATTTGAAATTCTATTTTAAATTAAGCTGCAACAGGCTTTGAAGCCTGCCTCTGCCTTCTACAAAAGACAGGTTGGCTTCCTGTGAAAGTTTTGATTGCTTGTGACACAAAGAGTGTAGCGATCTGGGCCTTAACTTATGTAAATAATCTTGCTATCTTAACTGCTGTTAGTGAATGCCTTGACCCAAACTCACTCCCTCTTAATCAGATGGGCAATGTTTGCATTTCAAAATGCTTCAAGTTGCAGCCCATCTAATCTCTTTTCTGATCAAATGGTCGACTTTTACATTTCAAGGACTCCAACTAGCATTGATCTGGTCTATGACCCATCACTAAATCACTACATCAGGAATGTTTACATGGCTTACATTAGAAATTTGCTTTAGTCAATTTGTATTGTGAAACAAGAGATTGATTTTAGACTAGAAATTGAAGTTAGGGAAGTTTGTAACTTGACAATCCCTTGTAAATTTTCTCCCTTCCCTTGTACCCTCCTTGATGTAAAATCATTTGTCTTTGTTGCTGTGCCTGATAAATACCGCACTACTCTCCCTGCAAGCTAGAGCACATGCTGCAGCCTCTTGTTTGAGTGCTCCTGTGTTGCTCCATTTCATGAAATGATTTTAATTTCCTTTTTCCTTCAATAAAATTCTTATTTTAATTTCTAACGGCGTCAGTCTAATATTTTCCCTAGGACATTTCTTGTCGACCATAAAGGGACCTGAAGGAAATTTTACCTCTGCAGCATCCACAAGTGTTATGAACTGAATCATGCCCCCCAAAAATGTATATCAATTTGGGTAGGCCACGATTCCCAGTATTGTGTGATTGTCCACCATTTTGTCATCCGATGTGATTTTCCTATGTGTTGTAAATCCTACACTATGATGTTAATCAGATGGATTAGCAGCAGTTATGTTGATGGAACTACAAGACTGGATTGTGTCTTAAGCCAATCTCTTTTGAGATATGAGAGAGAAGCGAGCAGAGAGACATGGGGACTTCATACCACCAAAAAAGCAGTGCCAGGAGAAGAACATGTCCTTTGGACTTGGGGTTCCTGTCCAGAGAAGCTCCTAGGCCAGGGGAAAATTGATTACAAGGACCTTCCTCCAGAGCCAACAGAGAGAGAAAGCATTTCCCTGGAGCTGATGCCCGAATTTAGACTTCTAGCCTACTAGACTGTGAGAGAATAAAGTTCCGTGTCTTGAAGCCATCCACTTGTGGTATTTCTGTTATAGCAGGCCTAGAAGACTAAGAAGGCGGGATCCCAGGAGTTGCAGAAAGGTAAAATTCCTCTCAGGTTACTAGCATCCACATTTTCTTTACACGAAAAGCTCCCCAACTTCTGTTGAAAGATTTGTCTTCCTCTTTTGTCTCTGGTTTTTTAAAGAGAACTTCAGTTCCTTTGTTTTTGGATACCTTATGGTCATTGCTTAGGTATCTCAAAACCACAAGAAACTGCATTTCCAAGCACTGAGGCACTCCTTTATTAGGGATATTAGCTGGTTCTGAGAAACGGAAAGCTTTGACCTTGTGTTTGAAAAGCTTCTGAAACTAACCTTACACTGCCTTTGGAAATATGGGAAATGACAAATATAAAAGTGGTGTTGAGCATCTTCTGAGAACTCCCATTCATTATATGAATATGCATTATAATTCTTCTGTTTGGCATGATATAACGAAAGACATTTTGGATGAGTGGCCACTGTATGGGACATTTGAACTTTCTAAGTCAATTTTCCTGCACAGTGAATCAGAGCAAAGGGGTCCTGGATTAAAATTTTCAATGGGACATTTTTTTTGAATGGCATTTTAAGGTCTCTAAATGGCATCAACAAAGTAAAATAACCTCTTTGAGGACTTCTGTTTCTAATTGACTGAACAGAATAAAGAATTGCAGAATTCAGTTTCTGAATTAATTATAGCCTCTTCTCTGTATCATTCTCTGTGTCTTCATCCATCTGGAAACTGTCTGAACTTGATTTCTTCTCAGAAGAAGCTACTAAAGATTCAAGCCAGAAGGAGAATCTGCTAAAGATTCAAAGCAAAAAGCTCAAAACTAGAAAGACCAAAAAAGAGTCCAGAAGCAGAGAGTCCAAAACCAGAAACCTGGAGTGGGCACTACAGAAAATTCAAAGAACACTGTCATTTTTTTTCATCCACAGGCTTATATAGAATTACATAGCATTGCCAAAGATTTTCCAAATTTACATGAGGACCATTATAGATTTGCCAAAGAATTCAAGGTCTTTGTTAATGTTTATCAATCCAGATTATCTGATTTGTTTCAATTAGTCCATATACTATTTAGCCCTGGGGAGGCCAAATTATGGTTAGAATGTGCTGAATAGAAACATCTCCAAGATGATTTAGGATAGAGGCAAAACGGCTGATGCTGTTCTCGCAGATGCTCGAGACAGACAAAAAGCTACACGACGTGATTCTTAAGGCCTTTCCCCCAATGATTTACTGGACAAAAGTCCATTCTTGTGCACGAGGCAAAGATGAAATTGTGTATGCTCCACATCTCGGCAGGCTTACCTGGAGGACAGCATAGCCTTTGTCATGGATTGAATTGTGTCCCCCCAAAATCAGCGTCAACTCGGTTAGGTGATAATTCCCAGTAGTGTGTGGTTGTCCTCCATTTTGTAATTTTCCTGTGTGTTATAAATCATAATCTCTGCCTGTAGTTAAAGAGGATTAGGGCGGGATGTAACAGCCTTGCTCAGGTCACATCACTGTTCCAACATAAAGGAAGTTTCCTTGGGGTGTGGCCTGCACCACATTTTATCTTGCAAGAGATAAAAGGAAAGGGAAGTAAGCAGAGAGTGGGGACCTCATACCACCAAGAAAGCAGTGCTGGGAGCACAGCGTGTCCTTTGGACCCAGGGTTCCTATGCAGAAAATCTCCTAGTCCAGGGGAAGATTGATGAGAAGGACCTTCCTCCAGAGCCAACAGAGAGAGAAAGAATTCCACTGGAGCTGACGTCCTGAATTTGGACTTTTATCCTACTAGACTGTGAGATAATAATCTTCTCTTTGTTAAAGCCATCCACTTGTGGTATTTCTGTTATAGCAGCGCTAGATGACTAAGACAGCCTTGGTAAAACATTTGGCTGTTGGTGCAAATGAAGCTTCTAAAGAAAAGTTACAAATAGCTCAGCCTTCTGTCAAATATTTAGGTTACTTAAATTCTGCAGAAGCCATTTCTATTGACTCCAAGAGGAAAAAAGCTATTGCAGCTTTTCCTCTGCCTAAAGCGAACAAAAAACAAGAGGTGAATTTCTAGAACTTTGCAGTTATTGTCGAGCGTGGATTCCTAATTATTCTCTCATGGCATAGCTTTAATATAAATATTTGAAAACCTCTGACCATGATCCATTTTATCTTACCCCGGAAGATCAAGGGATGAGGTCATAGGTTGAATTGTGTCTCCCCAAAATATGTGTCAACTTGGCTAGGCCATGATTCCCAATATTGTATGATTTTCCACCATTTTGTCATCTGAGGTGGTCTTTCTCATGTGTTGTAAATCCTACCTCTATGATGTTAGTAAGGCAGGATTAGAGGCAGTTATGCTAATGAGGCAGGGTCCAATCTACAAGATTAGGTTGTGCATTAAGCCAGTCTCTCCTGAGATATAAAAGAGAGAAGCCAGCAGAGAGACATGGGGACTTCATACCTCCAAGAAAGCAATACCAGAGGCAGAACAAGCCCTTTGGATCGAAGGTTCCTGCACTGAGAAGATCCTAGACCAGAGGAAGATTGATGACAAGGACCTTCCCCCAGAATTGATAGAGAAAGCCTTTTCCTGGAGTTAGCATCCTGAATTTGGACTTACAGTCTCCTAAACTGTGAAAGAATAAATTTTTCTTTGTTAAGCCATCCACTTGTGGTATTTCTGTTATAGCAGCACTAGATAACTAAGACAGATGATAACTAAGTTAAAAGAAGCCTTGATTAACACACCTTCTCTAGGATTCCCTAACTATCATTTGGACTTTGCACTTTTTGTGAGTGAAGTTTCTGGTAATGCATTAAGTGTTCTTATACAGAAGCACAGGGCAAAAGTAGGCCTATAGGTTATCATAGCCTGCAGCTGGATGCTGTGGCTGAAGCATATCCACCTCGTCTTAAGTGGTAGCCATTACAGCAAAATTAGTAGAATCCACTGCTGATTTAGTTTTAGGAAACTTCCTAGGTATGTATGTACTGCATGCTGTGTCTGCGTTATTAAGTTCTGCTTTAGTTCAACATTTCTCTGCCAGCAGGCTCACTTCTTATGAAGTGTGTCTCCTGGAAGCCTCTAATATTAGACTACATATGGTAGCTCCTTTAAACCTGGCTACTGTTCTCCCTGAAGCTGATAAGGGTGATTATTCTTATCCTTCCCATGATTGTTTGGACTTAACAGAGAAGCTTCTGAATCCCTGTAGTGATTTAAAAGAAACTCCTTTAACAAACTCGGATATATTATTCGTAGATGGCTCTTATTTGAAACCAACCCTTAGCTCTCACTATCAGGCTAGTTACACTATAACCTCTACCCAAGTTCTTGGAAGCCAGCCTCTCCCTAAGGCCACCTCATCTCGACAAGCTGAACCTACTGCTCCTAACAAAACATGCAAACTTGGTAAAGGAAAGTTCATAAGCATATTTACAGATTAGAAATATGTATTTGGAGTTGTTCATTATTTTGGGATATTTGGAAACAAAGACATTTTTTAACTTCCTCTGGTAATGCTATTAAAAACAGAGCTTTGGTAGTAGATCTATTAGATGCCTTGCCACTCCTTTCTGAAATTGCTGGAATTAAAATACAAGCACACCAGCTGAAGGGAGTGCCCCAAATTGAAAAAATTGGGGGAAATAATCTTGCTGATGCAGCTGCTAAACAAGCTGCTTCCCAAGTTATTGTTGCCCCTATTTTAGCAAAAAGCTACATAGAGGGGCCTTGGAAGAACCTATAGAAAATTATTCTCATGAAACAACTAGTGTGTTTGCACCTACTGAAGAGAAGCTTTTAAAACATCAGGAATTGGCTCAAAATAATAAAATTGAAACACGGAAAAAGTCAGGCTGTTATCAAGATCCTGAAGCTATAGTTAGGACCTAATGCCAAAATTCCCCTTCCTAAACTTTTACACGTCGCTATGATGATTTTTTTTTTTTTTATGATGAAGACTGTATGTGAGAACGCTCATCTAGGGAGAGAGAAAATGACTGAAGTTTTAAAGAAATACTGGTGGGGAAAATTTTCTGTGGCAGCAGAGTATGTGGCTGCCCACTACTCTATCTGCCCTTGTTATAATCCTGAGAAACACCTTAAGACTTCCCCTGGGCAATACCTTTTGCCTTCTGGGCCTCTACTCGAATGGCAGTTGGATCTTACCCAGCTTCCACCTTCGAGTGCTTATAAATGTGTCTTAGTAAGGACTTGTAGATTTTTACAACGGGTAGAGGCTTTTCCCTGGCGATGAGCCATTGCTTCTTTTGTGGCAAAGAAGCTCTTTAAAACATAATACCTACTTGGGGAGCACCAAAAATTCTTTGCCATGATTGGGGAGCTTATTTCACTGGACAAGTTATTCAGGAATCATGCTGAGTTTTCCCCATATACCAGAGATTACATTGCCTTTATCGACCACGGTGCTCTAGACTAACAGAACTGAGGTATAATAAAAACTCAGCTTGCTAAGCTTTCTGAGTCTCTAGGTTTGTCTCGGGCTTAAGTTCTCCCTTTAGTCCTGTCAAACTTGAGAAGCACTCCTTTTGTATCACATAAACTTACTTCTTATGAAACAGTTACTGGAAGGCCTATGATTATTCCTTACATTGCCTCTACTGATCCTAACTTGGTACAACTTGGATTACTAAAATATTGTCAATCTTTGATGCAGTACTCTAGGAGATATTTTTCACAGATTAAAGAGGTACTTGAGGAACGGAAATCTGCTTCTCCCCTAATTAATATTCCCCCAGGAGATTATGTCTATTGGAAAAGGCACCAACTAAAAAGTTCCTTGGAACCCCACCGGAAGGGGCCTTATCTAGTTATTTTAACCAACCTTTGTGCAGCTAAATTGGAAAAAAATTACCCTTAGATTCATTTGCCACTGTTGGAGAAAGCTAAAATGCCTATTTGAACCTTTTATCCAGCTTGAGATTTGAAAATCAGACTGAAAGAGCACCCCAGCCACCAGAAGCAAACAACTGCAAAGACAAGCCACTGACTCCAAAATCACAGAACAAGATCACATGCAAGTGGCTGAAATCTATGAACTCTGGTTCTTAACTGTTGGTATTTTAATAGTCATGACCTTTTTGCTCACTAGTGGAATTATTATTTTTTAAGTAGCTTATATAATCATCTAATTTCTTTAACTCTAAACCCAGAAGTTAAACCTTTTTTATTCTTCATATCAGCAGCTGAGAAACCCTGGTGGCATAGTGGTTAAGCGCTACGGCTGCTAACCAAAGGGTTGGCAGTTTGAATCTGCCAGGCGCTCCTTGGAAACTCTATGGGGCAGTTCTATTCTGTTCTATAGGGTCGCTATGAGTCGGAATTGACTCGATGGCACTGGGTTTGGTTTTGGTTTTGTTATCAGCAGCTGAAATTGTTTAAAGCTTATAACTTTTTGAAATAGTTTTATTTTATCTACTTGGATTTATCTCCTAATGAATTACTAGGGGAAAAAAAAAAGGATGTGTTTTGTACTCATTAATTTCTCTTTACTATATTATTATTTTAGTCAGTTTTTTCCTCCATTATTAAGTTTATAAGTTTCTTCTTTCTTCTTGTTATAACCACCACTGATGCCTGGAAAGAAAATGCTTTTATTAAGTTAGCTCAATCAGTTGCCAGCACCAGCAATTTAACAGAATGTTGGATATGTTACTCGGCCCTGTGATCCACAAAGGACTACACTGTCCTCACTGTACCAAGTCCTAGATTGTAAGTTCATACCTAATTTTACTACTGATTTTGAAAAACTGTTTAAAAAAGCCATGAGTCAAACTATGACTACCCCTAGGGTTGTCCACTTACCCATAAGCTCCCTGTTTCAATCTTACTGAGCCTGAATAGAATGTTCTACTCTGTCCACACTATGTGAAGTTTTTGTTAATGATGCTGAATATTATCACTTAATAAAAGATAACTGTATTAGAATTAATCCAAATCTCTGTATTTGTGCCTGACTCCAAGATAACCTAAATTTTGGAGATTTATCCATTTGTGATAATTCGTTAATTCCAAACTGACTTGAAAAAGCCAGTCAGTCCATTCCTTTGCCTGATATTCAAACTAGAAAAGGTATGTTATGTGTCCCATCTGGATATGTCTTTTTACGTGGAAGATCAGCTTATTTAAGAAATAAGTCTGATGACTTACCCTATTCTTGGACTTTACTGTGTTTAGATAGTTGGAATATGGTAGGCCTTTGTACTTAGGGACCCTAGAAGTTCCCATGAATACCCATTCATACAATGGCAGCTTAGTAAACTACTATTGAAAAGTGACTTGAAATTAATATCCATACAGAAGAGAGAACTTGTCCTTTCAGGCAATCCCATAGCTGATTACTCAGGAAGGGGATGATCCTTCTTACATGCTACTATACTATGGTTTGAGATTGGGCAATTAGAAAAGCTCATTCAAAATCTCTCTGCCACAATGACTCAAATTAATGGCAGTGTCGTTGATAGAATGGCTGCACAATAAAAATGATTAGAATCCCTTGCAAATGTTGTACTGGACCATAGAATTGTCTTACACTTTATTTTAGCTCTGCAAGCTGGGGTTTGTGCTGTCACCAATACTTCTTGCTGTTCATGGATAAATATCTCTGGAGAAGTAAAACAAGACATCTCTAAAACATGCCAAAAGGCCTCTTGGTTACATACCATTCCACCCATGACCATTCCTTCCTTCCATGATATTTTTAGCTGGTTACTCCAAGCCATCAGGTCTGGGATACACTCCTTTCTGCTAGCCAGTCTCCTTCTCCTAATCCTTGTAGTTATTATAGGACAGTACATATGGAAAAACTCATCAAATTGTACACTTTATGTATGTGCAGTTTAGTGTATATAGATTATGCCTTTATTAGTATTAAAAATGTTAATACTTTTGACCCAGAAGTCCATTCTACTTTCAGAATTTATCCTGAGGTAATAATGAATATAAAGCTTTATCTAAAAGGATGTTTATCTGAGTGTTATTTATAATAGTGAAAAGCTGTAACCAGAGGCCCACCCTTGAGAAATTAGTTAAGTAAATGATGAATTCCTATGCGACCACTTAAAATTGTGTTATATGAGAATATTAATGGCCTGGAAAAATGCTCAGAATATATTGTTAAGTGGAAAAAAATCAGATTACAAAAGTGAATGTACAGGATTTTTGTACTTAAAAAAAGTATTCAAGGAAAAGATGGAAAGCATAAACCCTAAAATAGTAATAATCTCTGAATTTTGGAAAGATAAATGATGTTAGTTTCTTTTTACATGCTTCAGCATTGTTTAAATTTTACACAATAATCACATTCTTGTTTCAAAATCAGAGAAAAAAATTTTAAGGAAGGAAAAAAAAACATATTGCCTTTAATCCTTAAAATGAAATGGATGCTCTGAAAGTGCCTGGCCCAGAGGAGGTGCTCTTCACTTCTTATATCCTCCCTTCTCTGTCTTCACACATCTGCCACATCAGCTTTCTTGGTCTTGTTCTGTGGAGTGGGAGAGTGATAGAGCCTACCCAGAACAGTGATCTTGCACCTGTTTGCAGGTCGTGATATTGTTTTGATTTTCTTCCTTCAGACTAAACAATCCCAATTTTGGTCACCTCTTCATCTCAATCCAACAGCTTTTTTCAGGTAAAATCATATTACAGGCAGTTCCAAAGGGAGTGCCATTAGTTGCCTGTAAATGTGTGATATTGAATACTTCTTGAAAGAAGTACCCTGGAAATAAGACGTGTGACTGTCTTTGCTATACGGAAATTTTATTTTAATTCTTGTGGAAGCATTCCCCCTCTTTGGTAATCTGATAGTCACAAGGTTTGCCCTAGAACATGTTCAGTGGTCTGCCCTAGACACCTATCAAGCTCAAAATCTTACTCTGAAGACCTTAAATTCCAGAGTGACTAAAGTCTTGGGAGATGTGTACTGAGGAGATTAAAGGAGGTACTTTGACTTGGGAAGAGCCACTTTGCTGAATGCACAGGTGTGCTATATTATAATTGCCCCTCACCTTCTTCCTAACTGATAAGGGACATAATAGCTGCTAATGGACATAAAGTAAAGTATGTGCCTTAGGGATAGATGATTGCCTTTTTGAAGAATCCCAGAACTCTATCTTAGTGGGGTAAAAGAGAAAGGGATTTTTCTCTGGCACCAGTAAATCTAGCCCACTCTCAACAGGGGCAGTAAGTGATATCCATTGCCTACAGGGGGTCTTCCAATTTTATTACCACTTTTTACCTTTTATTACTTCCCCGTATTGCCCCTTGTCCTACCTATTCTCTCTACATGTTATTGGGCACATAGACATGGCTGTTCAATTAGTATTTAATCCTGGGGAAGAGGGGCTTTGGTGTTCTCCTTCCAAGATGTGAACTGGGACATGCTTGGATGGGATCTGATCCTATGGATGGGAGCCTAACTTCAGTGAACATGGGCTAATGACATGTGCTGTTCTACCCTTCCCTGTCCGGTTTATTCTGTAAGTAATAAATGCCTGTTGATCACATCATTAGAAGTGTCTGCTCCAAATGCTCTTTCACTAAGAACTTGTGAATATAGTGACATTGCAACCCTTCACTCTCAGACAGTCCTCTCCTTTCTTGTTTATACATATATGAAAAGAGAGAGATTTATCGCAAGGAAATGGCTCACATGGTTGTAGAGGCTGGCAAGTCTGACGTTTGTGTTTCAGGCATCAGGAATCAGGCTGGAGGCTTCTCCTGACTCACATAGCTGCAGGGGCTGACGAATCCAAGATCCAGAGGTTGGATGACAGGCTACTGGCTCACGGCTGCAAAGGCTGATGAATCCAAGATTGGCAGGTAAGAGGGCAGTCCACCAGCCCAAGTTCCAAGAACCAGAGGTCAGATCCTGATGAACTGAATGCAGGATCCAGAGCAGAACAAATGCCAGTGGGCTTTGCCAGAAAGTCTACATGTCTTGGAAGCAGGAAACTCCCTTTCAACTGATTGGCTACTCATAGCAGATCTCTGGAGGTGATTACATTATATCAGATCTCACTATAGAAGTGATTATATCCTTATATGACAGCCATACTACATCATAACTTCCAAGCCACTGAGAATCATGACCCAGCCAAGTTGACACACCACCCCAGTGATCACACCAGGTCCCTGCTACAACATGGAGGTATGGCTTTTAGGACTTGCAAATGGAGATGTCTAGTAGGTACTTGCAGCAAAACTGCTAGTTCCATATAAATTTTTCTTCTTCAGTAACAGAAGTTTGATTTTTATCTATGCATAAGCCTTGAGTTGCAATATTGAAGGACTCTACAGGGAAAATATTGACTGACACAGGAAGCGTTAAAGAAGATGGAAGGAATACACAGGGTCAATGTAACAAAAAGAATTGGTTGATGTTCAATCGTTTCAGGAGGTAGCATATGAACAAGAACCAATGGTATTGAAGGAAGAGGTCCAAGCTGCACTGAAGGCATTGGGAAAAAACCAGGCTCTAGGAATTTTTTAGGAATTGATGGAATATCAATTTAGATGTTTCAACAGATGGAGCACTGGAAGTGCTCACTCCTCTATGCCAAGAAATTTGGAGGACAACTACCTGGCCAAGTGACCGGAAGAGATCCATCTTTATGCCAATTCCAAAGAAAGGTGATCCAATTGAATGTGGAAATTATTGAACAGTATCATTAATATCACACACAAGTAAAACTTTGCTGAAGATCATTCAAAGGTGGTTGCAACAGTACGTTGACAGGGAACTGCCAGAAATTCAAGCCAGATTCAGAAGAGGATGTGGAATGAAGGATATCATTGCTGATGTCAGATGGATCATGGCAGAAAGCAGAGGACACAAGAAAGATGTTTACCTATGTTTTATTGACTATGCTAAGATATTCGATTGTGTGGATCATAACAAATTACAGATAACATTGCGAAAAAATGGGAATTCCAGAACACTTAATTGTGCTCATGAGGAACCCGTACATAGTCCAAGAGGCAGTTGTTGAACAGAACAAGGGAATACTGCGTGATTTAAAGTCAGGAAAGGTGTGTGTCTGGCTTGTATCCTTTCACCATATTTAATCTGTATGCTGAGCAAATAATTCGAGAAACTGAGCTCTTCGAAGAAGAATGCGGCATTAGGATTGGAGGAAGACTAATTAACAACCTGCGATATGCAGATGACACAACCTTGCTTGCTGAAAGTTAAGAGGACTTGAAGCATTTACTGATGAAGATCAAAGACTACAGCCTTCTGTATGGATTACACCTCAGCATAAAGATAACAAAAATCCTCACAACTGGGCCAATAAGCCAAGGACTTCATTTGACTTGGATCCACAATCAACATCCATGGAAGTACCAGTCAAGAAATCAGAAGATGCATTGCATTGGTCAAATCCACAGCAAAAGAACTCTTAAAAGTGTTAAAAAGCAACAACGTCACTTTAAGGACTAAGGTATGCCTGACCCAAGGCACGGTGTTTTCAATCATCTCATATGCATGTGAAAGCTGGACAATAAATAAGGAAGACTGAAGAAGAATTGATGCCTCCGAATTATGGTATTGGTGAAGAATATTGAATATACCATGGACTTCCTGAAGAATGAGCAAATCTGTCTAGGAAGAAGTACAGCCAGAATGCTCCTTAGAAGCAAGGATGGTGAGACTTAGTCTCACATACTTTGGACATGTTATCAGGAGGGATCTGTCCCTAGAGAAGGACATCATGCTTGGTAAAGTAGAGGGTCATCAAAAAAGAGGAAGACCCTGTGGCTGCAACAATGGACTCAAGCATAACCACAATTTTGAGAATGGAGCAGGACCAGGCAGTGTTTCATTCTTTTGTACATAGGGTCGCTATGAGTCAGAGCTGACTCGATGGCACCTAACAACAACAACGCCTTGCCACCCAGATAAAAATCAAATTTCCCAGGCTCCCTGCAGTTAAGTGTGACCATGAGACTAAGGTCTTGTTGCTGGTATGTTAGCTGAAGGATGTGTGGATCTTACAAGAAGCCTCCTTAGAAAAAAAGGGGATTTCAGTCCTTTTCTCCCTTTCTTCTCTCCTGTGGCCTGGAATATGGATGTGATGGCTGGAGCTCCAGGGCTCATCTTGGACCACGAGGCCAAGGAACACACACACAAAAAACCAAACCCATTGTTATGGAATCGATTCTGACTTACGGTGACCCCATGTGTTACAGAGTAGAACTGCTCCATAGGGCTTCTTTGGCTGTAAGCAGATCACCAGGATTTTCTTCCACAGCACTGCTGGATGGGTTTGAGCTGCCAACCTTTAGGTTAGTAGTCAAGTGCAAACTGTTTGCACCACACAAGCTATAATAAAGCAGAGAGCTGGAAGGAGTAGAGTCCTTGATGAACCATGTAACACTTTTTTTGGGGGGGGGGGATGCAGAATATTTTCTTTTTTTTTTTATTAACTTTTATTAAGCTTCAAGTGAACGTTTACAAATCCAGTCTGTCACATATAAGTTTACATACATCTTACTCCGTACTCCCACTTGCTCTCCCCCATTGAGTCAGCCCTTTCAGTCTCTCCTTTCATGACAATTTTGCCAGCTTCCAACTCTCTCTATCCTCCCATCCCCCCTCCAGACAGGAGATGCCAACACAGTCTCAAGTGTCCACCTGATATAATTAGCTCACTCTTCATCAGCATCTCTCTCCCACCCACTGTCCAGTCCCTTTCATGTCTGATGAGTTGTCTTCGGGGATGGTTCCTGTCCTGTGCCAACAGAAGGTCTGGGGACCATGGCCGCCAGGATTCCTCTAGTCTCAGTCAGACCATTAAGTATGGTCTTTTTATGAGAATTTGGGGTCTGCATCCCACTGATCTCCTGCTCCCTCGGGGGTTCTCTGTTGTGCTCCCTGTCAGGGCAGTCATCGGTTGTGGCCGGGCACCAACTAGTTCTTCTGGTCTCAGGATGATGTAGGTCTCTGGTTCATGGGGCCCTTTCTGTCTCTTGGGCTCTTAGTTGTCGTGTGACCTTGGTGTTCTTCATTTTCCTTTGCTCCAGGTGGGTTGAGACCAATTGATGCATCTTAGATGGCCGCTTGTTAGCATTTAAGACCCCAGACGCCACATTTCAAAGTGGGATGCAGAATGTTTTCATAATAAAATTATTTTGCCAATTGACTTAGAAGTCCCCTCAAACCTTGGTCCCCAGACCCCCGCCCTTGCTCCGCTGACCTTTGAAGCATTCATTTTATCCCAGAAACTTCTTTGCTTTTGGTCCAGTCCAATTGAGCTGACCTTCCATGTATTGAGTGTTTTCCTTCCCTTCACCTAAAGTAGTTCTTATTTACTGATTAATCAATAAAAAACCCTCTCCCTCCTTCCCTCCCTCCCCCCCTCGTAACCACAAAAGTATGTGTTCTTCTCAGTTTTTACTATTTCTCAAGATCTTATAATAGTGGTCTTATACAATATTTGTCCTTTTGCCTCTGACTAATTTCACTCAGCATAATGCCTTCCAGGTTCCTCCATGTTATGAAATGTTTCACAGATTCGTCACTGTTCTTTATCGATGCGTAGTATTCCATTGTGTGAATATACCACAATTTATTTACCCATTCATCCGTTGATGGACACCTTGGTTGCTTCCAGCTTTTTGCTATTGTAAACAGAGCTGCAATAAACATGGGTGTGCATATATCTGTTTGTGTGAAGGCTCTTGTTTCTCTAGGGTATATTCCGAGGAGTGGGATTTCTGGGTTGTATGGTAGATCTATTTCTAACTGTTTAAGATAACGCCAGATATATTTCCAAAGTGGTTGTACCATTTTACATTCCTACCAGCAGTGTATAAGAGTTCCAATCTCTCCGCAGCCTCTCCAACATTTATTGTTTTGTGTTTTTTGGATTAATGCCAGCCTTGTTGGAGTGAGATGGAATCTCATGGTAGTTTTAATTTGCATTTCTCTAATGGCTAATGATCGAGAGCATTTTCTCATGTATCTGTTGGCTGCCTGAATATCTTCTTTAGTGAAATGTGTGTTCATATCCTTTGCCCACTTCTTGATTGGGTTGTTTGTCTTTTTGTGGTTGAGTTTTGACAGAATTATATAGATTTTGGAGATCAGGCGCTGGTCGGAGATGTCATAGCTGAAAATTCTTTCCCAGTCTGTATGTGGTCTTTTTACTCTTTTGGTGAAGTCTTTAGATGAGCATAGGTGTTTGATTTTTAGGAGCTCCCAGTTATCGGGTTTCTCTTCATCATTTTTGGTAATGTTTTGTATTCTGTTTATGCCTTGTATTAGGGCTCCTAGGGTTTTCCCAATTTTTTCTTCCATGATCTTTATCGTTTTAGTCTTTATGTTTAGGTCTTTGACCCACTTGGAGTTAGTTTTTGTGCATGGTGTGAGGTATGGGTCCTGTTTCATTTTTTTGCAAATGGATATCCAGTTATGCCAGCACCATTTGTTAAAAAGACTATCTTTTCCCCAATTAACTGACACTGGTCCTTTGTCAAATATCAGCTGTTCATACGTGGATGGATTTATATCTGGGTTCTCAATTCTGTTCCATTGATCTATGTGCCTGTTGTTGTACCAGTACCAGGCTGTTTTGACTACTGTGGCTGTATAATAGCTTCTGAAATCAGATAGAGTGAGGCCTCCCACTTTCTTCTTCTTTTTCAGTAATGCTTTACTTATCCGGGGCTTCTTTCCCTTCCATATGAAATTGGTGATTTGTTTCTCTATCCCCTTAAAATAGGACATTGGAATTTGAATCGGAAGTGCGTTATATGTATAGATGGCTTTTGGTAGAATAGACATTTTTACTATGTTAAGTCTTCCTATCCATGAGCAAGGTATGTTTTCCCACTTAAGTATGTCCTTTTGAATTTCTTGTAGTAGAGCTTTGTAGTTTTCTTTGTATAGGTCTTTTACATCCTTGGTAAGATTTATTCCTAAGTATTTTATCTTCTTGGGGGCTACTGTGAAAGGTATTGATTTGGTTATTTCCTCTTCGGTGTTCTTTTTGTTGACGTAGAGGAATCCAAGTGATTTTTGTATGTTTATTTTATAACCTGAGACTCTGCCAAACTCTTCTATTAGTTTCAGTAGTTTTCTGGAGGATTCCTTAGGGTTTTCCGTATATAAGATCATGTCATTTGCAGATAGTGATAACTTTACTTCCTCCTTGCCAATCCGGATACCTTTTATTTCTTTGTCTAGCCTAATTGCCCTGGCTAGGACTTCAAGCACGATGTTGAATAAGAGAGGTGATAAAGGGTATCCTTGTCTGGTTCCCGTTCTCAAAGGAAATGCTTTCAGGTTCTCTCCATTTAGAGTGATATTGGCTGTTGGCTTTGCATAGATGCCCTTTATTATGTTGAGGAATTTTCCTTCAATTCCTATTTTGGTAAGAGTTTTTATCATAAATGGGTGTTGGACTTTGTCAAATGCCTTTTCTGCATCAATTGATAAGATCATGTGGTTTTTGTCTTTTGTTTTATTTATGTGATGGATTACATTAATGGTTTTTCTGATATTAAACCAGCCTTGCATACCTGGTATAAATCCCACTTGATCATGGTGAATTATTTTTTTGATGTGTTGTTGGATTCTATTGGCTAGAATTTTGTTGAGGATTTTTGCATCTATGTTCATGAGGGATATAGGTCTATAATTTCTTTTTTTGTAATGTCTTTACCTGGTTTTGGTATCAGGGAGATGGTGGCTTCATAGAATGAGTTGGGTAGTATTCCGTCATTTTCTATGCTTTGAAATACCTTCAGTAGTAGTGGTGTTAATTCTTCTCTGAAAGTTTGGTAGAACTCTGCAGTGAAGCCGTCCGGGCCAGGGCTTTTTTTTGTTGGGAGTTTTTTGATTACCTTTTCAATCTCTTTTTTTGTTATGGGTCTATTTAGTTGTTCTACTTCTGAATGTGTTAGTTTAGGTAGGTAGTGTTTTTCCAGGAATTCATCCATTTCTTCTAGGTTTTCAAATTTGTTAGAGTACAATTTTTCGTAATAATCTGAAATGATTCTTTTAATTTCATTTGGTTCTGTTGTGATGTGGTCCTTCTCGTTTCTTACTCGGGTTATTTGTTTCCTTTCCTCTATTTCTTTAGTCAGTCTAGCCAATGGTTTATCAATTTTGTTAATTTTTTCAAAGAACCAGCTTTTGGCTTTAATTCTTTCAATTGTTTTTCTGTTCTCTAATTCATTTAGTTCAGCTCTAATTTTTATTATTTGTTTTCTTCTGGTGCCTGATGGGTTCTTTTGTTGCTCACTTTCTATTTGTTCAAGTTGTCGGGACAGTTCTCTGCTTTTGGCTCTTTCTTCTTTTTGTATGTGTGCATTTACCGATATAAATTGGCCTCTGAGCACTGCTTTTGCTGTGTCCCAGAGGTTTTGATAGGAAGTATTTTCATTCTCGTTGCATTCTATGAATTTCCTTATTCCCTCCTTGATGTCTTCTATAACCCAGTCTTTTTTCAGGAGGGTATTGTTCATTTTCCAAGTATTTGATTTCTTTTTCCTAGTTTTTCTGTTATTGATTTCTAGTTTTATTGCCTGGTGGTCTGAGAAGATGCTTTGTAATATTTCGATGTTTTGGACTCTGCAAAGGTTTGTTTTATGACCTAATATGTGGTCTATTCTAGAGAATGTTCCATGTGTGCTAGAAAAAAAAGTATACTTTGCAGCAGTTGGGTGGAGAGTTCTGTATAAGTCAATGAGGTCAAGTTGGTTGATTGTTGTAAGTAGGTCTTCTGTGTCTCTATTGAGCTTCTTACTGGATGTCCTGTCCTTCTCCGAAAGTGGTGTGTTGAAGTCTCCTACTGTAATTGTGGAAGTGTCTATCTCACTTTTCAATTCTGTTAAAATTTGATTTATGTGTCTTGCAGCCCTGTCATTGGGTGCATAAATATTTAATATGGTTATGTCTTCCTGATCAATTGTCCCTTTTATCATTATATAGTGTCCTTCTTTATCCTTTGTGGTGGATTTAAGTCTAACGTCTATTTTGTCAGAAATTAATATTGCTACTCCTCTTCTTTTTTGCTTATTGTTTGCTTGATATACTTTTTTCCATCCTTTGAGTTTTAGTTTGTTTGTGTCTCCAAGTCTAAGGTGTGTCTCTTGTAGGCAGCATATAGATGGATCGTGTGTCTTTATCCAGTCCGTGACTCTCTGTCTCTTTATTGGTGCATTTAGTCCATTTACATTCAGCGTAATTATAGATAAATAAGTTTTTAGTGCTGTCATTTTGATGCCTTTTTATGTGTGTTGTTGACAATTTCATTTTTCCACATACTTTTTTGTGCTGAGACGTTTTCTTAGTAAATTGTGAGATCCTCATTTTCATAGTGTTTGACTTTATGTTAGTTGAGTCGTTACGTTTTTCTTGGCTTTTATCTTGAGTTATGGAGTTGTTATACCTTTTTGTGGTTACCTTATTATTTACCCCTATTTTTCTAAGTAAAAACCTAACTTGTATTGTTCTATATCGCCTTGTATCACTCTCCATATGGCAGTTCAATGCCTCCTCTGTTTAGTCCCTCTTTTTGATTATTGTGATCTTTTACCTATTGACTTCCATGATTCCCTGTTATGTGTATTTTTTTTTTATCTTAATTTGTTTGTTTTTGTGATTTCCCTATTTGAGTTAATATCAGGACGTTCTGTTTTGTGACCTTGTGTTGTGCTGGTATCTGATATTATTGGTTTTCTGACCAAACAATATCCTTTAGTATTTCTCGTAGCTTTGGTTTGGTTTTTGCAAATTCTCTAAACTTGTGTTTATCTGTAAATATCTTAACTTCGCCTTCATATTTCAGAGAGAGTTTTGCTGGATATATGATCCTTGGCTGGCAGTTTTTCTCCTTCAGTGCTCTGTATATGTCGTCCCATTCCCTTCTTGCCTGCATGGTTTCTGCTGAGTAGTCTGAACTTATTCTTATTGATTCTCCCTTGAAGGAAACCTTTCTTTTCTCCCTGGCTGCTTTTAAAATTTTCTGTTTATCTTTGGTTTTGGCGAGTTTGATGATAATATGTCTTGGTGTTTTTCTTTTTGGATCAATCTTAAATGGGGTTCGATGAGCATCTTGGATAGATATCCTTTCATCTTTCATGATGTCAGGAGTTTTTCAACTATTTTCTCTGTGTTTTCTGTCCCCTCTCCCTGTTCTGGGACTCCAATCACACGCAAGTTATCCTTCTTGATAGAGTCCCACATGATTCTTAGGGTTTCTTCATTTTTTTAAATTCTTTTATCTGATTTTTTTTCAGCTATGTTGGTGTTGATTCCCTGGTCCTCCAGATGTCCCAGTCTGCATTCTAATTGCTCGAGTCTGCTCCTCTGACTTCCTATTGCGTTGTCTAATTCTGTAATTTTTTTGTTAATCTTTTGGATTTCTACATGCTGTCTCTTTATGGATTCTTGCAACTTATTAATTTTTCCACTATGTTCTTGAATAATCTTTTTGAGTTCTTCAACAGTTTTATCAGTGTGTTCCTTGGCTTTTTCTTCAGTTTGCCTTATTTCGTTTGTGATGTCTTGAAGCATTCTGTAAATTAGTTTTTTATATTCTGTATCTGATAATTCCAGGATTGTATCTTCATTTGGGAAAGATTTTGATTCTTTTGTTTGGAGGGTTGGAGCAACTGTCATGGTCTGCTTCTTTATGTGGTTTGATATGGACTGCTGTCTCCGAGCCATCACTGGGAAACTAGTTTTTCCAGAAAATCCGCTAAAAAAAAAATGCAGTCAGATCCCTATCAGAGTTCTCCCTCTGGCTCAGGCAATTCGGATGTTAATGAAGCCGCCTGGGGAGGGTGGGGGAGGGATCAGAGAGATAGGAGAGTAGCACCTCAGAATATAGTCAGAGTTGCTTGTCTTGCTTGGAATGACTATTATATCTGAGATTCCCGCGGGGCACGTCGCCTATGTGTGCTGGCTGTGTGGAGATTGCCCCCGGGGGTCTGGCCTGCTGAAGTCACGGTCAGATCCTCCGCTGCCAGCCCCATGCCCAACATCAAGGTTCCCCTGCTGGGACGGTGCACTCTCGACTCCAAAATCAGTTGCTGCCTCCCGGGGACTTCTCGTCCCACCAGCAGCGTCGCCGTGCCGCCTCCGCGAACCGGCTGGGCCACCTCCCGGGGTTAGTTCTGGTGAGTGGAGCAGCTCCCCGTGCTTGTGCCGTGACCGCGTGTCCCGGCTGGGACACTGCTCTCTCCGCTCCAAGACCAGTCGCTTCCTCCCGGGGACTTCTCCCACCGGCTGCATCGCCACGCCGCCGGCGCGAACCGGCTGGGCCCCCTCCCAGGGTTAGTTCAGGGGGGTGGAGCAGCTCTCTGTGCTTATGCCGTACCTGCGCCCAGTCAAAATCCCGGCTGGACGGTTCCCCAGGTGGGACGCTGCTCTCCCCACTCCAAGACCAGTCACTGCCTCCCGGGGACTTCTCCCACCGGCTGCGTTGCCACGCTGCCCGCGCAAACCGGCTGGGCCCCCTCCCGGAGTGAGTTCGGGGGCTAGGGCTGGGCCCCTTGTTTGTGCCGTCTGCTCCCCTGGGCTCTGCCCTAAATCAGGCGCCACAGGTTACCTGACTGGTACGCTGGCTCCATACTCTGAAAACAATTGCTGCTTCCCCGTATTTGTTCATTCTCTGTCTCTAAATCTGTGTTTGTTGTTCAGGGTTCGTAGATTGTTATGTATGTGATCGATTCACTTGTTTTTCTGAGTCTTTGTTGCAAGAGGGATCCGAGGTAGCATCTACCTAGTCCGCCATCTTGGCCCCGCCTCCCATGTAACACTTTTGCTAGACTTGGAATACCTCCGTGTGGATTCTTTTACATGAGTGTGTTTGTCCCATTATTTTTCAAGTCTTTGTTTGCCAGAGTCAGTTATGAAAGGAATTCATAACTAACATTGAATTTATTACCAGAAATGGGATTTTCAGTAAGAGAATCTAAAATGTGGCATTAGCTTCATGGGAAGAGAGGAAGGTTAATATTAAAAATTCAGGTATTACAGGCTGGGATTTAAAACATGGTCACAAATTTTTTGACATGCCTCCCAATGAGAGGTGGGGTTTGGGTCCCCTCTCCTTGAATCTGTGACTTCTTTGGCCAAGAGTACTATGGAAGTGATGCTGTGTGACTTCTGAGGCTAGGTCATAACAGGCCATGCAATTGCCACTGTATTGTCTGGGAACACTCACTGTTAGAGCCCTGAGCTGCTATTTAAGAAGATTGACTACCCCAAGAACTCCCTGCTGGAGAAGGCCACATGAAAGTGTTCCGATTGACTGTCCCAGCTGAGGCCGTCCTTCAACCGTCTCAGCCCAGGCACCAGATATGCGAGTGTGAGTGAAGAAGATGTCTTTGGTCTCAGCTGTTCCAGACTCCAGCCATTTGAGTCAGCACAGGTGAGGCTCCAGACATGACGGCATGGAGAAGAGTCATCCTTGTTGTGTCTTTTCTAAATTCCTGACCCACAGGGTCTGTGGGCATAATAAATGGTGGTTATTTTATGCCACTAAATTTTGTGAAGTTTTGTTGCTCAACAATAGGTAAAGACAGGTAGTGACTCTTGTTAAGATAAAAGTTTAGCTCTCTTTCTTAGAAAAAAAGTCCAGCAATAAGCAGTACAGGTTGGTTTAGTGACTTCATGGCCAGCAGGACCCTATAACCCTTTCTTTTCCCTGCTGTCTGGAATGTGGACATGATGGGTGGAGATCCAGCAGCAATGCTGGACCAGAAGGCAATTTTAAAGATGGTTAGAAAGCTGAAAGGAGCCTGGGTCAACAAATAGAGAAATAAGCTTCCTCTCTCTTGTTTAAGCCACTGTAACTTTAGATCTTTCTGAATATATAGCCAAAATCATGCTAACTGGTAAAATTTGAATACATAAGTCTGGAATTCAAGGGATCGGCTAAGCAAAAGTTAACAGTTTGAGGCCTTTTCAAAACAAAAGCAGGAGCTGAAGTACTGGGTGTAGATGAGATTGCCTAAGAGGAGAGCTGTTGTTGTTAGGTGCTGTTGAGTAGATTCTCACTCCTAGTGACTGTATGAAACGCTGTCTGGTCCTGCACCATCCACGAAATTGTTGCTATGTTTGAGCCCATTGTTGCAGCCACTGTGCCAATCCATCTCGTTGAGGGTCTTCCTCTTTTTTTGCCGACCCTCTATTTCACCAAGCATGATGTCCTTCCCAGGGACTGATCCCTCCTGATAACATAGCCAAAGTATGTGAGACAAATTTTTTCATCCTTGCTTCTAATGAGCATTCAGGCTGTACTTCTTCCAAACAGATTTGTTCATTCTTCTGGCAGTCCATGGCATAGCCAATATTCTTCGCCAACGCAATAATTCAAAGGCATCAATTCTTCTTCGGTCTTCCTTATTCATTGACAATATGAGATGATTGAAAATACTATTGCTTGGGCCAGGTGCAC
The DNA here is from genome assembly GCF_024166365.1 of Elephas maximus indicus. NCBI lineage: Eukaryota > Metazoa > Chordata > Mammalia > Proboscidea > Elephantidae > Elephas > Elephas maximus. Next base: position 13,998,983 of record NC_064828.1, on the reverse strand, counting down.
CTTAGTCCTTAAAGTGACATCTTTGCTGTTTAACACTTTAAACAGAGCTCTTGCAGCAGATTTGACCAAAGCAATCTGTCATCTGATTTTTTGATTGCTGCTTCCATGGGCATTGATTGTGGATTCAAGCAACTTGAAACTCTTGATAGCTTCAATCTTTCCTGTTTATTGTGATGTTACTAGTTGGTGCAGTTGTGAGATTTTTGTTTTCTGTATGTTGAGGGGTCATCCATAATGAAGGCTGTATGTAGTCATTGATTTTCATCAGTAAGCACTTCAAGTCCTCTTTACTTTCAGCAAGCAAGGTTGTGTCATTTGCATATCACAGGTCATTAATGAATTTTCTCCAATCCTGATGCCTCATTCTTCTTCATCTAGTTCAGCTTCTCAGATTATTTGCTCTGCATACAGATTGAATAAGTACGGTGAAAGGATACAACCCTGACACACACCTTTCCTGACTTTAAATCACGCAGTATTCCCTTGTTCTGTTCAAACGGGTGCCTCTTGGTGTATGTACAGATTCCTCATGAGCACAATTAAGTGCTCTGGAATTCCCATTTTTTCACAATATTATCCATAATTTGATATGATCCACACAGTCGAATGCCTTAGCATAGTCAAAAAACACAGGTGAACACCTTTCTTATATTCTCTGCTTTCTGCAAGGATCCATCTGACATCAGCAATAATATCTCTTTTTCCATGTTCTCTTTGGAATCCAGCTCGAATTTCTGGCAGTTCCCTGTCAATGTACTGCTGCAACCCTTTTTGAATGATCCTTAACAAAATTTTACCTGTGTGTGATATTAATGATACTGTTCAATAATTTTTGCATTCTTTTGGATCTCCGTTCTTTGGAGCAAATATGGATCTCTTCCAGTTGGTTGGCCAGGCAGCTGTCTTGCAAATTTCTTGGCATAGGTGAGTGAGTACTTCTAGCACTGCATCTGTTTGTTGAAACATCTCAGTTGGTATTCTATCAATTCCTGGAGCCTTGTTTTTTGCCAATGCCTTCAGTACAGCTTGGACCTCTTCCTTCAGTACAGCTTGGACCTCTTCCTTCAGTACCATTGGCTCTCGATCACATGCTACCTCCTGAAATGGTTGAACATCAACCAATTCTTTTTGTTACATTGATTCTGTGTATTCCTTCCATTTTCTTTTGATGCTTCCTGCGTCATTTGATATTTTCCTTCAACATTGCAACTTGATATCTGAATTTTTTCTTCAGTTCTATCAGCTTGAGAAATGCCGAATATGTTCTTCTCTTTTGGTTTTATATCTCCGGGTCTTTGCACGTGTCATTATAATACTTTACTTTGTCTTCTTGGGCCACCCTTTCAAATCTTCTGTTCAGTTGTTTAACTTCATTGTTTCTTTCTTTTGCTTTAGCTACTGTACATTCAAGAACACTTTCAGAGTTTCTTTCGACATCCATTTTGGTCTTTTCTTTCTTTCTTATGTTTTTAATGACCTCTTGCTTTCTGCATGTATGGTGTCCTTGATGTCATTTCACAGCTCATCTGGTCTCCGGTCATTTGGGTTCAAAGTGTTCAATCTATTTTTTTTTTATTATTATACTTTAGATGAAGGTTTACAGAATAAACTAGCTTCTTATTAAATAATTAGTACACATATTAAGCTTTCCTGTCCCCTCCTGCCTTCGAGTCCTTGCCCCTGGGCTGGTGTGCTCCTTTAGTCTCATTTTGTTTTACGGGCCTGTCTAATCTTTGGCTGAAGGGTGAGCCTTGGGAGTGACTTCATTACTGAGCTAAAAGACTGCCTGGGGGCCATACTCTCGGGATTTCACCAGTCTCTGTCAGGCCAGTAAGTCTGGTCTTTTTTTTTTTAAATAATAATTTTTATTGAGCTTTAAGTGAATGTTTACAAATCAAGTCAGTCTGTCACATATAAGCTTATGTACACCTTACTCCATACTCCCACTCACTCTCCCCCTAATGAGTCAGCCCTTCCAGTCTCTCCTTTCATGACAATTTTGTCAGCTTCTAACCCTCACTACCCTCCTATCTCCCCTCCAGACAGGAGATGCCAGCACAGTCCCAAGTGTCCACCTGATACAAGTAGCTCACTCTTCATCATCATCTCTCTCCTGCCCATTGTCCAGACCCTTCCATGTCTGATGAGTTGTCTTTGGGGATGGTTCCTGTCCTGGGCCAACAGAAGGCCTGGGGACCTTGACTGCTGGGATTCCTCTAGTCTCAGTCAGACCATTAAGTCTGGTCTTTTTATGAGAATTTGGGGTCAGCATCCCACTGATCTCCTGCTCCCTCAGGGGTTCTCTGTTGTGCTCCCTGTCAGGGCAATCATCGGCTGTGGCTGGGCACCATCTAGTTCTTCTGGTCTCAGGATGATGTAAGTCTCTGGTTCATGTGGCCCTCTCTGTCTCTTGGGCTCATAGTTATCATGTGACCTTGGTGTTCTTCATTCTCCTTTGATCCAGGTGGATTGAGACAAATTGATGCATCTTAGATGGCTGCTTGTTAGCATTTAAGTCCCCAGACCCCACATTTCAAAGTGGGATGCAGAATGTTTTCATAATAAAATTATTTTGCCAATTGACTTAGAAGTCCCCTTAAGCCATAGTCCCCAAACCCCAGCCCTTGCTCCGCTGACCTTTGAAGAATTCAGTTCATCCCGGAAACTTCTTTGCTTTTGGTCCAGTCCAGTTGAGCTGACCTTCCCTGCATTGAGTATTGTCCTTCCCTTCACCTAAAGTAGTTCTTATCTACTAACTAATCAGTAAATAACCCTCTCCCACCCTCCCCACCTCATAACCACAAAAGTATGTGTTCTTCTCAGTTTATACTATTTCTCAAGATCTTATAATAGTGGTCTTATACAATATTTGTCCTTTTGCCTCTGACTAATTTCGCTCAGCATAATGCCTTCCAGATTCCTCCATGTCATGAAATGTTTCACAGATTCATCACTGTTCTTTATCTATGCGTAGTATTCCATTGTGTGAATACACCACAATTTATTTAGCCTTTCATCCTTTAATGGACATCTTGGTTGCTTCCAGCTTTTTGCTATTGTAAACAGTGCTGCAATAAACATGGGTGTGCATATATCTGTTAGTGTGAAGGCTCTTATTTCCCTAGGGTAAGTCCGGTCTTCTTTAAGTCAAATCTATTCTTGATATGGTCTCTAAATTCAGGTGGGATGTACCCAAGGTTGTCTTTTAGCTCTGGGCACTTGTTCTAATTTTCTTCAGTTTCAACTTGAACTTGCATATGAGCAATTGATGGTCTGTTCTACAGTTGGCCCGTGGTCTTGTTCTGACTGATGATGTTGAGCTTTTCCATAATTTTTTTCCACAGTTGTAGTTGATTTGATTCCTGTGCATTCTAGCTGGTGAGGTCCATGTGCATAGTCACCATTTATATTGTTGAGAAAAGGTATTTGCAATAAAGAAGTTGTTGATCTTGCATAGTTCTGTCATGTGATCTCAGGTGTAATTTCTATCACCAAGGCCATGTTTTCTAACTACCAATCCTTCTTCTTTGTTTCCAACTTATGCATTCCAATCACCAGTAATTACCAATGCATTTTGACTGATGTTTGATCAACTTCACACTTCAGAAGTTGGTAAAAACTTCATCTTCATCTTTGGCCTTAGTGGTTGGTGTGCAAATTTGAATAATAGTAGTATTAACTGCTGTTTCTTGTAAGCGTGTGGATATTATCCTATCACTGATAGCCTTGTACTTCAGGATAGATCTTGAAATGTTCTTTTTGTGACACCATTCCTCTTCAATTTGTCATTCCTGGCATAGTCGACCATATGATTGTCTGATTCAAAATGGCCAATACCAGTCCATTTCTACTCACTTGTTTTTATGCCTAGGATATATTCTTTTTTTTTTATGGATGCTATGGATTCAATTTCATTTTTGACAACTTCCAATTTTCTTAGATTCATACTTTGTACATTCCACATTCTGATTATTAATGGATGTTTGCAAATGTTTCTTCTTATTTTGAGTCATGCCACATCAGCAAATGAAGGTCCTGAAAACTTGACTCCACTCACGTCATTAAGGTCAACTCTACTTTGAGGAAACAGCTCTTCCCTAGTTGTATTTTGAATGCCTTCCAACCTGAGGGGCTCATCTTCTGACACTATATCAGACAATATTCTGCTACTATTCATAAGGTGTTCACCAGCCAACTTTTCAGAGGTAGACTGTCAGATCCTTCTTCCTAGTCTGTCTTAGTCTAGAAGCTCAGCTGAAACCTGTCCACCATTGGGTGACCCTGCTGGTATTTGAAATGCCAGTGGCAAAGGTCCATTATCACAGCAACACACAAGCCACCACAGTACAACAAACTGACAGATACAAGATGGAAGAAGAGAGTATAGAGTAATAACAAGGAAAAGCTAAGGCAAGAACCTCCAAGAATACCAGCAGTTAAAGAAGAGCTGGGAAGTTGCCAGAGGAGGGGGCCTGTACATGAGAGGCTAAGAAGTTGAGAAGAAATCCTGGAAAGAAGCAGTATAGCGAGTCTGGACTTTGTCCACTGTGGTTGAGTTATGAGCCTCTCCTGTGTGCCCCTTGTGTACATCTCTAACATGACGCTTTCTGTCTGTATCTCAAGGCACAGTTTCCATATGGTCCTCCAGTATGGGGCCAGAAGGAAGCTCCTTGAAGTTTGGGGCCAATTGTTATTCCTCTTTGTTGTCCCAGTGCTTACAACAGTGACTGGCATGTAGTGGGCAGGAAATAAATAACCTGAACAGAATTGAACTGCTGTTGGCAAGGAAGTCGTGGGAAGGGAGGGTTTCAGGAAGGAGGGAGTGGGCTGTAGTGCCAAATGCTGAGAACGATCAAGTAAGATAAGGCCTGTAAAGGGCTAGTTGCATTTGGCTCAGTGTACTCGGCAATTATGGGGATACTGGTGACCTTGGGGAGAAGTGTTTTCATGGAAAGGTAGGGTCAGAAAACATCTGCTGTTGGACTAGACTATTGGGCTGCGTGGCTATGGGTAGTGTGCTGGCTGCTGTATTGGGAAGGAAAGGGGGAGAAAGAGAGAGAGGGTGCCATTTTATTTATCTTTTCTGTTTAATCACTTTATAAGCAGAGAGCAGGGAACCTTAAGAGAGAGCTTCCTGACCTGTGTAGGACACCATGTACTTGCCTTTCTTGCAGTTGATGAAACTTTTATGTTTATCCTCCGTGTGGCCCTAACTTGTCTCCTGCTCTACAACATCCCCAGCATTGTTTTAGTAGCTAATTTACTATTTAATTTTTCATGTCTGTACAAAAACCTTTTCATGTTTTTCTCTCCCAGCTGAGATCTAAGTTTCTGGAAAACGCAGACTGTTTACATACTGCTGCACACAAAGAGGTATGCAGTTGAGTGCTAGTTGCCTTTCCTTCCTCCAATCAAGGTTTCCTGAAAAAGGTCTGAGCTTGAAACAGCAGGGATCATTATGAGCTGATGCTCTACATGGCTTCATAAAAACAGGAGTGAAAAAAGGCAAGATGGTGGCTTAAGCACCTGCACAGTCCTGTCCCCCACAACGAAACTAGAAAACAATAAGCGGAAAGTGGTGGAACCAACAGTCTTAGATCTCTGGAAACCAAAGTGTTTCAGCATCTAAGTGAATGCCGAATGAAGATAACGCTGACTTTCAAGCGGTAGGAAAATGCTCTTCCCGCTCTTCACCTTCTCAGCAGTAGGGGCTTGGCAGTGCTGGCAGTGCCAGCAGCACCCGTGAACTGAGCTCCCAGGGTGTGCAGAACAGACTTAGCCTTTGCTGGTGGACTGCTGTGTGTGACTGCTCATATCCATCTGGGGGCTGCCTGAAGGACTGAGAAGGTGCCATCTTCCTAGTTTAGTCACCCTCCATGCTCTTTCGGGTCTGGGGGGAAGCAATGAGCAACATCCACAGACTGTGTGGCTGCCCTGAATCATTTGAGATTAGTATGATTGAAACATACAATAGGCTTCTAAGGGCCAGAGGAGAAGGGCTGGTGTGAGCTTCTTGCAAAACTTAGAACTTTGAAGAGCATCACATAGGTATGAAAAATGGTGGATTAGGAAGTTCTAGAGGTCTGCTCCTCCACCAAAATAATTGCACTGGAAAGATCAATCGAAACAAGTTATTTTGGAAATCTGGAACCAACACTTAAATCAACCTGGGAAGCATTTGATGAAGGTACAAGCTGCTTATCTTTCCTAGGTGAACCAGGTATACCAACCAGTTACTATCTCTCATTCCTTAGCAAATAACTAAAATCAGAAATCAAAGTGGGGACGTGACAACCAATCCTACAGAAATAAAAAGAATCAGAAGGCAATCCTAAAAACAGTTGTATGCCAATAAATTAGATAAGGTAGATGAAAGGACAAATTTCTAGAAACATGTAAACTACCTACACTGACTCCAGAAGAAATGAAAAATCCCAACAGACCCATAACAAGTGAAGAGATTGGTTCAGGAATCAAAAACCTCCCAACATAAAAAAAGACCTGGACCAAATGGCTTCACTGGGGAATCCTACCAAACATTTAAAGAAGAATTTACACCAATCCTTTACTAAAGTATTTCAAAAAAATAGAAGAGGAGGGAACAGTTTCTAACTCGTTCTGAGGCCAGCATTACCCTGATATCAATGCCAGAAAAGACACTAAAGAAAAAGAAAACTACAGACCAATATCTGTAAAGAATATAGATGCAAAATTCCTCAACAAAATACTAGCACACAAAACATACTACAGATATACACCCTGGCCAAGTGGAGATTTATCCCTGGAAAGCAAGAAATGGTTCAAATCAGTCAATGTAATATGCCACATTAATAGAACAAAGGAAAAGAATCACATGATTATCTCAGTCAATGCAGAAAAAGCATTTGAGAAAATCCAACGCCCTTTCATGATAAAAAATAGAACACTGAATAAACTAGGAATAGAAGGGAAATTCCTCAATATGATAAAGGGCATTTATGAAAAACTCACTGCTAACATCATATGCTAACATCGTGACAGTACAACGCTGTCTGTGATAGGATAATATCCATACGCCTACAAGGAAGACCAGTTACTAAGACTATTATTCAAATTTAAGTACCAACCAGTAAGGCAAAAGATGAAGAAATTGAAGATTTTTACCAACTTCTGCAGTCTGAAATTGATCGAACATGCCAATCAGGATGCACTGACAATTACTGGTGATTGGAATGTGAAAGTTGGAAACAAAGAAAAAGAACTGGTAGTTGGAAAACATGGCCTTGGTGATAGAAATAAGATGCTGGAGATCACATGACAGAATTTTGCAAGACCAAACAACTTCTTCACTGCAAATACCTTTTTTCACCAACATGAACAGCGACTATACACATGGACCTTGCCAGATGGAATACACGGGAATCAAATCGGCTACATTTGTGGAAAGAGATGATGGAAAAGCTCAATATCATCAGTCAGAACAAGGCCAGGTGCTGACTGCAGATCAGAACATCAGTTACTCATATGCAAGTTCAAGCAGAAACTGAAGAAAATTAGAACAAGTCCACGAGAACCAAAGTACGACTTTGGATACATCCCACCTGAATTTAGAGACCGTCTCAAGAATAGATTTGACATGTTGAACACTAATGACTGAAAACTGGACGAGTCATGGAATGACATCGAGGACATCATACACGAAGAAAGCAAGAGGCCATTATAAAGACAGGAGAGAAAGAAAAGACCTAAATGGATTTCAGAAGTAACTCTGAAACTTGCTCTTGAATGTCGAGTAGCTAAAGCAAAAGGAAAAATGGTGATGTAAAAGAGATAAACAGAAGATTTCAAAGAGCAGCTTGAGAAAACAAAGTATTATGATGACATGTGCAAAGACCTGGAGATAGAAAAACAAAAGGGAAGAACATGCTCAGCATTTCTCAAGCTGAAAGAACTGAAGAAAAAAATTCAAGCCTTGAGTTGCAATACTGAAGGGTTCTACATGGAAAATATCAAACAACGCAGGAAGCATCAGAAGAAGATAGAAGGAATACACACAGTCACTATGCCAAAGAGAATAGGTCAATGTTCAACCATTTCAAGAAGTAACATATGCTCAGTAACCGATGGTACTGAAGGAAGAAGTCCAAGATGCACTGAAGGCACTATTGAAAAACAAGGCTCCAGTAATTGATGGAATACCAACTAAGATGTTTCAACAAACAGATGCACCTCTGGAAGTGCTCACTCATCTATGCTAAGAAACTTGGAAGATAGCTACTGAATAGAAGCTACCAACCACATGGAAGAGATCCATATTTATGCCTATTTCCGAGAAAGATGATCCAACCGAATGAGGGAATTATTGAACAGTATCATTAATATCACATGCAAGTAAAATTTTGCTGAAGATCATTCAAAAGTGGCTGCAGCAGTATATCGACAGGGAACTGCCAGAAATTCAAGCGGAATTTCAAAGAGGATGTGGAACCACGAATATCACTGCTGATGTCAGATGGATCTTGGCAGAAAGCCGAGAATACCAGAAATATGTTTACCTGTGTTTTATTAACTATGCAAAAGCATTTGACTGTGCAGATCGTAACAAATGATGGATAACATTTCAGAGAATGGGAATTCCAGAACACTTAATTGTGCCTATGAGGAATCTGTACATGGATCAAGAGGCAGTCGTTCGAATAGAAAAAAGGTGTACTGCAGGTTTTAAAGTCAGGAAAGGTATGAGTCAGTGTTGTATCTGTTCACCATACCTATTCAGTCTGTACGCTGAGCAAATAATCTGAGAAGCTGGACTATATGAAGAAGAATGGGGCATCAGAATTGGACGAAGTCTCATTAACAACCCGTGATATGCAGATGACACAACCTTGCTTGTTGAAAGTGAAGAGGACTTTAAGGACTTACTGATGAAGATCAAAGACCATAGCCTTCAGTAGAGATTACACCTCAACATAAAGGAAACAAAAATCCTCACAACTGGATCAATAAGCAATATCATGATAAGCAGAGAAAAGACTGAAGTTGTTAAGGGTTTCATTTCACTTGTATCCTCAATCAACACCCCTGGAAGCAGCAGTCAAGAAATCAAAAGATGCATTGCATTGGGCAAATCAGCTGCAAGAGATCCCTTTAAAGTGTTAAAAACCAAAGATGTCACCTTGAGGACTAAGGAGCCCCTGATGCAAGCCATGGTGTTTTCAGTCATCTCATATGCCTGCAAAAGCTGGACAATGAATAAGGAAGACTGAAGAAGAGTTGACACTTTTGAGTTGTGGTGCTGGAGAAGAATATTGAATATATCACAGACTGCAAAAGAACTAACAAATCCATATTGGAAGAAGTACAGCCAGGATGCTCCTTAGAAGTGAGGATGATGAGACTGCATCTCACGTACTTTGGACATGTTGTCAGGAGGGATCGGTCCCTGGAGATGGACATCATGCTTGGTAAAGTAAAGGGTCAGCGAAACAGAGAAAGACCCTCAACAAGATGGACTGACACAGTGGCTGCAACAATGGGCTCAAGTGTAGCAACAATTGTGAGGATGGCGCAGGACCGGGCAGTGTTTTGTTCTGTTGTGCATAGGGTTGCTATGAGTTCAGAAATGACTTGACGGCACCTAACAATAACATCAACAGCACCATACCCAGTGCAGAAAGATGGAGGGCTTTCTCCTTAAGACCAGGAACAAGGAGAGGTGGGGCCAAGATAGTGGAATAGCCAGACACTTCTGGCAATCCCTCTTACAACAAAGACCAGAAAAAACAAGTGAAACGATTATGTTTATGACAAATTAGGAGCACTGAACATCAAAGGCAAAGTTAGAAAACGGACTGAGCGGCACGAGGAGGGAGAGATGGTTCGGAAACAGAGAGGAGGTGCCAGACCTGAATCGTCAGTATCCCTCAGGCACCATTCCCGGGAGCAGTTGTAGTGGGCTGGTAATAGTGTTCGGCCACTATTTCCTCAGGGAGAAGCAGCCAGCCACACAGCCTACTCATCACATCTCTGGATCCAGAGAAGAACAGCTCTCTTGGCAAAAGCTAAGTACTTGTATATATTTTACTGTGTCCCCCACCCCCAAGCCAGCTTCAGAGGCTGTTGATTTCCCTGGGCCTGAGATAGGTCCTGATGAGCACTGGGAGCCATTCTCCCAGCCTTGGAGAAGGAATAAATTTGCAGTTGGGGGAAAAGATAAACTGCCAGCTCTGCTAACCTGGGGAGCTCAGGACAGAAGTAGTTCCTGTCCGGGCATAAAACAGTCCAAAGACTTTGAATACTTTTCCTCCCTGCATGGACCTGTGAGGGCCTGGTTCAGGAGAATAGGCCCCTGATGGCAGTCTGAAACTATTTCAGCTGTGCAGTGGAGAGGTAGGTGTTTGGTGTTTGACACCGCTCTGCCTGTTAAACAGGGTCCTCACCTACCCACATCAGGGGCCTAAGTACTGGTGGCTCCACGCAGGTCACCCAGCCACCTGCGACAGGGGTCCAAGGATAATTGGTACCTCCCAGTCCTTACAACCAAAAGCATTGGGGGCCCATGGTCCACCTGCAGAACCCACCAACCTGTACACTCTAGGAAAGAGTGATGTGCTTTCCTCAGAGACACTTGGGGGATGATTCTCAGCCCCCTGCCTTGTTCAGAGTGTGAGCCCCTGCTGCAACCAGGTAGTGGCACCTACACCAATCACCCCTGCCCCTCTAAGACTGCAGGGCAGAGCCTGTACCACACACTTGATGACTGGGTAACTGGATACCTGAGCTGAATCCATACAAGAAAAGTGAATGGACTCCTAGACTGATATACCTGATAACAGCTCTAGCCATCTGGTGACAGGACATCAGAGCTTCAAAGGTGAAAATAATCAAGCTAGCTCACTCAAGCAGCCTATTTGGGCATATCAAAACAAAATAAAGCAAGACGCTAGGATACAGTAAGCAAACATAAAATAAACTAATATAATAACTTATAGATGGCTCAGAGAAAACAGTCAATATCAAATCACATGAAGAAACAGACCCTGATTGCTTCAACACGCTCTCAAAACAAAGAATCAAGGGATCTTCTAGATGAAAGAGCCTTCCTAGAATTACTGGAGGCAGAATACAAAAGATTAATACACAGAATGCTTCAAGACATCAGGAAGGAGATCAGGCAATATGCAGAACAAACCAAGAAACACAAAGATAAAGCAGTTGAAGAAATTAAAAATGTTCTTCAAGAACATCATGAAAAATTTAATAAGCTGCAAGAATCCATAGAAAGACAGAAATCAGAAATTCAGAAGATTGACAATAAAATTACAGAAATAGCTCAATAGAAAGTCAGAGAAGCAGAACTGAGCAAGCGAAAGGCAGAATTGGTGAGCTTGAAGATAAAGCACTTGGCACCAATATGTTTAAAGAAAACTCAGATAAAAGAGTGAAAAAAAAAAAAAAGAAGACACCTTAAGAATCATGTGGGAATCTGTAATAACCTACGAGTAATTGGAGTACCAGAACAGGGAGGGATAACAGAAAACACAGAGAGAATTGTTGAAGTTTTGTTGACAGAAAACTTCCCTGATATAGTGAAAGATGAGAAGATATCTATCTAAGATGCTCATCAAACTCCACATAAGGTAGATTTTAAAAGAAAGTCACCAAGACATATTAAATCAAACTTTCCAAAGCCAAAGATAAAGAGAGAATTTTAAGAGCAGCCAGGGATAAATGAAAAGTCACCTACAAAGGAGAGTCAATAAGAAAAAGCTCAGACTACTCGGCAGAAATCATGCAGACAAGAAGGCAATGGGATGACTTATATAAAGCATTGAAGGAAAAAAATTGCCTGCCAAGAATCATATATCCAGCAAAACTGTCTCTCAAATATGAAGGTGAAATTAGGACATTTCCAGATAAACAGAAGTTTGGGGAATTCGTAAAAACCAAATCAAAACTACAAGAAATACTGAAGGGAGTTCTTTGGTTAGAAAATCAATAATATCAGGTATCAAGACTAGAACACTGGACAGAGCAGTCAGATGTCAACCCAGACAGGGAAATCACAAAAATAAATCAAAATAAGAAAAAGCTCAAAACAGGGAAACAGTGATGTCATTATGTAAAAGAAGACAACATTAAAACAATAAAGAGGGACTAAGAAATGTAGTCATAGATCCTTCCTATGGAGAGGAAGGCAAGGCGATATAAAGAAATAAAAGTTAGTTTTAAACTTAGAAAAATAGGGGTAAATATTAAGGTAATCACAAAGGAGGCTAGTTATTCTACATATCAAAATAAAATACAAGAAAAAAATAGAGACTCAGTAGAAACAAAATCAACAACAACAAAAAAGAGGAAAAGAATATATAAAGATAAACTACTCAGCACAAAAAATTAAGTGGGAAAAGAAACTGTCAACAACACACAAAAAAGACATCAAAACGACGGCACTGAATTCATACCTATCCATAATTACGCTGAATGTAAATGGACTAATTGCACCAATAAAGAGACAGAGAGTGACAGAATGGTAAAAAAAAAACATGGTCTGCCTATATGTTGCCTACGAGAGACACACCTTAGACTCAGAGATACAAACAAACTAAAACTCAAAGGATGGAAAAAATATATCAAGGAAACAACAATCAAAAAAGAGCAGAAGTGACAATATCTATTTCTGGCAGAATAGACTCTAAAGTTAAATCAAAGGGTAAGGAAGGACACTATATAATGATTAAAGGGACAATAGACAAGAGGAGGATATAACCATAATAAATTTTTTGCACCCAGTGACGGGCCTGAAAGATACATAAAACAAACTGTAACAGCACTGACAAGTGAGATAGCTCCACAGTTCAACGCACCACTTTCGGTGAATGACAGGACATTCAGAAAGAAGCTCAATAAAGAAATGGAAGATCTAAATGCCACAACCAACCAACATGACCTCACAGACATATAAAGAACACTCCACCCAACAGCAGCCAAGTATACTTTCTTTTCTAGTGCACAGGGAACATTCTCTAGAATAGACCACATATTAGGCCATAAAGCAAGCCTTAGCAGAATCCAAAACATTGAAATATTACAAAGCATCTTCTCTGACTATAAGGCCATAAAAGTAGGAATCAATAACAGAAGAAGCAGGGAAAAGAAATCAAACACTTGGAGACTGAACAACACCCTGCTCAAAAGACTGGATTATAGAAGACATGAAGGATGGAATAAAGAAATTCATTGAATGCAATGACAATAAAAACACTTCCTGTCAGAACCTTTGGGACACAGCGAAGGCAGTGCTCCGAGGTCAATTTGTATCAATAAGTGCACATATACAAAAAGAAGGAAGGGTCAAAATCAAAGAATTATCCCTACAACTTGAACAAATAGAGAGCAACAAAAGAAACCCTTAGGCACCAGAAGAAAACAAATAATAAAAATTAGAGCAGAATTAAATGAAATAGAAAACAGAAAAACAATTGAAAGAATTAACAAGACCAAAGTCTGGTTCATTGGAAAAATTAACAAAATTGATAAGCCATTGGCCAAACCAACAAAAGAAAAACAGGAGAGGAAGCAAATAACCCAAATAAGAAACAAAATGGGCGATATTACAACAGACCCAACTGAAATTAAAAGAATCATATCAGATTACTGTGAAAAACTGTACTCTAACAAATTTAAAAACCTAGAAGAATTGGATGAATTTCTAGAAACACACTGCCTACCTAAACTAACACAAACAGAGGTAGAACAACTAAATAGACCCATTACAAAAGAAGAGATTGAAAAGATAATCAAAAAACACCCAAGGAAAAAAAAAGCCCAGCCTGGACAGCTTCACTGCAGAATTCTACCAAACTTTCAGAGAAGAATTAACACCACTACTACTAAAGGTATTTCAGAGCATAGAAAAGGACGAAATATTCCCAAACTCATTCTATGAAGCCAGCATATCCCTGATACCAAAGCCAGGTAAAGACACCACAAAAAAAGAAAATTACAGACCTGTATCCCTCATGAACTTAGATGCAAAAATCCTCAACAAAATTCTCACCAATAGAATTCAAGAACATATCAAAAAAATAATTCACCATGACCAAGTGGGATTCCTACCAGGTATGCAGGGATGCTTCAACATTAGAAAATCAATTACTGTAATCCATCATATAAATAAAACAAGAGACAAGAATCACATGATTTTATCAATTGATGCAGAAAAGGCATTTGACAAAGTTCAATGCCCATTCATGATAAAAACTCTCAGCAAGATAGGAATAGAAGGGAAATTCCTCATCATAATAAAGGGCATTTATACAAAGCCAATAGCCAACATCATCCTAAATGGAGAGAGCCTGAAAGCAATCCCCTTGAGATTGGGAACCAGACATGGATGCCTTTTATCATCACTCTTATTCAGCATTGTGCTGGAGGTCCTACTCAGAGCAATTAGGCTAAATAAGGAAATAAAGAGCATCCAGATTGGCAAGGAAGAAGTCAAAGTATCCCTATTTTCAGATGACATGATCTTATACACAGAAAACCCTAAGGAATCCTCCAGAAAACTACTGAAACTAATAGAAGAGTTCAGCAGAGTATTAGGATATAAGACAAACTTAAAAAAAATCAGTTGGATCCCTCTCCACCAACAAAAAGAACATCAAAGAGGAAATCACCAAATCAATGCCATTTACAGTCGTCCCCAAGAAGATAAAATACTTAGGAGTAAATCTTACCAGAGATGTAAAAGACCTATACAAAGAAAACCACAGGACACTACTGCAAGAAACCAAAACAGACCTACATAAGTGGAAAAACACAGCTTGCTCACGGACAGGAAGACTTAACATTATAAAAAATGTCTATTCTACCAAAAGTGATCTATAGATACAATGCAATTCTGATCCAAAATCCAACAACATTTTTTAATGAGATGGAGAAACAAATCACCAACTTCATATGGAAGGGAAAGAGGCCCTGGATAAGTAAAGCATTACTGAAAAAGAAGAACAAAGTGGGAGGCCTCACTCTACCTGATTTTAGAACCTGTTATACCACCACAGTAGTCAAAACAGCCTGGTTCTGGTATGACAACAGATACATGGACCAATGGAACAGAATTGAGAATCCAGACATAAATCCATCCACATATGAGCAGTTGATACTTGACAAAGGCCCAAAGTCAGTTAAATGGGGAAAAGACAGTCTTTTTAACAAATGGTGCTGGCGTAACTGGATATTCATCTGCAAAAAAATTAAACAAGACCCATACCTCACGCCATGCACAAAAACAAACTCAAAATGGATCAAAGACCGAAATATAAAATCTAAAATGATAACGATCATGGAAGAAAAAATAGGGACAATGTTAGGAGCCCTAATACATGACATAAACAGTGTACAAAACATTACCAACAATTCAGAAGAGAGAGTAGGGAACTGGGCTCTCCTAAAAATCAAACACCTATGCTCATCCAAAGACTTCACCAAAAGAGTAAAAAGGTTTCTTACAGACTGGGAAAAAGTTTTGTAGCTATGACATTTCAGATCAGCGCCTGACCTCCAAAATCTACATGATACTGCAAAAACGCAACTACAAAAAGACAAACAACCCAATTAAAAAATGGGCAAAAGAAATGAACAGGCACTTCACTAAAGAAGACATTCAGGTAGCTAACAGATACATGAGGAAATGCTCACCATCATTAGCCATTACAGAAATGCAAATCAAAGCTACAGTGAGATTCCATCTCACTCTAACAAGGCTGGCATTAATCCAAAAAACACAAAATAATAAATATTGGAGAGGATGTGGACATTCTGGAATACTTACATGCTGCTGGTGGGAATGTAAAATGGTACAATCACTTTGGAAATCGATTTGCTGCTTCCTAAAAAACCTAGAAATAGAACTACAGTACGATTCAGCAATCCCACTCCTTGGAATATATCCTAGAGAAATGAGAGCCTTTACATGAAGAGATATATGCACACACATGTTCATTGCAGCATTGTTTACAATAGCCAAAAGATGGAAGCAACCAACACACGAATCATCAACAGTTGAATGAATAAATAAATTTTAGTATATCCACACAATGGAATACTATGCATCGATAAAGAAAAATGATGAAACTGAATCACTTCATAACATGGAGCAATCTGGAAGGCATTATGCTGAGTGAAATTAGTCAGTTGTGAAAGGACAAGTATTTCATGTTGTCATTGTTGTTAGGTGCCGCCGAGTCGGTTCCGACTCATAGCAACACTATGCACAACAGAACAAAACACTGCCTGGTTCTGAGCCATCCTCACAATAGTTGTTATGCTTGAGCTCATTGTTACAGCCACTGTGTCAATCTACCGTCTTGCGGGTCTTCCTCTTTTCCATTGACCCTGTACTCTGCCAAGCATGATATCCTTCTCCAGGGACTGATCCCTCCTGACAGCATGTCCAAAGTATGTAAGACGCAGTCTCACCATCCTTGCTTCTAAGGAGCATTCTGGTTCTACTTCTAAGACAGATTTGTTCGTTCTTTTGGCAGTCCATGGTATGTTCAGTATTCTTCGCCAACACCACAATTCAAAGGCGTCAATTCTCCTTCGGTCTTCCTTATTCATTGTCCAGCTTTCACATGCATATGATGTGACTGAAAATACCATGGCTTGGGTCAGGTGCACCTTAGTCTTCAAGGTGACTTCTTTGCTCTTCAACACTTTGAAGAGGTCCTTTGCAGCAGATTTGTCCAATGCAATGATTGATTTCTTTTGATTTCTTGACTGCTGCTTCCATGGCTGTTGATTGAGGATCCAAGTAAAGTGAAACCCTTGACAACTTCAATCTTTTCTGTGTTTATCATGATGTTGCTCATTGGTCCAGTTGTGAGGATTTTTGTTTTCTTTATGTTGAGGTGCAATCCATACTGAAGGCTGTGGTCTTTGATCTTCATCAGTAAGTCCTTAAAGTCCTCTTCACTTTCAGCAAGCAAGGGTGTGTCATCAGCATAACGCAGGTTGTTAGTGAGTCTTCCTCCAATCCTGATGCTCCGTTCCTCTTCATATAGTCCAGCCTCTTGGATTATTTGCTCAGCATACAGATTGAATAGGTATGGTGAAAGAATACAACCCTTATGCACACCTTTCCTGACTTTAAACCAATCAGTACTCCCTTGTTCTGTCCAAACAACTGCCTCTTGATCTATGTAAAGGCTCCTCATGAGCACAGTTAAGTGTTCTGAAATTCCCATTCTTTGCAATGTTATCCATAATTTGTTATGATCCACAGGGTCGAATGCCTTTGCATAGTCCATAAAACACAGGTAAACACCCTTCTGGTATTCTCTGCTTTCAGCCAGGATCCATCTGACATCAGCAATGATATCCCTGGTTCCACGTCCTCTTCTGAATCCAGCCAGAATTCCTGGCAGTTCCCTGTCGATATACTGCTGCAGCCGTTTTTGAATGATCTTCAGCAAAATTTTGCTTGCGTGTGATATTAATGATATTGTTCTATAATTTCCACATTCGGTTGGATCACCTTTCTTGGGACTAGGCATAAATATGGATCTCTTTCCAGTCAGTTGGTCAGGAAGAGCTCTTCCATATTTCTTGGCATAAATATTGTATAAGACCACTATTATAAGAACTCGAGAAATAGTTTAAACAGAGAAGAAAATATTCTTTGATGGTTACAAGCCGGGGGAGGGAGGGAGGGAAAGGGGTTTTCACTAATTGGATAGTAGATAATAACTATTTTAGGTGAAGGGAAAGACAACACACAATACAGGAGAGGTCAGCACAACTGGACTAAACCAAAAGCAAAGAAGCTTCCTGAATAAACTGAACACTTCGAAGGCCAGCGTAGCAGGGGTGGGGGTTTGGGGACCATGGTTTCAGGGGACATCTAAGTCAATTGGCATAATAAAATCTATTAAGAAAACACTCTGCATCCCACTTTGGGGTGGTGTCTGGGGTCTTAAATGCTAGCAAGTGGCCATCTAAGATGCATCAGTGGGTCTCAACCCACCTAGAGCCAAGGAGAAAGAAGAACACCAAAGACACAAGGTACTTATGAGCCCAAGAGACAGAAAGGGCCACAGAAACCAGAGACTACATCAGCCTGAGACCAGAAGGACCAGATGGTGCCCAACTACAACCTATGATTGCCCTGACAGGAAACACAACAGAGAACACCTGAGGGAGCAGAAGAGCAGTGGGATGC
The DNA here is from genome assembly GCF_024166365.1 of Elephas maximus indicus. NCBI lineage: Eukaryota > Metazoa > Chordata > Mammalia > Proboscidea > Elephantidae > Elephas > Elephas maximus. The sequence goes on along the minus strand of NC_064828.1, from coordinate 13,980,781 downwards.
AGACCCCAAATTCCATAAAAAGACCAGACTTAATGTCTGACTGAGACTGGAAGGACCCTGGTGGTCATGGTCCCCAGACCTTCTCTTAGCCCAAGACAGGAACCATTCCCAAAGCCAACTCTCCAGACTGAGATTGGAGTGGACAATGGAATAGAAAATGATACTGGTTAAGAGTGAGATTCTTGGATCAAGTAGACACATGAGACTATGTTGGCACTTGGTGTCTGGAGGAGAGATGAGAGGGCAGAGGTGGTTAAAACCTGGCCGAATGGACACAAAATAGAGAGTAGTGGGAGGGAGTGTGCTGTCTCATTAGGGGGAGAGCAATTAGGAGTATATAGCAAGGTGTATATAAATTTTTGTATGAGAGACTGATCTGATTTGTAAACTTTCACTTAAAGCACAATAAAAGTTAAAAAAAAAAATCGCGAATAAGACAAGGATGCCCACGATCACCACTACTATTTAATATTGTACTGAAAGTCCTAGCTGCAGCAATAAAAAAATAGGGCAAGCAAAAGATATAAAATGTATCCAAATCAGGAAAGAAAAATTAAAACTATCTCTATTTGCAGATGACATGATCCTCTGTATAGAAATCCCAAAGATTCCACAAGAAAGCTACTTGAGCTAATAAATTAATTCAGCAAAGTTGCAGTATACAAGGTCAACAACTAAAAATCAATTGAGTTTCTGTGCATTGGCAACGAGGAATTTGAAAAGGAAATTAAGAAAACAATTCCATTTACAATAGCATCTAAAAGAATAAAATGAAAAAAAAAGAATAAAGGCTATTAGAAGGCAGGCTATAGGAATAAATTTAAGCAGGGTGGTAATTGCACACTAAAAACCATAAAACATTTCTGAAAGAAATGAAAGAAGATCTAAATAAATAGAAAGACAAGCTGTGTTCATGGATTGGAAGATTTAACACTGTTAAAAAAGTCAATAATACCCAAAATTATTTGTAGATTCAATGCGATCCCTACAAAAATTCTAGCAGCCTTCTTTTCATAAATAGATAAGCCAGTCATCAAATTTCTATGGAATTGCAGGGGGCACTGAATAGCCAAAGAGATAGTGAAAAAGAAGAACAAAGTAGGAGAACTCACACTTCCTGATTTCAAAACATACTCTAAGGCTACAGGAATCAAAGCAGCCTGATGCTGGTGTAATAACAGACACATAGGCCAATAGAATAGAACCAAGAGTCCAGAAATTAAACCCATAGCTGATTTTTGACAATGCTGTTAAGTCCATTCAACGGGGAAAGAATAGTCTCTTTAATAAGTGGTGCTGGGATAACTGTATCTACACCTGCAAAGGACTGAAGTTGGACCCATACCTCACACCATATACAAAAATTAACTCAAAATGGATCAAAGACTTACACGTAAGAACTAAAACTACAAAACTCTTAGAACAAAACATAGGAGCAATGTTTTGGGTCCTAATTTTCAGCCATGGATTCTTATCTATGACACCAAAATCATGAGCAACAAAAGACAAACTAGACAAATTAGATTTTATCAAAATTAAAACTTTTGTGCACCAAAGGGCTTTACCAGCAAAGTAAAGAGACAACTTACAGAGCTGGAGAAAATATTTGATAGCCATTTTATCTGATAAAAGCTTAATATCTAGAATACATAAAGAACTCCTACAACTCAACAACAAAAAGAAAGAATCCAATTAAAAAATGGGCAAAGAACTTGAATAGACATTTCTCCAAAGAAAATATATAAATGGCCAATAAGTGTGTGAAAAAATGCTCATTGTCATTAGTGATTAGGGAAATGCAAATCAAAACCACAATGAGATACCATTCACCCCCAAAAGGATGACTACTGTCTGACAAATGGAAAACAACAGTGTTAACAAGGATTTGGAGAAATTGGAATTTCCATTGCTGGAGCCCTGGTGGTACAGTGGTTAAGAGCTCAGGCTGCTAACCAAAATGTCAGCACTTCAAATCCACCGACTGCTCCTTGGAAACCCTATGGGGCAGTTTTACCCTCTCCTATAGGATCACTGTGAGTCAGAATTGACTCGATGGCAATGGGTTCTTTGATGTCGGTTTTTTTTTTTTTTTGGTCATCCATTGCTAGTGGGATTATAAAATGGTGTAAGTGTGGAGAACAGCACTTCCTTAAAAAAGTTAAACACAGAACTACCATATAATCTAACAATTCTGCTCCTAGGTATATATCCAAAAGAACTGAAAGCAGGGACTCAAACAGATATTTGTACACCAATATTCATTGTGGCGTTATTCACAATAGCCAAAAGGTGGAATCCATCAACAGATGAATGTATAAAATGTGACATATATGTACAGTGGAATGTTGTTCAGCCATAAAGAGAAATGAAGTTCTAATACTTGCTATGACATGGATGAAACTCGACAACATTATGCTGAGTGAAATAAGTCAGTCACAAAAAGATAAGTATTGTATGATCCCCTTTATAGAAAGTGTCAAGAACAGGCAAATGTATAGAGACTACAGTTTATTAGTGGTTACTAGGGGTGGCTGGGAGGGGAAAGAGGAGGTTATTGCTTAAGGGGAACTGAGTTTCTGTTAAAAGTTATGAAAAAAGTTGGAAATGAATAGTGGTGATGGTCAGATAACATGGGGAATCTAATTAATATCACTGAATTGTACATGCTAACATGGTTGAAATGGTAAAGGGTGATATGTATTTCACCACAATAAAAAAAAAAAAAAAGGAGGAGTGTCTCCTCACAAGAAGTGGGGACCCCTGCAGTAAAAAATGAAGACTTCTGCAGAGAGGAAGGATGGGGTGATAGTGATCCTTTAGAAGTAACCCTCTGGAAATGACGAGTAGGAAGCTGAGTGGGAAGATGAACATGGATGAGGGCAGGTGTTTTGCAACATCTGATAATGAAAGAAGCAGTGTCAAAAGCGTTTTACCCATATGACCAGCCATTTTATTCTATGCTCATATAATAATACCATGGTTTTATAAATGCCATTTTACATACTTTGACGAATCCGAGGTGTAGCTGCCTATACCTTACAGCAAACAGCTCTTCTTGTTTGGCTTACTCTGATAATTTGAGACTGTTGCTATTGGAAAGATGCCAAAGTGGAGGCAGCTGGATGCTCTCGGGGGGGTGGGGGGTGTGTGTCCCAGGTGAGCATGACCTGGATGTGAACCGGTTTTGCAGTTTTGAAGCATAGTTTAACAGTGGCTCAAGCGAGTTGATTGGTTCCTGCTAACTGAACTCATGGGGAGAGTAGCATAAATCTATACCTCTCGAATCTTAACGGGCATAGGAATCACCTGGGAGGGGTAAGAGAGATGGGCATTCTCCTTAAAATGCAGGTTCTGATTCAGTATGGCTGGGGTGAGGGCCTGAGTCTCTGCATTTGTAACCAGCTTCCCACCATACGTTGGGTAGCAAGAATGTAAATCAGAGGCCTTTTATTTTATTTCATTTTTTAAAAATATTTTTGGCACTTGTCACCACTCATCTTCTAACAACCAAAGGACTGCTTTAGGAGCATGGTGGCTCTCCACAGAGGGCCAGGACTTCCAGGCTTACTGGGTTCAAAGGGACCACGTGCCTTTCTGGTTATGCCTTCCACCAGCTTCGACATCTCAACAGCTTAGGTTACAACTTTGTTTAGTTAACTTTCCAGCCTGATGGTAGACCTGTTACCTTGATGGTATGTATTGTGTCTGTATGTATTGTGTATTGTTTTGGAAAGTATTGTACTGATTTTATTGTATGCATTGATTCTCTGTAACCCAGGTCTTTCCCAGCCATTCATTTGGAAATCATCTCCAAAGGTGCGCTTCTTTCTCAGATGGTTAACTTAGTCCTTTCTGGGTTGCTCCTTCTCTCTGGGTGACTCACCAAGAGTTAGGGCATGCTGGCCACAGTGTTTCCATGATAAATGAGAGGAATCACATTTAAAAATAAATAATCTCATCTGGAAACCAGAGAGGTAAGAGAACTGAGGAGTGCTCCTGGAGCAGGTTTGTCAGTGAACATTGGCCTTTTGGAGTGGTTGGCCCTGGCAGCATTGCGCACTATACCCTGGTGCCTGAGTCCATTTACCCAAAGCTCTCTGAGCTACATCCCAGATGCTCGTTCAGTGAACCTGAGCTGCAGACTTGGGCATTCGATTGAAGCTGGATGCTTCGAACTGGCATCCAACTTGGTGGGAATCATGTGAATCACTGGTCCTGGGTGAGTAGCTGGAGGGGCGTCTCTGAGACCTGGTCACCTGTCTGGCTTTATTGTTGAAGAGACCGGGGTATCTCTAGTGCTCCATCTAGATTTGCCAGCATCATGCTTCCTATTGATATCCTGACTCATAAAAAATAAAAACCACAAAATATGATTGCCTATAAAAATCACAGGAGTACAATCTCCTTAAATTAAAAAAAAAAAATTGTTTTTCCAGAGAAACCCAGAGTGCTTCTCAGGCCCTCTAGTGCATTGCTCCGTGTCAGGAGGCAGAGAGAAAGCACACAGGAGGGCCATGCGGGCCTCCCGCTCCAGCTCTGAGTCCGAGGTTTCTGGGGAACCAGCCTCTTCCTCAGGCCAGGATTGAACTCTCCTCACCCTAAGTATCTGTGAGAGCCTGTGGCTATCAGAAGGAGCTCTAGTTGTGCATTGGTTAAGGTGCTTGGCTGCTAACCGAAAGGTCGGTGGTTTGAACCCACCAGATACTCTGGGGGAGAAAGATGGGGCAGTCTGCTTTGGTAAAGGTTACAGCCTTGGAAACCCTGTGGGGCAGTTCTATTCTGTCCTATAGGGTCACTATGAGTCGGAATTGACTCAACAGCAGTGGGTTTGGTGGCTATCAGACTCCCTTCCCTGCAGGGAAGAGTTAAAAAAAACTCCAGTGAATATAAAATCCCAATACATTCCCCCTTGTTTTTCCCTTTGTCTCTCTGTCTTTGTCTCCCTCAACATTTCATTTTAAGTTTTAATTTTTTGATGAAAAGCCCAGGCCAGCCTATCCGCACCGTTTGCCAGACAGCAGATGGGCTGCAGGCTGCCCGACCCTGATGGGCCCCATGCCTCTGACGTCAGAAGCAGACTCAGGATCCTCGAGGCTCCCCTGGGCTCAGGAGGGACACTGGCCCTTCAGGCGTTTCTTCTTCTCCACCGCCAGTCGCAGGGCCTGAAGGAGCTTGTCGCTGTTGTTCAGGATGTTGTACTCAGACAGCTTCACCAGCTTGTCAAAGGCGGCTTCTGTGTATGTCAGCTCCTTGGTGGCGTAGGGAGTTTTGGGACCATAAATGTCAACCTGGCCATGCTCCAGCTCTTCAGGGCTTCGCTCCACACCTGGGAGGTGACAGGGACTTGCTGTAGATCCTGACTATGTTAGGTTGTAATGACCTGTTTCTGTATCTCTCCCAGAGGCCCACTCTGCACACACAGACACACATAGCTGCACACCCGCTCACACACATGTGCACACACAACACCCCCAAGCTCTTCAGGGCAGGGACGCATCTTATCCCTCTTAGGATTACCCCAGTGCCAAACACAGTGCCTGGCACGTAGCTGGATGCCAATAAATGTTGAATGAATAAAAGGGTAGGGTGCAATTTGTCACCACATGAGGACTGTCTTCTTTTGCTTGCCAAAGCCAAGGCTGGCTGGACTGGAGCTGAGGTGAGCTACTGGAACTAAGGCAGGCTATTAGCACGCAGGCTATTAGAGCCAAGGCAGGCTATTAGAAGGCAGGCTATGGGAAGACTTCACAAGTCTAAAGACAGGACTCTTGTTTCAAGGCCAGCAGGTGCTGGGGACCCTGGGTGGAGGCAGCTTACCTGGGGCCTTGTACTTTTGGAAGGTGCCATTGATGAGCGGGAAGAAAGCCACAATGGGGGCTTCGGGGTTCTGGGGGTTCTCCATCAGGTAGCATTCCTTGAGATGGTCGTCGTCTTCTTGCAGCTCATATCTGGGGAAGGGGATGTTCTGCACGGTGCAGTACTCACAGGTTTGCTTCATGGGCTAGAACATCACAGGGGACATGTGTGAGTATCCGGGTGAGGGAGGAGGACATGTGTGAGTATCCGGGTGAGGGAGGAGAAACACAGGAGGACATGTGTGAGTATCTGGGTGAGGAGGGAGAAACACAGGAGGAGATGTGTGAGTATCCGGGTGAGGGAGGAGAAACACAGGAGGACATGTGTGAGTATCCGGGTGAGGGAGGAGAAACACAGGTGGACATGTGTGGGTATCTGGGTGAGGAGGGAGAAACACAGGAAGAGATGTGTGAGTATCTGGGTGAGGAAGGAGAAACACAGGAGGACATGTGGGAGTGTTCTGGTGAGGGAGGAGAAACACAGGAGGACATGTGTGAGTACCCGGGTGAGGGAAGAGAAATACAGGAGGACATGTGTGAGTATCCGGATAAGGAAGGAGAAACACAGGGGGACATATATGAGTATCTGGGTGAGGGAGGAGAAACACAGGAGGGCATGTGTGAGTATCCTGGTGAGGAAGGAGAAACACAGGAGGACAGTGTGTGAGTATCTGGATGAGGGAGGAGAAACACAGGAAGACATGTGGGAGTATCCAGGTGAGGGAGGAGAAACACAGGAGGGCATGTGTGAGTATCTGGATGAGGGAGGAGAAATGCAGGAGAACATGTGTGAGTAGCCGGGTGAGGGAAGAGAAACACAGGAGGACGTGTGTGAGTATCCAGGTGAGGGAGGAGAAACATAGGCTCTTAGATCCAGCTTCCTGATTTCCCCAGCTAACAGCTCAGCTCTCCAGACATTTTGCCTATTTGCGGTATTTTTTAGAATAAAGCCGGGTCAGGACAAAGTGTCTGAGGCAGCAGGTTGGTGCAGGTCCTACTTCAAGCTCCCTCCTCAAATGAAATGGGCACAAGCCCTTTCCATAATCATTCACGCAAACACAGACCTGGGTGGATACAAACAGCAGGCTGGGAGGGTGGCTGGAGCCGGGCTGTGTACAGCCATGGCTGGCTGTCTCTGTGAGACATGCATGGACTTTGAAATGGACTTCAAGTGGCACAGGGCTGGAAAGGACATTGAAAGTGTGTCTTTAGAGATTTGATTTAACAGAAAGCACTGGACTGAGAGTGTCAGAAGCCTCTTAGTTCTGCCCCTATTGCACTTCTCACTTAGCTGTGTGACCTTCTGCAGGCCACTTACCCTCTCTGTGCCAGTTTCCTCATCTACGTAACATGGGGTCATAGCTGTTGTGCTGTTTACCTCAATGATCAAATGAGATGATGGTGTGGGAAAGTGCGCTGGGTCAGAATGGCTTACAAACTTATATCATCACCACTGCTGTGGTCCTTATCACCTGTCTGTACACCCCCTTTCCTGGGCTTCAGGGTAGAACTATTCTAAATTGGACCAAAAAAATGGTTTCTTTCCCTTAAAAGGGGCTAGAACATTTCAAAAGTACATTAAAAAATAAATAAAAACCTCTGGTCCTGGTTCATTAGAGAAATTACGAGGATGGTGCTCCCTGGGCATGTGTATGGGTGAGTGTGTGATTATTTGAACTGGTAGAAAGCATTAGAAATGACTGGGCTCTGTTAAGGTTATTTTTTTAAACTTTTTTTTTTTTTTTTGCAGTTTTCTGAAGAATTGCTAAATGTGGTAGAAGCTCAGCTCCGAGAATAAAATTGGAACGTGCTGATTGAGTGTACGTAAACCCCAGGCCCCACTGTGTAACGGCCAGCTGGCTGCCCCCTCTGAAGTCTGGGTGTTATGATGGCACGTCAGTGCCGTGGCTGGGGTTTCTCTGATGCGCAGTCTTGGAGCCTGTGGGAGCACACGCACACAAGCACTCCTGTGTCACAGCTGCTGAAACCGCCCGAGTCTCATGGCCCCTAGCGCTCTTACTAAGGGTAAAGCCTGTCTTTGCCACACTTGCCTTGGTCTGGGACCCGGCACAGTAATTGAGGTGGATGATGAGGTCAGCTTTCCTCTCTGGCCGTAGAAGGGGTGGGTAGCAGGAGTTGACAAAGAACGCAGTGTCCAGCAGGCACAAGTGGTTCACGGACTCCGTCAGCTGGTTTGGGAAGCCGTCGAGAACTGTGTCTGAAAGCCAAGACTTCCAGTTATCCACATGCCCCAGGCCCTGCTCTCAGCGGGTCACAGGCACCTGGTAGGGATGAAGTGCCCCACAGAGCTCCTTCACCTCAGCCTGGGCTGCCAGGTCTCTCCCTTCTGGCCAGGACACTCCTGGGAGTCCCGGTGCCCCTCTGGGTGTGAAGATGAAGAATAACATTATCTTGGGGCTTTAGCAAATCTTATATGGAATATGCACAGAAAACCCCCTATGACCAGTCACAGAGTCTTAGTGGGTTTAAGAACGTCTTATAAATTAGTACAAACCCTGGGCACAAACGTTTGCCCCAGATGGTGAGGATGAGGGCTACCAGGCCAGGCTCAAGCAGCCCTTTGCAGGCTGTGGCCAATAAAATACCAGAGAAGGTGGAGTGAACCTCAGAGCGTTAGTGAGGTGGGACGAGGAGCTAAACGGAAGCTGTGAGACCATGGTTTAAGGCCTGGCTCTCGTACTTATCCCTTGCGGGTCTTGAGCTGGGTCATCCTGCCAAGCTCCAGGAGGCACCATACACATTAAATCTATGGAAACGGTGCCCCTGGAGCATGGAGACAGTTCTGCCGTCTGTAAAATGTGGCCATCCCTACCCTACCTCTCGGGGCTGTTGTACAGTCAAATTAATTAAGTACCTATATGGCTCCGGACGCCAAACCTATGCCCTGTTCAGGCACCACCGAATGTGGAATACACTGTGGTGCATTCCCCAGACCATGTTAACTGGGTCGGTCTGCACCCGACCCAATTACCGTGGTCTGAGGAGCTCTAGGCCTTTCTTTCTGGCAGTCTGGACAGCCCCTTCTCCCTCCTCCAACCAGAGCAGCCCTGGGGGAGCAGCCCAGGGTGAGGTTACCTTTCCACTTGGAGAACTGGCCGTTCTGGAGGTAGTCGGTGTGCAGCTGCAGCCCCCTCAGGAAGTTGTGGAACTCAGACACAAAGGACCGATGGGTGAGGATGTCGCGGAAAGTGTTGGACAGCCATGACCCTGGGATCACCACCGTGGTCTCCAGGGCGTTGGCGTCACATTTGGGGATTTCAGGCAGGAGCGGCTCATCTTCTGCAGGGGAGAGAAGGGATGGGTCACAAGAGTTGGGGTCCCCAGACTGACCAGTAAAGCACTAGCTGGCTGTCCTGATTAGGGGATGGGGTGGCATCCCAGTTGTGAGTTTAGTTCACACCTTTCCTGGCCTTGGAGCCGGCAGGACCCAAGTGTGAGACACAGAACAGGGGACCAGTAGTGGGGAGGAGGAGAGAGGGGAGGTAGGCAAGGAGGAGTCCCAGGGAAGATGGGGCATCTAGAAGAGAGACCTTCCACTGTGCTCTTTGATCCCCACTCTTCTTAGCTCTCCTGGGCACCCTGCCAGCTCTGTCACCTCTGTTTCACATTGGCTCCACACTTCCCCCATCAAACCAGAGCTGGGCCCACGGGCTTGCAGTTAGCCCTGGGACAGGTGTCTCTGCCTACAACCACTCCCCTCTGGGCAGGTAAGACTCTCTAGCCCTACCTGCCTTCCCATCTCTGTGGGCTGCAGGGTCTATGCTGAAATACGGCAGGTTGGACTGGTCCTCTCAGTTCATGATCCCCCCCCACTTCTCCATCGCCCAACCAGGAGGGGCAGCCAGTGGGTCACCCACCTATATCGTGCACTCTCTCTCTCGTCCACCTGTGGAAAAACTCCTCCGAGGTATGGGACAGGTTCCAGGCATCCAGCAGGTTCAGGGAGAAGATGCTGCTCCACAAACCTAGGGAGGTGGGCCAGGGGTGAGAGCTGAGACAGGAGTTGTCCAAGAGCCCCGGGCCCTACCTGCACACTGACTGGTTCTGTCTTAGCCTTGCTTCCCCTTCAAGTCGGGCTGCTCAGAGGGTGGGAGAGACGGAGACTGCCAGCTCCACACAGATGACGGCTGATCCCTGGCCTCAGCACTTCTCCTCCTTCTCCTCAGTGCTGGGAGAGGGTTGTTGTTGTTAGGGGGCATTGAGCTGGCTCTGACTCATGGTGACACTCTATAGGACAGAATGAAACACTGCCCGGTCCTGCACCACCCTCACAATTGCTACTATGTTTGAGCCCATTGTTGCAGCCACTGTGTCAGTCCATCTCGTTGCGGGTCTTTCTCTTTTTTGCTGACCCTCTACTTTACCAAGCATGATGTCCTTCTCCAGGGACTGATCCCTCCTGATAACATGTCCAAAGTACATGAGACGCACTCTTGCCATTCTTGCTTTTAAGAGGCATTCTGTCTGTACTTCTTCCGAGACAGATATGTTTGTTCTTTTGGCAGCCCATGGTTGGGAGAGGACACAAAGATGTATAAAGCACAGCCTTAGCAGGGACTTAATGTGGACAAAGAGTGGGCTTTGAGTTCAAGTCCTGACTCCACCACTCGTTTAAGGCAAAACACATGGTGAGCACTCAACAAAGTAATGCTATCTCTTATATCATGGATCCCCGGTGGTGCAGCAGTTAAGAACTCGGCTGCTGACCAAAAAGTCAGCAGTTCAAATTCATCACTTGCTCCTTGGAAACCCTACTGGGCAGTTCTAATCTGTCCTATAGGGACGCTGTGAGTCGGAATTGACTTGATAGCAACTCGTTTGGAGTTTTTTTGGCTTCTTATTATCATGATTTTAAAAGGTAACATTAATAATAACCCTTATATAAGAGCTATGGCATACATGGACCCATTTGATCCTCTAAAAGGTAGGGTTTGCTCTTATGCTCAATTTACAGGTAAGAAAATTGAGGCTCAGAGAGATTGGCTTGAGGTTTTGCCAACCTCACACAGCTAATAAATTAGGAGCCAGGGGTCAAGCCCAAGTATCTTAACTACAGATCTCTGAACTAACCTCTCAGTGAGTGGAGGGGATGCATACAGAGGTGGTCAGAGGAAGGACGGGCCACTGTGGGCTGGGGGCTTTCAGGTGGGCTTCATGGAGAAAGTGGGGTTTAAGCTGGACTTCCTAGGATGGGTTGGAGTGAGATAGATGGAGGGTTGATGTTATGTGCTGTCAAGTCGATTCTGACTCATAGCGACCCTATAGGACAGAGTAGAACTGCCCCATAGGGTTTCCAAGGCCGTAATCTTTACTAAAGCAGATCTCCAGGTTTTTTCTCCCATGGAGCTGCTGGTGGGTTTGAACTGCTGACTTTTCAGTTAGTAGGCAAGCACTTAACCATTGTGCCACCAAGACTCCTTAGATGGAGGGTGAGGGGTGCAGGACAACTAGTTTAAATAAGGGCATAGGTTTAAATAAGGCTGTAGAGATGGGTCTGCTTTTTTGAGGCTGTCCTTTGACAGACATAGTTCGTGCCCCTACACTCAGGGGATCTGGCTTCAGGATCAGGGAGCACGGGGCAGGGAGCTGGGCCCAGCTTCCCCATTGATTCTGCCCTTCACCCAGTGATCCCCTCTGGCTCCTTGGATCCCAGGGGCTGAGTGGGTCCCTGGACATAAGCACACTGCTGCCTGGAGGCAGAGGGGGTGGAGGTGGGAGTTACAGAAGCTTCCATCTTAGCCTACAACTCCTAGTCCAGTTCTGAGCCTATCCCAGGCTGACCACTGGAGACGAGGATGTTGGGAAAGTCTTCTCTGGTTCCTAGTGACTTGGGAGCCCCTGCTAAGTCCTTCTGGGCCCAAAGCAGGGAGATTGAGGTAGTTCTGGAGGCCTGTCTGGGGCTGGGTTTGGGAACTTCACCTGGTATTAGTTGATGGTGGCAAGTCTAGAGGGTTCCATGCCCAAGGGCTAACCCCAAACCAGCCCCAGCACCTGGGACAAGACCTTGGGGAAATTGAGTGTGTCTCCCTGCCAGTCCTCTAACTCAAAGGTGGCACCTGCCCAGCATGGGACAGGGTGCCCAGGGGAGTCCCCTAGCCATTAGTCACCTAGCATGTAGCACATTTGCGACTCAGGGATCCTCTTCGTCAGCCGCCCCATGAAGAACTCGGAGCCGAAGAGCTCGGTGGGGACGAAGGCCCCGTACTTCTGCAGGCCCACCTCGTAGGGGGAGAACTCACACCACTCTGTGTGAAGCAGCAGGTCAGGGTGTCAGTCCCCATCCAGGGTGCCAACCAGGGACAGCTGCCCTCCCTCCTTGCCGCCTTGGAGAGCCTGGGACAGGAAGGCTGCACTACCTCTTCTCCCTCCCCCAGGGCTCACAGAGTATTGTCTGCTCTGCATGACAGCTTTGTACCTTGCAGGGCTAATTTGCTCCTCAAAGCCCAGTAAATGGGGACCAATACTGACCCTGAAGCAGGGCAGGTCTCTAGAGCCCTCCTTCCCTTCATGCAGCTTGAGTTCCCTTCATGACTTTCGTTTTCCCCAGCCCATGCATGGGGAAACACATGCTCAGGGAAGTCCCTGGACCCTGCCCTGCCCCATGTGGCAGGGCTGCTGACTTCTTCAGCTGTGGCCACTGCCTTTTGGTGTGGAGGTTGGTGAAGGCGTGGAGGGCCCGGGAGATCTGGAGGTACTGTGTGCTTTTGCCTGCTGAGAAGGGACCCCATCATTAGTCACTAGCCAGCAGTGTTACCTCTGAAGTCTTGGTTGCTTACATCATCCTTGACATTGATGGTGAGGTAGATGGGCAGGGGGTTCTGGCCTCGGCACAGAGCGGCTCGCTGCTCTGACAGTTTGCATTCGTTTCTCTGTGGAGGAGGGAAATGGTTACCAAGAAGCAGCAGGCGAACAGTGGAGGTGGGGGGCAGCTCAGGATAAGGGAATGGTCTGGATCCCCGCAGCCCCACCCTGGCCTCTGAGCCCACTCGGGTGCTAAGTGAGCCTTGGCTGTACAAATTCACACTCAAATGTACCCACAGAATGAATCGCTGGGCTATCCACCACCCCAGACACACAGCCTTGGTCCCCTGGCTATAGGCTCTGCCTTTCAGAGTCCCAGGGCTCCCCTTGGGGTCTCAGAGGGCAGAGATGAAGGGGTTGTGGTGGGAAGGCCCCTCTTCATCCCCGATATCTTCTACCCAGTCAGCCGGATCAGCTCCATTTCTATCTGCTTGGCGTGTTGGACTCCCTCATAAAACTCCTTCAAAGTTTATTTTTTTAACAAAAGGCTTGGAAACCAGAGCACTAGATGGCATCCGAGGTCCCTCTAACTGCTTGTGCTTTAGAGCACTGTGCTGTGTAGTCACAGTGGGGAGCCCTGCAGCTCAGCCTGGCCACAGGCCATTCCCAAAGCAAAGCAGCCAGTGAAGATGAGGCAGAATTGAGTTCTCAGAGGCCCAGGCTCCGACCCCAGGCCAAACAGCTGCCTGCTGGACCACTGCCCGTGGTTACCCAAGTGTGCGAGGCCGTGGGACCTGTGCAGTATGGTAAACACATGTGGAGGGCTGAACCTTGGGCCACCTTTGAATGGCAAATGAGGTGCCTGTCATGACAGGGCACAGAGGTCTGGGCTACATGGAGCCGGTGGTCCTGAAAGTGGAGGAAATTGCAGACTTGTGGAAGAGCCCAGCCCACACTTACTGCCCAGGGTCCTGAGCAAGAGGCTGTGGCCTAGGCCGCAGGGGAAGAGCAGAGGTCTCCTGGGGTCAGACTTTCCCCTCGCTTGGTCTGACGGCTCTGCAGCTTTCCCCAGATCCTGCCCCATTTTCTCTCGCAGGTTTCCCCTAACAGAATTTTTACATGTTTAAAGCCATTTTGGCATCTGTTCTCAGGGGACACCCTTCCTCCATGCAGGTTTGCACTTAAGCTACCCCCAACATGAGGACCCTAGACGTGCTCTGAAGGGTCGGGAAGACAATCCCGCCGTCTTCCTCCATCACGCATTTGGGCACCTAACGGTGCTTTCAGACTCAGGACACATCTGCAGGTCTAACCTAATTCCCTTCTGCTGCAATTTGAGTCAGACCTTCCTGAAGAAGCCGAGCACCTACCTTGTCTCCCAGACAGGCCTCGATCAGCAGGCCCCAGAAGTCATTAAAGGTGACCCTGTAGCCTTCCTGGCTACGCTGCCGGAGTTTCTCCTTGTATTTAAGGAGCTGGTCTGGGAACAGAGCTGGTAGCTTGTCCTTGACTACATGCCTCCGGGCCTCGAAGACAGCAGGCTCCAGGTTTTTGGAGGACCATTCGGGGTCTTGGTACAAGGTAGCCATGGTCCTGGAGAGAAAAAGGCACAGCTGATAGGGCTGGGAGAGAATGTGGGCAGGTCGGTGGAAGCCCTGATGTTGCAGGAGAGGAGCTGGGAGGAAAGGGAGTGAGGCAGAGGCTTGGTGGGTGAGGAATGAACGTTATGACTCATAACAACAATTGCTATAATTCTTGAATTCCTACTGTGTGCCAGGTATAGCATATTGGTTAAGTGTGAGGATTCTGGACCCAGACCTTCCCAGGGTCAAAACTAGCCTCTGCTACTCATTAGCTGTGTGATCTTGGGCAAGTTACTTAACTTCTCTTCACCTCAGTTTCCACATCTGTGGAATGGGGGGAATTATGATAATAGTACCCACCTCATGGCATTATTGAGAAGGTTAAATGAGCTAATGTAATGTAAAGTGGCTAGAACAGTGCCTGGCACAAGATAAGTGCTGTGTCGTGGAGCATTTGAATCCAGGCTTACATGATTCCATATCAGGATTCCTGATTCCACATCCTGGACTCTTCCTACTTTGCCACACCAATTCCCATAAATACGGATGCTGGCTAAAGGTTTATTTTCCCTTCTTCTTCTTAATTATATGTGGGGAGTAGGAAAAAGTGAAATGAAGATGGAGGGCCCCCAGCCCTGGGAGTTTGCCTCTCTCTGCCCCTCTGCCTGGGTTTGGCTTTTCTCCATTTATGTCAGGACAGGAAAGGGGCCCTTTTCATTCAGCACCTGTGCCTGAGAACCCCAACACCCACCACAGTATAACTTGTCTTGGCCACCTATTTGCCTAAGCAGCTACTTCTTCCTTAACAGGACTTATTTCTGGTTGGTGAAGGTGGGGCTTGGACAATCAAGAGATTCCTTCAAGAAAAAACACCCTGCTCTCATGAGGTTCACTTTGTTACTTTCATACTTTCAGAAGTCTTCAAAAGCTATTATTTCTGTAAGAATACTTCCCTGGAGTCCTTCAGTCTGAGAACAAACAACATCAGACCACAGCCTGAATCTAGGGTGCAAGATCATACCAGCCAAATACCAACCTAGGAAATGAACTCTCAAGGACTATCCAAAACCAAAACAATTGTAACAGGGAACAGGTACTTTAATCTGTAAATGATAACAATGTCAGAACAATAAAAGGGGGAATAAACAATATAGTGCAGAACTTTCTGATGGACAGGAAGGCGAGGCAATACCAAGTAACAAGAGACTGGTTCAAACCTAGGAAGATAAGGGTACATTTCAAGGTAACCACAAAGAAAGTTAACAAACCTCTCATCAAAATAAAGACAAAAAAACATAAAGTCTCAATAAAAACAGAATCTACAAAAACAAAAGAAATGAAAAAGAAATCCACAAACAAAAGGAACTGAGCACAGAAGAGTAAGAGGAACATAGAAAATGTTAGACACAACACTAAAGAACAACAATGAACCTGTGAAGCAACTCATAACATGGATTCATCTGGAGGACATTATGCTGAGTGAAATAAGTCAATCACAAAGGGACAAATATTGTATGAGACCACTACTGTAAAAACTCATGAAAAGATTTAAATACAAAAAACCCCAATATTTGATGGTTATGATGGAGGGGAGGGGTGGGGATGGAAAAACAGTTAATAGACAATAGATAAGTGGTAACTTTGGTGAAGGATAAGACAGTACACAATACTGGGGAAGCCAGCACAACCTGTACAAGGCAAGGTCATGGTAGCTCCATAGATACATCCAAACTCCCTGAGGGACCAAGTTGCTGGGCTGAGGACTGTGGTGACCATGGTCTCATGGAATATCTAGCTCAATTATCATAACAGAGTTTCTAAAGAATATGTTCTACATTCTACCTTGGTGAGTAGTACCTGGGGTCTTAAAAGCCTGTGAGGATATTCCATTGTTCTCACTACTTCAGGAGCAAGGAAGAATGAAGAAAACTAAAGACAGAAGGGAAAGATTAGTCCAAAGGACTAATGGACTACATCTATCATGGCCTCCACCAGACTGAGTCTAGTACAACTAGATGGTGTCTGGCTACCACCACTGACTGCTCTGACAGGGATCACAATAGAGGGTACCAGACAGAGAAGGAGAAAAATGTACAACAAAATTCTAACTCAAAAAGAAAGACCAGGCTTGCTGGACTGACAGAGACTGGAGAGACCCTGAGAGTACGGCCCTCAGACACCTTTTTACCTCAGTAATGAGGCCACTCCTGAGGTTCACTCTTCAGCCAAAGATTGAACAGTCCCAAGGAACAAAACAAGACTAATGGGGCATACTAGCCCTGTGGCAGGTAGGAGGGAACAGAAAAGCTGGTAATAGGGAACCCAGGGTTGAGAAGGGAGAATGTTGACATGTCGTGGGGTTGTTAACCAATGTCATACAACAATGTGTATACTAACTGATGAGAAGCTAGTTCATTCTGTAAACCTTCATCTAAAGTTTAATTAAAAAAAAAAAAAAAAAGAATACTTCCCTGGGCTTCCCTCCACCCTCCTACCCTCAGCCTGGCCAGCCCTGAGTCACTCCCCATCTCCTGCCTGGCCCTGCAGTAGGCCAGGAGGATGCAGATGCCCCTGGGCCCTGATGGAGGCAGGTTACGCCCTACCCACCATAGGCATCTGTTTAATGTGGAGATTATGAACATGGGCCCTAGTGTCAAATGGCCTGTGTTCAAATCCCAGCTCTACCACTTATTAGCTGAGTGACTCTGGGCACATTAGTTTGCTTCTCTGTACCTTTGTGTCCTCAGCTATAAAAGAAGCATAAACTTAACACTGTCTTCACAGGTCGTTGTGAGGAAGAATGATGATTCGTAGGCGGCAGTCACCACTGTGCTTGGCACAGAGTCAATGCATGATAACTGTCAGCCACTCCGTTTGTCCCACCTGGGCTGAAGCCCCCGGCCCCCTGACAGGTGGGCATGGTAACAGGAGCCCTTGGGTTACCTAGGGTGAGTTCCCATCCCCTTACTCAAGTCAGTTACCCAGGATGAGAGACACAGGAGGGGCACAGCGTGGGACCTCGAGGGCTCACAGGCCCATTAGCCCTGGAGAGAATAATGCTCAACCTTGGCCGAGAGGTCCTGAGTGGTTCTGGGCACCAGCCATCCTGGACCAGGCCCGCATTATGACTTTCGTGGGCCCTAGGCACTTTGCCTTCATGAGCTCCATTCTTCATTAATTAAAAAAAAAGAAAAACGTTTTAGTACTGCATTGGTATAAAGACAAATATATTAGTCCTATTTATTAAAACATTTTCATCAAATAAAAATAAATCAATTCAAAAACATTTTCTTCAACCTAAAAAAAAAAAAAAACAAACCCAAACCCCTTGCTGTCTAGTCGATTTCAATTCATAGCGACGCTATAGGACAGAGTAGAGCACTTGGTGGGTTTGAACTGCTGAACTTTTGGTTAGCAGCTATAGCTCTTAACCACCAAGTCATCAGGGTTTCCTTTCTTCAACCTAGTGGTTCCTTTTATCTTCCAATTTTAAAATAAACTAAAACATTTTTTGGGTCCCTACTACACCAGTGTTGAGGGCCATAGGCACTGTGTTCCTGTGGTCAGACACCCTTACCCTGGACTCACCAGCAGGGGCAGAAGTGGAGAGTGAGGAGGCTGGTGCCAGCAGCGGGGCCTGTCTCCTCTCCTGCAGGCTGGCCCAGGAAGCTTGGAAGGGCACAGGGAGTGGGCAGGAGAGGGATGATGAGAGTGTGGGCAGCCAGAGCAGCTGCTGGGAGAGCCCCACCCATCCTGGAGGACTTGGTACAGCTGTGAGAGTGGGTGGCTGCAGGCTGGGGTCAGTGGCACCAGAGGTCCACTCCTAGTTGGCTACCACACTCCTTCATTCCTGCCATAGCCCCAGAGAAATGGTAACATGTGTAATGGCCACCACGTGTAGTGTATCCTACCCAGTACTAGGCGAGCCTTTCACAACAACCCTACGATGTAAGTGCTATTGTTAGCCCCACTTTACAGGTGCAGAAACAAAGCCTCAGAGCAGTTCAGCCCAAGGTCACACAGCAGTCAGTGGCAGAGCTGCCCAGGCTGACTCACTCTAACTAATATACGGGGCAAGGATGGATTATACAATGAGCAAGGTAAACATGTGCTTAGGGCATCAACAAAACAGAGGCACCTGTTGTCCAGAGCAAAGACCCATCGATGCCAAGGAGACAGGACACAAGGAAAAGCAAGTGCCACAGTGGAAGGGAACTGGCAAGGCGCTAAATAAAACTGATACCAGCTCAGCGTGTGAGAATGTGCCAGCCGGTGATAAACTTCACGCAGGGTCACGAGGACGCCCCTACACATGGTTATTTAAGCTATGAGGCCCCCACCACTTCAACACCTTCGTTGCCATCTGTCTCCTACGGTCCCTCCCATGTAATTGCAACTCTTTGTTTTAGCCGGTCTGTTGGAAGTTTACTATTTCTTTCTACTAAACAAAGGTGGCGGTGATCAACAAAACTTTACGTTGATTGTTGAAGCAACCAAGTTCACTGACCCATTTTCTTTGTTGTAGAATATGTGGAATATTCTTTTTGTAGAAAATGTGGTATATGGCAAAAATCTCAGTACCCCGCACCCACTAAAAATTTTATAATCCAGTTCATCTCATTCCACTACAATGGCATACGCCACTTTTGCTTTAAATTGCTGATAACATAGTTCCTTTTAAAAAGAAGTTACATCATGGATAGTTAAGACACACACACACACATATACATGTATATATATAACTCACACACCCCGTTCAAATGCGTGAGTAAGCAGAGGAGGGGGCACCACACATGATTAGCGTTTAGGGCCCTCACATGCCTTAATCCGGGCCTGGTGTGGGGGGAGGGAGGGGACCTCACCAGAGACCCCAGGCTAGTCCGTTTGCTGCTTGCTCTGGGCTCTACCAGTTGGTGGCTCCTAGCTCCTTACCAGGTGGCCCCTGACAGGCCGGCGATATAGGTGGCACAGTTCAGGATGTTCAGCTTCTGCAGCCCCAGCAGGTGGCCGTACATGGAGGTCATGGATCTTGTCCCTCCCCCAGTGGCCATGATGGCTATCAGCGGTACCTGGGGCACACAGAGGCAGGCTGTTGGGGAGGGCTCCAGAGACTGCGGTGGCATACGACTTGGAATGACAGACAGTGGTTAGAACAGAGAGCAAAGAGTGGGCCATGAGAGACTGGCAGCGCAGTGGGCCACCTGCTGGTCTAGGGTCAGCCTTTCAGTCCAGACCCAATGGCTGGTGTCAGCAAAGGTGCTCTGAAGCCTGACAAACCAAAAAATCAAACCTGCCTCTGTCGAGCAGACTCTGACTCATGGCGACCCCATGTGTTACAGAGTGGAACTGCTCCATAGGGTTTTTTTGGCTGTAATCTTTACAGAAGCAGATTGCCACGACTTTCTTCCATGGTGCCCCTGGGTTGAACCGCCAACCTTTAGATTTGTAGTCAAGTGCAAACTGTTTGTACCACCCAGGGGCCTAAAAAAAGTCTTACACAGGGTTTGGCAAATCACAGACTGTCACAGCTGGAAGAGTACTTAGCACTGTTAATCCAGCCGTGATTAATCCAGGTTAGTAGCTGAGCACCTCACTGCTGCGCTACCAGGGCTCTCTCTCTCTGTGTATACATATATAGTTGTTGGGTGCTATTGAGTCAGTTCTAACTCATAGTGACCCTATGTACAATAGAAGGAAACACTGGCCGGTCCTGTGCCATCTTCATAATCGTCATGCTCAAGTCCATTGTTGCAGCCACTGTGTCAATACATCTCAATCAGGAAGAATAGTCACCAAAATGCCAACAACGGTTAGCTCTTAGGGGTAGGGCTAAAGTAATTCTTCGCCTTATTTCCTTCTTTATGTTTTCTGTGTTTTTCTGAAATGTTTGCAATAAACAGAAGAGCAAAGAAGCTATTTGAGTAGTCTGCGTGTGTGAAGTGATAAAGCACCTAGTAGGGAGAGGAACCCGGAGTCGCCATTCAATCACGAGGAACCTGGAACCTCAGCAGTGAAGGCAAGCCTGAAAGCAGTGCAGAGGCACCCTGCGGCAGGTAAGGGCTCGGGGTGGCCAGCGGGGCCTGGCGTTGGAAGGACAAGCTTGGCTCCGAGTGGGCACTGACCCCAGGCTGGCAGAGCTCTGCCCACCCACCTCATCTGCCTGCAGGTCCTCCTCCAGCTGCAGCACCTGCTTCAGCGCCCGAGCTACCACCACCTTCCGCTTCTCCAGGAACTCCAGCTCTGCCGGGCACAGGCTGTAGCCCAGCCGCACGTCCAGCACGTCGGGGCTGTGGGGAGAAGACACCCTGGCTGATCGTGCCTGTGGACGCCGTCTCCATGGAGAAGACATGGCTTTAGGGTCGGTTAGATCTAGGCTGGAGGTCTGGTTCTGCCAAGTACCACCTCTGCGACTTTGGGTCTGTGCTTTCTACCTGTAAAATGGGGCTAATCATGCCCAGCTTCCAGCACCGTCTTCAGCACTGCATGAGCTAACAAAGCCCACAATGCTTACCAGCACACTATAAGCAGGCACTCAACCAAAGATGCTGCTGGTACTTATGTTAGGGGCTCATAGAAACCTCTGCCTCCTCTGTAAGTTCTGGAAAGTCCAGAAAGTCTTCCCCTAGGCATCTTCTACAGCCGGAGGCCAGACGTGGGCAAGGGACCCTGGGAAATTCTCTGGATGTGGCTCCTCTGAGCTATAAAGATGAGGTTCTGTGGATCTCACATTCTTGCTCCCAGAATAGGGATCCTCCTATACGTTTGTTCAGTTGACAAAAACCCTTCACATCCCTGAGATCCCTGTCCATCCCCATGGACCTGTGAGGCAGGTGGGGCAGGAGCTGTCGCAACATGACCAACACTTACCATCCTTCCATCACATCCCTGCCCTGAAGACTTCCAGACTCCTGGCTGGCCTCCAAGACCCTGCCTGACCTGTGCAACCCCACCTCTGACTACTTCTGGAAGGGCCTGTCAGGCTCTCAGAGCCCCCAGGAGCAGTTCCATCTCTGGGCTTCCCACAGGGTGGCCTTCCCCGGAAGCATTCTCCCTCTGCTCACCCTCATCTCATATCCTCCAAGGCCCAGCTCCCCAGTGACTCCAGGTCAACCAACCAGGACGGTTTCTGTAGTCTTGGCTCACTAACAAGGGCATGTCTCCTTGACGGGGGGCCTGGGGCTCCTCCCATCATGTCTCCAATACATCTAGCACTGAACTGCAGACAAGGCTGAGGGCATATAACTCTTTCTGTGGCCTCAACGAGGAATGAATAATCATACAACAATAATAATAACATTAGCTGACATTTGCTGAGCATCCCACTTGCTGACAGAATACTGAGTACTTTCCATGTGTTATCTCTCTGGCTCCTTAAGGCAACTCAGCAATCTGTGGTATTCTTGTTACTGATCCCAATTTACGGATGAGGGAACCTGGAACTTAGGTTTAATAACTGGTCCAAGGACCAATAGCTAATCAAATAATAAGTGGAAGTTACAGTCCATTGGTTTTTGACAAGGGTGCCAAACAATGGGGGAAAGAATGATCTTTTCAACAAATAACGGGACAATTGAACAACCACATGCAAAAGAATGAAGTTGGACCCCTACCTCACGCTGTATATAAAAATTAACTCAGAGTTGATCATAGACATAAGTGTGAGAGCTAAACCCATAAAACTCACAGAAAAAATAAGGAGTAAATGCCTTGGGTTAGGCAAAGCTTTCTTAGACAAAACACTAAAAGCACAAGTGACAAAAGAAAATAGATAAATTGGACTTCATTAAAATCACAAACTTTTGTCCTTCAAAGGACACCATCAAGAAAATGAAAAGACAGCCCACAAAATGGAAGAAAATATTTACAACGCCTGTATCTGATAAGGGACTTATACCCAGAATATCCAGAGAATGCTTATAACTCAATTTAAAATTGGGCCAAGGATTTGGATAGACATTTCTCCAAAGAACACACACCAGTGGCCAATATGCACATAAAAAGATGCTCATCATCATTAGCCATCGGGGAAATGCAAACCAAAACCACAGCGAGATACCATTTCACACCCACTAGGATGGCTATAAAAAACCAAACAAAACAGACAATAACAAGTGTGGGTGACGATGCGGAGAAGTTGGAACCCTCATACGTTGCTGGTGGGAATACAAAATGGTACAATCTCTTTGCACACAGTCTGGCAGTTTCACAAAAATTAAACATAGAGGTATCATATGACCCAGCAATTCGACTTCTTAGTACCCAAGGGAATTGAAAACGTATGTCCGCACAAAAACCTGTACACAAATGTTCGTAGAAGCATTACTTATGGAGTCAAAAAGTAGAAACAACTCAAATGTAGATCAATGGTGAAAAGATAAATAAAATGTGGTATATCCACACAATGGAATATTATTCATTCATAAAGAAGAACAAGGTGCTGATACACACGCCAACATGGATGAACTTTAAAACCGTTATGGCTGAATGAAAGGAAAAACAAAAACAAAACTCATCACCATTGAGTTGATTCCAACTCACAGTGACCCCATGCGTTACAGAGTAGGACTGATTCATAGGATTTTCTTGGCTGTAATGTTTATGGAGGCAGATCGCCAGGCCTTTCTTCCATGGTGCCAGTGGGTGGATTTGAACTGCCAACCTTTAGATTCATAGATGAATGCAAACTGTTGGACCACCCAGACCTAAGCCAGTCACAAAAGACCATCTATAGTACAACTCCATTTAAATGAAATGTCCTGAATAGGCAAATCCATAGAGACAGAAAATAGATCAGTGGTTGCCTAGGACTGGGGTAGGGGGAGCCCTGGTGGCGCAGTGGTTAAGAGCTTGGCTGCTAACCAAAAGGTCAGCAGTTTGAATTCACCAGCTGCTCCTTGGAAACCCTGTGGGGCAGTTCTACTCTGTCCTATAGGGTCATTGTGAGTCAAAATTGACTCGATGGCAACAGGTTTGGTTTGGTTTAGGACTGGGGAGTAAGGGGAAAATGGGGAATGACTGTAATGGGTATGGGATTTCATCCTGGGGTGAAGAAAATGTTCTCAGATTAGGGAGTGGTGAAGGTTACATGACTCTGTGAATGTACTAAAAGCCACTGAAGTATACACTATAAAAGGATGAATTTATGGTATGTGAATTATATCTCAATAAAGCTGTTATTTAAAAAAATTAGAAGTGGCAGACCTCAAGCCTAGGTCAGGCCCCAAAGTGGCCAGTGGTAAGGGCAACAAAGATGCATATGGAGGGGGCCTGATTTCGGGCCAGTTCTGCTGGTCTATGCTCAGGGCCACACAGGAAATAAAACACGTTGCTTAATGTCACTTCTTAGCCAGAAGCCCTCATCCCTGGCCTTTGTCTGGAAAGGAAGTGGAGTAGAAGCAGCACCAGCAGGAGTCACTGCTTGGGATCCAAGAGGAGGTACCCAGGCAGGGTGCGAAAGGAAGGATGCAGAGGGAGCTCGACTTGGCAGGGATGGTGGTGCTTTGTCACCCAGCTGCTTCTTTCTCCTTCTACCCAGACTCTGACACATGACTACCTGTGGGCTCGGCCCAGGAGCATGAGCCTTACCAGCGGATGCAAGTTTGAGATGGGATGGAGAAGGGTGGAGAAAACTCGCTAAGGCTTCTACACCTTCCTCTCCTCATAATCCGTGATTGGGGAGGAACTAGGGGCCCAGCTGTGAGAAGGTGAGTTTCAGCAGCTGGGCAGGGATATAGAGGGAAGAAGGTTATGGGAAAGTTATGGTTCCTTTTCTAGCCCATCTGTAGGCACCAGCAGGCTAGAGGTTACCTTACCAGTCTGTAGACTTCATGTGTAATTCACAGTTCTCACCCTGGGGACGGAGACATGAAAGGCTTGTCAGGGATGATCACTCAGACCCAAGTGATCCCAACCAAAGATACAGAGACTCACCACACTGCCCACCCTCTGGTTTCACTCTGCACACCTGCATGCTCACACATGTGCAAGTAAACATGCACACACTCTCATATGCACACGTGTACACATGCAGGCATGGTTGCACATACATCTACCCATACACACAGGCACATACATGTGCACACACGTACACACGCACGCATGGTTGCACATACATACAAACATACCCACACACACATGCACACACTTCCCTTTCCTGTACGTTATCTGCCCCACCATTGTCTACTCAGCCTCCACTCACACTCTTTGGCTCCATACTGCAGCTCCTCGGCCTCCTGCCCCACACAAGACTCCTCTATCCTGCCTGAGAGACCCCCATGAACCCCCCAGGGTCTCCCTATCTCTCTGCCCCAGGAGCTCCAGACGAAACTGCTCAGGGGCCCCTTCCCAGTCCTGGGCCTCACCACAGGCAGGGTCACGGTATGGCCATCAGGAAGGCAGTCCAGGGGCTGGCAGACAGGGCTGCTCTTGCGGGCGCTGCAGCAGCAAAGCTGGAAGGGGGGGGCCGGCTCCGTTAGAGGGGTGAGGAGCCCCTTGGGCAGGCCTGCCTGCCATGGTCCCCACACTCCCCACTGCCCCACCTCTTACCCCACAGCTCCAGTGGCTCTTGGGCACCTCCACGCATATCCGGGGCTGGAAGTACTTGGGGTAGTGGAAGCAGGCAGGGTCTGGGTGGCAGGGCTCCAGGCAGGGCAAGAGGTGCTGGGTGTGTTCAAAGGACTCGTGCACCGTCACCAAGAGGCCCTCCTCTGGAAGAGAGGGCAAGAGGGCTGAGACCCTAGGGGCCGGGCCCAGGTAGCCTCTCTCCCCACCCCCAACTTAGCCCAGCAAAAAGCCTAGCTGGAGGTGCCCAGGACAGGGGCTTAGAGCCACCTGGTCACTGGTTAAAATGCTGATGACCAGGGCCTACCCCTAGTGAGTCTCATTCTGTAGGTCAGGACTGGGACCAGAAGTCTGCATTTTACCAAGGGCTGTGTGTGAGCTGACAAATGTGGTCTCTAGAAAACCTTCTGAGGCGCTGAGGGGTCCTCTGGGCTGGGCTCCTTGGTTCTGCTTTGCCAGGAGACAGCCCAAAGTTACCCCCACTGCAGAGAAAGCAGGCCTCCCACACCACCAGTTTGGGTAGAGGCCTCACCCACCCCTGTCTCTGCAGGGGGTGCTGCTCCCCTCCAGGGACAAGGCGGGAAACCTCACATGGGAGGGCTGGGCAGCCGTGAGACGGGGAGGCCCATAAGTGTGGATCGCTTAGGTTGCTCCAGCTAGAAAATGCTGTGATTTCTATGCATTATAACCTGGCTAGAAGAAGGCACAGAGCCAGAGGGAACCTGAGTGTTGTCAGTGCCCACCCATCCCCATGCACTAGGTCCTGTGATCCTCTGAGCCCAGCTGGAGGCTGGGCACAGACCCTAGGCAGTGCTCCTCTGGGCACTTGTCAGGCCTGGGGAGCCCGGGGGCTCTAGTGCCTGGAGGAACTAGACGGGGGAAGTAGACAGCTGAGGCCAGGAGCTATGTGCCTGAGGGTGAGGAGATGCAGGGGAACCTCAAGCTTTGGCACCCCTGGGCCAGCTGACTATGTTGGAGGGTTTGGACGGAGCTCTCCCCTCCTCCCCAGCAGGCGGTAAACGGCTCACTTTTCCTGCTCTTCCTCTGACGCCTGGCTTCTGCGTGTACCTCCAAACGGGAGATTTGCCGGGACTGTAACAAAGGAAGGAGGGGCACTGAGACTCTGAGCACAAGCTGGCCCCTTGTTCTTCCAGAACAAAGAGAGGTGAGGAAACACGGGAGGATAAATACAGCCATGGTCTGACTTTGGGTTGACTCCAGGGGACTCTGGTGGTCCTGACCGCATTTTATGAACCCAACTAAGGCACGCCATCTCACTCAGAGATAGAATATTTGAAAATGAAGCTGCCCTGTAAAATTTAGGATGTACAGTCACCATTTGCTATTAGCCGTTACGTTAACTCTGACTTCTGGGGACCCCATGTGTGTCAGAGTAGAGCTGTGCTGCATAGGGTTTTCAAGGGCTGATTTTTCAGAAGTAAGTCATCAGGCCTTTCTTCCAAAGTGCCTCTGGGTGGACTCAAACCCCCAACTTTTCAGTTAGCAGCCAAGTACGTTAAACCTTTGCACCACCAGAGGACTGCCCTCATTTGCTGGGGGTCCTGTTTTCAGGGCAGGTCAGGGCTTTAAACTTGAGCCATAGTGGTTTAGTCTAAAACAAAAAGAAGGAATGTTCAGCTCTGGGCTGGGAAAGTGGGAACTTCCAATGAAATAACTTCTCAAGACGCAGAGGCAGGTCGCAGTCCATCACCACAAACTCCCAAAGACTCTGATTTTTGGGGAAGAGTCTCCTTGGACCCTGGGGCATCGAATGCATTTAATTGAAGTAGCTGTATGAACAGCTGAATTAAAAAATCGTTTTACACTGGAAGTGTGTGTGAAGAAGGGCTGAGGTTGTGGCGACAGGACTGAGTATGGGAGGAAGCTGCCTCTAGTGGGCACTGTTAACGCGGAGTTTCCCAAGCAGGGGAGCCATCTTTGTGGGGCATGGGGTGCTGGGCCCAGGGGATGTCTCAGCCACCTCCTCCCCAGGTGCAGCAGCCCAGGCTGCTGCCCCACCCCTGACTGCACCCCACTTGGCTAGCTTCAGTGAGTCTGACAAGGGTCCAGCTGGGCCCAACGTCCTCTCCCACAGTTCCGTTTCCCCTGAGAACAGCAGCCAGATGTGTCCTCTGGAGCTGTAAGAACCCAGAAGGACAGTTACCACCAGGACACCGTTGGTGATGAGGGTCTCAGGTGCAGAGGGACTGAAAAACAAAATGAGAACTCCCGGTCAGTGATATTGTTCTTCGCTTGATTCTCATGAAGGTGATAAAGAGTAAAAGTAGAGTCAATAGTGCAATAGCAGTGCCTATGCCTTCTTGCTCCTCATGAAAACTACTGGCTTATAGACTTGTGGGTTGTCAAGGAGGAAACTGGCATACATTTAAAATAGGCTGTCCAGAAAAAAATACATTTATGGGTGGCAGGGGTAGAGATTTCTCTATTTCTTTATTCATTTCTCACTCTCTCTCTTTCTCTTTAAGTCCAACCAGGTGTAACTAAGCAGGTTACAAGAAATGGATGGAGCCCACCAATTAGAGCAGACTGCAACAGCTCTGATAACAAAAACGGCCCGTTCTGCCCTTTATTTACCAACAGTTCTGATCCAGCCAGAGAGGCAGAGAAGGGCCTGGTGGGTATTGGAGGTAACTGTTCTTGTGTTATAAAGCCAAGTAAATAGGACTTCAAAGTTGAAATTAGCCTCAGGAAGTCCAGAGCCTCCCTCACCAAAGTCAAACCCAAGGTGACTGTGTCCCCAGATTAATTACCAATTCTGACATATTTCATTTTGCAAGCCACGTTCTAATTCAGCCAAGGAATTTTCTCTCCTGAAAGTTCTGTCAAACCAAGAACTGGAGGAGAGAGCCCCAGGTTTGTTTCCCTGTGAAACAAATAAAGTTGACCTTAATGTGTCAATCAGCTGTTGATGGGGAATGAGGCACCTGAAATAGTTTCAAGAACTTCTTGGCACAGGATTCTCCAATGGGATGTGACAGCCCTCTTGTTCTATCTCTTGCCTCTCCACCTCCCAGCCCCAGGCCATCAGAGTACAGCGGGGCCCTGCCATGGATAAGATGAGGGAGAAGCTGGTGGCCCACTCGCAAGGCACACTGCCCTTCTGGGGCGGGGCTCCTCCCCACACTGCCCACACTTTCCCTTCCTTTTCTCTTTGTCCTCTTCTCCTTCGCATCCTCCGGCTCTGTGACCCAGTTCTCCAGTTCCCAGCATGGCCATACCTCCAGGACCCTAACTTTAAATGATGAGAAATAACCCGGTGGGTGGGCCTGACTTGGTCCAGAACCAATACTGAGGGGGCAGCCTCTGCTTTAGATCAAAGTTTGGGGATGTTTTTTCTAACAGTTCTGGGTCAGGGTGGAAACCACTTGGTCCTGACCTCTTTTCTCAGCTGGGCCTCAACAAGGTCCCCAACATCATGGTGGCAGGAATTCTTCTCAGAGGCCACCTGGGGAGTACAGGGGAACTGAGGCAGGCTGACTAGCCTGAGCAGCAGTCCTCCTCCTGGCTGCACATTATAGTCCCCTGGGGGCCTTTTAAAGCAACACTGCTGTCAGTGGAGCTGGACAGCCTATGGTGTGGCTGAGTACCTGCAGAATTTAGAGGCTCCCAGCTGATTCAGACGTACTGTGAGGAGTCCAGGCTTAGTGCCGGGAGCAAGCAGAAGAGAGAGGACAGCAAATGGGCAGGCCCAGCTTGGAAATGCCTGTTCCCAGAAGCTACTCACAGGTCAGGGCCTCGGTCGAGCCCTTTGGGGCTGGGGCCTACTCACCTCTCCTCCAGCAGGAACTCTACCTCCAGCTCCTCCATGCCCTGGCAGGGGGAGGAAGGGAAGGCAGCTGAGAGCTGTGTCTGCAGGTCTCTGCAGACCAGCACCCCTGCCACCCCTGGAGACCCTGTGGACCTGGCCCTGCCCTTCCCACAAGGTCACTCTGCTGTCCTGGAGTCGCGGCAGCCACTCCAGGCTCCTGTTGCTCCCTCTGCCTCCCTCTGGTCCCAAGTCTTTGTCTCCAGCAACATCAGTGACAACCCAGGGGAGGGTGAGCATGTGGAGTTGAGCCCCAGCCCCAGGCCCAGCATGCAGCTTCCTCTGTGCTGGGGCATTTTCTTTTTGTCCTCCACCCCAGCCTCCACTGCTCTCCTACCTTCCCAAGGGCTCAGTGACTGGGGCAAGGGTGAAATGAGGCATTGCCTCCAGAAAGCTCAACTCCAAAAGGTAGACCCCTTCCCTTCCCTATTCCTTCACATCTCTTGCTTTGTAACTTTAAGCAAGTCAGGACCTTACTGGACCTTGATTTCTGCGCAGCAATGTAAGCTACACAAGGGCAGGAACGTTTGCTCCCCATGGTGTCCCCAGGACCTAAACAGTACCTGGTCCATAGTAAAAAGAAAACCAGGGGCCTACACGTTGGCTCTGACTCATAGCAACCTCATGTGTGTCGGAGTAGAACTGTGCTCCACAGGGTTTTCGACGGCTAATTTTTTGTAAGTAGATTGCCAGGCCTTTCTTCTGAGGTGGCTCTGGGTGGACTTGAACCACCAACTTTTGCACTACCCAAGGACTCTGGTTCACAGTAGGTACACAAATATTTGTTGAATGAATATATTTATGACTAGATAACATTCTGGTCCTTTCCATCTCTGACTTTCTCTGATTTGCAGATTTGCCTTCTTTTACCCTCATTATCCTCTGTCCCCAGGGACCACCCCAACAGCAGGAGTCTGAGGAGAGAAAAAGGGGAAAAGGAACCAATGTGCACTGCATCTTCATTTTGTACCATGAATGGTGCTAGGTGCCTTAATTACGATTTCCCACTTAAGCCTGACAACCACCCTGTGTGGTAGGCAGTATTATCCCCATTGTACAGATGAGAAAACAAAAACTCCGAGGAGTTAAGTAATTTTTACAAGGTCATACAGCTAGTAGGTGATTAAAAAAAAAAAAAACCCATTCCCATTGAGTTGATTCCGACTCATAGCGACTCTATAGGACAGAGTAGAACTGCCCCATAGTTACCAAGGAGTGCCTGGTGGATTCGAACTGCCCACCTTTTGGTTAGCAGCCGTAGCACTTAACCACTATGCCACCAGGGTTCCCAGTAGGCAGTAGTGCTGGGATTTGAACCAGAAGCACCATCTTTTCCCGACGTGGCTGTATATACAGAGAAGAGCCTGCTGAATGGCATCAGAGGAATAACGAGCTGCTCCTTGGGGCCTGCTGAGGGCCTGGGTACCAGCACCCACCTCAGGGTTAAGTGGGAATTTCACGTGGGTTTTCTTTCGGAAGCAGAGCTTGGTGAGGTCATAGAGAACTGTCAAGAGATGGTCGTCTGGCGTCACTGTGTCTTCATCACAGACGCTCAGCTCTAAAATGTTCTGGGAGAAAGGGAGAGTGCAAGTCTGGTTACCATGGCTGCACTGGCCCATTCCCAGGAGCAGTAGCCTGACCTCAGCCCTAGGGAGGAGGTGGGTCTGAGGGCTCAGGGACTAGGACAGAGGACCCTGCTCAGGTGTGAAAGGTATTTATCCAGAAATGAGTGTCTATTCCTTCCTTTCCAACAACTTTCAGCCCTCCTGCCCTTTTGCTCCGACTCTCCTACTCATAATTTTGCCCTTTTACAAGCTTGGCAGGGGCCTATGAAGTGTGGGGGATTTCATTTCACCTGAGGAAGGATGGAAAGGGCAGAACAGGCAAGGCTTCTGCCAAGATAGAGAATGTGTCCATTACTGGGGCCCCAGAGCTGAAGGATGCCTCTTTGGAAAACCCAGATCAGGTAGATTAAAGTCTTAACACTGCAGGGCAGTGACATGGCAGAGATCAGAAGGGCTCTGATACTTGGAGGAAAGGAGCTTGAACTCTGTCCTAAAAGCAGAATGTCAAGAGTTTATGAGGTCAATGATCTCAGGTGAAATGGACTAGCTTCTAAGGCCTCTCATTCCAAGGATCCTCGGAGATGTGGGTTGAGGCTAGGTTTGCCTCTTAGATCCCTATCTAGTGGACATAAAGTGGTTCTGGGGTTCCCAACTGAATGAGGCCTGTTGACCTTGTATAATTACTAGAAAATCAGGTGTGTCTCAGAACAAACCCAATAGCCCCACAGTCCTTAAGACAAAGGAAGCCCGAATTCCTGGTTTTAAGACTAAATCCACACTGAAGTACTCCCTCCATCCCCAAGCCCTATATATGATAGAAAAGGTATTTTTTAAAATTATAAATATAAAGCCCTTCATGAAAACAAAAAACACTCCTTGTAAACCAGAAATGAAGCATCCTTAAAACATGGAAGCAGTTAGCTAGAGCTCAGTGCCCCAAGACTGGGGCTAATACCTCCATGATGAGGCCAAATTTGTTCTAAGGCCACTCTGCTCAGGCTGTCAAAACTCAGGATGCTCAAAGGAGAATTCTCCTGAAGTAGGTGAGAACTTGGCCAAGAGTCACCATACAGCTGAATGAGGCGATCACCATAAAACCACTCAACAAATGAAGGAGCACACACCCAAGGAAATAGAAATGATAAAGCAAACCAAAAAGGATTTAAGATAGAGAAATTCTCTGGCTGGAATAAGACTGGCCTTGGACCTGGTGAATAGAATTGCTCTTCCGCTCCATGCATTCTCTTGCTTGGAGCGTGTTCTGGAAGATACTGGAGACACACTCTGTTTTGATCAAGAGACACCCAGTTCCAGCAACAATTTAGACAGAAGAACAAGAGAGACAGAAAGGAAGATAGAAGATAAGTAGATGCAGAAAGCGGCAAACATGAGACAGGCAAAAGGAAGTAGTGAGTGAGTGGGAGGATAGAAGGATCAGAAGTAGGCAGATAGAATGCCAAATAGGCATAAGAAGGACAAATAAGCAAAGAGAAGGACAAGCAGGCAAGGAGGCAAATAGGAATGCAGGGTGGACAGACAAATGGAGTCCTCCATAGCTTACCTTCACTTGGCTCTGGATCTGGAAGTTGAAGGTTTCATTCCACTCCGGGTTTGAGCAGTTGGAGATCGTCTTAGTCCTCAGCTTTTCACAAGAGGCTGTGGGCAGCCAGAGGGTCACAAAGCAGTCTGTCTGGCTCACTGTCCAAGGAATACAAGGTGGGAAGGGAAAGGTGAGGAACCAGTCCATGTCCAGAGAGGAGAGAGTGTGGCATTAAAGGGAACTTCAGATAAGTCACCTCCAGAGCAAGACCACAGCTCATCTCCAGGTTCTCTCCCAACTCATGGATCTGACTCTCCAGAGACCTTTGAGAAGGTCTTGTACTGCAGGTTATATGTTCACAGAAGGGGACCCAGGTCCCACTGAACATTCTTTTGGACACAGATGCTGGCTCTTATTAGAGGCACCCTGGTTCTTAAAGCAAACATCTGCTGGTTTTGGACAAGGTATGGCCAGTTTCCCTTCTGCCAGGTGAAGACCTAGGAGGATCAGCTCAGGGTGCCAGGAAAGTCAAAATAGGGCCAAGCTCTTCCTCTGGGCTGAGGAGAAAAAGGGATTAGGAAGGGAGTACAGTCTTCTGTGAGTTGGCTAAGAACAACCCCAGTGGAAAAGAGCTTGAGGGTGGGGGGAACAAGCTACTCAGCAGAGTCCAGAAGCAGGGACCACCATCTACATACATCTTAATGCCTCAATGCACTGCCGAGCTCTTCATACCTATCCTGGACTCCTAGCATGAACTCTGGGGGCCAAAAGCCCTCACATATGTGGCTAAGTACTTTTTTAAAATTTTAAGTGAACAGCCCAAATGTGATGTCGCAGGATGTATTCTGCAGGAGAAACAAGGGCTTTGTCCCTAAAAGTGCCTCCCAAGATGGAGAAAGGAGAAAGGACGCAGGGAGAGATGCCATGACTGTCTGGTTACAGTGGAGAGCAGGAGGTAGGAGGTGAAGGGCCAGGGCATTGTCCTTGACTCCGGGGCACCAGGGGGCATGGTCATTTAATTCAAACAAAAGAATGACCAGAACCCAACACTCTATATCCCAGCCCAACTCAATCACTTGTAGGTCTTAGGAGGTGCCATGCTGTCTTGCCTTCAGGCCTTTGCATGTGCCATCCTTCGGCCTGGAAGACCCTTCTTTTCTTTCACCCCACCCTTCTCCTGGCTGACTCCTTCAGGTTTCGGAAGGAACTTTCTCTGGGAAGCCTTCCCTGAACTCCTAAGTCTAGATCAGGTGCCCTCATCCCAGAGCACTCTGCTCTTGTAGCTGAGCAGCACTACACTGTACCCACGGCAGGGTGACTTGTCTGTCTCTGCCAACACTCTGCGAGCACTGTGGGGGCTGGGTGATGCATAGCAGGTACTCACTAGATACTTGCTGAATAAATGAATGACTGGAAAATCCTGACTTTCCACTCTAGTCTGTATCAGTAGCCCCAGAAATTCTGGGCTGAGTCACTGCAGATGTAGTTAAGCTGGGTGGCGTGTCTAGTTGCTATACTGATAGGAAGGCTCACCAGGTGCCTCCTCAGTCCTCTTGGACCCCTCCCTAGGCCTTTCCTCCTCCTGGGCCTGGAACATTCTCCTCAGGTGTGTCTCCTGTATTCTAGGAGCCTGCAGACAGGGACCCGCGCCCTCCGACTCGACGCCCGCTGGCTCAGCAACACTTGGTTAGCATGATTTGATGGACCCTGTGAAAGCTCTTTTCCCTCTAAAATAGCTTTCCTGTCATCGGTCCATGCCTGAATTCTCCCATTAAATAAAATCTCAGTATATTTGACCTCTGACTTAAGTCTCTGGCTAAGATAAAAATACTCCTGGAAGTGACAGGATTAATCAGACACCACCCACACTTCAAATGTTTGTTTGTTTTTCAGTTCCTTTACAGAAATGGGTTTCTTTGTTTGCCAAAGGCTGGGAAGAAGGAGACTGCAGCCCAAGGGGGTGGTTCTCGCGAGGGGGATGCTGGAAGAAGGTCAAGCGGGACCTAAGTGACAATCTGAGGCAGGTATCATTAGCTGGCCATAAGGATAGTGACTGCCATGGTTGACAATGAAAAGTGGTTAAGCAACGATGGCCCAATTTTGAGAATTTCATGCACTAAAGGGGATTTCCTTGGCATAGCTAGCTCCTAGTCCTTGTTCCTGGTGAGGTGACAGAGGGCTTGGTCATCCAAATGACACGTCTCCTTTCCTGGAGCATGGGTGGCAAAGATGACACAATTATCTCTACAGATGATAGGACATTATCTCCCTAATACCTCTGGAGACACCTGCCTGACATCCCTTGGGGTGCTGGTTTGGGTTTTAATTTGTTTTCCCCAAGAGGAATATAAGCTCCCAATGGCAGGGAGGTTTCTGGGTTCCTGGGCCTCCCTCCCAGTACTCACCTAGGGCTAGGCAGAGCACACCTTTAGTTCTCGGCTGGGGAGTCCCTGTAGTCACAGCCCTGCAGCCTCTGTAAAACCTCAGGAACCTTAGGTCCTGGTAGAGGACTAACTCAGAGAGGGGTTCATTTTTTTACTCAAACTAGAAGGGAACAAGTTGGGGTGAGGGTAATCCGGGACCCAAAAGGATCAGCAGTCAGGTCTAGCCCTTGAGGACTGTGGAGTCCAGGCACAATTTGGCTGGTGTTGAGGACTGGGGTTGGGAGGAAAACATTAACAACAAGGAGGTCCCTGAAGAGGACCCAGCAACCCCAAAAGGTAGTCTATGTGCCAGAGGGGCGTGTGGGGAAGGGGAGGGAGAGGGTAATAGAACCAGCCCTGAGTCCGTTTCTCGAGCTGCTTGCCCTCCCCTCCCTTCTGCCTGGATCCTAGATGACAGGTGTAGCAGAGAGAAGACAGAAGAAAGGCCTAGACAATGGGAAGATCTGAGCAGCAGGTGCAGGCACGCAGAGCGTGTGGGAGTGTGCGGCCCGGTGATTTGAGGGCTGGGGATAGACACACCTAAGAGGAGTCAGAGGAGGGCAAGTCCTGCTGCAGGCGGGTGTCATCATCCCCAAGGGGAATGAGGTGAACTCTGCCTAAGAGAGGGTGAGGCATCTGAGTGACCCACCGTGGCATGTTCCCAGGAACAGGGGAAACTCCAGACTCCTCAGATCAGCTACTTCCTCCCGGGCACTGGTGGGCTGGGAAGGCCCCGAGAAGTCCGAGGAGAAGTCCCCGGCCCTCTTGCTGGTCTCTGGGCAGACACAAGCCCAAATTTGGGGCTTGCTGGGAGTACTCCCACCGGCCTGGACTCTGGGCACCACACCTGGGCTCCTGGGGGGTAGAGGTCTGAATCCTGACCAATCCCTTTGCTTTTGCTGGTGCTCCAGGGCCTTGCCCTCCTCCGGCCCACCACACTCATCCCTGGGTTGCAGCAACTGCTTCCGAGCAATTTCTCAGCCTCTCCCCACCTCTGCTGGAGCACAGTCTGCACACGCTCTCAGGAAGTTGAGCAGTCCAGTCCCGCCCAGCACATAGGCGCCCGGTACCTCCTCTGTCCAGCTACCCAGCTTGCCACCAGTGGCCCAACCTCCTTCTCCTGGCTTGTCCAGTCTCCGTCCTAGTTCACCAGAGCTGGGATCAAACATTACTTCTGCCTTGGCAACCACTGACCCTCATCTGTCAGATGGGCCTCATAGTACTATCCCTCAGGCTGGTGGGAGGACCTAATGGTATTTGGACCCCAGGCTGACCCACAGCAGGTATCAGGAGATGGGGGACCCTCCCTTCCTCAGGGCACCCCCCTAGAGTAGGCTCACATTCTACCCTCTCAGACCCCAGCGTTCAGTGGGGCCTTCCTTGGCCTCTCCCAGCACTCAGTGTCTTCCCCAGCTCTAAACTCTGTTGTGGCAAGCTTAGTATGCCATCTTCTGATGCTCAATGCCCACTTTGGACATAGGTGTCTCCTCATTAGAATGTGCACTCAGTCTCGCAGCTTCCGTGTCTTCTCTGCCCCACTTAGGCTCTACCCATTGCTGCAGAGTCAATTCCAACTCATGGTGACCCCATGTGTTAAAGAGTAGAACTGTTCCGTAGAGTTTTCTTGGCTGTAATCTTTACAGAAGCAGATTGCCAGGCCCTTCTACCATGGCACTGCTGGGGAGGTTCAAACCACCCACCTTTAGGTTAATAGGTGAGTGCAAACCCTTTGTGCCACCTGGAGATCTTTTTGAATTCCATGATGACAGCAATGGGACTATAGCAGAGCTTTGGGGAACCCTGGTGGCTGCTGGGCCATTCCTGTGTAGCCACCTATGAATGGAGACACCCACATAGCCATAGGGCATGGACCCCAAGAAGGGACAAGAACCACATAGCTTTCTCCTACTTGGGGGACAAGAAGGTGTGGACAGCATGGGGAGGGGCTTTTGGGTCTCCTGACCTTTAGACATGCCACCCCAAATATAGGCAGGCACGGAGGATATTCCTCCCACCCAGTGCCACCATTTTTGCCTGAAGCCAGAGGCTTCCTGGCCCTAGCAGCTTGAGAATACAGCAGGAGCTGAGATGAAGGGGAAGTTAGGGCGAGAAGCAAACACCACAAACAACCCTAGTAACTCTGTGAGGCTGAACTGGGGAGCAGGGTGCTATAGATACCTGGTAGGGAGCCCAGAGCCCAATTTGCGACCAATGTCATGAAAAGGGGCTCTGGGATTGGCTGCCTGCTGGCTCCATGATGCCTAAGGGCCTCTCCTTCCCCTTTACCCCTAAAAAAAAAAAAAAAACCCATTGCTGTTGAGTCAATTCTGACTCATAGTGACCCTATAAGACAGAGTAGAACTGCCTCATAGAGTTTCGAAGGAGCACCTGGTGTATTTGAACAGCCAGCCTTTTGGTTAGCAGCTGTAGTGCTTAACCACTACGCCATCAGGGTTTCCCCTAAAATCCCTAGTAGCCCCTAAAATCACAGAGGAGCAAGGGATTCCCAGTGTGGGAGAGGCTGGTGATCCTGGAAATGGGTACTAGGGAGGGAAGGGGGAGGAGAGAGTGGGGTGAGCCAGGCTGTCATACGCAGAGGGACTGGTAGTGCCCTGACTACACCTAGAGTGGGGGTAGGGAGTACGAGCCTGGAAAAATGTGTATAAACCCCAAGTTACTGAAGGCCAAAATACAACCTCGGTGTAGAACACACACACGTATGCACACAGGCACACACATATGTGCACACATGCACACGCACCCCTCTGACCATTTCTCCAGCCAGGGTCTCCATTCCGGCCCCATTAATAGAAGGAAGGAAGGGGGAGGATACTCACACACGTCAGCCTGACGGACATTTTTCATCCGGATGACCCTCACTGTCAGCAGGTGACATGGAGACAGTCCCTCCTGTGGATTGAGAGAACAGTGGACTCAACTTTCCAGCATTACCGCAAAGCCAGTGGACCTGGAGAGACTTTTCCACCACCCTCCCAAACCTGCTGACTTGCATTACAGCAACCCGCATGTTGTTCTCTGTTTGCTTGGGTATCTGTCTCCCTCCAGCCTGGAAGGTCCTAGAAAGCCCTGGGAACCTGGGACCCTGTCTGACTTTTCATCTTTATATTCCCAGTACCTACAGCATGCTGGTATATAGAAACTGCTCAATAAATGCTTGTTAACTGAGTGAATGAATGAATGGGTGTTCTAGGCCCAAGTGCAGAAGAAATGCTCATGACAAGGGAGTTCTGAGATGTTTCCCTTCTCCTTTCTTCACTGAATAATTTTTTATTGGCACTCCCGTCCACCCACCCCACATGCCGAGAAATTTCCCTCACCCACCCAAGCTTTCTCAGGAGGCAGGCACTGTGTGGCTCAGGGAGTGACGGATACTGATGAAGCTGGGATGCCTAGTCACTGGGAGTCCTTATATCAGGTCCCCTCCACTCTCTACTGAGTGACTTAGCTCCAGCCCAGGACATCCAGCACTTACCTTGCCTGCCAGCTGTAAATTCTGAGCACCTATTACGTGCCAGGCCCTACGCTAGATGCTGGGAGTCAGGAGTGCACACATGACGGAGGAGAGGCTGAAGGCAATGATGCCAGGTGGCCTTGACAGGCGGAGCCACTCAAGCTGGCCACGGGCTCCCACTGCCAAGCTGTAGGGCTCTCCCTGGCTGGAGAAGCCTCCTCATAGCCAGTCTGTGTAGATTATGGAGCTCTGGAGGACTCTTTCGGTCCCTAGGGGACCCAAGGCAGGCTGGGTGAGAGCCCTTTCCCCACACCACTGTGAGCCAGCACACTCTGGGAGAGAGCAGTTTTGTGTCTGCTCAGCCCTTGAGGCCTTTCCTGTTTGAATCCCAGAATTTGAAGCCCCTTCCATGAGGGTTTTACCCAAGATTAGCTGAACCTTTGTTATCGTCCACTCCCAGCTCATTCCCATGGCAGGTGCCATCAGACTCCTTGAACCCACCAAACTTCTACATGTATAAGAGGCTTTTGAACTAGAACCCTTTTCACATCACCCCACATGTTGCTATAATGTTGCACGTATCGCTACAATGTGTGCGTGTATTGCCACAATGTTGCACATATCACTACAATGCTGCACATACCAGTACAATGTTGCCATAATGTTGCACACATCACCACAATGTTGCCATAATGTTGCACACATCACCACAATGTTGCTATAATGTTGCACACATCACTACAATGCTGCTATAATGTTCCACACATCACTACAATGCTACTACAATGTTGCACACATCACCACAATGCTATTACAATGTTGCACACCACTACAATGCTGCTACAATGTTGCACACCACTACAATGCTGCTATAATGTTGCACACATCACTACAATGCTGCTATAATGTTGCACGTGTTGCACGTGCACTATAATGCTGCTAAAATCACATTATACCTTTTTTAAAGTATGCAGTTCTTCATTCCTTAAAACAATATTGGGGTTTTGGGGGGGGGAATGAGAGAATGGAAAAACAATAATAACCGTACCCATAGTCCTACCACTCAGAGACAACGCTGTAATCTTTGTGACGCAGGTCCTTCAGCCTTTTCTGGGGCTTTATTCTAACCAGCAGTAACAGAACGACAACTATGGGAAGGCTAAGCTGCTTATTCTCTGAGACAGACATGTAAGTAAATTTTAGAGTCTCTTCTTCCCTTCTCCCCAACAACTGCCTTGAAATCAAAACGAAAATCTAAACTAGGTCTGATAATTACTTTTGTAAGACTAACTCTGAAAAATCAAATATTTACTTGGCCAATGACTTGCTGTAACAACATTCTGTTTTGGTATTTGTAACTTAGGCCAAAAAATGGCATACACTGCTCCCCTACTTGGTTCTAGAAATATGGCTGTGATCTTTGGCCAGACCCCCTTCTGGGTATGGCGGGCTCCTTGTTGCCCATTCCCTGGGCAGAGCAGGTGTCCTGGTCTGACCTGGTGAGGAGGCAGGAGTCAGGTTTCACACCCAGGAGAGCAGATGTGGCAAAGTCCTGTTCTCACTTGTTCCACTTTCTCAGAGAACAATTAGAGTCTAAGTGGGGGAGTGCCTAGAGGTCTTTGCCTGGACGGGGCTGGGCTCCTTAGGGATATTTCATGGAGTTTAGTTAACGGCTCTAGCATGGGGAGGGGGGCCATTAGCGTTTCGGTGGTAGAATTCCAGCTTTCCACGAGGGAGGCCTGGATTCGATTTCCAGACAGTGCACCTCGTATGCAGCCATGTCTGTCGTCTGTCAGTGTTGCTATGACGATAAGCAGATTTTAGCGGAGCTTCTAGACTTTTTTTTTTTTTCCTAGACTAAGATGGACTAGAAAGGAAGGCCTGGTGATCTACTTGCAAAAAACCAGCTGATGAAAATGGTTCAATCCACAACTGATCACGTGGATGGCACAGGGCTGGGCAGCATTTCCTTCTGTTATGTATGAGGTCACCAGGAGCCAGGGGCAACTGGATGGTAGCTAACAACAAGGGCTTTGAAACCAGGACCTGCAGTCCTCTCAGGTCATCACAGCCCTTCTCCTGCCTGTAGGAGGGGCTGCCGTTTACCAGCCCGGTTCCCTTAGTATCTATTCCAGAAGTTTTCCAGGGAAGGTCCAACTTCTTGTAGGACCTCACTCGAGATCTTCCTGTCCTCTCTCCTGTCATCTAACTCTGATACCTTCTGGTGATGTTGACTATTTCTTCCTACTCAGCATTGATAACATGACATTGCCATCTGCTGAGTGCTTGCCATGTGCTAGGGGCTGTGTCCACATTCTCTATTGTCTTGCTTAGACCTTACAACAACACCTGAAGCAGTTGTTATTAGCCTTGCTTTGCAGATGGAGAATCTGACGCTAAGTCCTTTTCCTGAGTCACTCAACTAGAATCACAGGAGCCCAAGCTTGAATCCATTCTAATTCTCAAACCTGTGTTCATGATCATGTCTATGACCTTGCCTTAGTTGAAAATAATCCTTGGCCAACATGAAGACAGGTGTTGTTTGCCCTCATCTCCTCTTCCTTGGACTTCTTTACTGAGAACACGTTTTCCTGACAGATTCCTCTTCTTTTCACCCTGAATTCTTCCCAAAGCTCAGAAGTAACCCCCAAACTCTGGCAGTCCTTCTACCTGTAGCACTTTTACTAGATACATTTCTATTGATACACTCCACAAACACTTTCTTTTCCTTTTTTGACAGTCAGCACGTTATAACTTCACAACACATCAGAGCTGTGAGGGTCTTTGGAGAAGTTCCCATTTTCTAGTAGCTACAGGGGCCTCCTTTGTGGTCTACCTTCAGCCTCAGATCATACCTACTAGCTCAGGAGTTTCCAGGACAGCTTCAATCCCAAAGTGCTCCTACATTTTGCCAGAAGGAAGATAGAACCTGGAAGGGGGTTTGAGAGATACCACAGAGGGACCCAGTGGGAGGAAGATAGCAGGCACATGGGACCCAGGAACCAGGTCCGTGAAAAATGGCCTTCTTGGATTACAATGAATGCACATAGTTTGCTCCCAATATAATCAGCTCAATTGCAGCGCTGCTAGAGATTAGTAAATGTCATGGTCCTGGAGGTGACTGACATAGAGTAGGAAACATAAT
Source organism: Elephas maximus indicus (assembly GCF_024166365.1). Lineage (NCBI taxonomy): Eukaryota > Metazoa > Chordata > Mammalia > Proboscidea > Elephantidae > Elephas > Elephas maximus. The sequence continues at coordinate 13,940,050 of NC_064828.1, read as the reverse complement.
AGAAAAAAAGCATACAACTATGCAATGGTAACCAGAAACCAGTGAGATTATGGAACTCAAGTTCATGGGCTAGCTTATGTCATGGAAAGGGTCAAAACATTGGGGAGTTGGACAAGGCCATCCTTATGAGAGGGTGCCCTGGCTGGGGCTATCGGGGTGAAAATCAAAATATTTAACAGCAGACATAGATAGGCACCATGCCTGCTGGGCTGTAGTCCTGGGCCAGGGACAGGCTTGAATCTTTCAGATACTAGTTTGCGGGGGCATTGGGAGGGTTCTGGGGAATACTCGGGGTCAGGGCCCAGGGCAGGAACTATTTGCCAAGCTTTTTATAGAAGTAGATTTAGATATTTTACTAGTACAGCTGTCCCAGCGGGGACAGGCCGAATGGCAGTTTTTGGGAGACTGTGTTGCTCAGGCTACAGACACACTCAGCTCCAGTGTGCCTCCTCCGCCTCTGTCCCAGGGGTTAGTCTTGTCAGGACAACCTCGTGAGCCTCACCGTGTCCCCAGGAGGAATGCCCTGTGGGTTCTAGCTCCCTTTCTAAGTCAGGACTTCACTTTCCCCTTGAGACCTTCTCAGGATGGGGGACCTTGCCAGCTCATGTGGAAAAGATGCAGTCTCTGAATCTCAGGATTAGCTATGGTGTAATTCAATACCATCCCTTTTACCCTCCAGTTTTATGGAGAGGACCTTTTGGGCGGGTGGCTAGGGAACAAAATGTATCACCGTCCTCTTATGTGCCCCGCACTGGCTTTGTGTTGTGTACACTGAACCATCCAGTTGCCATTGAGCTGAATCCGACTCATGGTGACTCCATATGCATCAGAGCAGAACTGTGCTCTGTAGGTTACATACTCTCTTACCTGGCCCTCCAACCACCCTCCAAGGAAGGTATTACTGCCCCTTCTTTACAGAGAAGAAGGCTGAGTTTAGAGAGATTACATCTCACACAGGTCACATAACCCCGAAGGGGCAGCACCAGGGCTCAGATGCAGACCCACCTTCCTCCAGACCTATTGCACTTTCTATCATAGCTGGAGGCTGACCCCACGTGGATGAACAAAAGCACCTGTGAGATGGGCTGCAGGTCATGTACTAGGATGTTAACAGCAGACGCAGGAGTAAGCCATCTGCTCCCAACTCAGGGCTCTCTCTACGCAAGAGTCTAGTTGTCACCACAAATTAAGTCAGAAGAATACCTGGGTACAGATAGGCTCCCAGGGTCAGGCTTCTACGGGGGGTGGTCTGATGACCAGCCCCAGACCAGATACCTGGAGAGGGAAGACAGCCCCAGGGGGCCTGGTGGGAACTCCCCTGCCCAGGGCTTCTCAGGCAGGCCTGGCTGGTGATGCCACCTCCTCCTCTCTGGAGAGCTGGGTGTAGCCACCAGATCCTTGCAACATCAGTGTCAGAGCTTAGGACAGCCCAGTGATACCACCAGGATACATGGGCCCCGCCTAACAGGAGGCCATTAGAGTGGGAACTTTATGGCACCCAGGGCATTTCCCAGCCAGCCCGAGGAATGCCCCCGGTCTAGGGGCCACCTGGGAGGAGCCACCACAGCTGGTTTCCTTTTTATTGCTCAGGCTGAGTGAGCAGTCAGGGCAACAAGTCCCAGCCCTGAGTCACATGGACCCTCCAGGACCTGGGAGGGACAGGGGGTGCAGCTTATGGAGGGGCTCTGGAAGCCCCCACTCTGGGTCTCAGCTCCCAGCTGCTTAACTCCCTCTGCAAAGTAAACTGGATCCCCTCTGTGGAAGCTGTCTCCCAGCCTAGGTTCCTGGCAGCTCCCTGAAACCAGAGAGGCAAGACTGAGTGCTATCTGCAGCCCCTCCACCCATTCAAGCACTGTGGGGAGACCCGGGTGCACCCCAAAAGGCAATTTCTAACCTGGCCAGGCCACAGGGGACCAGTTCCCATTCACCAGAGCACCCCTCTCCTCAGACTCTTCAGAGAGAAAACAGATGTCCCATATCCTGGGCACCCCACTTTCAGGGCATCACCCATCTCGTTTAGCAAGTTAGTGTGGACAGGAGGAGGGAGTGCTGCAGAGGGTGGTGAGAAAGAAGTTGCTGCCCTTGAGGAGCTAGCGAACAATCCTCCCCATGGCATCCCCACAGCACATTGGAGGATTGAGTTCCCCTCTTTCTTACCTAGTTGGGGATACCAAGTCTGGGGTGGTCTAGAACACTGGCCCCCTGACCTGCAAAGCCAGGCTTCAAGGAGCTGGACGAACCCAAGGGCCCTGACCACAAACCCAGGTGGGCAGCTTCTCAGCTGAAGGTGACAGGCTAGCAATGCCACAATTCTCAATACACGCTACAGTGCGCGCCCACACTACAGCACGCGCCCACACTACAGCACGCGCCCACACTACAGCACGCGCCCACACTACAGCACGCGCCCACACTACAGCACGTGCCCACGTAGCTCGAGGGTTAGGATAACTGCAGAGTAAACCCCACTCGACACTAAGGTAGGCCTAACGTGGACCCACCCATGCAGTATCAAGTATTTTCTGCCCTGGTGCTGGACTAGCCCAGGACGGCCCTGAGCCACTGGACCTTGTCAAGCTCATAGGGACCATCAGCTGGGCAGCCAGCCAGGGAACCTGGCCCCAGCTGGGCCTAGACCATTTCCCTTCTCAGGTGCTAGGTAGAGACTTTCTGAGCTGAGGGGCTTAGTGTCTGCATCTACAATGCCCTCCTCCCCCCAGGCTTGTCTCCTGCCTCAGCTCTCAGGGCCAGCCTCTCACCATGCCCCCCAGCCCCACCATCCAGCCCTGCTCGTTCACCTCTGGGGCACAGGTGGTTGAGGGTCTGCTGTCTTTTGCTGTGCATGGGTCTGGCAGGTCATGGGAGACCCAGGCGGGCATCTTCCTCTGGAGCATCTTGGTGGTTTTCCAGCTGGGTGGCAAGATTAGGAACTTATACTCTGACTCAGAGCTCCGCCCTCTTGGCTGCCTCTTGGCAGTGGCTGGGATTGCCCAAGGAGTGGTTAAGATGGGAGAACAGATGGGGTGTCCAGGCCTAGGCCCCTCAGGATTAAGAGGACCTCAGGTGTTCATGTCTTGGCCTTGCAAGTGCAGGGACCAGCAGGGGCTCTGGCCTTTGGCATAGTGGTCTGCAGCCCCCAGCAGCTCAGAAGGACCAGGACCTCCGAGGGAACGGGGGTGGCAGGAGAGGACGCTAGACCCTCACGGCCTTAGGAATATCTCGGTAAGATTTGGGAAGACTTATCTCTTCAGCTTATAGATATCATGGCCCATAGATGCCCCTCTGGGGGCATGGTGCCCTCCCTTTTAACTTCACTTCAGCCCTACGGTTTGGTGCCCCAGGTGCTATGGGCAGGGACCTCAAAGGAGGCAAGGGGTATGGTTAGGGGCCCCCAGAATTAGAGGGTGAAGAAAGGAAATAACTGTCCCAATCTTCGCTGAGAAGAGGATTAAGGGCAACTGCCCCCTGCCTTCCGTCCTGGGAGGCCAGGTGGAGAGAGGGTGTGCCCAGCCCCTGCCAGTCTCAGGACAGCTTAGAGGATGCACACCCACCCAGCTGATCCCTATCTCAGGCCTGCAGCTGGCTCACCAGTCAGGCCCTCGTCAGGCCCCACGCCTACCCAGCTGCCTGGCTGGGTGCACTGGGAGTTTCCTGCCTGAGCCCCACAACCGGCTTTTCTGGCCCGTAGATGGAAGTGATTTTATGAAATTGAGGGTGAGATCTGAACACAGGGCTGTCTGGGCCCGAATGCAGGGGTGGAACCTGTGGGGCCTTGTCACGCTCCAGGGAGAGGACGTCCCTAGTCCACTCCTCTTTGCCTGCCTGATCCTCCAGAGAGAAGATTGGCCTGGCACCTCCCAGCTGGGATCTTTTCCTCCTTTGCCATCTACACCATTGCCACACTCCACACTCACACCCTGAGTGGACTCAACTAAGTCCAACTTAGCTCACATAGTAGTTAGTGAGCATCTACTGTATACATGCTACTAAGAGAGAAGATCCTGGTCTTAAAGTTGCTGACGTTCTAGATGGGGAGAGAAATGCATCCAACCCCTCGGAGACTCAGAGCCCTAAGTCTCTCTGTTGTTACAGGGGGAAAGGGGTGTCCTGCAAGCTCAAGAAAAATCCTTCCCATTTATAAGTGGTTTATTGGGCTTTGTCACACAACTAATAACAAGCCAGGGAGCACGGACGATGGGAAGTGGATTTCAGCAGGGGAGGGAAGGAGTGGATCTGAGAAGGCTTCATGGAGGAGGTGGCACTTGAAATGAGCTTTGGCTGGTGGATAGAATTTCAACAGCTAATGATGGGAGGCAAAGGTATCTTAGGAGGTAGGAACAGCATGAGCAAGGGCAGGGAGGTCAAAAATCAGGGTATGCTCCTCAGGGAACAGCAAGTTGTTGGTCCCTGAGTAGTGAATTATATGGGAGAAGATATGCGGGGACAGAAAAAGGGGCACAAGGGGGAGGGGAAGTTGGGCAGGGAGAAGGAAGGCTTTGTAAAGGACTAAACCTAGAAAGATAGATTAGGTTGCAAAGGCCATGCTTGTACATTCAGATGTAGTCTCTAACCAATGGGGAGCCATTGAAGCTTTTTGACCAGGGGAGTGACATGATCAAAACTAAACTTAAGAACACAATGCCAACTGATGTTCGAGCAGTGAATCAGTTAGGAGGTGAGGAGGGAACCATCCAGGATAGGGAAGTAGGATGAGAAGATAGGAAGTGAAGGAAGAGACGGCGGTGAGAGCAGTAAGAGATGAGTCCAGGAATTGTTGCAGTAATGCAACCCACAGTGCTACACCATCCTGAGAGTGATGACAGGTAGAGGGGTGTGGTGATTGGAAGCTCAGGAGATCATCTCCCTGAGGAACCCACCTGTTTTCCCATCCTCTTCACTCCCCCTACCCAACACCCCATCAGAGAGACCCAGGGCAAGCCAAAAGCTCCAGAGCATTCCTCAAGGCCTGGCATTTCTGGTCCTCTTCTAGGTCAGCTATAGTCCCCACCCCCCACCCAACCATGCTGCCCCATCTAGTCTAGGTGGTGCACAAAAATCTAGGTCTCCAACCCATGTATTTTTCTCACAAAGAGCTGGGCCTCAACTTACTCGTTTTAGTTGAATGAAACAAAAAATGAAGAGAAGGCAAACGGAAGGTGAGGTAGGGGATTCCTCCTCTGTACCTTCCGAGCGGACTCTGTCCCCAGTTGGGTCTCCGAGGCTTGTTAACTGACCCCCATCAGGGCTACTACCTGTCTCTTGCCAGTAGCTGCTTGGCCTCAAGTAACCCAGCATTGAAAATGACATTCCTTTCAGCGGCTCAACCATCATCCTCTGAGGATCCAGCAGGGTTGAATTCCTCACCTTTCCTCTTTCAAGATGCCTCAGCTGCCCTTCCTTTCTTCCCACACCTTCTGTCAGCTGTGTCTGTCTCTTGCAGCCTCATTTCTGCCTCTCACAGATTCACCTGGCTTTGTAATTGCCCCCTCCCTTCAGCCTGTATTTTCTGCTCAAATGCATCCAATGCTTTTCCACTCTTTCCAACAAACTGGATTCCACCTCCTTCCATAATGAAGTAGAGCCCAGAAACAAATCAGTGGTAAAAGCGTTGGCTATTCACACTGGAAAAATTGGCTTATCATTTGGCGGCGAGTGGAAGCTAGATCCTAACTTCATAACTACACAAAAATACATCCCAGACAGATCAAATATATAACCAACCATTAAAATAAAGCTATAGAAGATTTAAAATAAAATACTAGAGACTATTTACATAATGTTCCGGGTGAGGAGGCTCTTTCTAAAAAAGGCATAGTCTAGAAGCCATATGGAAAATTATTGCCAAATTTGAATACATAGAAATTAAAAGCTTAAGTAAAGCTAAAGACAATAAGCACAGTTCTACCTCCAAAATATTTCTCAGATTTCCTCCTCTTACTAAGTATCAATGGATAGCAAAATCACTTTTAAAAAATAATGGTTAAGAGGGAGATCTTGACCTACCAGATACTAAGACATGCTACAAAGCTACAGTATACAAACTGTGTATTTTTGGCCACAAGAATAGATACATAGACCAATGGAATAAAACAGAAAGATTAGAGAAAGGCCCCTGATATTTAAAGGAACTTGATATATGATAGAACTGATACCACAAATCAATAGGAAAAGAACTAACTGTATAATAGATGATATGGGTAAAAGCAGCTTGCTGTATAGAATAAAATAAGGCAGTATCCCCACTTAACGCCATATAAAAAGGTGGGCTATAAAGGAATTAAAAATCAACACATGAAAGGGAAAACTGTAAAGTTAATAGAAGAGAGTATAGAAGGATATGTTTGTGATCTAGGGCTGGGGAAAAAAAATTTAAGCAACATTTTGAAGCCACAAACCACAGGCAAAATATTTATAAGTTTGATTGCATAAAAATTAAAGATTTCTGTCAACAAAGAACACAGTGGAAGAGGTTAATAGATAGCTGACAGAATGACAGTTTTTGCATTTGCAAACCACCAAAGGATTAATATCTAGTATATATAAAGAATTCCTACATAAGCCACTAGAAAAAGATGGCCATGCTAATATAAAAATATAGCAATGATAAGAAGTGCCAATTTATAAGAAATGAAATTAAACAACAATGAGATTTCACTACACCTATTTAAAGTGGAAAATAATGACAAATTTAGATAATGACAAATTTAGATAATGACAAATGTCAGTGGGCACAGAGACAGGATCATGCTCTGCTGTGGAAGGGGAGATTAATATAGTCATGGAGGGCAATCTGGCACTACTTACTCAAAGTAAGAATGTTCATACAGCAATTCTGGTTTGGGTACATAAATTCCAGGCAAAGTCTCTCAGAAGTTCATAAAAAGGCGTGTGTGAAGGAATACACTCCACATCACTCGTGGTACCAGAAATTTGAAAGAAACTATGTGCCCGTCACTGGGAGAGTAGGCAGGAAAATGTGAAGGATGCACAACATGGAGTGTTACATAGTAGTTTAAAGCAACAGTTAGGAGGCTAGGAGGGAACCATCTAGGATAAGGGAAGTAGGATGGGAAGACAGGAAGTGAAGAGAGAGATGTACACATAGTAATATAATGGATCTGAAAAGCTGTGTTAATTAAGAAAAAGTAAGAAACACAATATCTCTATCCCAATACCTTTACATACATTAAAATATAGTTATTATCATGCATTCAAATAAAATCTGTATTGAACACAATAAAATGGTTGCCTTTCTGGGAGTAGAGTTTAGGGAAGGTTATGTGGATACAGGGAAATAGCTATCAATCAAAAAAAACAAGAGAGAGGCTTTACAAGGACCGGTGATGATATTAATGATGACCTGAAACATATGATTAACTCAACCCTCTGCACCTGAGGTTAAGGTTTTCTTCCTTCCAGCTTTTCCCCAGCTTCACTGCCACTGCTCTAGTCCAAACCATCATCTTATCTCACCTGCATTAGCCTAACTGGTCTCCCAGCTTCCACTTTTGCCTTCCTATAAATCATTCTCTGTAGAAGAGCAAGGGTGAACTCCTAAAAACATAAGCTAGATTATGGGGCTGCCCTGATTCATAGCCTTCTGTGGTTTCTTGTTGCTCTTGCTTCTTACCATGGCTCTAAAAGGTCTTACATGGTCTGGCTCATCACAACGGGTCTACTCCTTCCAACACACAGAGGTTCTGGCTACTCTGGCCCTTCCGTGCCATAAGCACACCAAATTCTATCCCACTTCAGGGATTTTGCACTTACCTAAAGTTCTTGGCCCCACTCTTCACATGGCTGGCTCTTTCTCATCCATCGTGGTGCTGCTCAGATGTCCCTTTCTTCAAGAGACCTTCGCTGGCTATCCTTCATAACACGTGTACCTTTAGCCTGCCTATGTTTTTGTGCCACTCTGGTTATTTAATGTAATGTATCACAACATGAGTTTTCTTGTGTATTTACTCTTTTTGACTCTTTCCAATGAATTGTAACCCTCTTTAGGGCAGGAACATGGCTCGTTTTGTTCACCAACTGGTCACAACTAATGGCTGTCAGTCAGGGATAGTCAAATGAGTTATGGCCCCTTCACACGCTGGAATATTACAAGAAAGAAGTGGCCAGCATTTAATAAATGTTTACAAAGGGGCAAGGACTAAGTGCTTTACATTGCCCATGAAGCACGTACTATTATTATCTCATTTTAAAGAAGAAGAATTGAAACAGAGAGAGGATAAGCAACTTGCTCAGGGTTGCATGTTGGTAAGTGCCAGAGCTAGGAGGAAAGTCAGTCTGGCCACAGAACTTCTCCCTTTAGCCACTAGACACACTGCCTCACGGGAGAAGCACAGACACAACATAAAAACTCTCATACTGAAAAACTGCAGTATGTTTTTAGAAGGCTTCTTTTATGCTCCCATGCTTCTCTATAGATAAATAAATTTTGATTTCCAAAAATGAATCTACGTTAAGTAAATATAATTGCCATAGCATAAAGTAAAACAAACATTATAGTTGCTAGGTCAGGGGAAATAAAAAAATCAACCATTGAAGTTAATATGTCAAGATGTCTCAGGACTTCTGGCCAACAAATTAGACATGACTGTTTCATGACTAGTTCAAAATATGTGTAAATCTGACAAGGAAGGACCTTCATCTTAACCTAGGTAATTTTTGTATTCTCAATGTCATCAATGGATCTGGTTCTTGAATATTTTCTGTCCTCCTTTATCTTTATAACAAGATGTTAAGGGTCAGCTCAGTGTTTTGCATTCTCAGCACCCTTGTATCCACAGCTCAAAATTTCTCAATCTCATGAAGTTCCAGCTGTTAAAACTTGCGACTTCCAACTTGTCCAAGGCAAGGTCACAGAAGCTCCATAGATATGTCCAAACTCCCTGAGGGACCAAATTACTGGGCTGAGGGCTGTGAGGACCATAGTCTCAAGGAACATCTAGCTCAACTGGCATAACACAGTTTATAAAGAAACTGTTCTAGATTCTACTTTGGTGAGTAGTGTCTGGGGCCTTAAAAGCTTGTGAGCAGCCATCTAAGATACTCCACTGGTCTCACCCTATCTGGAGCAAGGGAAAATGAAGAAACGCAAAGTCATAAGGAAAAGATTAGACCAAAGGACAAATGGACCACAACTACCACAGCCTCCACCAGACTGAGTCCAGCCCAACGAGATGGTGCCTGGCTACCACCACTGACTGCTCTGACAGGGATCATAATAGAGAGTCCCAGGCAGAGCTGGAGAAGAATGTAGAACAAAATTCCAACTCACGAAAAAAACCCAAGACTTACTGGACTAACAGAGACTGGAGAATCCCTGAGTATGGCCCCTCGATGCCCTTATAGCTCAGGACTGAAGTCACTCCTGACATTCACCATTCAGCCAAAGATTAGACGGGCCCATAAAACAAAACTAGACTAAATGGGCACACCAGTCCAGGGGCAAGGACGAGAAGGCAGGAAGGGACAGGAAAGCTGGTAATGGGGAACTAAGGTTGAGAAGGGGAGAGTGTTGACATGTTGTGGAGTTGGCAACCAATGTCACAAAACATGTGTGTATTAATTGTTTAATGAGAAACTAGTTTGCTCTGTAAACCTTCATCTAAAGTACAATTAAAAAAAAAAATCTTGTGATCTCTGGTTTCTGTGGGATGGTAGAGCTCCTGACTTTCTTGCTCACATAATAAGATTGTCAGGAAGTTTCGAACACCGGATTTGCTCTTTGTCACCAGTCACTTTGGTGAGGACATAGTTGGGGACAACATTGTCATTGTCTCAAACCTGATTGAGCGGTGTAGTGGCTATGGATCTAAGACTTCGAAGTTTAACAGACCTGGCTCAAACCCTGGTTCTGCTACATATTAGCTGCATGAACTTTGGCAGGTGGACCTCTCAAAACATGAGTTTCTCCATCTATTAAATGGAAGCATAATAGTTTCTACCTCATAGAATGGTTGTGAAGACTCGAGATAAAACGCTTAGTACAGTGCCTGGTGCATGGCCAACCCTTTTAGTTGTTGCTGTTAGTTGCTGTCAAGTCTATTCCAACTCATGGTGACCCCATGTATGCAGAGTAGAACTACTCCATAGGGTTTTCAAGACTGTAATCTGTCTTCCTACGTACCTCTGGGTGGGTTTAAACCTTTTGGCTAGTAGTCAAACACTTAATCTAGTTCATTGTTGTTGTTAGGTGCCATTGAGTTGGTTCCAACTCATAGTGACCTTATAGGACAGAGTAGAACTGCCCCATACGGTTTTCAAGCGCAGCTGGTAGGTTTGAACTGCCTTTTGGATAGCAGCCGAACTCTTAACCCCTATGCACCAAGGCTCCTAGTTAGGAAGACCCACTATAAGTGCTGTGAGCCACAGTATAGTAACACCAGGGACACAAAAGCACAATCTCCTCCCCAAAGATTGACAACCTAGTTGGGTGAGACAGGAAGGCTGCACAAATAGTTTTAGGTTGATCATACGTGAGTATGAGGAAAGAGACATAAAAAGTGCTCAGAAAGCATAGTCACCCAAGGCTGGGAAGGTTAGAAGAGGTCATCTGGAGTAGGAGGAACTTGAACTTGCCCTTGAAGGAAGGGTTGTTGTGATTGCGTGCTGTAGAGTCGATTCAGACTGATAGCAACCTAATACGACAAATGGAGCTGCCCTGTAGGGTTTCCTTTTTTAATCTTTACCAGAGCCGATTGCTAGGTCTTTTTCCTGCAGAGCGGCTGGTGGGTTTAGCTGCCAAGCTTTTGGTTAGCAGCCAAGTGAGCTTCACCACTGCACCACCAGGGCTCCTTGAAGGAAGCAGGACCAGACAATGAAGATTCGAATAAAGGACATTTTCGTCAGGAAGGACAGTGTGAGCAAAGGAGATTACAGAGGGTCAGGCATATCAAGTGACAGAAACTTGGTCTTTCTTTTGTTGGTAGTTGTGGAAGGTTTTTGAGCAATGAGTGTTTAAGAAAGAGAGCAAATCTTACTTCTACGGGTAGGGCAGGTGACTGACCATCAGCCCTGTGTGGTTTGAGTGAGCTGGGAGCAGCTGTGCCTCCTTCGTCAGCCCAGTGTGGATCCAGCAATATCCCTCATTAGAGCCACTTCTTTGGGCAAACCATGGCCTGCAGAAGGCCTCTGAAAAAGGCGTTTCTCTTCTAAGCCCAAGGCTTGGCCAGTGGGGTCTAGTCCTCTCTGCGTACATAGTCTCCCAACGCAGGGCAGGCTTTGCTCAGACTATGCAGCTGTCACTCAGGGCCCCGAGAAGATGGGACTCAGGAAAGAGAAATCTACAGTATGTGGAGGAGGAGGAGGAGGAATGTGGTGCAGGGCCTGTGTCAGAGGGAGATGGTGGGAGGCCAGGATGGCAGGCTTCATCAGTTTCTTCACTTTGTCGCCAGCCAGCTCAGGCCATGCCAGAGCAGCCCCTGATTGATCAGTGTCCAGTTTCGACTAAGTCTACACTACAGGCACTGCCTTTCCATCTGGCTTCTTTAAGGGGATGGAAGAGCTTCTTGCTGTACACAAGGCTTGATTTCTACAGAGGCTGGGCTGGGCAGGAGTTACCTGGCCACAGGGCCCACAGGGAGCCAGATGACAGCAACAGATGGCCTTGCTAAGTGGCAGCTGACAACAGCACGGGGCCAACAGTAACATGAGTGGAGAACGTTTGCTGAGCACTCGCTCTGTGCCAAGCACTGGGCTCTGTTTCTGAACAGAGATTTCTTGTAAGTGTGGGACCCTTTAGTTAGGAAATATTCTCTCTGGGAATCAAAGAGTTACCAAAAAATTAAAAAAAAAAAAGAAGAGAGAGAGAGAGATGAAACGTGAACGTGTTAACCTACACAGTTTTTTGGGTTTCTGTCTGCGCTTTTGTTCCTGCAGTCCCTTGGGTACTTTCTGTCTTCAACTGGCCCTTGACCTCTACTGTCCCAAGGGAGGATGTAGTCTTTAGAATACAAAGAGAGGCAGCAGTTAAATCGTGGCTTCTGAGCTCCCCTGGACCTCAGTTTTCCTGTAAATGATAGATTTGGAAAAATCCTTAGCTAGTCACTGAACCTATTGTGTGCCTCTACCTCCACCATCAAACAACAGTGGTATAATGGAGACTCTAGGGATCCCAGAGCCAAGTGCACTCATGTTCTGCTTCCCACTGCATTCTGGGAGATGGACGCTGCCTCACAGAGATGCCGTCAGAGAGTAGAGGGAAAAGGCCTAGGCAGCTGCATCACAGAGGCCTGCGAGGCCAAGATTGTCTTGGGATACATCTGAGACTCTCCCAGGCTGCCTTGAGGGGTCATGAATTTAAGAGAGCTGTGGGTCTGCGGCAGATCCCGGCTGGGCAAGCCGATAGTGACAGCTGCTCAGCTGGAGGTGGCTGGAAGATGAGGCTCTAACTCAGTGAACGGCACTTGAGGGGGCGTTACTAATGAGCACAGTAGAACGATTGTACTCTGGGCAAACTGGTCATTTGGTGAACTGATTTTTTTTTTTTTAACTTTAAAAATCAATTTCATTGAGATATAAGTGCTGACAAATATATACAATTGTGTAGCCACCACCGCAATCAAGACATAGATCTTTTTCCTCACCTCAAAATTTACCTCATGGTCAATCTCTTTTGAGACATAAAAGATAGAAGCAAGTGGAGAGGCAGAGGGACCTCATGCCACCATAAAGCAGTGCTGGGAGCCGAGCATATCCTCTGGGCCCGGGATCCCTGTGCTGAGAAGCTCCTAAACCAGGGCAAGATTGATGACAAGGACCTTCCTCCAGAGTCAACAGAGAGAGTAAGCCTCCCCTGGGGCTGATGCCCTGAATTTGAACTTCTAGCCCACTAGACTGTGAGAGAATAAACTTCTGTTTGTTCAGCCACTCACTTGTGGTATTTCTGTTACGGCAGCACTAGGTAACTAAGATGACAAGTAACAGTTCTCAAACTTTAGTGTGCATAAGGATCACCTGGGGATCTTGTTAAAGATGCAGAGAAATATCCCAGAAATCCTGATTCTGTGGATCTGAGAAGAATCTACATTTAAATAAGCATTTCAGGTGAGTCCTATACTTTTGGTCTACAGAACACACTACTGTAAATTCCTCATTATTTGAGCTGTCATAATTTTTGTTATGTTAGATTTACCCTAAGCACAAGGATTTTGATGAGTTACCTTTTTGTAATACACATGAAATAAACAACCATTAAAAAGATCTGTCTGTATACATCAATGGGTAAGAAATAGTTTAAGGAGTACTGCTAAAGAGCTTATGCCCACAAATACCAGGTCCTGAATCCAGTCTGATGATATAAATTATAACAAAAGTTTCAGGGCAGTAAAGCTCAGCAGAATCGTGCTTCCGAGGAACTCAAGTGCGTGTGCCAGTACCTTTTGTGGATTATAAAATAAGCCAAAAAAGTTTTCTAAATTAATGTTTAATTATTAAGATTAGGTTATATACAACTTACATTAAAACTCCTCCAAATATTGATTTTTAAACAACAAAAAAAAATTTACCTCATAGGGTTTTTCAGTCAACCCCCTTCTTCCATGGGCCCTGGGGAACCACTGAGCAGCTCTCTGGTGCTGTAGACGAAACGTGTCTTTTCTAGACTTTTCTATAAATAGAATCGTACAGCAGTTGGTCTTCTGTGTCTGGCTTCTTCTGCTTAGCAAAACGTTGAGATTCATCCACGTTGTTGTGTGTATCAAGAGTTCATTCTTTTTCATTACTGTATAGTGTTTCATAGTACAAATATTACAATTTGTTTATCCACTCACCTATTGAAGGATACTAGGGTTGTATCCAGTTCGAGGCTACTGAGAATAAAGCTGTTATGACCACTCTTGCACAGATGTTTGTGTGGGCATATGTCTTCATTTCTCTGGAGTAGATAACTAGGAATGGCTTTGTCTGCTTGATTTATGACAAAGTGGCCCAGAGCTGAGTGTGACACCATATCCGCTCTCATCTGACAACCCCAGCCCCTTGGACAGCACCTTCTCTCCTCACCACTTCCCCACACTCCCTCCTTTCTTTTGTTTTCCTTTCTTCTTCTTCTCTTATCCTCCTCTTTCTCTCTTTGGCTTCCTTTCTGCCTTTCCCACCCCACGGGCATCTCCTGCCAAGCTTGAGGGAACCCAAAGGGAAGGCAAAGGGGGCAGGCTCCTGGGTTCCCCCACAAACCCTCGTGCCTGCTTGGTCCAAGGCCAGTTCACCAATCACCCCAACCATATTCTGCCAAAAGTCCTCACATCTGCTCACTACCAGGGTGCCGCTGGAAGACTTCCAGACTCCACAGGGAGAGGGTCGAGGAGGTCTTTAGAAAGTTTGACTCTGAGGTAATTTGACAAAGCTGAGTTTGTCTTGGTTTCCTTAAAAAATCAGATTGGTTCTAGTCTATCCCATTCACTGGTGCTCTGCCTTTTGACCGAATTTGAATCTGGCTACGTTCTAGCAAAAGAACATAATTTCCCACTGTTTCTACTTGGTCCAAACCAAGAGCCATGGCTCTGAGGTTACTTCCTGAGGACCCCTTCCTACTATCTCACAGGGCAGGGGAGATGGGACAGGGTGCCGTCAGGCTTGGGAAGGTTTGTGCACAGATAATACCTTCGTACCAAGTCCTGGGTTTGATAGGGACCAGCAGAGCCAAGGAAAGCCTTGGCTTCCTATAAGTTTTAAGGTCCGCAGTTCATTTGTGTTCAGGAAAGCAGTGTGGTGTGGTGGGCGGAGCACTGGACTGGGAGCGAGGAGTTGTGAGCTCCAGTTTCAGCCCTGCTCTGTGGTATAACCAGTGGCTTCCCCTCTCTGGGGCTTGCTAATGAAAAGTTGAGCTAGATCAGTCAGAGTCCCAGAGAAGAGTTAACACCACTACTACTAAAGGTATTTCAGGGCATAGAAAAGAATGGAATGCTCCCAAACTTATTCTATGAAGCCAGCATATGCCTGATACCAAAATCAGGTAAAGACACCACGAAAAAAGTAAATTACAGGCCTATACCCTCACGAGCTTAGATGCAAAAAACCTCAACAAAATTCTAGCCAATAGAATTCAACAACATATCAAAAAAAAAAAAAAAAATTCACCATGACCAAGTGGGATTCATACCAGGTATGCAGGGATGGTTCAACATTAGAAAAACAATTAATGTAATCTATCACACAAATAAAACAAAAGACAAGAACCACATGATCTTATCAACTGATGCAGAAAAGGCATTTGACAAAGTCTAACACTTTTTTTTTTTTTACTCTTATTCATGATAAAAACTCTCAGCAAAATATGAATAGAAGGAAGATTCCTCAATATAATAAAGGGCATTTATACAAAGCCAACAACCAGCATCATCCTAAATGGACAGAACCTGAAAGCATTCCCCTTGAGATCAGGAACCAGACAAGGATGCCCTTTATCACTCTCTTATTCAACATTGTGCTGGAAGTCCTAGCCAGAGCAATTAGGCTAGATAAGGAAATAAAGCGCATCCAGATTGGCAAGGAAGAAGTAAAAGTATCTCTATTTGCAGATGATATGGTCCTATACACAGAAAACACTAAAGAATCCTCAAGAAAACTACTGAAACTAATAGAAGAGTTCAGCAGAGTATCAGGATACAAGGCAAACATATAAAAATCAGTTGGATTCCTCTACACCAACAAGGAGAACGTCGAAGAGGAAATCACGAAATCAGTACAATTTACAATAGCCCCCAAGAAGATAATTATTTGAGGCAAGATAGTGTAACATTTTTCTGATTTTACTTTGGTGAATATGTGGAAAATCTATGTAGGATAATTCCCAGTATGTAGGCCAATTCTGAGGCTGAAGGGTGATTGATTCTCTTTGTAGAGTCTCAGCATAGTGGATACATGGCTCCCAGTGTCCCATTCTCCTTCCTCTGAAAATAGACGTTTCCTTTGTGATCTTGTGGAGCTGTCAGTCATGGGGATCTTCCTCTCCCCTCAAAAGAAGGCCCTGACTCATCTGGCCAATCAGCATTCCCACACTCTTAGACTCATTGATTGGTTCATAACAGATTTTTTTTTTCTTTCTCTTTCCCCCTCACTCCCCTTCCTCCTTCTTTTAGCATTATATGGGTGTTGAGAGAGAAAGAGAGCATCCTCTTTTCTCTAGATTATGAACTCTACGAAAGGTGTAAGCTTTGTGTTATTGGTTGCCATCTTTGTCACCATGTAGGAGAACTCAGTCTAAAGAATGAAGCTGACATAGAGAAAAGCAAAACTGAAAGTTGGTGAGAAAAAAAGAAAGTTCTGAGACATGGTCTGGCCCACTGGATCCAGCTATGTCTGAAGCCCACATACCCCTTGGATTTCCCAGTTACGTGAGACAACGAAGACACTTCTTATTTGCTTGAGTTGAAATCGACTCAAAGGCAACAGGTTTGGTTTTGTTTGGTTTTTGAGCTTATTCGAGTTGGGCTTAATTACTTTGTCACTTGTGGCTGAAGGAGCCTCCACTCTGGGCCCTCTGGTGGGGAGAGGGAAGGAGGGAGGATGACAGGGGGTGGTGGATTTACCCTGTCCCCTGAACTGAGCCTCCTCCAGGGCACATCTAGAGAGGGAGCACGTGCCTACACTCTTGCCTTCAGGGGTCCTCTTTTGGAGAAGATACGGCAAAGGGATGAGTCAGGTAAGAGCTCTCCCAAGTCCTTTAGTTCATCTGGCCCAATCCCTCCCCTTGTTTCAAAGATCCGCTCAGGTCTCTCCTTTGTCCTTGACTCTGGAAGTCAACAGTATAATACCTTCACTGCCAGCACACATAGCTTACTGCCCTTGTGACTTCCCCAGCATGGGGAAACCCTCTTCCAGTCATGGAAGGACTAACCAACCCCTGAGTTACCCCATTTAATACCTGATAAACTGGGGTAGGTAAAGTGGATTGGCTACTGTCCTTGCCTGGAGCCTGGTGAGGGAAAATTCACCCCTGCCTTCCTGTAGGGGGTGGGGAGGGGCAGTCATCCTTTCCCAGTGAGTAAAGGCTGATCAATGGAATAGAATGAATATGCACAAACAGTGGATGATGGGAACCACAGGCAGGATGGAGCAGGCACAGGAGATGAAGTTTAGGAAGAGGCAGGTGACGGAACTGACCATAAGGAAATGGAATTCATGTCCTATGCAAGTCTGGATAAGAATTCGCAAACAAGAGCAACACTTGGCCTTTGGGAAATTCTTTTAGCCCAAAGGTATCCAGCATGGCACGGAATGGCCGGGGAGAAGGGAAAAGAGAGGTGGAGACAGCTTGAGGGCTAGGAGATTGCTTTCTTGCCTTCTTAATTATCTAGTGCTCCTATAACAGAAATACCACAAGTGGATGGCTTTAACAGAAATTTATTCTCTCACAGTCTAGGAGGCTAGAAGTCTGAATTCAGGATCCCAGCATCAGGGGAAGGCTTTCCCTCTCTGTCAGCTCTGGGGGAAGGCCCTTGTCATCAATCTTCCCCGGTCTAGGAGTTTCTCAGTGCAGGGACCCCAGGTGCAAAGGATGTGCTCTGTTCCTGGTTCTTCTTTCTTGGTGGTAGGAGTTCCCTCTCATCTTTGCTTGCTTCTCTCTATTACATCTCAAAAGAGATTGACTCAAGATACAACCTAGATTGTGTCCTTCCTCATTAATATAACAGCCTCTTACCCTAAAGAGCAGCTGGTGGATTTAAACTGCCGACCTTTTGGTTAGCACCCAAATGCTTAACCAATACACCACCAGGGATCCACAAAAGATTAGCACTAATAATTAGAAGAACATAAATTAAAACAAAGAGATGCCATTTTTTACTTATCAGATTGGCACAGATGAAAAAAAATTGATATGACTCGGTGCTGGTGAGGGTGTGGGCATCATCAGAACACCATAGGTAGGATGCAAACTGGAACAAACTTTATGGAAGGCAACTTGGTAATCTTTATTAATATGCAAAACTTTCATGGCCTTTGACCCAGCAATTCTACTTCTAGGGATTGATCATACATACTCTTACACAAATTCTCAAAGATACGTATTCAAAAATATTCACTTTGGCATTATTCCTTTGTCGTTGCTTTTTGTTTGCTTAGCAAAGGCTAAGGCTTAGAAGCTGTTGATGGATGGAGGTAGCTGTCACCCCTTCTCCTAATAAGATATGATGTTTGGGCCTTGGACTTTGCTGACTGGGGCTGGACAGCACTCTCCCTGAGGGATGTAGCTGCATCCATAAATTGTGTAGGAGCAGAGCAAAGAGGCTGGAGAAAAAGAGTTTGGGACATTGACTTCTTCCCATTGGGAATTCAAGTTATTGAAACTGTGTATGATAGGCTAAGGAGACCCTGACTGAGGTCGAGTGGCAAGGAAGTCCCAGAGCAGAAATCTGCCATAAGGAAGAGGGAATCTGGATGGTTAGGGGTTAGCTTATTGTAGGGGCAGTGCTGGCTATGTGGTAGAATTCTCAGCTTCCATGCAGGAAGACCCAGGTTTCATTTCCTGCCAATGGGCAGTCACCACCCCTCTGTCAGTGGAGGCTTAGGTGCGGCTATGATGCTGAACAGGTTTCAGTGGCGCTTCCAGACTAAGGCAGACTAGGAAGAAAGGCCTGGTGGCCTCCTTCTGGAAATGAACCAAGGAAAACCTATAGATCACAATGGAATTGCCAACTGGGTGGAAGCTAACGACAAGCTTATTGGAAGCTAAGGCACAGGGATAATGCTGAAACTCTTTTACACTCATTCGTCTTTCTACCATGGGTCTATTCTGGCTCCCTGTGTGTGTGGACTGAGAGAGCTATGTGATTACCAAGAGTGATAGTTGGTAACTTGGTAGCTTTGCTGGAGGACTCTCTTCTCATTGGTCCCGACAAGGCAGTGCATTCCTTAGCCTGGACAAATCAGCACAGATGCTTCAGAGAAGTTTAGAGTCAACAGACAAGTGAGGGGAACTGCCCCAAGGACAGGAGCAACAGTCTTGTGAGTCCTCTGGACTATTTGGAGGGAAATCTTGGGAAATACTGAATTCTCTGCCAATTTGTCAAGACGCATTGCAATTTGGGTATTAATGACATGTTTTCTAGGCTTTTGGGTAATATTAAGAGTATCGAAAATTGGAAACAACCTAGATGGTATGATGGTACATTATGTAGCCTTCTTTCTTTCTTTCTTTCTTTTTAAATGGCAAGGGAAAATGATCACTATTTACTATTAGGTGGAAGAGAGAAGTTTTACAATATGAGCTCAATCTACATATATAAATATATGTGTATATGAACACACGTGGAAGCAGCAGTCAAGAAATCAAATGATGAATTGCATTGGGCAAATCTGCTGCGAAAGACCTCTTTAAAGTGTTAAAAAGCAAAAATGTCACTTGGAGGAAGAAGGTGCACCTGACCTAAGCTATGATATTTTCAATTGCCTCCTATGCATGCGAAAGCTGGGCAATGAATAATGAAGACCAAAGGAGAATTGATGCCTTTGAGTTATGGTGTTGGCGAAGAATACTGAATATACTATGGCCTGCCAGAAGAATGAATAAATCTGTCTTAGAAGAAGTACAGCCAGAGCGCTCCTTAGAAGTGAGGATGGCGAGACCACGTCTCATATACTTTGGACATGTGATAAGGAGGGACCAGTCCCTGGAGAAGGACATCATGCTTGGTAAAGTAGAGGGTCAGAGAAAAAAAGGAAGACCTTCAATGAGATGGATTGACACAGTGCTGCAACAATGATCCCAAACATAGCAACAACTGTGAGGACGGCACAGGACATAGAGCGGCCACGAGTCAGAGCCAACTCAACAGCACCTAACAACAACGACATATAAAAGAAATTGATTTCTATGGATAAAAGTGCTTAGAAAAAAGACCAGAATGAAATATATCAAGTGTTTACGACGTCTCTATGTGATGAGATTATTGGGGATGTTTATTTTACTACATTTTTTAATTTTTCTAAAATATCTATACTGAACACATTATATGTTATATGCTGTTTCTTAAAAAATGAACAAAAGTATTTATTATATGTTATATGGGGCAGTTCTACTCTGTCCTATAAAGTCACTATGAGTCGGAATCGACTCGACGGCAGTGGGTTTTTTTTTTTTTTTTTTTTTGGTTTAGATAAACAAAGCAAAAAATGTATTTTGAGACAGGGAAAGAAAACTAGCATCTATATCATGCCTCCCATGTATCAGGCCACCAGGCCAGGTATTTGCATACATCAACTCTAGAAAGTTTATAAATAAGCATATTCTTCGTGCCTCTTCTCTGAGAGCAGCAGGAAGCATCGTGCAACGATGGGGTCAGGCAGGTCCAGCAGGGGAATAATTTCTTCTTGAGCGCTGGGAGGCCTTTCCTGCCTCCCACCAAGCAGATGGATCACTGTCCACCATCTGGATCCTCCTCTTCCCTTGCACTGAAATAGCGACCCAGTGGGCAAGGGGACAAAGCCATGGACTATTGAAAACTTGACTGAAGGAGATAGTGGAGCCCACGTCAATACAGTCTTAAAACTCTGATAAGTACAGAAGCTAAATTCAAGTATGAAAAGGGCTGTAAACGTAGAAAGGAGTTAGACGATATGTGTCACACTTGATGGTAGAAATAGGGCCTTCGTGGGTGATGAGATTGGACCTCAGTATGAGAAAGAACTTGGTCACATGGGAAGTAATGAGCTTCCATTGCTGGAATTATGCAAGAGGTAACTACCCGGGAGGTTCAAAGGAGGTTCCCACACTGGGCAGGAGTTTGTTGTAGAATCCAGGTGACCTCTGAGCTCCTATTACTCTCTATCCCACTGCCCCCTGGATCTGGAGGAGAAGTTGTTAATCCCTTCAGCTGATTGAGACACCTGTGGGAGTGGCCTCCTGGAAGCCAGGCCAAACTTTGTTGCCTAATATGTGACTCTAATAGTGGAAATTTTACTGAGCAGGAAGGGGGAGTGGTCAGAGTAGGGCCAGCCTGGCCTGATAAGGGAGATACTTGGGGAAGGTGGGCCTTTGGACCCCGTAAGTTGGGTTCCCACTATCCATACTTCAAGTCCATACTTTGGTGGCTTGTGTGTTGCTGTGATGCTGGAAGCTATGTCACAGATACTTCAAATACCGGCAGGGTCCACCCATGGTGGACAAGTTTTAGCAGAGCTTTCAGACTAAGAGAGACTAGAAGGAAAGGCCTGATGATCTACTTCCAAAAACTAGCCGATGAAAACCTTGTGGATCACAACAGAACATTGTCTGACTTGCTAGCTTTAGGAACATCATCAGGAGGGATCAACTGCTAGAGGAGGACATGGTGTTTGGTGAAGTAGAGGGCCATCGAGGGTGAGGGAGACCCTGGGTGACATGGATTAAAAGCACAATGGCCACAATGATGGACTCAAACATGCCTGTGATTATGAGGATGATGCAGGACCTGGGAACATTTGGCTCTATCGTATATAAGGTCTCCGCGAGTTGGAATCAATTCAGTGGCAGCTAACAACAAGAAGTCAGTTTCTATGAGTGGCCATCCACTCTGCCTTTCTTAGAACCTACCCTAGAACTCATCTCACAGGGCAACTTTGATGGAAACACGGGACATTTTGTCCTGTGTGGCTGTCACCTGCCCACTGATACACCCTCACAAATGGCAGATGTTTGTATGTGGAAACCCTGACGTGTAGTGGTTAAGAGCTACAGCTGCTAACCAAAAGGTCAGCAGTTCAAATCTACCAGGTGCTCCTTGGAAAGCCTATGTGGCAGTTCTACTCTGTCCTGTAGGGTCACTATGAGTCAGAATTGACTCACTGGCAACGGGTTTAGCTCTTTTGGTTTTGCAGTGTGGAGGGGGAGGATATCAAAAAACAAAACATGAACAAAAAATACAGCAACAAAAAAGTTTACAACAACAAGATCTTACAGGCTAGCTGATGAGATGAGACCCATGCAGATAAATGTAGGGGAAAGAATAGGAGCTTGGGTGTCAGAGTGACCTGATTCATATCCTGTCTCTGGCACTTACTAGCTAGGCAGTTATTAGGCAACTACTTTATCTATCTGATACTCATTTTCCTCATCTGTAAAATGAGGTCGATAAGACCTGTTTCACAAGATTGCTGTAGAAACTAAAGATAATATATATATAAAATGACTGGTGCAGAGTCTGGCATAAAATAAACCTTAATAAATTGCAGCTATTGCTGTAGAACCAGTTATTTTTGCTACAGAACAAATAACTTGGGAAGAAGCAACTGTAAGTGAACTTGAAAGGCAAAGAGCCTAAATATTAGTGTGGGGAAGCTTCATTCATTCATGACAAAGACCTCTGAGCGCTTACTAACTGCTAGGCACTATGCTATAGTGCTGGGTATCAAAACAGATGTGTACCTGCTCTAGTGGAGCTTACAGTGGAGTAGAGTTGATAGATAATGAACAAATAAACAAAGAGCAATTTATAATCATAAACTGTGATAAGTTCTATCAAGAGAAAGAACAAGGTGCTATAAAGACAACTACAGAAGGTACCTGATTTAGACTGGGTGAGGAGTCAGGGAAACCTCTCAGAAGAAGTAGCCTCTAAGCTAAAGCCTAAAGGAAGAATGGGAGTTAGCTATAGGGAAGAGCCTTCCAGGCTAAGGGTACAGGATGTGCAAGGCTCTGAGAGGTGGGAAATGCTGGCATGTTTAGGAACTGAAAGAAGACCAGTGTGTCTGGGGCATGGTGAGTAAATAGTAAAAATGTCGGGGAATGTGGACAGGGGCTGGAAACCATGGTAAGGAATCAGTCTTTTATCTTAAGGGGCTGGATGTCATCGATGGGTATTAAGTTGAGAAATGATGTGAGTAGATTGTTTTTTTAAGATCACTCTGGCTGTTTTGTGGGGAATGGGTTGGGCAAGACTGGAGGTGGGAAGATAGTTGTAGTTCAGACAGGAAACAAAAGGTGCCTTGGGTCAGGGTGAGGGGCAGAGATGGAGAGAAATGATCAGATTCAAGAGTTATGTTGAGGTACAGCCTATACAATCTGGTGATGGAATAGACATGAAGCGCGAGGTGGAAGGAGTCCAGGGGACTTCAGCAACCTGGTGGATGGAGGTGCCACTTACAGAGATGGGGAGAAACTGGGGAGCTGAGCCTTGAGCTGGTCTTTCAACTTGGGCAAGGTTTGGAAAGGCAGCAGGGAAGACGGAAGGGAGAGCATTCCAGGAAGGAATTATCAGAATCCAGGTGAAGAGGTAGGAATGAGCTTGCCTCATGCTATGTAGGTGGCTCAGAGTAGGGCAAGATCTACCAGGAGAGAAGGGTGTGTGTTGGGCCATAGAGTGTGAAACAGGAGTAGGGCAGGAGCTGGGGTGGGGCCCAATGACCTGGGGCCTCTGGAGCTAGGCAGGGGTATCAGTCTGATGTCAGAGAGGGTAGAAAACCCTATAGCTTCTTGGGCCAGCAGCCGTCCAGTCAACCACTTTCAAAGTTCCAGTACTGTGCCAGGAGCTGGGAAAACATGAATAAGCAACCACAAAACATGTGCTCCCTTAAAATATTTACTGACCACCCACTCTGTGCTCAGCAAGATAATAGTAATTTGGGATGTTTATAAAGTCTTGCGGCTTCAAGGACTACTTTCTTCTTGGTTTCTTCCAACTTCATTGGCTATTCCTTCTGTCTCCTTTGATGGTTCTTAGGCTTTGATGGGCATCTAAAAGATGAGAGCAGGAGAGCTCAGACTTCAGCCCCTTCTCTTCTCCCCCTTCACTCTTTCTTTTGGTAGCCTCAGCAGCTCCATGGCTTTAAAAAACCATCTATATGCAGTCCTATTTATTAAAATGTATTATCTCCCTAGCCTATTTCCTGAGTTCCAGACTTGTATTTTCAGCTTCCCACCTGACAACTCCACTTGAGCCGTCGAGTCGATCCCAACTGATAACGACCCTATAGGACAGAATAGAACCGCCCCATAGAGTTTCCAAGGAAGTTACGTTACAGGCATCTGAAATTTAACATGTTCAAGACAAAAATCTCCAGTCCCCTTCACCCCAACTCATTTCTTCTCTTTTGCCAGCTGAGTGAGGAATACCTCCCAGTTACCACGGCAAACACCTAGGAGGCATCTTTGATTTCTCATTCCATATCCAATCTATCAGCAAGCACTGTCAGTTCTATCCCCAGACAAATCCAGAATCCATTGACTTCTACCATCCACTACCACCACCACCCCAATCAAGCCCTCCCTATCTCTTTCTGGACTATATCAAAAGCCTCTTCACTTATCTTCCCGGTTCCCAGGCAATCCAATTCTCCACAGACCAGCCACTGTGATCTGTGTAAGCCACAAATTTGTTAAAGCTGGTTAAAACCCTCCAGTGGCTGTCCACTGTGCTTCAGAATAAAATCAAAGCTGCTTTCTGCAGCATCTTGCCTAGCGCATGGCTCTCACCTCATCTTCTACAACTAACTTCTTCCTCTCTACCCCCAATGACTGCTCTTTGGACACGTTGGTTTTCTCTGTTTCTAGAACAGACCAACCTTGTGCCCACCTTAGTGCCTTCACATGTAGAATTTGCTCTCTCTGGAACACTCTTCCATGAATCTTCTCATCATGCAGATCTTAGTTCAAATGTTACCACCCTATCGGATGTCCCCTCCCCACTGCCAATCACTCTCTAGCGCAGATTTTGTTCATAGCACTCATGTATATCAGAAACAGGCATATTTATTTATTCATTTGATTAAATAGAATAAATATATTTGTTTATTCATTTTATGTTACTTACGTATTCATTTTTCATTTATTACTCATTTTAGTCATATTTATTGTCTCCTCCACTGAAATGCAAGTTTTGAGAGAGCTGGATCTTGTCTGTCCTGCTCACTGCTCTATCTCCTACTCCTAGAGTAGTACCAGGCACCCAGTGGAGCTCAGTAAATATTTGTTCAGTGAGTGAATATATGCTTTAGATGTGTTTCTGGTCTTCTTATGTGGCAT
Organism: Elephas maximus indicus; assembly: GCF_024166365.1. Lineage (NCBI taxonomy): Eukaryota > Metazoa > Chordata > Mammalia > Proboscidea > Elephantidae > Elephas > Elephas maximus. Next base: position 13,915,101 of record NC_064828.1, on the reverse strand, counting down.
GACCAGCCACATGAAGAGTTACATAAGAACACAGGGCAGGAAACAGTAACTCCAAGAGCTGACTCACTGCTAACCTGATAAGCCAATATTTGCAGAGATGTTGCTGAATGGCACTATGCTACCCACCAAGGGGAGCCTCTAATTGGGCCCTAGAAAGACAAAGGCATAACCAATGGGGTGGTCTTGGAGAAGAACCCATCAAGGATCAAAATGGTGGGTAGATGAGAACTATTAGAAGATTGGTGGGTCATTGTGGTTTGCTGAGAATTTTTGATGTAAGTAACTGTGGACTCCGCTGTCACCAAATGTGCACACATCCTCCCAATCATGTATGTCACCATACATACACTCCCCAACATCACACACCCTCCTGCAGAGCTGACTGTCATTCTTTTAGCTTGCTCAGATACTTCACAAAGGTCTCGGGAAATGTCCAATGGGCCAGTTTCTGAAAAATTCCATGGAAATTTGGAAAAATAAAGCATCTATAAAAACTATGACATTTTAGAACACATTCTTTTGTGGTTACGAGAGGAAGGAGGAAGGAAGGGTGGGAGAGGGGTATTCACTAATTAGATAGTAGATAAGAACTACTTCAGGTGAAGGGAAGGACAACACTCAATACAAGGGAGATCAGCACAACTGGACTAAACAAAAAGCAAAGAAGTTTCCTGAATAAACTGAATGCTTCGAAGGCCAGCATAGCAGGGGCAGGGGTTTGGGGACCATGGTTTCAGAGGACAGCTAAGTCAATTGGCATAATAAAATCTATTAAGAAAACATTCTGCATCCAACTTTGAAGAGTGGTGTCTGGGGTCTTAAACGCTAGCAAGCAGCCATCTAAGATGCATCAATGAGTCTCAACCCACCTGGATCAAAGGAGAATGAAGAACACCAAGGACACAAGGTAATTACAAGCCCAAGAGACAGAAAGTGCCACGTGAACCAGAAATTACATCATCCTGAGACCAGAAGGAATAGACGGTGCCTGGCCACAACCGATGAATGCCCTGACAGGGAACACAACAGAGAACCCCTAAGGGAGCAGGAGAACAGTGGGATGCAGACCCCAAATTCCTATAAAAAGACCAGACTTAATGGTGTGACTGAGACTAGAAGAACCCTGGTGGTCATGGACCCCAGACCTTCTATTGGCCCAGGACAGGAACCATTCCCAAAGCCAACTTGTCAGACATGGATTGGACTGGACAATGGGTTGGAGAGGGATGCTGGTGAGGAGTGAGCTACTTGGATCAGATGGACACTTGAGACTATATTGGCATCTCCTGTCTGGAGGGGAGATGGGAGGGTAGAGGGGGTTAGAAGCTGGCAAAGTGGACATGAAAAGAGAGAGTGGAAGGAGGGAGTGGGCTGTCTCATTGGGGGGAGAGTAATTGGGAGTATGTAGCAAGGTGTATATGTGTTTTTATGTGAGAGACTGACTTGATTTGTAAACTTTCACTTAAAGCATAATAAAAATTATATAAAAAAAAATCCCTACAGCAAAAAATATATATAGGTTCCAACTTCTTTTCCTGCAATACATGAAAAAGATTTCTCCATTGTCTTCTTATAATCAGTGTAGCTATAGGGAAGTCTGGTATCACTCTGATTCTTGTTTCAGGTGACCTGATTTTTCTCTCTGAAAACTTTTAGAATTTTAAAAATTTGCCACAGTTTGTGTAGGTATGGGTCTTCCCTTACCTAACCTGTTTTCCTGGTTAGCTCTTTCAATCTAAGTTTTTTCACCTTTCTTTAATTCTAAGAAATTCATCAGTGTTTTTTCCCCCCCAAAACCTCTCTCCTCTTTTTTTTTTTTCTTCGAGGGGGTTGTATTTCCATTATCTAAAGGATGGCACTTCCAGTTCTAACCTATATACACTTAACTTTTATAAATATTAACCTCTTTATCCTTTTCTGCTATCTTCTGGCAGAGTTTCTTAAATGATCTTCCAGCTCACAAATGCAGTTTTCAGCCAGCTCCATTCTGCTAATCATCCCGTTCATTGTGTCCTTTATTTCATACTCAATATTTTCACTTGGTTCTTTTTCATAACTTCTTACTCCTGCTTCATCTTATTGATACCCTCCTTTATCTTCTTGAAGATGTTTATTATGCTCATTAATTTTTAAAAATTTATTTGTACTGTTCTTTCTGCTTTCTGAAGCATAATTTATTCAGTTTCTTGTCTTTCTCTTATAATTCATATTTTTCAGATATGTGGTATCATGCATTGAATTATGTCCCCCCAAAAATGTGTGTATCAATTTGGCTCGGCATGATTCCCAGTAGTGTGTGATTTTCCTATATGTTGTAAATCCCGCCTCTATGATGTTAATGAGAGGGGACAGGTGGGAGTTGTATTAGAGAGGCAGGACTCAATCTACAAGACTGGATTGTGTCTTGATGCAATTTCTTTTGAGATATAAAAGAGAAAAGTGAGCAGAGAGACAGAAGGACCTCCTACCACCAAGAAAGCAGTGCTGGGAGAAGGGTGCATCCTTTGGACCTGGGGTCCCTGTGTAGAGAAGCTCCTAGGCCGGGGTAAGATTGATGAAAAGGCCAACAGAAAGGAAAAGCCTTCCCCTGGAACTGACACTGTAAATTTGGACTTTTAGACTACTTCACTGTGAGAAAATAAACTTCTCTTTGTTAAAGCCAAAAAAAAAAAAAACTATGACATTTCGTCATTAAATCTTAATAAATTATGGCACATACACAAGATGAAAAATTGTTCAACCCCTGAAATGATAATTATGAAATTTAGATAGCAATCTGGAAAACATCCATGACTATAATTTTAGATCATAGATATGGTATAAATATTACCAGCACACACACATAAACGTTAAGGAGAAAAAAGGCTGAAAGGGAATAATTGCTGTATTTTTACAAAAATAATGCATACCTTGTGTTTGTTTGCCAACATCACCCTCCCACTTGAGGTATTTTCATAGGTGTCCTGATTTTTTTTATAGCAACATGTAAAAAAAATTTGCATAGCAGTGCACAGGAAAATACCTCCAGGAGAAGGGTAGCACACAAACATAGAAGGCATGCGTTATTTGAATGAAAATACAGTAGGTTAATGAAATTATGGTAGACACCCCCTTGTTATTTTCCAAACATATTTGGAAATTACTTTTACATCTATAATAATGAAAATATTAAAATTAAGTACAATGTTGGGGAGTTATTGCTTAAGGAGTACTGAGTTTCTGTTTAAAAAAATCTGTTGTCGTCGAGTCGATTCCGACTCATAGGACAGAGTAGAACTGCCCCATAAGGCTGCCAAGGAGCTGCCGGTGGATTCGAACTGCCAACCTTGACGAAAAATGTGTGGAAATGGAAAGTGGTGATGATTGCACAACGTGATGAATTTAATTTATGCCACTTAATTTTGCACTTGGTGCCTTGATGGCAGGGTGGTTAAGAGCTTGGCTGCTAACCAACAAGTCAGGTGTTGGGTAATTGTATAATTAAAAATGGTTAAAATAGCAAACTTTTATTTATATGTATTTTACCACAAAAAATTGTCTGAAAATTAAATATGATGTCTTTTTGTGATTGTTTATGCCCCAGCCATGTATCCTTTCTGTTCTCCCCTCAAGCAGTTGGAGACAAGGAGCTATGGACACAGCCTTATTCCTGCCCCCTGACAGGCTTGAAGATGAGGGTCTAGAAGGAGGAAATAATAACAATGTCACAATAACAACAACAATTGACCAGCATGTTCCAGGAACTGCACTAAGTAAGCATGGTATTTAATCCTCACATCAGCGTTTTTCCACAGATGAAGAAACTGAAGTTTAACGTGATAAGGAACATATCTGTCAAATGACCAAGCAAGGTATCACCCCCAGGTCTGATTCCAAAGTCCACAATCTTTACCACTTTAACGCAGACAACACTTTTACAGATACCAAACCATTAGGTTTTTACTGCTTCCGTACCTTTTCAGCTAGCCACTTCTAAGTGTGAGTCAGGAGGTTTACGATGCGAGGCAGGCATGGGCAGGCCCTTGACCTCTTTAGCAAGGCAATGAGCAGGAAAGCAGAGTGTGGACAGGAGAAGTTGTCTCCGTTCCCATCTCCGCCTTCAGCATATCAAGAACAAACAAGAAAGCAGCCATCAACAGATGAATGGATAAACAAAATGTGGAACTTTCATAGAATGGAATATTACTCAGCCATAAAGAGATATGAAGTCCTGATATACTCCACAACATGGATGAATCTTGACAATATGCTGAGTGAAGTCAGTCAGTCACAAAAGGACAAATACCGTATGATCCCACTTATGTGGAATATCTAGAATAAGCAAATGTGTAGAGACTAAAGTTTATTAGTGACTCCCAGGGGTGGGAGAGAAGGGCAATCATTGTTTAGGAAGTAGTAAATATCTGTTAATGGTGATGGGAAAATTGGAAATTGGTGTCACTGAATTGTTGTTGTTAGGTGCGGTCAAGTTTGATTCTGACTCAGAGCCCCTGTACACAACAGAACAAAACACTGCCTGCCCGGTACTGCACCAACCTCACAATCATTGCTATGTTTGAGCCCATTGTTGCAGCCACTGTGTCAATCCATCTCGTTGAGGGTCTTCTCTTTTTCTCTGACCCTCTGCTTTACCAGGCATGATGTCCTTCTCCAGGGACTAGTCCCTCCTGATAACATGTCCAGAGTATGTGAGACAGAGTCTTGCCATCCTTGCTTCTAAGGAGCATTTTGGTTGTACTTTTTCTAAGACAGGTTTATTCATTCCTCCTGCAGTCCATGGTATATTCAATATTCTTCGCCAACACCACAATTCAAAGGCATCAATTCTTTTTTAGTATTCCTTATTCATTGTCCGGCTTTCACATGCATATGAGGTGATTGAAAATACCACGGCTTGGGTCAGGGGCACCTTAGTCCTCAAAGTGACCCCTGAGTGGCCCTCGGTATCCTTCTGTGGTTGAGGCTATGCTGAGAGCTGCAGGTATGAAATGGGGCCCACTGGGCCCAGGCAAGGTGACCCCCTGGTCAGGGCTTAGGGTGGGCCCACCAAGTCAGGGGCCAGACAGAGGAGTCTACAGGGGTGTGGGGTCCAGGAGGCAAGGAAACATGGCCAGTACATCCTGCAAGTGAGGCTCACCACCTGCAGAGCTCTACCTGGCATTGCTGCTGAGCCCATAGCAGCCGGGGGGTTGGGGGGCACCAGAACACTGCCCCCTCCCTCCCCTAATTGCTGGGAGGCTACAGAAGGCTGGGGAGGCAGACCCTGGATTGCCTGATAATCACCTAAAGACACTTCAGTTTTTGCAGCCCACTAAGTTGACCAGATGAGACTTGCTTATTAAGGTTTTCTTTTCACTGACCAACAGATGGGGCTCATGGCAAAGACTAAATCGTATCTTCCATCCACACACCTGAGTGGCAGGTGATTATGCTTATGACTATGCAACTATGCAAGATGGTGCTGTACGCCAAGTGCTCTGCTAGGTCCCTTAATGTGTGATCTTGTTCACACTTCTCGACATCATGTTAAGGGAAAGAGCTTCTATCTCAGATCTCCCATTGCCTAGCTGTGTGACCTTGGAAAATTTCCCTAACCTCTCTGAGCCTCAGTTTCTTCATCGAATGGAGCTACTAATACCTCCCTAGCAGTGTATCAGACACATAGAGAGCACTGTTGATGTTAACAGCTTTTTTGAGCGGGGGTTGTGGGGGGAAGGTAAATATAGGCAGGCATGGGAGGAGGGCTCTTCAGGGAAAGAAAGGAATTAACAAAAACGCAACATCTTTACTTTGCGGCAATGCAGGTGATCAGGGAAGGGACCAGGAGCCCTCTCCCCAGGAATGCAGACATACCTGAGAGCCCCAAGGGGCCATGGGAACCAGGGGTGGGAGCTCGGCAGTTTCCAGGTCCTGTGTATTTTCACACGTGCTGAAATTTCTTCCCGACCTGCTGTCTTCATCCCCTTGCGGGCTCTGTGGAGCAAACACATTATTTCCCAGGCCAGGACAGCCTTCGGAGTTCTGGAGACTCATTTCAGCCACGTCCTCCTCTCTGGGGCTCAAGACAGACTGCAGAGAGCTGGGCTGGTCCTCCATAGTGAGGTGTCCAGGCATCCTCGGGTAGTTTCAAGGGAGTCTGGCAAGAAAGTGAAAGCAATGCCATCAGACTCTTCCTGGAGATAAGCCTGATGAATTATTAAGGAGGTGAAGGGAGTCAGGGCTTAGCCAAAGAAGGAGCCTCACATCTCTGTATTTCAGACAACCTAGGCCTACTTTGGAGAGAAGGTTCTGAGACATGTGAAAGGTAAGAACGGGAGCTAGAATTACGCTCACATAGGGCAGCTCTTGGTCAAGCAAGGTCTGCATTTCAGGGCTTGGAGCCAGGCTCACAGACAGCTCCGCGCTTGTAGCTATTTTTAAAAGCTTGAAACTCAATATATACAGGCAAGATGGTAGGGAGAGGGGAGGGTGTAAGGGCTGTAGGGAAATGCTAAGTCTACCCAGGCCTCTAAAGGACACTCATACAGGAAGGTGAAGCCACTCACCTGGCTCTTGGTTGGCACCCCAAGATCTTTATTCTGGGCCCTGAAAAGAAACACCTGTGTTCAGGGCTGGCGGTGGGGCTATAATTTACACTGCCTCTCATTTCAGCCTTTTCTTTGATTTAATGAGCCCTGGTGGCACGATGGTTAAGAGCTTGGCTGCTACACAAAAGATCGGCATTTGAACCCACCAGCTGCTTCTTGGAAACCCTATGGGGCACCTCTACTCTGCCCTATATAGGGTCGCTATGAGTTGGCATCAACTCCACGGCAACGGATTTGGTTGGTTTATATCTGGCAGCTTAAAGAGAATGCAACATAACTCCTTGTTAAATACAAGAATAAATACAAAAGCCAACCCTCCTTGTGTTCTGTTTACAGCCTTTTAGAAGTGTACATTAGCATGTCCATCTTTCTGTCTCCTCATGTGCTAGCTCTGAGTTCTTGGGCTTCGTGTCCAGTTGGAACACTCACCTCCAGCACCTATTATAGGATGCTTTTTTGCTAGGCTGTGTTTCCTGCAGTGACTGTCTCTGGTTCTAACCAGCCCTGTCAGGAGCCAAGCAGCAGCCAGACCCACAGTCAGACTGACCACAGGCCACAGAATCGTGTGTTTGGGGAGGGTGGGTTAGAAGTGTGTAAGTTGTCATATTTCTGTTTGCTACTATTTGGAAAACAATAACTTGAATGATGGTAGCAATAATGGTGACAAAAGGAGCTGATGTTCTTTAAAACCCACCCGTAGCCCCTCTATGAATCAAAAGCAGTTTGGAAGTTCAATGTCGCTATGTCCACAAATTCTTAGTGAAGGACCATTTGGAGCAGAGCCCAGACCAGACTTCTAATAGCATGATCACCAGGTGTTTATTACTCACAGAATGAACAGGACAGTGGTGAGTAGAACAGCACACATCGTCCTCAGCCTAGGTTCCCTGAAGTTAGGCTCCTGTCTACAGAGTTAGATCGCATCCAAGCATGTTCCAGTCCGCATCTTGGGAGGAGAACTTTAAATTTCTCTCTTAGGATTGAATACGAATCGGACAGCCATGTCTATACGCCAAATAACATGTACAGAGAGCAGGCAAAGAAAGGGGCAATAAAAGGGAGTAATAAGAGGTAAAGGGTGTTAATTAAAGTGGAAGGCAGGTGGAGCCAAGATGGTGGAATAGACAGACGCTTCCGGCGAGCTGTCTTTACAACAAAGACCGGAAAAAACAAGCGTAAGGAGTATATTTGTGACAGGCTGGGAGCCCTGAGCTTCAAAGGCAAGCTTAGAAAACGAACTGAGGGGCAGGGGGAGGAAGAGACCAATTCGGAAGCAGAGAGGAGTTACTGCACCTGAATTGCGGGGAGCCCTCAGGCACCATTCCTGGAGCGGTGGTGGCGGCGGCAGGCTGGTACTAGTGTTTGGCCGCAGTTTCCTCGGGGAGAAGCAGCCAGCCACACAGCCCACTCACACCTCTGGAACCTGAGGAGAACGGGGCGCTCTCGGTAAAAGCTAAGTACTTGCATATAGTTTAATGCGCCCCCCCCCCCCCCCCCCCCCGCAAACCGGCTTCAGCAGCTGAATTCCTTGGGCCTGAGATAGGCCTTGTTGAGCACCTAGAGCCATCCTCCCAGCCTTGGGGCAGGAAAAAATTTGCGTTTGGAGGAAAAGATAATTTGCTAGCTCCACTAACCGGGGGAGCTCAGGAGAGAAGCAGCTCCTGTCCAGGCATAAACCTTCCGTGGACTTTGAGCACCTTTCCCTTCTGCATGGACCTGTGTGGGCCTATTTTGGGAGAATAGGCCCTTGTTGGCAGACTCCAACCATTTCAGCTGTGCGGCAGAGAGGTGGGTGTTTAATGTTTGACATTGCTTTGCCTATTAAACAAGGTCCCCATCTATCCATATCAGGGACCTAAGGACTGGTAGCTCCATTCAGGTCACCCAGCAAACTGTGACAGGGGTCCAAGGATAACTGGTACCTCCCAGCCCTTACAACCAAAAACTTTTGGTGTCCATGGTCCATCTGCAGAACCCGCCCACCTGTACGCTCTAGGGAACAGGGACGCGCTTTCCTCAGAGACACTCGGGGATTGGTTCTCAGCCCCCTGCCTTGTTCAGAGCATGACCCCCTGCTGCAATCAGATACCAGTATATACGCCAATCACCCCTGCCCCTCTAAGACTGTAGGACAGAGTCTGTACCACACACTTGATGATCAGCTACCTGGAAACCTGAGCTGAATTCATACAAGAAAACTGAATGGACTCGTAGACTGATACACGTGATAACAGCTCTAGCCAACTGGGGATAGGATGTCAGAGCTCCAAAGGCAAAAATAATCAAGCTAGCTCACTCAACCAACCAATAGGGGTATATACCAAAACAAAACAAAGCAAGCAGCTACGACACAGTAAGCAAGCATAAACTAATACAATAACTTATAGATGGCTCGGAGACAATAGTCAACATCAAATCACATAAAGAAACAGGCCATGATCACCTCAACAGGCTCTCAAAACAAAGAATCCAGGGTTCTTCTAGATGAAAGTGCATTCCTGGAATTACCAGAGCCAGAATACAAAAGTTTAATATACAGAACCCTTCAAGACATCAAGAAGGAAATGAGGCAATACGCAGAACAAGCCAAGGAACACACAGATAAAGCAATTGAAGAAATTAGAAAGATTATTCAGGAACATAATGAAAAGTTTAATAAGCTGGAAAAATCCATAGACAGGCAGCAATCAGAAAATCAGAAGATTATCAATAGAATTACAGAAGTAGACCACACAATAGAAAGTCAGAGGACCAGAATTGAGCAAGTAGAAGCCAGGATTTCTGAACTCAAGGATAAATCACTTGGCACTAATATATTTGAAGAAAAATCAGATAAAAGAATTTTAAAGAATGAAGAAACCTTAAGAATCATGTGGGACTCTATCAAGAGAAATGACCTACGAGTGATTGGAGTACCAGAACAGGGAGGGATAACAGAAAATACAGAGAAAATTGTTGACGATTTGTTGGCAGAAAACTTCCCTGACGTTGTGAAAGATGAGAAGATATCTATCCAAGATGCTCATCGAACTCCACATAAGGTGGATGTTCAAAGAAAGTCACCAAGACATATTATAATCAAGCTTGCCAAAACCAAAGATAAAGAATTATAAGAGCAGTGAGGGATAAATGAAAAGTCACCTACAAAGGAGAACCAACAAGAATAAACTCGGACTACTCGGCAGAAACCATGCAGGCAAGAAGGCAATGGGATGACATATTTAAGAAATTGAAGGAAAAAAATTACCTGCCAAGAATCATATATCCATCAAAACTGTCTCTTAAATATGAAGGTGAAATTAAGACATTTCCAGATAAACACAAGTTTAGTGAATTCGTAAAAACCAAACCAAAACTACAAGAAATACTAAGGGGAGTTCTTTGGTTAGAAAATCAATAATATCAGGCATCAACGCAAGACTAGAACACTGGGCAGAGCAACCAGAAGTCAACCCAGACAGGGAAATCCAAAAAACAAAGCAAGATTATTTGAAAAAAAAAAAAAAAAAAAAGCTCAAAACAGGGTAACAGCGATGTTATTATATAAAAGAAGACAACATTAGAATAATAAAGAGGGACTAAGACATGTAATCATATACCTTCCATATGGAGAGGAAGATACGGTGATACAAAGAAATAAAAGTTAGTTTTAAATTTGGAAAAATAGGGATAAATAATAAAGTAACCACAAAGGAGACAAACTATCCTACTCATCAAAATAAAATACAAGAAAAAATAGAGACTCAGCAGAAACAAAATCAACAATGACAAATACGAGGAAAGGACAACATATAAAGATAATCTACTCAGCACATAAAATTAAATGGGAAAAAGAAACTGTCAACAACACACACACAAAAAAAAATCACAATGATAGCACTAAATTCATACCTATCCATAATTACCCTGAATGTAAATGGACTAAATGCACCAATAAAGAGACAGAGAGTGGCAGAATGGATTAAAAAATGAGATCTGTCTATATGCTGCCTATAAGAGACACACACTAGACTTAGAGACACAAACAAACTAAAACTCAAAGGATGGAAAAAAATATATCAAGCAAACAACAATCAAAAAAGAGCAGAAGTGGCAATATTAATTTCTGACAAAATAGACTTTAAAGTTAAATCCATCATAAAGGATAAGGAAGGACACTATATAATGATTAACAGGACAATAAACCAAGAAGATATAACCATATTAAATATTTATGCACCCAATGACAGGGCTGCAAGATACGTAAAACAAACTCTATCAGCACTGAAAAGTGAGATAGACAGCTCCACAATAATAGTAGGAGACTTCAACACACCACTTTCGGTGAAGGACAGGACATCCATAAAGAAGCTCGATAAAGACACGGAAGATCTAAATGCCACAATCAAGCAACTTGACCTTATATACATATACAGAACACTCCACCCAACAGCAACCAAGTATACTTTCTTTTCTAGTGCGCATGGAACATTCTCTAGAATAGACCACATATTAGGTCATAAAGGAAGCCTTAGCAGAATACAAAACATTGAATATTACAAAGCATCTTCTCTGACCATAAGGCCATAAAAATGGAAATCAATAACAGCAAAAGCAGGGCAAAGAAATCAAACACTTGGAAACTAAACAATACCCTGCTCAGAAAAGACCGGATTATAGAAGACATTAAGGATGGAATAAAGAAATTCATAGAATCCAATGAGAATGAAAACACTTCCTATCGGAACCTTTGGGACACAGCAAAAGCGGTGCTCAGAGGCCAATTTGTATCAATAAATGCACACATCCAAAAAGAAGAAAGGGCCAAAATCAAAGAATTATCCCTACAACTTGAACAAACAGAAAGAGAGCAACAAAAGAAACCCAAGGAACCAGAAGAAAACAAATAATAAGAATTAGAGCTGAACTAAATGAAATAGAAAACAGAAAAACAATTGAAAGAATTAACAAGACCAAAAGCTGTTTTTTTGAAAAAATCAACAGAATTGATAAACCACTGGCCAAACTGACAAAAGAAAAACAGAAAAGAAGGCAAATAACCTGAATAAGAAATGAGATGGGCGATATTACAACAGACCCAACTGAAATTGAAAGAATCATATCAGATTACTATGAAAAACTGTAACAAATTTGAAAACCTAGAAAAACGAATGAATTCTTAGAAACACACTACCTACCTAAACTAACACAAACAGAGATAGAACAACTAAACAGACCCATAACAAAAGAAGAGATTGAAAAGGTAATCAAAAAACTCCCCCCACAAAAATAGCCCTGGTCTGGATGGCTTCACTGCAGAGTTCTACCAAGCTTTCACAGAAGAGTTAACACCACTACCACTAAAGGTATTGCAGAACATAGAAAAGGACAGAATACTACCAAACTCATTCTATGAAGCCACCATATCCCTGATACCTAAACGAGGTAAAGACACCACAAGAAAAGAAAATTATAGACCTATGTCCCTCATGAATGTAGATGCAAAATTTCTCAACAAAATTCTCGTCAATAGAATTCAACAACATATCAAAAAAATAATTCACCACGACCAAGTGGGATTCATACCAGGTATGCAGGGATGGTTCAACATTAGAAAAACAATTAATGTAATCCGCCACATAAATAAAACAAAAGATAAGAATCACATGATTTTATCAGTTGATGCAGAAAAGGCATTTGACAAAGTTCCATGCCCATTCATGATAAAAACTCTCAGCAAAATAGGAATAGAAGGGAAATCCCTCAACATAATAAAGGGCATCTATACAAAGTGAACAGCCAACATCACCCTAAATGGAGAAAGCCTGAAAGCATTCTCATTGAGATCGGGAACCAGACAAGGATGTCCTTTATCACCGCCCTTATTCAACATTGTGCTGGAGATCCTAGCCAGAGCAATTAGCCTAGATAAAGAAATAAAGAGCATCCAGATTGGCAAGGAAGAAGTCAAAGTATCTCTATTTGCAGATGACATGATCTTATATACAGGAAACCCTAAGGAATCCTCCAGAAAACTACTGAAACTAATAGAAGAGTTCCTCAGAGTATCAGGATACAAGATAAACATACAAAAATGAGTTGGATTTCTCTCCACCAACAAAAAAAACATCGAAGAGGAAATCACCAAATCAATGCCATTTACAATAGCCCTCAAGAAGATAAAATACTTAGGAATAAATCTTACCAGAGATGTAAAAGACTTATACAAAGAAAACTACAGTACGCTTCTGCAAGAAACCAAAAGAGACTTACATCAGTGGAAAAATATACCTTGCTCATGGATAGGAAGACTTAACATTATAAAAATGTCTATTCTACCAAAAGCAACCTATACCTTTAATGCAATTCCGATCCAAATCCCAATGACATTCTTTAATGAGATGGAGAAACAAATCACCAACTTCATACGGAAGGGAAAGAGGCCCTGGATAAATAAGACATTACTGAGAAAGAAGAACAAAGTGGGAGGCCTTACTTTACCTTTATAATTTATAATATTTATAATAATTTTAGAACTATTATACCACCGCAGTAGTCAGAACGGTCTGGTACTGGTACAATAACAGATACATAGGCCAATGGAACAGAATTGAGAATCCAGACATAAATCCATCCACATATGAGCAGTTGATATTTGACAAAGACCCCAAAACAGTTAAATGGGGAAAAGACAGTCTTTTTAATAAACGGTGTTGGCATAACTGGATATCCATCTGCAAAAAAAATGAAACAAGACCCATACCTCACTCCATGCACAAAAATGAGCTCAAAATGGATCAAAGACCTAAATATAAAATCTAAAATGATAAAGATCATGGAAGAAAAAATAGGGACGTTAAGAGCCCTAATACATGGCATAAACAGTATACAAAACATTATTAAGAATGCAGAAGAAAAACTAGATAACTGGGAGCTCCTAAAAATCAAACACCTATGCTCATCCAAAGACTTCACCAATAGAGTAAAAAGATTACCTACAGACGGGAAAAAGTTTTTAGCTATGACATTTCAGATCAGCGTCTGATCTCTAGAATCTACATGATACTGCGAAAACTCAAGTACAAAAAGACAAATAACCCAATTAAAAAATGGGCAAAAGATATGAATAGACACTTCACTAAAGAAGACATTCAGGTAGCTAACAGATATATGAGGAAATGCTCACGATCATTAGCCATTAGAGAAATGCAAATTAAAACTACAGTGAGATTCCATCTCACTCCAACAAGGCTGGCATTAATCCAAAAAACACAAAACAATAAATGTTGGAGAGGCTGTGGAGAGATTGGAACACTTCTACACTGCTGGTGGAAATGTAAAATGGTACAATCACTTTGGAAATCATTTTGGTGCTTCCTTAAAAAGCTAGAAATAGAACTACCATAGGATCCAGCAATCCCACTCCTTGGAATATATCCTAGAGAAATAAGAGCCTTTACATGAACAGATATATGCACACCCATGTTTTTTGTAGCACTTTTGTTTAGAATAGCAAAAAGATGGAAGCAACCAATGTGCCCATCAACGGATGAATGGATAAATAAATTATGGTCTATTCACACAATGGAATACTACGCATCGATAAAGAATGGTGAGGAATCTGTGAAACATTTCGTAGCATGGAGGAACCTGGAAGGCATTATGCTGAGTGAAATTAGTTGCAAAGGGACAAATATTGTATAAGACCACTATTATAAGAACTTGAGAAATAGTTTAAACTGAGAAGAAAACATTCTTTTGTGGTTATGAGAGGGGTAGGGTGGGAGGGTGGGAGGGGTCAGTCACTAATTAGTTCGTAGATAAGAACTACTTTAGGTGAAGGGAAAGACAGCACACAATACAGGGTAGGTCAGCACAACTGGACTAAACCAAAAGCAATGAAGTTTCTGGAGTAAACTGAATGCTTCGAAGCCAGTATAGCAGGGGCAGGGGTTTGGGATTTGAGGGGATTTCTAAGTCAATTGACATAATAAAATCTATTAAGAAAACATTCTGCACCCCACCTTGAAGAGTGGCATCTGGGCCCATCTGAGATGCATCAATTGGTCTCAACCCACCTGGATCAAAGGAGAATGAAGAACACCAAGGACACAAGGTAGTTATGAACCCAAGAGACAGAAAGTGCCATGTGAACCAGAGACTACATCATCCTGAGACGAGAAGAACTAGATGGTGCCCGGCCATAACCGATGACTGCCCTGATGGAACACAACAGAGAACCCCTGAGGGAGCAGGAGAGCAAAGGGATGCTGACCCCAAATACTCATAAAAAGACCAGGCTTAATGGTCTGACTGAGACTAGAAGGACCCCAGTGGTCACGGCCCCCAGACCTTCTATTGGCCCAGGACAGGAACCATTCCCGATGCCAACTCTTCAGACATGGATTGGACTGGACAATGGATTGGAGAGAGATGCTGGTGAGGAGTGAGCTTCTTGGATCAGGTGGACACTTGAGACTATGTTGGTATCTCCTGCCTGGAGGGGAGATGAGAGGGTAGAGGGGGTTAAAAGCTGGCGAAATGGACACGAAAAGAAGGAGTGGAGGGAGAAAGCGGGCTGTCTCATTAGGGGGAGAGTAATTGGGAGTATGTAGCAAGGTGTATATAAGTTTTTATGTGAGAGACTGACTTGATTTGTAAACTTTCACTTAAAGCACAATAAAAATGACTAAAAAAAAAAAAGTGGAAGGCCCCCTTCAGACAGTGGACATCATTTATTGCCCCTGTTCAGAGTGGGCTGTTTACTGGCCCTTCCTCTTTTTCTGTGCTGAGATCGCTTAGCAGAGTTCTGGATTTTTTCATGGGGCGATCATCTCCCTCTGAAGCAGATGTTTTATGTTTATTAACTCAAATGCATTGTCATCGAGTAAATTCCAACTCATAGTGTCCCTGGAGGACAGAGCAGAACTGCCCTACAGGGTTTCCAAGGCTGTAAATCTTTACGGAAGCAGACTGCCACATCTTTCTCCTGCAGAGCAGCTGGTGAGTTCAAACCACCGACCTTTTGGTTAGCAGCTGAGTGCTTTAACCACTGCCCCATCAGGGCTCCTTTTATGTCTGTTAATAGCTATTACATCCATTAGCAGCTAGGGAGATGATGAGAGAACAATTATAGTACAGCACACCTGTGCACCCAGCGGGAAGTGACCTGAACAATTGCCACATCTCTTATCAGTGTTGCTTTTAACCATTTACAACGCACGTCCATTTTATGTTTTTTCATTTCTTAGGGGTTTCATTTCTGGAGATCTTTGGAGACCACAGCAAGTGACACTGGTGATGGGGAAAAAAGCAACTATAGCTATTCATGGAGTGAGTGTACAGGTGTCAGATATGGCTATAACGTTTTGCTTTTTATTTTGTCACAAGGGAAAAAGAAAGCTTGAAATTTGGAAAGGAAAGAAGTTCTGTGGATGGCGATAGATCGTCTACAAGGGCATTTAAAGCCAAGCTTCCTCGAAGTCAGGCTTTTGTATGACTCTAGAACTTCCAATTTCAGGTCATCTTTCAGAATGCGAGGTCAATTTTGTATCCCTAAGATGTGATATTTTTTAAAGTTTATCATGTGAAATTTTAACTTTTGCTAGTTTTATTTTGTATTGACTATTCCTAAAAGTAATAAAAAAAATAAATTGGGTAAAGAGTTGATCATTTGTTTTTATTTTTTATTGCTAAAAGCATTGGTAAAGAAAAGATACTTTGTGTGGTAAGGTAAAAATGGCAGAATGCTTTGTTAGAGTAAAATAATGGTTTAAAATGGTAAATCCTACACAATAAAAAAAAAAGCATCGTTAGTATCCAGGGTTCAGTTATTTAAGGAAGTAAAGTCTCCAACAAGCGTTCCCTTGCTGAGAAGCAGAGGGAGAAAACCATGAGGAAAGAGGGGGTGTCCGACAGACCAAAAATATCAAACCACTCCGTCATAATCTCCCCATTGGTGTTTAAAATTTCTGGAATCGACTCACGGCACCTTTAACTAATTAATTGTCTAAGGGAGCATTGTGTCTCTAGATTTTGGAAGCTGGGGACTTACTGACCATTCCATTCACTTGTAGACCTTCAGTTTTGGGGAAGTGAAAGAGAAAATACTTCACAAATATAAAAATAATGTATATAATAATAATGTATGTTGTTTAACAAATGATCTCATATTTTTAGGAGTATGCTTTCTTTCTCTTAAATAATTATACCTAGCGGGAAAGAAGAATTTGGCAGAGTATAGTTGGGACACTTATTGAGAAAAAAATTATTTCATGTTTCTCCCGGGGTGAGCTGGGATTCTTCAATAAACTGGTTATGTGTATAAAGGACTTAACGGGGAGTCTGGCACCAGGCAAGCCCCCCACGGGCAGTGGCTGCTGCTCTTGTTGTGTATGGTAGACCCCCCCCCCCAGGCTGCTCCTGTTTCAGGACACATGCATTTAGTTCAAAAAGGCAGGGCGGGGCGGGGGGGAGGTGCTTTATCAGAAGAAGCTGATTTATCTTCAGCCATGGATACAGCATGGTGAATTAGAATTAGAATATCTCCTTACTGGTCCATGGAAAAAGCATTGGGTGACATCAGCAGAACACGAAAGGCCTAATGCTTCTCCAGTCGCCCCTGATTCAAAATCAGATGGGGTACGCCCATTGAGGAGACAGGTGTAGAGCTTGTTGTTAACAAGTTACCCAACCTTTTTGAGTCTTGTTTCTTCATCTGTGAAACAGGGATAACAATGGTCATTTAATGACCTTATGGAGGTGTGGGAATTAACACCTGGCAAATAAGTAGGTTGCAATCAATGTTAGTCCCTTTCTGCCCAGTTGCCACTACAGAGAAAAAACAGAGCTTCAATAAGCCAGCTGAACGTGAACTGCTTCATGAGTATTATAGATCTGCTGCAGCTTCTGAAATTATCTCAATCTAATAATTATTCTTTGTCAAAAATAAAATAAATTGTCCCATGAAGGCAAGGATGGGCATATTCCTAACTTTCATTGAAGAACCAGCTTTAAGGGTGGCACTTAGCACCTCCACAACCCCCTACTCCCACACACACAAACATACCGGAGTTCTTTAATGCAGAGCAGGAAATGGGGACAAGGCTTGGCCTGAGATAGCGTTTTCCTCATTCTAGGGGGCAGAATGCAGAAATAAGGAAACAAAGGTGGCTCAGGGCACAGTGTGTGACTGAAGCTGCAGAGCAGAAATGTTTTGGACCCAGCCACCATGGGTCTGAGGGAAAGTGACTGCGAGGCTGGGTATAAAATATATATATGTATATGTAAAATGAACTAAGTGACAGAGGTGGGTCTGAGTTAGGAAAATGGCGGATAAGCGAAAGCCACCTGCCCCAGGGGAGGTGGATCCTGAGGGTGTGTGCTCTCAGTTTCATTTCCAGACTGGGCTATTAGCCCTGAGAGAATTAATTGCCCAGAGAGGGATGAAGGGAGGCTTCCCAGTCATGGAGACTGGTTGAGGTCTGTCATGGATTGAACTGTGTCCCCCCAAAATATGTGTCGATGTGGCTAGGCCATGATCCCCAGTATAGTGCGATTGTCCAGTTTTGTCATTTGATTTGATTTTCCTGTGTTGACATTAATGTGTATTTGATTTATGACGTTAATGAGGCAAGATTAGAGGCAGTTATGTTAATGAGGCAGGACTCAATCTACAAGATTAGGTTGTGTTTTAAGTCATTCTCTTTTGAGATATAAGAGAGAAGCAAGCAGAGAAACAAGGGACCCACATACCACCAAGAAACGAGGGCCAGGAGAAAGCGTATCCTTTGGACCCAGGGTTCCTGTGCTGAGAAACTCCTCAACCAGAGAAGATTGATGGCAAAGATCTTCCCCTAGAGCCAACAGAGAAAAAAAGCCTTCCTCTGGAGCTGGCCCTGATTCGGACTTCTAGCCTACTAGACTGTGAGAGGATAAGTTTCTCTTTGTTAAAGCCACCCACTGTGGTATTTCTGTTACAGCAGCACTAGAGGACTAAGATGAGATCCCCGGTCTGCGTACCCAGATCTTCCAGCAGTGAGCTGGTATTTCATCACCAGCATCATCATCATCATCATCATCGTCATCGCCAGCCGTGGCGCATGACAAGAGCACCAGGGTGATAGAACTATCTGTGCTTCAACAGTAGACACCTCAGCTGATGGAAGGTCTCTTTTCAGGACTTCGGTAACCAGGACCCACACCTCTTGGACTAAGAAAGCATCCCTGGAAGTTTTGCAGTTATCACTAAATGGCAAATCCAGGAGGAAAGAAATATTTCCAAGCCAGGCTGGTTGGAGGCTCAGAGTCAATTAGATTAATAATTTAAAGGAATATGATCTCAGTTTGAACTCCAGGCTAGGGAAGTGATTACACATTGATGCTTTGGGGGCTAATCAGGGGCTAATCACCACCCCTGACATAGGCTAAGATTATGTAAAACAGCAAGGTCAATTTAGGAAAACTTCCTGACATCCAGAAGACACTCAACCACTCCATAATGACATTGTGAAGTTCATACTCTCTCCAGAAGCAAAGTGTCTCCTCTTCCCATGTTGCCCTTTTAAGGAAATGGCCTTGCCAGTCACCTAGTTGGTCAATGGATTAGTCAGGACTCTTTATCTTGTAGGAATCAGGAGCCAAACTAAACAAGTTTAAGCATAAAAAGCAATTTATTGGGAAAGATACCAGATTAACTCACAGAACTGAAAGAAATGGAGATTCTGGGAAGTTAGGGAAGGAGAGAACCTGAGATTCAAAGTAGCTAGGATGATTTCTCTTCCAGCCCTCATCCCCTCTGCTTCTGCTTCTCTTTAACCATTGGCCTCATTCTCTCCTACTGCAGACAACCCCCCTCCACATGTGGGGAATATAGCCATTGGCACCTGTTACAGATTAAATCGTGTCCCCCAAAAGTTAGGTTGAAATCCTAACCCCTGTACCTGTAAATATGACCCTGTTAGGAAATACGAGTTTTCTTTTGTTATGTTAATGACATAAATTTAGTTATGTTAATGACAAACCAGAGCTGAGTGGGTCCTAAACCTAATACTTTCTGAGTTCTATCTTATAAAAAGAACAAAAGAGACACAGACACACAGGGGAAAGAGACCATGCGAGGAGCTATCTACAAGCCAAGGAATGAAAAGGCCTATTGATGAGGGAGGATCCTCCCCTAGAGCCCCCAGGCCCTAATTTGGGCTTCTAGTCTCTAAGACTGTGAGACAAATTTCTATTCTTTAAGGCCCCCCACACGTGGTATTTTGTTATGGCAGCTCTAGGAAACTAAGACAGCATCCAAGCTTAGCAATTCCACTATTGAGAGGTATTCTTTCACTGGGCATCTTTATCCTAGGAAAGGGCTCTGATTGGCTTGTTTGAGTTATGTGCTCTACCCCACCCCGCCCCCCCACCACCACAAACACACAGTGCCAAGGAGATGATGGTATATTGTGATATCCTGGGGCCACGCCCATTTGTTAACAAGGAAAAGTGCTGGGAACACTAACATAGCAGGCACAAATCTATGGCTTCTGTGGTCCCCGATGCAGATGCTGGCTTCACAGATATTTTTTTAGGAAACTCATAATTGAAGCAAAACATATATACAGAAAAGTGCAACGTAAATGAACAGCTTGCTGAATTTTCACAGTTGAACACACCCGTGTAAGCGGCACTCTGATCAAGAAGCAGACATTACCAACAGCCTGGAAACCCTCCTCATGCTTCCTACTGGCACTCATCCCCCAATCACACAAAACTAAACACCATTCTGACTTCTAAGATCATAATTAGTTTTTATCTGTTTTTGGACTTTATACAAGTAAAATCATTAGGTATTATTCTTCCTTACTTCTTCTTATGCTCTTTCTACACTCAACATCATTTTGTGAAACTCATCCACACTGTTGTATGTAGGTGTAGGGTGTTCATTTTCATAGCTGCAAATCCCATTGTATGAACACACCACAATTTATTCTTTTTACTGTTGTTGGACATCCGAGCCATGACATGTCACAGTTTAGTGACAGGTTTTACTTCGGCATTGGTGTCTTTGATCTTTTCTCCAAATTATGTCCTTCTTTGATTATACATGTAAATTGTTGTTAGCTACTGTCGAGTCCCCCAGCTCATGGTGACCCCATGCACAATGGGATCAGACCGTTGTTACCCATAGGGTTTTCAATGGCTGATTTTTTCAGAAGTAATTTGCCAGGCTTTTCTTCCTAGACCGTGTTAGTCTGGAAGCTCTGCTGAAACCTGTTCGCCATCATAGCAACACCCAAGCCTCCACTAACAGACAGGTGGTGGCTGCACTTGAAGTGCACTGGCTGGGAATTAAGCCCAGGTATCTCACATGGAAGGCAAGAATTCTACCACTGAGCCACCAATGACCTCATATACGTAAATAAAAACCAAACCAAACCCACTGCCATTGAGGCAATTCCAACTCATAGTGACCCTATAGGACAGAGTAGAAGTGCCCCCATAGGATTTCCAAGGCTGTAATCTTTACAGGAGCTTACTGTCACATCTTTCTCCCACAGAATGGCTGGTTCATTCGAACCACCAATATTTCAGTTAGTGGCCAAGTGCTTCAACCACTGTGCCACAGGGCTCCTTATACATATAAATAAAACAAAACAAAATACATTGCTGTCCAATGAGTGCTGACTCATACGTGTAAATACCAGTAACTAGTTAATATTTGCCACTATCTATCTGTCATTTTGTCATATTATGGTGGCTTGCATGTTTCTATGATGCTGGAAGCTATGCCATCAGTATTTCAAATACCAGTGGGGTCACCCACGGTAGACAGGTTTCAGTGGAGCTTCAAGACTTAAGATAAATTACGAAGAAAGGCCTCATCTACTTCTGAAAATTAGCCAATGAAAACCTTATGGATCACAACAGAATATTGTCTGATACAGTGCTAGAAGATGAGCCCCCCAGGATGGAAGGCCCTCAGAATACACAGTGGCCACAACAATGGACTCAAACATACCAATGATCGGGAAGATGGTTGTCTTAGTTTTCTAGTGCAGCTATAATACAAATGGATGGCTTTAACAACCAGAAATTTATTTTCTCACAGTTTAGGAGGCTAGAAGCCTGAATTCAGAGTGCTGTCTCTAGGGAAAGACTTTCTCTCTCCGGTGGCTCTGGAAAAAGGTTCTTGTCTCTTCGGCTTCTGCTTCTTGGTTCCCTGGAGGTCTCCATGTGTCTGAGCATCTATTTTACCCCAACTCTCTTCTTTCACTTGCATGTTTGATCTCCTTTATGTCTGAAAAGAAATTAACACAAGACACTCTTACACTAATTTTACCTCATTAACATAACAAAGACAACGCATCTCAAATGGGATTATAGCCAAGGGTATAGAGGTTAGCATTTACAACACATATTTTAGGGGGAAACAACTCAATCCATAACATTCCACATTGTGGCCTCAAAAAATTCACGTCCTTCCTACATGCAAAACACATTCACCCCATTACGTCATCCCAAAAGTCTTAAATCAGCTTCAAGTCCCAGATATCATCTTCTGAAGCATCTAAATCAAATATAGGTTATACTTTAAGGGTATTCCCTTCTAGGGCAAAATTCCTCTTCATCTATGAACCTGTGAAATCCAGATGGCAAGTTATCTGTTTCCAAAGTACAATGGTGGAACAGGCACAAGGTAGATATTTCCATTACAAATGGCAGAAATTGCACAGAAAGAAAGGATAAGAGGCACCAAGCAAGTCTAAAACCCAGGAGAACAAATTACATCAGCTCTCAAGGCTTGAAAATAATCCTTTCTTCTTTGAGACCAGCTGGGCAATGGCCTGCCCTCCAGATTCTGGGTATTGGCCATGCCCTCTGAATTCTGGGTGGAGGCCCGTTGGCCCTGGGCTTCAGCTCTGCCTTCTAGGCCCTCTGGGATGGCAACTCTGCTTCCTCACCTGTAGACAGCCCCATTCTCCTAGACCATCTGAGTGGTGATCCCTCCCCCTTGGCTCTGGCAAGTCCCTTTCTTCTGCCCTTTGGGCATGGCAGCCCTACCCCCTCAACTTTGGTACACCATCCCCCTGGTACACCTTAATGGCAACCCCACACTCCAGAACCAACAGAACCGAGCTGGCAAAGACCTGACTCTTTGAAGCGTAAGAGGCTGTGGCCCCACCCTTTGAGATCCAGGAAACCAAGGCCTCACCCTATGAAACTGAGAAGGCTCTGCTTCCCATGCTCCTTCCAATAGTTCTGTTGATCTTCAAGCTACTCCAGGGATGGTCCTTTTCATTTCCTGGAGGACAGCAGATATGGCTCCTTTGGCCTGTTTTATGCCTACAGACTTCCAAGAGGCAGGCATCCTTCTTTCCTTCAGTTCTTCTCTCTTCCCTTCAGTCCAAGTCGATGGGTTTTCTGCTTAGTTGGTTAGATTAGATCCATCAGTCACAGGCTTATTCTCTTTAACAAAAGATTGTGTGGTCACATCCTTGGTGAACATTCTAGGACACGTGTCCTTAGTTTGTACGACAGAATTTTCCAGATCTTAAAGTTTTGTTTTCATTTTGCATAGTTCATTTTTAAGTCCATCTCTTTCCTCTCACATATTACTATAAGCAGCAGGGGAGAAATCATGTGGCTCCTTTAAGGCCTTGCTTAGAAATCTCATTAGCCAGATGTCCAGGTTCACCACTTACAAGTTCTACCTTCCACCAAACATTTGAACATAATTCAGACAAGTTCTTCGCCACTGCGTGAAAAGCACTGCCCTTCCTCCATTGTCCAAGCGCACATTTATCATATTCTTTTAAAGTCTCACCAGAAGCACATCTAATGTCCACAGTTCTAGCAACATTCTGTGGCTGGTGGCATATGTATTTTCTGAGACGAGAGAGACTTTCTCTATAGCTCTCTTCGCTTCCTTCTGAGCCCTCACCTGAATTGCCTTTGAAGTTCACAATTCTACCAACAAACTCTTTCTTCAAGGCAATCTAGGTTTTTACTATTAGGCACCTTAAAACTCTTCTATGCCTGGCTACCACCACTGATCGCTCTGACAGGGGTCACAATAGAGGGTCCTGGACAGAGTGAGAGAAAAATGTAGAACAAAATTCAAATTCACAAAAAGAAATGACCAGACTTACTGGTCTGACAGAAACTGGAGGAATTCCTAAGACTATGGCCCTGGGCACCTGCTGACTCAGAACTGAAGCCACTGCCCAAATCCACCTTTCAGCCAAAGATTAGACATGCCTATAAAGCAAACAATAACACATGTATACAAGACCAAGTGGGCAACACCTTCCCAAAGGCAAAGACAAGAAGGCAGGAAGGGACAAGAAAACTGGATGAAGGAACACAGGGAACCCAGGGTGGAAAGTGAAAGGGGGAGAGTGTTGACACAATGAAAGATTGCAACCAATGTCAGAAAACAGTTTATGTATAAATTTTTGAATGAGAAACTAATTTGTACTGTAAACTTTCACCTAACGCGCGTGCGTGCACACACACACAAAACCCTCTTCTAGCCTTTACAAATTGTTGTTGTTGTTAGGTGCCGTCGAGTTGGTTCCAACTCATAGCGACCCTATGCACAACAGAATGAAACACTGCCCGGTCCTGAGCCATCCTTACAATCGTTGTTATGCTTGTTGCAGCCACTGGGTCAATCCACCTCTTTGAGGGTCTTCCTGTTTTTCACTGACCCTGTACTCCGCCAAGCATGATGTCCTTCTCCAGGGACTGATCCCTCCTGACAACATGTCCAAAGTATGTAAGACACAGTCTCACCATCCTTGCCTCTAAGGAGCATTCTGGCCGCACTTCTTCCAAGACAGATTTGTTCGTTCTTTTGGCAGTCCATGGTAAATTCAATATTCTTCGCCAACGCCACAATTCAAAGGCATCAACTCTTCTTTGGTCTTCCTTATTCATTGTCCAGCTTTCACATGCATATGATGTGACCGAAAATACCATGGCTTAGGTCAGGCACAACTTAGTCTTCAGGGTGACATCTTTGCTCTTCAACACTTTGAAGAGGTCCTTTGCAGCAGATTTGCCCAATGCAATGCGTCTTTTGATTTCTTGACTGTTGCTTCCAAGGCTGTTGATTGTGGATCCAAGTAAAATGAAATCCTTGACAACTTCAATCTTTTCTGTGTTTATCATGATGTTGCTCATTGGTCCAATTGTGAGGATTTTTGTTTTCTTTATGTTGAGGTTTTTTTTTTTTTTAATCCATACTGAAGACCGTGGTCTTTGATCTTCATTAGCAAGTGCTTCAAGTCCTCTTCACTTTCAGCAAGCAAGGTTGTGTCATCTGCATAATGCAGGCTGTTAATGAGTCTTCCTCCAATCCTGATGCCCCGTTCTTCTTCATATAGTCCAGCTTCTCGGATTATTTGCTCAGCATACAGATTAAATAGGTATGGTGAAAGAATACAACCCTTATGCACACCTTTCCTGACTTTAAACCCATCAGTATCCCCTTGTTCTGTCTGAACAACTGCCTCTTGATCTGTGTAAAGGTTCCTCATGAGCACAGTTAAGTGTTCTGGAATTCCCATTCTTCGCAGTGTTATCCATAATTTGTTATGAATGCCTTTTCAGAGTCAATAAAACACAGGTAAACATCCTTCTGGTATTCTCTGCGCCTCGAGACATTACCCAGTTCCAAAAACCACTTCCATATTGAAGGCATTTGTTAGCGTAGCACCCCATTCTTCCAGTACCAAATTCACTCTTAGTTATCTAAAACCTAAGGCCATCGAGTTGATTCTGACTTATAGTGACCTGTTAAGGACAGAGTAGGGCAGCCCCATAGGAATTCTGTCTTAGTTATCTAGCTGTGGTAACAGAAATACCACAAGTGGATGGCTTTAACAAACAGAAATTTATTCTCTCACAGTTTAGGAGGCTAGACGTCCAAATTCAGAGTGCCAGCTCTGGGGAAAGGTTTTCCATTTCTGTCGGCTCTGGGGGAAGGTCCTTGTCATCAATCTTCCCTTAGGTCTAGAAGTTTCTCAGTGCAGGGACCCCAGGTCCAAAGGATGCATCTTCTCCTGGCTCTTCTTTCTTGGTGGTATAAGGTCCCTATGTCTCTGCTCTCTTCTCTCTCTCCTTTTATCTCTTCTAAGATAAAAAGTGATGCAGGCCACACCCCGGGGAAAGTCCCCTTACACTGGATAAAGGATGTGACATCCCACCCTGATCCTCTTTAACATAACCTGATCTTGGCTCATTAACCACAGGCAGAGATTTGAATGTACAACACGTAGGAAAATTACATCAGATCAAAAAAATGGAGGACAGCCACACAACACTGGGAATCATGGCCTAGCCAAGTTGACACATATTTTGAGGGGGCAATATTCAATCCATGACAGTTATAATGCTGTAAATTCTTATGGAAGCAGACTGCCACGTCTTTCTCCCATGGAGCTGCTGGTGTGTTCAAACTGCTGACCTTTTGATTAGCAGCTGAGCATTTTAACCACGGAGTCACCAGTGCTCCTTAGTTATTTAGTGCTGTTGTAACAGAAATACCACAAGTGAATGACTTTAACAAATAGAAATTTATTTTCTCACAGTTTAGGAGGCTAGAAGCCTGAATTGAGAGTGCTGAATTCTAGGGGAAGGCTTTCTGTTTCTGTCGGCTCTGGCGGAAGGTCCTTGTCTCTTCAGCTTCTGCTTAATTTGTTCCTTGGAGATCTCCATGTGTCTTGGCATCTATCTTATCCTATCTCTTTTCTTTCACTTGTTTGTTTAATCTCCTTTATTTCTCAAAAGAGGTTAACTCAAAACACATCTTATACTAATCCTGCCTCATTAACATAACAAAATCAACTGTTATGATTGAATTGTGCCCCCAAAATTGTGTGTTAACTTGGCTAGGCCATGATTCCCAGTATTGCCTGGTTGTCCAACATTTTGTGATCTGATGTGATTATCCTAGGTGTTGTAAATCCTAACCTCTGTGATGTTAATGAGGCAGGATTAGAGGCAGTTATGTTAATGAGGGAGGACTCAATCTACAGGAGGAGGTTGTATTTTGATTCAATCGCTTTTGAGCTATAAAAGAGAGAGTGAGCGGAGAGGAGAAGTACCTCATACGACCAAGAAAGAAGAATCAGGAGCTGAGCTCGTCCTCTGGACCTGGGATCCCTGCACTAGGGAAGCTTAACAAGGACCTTCCCCTAGAGCTGACACAGAAGCTTAACAAGGACCTTCCCCTAGAGCTGACACAGAAGATTAACAAGGACCTTCCCCTAGAGCTGACACTGCCTTCTCCTGGTGCTGGCACCCTGAGTTCTGACTTCTAGCCTCCTAGACTGTGGGACTATAAATTTCTCTTTGTTAAAGCCATCCACTTGTGGTATTTCTGTTATAGCAGCACTAGATAACTAAGACAACAACCCATTCCCAAATAGAATTATAACCACAAGCACAGAGATTATGATTTACAGCACATATTTGGGGGTGTAGTGGTTAAGTGCTACGGCTGCTAACTGAAGGGTCAGGAGTTCAAATTCACCAGGTGCTCCTTGGAAACTCTATGGAGCAGTACTACTCTGTCCTATAGGGTCGCTATAAGTCAGAATCGACTCGATGGCACTGGGTTTGGGTTTTGGTTTGGTTATTTGGGAGGGACACAATTCAACTCATAACAATAGTGCAGGACTGAGCAATGTTTGTTCTGTTATACGTAAGGTCACCATGAGTCGAAGCTGACTCGACAGTAACAAACAACAATTAATACTTACTCTTGCTACATGAGTTTAAAGGTGTATTCTGTGGAAAGGTTTACACAGTAATGAGTATGCTTTGTGATCTTGGGGCCTATTACGCCATACCCGGGGTGAGCCAGCCAGATTGTCCTGGAGACAGTCACTTGGCAACACAGCCCCCTGGTGGCGGCTACCTGAACTGCAACCATAGCTCATTGAAAAAGTTAGGTGTTGGCTTTTCAAACCAGACCCCATGCGTTACAGCAAATGTTACAACCTAGGAGATAGATTATACTAGAGCTAGTGATCATTTATGTGAAGATACGTGCTCCACCTCCATCCCACAATCATCTAAAAAATAGTGATAAAAATCACAACTAGCATTATTGAGCACCTGTTAGATATTGTGTCAAATTCTTTACGCATGGTATTCTGTGCCATCTTTACAGCAGTGCTGTGAAGGGCTTGTGATCGTATCCGTTTAGAGATGAGAAAACAGGCTTAAAGAAGTTAAATAATCATCTCAAGGCACACAGACCCGGGATTTGAACTCCAATCCTCTCCTGCAATCACTATCTCCTCTGCCTTCTCCTGTTGGATGTGCCTAGCTGCTCAATGCACGCTCTAGGCTCATTCTCCCAGACCAGACCCCTTTCCCAGGAGGAACTTCTAGCCCCTCTTCTCTTACCTTCCTCTTTGCAGATGAGGAATGGACATGCTTTCAGGTATCTATTCCCATAAGGGGGACAGGTTGTTTTTCGGATTAGTAGACGCCCAAGGCATTGGTTGGGTCACAGGTACTAGTGGGTGGGGTTTATAGATCTTAAAGACCAAGGGCCATGGAAGTGTTTTCTCCATACTACTGCACCTGGCAGGGTCAGGCCAGCCTGTTCCCTGTTCCTGCTTCACTGCTCAAGACCAGGTGTCAGGTAGGATGTCCAATGTGTCCTCGTTTCCTTGGGACTTTCCCCCCACTTTTAGCACTGAAAGTCCTGTGTCCCAGGAACCCCTTCAATGCCAAGCAGATTGACACCCCCCCTCAATCTTGGGCAAGTCAAACCCAAATTGCCCTACAGATTCGGTTGTTCTAGATCTTGTGAGAGAACGAGAAATATTGTATGCCTCCTGGATTATGCCATGTTGGCCAAGCCAGAATTTTCCAGAGCTCTGCATTGGCATTCAGAATTACCAGGCATTTGTCTTGTCTCTAGGATCCCTGGTAGCATAGTGGTTAAGAGCTTGGCTGCTAACCAAAAGGTTGGCAGTTCGAATCCACCAACAGCTCCTTGAAAACCCTATGGGGCAGTTCAGTCGGAATCACTCAAAGGCAACAGGTTTTTTGGTTTTGTCTTGCTTTAAAGACAGTTTTGGCCCAGCACGTGGGTTCTGCAGGCAGGTGGCCTGGGTTCAGATTCTGACTTCACCCATCACTAGCTTCTGTGGTTTTAGGCAAGTTATTTCACCCACTTCAACCTTAGAAACTACCTCTTAGCACAGTATCTACATTATTGGACTGCTGTGAGAATTAATAACCCTTTCAAGACCCTTGGGATACATGGTATCCCACCCACTTTTTATGCCTCTGGAATTCTTTGGAAAGAGGGTACCCCATTTTAACGCATTTGGTCTCAAGGTAGGAGCTTTTGAAACGCACAAAATTAAAAAATCCTGAGTGGGAGACTCACTTCTGTGTAGACTGAGCATTGTCTTATGTGATGCCATCCGGATGTGTGAATTTTCTAAACTTTTGACAGGTTTGCCTTTATTTTTGTGAGATAAACCTCCTCACTATGTTTCCCAGTTACTGTGTTCTTGTGAAAATGTACTTAGCATGAGTATAAGCTACTGCCAGCCCTCATTCAGTCATAGTGGCCATTTTCTCCTTTATACCATTCATTGTTTCCAGGTGTTATTGGCTCCCTTCTTTTCTAGCTTCTGAACAGTAAATAATGCTTTTCCAACCAGGAATAATGCATTGCAGTGGTACTTTTCAGGAGATTGGAACTCCTATAGGTTATTCTTACCCTGCATTCAGCCTTAGGGCCCAGCCATTGCTTCCACGTGTAGTAGGAGGAAGACACTACTGTGAGCAGTTCAGCAGTATTCCAGGGCAGCTGTTTCTGCTTCTTAGCTGTTAGTACTGCTTTTGCTATAATGAAGAAGGCATAAAATAGTGGTGGTAATTCTCCTGAGATTCAAATTCCTTTAGTTTTATTTATTTGGCCTGTAAGTACTGCTTTTGCAGTAATGAAGAATACATGGTAGTGGTAATTTTCCTGAGATAAAAAAAAAAAAAAATCCCTTGGCTTTATTTATTTGGGCTGTGAGTACTGCTTTTGCAGTAATGAAGAATACATAAGAATACATGGTAGTGGTAATTTTCCTGAGATAAAAAAAAAATCCCTTGGCTTTATTTATTTGGGCTGTGAGTACTGCTTTTGCAGTATGGAAGAATGCACTGTACCATGTTTTGAAAAGTTTCATGAGAAATAATAAAAAGGCTAAGAAGAAGGAGAGTAGAATAAAATGTATGTGCAGTCATTGCCAGGTGCCTTCAAGTTTTACCTCATGTTTTGTAATTTTTCAAGAAATTAAGAAAAAAATGATTTTATCATTTACATTGTCCACAGTCTGCTGGGACATACATGATCCCAGATAATGGGTAGTAAAATCCATAACCCCTAACATAGCAAAAATTCTGAATTGTTCCTTCAATCAGCATGCCTTCATTAGTGAAAACACATAGTATCAGCCAAAAATTCAAGGGAGGAAATAATTGCATCTTGAAAGACCAAAAAAAGCATTGCCGTTGAGTCAATTTCACCTCATGGCAACCCTATAGGACAGAGTAGAAGTGCTCCATAGGGTTTCCAAGGAGTGCCTGGTGGATTCGAACTGCCCACCTTTGTTAGCAGCCCAGCTCTTAACCACTGCTCCACCAGGATTTTTTCTTAGAAGAGTGTGCAGCCCACAGGTCAGGCTCAATAAATGGTAGCTGTTATGGGTTGAACTGTGTTCCCCAAAATATGTGCTGTGAATCCTAACCTCTATGGGTTATAATCCCATTTGGGAATGGGTTGTCTTTGTTATGTTAATGAGACAGGAACAGTGCAGGGTGTACCTTGAGTCAGTCTCTTACAAAATGTAAAAGGAAAAGATTAGGCAAGCAGAGATGGCAGAAGACAGATGCCAAGCCACGTGGAGATCTCCAAGGAATGAAGAGACAAGGACTTTCCCCCAGAACTGACAGAAAGAGAAAGCCTTCCCCTAGAGTCAGCACCCTGCTTTCAGACTTCTAGCTTCCTAAACTGTGAGAGAATAAACTTGTTTGTTAAAGCCATCGACTTGTGGTATTTCTATTAAACAGCCCTAGATGACTAAGACAGAAGACATTACTGTTCCCCTTTGTTCCTTGTACGTAATGCTGCCAAATCAGGTATGGAAACACCATCCCACGAACTCCATGCTGTTGACAGCCTCCAGGGTTTTGATCCTAGACTTTTAGGAAATATAAATACAAAAAGATATACATCACACAAGAGCCCTGGTGGCACAATATTTAAGTGCTGAGCTGTTAACTGAAAGGTTAGTGGTTCGAACCCACACAGCAGCTCCAATGGAGAAAGACCTGGCGATCTGCTCTCATAAAGATTATAGCCATGAAAACTCTACGGGACAGTTCTCCTCTATCACATGGAGTCACTATGAATCAGGATCGACTGGAAGGAACCTAAAAACAACACACTTCATGCCCACTCACATACATAATGTGCAGAGTGGTAAAGCATGCTTCCATGGGCTCACCCCCCATCTTAAGAAATAAAACATTACCAATGCTTGTGAAGCCCGTGTGCCCACCTAACCATGACACTCCCTGCAAAGGTAACCACTAATCCGAAATTTGTGTTTATCAGGTTCTCATTTTTTGTTATACGTTTATTACAAATGTAAGTAACACTAGACATGTACAGCATATTATCAAGTTTTGGATGTTTGGGTACTAACCCAAAGGCACAACAGCCCTGGTGATGCAGTGGTTTAAAGAGCTGAGGCTGCTAACCAAATGGTCAGCAGTTGGAATCCACCAGCTGCTCCTTGGAAACCCTATGGGGCAGTTCTACTCTGTCCTGTAGGGTCACTATGAGTCAGAATGGACTCAACAGCAATAGGTTTAGTTTTTAATACAAACGTAGCCATACTTGCTTTTTTTTCACTCAGTATTACATTTTTGAGATTCTTCTATGTCAGGGTGTGAAGACACACAGTTCATAATTTTTCCTTGTCGTAGAGTATTTCCCTGTGTGAATATACCACAGTCTATTTATCCATTCCCCTATCCATGGACATTTGGGCTGTTTCTATCTTTTTGCTAACACAGTCTTGCCACAGAACCACATGTGTCTCCTGGTGCACAAGTTGCTCTCTGGTTTGGTTTTCCTCCATCTCAGAGTTCTAAGCCCAATAAAAAAAAATACTCTCCATTAAATTTGTTTTGTGTATCAGTTAGGATTCATGATTGGGAGTGGCAAAAAGTTCAACTCAGCAAACATTAGGCTACGAAAAAATAAGCCAGGAGAGGAGGACTGTGTTGACTCGAATGACTAAGCCGTTTGGGGAAAGACCAATTTGATCTTGGACTCAATACTGCTGACTGGGCTCAGTATATCTCTCCACCTTGGGACTGGCTACCTCTTTCTTGCCTCTATGGTCAGACAGGCGCTGTCCTCCTGAGGGCCAGATGGCCGCAGTCACTTTGGCCTCACATGTGCCCATGTTCAAGGATACTGGGAGCCAGCGGCCACCTCTACCTCCACAGTCCTGAGAACACATCAGCTCCGCCTGTGAGTAGCCCATCTCTAAGCCAATTGCAGTGGCCTGGGGAAAACAGGCCTGAGCCACAAGCCCTACTCCTGGAGCTGAAGTGGAGTCAGTAGGGGCATAAAGTTTGTAGCCTGAAGTGGAGGAGACAGGGGGTTCCCCAGAGGGAAATGGGGACACTATTCCTAAAAGAAGAGTGACCACAAGATAGCCCAAAATTCAACATACGCTGGGCCTGCTGTGTGATCTGGAGCAAGGCACTTCAAGTCCTTGGGTGTCCGTTTTTTAATCTGTGGGTGTAACTGAGTCCTGCCGGTGGCCACGTGAGCGAGCCTGGAGGCAGAGCCTTCTGCAGTTGAGCCTTGAGATGACTGCAGCCCAGGCCAAGAGCTGGATTACAGAGGGCCAGCTAAGTCATGCCCGGATTCCTGATCCACAGAAACTGAGAGAGCTCCAGGAAACCACTTTCAAGAAATGGAGAGAGTGGGCAACCTGCTCTTGTTCCTGAAATATCAGGAAATAAATCTAAGATTTCACCATTCGGGATGACAGGGTTGTTTTGTTTTCTTATGGATATCCTACATTCGGTTAAGTAAATTCTCTTTTGTTTCTAAATCATTAAGAATTTTTCATAAATCCTAGGTTATCAAGAGTGTTTCATAAATCCTGAGTTTGTGTTCAATTTTATCAAGCAATTACTTTTATATTGTTATTCTCGTCTGGTCTATAAATTGTTAAATAAAATATATAAATTTCCTCACATAAAACCTTTCTTGAATTGTTGAGGTAAATCCAACTTGATCAGGAAAAGGAACTGTGTCTCAGATTCATCCTTTGCTTGCCAATCCCACTGCCGTCACGTGTGTTGAGCAAAGGGCAGAGTGTCAGCCCAGCCCTGGGACTGGTGACGAGATTGCCTGTGGGGCCTTCCTGCCCCTGCTCCTGGGTGTGGGCCTGGCCTAGGAGGGGGCTACGGGCTGCAGGAAGAGTCTCGTGCAATCCACACAGGAGCCCTCTGGTGGGGACCTGACGTGTTTAGTCACAGTCCTTACCCAGATCAGGGTGAGGCTGCTGGGGCCTCCTGGTCCTTGGGGGACTCGGGGTGTGTAACAGCAGCTAATCAGCTGGGGGTAAGGTGAGACAAACACACTCACACACACATGCACACTCGCACGCCAGGCATTGCCCTGAGCCTCAGCCCAGCCAGCACTGGGGGCTGTATGGGACTCATTTCAACTCTCCCTCTCTCTGGCTTTATTGAAAGTTCTCCAGTAGAAAGAATCCCCCTCACCCTCTAGAGCACAGGGCCCGCTACAGAGGCAGGGCAGTGTGGTGGTTAAAGCTTGGGCCTTGGTTTTAAAAGCTTCAGGGTCTACTTTTGCCACTTTTGAGCTCAGTGATCTTGAGCAAGTTTCTCAACCCCTGCTAATGCCCACCAGCCAAAGACCACCAGAAACACCCCTGTAGTAAAACAAATTTGGGGCCATTGATACTTGTAGCAACAAAGGAGACCACTCATCATGGGGAGCTGGGAGTGTCTCAGTAAGTGGGTGTTGTTGTCGTTATTGTCAGCGACTGTCAAGTAGGCCCCTGATTCATGGAGACCTCATGCAGGATAGAAAAAAACCTTGTTTAGTCCTGCACCAGAATCCCCGTGATAGGCTGCGGATTGGACCATTGTGATCCGTAGGGTTTTTCCTGGCTGATTTATAAACGTAGATTGCCAGACCTTTCTTCCAAATGGTGTTATACCAGTGCCGGTACCAGCTGCCGTCGTGTTGACTCTGCTCATGGTGACCCTGTGGGTGTCCAGAGTAGAACTGTGCTCTACTGGGTTTTTAGTGGCTAATTTTTTGAAAGAAACTTTGACCTTTTTTTCCAAGGCACCTCTGAGTGGTCTCGAACCTCCAACTTTTCAATTAGCAGCCTAGCCATTAACCATTTGCCCCAGAAAACAAGGGCACAGTGGAACCACAAAATGACCAAACATTGCCCTCTTCCAGCTAACCCCGGTGATTACTGCTCCTTTACCAATTACAGCTTTAGCCCTGCTCCTTTCCCCTGCCTCCTAGGTAAAAATTATTAAGAACTCAATTGTAGAATTTCCCCCACTTCCTGGCAGTACTCAGTTCAGAGAAAAAATCCACTGTCAGAAATCAGGGGAAATTCTATGGTTGAGTTCTTAATAATCCTTACCTACGAGGCAGGGACCAGGGCTAAAGCAGCCGGGAAAGCAGCAGCGATCACTCGGGTCAGCTGGAAGAGGGCAACATTTGGTCATTTCTGTGGTTCCGCCATGCCCTTGTTTTTGCCCGTACTCAGACAGGATTTCTGAGTGACACTGCCTGTGGCTGGTGTTCTGTGACATTGCTTATGTTCATCAGGAGGATGCCAGGGCCCAGCAGTCGTGCCAGGTCAGCTCCCAGCTGCTTTTTTCTTTCTCACCCCTGGGTTTCATCATTGATAAAGTGGTGATAAAAATACTAACAAAACACATTAGGCAGTTGTGAGGGTTAAGAGAAATAATGTAAAATGCTTGGAACAAAATAAAATGCAATAGCCAGGAGATACCATCGTCACCATTGTTAAAAACAATAAGAGTTCGTGATAAAATAGGGAAAGCGGAGAATCAAAATCAAGCCAAATACGCAAAGGCAGAGGGAAGAGGGATCCATTGAAGGGTTCATCTATCCTGAAGCTCTCACTGCAGCACCCATCTAGGCCAGGACATCTGTAGTTGTGAGCGTGTCTGTACGTGTTTGTGTGCGTGTGTGTGTGCATGCATATGCGTGTCCACGGGTGTGCATGTGTGCGTACGTGTGTGTGTGCCTTTGAGTGTGAGAGGTAAGAGGTGAGTGTGTTCAGGACATACTGTGATTGCTGATGCCCGGAGCCACCTCTCAGGTCAGGCAGTTCCCGGCCTTCCTGTCTGGTACCTATAGCTTGACCCCAAATTCATTCTGCTCAGGTGTAGAAATAATTAAGTGTGAATATTTGTTCAGTCTGACCAACTGTGCCACACACTGGCCAGGGGAAAAGTTTAGGGCTGGCTCCTATCAAACCAGCCATGGATATAAAAGTGAGCTTTAGGTGGGACGTGGCACCCTGGGCAGTCAGACCATCAGCAGAGGTGGCCTGGGCTTGGGAGAGCTGGGAAACTCCAGCCCCGGGAGGACTCAGCTGCGGACTGGGTAAGTCCTCAGGCCCTGGAGAGCCAGAGTGAGGCCCTCAGAGTCCTGGAGCCCCTGAGCAGCCTCATGTCTGCACCTCTGGAGGCCTGTTCGCCGAGGCATGGTGCTTCAGTGCCATTCTCAAGGCCTGCAGGATGGTGTCCTGGCTGTTCCGCACATTGTAGTCACTGAGGTGCAGCAGGCGGTCAAAGTCTTCCTCCTTGTACGTCATGTTGAACGTGGAATAGGGTGAGGTGGCCCTGGTGAGATCCACTTGGCCAGTCTGGAGCTCTGCAGAGCTGCGCTGGACACCTGCATGGGGCACAAGAGCTGTTAGGAGCCAGGCACAGAGACCTCCACAACTGGGCAGGGCTAAGCCTGCAGGCTGGCCCAGGTGAGGGCAGCTCCCCACTGAAGGTCATTCCTTGCCTTTCTCTCGGCTCTCTGTCTTTTGCCCAGAAATATAAATGTTTGTTGTTGTTTGCCATTGAGTTAATTCCAACTCATAGTGACCTTTTAGATAGAGTGAATTGCCCCATAGGGTTTCCTAGGCAAAAAAAAAATTTTTTTTTTTTTTTTTTTTTTTACAGGAGCAGATCTCCAAGTCTTTTCTCCCCAGGAGCAGCTGATGGGTTCAAGCCGGTAACTTTTCAGTTAGCAGCTGAGATTTAAGAGTTTGCTGCTCCCAGTGTTTCCTTGAGATATTCCACTTCTTTCACCATTTGGGCAGTCGCAGAATATCTCACCACATTGCTTCAGAGGGAAGGTGGGAACAGATAGAACAAGGAAGTCAACTGCATGTTAGCAAATGGATTCTTAAAACTCATGACGTAAACGAGATTCTGGAAAGCAAAGGGCTTTTGCTTTGCAAGAACCAGTCTTTGTTGAAAGAGAGACAGCTCTTTAGGATTCCGGGATGCAGGCTGAGCATGCTAAGTGCAAAGTTGGAACCCTTGAAATTCTGGTGGAAACTAGGAAGCTGGGAATAACACACAAGGCAGACTTTTGGTTTTCCCACCAAAAGGAGAGAGAAGTCTGACTAATTGGTGAGAAGAGAGGATCAGAAGGAATTGATGAAGGTTTAGATTTTGGGGTCCCCTGGGTCTCTGCAAAGAAGCCCCCGCCTGGGCTGGGGTAGGGTGACAGAGAGACCAATGGAAACCCCAGGTAGGTTTAGGGGGATCTGAGAGAGGGGACTAAGGCCTCTCTTTCCTGCCTGTTTAGCCTGGAGAACCTGGTGAAGTCAGTCTCCAGCTTGGTGTCTGAGAAGTGGTGGAGATGGCTGCGGTCTGGGCCCCTGACTCAGAGATTCTGGAACACCACTCCACAGCACAGAGGAGCCCAGGAGTAGCTACAGGGACTTGGGGGGTGGGGGGAGCCAAAGGAGGACACAAGCACAGTGACCTTGCCCATTCAGAGGCTTAGGGAGGGTAACGAGTGCCCAGTGGCAATCTCTAAGTTGCATTCCCCCAATTTCAAAGAAGAATAGATGTCGATAGCGGCTACACCTCAGCAGAAACGCCTTCCTCCCTCTTGCTTGGCTGCTTCAATTAGGCGACTTTCAGATTTCTGGTGCCTCAGAATGTCATTTCGCACCTCACCTGGAGCCCCCTTGGACTTGTGCCAGGGGACAAGTCCCCCCTCTGCCCCTCCTCACTACATTCAGTGCCCATTAGCAACAGAGGCCGGGCACTATGTCCAAGACTGGGTGGACTAGCCTTACGCCTTGTGCTGGTCAGGCTCTCCACCCTCGGCTCAGCAGCAGGGGCAGCTGGAAGGGGCCCAGGACAGGGCTACCTAGCTGAGAGGGAGCAAAGGGGCTCCTTACCAGGGGCCGAGTGGTCCTTGAAGGAGGCGTTAACCAGCGGGAAGTAGAGCAGGACAGGGGTCTCAGGGCGGTCAGGGTCGGAGAAGAGGTAGCACTCCCTGGTCTGGCGAAGTTCCTGAGGGTTCAGCTCCACGCGGGGGAAGGGCAGCCCATGGGCCCGGCAGTACAGCTCAGTCTGCTGCAGCACCTAGGGCGAGGTGGCCCAGAGAGAACCAACTGCTCCCGAGTCATCCCAAACCAGGACTCTAGAAAATGCTGGGCAGCTCCAGCCCATACTGGCTCCCTCGGTGTCAAGACCATGTCCCGATTTGGTTCTGCTAGTGACCTAGTTAAGTGACATAGTCCCTCGGAGGGAGTCTAAGGATCTTGGTGACTTGCAATATTTTCTTAATAAAATCTTTAGGTGAGTACAGACACAGCACCACCTCCTGTTTCTGATTGCTGTTGCTGGATTATTCAAGCCCCAGAGCCAAAAGGACCTCAGTAGGGGACCCAATTCTACATCACAGCCCTACCCCCCACAGAGCCCCAGGATGGCCTTGGGGTTGGGTATAGAGATGCCCAGGGTCTCCTCCCAGCTCAGTCCAGGCTACTCCTCTTGGGGGAGGGAGGTAGGGTTGAGGTTCCCTTGTTCACCTGTCCTGGGAGCCCACGGCCACAGCACCATACACCTTCCCAACTGAGGACCCTGGCAGGAGCCTGTTACCCTTCCATCCCCTTGGGGACCCAGGAGGTCTGGGCCAGTGGCTCAGTGGCCCTGCCACCTGCCCCTAGAGCCTGGCCTGACTGGGCAGAGGGCCTGGGATTCCCTTGGCAACTTTGGGGTGGCCAGAGGTACCTCAAAGGATGAGGACAAGGAGTAGTCAAAGAAGAGGATGAGGTCCAGCTTGCGGCCTGGTCGGAACATGGAGGGGCAGCTGGTGTTGATGAAGTAGCCGCTGTCCACCAGGCAGAGCTGTGTCTCCTGGAGGGTCAGCTGGCTGGGGGTGCCATCCAGCTGGCAGTCTGGTGCGGGAGGCACCCACAGTCAGGGGCAGCCACCCTGCCACGGATTGTCCACCCTGTCCTCTTCACACCACGACTGCCTCCATGTCCCCTTCTTGCCTCTGACTGCCCTGCCTGACGTAGCTGCTAGCCAGCCCTCCCCAAGACTTTCCAATGGACTGGTCTCAAGTCACACCCCAGAAGTGGATCCTGTGACCCCCAAGACCTCTGTGAGTCCACAGTCTTGGGCCATTCCCACTCAGGCCCAACCTTATTACCTGGGGACATACCACCATGGCCCTTACCTGCCCAGGTAGAGAAGTCTTTCTGGTGGTAGTAGTCCTGGTGCAGCTGGAGGCCATGGAGGAAGTTGGGGCTGCACTGGTAGAGCGGCCTGTTTATCAGGAAGTCCTTGAAGGCCTGGGCCAGTGCCGTTCCAGGCTGCAGCCACGAGGCCTCTAGGTATGAGGAGGTCTCTGAGGAGGCAGGGGGCTCCTCTGTGGCAAGAGAAAGAGACACTGGTCCTTTAGAGGCCTGGAAGGGCCTGGCTCTTGGCCCTTCTTTCCGTCTCACAGCCCACCCCTCAGCCAGCGTCTGAAGGGGAAGAGGCCTCATCCCAGGCTCCCCTTCCTACCCATGCTCCTCATCTTGTCCCGGATGTGCTGTTTCCAGGCTTCCCCGGAGCTGGTGAGGCCATGCCAGAGATCCAGCAAGTTCAGGGAGACAATGTTGCTCCAGATACCTGAAAGGCCAACCCCCGAGAGAGGTCAGGCCCTGCCCCCACCTGGAAGCCAGTGGTCCCAACCTTGAGTGTGGGTAGAAAATGGGAGGGGGGAGGAGCACAGCTTCTGTGATGGCTTTTCTCAGCCCCCCTCCCCTCACCCCAGGCCTCTGCCCAGACCTGAGCTTTGGGAGACATGTCCAGGCACAGGCCTGCCCTAGAACCGGCTGGAGCCTTCACAGTGACCCCCTCACCTTCAAGAAAGCAGATCC
This sequence comes from Elephas maximus indicus, assembly GCF_024166365.1. Taxonomy (NCBI): domain Eukaryota; kingdom Metazoa; phylum Chordata; class Mammalia; order Proboscidea; family Elephantidae; genus Elephas; species Elephas maximus. The sequence goes on along the minus strand of NC_064828.1, from coordinate 13,876,022 downwards.
GGGACTCAGGGAGCTTCCTCATCAGCCGCCCCATGAAGAAGTCAGAGCCCAAGAGCTCAGAGGGGATGAAGGCCCCATACTTCAAGAACCCAATCTCATAGGGGGAGAACTCGACCCACTCTAACGGGGTAGAAGGGAGAGGCAGGAATGTGAGGAGAGTGGGTGGGGACCCAAGACACTGCCCCCATCAGGCCTCAGTCCCCCTCCTGCCTGGCTGGTGTGGATTTCAACTCAGCAGATGCCACAAATGCAGACTCCTGTCTCCCCAACTCCGACCGAGCCCTTGTCCACATCCTCACCCCCACCCCAGGACAGAAACCCCTCTGGCTCCTCCTGAGCCCATTGGAACCACCACCCTTCCAGAAGTTTGGGCAGTCTGGAAAGGAGTTTCATGATTAAATTCTCTGGGAACCCTCAGCGTCCAGAGGGTTTGGGTGAGTGTATTGGGGATGGAGTGGCCAGGACTGTACCCTTGAAGTCGAGGGTCTCCAGATGGTTCTCTTTGACATTGAGGCTCAGGTAGAGTGGCAGAGGGTTCTGGCCCTGCTGCAGAGCAGCTTTCTGTCCTGACAGCGTCTGATGCATCTTCTGGTGGGGGACATGGGGGGCCGAGTGAGGTCAGGAGCATCCCTGAGGTGGCAACCCCACCAGGACAGGGACAGAGTGGGGACCCAGGCTGGGGGGCAGGAGACGGCCCCTCCATTGAGCCTCCTCTCTGTTTAGAGGGATTTGGGGGCCATGGGTGGAGTGTGTGCATTCGGCTCCCACTCCCGCCCCATGTTCGGAGCAGCCCCATAAGCAGGGTTCCCATATATGGATAAGCTGGTTGTGCACTGCTTGTCTCCAGGGGGCGCCACTCACAAGGATTACCATGCCAACAGTGGCCCTGACCCCTGTGTCCTGGGTCTGAGGGGCCCTGTCTTTACAGGTCAAGCAGTGGAAGGGACATGGACACTGACACAGACACTAAGGCACAGGTACACGCTTGCACACATGAACAGGTGTCACTTTCCAGAAAGGACACAGAAATCCCCGTTTAGCATTCACTGTAAGTTATGCCAGGGGGTGGACTGCCCCTTCGGGGTTCACCTTGATGCAGTTCAAGTCCTAGCCCCTCCCACATGCTTTCCTGACAGCCTTGCCCCACCCCCTTCTTCCTGCATCACACAGAGTAAGCTTGTTTATTTATTCTGGCCTTTTCTGTTTCTAATTTTCTCTTCAATAAAACTCCAGCTCTCTGATGGCAAGGACTGTGACTGGCCTTTTGAGGGGAGCTTCTACAAAGCCTCACCTAGCTCTAGGGGCACAGAACCAAAACCAGTTGCCATCAACTCATCTCTGACTCATGGTGACCCCACGTGTGTCAGAGTGGAACTTTGCTCCAGAGGGTTTCCAATGGCTGATGGTTGGGAAAGTAGGTCACCAGGTCTTTCTTTCCAGGTGCCTCTGGATGGACTGAACACCAACCTTTCGGTTAGCAGGACTGTTTGCACCACCCAGGGATTCCCACCAAGTTATAGGGGCACAGAAAAGTCTCAGTAGATCCCAGACCAGAGATGCAAATAGGGCTCATCTCAAGCTTCCACAAAGTTGAGGCAGTGGTTGCCTGGGGCACCACCATGGGGACAGATTCTGCTGCCACAGCTGAGGTTGAGGCACTCAGTCCTGGGCTGAGCTTCTGAAGGAGTCGTCCATGTACCACAAATGTGTCATCCCTTCCTTAGACCTGCCAAACTGGAAGTGACCTTGCTCAGTGTCTCACCCGAGGGAGTTCCCAACTTGCCTATCAACTCTTACGAGCAGATTTACTCAGAGAACATGTTAAATATACAGATGGCTCAGTCTCTTCTGAGAATCAGGAATTTTCCCTTATTTTATTCTCCCAGGACACTAGCCCAGTGTATTTCCCCTTCCCCCGGCAGCCCACTGTCCTGTCACTTGATGAGAGTGCTCATGCGCCAACCACAGCCACCCGTCTCCCAGATCCTTCACTGGAATCCAACATAACAAGCTTCAGGGAATAGTCAGGAGAATCGCCAGACAGAGCACTGATGCCGTTGTATCTAAAACTCTGCCCTGTAGATGTGAATGTGTGTACGTGCTGGGACGGCAGGAGGTTTGATTAACATCTGTGCCTTCCTGTCTCAAAGCCTTTTTATAGAGAAATCCTGTTTGCTTACTCTTTTGATATGTATGATGAGGGAAATGACAAGAGAAAGGCTTGGAAAGGGTCAGAACACCCTTCCATCTGTTGAAACCGTTCTTAGTATTCCCTATAATGGCTCACCAATAAGCTGTAGGTGGAGTCCCTGGGTGGTGCAAATGGCTAAAGGACTCGGCTGCTAACGGATATCTTGGTGGTTCGAGTCCACCCAGAGACATCTCAGAAGAAAGGCTTGGCAATCTACTTCCAAAAAATTGGCTGTTAAAAACCCTATGGAGCACTGTTCTACTCTGACACACATGGGGTTACCATAAGTTGAAATTGGCCCGAAAGCAATTGGTTTTTAAGGTACAGGCAGGACTCTAGGTCTCTAGTCCTCTAATTTCCAAATGAGTCTCCCCAACCCTGTAGAACACTGTTTTGATGACTCAAGGTTTTCACTCGAAATATCAGAGTGGGTGACGTGTTGACATGGTTTGGGCATTATACCTGATAGGACTAAAGGGTTTATACAATCCTGCACCTGAAGTTGGAGAAAACATGTGAGACCTTCTTAACTCAGGAAGAGATACAATAAAAACTATGAGTTCCTCCTTGAGGAATGGTAAGCAGCTCAGTGCTTGCCAGCAACAGATTAAAGAAACTGCGTGTTAGTGAATGGAGGCGTGTTAGTCTGAGAGGCACTGACTGTAACTGGTGTATTTTACAAGTAGGTTTTTCTAAAAGCTGAAGCAATGTTATAGAATATTTCTCTAATCCTTAGTATTATTTAAATTGTAATTTGTCACTACTGGAGTTATATTTCTGATATTTTAAAATGACTTTTAGATTAGTATATTATATAAAAAAGAAAAAAACAAACCCATTTTCATCAAGTTGACTCTGACGCATAGCGACCCTATAGGACAGAGTAGAATACCCCACAAAGTTTCCAAAGAGCACCTGGTGGATTTGAACTGCCAAACTTTGGGTTAGCAGCCATAGCTCTTAACCACTAGGCCACCAGGGTTTCAGTAATAAACATCTGTTTTTATCTAAAAACTTGTAAAAAATGTTATTGGTAAGAGGTAAGTCAAGATAACTAAGGAAAAAAGAACAGCGAATTGAAACACTTTTGTATTGGGACAATTTTTTAAAACCTCTTGGCTGCTCATTTTTTGGAATACATAGATGTCCGATAATACCAATTTTTATTACTGTGAACAGTGAAAAACTAATTAGGTTTGCCTTTTTAAAAACAACTATAAACCTTGTACATAAAACCATGCATTAAGTCATGACTGGTTGATGAAATGATAATTAAATAAAAGTCTTCTTTCTAGCCTAGGATCAGACTGCACCTCATAAAATGGACTGTTAAACTCCCACTCAGCAGTAACTCACTGTTGCCACCTGGTAGAAAAGTTCGTTATTAAAACACCACACCTTCAATACTGAACACAAACTTAAACTATAGACCCAAAGGATACAGACAACATGTTATTAAAATAAAAATATTTCAAGTAGTTATGTTGGTTTTAGTCAAGAGTTCAGTTAAAAAAAGAGATGTAGACTTCATTTCTGGTAATAATAATAAAAAAAAATTATTTAGACTACCTGTTGCACTGAAAATACTAAGAATGTTAGATTAAAAAAAAAAATTTTTTTTTTTAAAACATTGAACAGCAGCCAAGAAAGTAAAGAACCATCGGGTCAAAATATAAAGGCAAATTGGAACGCGGGGATATAAATGAGTACCTGAGCACCAAAGCCACTTTGCCCTGATGGCATTTATCAATTTTGGCAAGCTTCGGCCTCATGTTTTCCATGCTGTGATGGTTAATTTTATGTGTCAACTTGGTTAGGCTATGATTTCCAGTGGTTTGGCCAAGCTCTAGTCGCTGTTCCACAAGGCAATCTAATGTAATGTAATCCTCTTCCACCATGTGGCGTAACGTAATGTAATCAATCAGTTGAAAAGGGAGTTTCCTTAGGGTGTGTTCTGCCTCGAGACTATAAATAGATATTTTGGCAGAACTCTCTCTCCATCTTCACTTTGCACTCTTCCTATCACCCGACCTATGGATCCTAGGACACAAGCCTACAGAAGGCTCCAGCTTGCCACCTGACCTATGGAATGGGGACTTGCCAGTCCCAAAATCACATGAGCCAATCCCTTGAAGAAAATCAAACAATCTCTCTCTCAGTATGTATGTATCTCACTGGTTCTGTTTCTCCAAAGAACCCTAAGGCACATGTCTATAGAGCAAAAGGGGACAGAACTCAGGGCACAGGCCGGAGCACAGGTTAAGCTGGGGGTCCAAAGGTAAGAGAGATCCAGAAATAAACTCAGCCACCACCACCCCAACCCTGGAAAACTGCATATTGCAGTCTATGTAAAATACAAGTGCCTCCAGCAACCTTGCTGGCTCTTAAACACAGTGCAAACACTGTGTTTCCATAACTGACTTTGAGACTGACTAGTCCCCTGGCTCTTGGGAAACCCAGACATTTTTGTTTCATAGCAATTGATCCAGAATGTCCTGGGAAGACCCTAACACACAATGGTTCCAATGTCCTTTAACAACCAGCCCTGGCCTCTCTCACCCTGCAGGGCACATGCACGCCCTGACAGCTACGTGGTGCTCCAGCCTTCTCCCACACTCTACCCCTGGGGCGCAGGTGCCTACCTGGCCATGCAGCATGTTCTCCAACACTAGGGCCCACAGGTCCACAAAGGTGGTGGGGTAGCCCTGCTCAGACCGCAGCTTCAGCTCCTCCAGGTAGCTGCTCAGGCATTCTGGGGAGAAGGTCTCCAGCTTGCTCTTGGCCATGTGCTCTCGGGCATATAGGATGGGTCCCTCAAGGTCCTGCTGTGACCACTCAGGGTTCCCGTACAGGTGGGCCATTGTCCTGGGGGAGCAGGGAGACAGGGGCAGTAGGAGGCTGAGGCCTAGCACAGGTCACTGTAACTCCTCCTTCCCACCCTTGAGCCTCTCCCAACACATGGCTCCTGCCACAAGCCCCCCCATCTTGAAAATGTGTCTCCTTCTAGACAAGCACTGTCCAATATAAATATAATGTGAGCCACACGTATATGTAATTTTAAATTTTCTAGTAGCCACATTAAAAAGGTTTTTTAAAAAACCGAAATTAATTCCAATAACATATTTTATTTAATTCAATATGTCCATCTATCATTACTATTTCAGGATATAATCAGTGTAGAAAATTAATGACATAATTTACATTCTTTTTTCAGACCAAGTCTTCAAAATTCACTGTAAAGAGAATCCCTGATGGAGCAGAACAGCGGGATGTAGACCTCAAGTTCTCATAAAAAGACCAGACTTAACGGTCTGACTGAGACTTGAGGGACCCCAGAGGTCACGGTCCCCAGACCCTGTGTTAGCCCAAGACTGGAACCATTCCTGAAGCCAACTCTTCAGACAGGGATTGCACTGGACTATAAGACAGAAAATGATACTGGTAAGGAGTGAGCTTCTTGGTTCAAGTGGGCACATGAGACTATGTGGGCTGCTTCTGGCTGGAGGGGAGATGAGAAGGCAGAGGGGGTCAGAAGATGGCCATAAGGACGCGGGGAATACAGGGTGGAGAGGTGGAGTGTGCTGTCTCATTAGCGGGAGAGCATCTAGGGGTACATAGCAAGGTGTGTATAAGTTTTTTTAAGAGAGACTGGCTTGATTTGAAAAAATTCACTGTAAAGTTTATATTGACAGCACATCTCAATTTAGACTGGCCACATTACAAGTGCTTGGCAGCCATGTGTGGCTAGTGGCTGCCAAATCTACCGCACAGCTCCAGACCTTACGTCTCCTATCGTCACAGGTTATCCTGTTGTTATTAGCAACCCTGTGTACCACAGAACGAAACACTGCCGGGTCCTGCACCATCCTTACAATTGTTGTTATGCTTGAGCCCATCGTTGCAGCCACTGTGTCAATCCATCTCGTTGAGGGTCTCCCTCTTTTCCAGTGACCCTCTACTTTACCAAGCATGATGTGCTATCCTGAAGCCCTTTAATGCTATCCCAGTTAACGACTGTCATCTAAACCCCTCTGAGGTTTTGGCTGGTAACAGCTTCTCTTCTTATTCCTGAAAATCACATTTCAGTAAGAATTCTCTAGCAGTGAAATATTCCAAAAGGAGGCAATGTTGTCCTGAGATAAAGTAGCATCTCTCAGCCTCGATTCAGTTGTCTATACTGTGTGGGTAATAATAGAAACCACCTGGGAGAGTGTTTGTGAGGATGAAAGGAAAAAGAGCTACCAAGTTGGAGCTCCTCCTATGGGTCAGGCACTAAGTCAAGTGTTTTACACGGGTTACCTCACTCCAGTTCTGAGGAGCACGCAGTATTATTCTCCCTGTTTTGGAGATGAGTCAACTGAGAATCAATGGCGATAAGTTGCTGAAAGTCACACAGCCAGTATGTGGTGGAGCTGAGACTCAAACCCAGTTCTTTCTGAATCGTCTATCTCATGCCCCTTCAGTAATATCTGAGAATGGACCTCTTGCTTCCCCTAGCTCATAGCAGACTTCTGTAAATGTTTCCTGCTTTTCGAGAGAGCCTTCTTGATGCCCCTCAGACCATACTCCTCACACCCACTTGGCTTCCCCATATAGAAGGCTCCTGCAGCATCTACTCCTCCCCTCCCTGGGCCATGGTCATCTCTGCTAGTCCCCAGAGTCCTCACCATGTAGAGCCTGAGATGCCACTGAGGTAGGTCACGCAGTCCAGGAGACCCAGCTTCTGCAGGGCCAACAGGTGGCCGTAGAGTGAGGTCATGGCCCGGGCACCCCCTCCGGTGGCCATGATGCCCACGATGGGGACCTGGAGCACACACAGACACATCACACAACAAGGAGGAGCTGCCTCCTGCCTTACCCAGGGCCCCATCTGCTCTCTGTCTCCAGGGAACAGGGCCTTATGATCAGGGCCTCTTAGAGTCAGGGCTGGAGTTAGAGCCCAGCCCCTACCCAGAACAGACCCCAGGACAGAGCCCCAAAGGGAATGAGATCCCCAAAGCTTGCCCACAGCCCTGTAGCTCCTCACAAATGCCCACTACCCAGTCTGGAGTGTCTGGAGAGGGTATAGATATCAGGCACTCCCTTAAGGCACCCCCAGACCTCATCCTGCAGGTCACCCTTCAGCTGCAGGGCCTGGGACCCACCCTCTAGCTGCAGGGCCTAGGACCCCAACTCTCTAGCTGCAGGGCCTGGGATCCCCACCCTCCAGCTGCAGAGCCTGGGACCCCCACCCTCCAGTCCAGCCCACAGACCTCATCCTCCTGCAGGTTGCCCTCCAGCTGCAGGGCCTGCTGCAGGGCCCTGGCCACCACCTGCTTCCTCTTGCTCAGGAAGGCTTGCTCCTCTGCACACAGGTCGAAGCCCAGCTGCACAGCCGGCTCCTCGGGGCTGGGGCAGTGGAGAATCCAGGGGTCAGGGGGGAGCTGCATAGTGCGTCCACGAGCTGACCAAGCTCATAGTGAGCTGCCAGAGGACCTCCCTGCTTCCAACCCAGGACCACCCTTTTCCACAGCACTCCGCTTCCCCATGGCACCCCACTGTCCCCCACAGATATGGATGTTCCTTACCAGCCCTCTGCCTTGAGCTGAAGCCTCACTTCTGAAGCCTAAAATCAAGGCAAGAGACCCTGCTCAGAATGTCCTGGGCCGTGAGGAGGACATGGACTCCCCCATCCTCCTTCTCCCTGGCACTGCCCATCCAGGTGGGGCCACTTACATTTGGGACAGGAAGATCAATGGTCACCTTCTTCCCCACGGTCAAGGACTGCAGGGGCACAGTGAGGGGCTCAGCTGAGATGTCTGTGTTCCAGCCACTGCTTGTAGAGCCCTGGAAGAAAATATTCATTCATTCATTCACTCACTCACTCACTTATTCAATAAATCCTTACAGAGTATCTCGACAGACCCAGTCATCCAGGCAGACACAGTCCTCCCTGGTATTCACTAACAGCTACAAAAATAATAACAGCTAACATTGATGTCGTGCAAAGGCATTGTTCTAACAAGTGCATGTATAAAGAAACAGATGAGTAGCCCGTGTCGCTTTCTGTGTTTCCCTTGTAAGTGTTATACAGGGACCTTCATACGTGTTACACTATGTGACGGAGCAGACACAGGTGGAGTGTATGGTGAGGGCATCAAGGAAGGCCTCTCTGAAGAGGCACCGTTTGAGCTGAGGTGTGAAGAAGGAGGAGGCACCCTTGGAAGAGCCAGAGGAGGTCAGGGAAAGGACTTGGCACACTGGAAAAGCAAGAAGAGAGAATTGTGGCTGGAGCATTATAAATGAGGCAGAACATAAAATGAGGGGCAGAGGTAAGCAGGGGCCAGACTGTGCAGGGCCTGGAGGACCACAGGCATCAGATCTTATTCCAAGAGCATTCTGAGGGAACCATCGAAGGGTTTAAACAAAGACTGACATGGGCGTAGGGGATCCCCACCAAGCCCCTCAGCCTCTGAAGACCTTCGATGTCTGCTGTCAAGGGGGTGAGGCCTAACTGGGGGGCTGACAAGACCACAGACGGCCGGGTCTGGGCAGGGGAAAGCCATGGAGGGGCCTGCAGCAGCTGGAGGAGCTGGAGCTGGCCAAAAGCGGGGTCAGTGGGAGAGCTCTAGAGCCGAGACTCACCCGCAGGCACCCACTCAGCTCTGTCTCCTGGGCTGCCATGTAGTGGAAGCAGAAGGCAGAGGCTTTGCCCAGGGTCACTGTCTGTGTATCCTCGTATGACCCCTTCAGCACCAGCTCCAGCTCCAGTTTGTCCTGATCTGGGGGAGAATGGGCAGGTCAGACAAGAGGGTTGCAGTGTTGGTCAGCGTGTGGGGAACAGGAGTCCGGAGCCCCAAGAAACCAGCAGTAATGCCTGGACGTGGTTGAAGCCTAGAAGTCTTGTCCATAGTAAATCAGGTTCTGAAAAGAGACCTTCCCCAGCCTGCTAGGCCCCAGAGTCCCCATGGGGCCCCCACCCCTGCAGCATGCTCTCCCCCAGGTCAGGGGACCCTCCTGCCCAGAGGAGACCTGTTGTTTTGTGGATGAGAAGGGAGAGGCAGGCGGAGCTTCCTTGCTCACCACTCTGTGCAGGTCTCCCAGCTTCTCTCACCTGCAGGGTCCAGGCAGAACCCAGAGCTGGCAGTTCTCACCTGGGGCCACGGCCATGCTCCCTGTGCTGTCCAGATGCACGTTCAGGCACGACAGCTCCCGGGCCTGGGACAGACCACACCGTGGGCAGAGGGCTTTGCTGGGCATACGGAGGTCCCCTCAACCCCAGCCCTCTGAGCCTTGTTGTCCCCAGCCCGCCACACCCTGAACAATGAGTGGGCCCCAGAGTGGTGCTACGAGCAGAAACCTCACACCCCATCTCTGATCCGCACAGCTGAAAGCTAACCCAGACACTCAGGAGCAGCCAGTGGAGCCCCAGCCCCACCAGCTCCCCAAGCCCCCCAGCTTTGCCAAAGCTCTGGAATCCCTGAAAGACTCTTGGCTCTCAGGCACACTTCTTTCCTCTCTACATTTCTCTTGTAGCCTAGATTTGGAGGACCACTCTCAGATGGTGCTATGCAAACTGCTGTCTTACAGGGTGATGGGATGGGCACCAGAGGAACGCTTAAAACTTCAGTGTGAGGGTGTCTCCCAAGCGTCCTCTGCGTCACTGCTTGCCCATTGCACTGTCTGCGTTCTCCTGTAAAGCATGCAGTCTTTCTGTGGAGCCACAGCCCACTGGGCTCTTGCCACTGACCGTCTCCTATACCAGTTACCAGTTACCACCGAGTGGACTCTGACTCCTGGTGACACATCGTGTCTGAGTAGAACTGTACACGCTCCGTGGGGCTTTCAATGGCTGGTTTTTCAGAAGTAGATTGATAGGCCTTTCTTCCGAGGCACCTCTGAGTGGATTCAAACTTCCAACCTTTCAGTTAGCAGCTAAGCATGTTAACCATTTGCCCCACCCAGGGACTCTGCTCTCCTATACAACTGCTCAAAGTACCAATTCGTCTCTCAGAGACGAGACAGCTGCCATAGGTGTGAATTTATTTTGACGTGTATTTGAAAAAGTAGCACCAGCCCGTCAAACAGGAACTTGCATGACCCGGAGAGTGAGTGCCTCCTTAAATTTTGCACCCTAGGCACCTCACTCGCCTGCCCCTGGACCAGCTTCTCCTCCCAGGACTGCAGGACGCTGTAGGACCACATTTAGGAAGCATCAAAGGCAGCACCCACCACCTAGTGGCGTTCCTGTTCACTGCACCTTCGTGAGCTTGCTGCTTTAGGAGCACAGACCAGGACCCTTTACTGTCCCAAAGAGGAGCTGATCAACTCCCTGGCCCTGTCCCAAATCTCTGAGAATGGAAGCTTCCCCTGGGTCTCAGTTATCTCAGTCTTAACCTCACATGGGGCTGACTTGCATGAGTTCTTCACCATTCTTCAAGTGTTAAGAACCCGGTTCATCACGTGGGACTAAACACCATCAGGAAGCACCTAAAATGCCTCCAGTAGTCCCTCAGCTAGAACGTCCTCCCGGCAAAGCCTCTGCCTCCCCTCTCCCCACAACCCCTTTAGACCCAGGCACCTCCAAGCCCCACAGCCTCTGTTCGCAGCCCCAGATGACCACCTGAGAGGCTAGGAGTGGTTTTAACACAAATCCCTGTGCCTGCCTCACCCCTTCGGGCTTACACCCCAGCAGCTGTCCCTGGGCTCACCGCACCCCAGTGCCTGCTCTGAGGCATCCCCCCGTCAGCACCCCCTCATGAGCCTGGGAAGTTACCACAAGGACGTTGTTGGTGGTGAGGTTTTCTGGGTGGTCCAACCTGGAAAAATCAAACCATCCAGAGTCTGGCTTTGCAAAGGCAAATGCTTCCTGCATTGACCTGTGCCCCTCAAGGTCAAAGTGCAGACAATCTGGGATCTCCCTTGGGTGATGCTGAGGGTCTCCAAGCCCTGGGTAAGGTTCAGGGTGCAGGTGAGATGCTTCTGAAGAAGGGTAGGTGGAGCAGAGAGAGTAGGACAGAGAAAACATTGACCTTCCTCTCCTCATTTCTCAGGTAGACCCTCACGCGACCCCTCCGGCAGTGGTGAGGACATTAGAGTGAATTCTGACTGGACTGACCAACAGGGAGATCTGGGTCAGGGCCCGAGCTCTCCCTCCCTAAGTAGAGCCTGGGTCCCCAGACACTCCCTGGCTATGTGAGAGTACTCACGTTTTCTCCACCAGGAACTCAACGTCCAGCTCCACCTGGAATCAAAGTGGATGGACAAGTCGTCAACATTTACAGCCATCTTTAGTGCTGACAGAGTTGTTTTACGTGCATCATCCCATCACCTCAAGCAGGCTTTAAAGCAGACACTGTATTACAATTATTCCCATTTCACAGATGAGGAAACTGAAGCTTAGAGAAACAAGGTGGGCCACCTGCCCAAGTTACCCACAGCTCATAAGTCTGCAGAGAATGGATCTCCCCTCCACTCTGGGTCTCAAAACTCTGGGCAAGCTGAAGGGAAATCAAGAGCACAGGCCGAGGGAGGCTCAGGGATGATCAGCAGCAGTTTCGTCTTCTTCTTGAGGGGTATCCAGACCCCAGAGCTCGGCCCACCCCACTCTACAGGATTGACCCTCTTGGAGAGAGAGCACAGAGATCTTCGTAAAGCAGGCCTTGGGCACCATGAGAGGATGAGAGGCAGTGATCAGAAGCAATGGAGCCCATAATGACCCCAAGGGTTGGTTACGCCAAGTTGTGTTTCGAGGGGCAATAGGAAGTTCTCACCACCAAAAACCTTCCTCCCACAGGTGACTAAGATTGCTCCATGGAGTGATTCACTCCATAACCTTCTCCCTTCCTATTAAAATACAAATATCTCTGGGAGCGGTTTCTATCTTTCTGTGGATGAGTTAGACCCAGCAGCATTTCAACAGATGGGAGAAACTGAGCAACTTTCTCTTCCAGGAGTTGTGAGAGGCAGGGTCCATTGGGCCTTCCCCACCTACCTGGGGATCCCAGGAGAAGGTCTTCTGGAGCAGCCTGCCAGGGAGAACTTCTGAGACATCATAGAGAAACTTGAAGAAGAGATCATCCTTTTTAATAGAGTCTTCATCGTAGATGCTCAGCTCCAGAACATTCTAGAGACCCAAGAAGAGTAACTTTGCACATTATCTACTCATAGCAACAATAGTGTACAAATGTTGAACCCAGAGTGATGTCCAGGGCTGGAAAGATACCTCCACCCTTTGTACTTCAAATTTAAAATAACCTTGAAACTTAAAAGAAGCATACAAGAGAATCTGGCAAAGTTCCTAAATTCCCCCTCTTAATTTTTTTTTTTTATCAAGATTAAAATTCTTTCAAAGAATTTCCTCTTTCTTTTTCCCTGGCTTTGCTGGTTCTCTAAGGCATTCTATGTGCCAGGCACTGTGCTAGGAGTCTTCTGCACATCTTCTCACTTAACCTCACAACAACCCAGTCAAGAGGAGACTCTTAACTGTCTCCACTGATAGATGGGCTTAGAGAGGAAGCAGCTGGCCAGAGGTGGGTCACAGAGCCAGGTGGTGGAAGGACCACGTATGTTCACACGTTTTCTCATAGCACATACAGACTGGGACACAAAGATGCCCTCTTCCCAAGTGCCTCTCAGACTGAGTCCTGGTGGAAGGTGTGCTCTACCAAGAAGCCTCCCTTTGGGGGGTTCGATCTGTCCTCAGGTAGGTGGTCGGAGTACCCTGGTCTTCACCTTGACCTGACTCTGGATTCGGAAGGTGAAGGTCTCATTCCATACAGGGTTGTTGGAGTTGGTGACCGTCTTGGTCTTAAACTTTGTTCCGGGTACAGTTGGCAGCTGAAGGATCACATACGGATCAGCCTCGCTCACTGCCAAACAAGAAAACAGTGATGAGAGAGGACTCTCCATACCCCTCTCCAGGGGCCTCTCCACCTTCCTACCAAGACCCCAGTGGCCCCATGGGCAGCCCAGGCCAGTCCTAAGACACTAGTCTGTCCCTTTACCATGGAGTCTGGTCATCCCCTATGCCCCTCCTGGAGCTCAGAAGACCGTTACTCACACAGGTCAGCCCAGGGCAGGTTCCGTGCCTCCAGGACCTTCACTGTGAGCCGCCAGCAGGGAGAGGTCTCCTGGAGAGAAATATCAGCTGACTGAGTCCCTCCTGCTCATTCCACTGCCCAGACCCCCTGCAGCACTGCATGAGCCCCTGGCCAAGGGCACCCCCTCCGGCCTGTGCGGGGGCTTCTCTCCAGATACTTGGTGGTGCTGATCTGCTTCCAGGCATCTGGGACAGTTCTTTGCGGACCAAACAACCTTTGCCCACCACTGTTCCTGGGGTCATGGGAAGGGAAGACCACACCCCAGGGGCAGAATTGGTGGGACACCCCCCTTCAGGGATGGGACTGCATGATGTAGGGGAGAAAGCCAGGCCCTGAAGGCCCAGGTACTGCTGCCCAACTGGATACATCAGTTTGGGGTCTGCCATCCAGAACTCCCAAGGAAGGCAGCCCTGTGGTGAAGCGTGTGAGCCTGCTGCCCAACACCCCCTCCTCCAGCCCTTCTGGGCAGGAAGTGGGCATGTGACTTATGGAGGCTGAGCCCTGGGGATACCAGGGGTCTGGGATGTCCATAGGCACTAAGCTGGAGTTCAGCCCATCTGTGTGCTCTTGGGGTTTGAGTTAGGAAACTCCAGGAGGATCAGGCTAGCTATGACAGTGATCCATGTGCACTGCAGTTGGAAGTTCACTGTGGTGAAGACACAGGTGAGGCCGAGCCAGGCCACGTACACGCCAGAGAGGGATGAAGAGAAGAAACCGAGTGGCAGAAGCTGTGAGGTGAGGAGAGAGGAGGTGGCAGGAAGAAAAGAGTTGGCAGACCAGGGCACAGCTGAGTCCTATTGGGGACCGAGCACTAGGGGGCAACACAGAGCTCCACTGTCGAGGGCCCTGGCACTGCTGAAATCCGAGGGCACCTGGGGTTTCTGCACTTCTGGGTACCTGCACAGTTTTCTTACAATGAGCCCCTGCTGTCTTGAGGTAACTCAAATAGTCTGGCAGGACAAAGGAAGACAGGTGGAGAGCGTTGTGTAGAAAGGGACTCTGCCCGAGAAGACCATCTGTGGGGTACATGGCCCCAGCAGGAACAGCCTTCGTGGGGTGGGCATTAGAAAGAGGCAGAGAGGACGTGGCCATCAGGAGAGAGCATCGCCTGCACCAGGGAATGGTGCCTTGGGAGACCCCCAGCAAAGAGGGGACTCTTCAGGGCCACAGAGCGGCACCACTCCCATTCAGGCATATGAAACAGCAAACTCTGAAGTTGAGCGATATGGTAGCCTTGAGGAAGAACCACAGAAGTACTGCCAAGAGACGCAACACCTGCGCTGGGCCCCCTGCCACTCAGAAGGCTCTGTGCCCAGGTTTGACTCACACTAACTACGTAAGAACTCACCTGCCCCTTACCCTTTTCACCTTCTCTGCACCCAGCCTGAGGGAGCACAGTGCCCGGGTGGTGGGTATTTTTTTTTTTAAGTGGAAGTTTACACATCAAGTCTGTCTCTCATACAAAACCTTATATACACTTTGCTATATACTCCTCCCCCACATATCTGCTAGTTTGTCCTACTGTGGAGGCTTGTGTGTTGCTGTGATGCTGGAAGATATGCCACCGGTATTCAGATACCAGCTGGGTCACCCACGGAGGACAGGTTTCAGCTGAGCTGCCAGACTAAGACAGACTAGGAAGAAGGACCCGGCAGTCTACTTCTGAAAAGCATTAGCCAGTGAAAACCTTATGAATAGCAGCGGAACACTGTCTGATACAGTGCTGGAAGATGAGCCCCCCAGGTTGGAAGGCACTCAAAAGATGACTGGGGAAGAGCTGCCTCCTCAAAGTAGAGTCGATCTTAATGATGTGGATGGAGTAAAGCTTTCGGGACTTCATTTGCTGATGTGGCATGACTCAAAATGAGAAGAAACAGCTGCAAACATCCATTAATAATCAGAACCTGGAATGTACGAAGTACGAATCTAGGAAAATTGGAAGTCGTGAAAAATGAAATGGAACGCATAAACATTAATATCCTAGGCATTACTGAGCTGAAATGGACTGGTATTGGCCATTTTGAATCAGACAATCATATAGTCTACTATGCTGGGAATGACAACTTGAAGAGGAATGATGTTGCATTCATGGTCAAAAAGAACGTTTCAAGATCTGTCCTGAAGTACAACGCTGTCAGTGATAGGATAATATCCATACGCCTACAAGGAAGACCAGTTAATACGACTGTTACTCAAATTTATGCACCAACCATTAGGGCCAAAGATGAAGACATAGAAGATTTTTATCAGCTGCTGCAGTCTGAAATTGATCGAACATGCAATCAAGATGCATTGATAATTACTGGCGATTGGAATGCGAAAGTTGAAAACAAAGAAGGAGGGTCAGTAGTTGGAATATATGACCTTGGTGATAGAAACAATGCCGGAGATCGAATGATAGAATTTTGCAAGACCAACGACTTCTTCATTGCAAACACCTTCTTTCACCAACATAAATGGTGACTATACCCATGGACCTCACCAGATGAAACACACAGAAATCAAATTGACTATATCTGTGGAAAGAGACTATGGAAAAGCTCAAAGCCAGAGGCCGACTGTGGAACAGACCATCAATTGTTCATATGCAAGTTCAAGCTGAAACTGAAGAAAATGAGAGCAAGTCCACGAGAGCCAAAATATGACCTTGAGTATATCCCACCTGAATGTAGAGAACTTCTCAAGAATAGATGTGACGCATTGAACACTAGTGACCGAAGACCAGACAAGTTGTGCAATGACATCAAGGACATCATCCATGAAGAAAGCAAGAGGTCACTGAAAAGACAGGAAAGAAAGAAAAGACAAAGATGGATGTGAGAGGAGACTCTGAAACTTGCTCGTGAGTGTCGAGCAGCTAAAGCAAAAGGAAGAATTGATGAAGTAAAAGAACTGAACAGAAGATTTCAAAGGGCCTCTTGAGAAGACAAAGTAAAGTATTATAATGACATGTGCAAAGAGCTGGAGATGGAAAACAAAAAGGGAAGAACACGCTTGGCGTTTCTCAAGCTGAAAGAACTGAAGAAAAAATTCAAACCTCGAGTTGCAATAGTGAAGGATTCCATGGGGGAACATATTAAATGACGCAGGAAGCATCAAAAGAAGATGGAAGGAATACACAGAGTCATTATACCAAAAAGAATTAGTCTATATTCAACCATTCAAGAGGTGGCATATGATCAGGAACCGATGTTACTGAAGGAAGAATTCCAAGCTGCTCTGAAGGCGTTGGCGAAAAACAAGGCTCCAGGAATTGATGGAATATCAATTGAGATGTTTCAACAAACAGATGCAGCGCTGGAGGTGCTCACTTGTCTATGCCAAGAAATATGGAAGACAGCTTCCTAGCCAACTGACTGGAAGAGATCCATATTTATGCCTATTCCCAAGAAAAGTGATCCAACCGAATGTGGAAATTGTAGAACAATATCACTGATATTACACACAAGCAAAATTTTGCTGAAGATCATTCAAAAACAGCTACAGCAGTATATCAACTATGCAAAGGCATTCGACTGTGTGGATCATAACAAACTATGGATAACACTGCAAAGAATGGGAATTCCAGAACACTTAATTGTGTTCATGAGGAACCTTTACATAGGTCAAGAGGCAGTTGTTCAGACAGAACAAGGGGATACTGATTGGTTTAAAGTCAGGAAAGGTGTGCGTCAGGGTTGTATTCTTTCACCATACCTATTTAATCTGTATGCTGAACAAATAATACGAGAATCTGGACTATATGAAGAAGAACGGGGCATCAGGATTGGAGGAAGACTCATTAACAACCTGTGTTATGCAGATGACACAACCTTGCTCGCTGAAAGTGAAGAGGACTTGAAGCACTTACTAATGAAGATCAAAGACCACAGCCTTTAGTATGGATTACACCTCAACATAAAGAAAACAAAAATCCTCACAATTGGACCAATAAGCAACATCATGATAAACACAGAAAAGATTGAAGTTGTCAAGGATTTCATTTTACTTGGATCCACAATCAACAGCCTTGGAAGCAGCAGTCAAGAAATCAAAAGAAATCAATCATTGCATTGGACAAATCTGCTGCAAAGGACCTCTTCAAAGTGTTGAAGAGCAAAGATGTCATCCTGAAGACTAAGGTGCGCCTAACCTAAACCATGGTATTTTCGGTCACATCATATGCATGTGAAAGCTGGACAATGAATAAGGAAGACCGAAGAAGAGTTGACGCCTTTGAATTGTGGCGTTGGTGAAGAATATTGAATATACCATGGACTGCCAAAAGAACGAACAAATCTGTCTTGGAAGAAGTGCGGCCAGAATGCTCCTTAGAGGCAAGGATGGCGAGACTGCGTCTTACATACTTTGGACCTGTTGTCAGGAGGGATCGGTCCCTGGAGAAGGACATCATGCTTGGCAGAGTACAGGGTCAGCGGAAAAGAGGAAGACACTCAACAAGGTGGATTGACACAGTGGCTGCAACAATGAGCTCAAGTATAACAACGATTGTAAGGATGGTGCAGGACCAGGCAGTGTTTCGTCCTGTTGCGCATAGGGTCCCTATGAGTTGGAACTGACTCGACAGCACCTAACAACAACAACAACAACATATACTCCTAGTTTCTCTCCCGCTAATGAGATAGCACGTTCCTTCTCGCCACTCTCCGTGTCCATTCAGCCAGCTTCTGTCCCCCTCGGCCTTTACATCTCTCCTCCAGACAGGAGCCATCGTAATCTCATATGTCTACTTGATCCAAGAAGCCCACTCCTCACCAGTATCATTTTCTGTCTTTTAGTCCAGTCCAATCCTTGTCTGAAGAGTTGGCTTCGAGAATGGTTCCTGTCTTGGGCTCACAGAAGGTCTGGGGACCATGGCCTCTGGGATCCCTCTGGTCTCAGTCAGACCATTAAGTCTGGTCTTTTTAGTAGAATTTGAGGTCTGGTGGTGTGTGTTTGACACTGTGTGGTTGGGAGACAGTGGCTGAGTTGTTTCCTGCTTTGCACCCTCCCAACCAGTCCTGCTTCCCTAAGCCTCTGTGCATGTGGTCAAGAGGTCTCAGCTCCCACCAGGATCTGGTCTGCTCTGCACAGAGCCCAAGGCCTGCCAGTGCTGCCTGCTAGGCGCTGGCTTGGCGCCCTTGGGGACCCAACTCTCCACTCCCCACAGAGGACCTGAAGGGACTGCTGAGCCACACAAAGCCACACATGACTGTAGCCCCTGCCTCTCACCCTTCTCCCCTGGTTGCCTGCATCTTCCCTCTCCTGTGTCTTGGCGCCGAGCTGGGAAGAGGTCTGTTGTCCCATCATTCCTGTCAGCTTCCCAGCAGAGCACCTGGGAGTGCCCCCAGCAAAGCAGACTTGTTTTCCCTTCTTGGGTAAGAACCTCAGTGACACCAGCAACATTCCAGCTCTGTAGGCCTCAAGCCAGAGGTAGTCACTGGCAGAGCTTTAATGGTTTTGTAGACACCTGGCCCCATTTCCGCCCTGAGCCCAGATTCCTCAGCTGCGTCTCACAGGAAAGCTGATGGCTGGGATCCTCAAGCCCTGGAGGGTGTTGCACTTCAACACGCACTCCAAGATGAGGGAAGGCCCAGCCTGGCTCCCCTTGCTCCTTCAGCCAGGTCAGCAAGTGGCCATGGGTCCACAACCTGGGGCGATGCTTTAAAGCTGCTTTGGGTTACTAAGAACTGTCCCCCTTGCCCAGTGCTAGCCAGTCACTGTCCTTGATTCAAGCATGGTTGCCCCTTTCTGCCAATGTCACTGAATACCTCTTTCCCCCAGAAGGCCCCAATTCTCTGGCAGGGTATTTTTCCCTAAGGTGAAACGCCAGCTCTCTTCACCTCTAAGACTACTGCTACCACACTGCACTCCAGGGTGGCCTGTGGCAATAATTATAATGGCTAGTCTCTACTAAGAGGCAGTAGGTGTAATGGTTAGAAGTAGAGTCTGGAGCTAGGTTGTCTAGATTTAAACCCTGATCTTGCTGCTTTCTTGCTGTGTGACCTTGGACAAGTTACTTAACCTCTCTGTGTTTTTGTTTCCTCATATGTAATGCATTCACCTTAAAGGGTGCTCTGAGGCTAAAAATGTTAATATCTGTAGAATGCTTAGAAGGGTGCTTAGCAGGAAAGTAGGCAGTTTCTAGGTAGCCACTCTTATTATTTAGTGAGTACTTGCTAGGTTTCTAGGTGCTGCACTAAGCCTGTGACATATTCGAACTTGATTTGCCCTCCCGACAACCTCACAAAATACTACTCTCCAAACCGGTTGCCATCAAGTCAATCTGACTCCTATCGACCCTATGGGACAGAGTAGAATTGCCCCATAAATTTTCTAATGAGCAGCTGGTGGATTCGAACTTTTGGTTAGCGGCCTGAGCTCTTAACCACCACGCCATCAGGGCTCCATAGTATTCTCATTTCTCCCCATTTTACAGATGAGGGAATTGAGACACAGAAAGGTTAAGTAGCTTGCCCAAGGTCATAGAGTTAGCTGGTGACAGAGTCAAACCCAGGTGTTCAAGGCCAGAACTCACAACCCTGTGACTCTGCTTCCTTGTAAAAGCATGCAGCTTCCCCTCACTGTCCTGAGGATAGCTACACAGTAGAATGTCATAGATTTGTTTTTAATTAATTTGATTATTGAACTAACATGTTAACCAATGTGATTCTCTTCTCCCAAGGGCATTGGGGCCCAGTAAACAATTGGTCTTGGATGGGATTTGATCTCACAAAGCTCCTGAGACACACAGGGTGCTCTCTCGGCTCCAGCCAGTAGCAGGAAGCCCACTGGCTGGCAGTGGTGGGCTGTGGGCCTGCTGGTCTCCTCCTGCGACACACAGCCACCTGTTAGCTGGCAGGGGTGTGTGAGCATGCATGTAGGAAAGAGGCTCTAAGACCATACTGCCCAATATTTGTGGGGAGAGAAGGGGACTGGCTGGCCAGGCTTGTGTTTTCCAGGCTCCTGCTCCTGGGATCCTGCTCATCTGGACCCACTCCACATCCCCAAGCACACATGCCTTCACCCTCTGCCTCCCACCCTCTTCCTCTCTGCCTAAGCAGAGACCCCAGCTGTGGGACCCAGACCCTCTCCAGAGACCAGAATCACTTGGATTTCAGCTGTGCCACGCTTCTCAGGCTGCAGCCTGGTCCCAGGCCCTCCCCTGACTGGTACCCACATTGGCAAACACTGTTACCTGGTGACGATGGCCAGGTGGTTCCCTAGCTGACAGGCTCTCCATACCAACCCTTCTGTTCCACTCCAGGCTCAGCCCCCGCCAAGGATGCCTGCTCCTAGCTGGGTGGCAGCCACTATCCCCATGAAATGGGACCGATTGTGACTCTGCCAGCTCAGAGGAGCTGCAATCCTATAAACAGGCTGGGGCTCCACCCCCTCAGCCCAGCATCTTCCCCTCTTCCTGGGTCAACCAGCATCTCCAGAAATACCTGGCTGGGCTCCAGGACCCGTAGGCGGGGCACTCCTTCCAGGGATGACCGAGGATGTCAGGGCAGAAGTTGCAGCCAAAGGGAGGAAGACAGTCCTCGGAGCAGCGTCAGGAAGCTGCCTCTGAGATTGAGGACAGAGGACTGGGGTGAGGGGGCGGGTGGCAGAGCTGAGGAAACCCTTGCAGCTCAGCCCCAGCCTGAGCCCAGCCAGCCTAGGAGGATGGAGGTCCAGACTCAGGAGACCAGACAAAGGCCCGGGTTCCTTGTCAGCTGTGTGCGGTTCCTTGTGCTAGTACTTTATCCTCACCTGACCCTGAACAGGCTCTGAGAGCTGCTGATGGGCCTGCATGGCGCTCAGACTCTCGGCCCCTCACCCCCTCACCCCCTCCTCCACCCTACACCCTCAGCTTCGGCCGGGCCTAGGAGTTTAAACCGTTGCCATTTTGTAGGTTTTGACTCCTGGCGACCCCGTGTGTGTCAGAGTAGAACTGTGCTCCACAGGGTTTTCAGTGGCTGCTTTTTCAGAAGTAGATTACCAGACTTTTTTTCTGAGGTGCCTCTGGGTGGGCTCGAACCTCCAGCCTTCCCACTAACGTTAAATGTTTTCACCACCCAGGGGCTCCTCTCGGAGGCTAGAGGGCTTCTACTAGAATCAAATGGTCAGCTTTGTGATAAAAGTAAAGGGGACCAATCAGGAAACTTTTAGAGCAATAATTCTGTAGAGCACAACTTTGTGGCTTCACCTAACTGTTTAACCTTCTCAGCATGCCCAACGGCCTTAAATGCTCTCCTGTAACGACATACATTCACTGTCGAGTTGGACAATGGCTTGATTTGCAAGGCAAATGCAACTGTATTAATGGTAGATGATGACAAACAGATCTAAAATGTCTTATCACAGAATTGGCCAAAAAAAAAAAAAAAGGAAATTAATAATGATATATTAACAAGTGAAAAATAAATAAGTAGGAAATATTTCTAATTTGCATGAAACAGACCATATAAAATGTGGAAAACTACAAAGACCAACTTATTACAAAGTGGGTCATAAACGCAGCAGTATACAAAGTCACCCAGTGGGTGGCTGCAGAGCTCGGTGTGTACTTGGACCTCTCTGGACTGGAAGCCTGCGTCCCTCCTCCCCAGACCGGGCTCAGTCTGGCCTGGAGCCCACCCTCCAGGCCTGCCCTCATTATTGGTGGCCTCCTTGGTCTGGGCCGGACCCAGAGCAATCCTGGATCTCAGGAGCCCTGAGAAAATACATCCTCTTGGGGTGTGAAGTGACACCTTCTCCCTGAACTGACGTGGGAACTCCCCTGGGAGACCTAGAGAGACAGAGCACCAGCATTATCACCATCTAGGGGATTCCCGGTCCCAGGCCCCCACACCAGCATAAGAGGATTAGTTACCCCCCAACCCTCGGAGACGGGACCCCTGGGCTCAACCCCTTTGCTAGGAGGAGGGCTTGCCTTCAGTTCCCCATCTGTCTATTGATGACGTGGTAGATGCTGGGCCTGGGAAAACATGAAATTCCTGACCCACAGATTCTTATTTTGGGGCTGGGCTCCGTGGACAGGATTTAGGGCAGTTCTAAGAGTCCCTGAAATCATACGCAAAATTATGCAGGTCTGTGTGCATGGGAATGTTTCTGGAAAAAGTATCTAGAACAGCACTGCCCAGTAGAAACACAATGAGAGCCATGTGTCATATTACATTTTCCAGTAACCACTTAAAAAAAAGGAAAAACATGCAAGCGAAATTGATTTTAACAATTATTTTGTTATTGGAAACCCTGGTGGCATAGTGGTTAAGAGCTACGGCTGCTAACCAAAAAGCTGGCAGTTCGAGTCCATCAGGCGCTTCTTGGAAACCCTATGGGGCAGTCCCACTCTGAGTAGAATCAACTCGATGGCAACAGGTTTTTGTTTTTTTATAACAAATATAAACAGCAAACCAAACTCGTTGCAGTCGAGTGGATCCTAAGGAGCGGCTTCTGAGGAGAGCTAAGCTCTTAACTACTATGTTAACAGAGCTCCATAACAAATATAACTACATAATTAAATGATGTATTTTATTTAATCCAATATATCCAAAATGTTATCAATTCAATATGTAATCAACATATAAAATTATTGAGACATTTCATGTTTTTTTAATACTAAGTCCTCAAGTTTACTGAATGTTTTATGATTACATCAGTTCTGATTAGCTATATTTCAAGTCCTCCGTAGCCACACGTGGCCTAAACCAAAACAAACCAAACCTGTTACTGTCAAGTCAATTCCGACTCATAGCAACTCTATAGGACAGAATGGAAGTGTCCCATAGCGTTTCCAAGGTGCGGCCGGTGGATTTGAACTGCCGACATTTTGGTTAGCAGCCGAGCTTGGGCTAGTGGCTACCGTATGGGAGAATGCAGGTCTTTCAACAGATTCTCCAAAGAATTTTATGACTGCACAAAGATTAAAAACCACTGCTCAATGTGTCAACTTGGTTTCTCCCATCCAGTACAGGAGAGCCACAAGGTTCTGCTTGGCTGAGAGGAAATATTTAAGACCCTCCAACAGCAGTTTTCCATGATTTATGTGCCGAAACTTAGGTGTTAGGTGCCATCGAGTCTATTCCAACTCATAGAGAGCCTATGTACAACAGAACAAAACACTGCCCGATCCTGCGCCATCCTCATAAGCCTTGTTATGCTTGAGCCCCTTATTGCAGCCACAGTGTCAATCCATCTTGTTGAGGGTCTTCCTCTTTTTTGATGACCCTCCACTTTACCAAACATGATGTCCTTCTATAGGGACTGATCCCTCCTGACAACATGTCTGAAGTATGTGAGACAAAGTCTCACCATCCTCGCTTTTAAGGAGCATTCTGGCTGTATTCCTTCCAAAACAGATTTGTTCATTCTTCTGGCAGTCCATGGTATATTCAATATTCTTCGCCAACCCCATAGTTCAAAGGTATCGATTCTTCTTCAGTCTTCCTTATTCATTGTCCAGCTTTCATGTGCATATGAGGTGATTGAAAACATGATGGCTTGGGTCAGGTGCACATTAGTCCTTAAAATGCCATCTTTGCTTTTAACATTTTAAAGAGGTCTTTTGCAGATTTGCCCGATGCAATGCATCATTTGATTTCTGGATTGCTCCTTACATGGGTGTTGACTGTGGATCCAAGTAAAATGAAGTCCTTGACAATTTCAATCTTTTCTCCTTTTATCATGATATTGCTTATTGGTCCAGTTGTGAGGATTTTTGTTTTCTTTATGTTGAGGTGTAATCCATACTGAAGACTGTGGTCTTTGATCTTCATCAGTTATATATATATATATATATATATATATATATATATATATATATATAGTGCTTTCAGCAGAACTGTGTGGTACCATGGGCAGATTCATGTTCAATGGGGCCTGATGTTTATACAGATAAAAAATTAGGTACTAGAGTAATTTTATATATATATATACACACACATATAAATATTCATTTTCTGCATTTTACAAATAAGAAAACTGAGGTAGGAATTGGTGGAGGAACTGCCTCCAGGTTGTGCTGCGAATCTACCTCAGAGGCAGTGCTCTCAACCACTGTATTTGATACTCTCTCCCCAGAGGAAATTTAGGCAAGAGGGAGCATGAGAGTCCCTGGATCAAGGCTTGCCTGAAACAAATAGGCTAGTCTCAGCTGCTCCCCATCTACTTTGACTCCAAGAAATAATGGTTCAGTCACTTCCCTCCCTTTACCTTCCCCTAGAACAGCAGCCACTGGAGTTACTCAGTGACAATGTCATAGGTGAGAGAAGGCAGCTGACAGGGGTGGAGGAGGACATGGGACTGATGCCCAGCAAAAGTCCTGAGGCAGGTGGTGGAACAGATGGCAAGACTTATGGCATGAGGCAAGTGATGACACACACTTCGGTATTTATCATTGATTACCACATCAAGACCAAGGCATAGGCAAGTCTGTACTCTTGCCTCACAGGAAGTGGCTATTCACTCTGTTGACAAGAGGGAAAGGGTCATTTCTTGTCCAGGGCTGCTTAGGACCAAGCAGGAAAGGGACATTCAACCCCTCCCTCATTCCAAGACTTGGAAAGTTGGAGCCTCTCTCTCAGCAAGGGGTAGGATACCACCCAGCCAATCCATTCATTCATTCAGCATATATTTATTGTGTGACTACCATGTACCAGACAGAGATGGGTGAGTAAAAACCAGGCCAGATCCCTGCCTCAGGAAGCTTCCATTCAACGTACAGTCGCCTTCTGCTCCATGCCTCCCCGCTAACAGAGCAAGCTGTGTTTTAGAACCTGCGACATCATACTGCAGGCTCCAGAGTGCTTGGGCATGTATCTGACCCAGAACAGAGCCTCTGCAATTTCAAGGTAAAGAGCCTTGGGAGAGCTGTAAGCAAACATTACTCAGCCAATTAACTTTGTCTGGTAGCAGTGGTGGCAGGTACGTGACCTTCAGGATAAGTTAGGAAATATGAGCCTGTCTCAAGATTTACTGATGTACCTGGACCAGCCACCCTTCAGAACTCCTCAGCCTTCTCCGTCTCTGGGCAGCTCTCCTTATCCCCTCGTTCTGCCCTATTAGCCTTTTCTTCTCTGATTCCTCTCTTCATGAACCTTCCATAAACTGGAAATTTGCATGCGTGTGTGTTTCTTTTATTGTATTTATAAATTTTAGATTCTAGCTCATAATTTTTAAAGTTAGATTGAGCCTTTTATACATTTTCAAAACACAAACCTAAATCTAAACTGTTTTGAACCTGATAGGGCCTTCTAAGGAATTTTATTTCTGTGAGTTAGTTGATCTCGACAGAAAAAATCTTTCTCTAAACCCCAGTGGTGACCTTCCCCCACCAGATTTGGCAGGAGAACCCCCAATCCAGACCCCACATCCAGAGTCCCAGGCTACTTTCTGTAGTGTCAGGAGTTCATTTGAAATATCACCCTCCTTTCTCCACCCTGGAGAGAGGAGCCCTGGTGGCATGGTGATTCAGAGATCAACTGCTAACCAAAATGTTGGCAGTTCAAATCTTCCAGGCGACCCTTGGAGACAGTATGGGGCAGTTCTACTCTGTCCTATAGGATTGCTCTGAGTAGAATCAACTCAATGGCAATGGGTTTGGTTTGGTTTGGTTTTTCTCTCCTCCC
This sequence comes from Elephas maximus indicus, assembly GCF_024166365.1. Lineage (NCBI taxonomy): Eukaryota > Metazoa > Chordata > Mammalia > Proboscidea > Elephantidae > Elephas > Elephas maximus. The sequence continues at coordinate 13,850,157 of NC_064828.1, read as the reverse complement.
AGCATTGACTCATCTGAAATGTGGTAGCTTTCCTGTAAACACCCAACAAATGGACAACCCCCAACAGAGAGGACTGTGAGGCAAGGATCCACTTGCCCTGTGCTCTGGAGGCACACCTGTGCTACTTGCAGGGCCCTGAGCCCCAGCCAACCTGTTCTCTTCCTGAGCTCCCAGTGCTGAGAAGCACCAACCCCAACCCCAAGCAGGACAGCCAGGGAGTGATTTGGGATGCAGCTGGGTGCTGAGGGTCAAACCCAGCCCCTCCTTGTCACACTCCCTCAGCGACAGCTACAGTGGTTATCTTTTGTCATGTAATAGGATTTTAAATGTGTGTACCAGCCACTCCTTGGAAACCCTACGGGGCAGTTCTACTCTGTCCTATAGAGTGGCTGTGAGCTGGAATTGACTCATCGGCAACAGGTTTGGGTTTCAGTTTGGGTATCTGTATCATCTATATCCATATCCGTATCCATATCTATATCTGTAGCTATATCTATACCTATCTATATATGTAGGTATATATATGTGTATATATACACACACATATATATGTATATATTCACACACACATATATACTATATATATATATATATTCACACACACATATATATGCTTTTAATGTTTTTGACCCTTCCTGTTCGTCATTCCAAAAACCCCGGTGGCATAATGGTTAAGTCCTATGGGTGCTAACCAAAAGGCTGGCAGTTCAAATCTGCCAGGCGCTCCTTGGGAACTCTATGGGGCAGTTCTACCCTGTCCTATAGGGTGGCTATGAGTCGGAATTGCCTCAACGGCACTGGGTTTGGTTTTGGTTTGGTTCACCTTCCCCCTCTGGCCAGCGGCAGCCACTGCCTTAGCGGGGACTGGGATTGTTAAAGCTGGAGATGAGAGAGAGAAAACCAGTTGCTGTGGAGTTGATTCTGAGACCGTAGAACTGTGCTTCATAAGGTTTTGGTGGCTGACTTTTCAGAAGTAGATCACCAAGCCTTTCTTCCAAGGCACCCCTGGGTGGATTCCAACCTCCAAACTTGCAGTTAGCAGCAGAGCTCATTAACTTTTTGCACCACCCAGGGACTCCAGGAAAGAGAAAGGGGTCATCATTCTGCTTTAAGACTCAGAGCCATCTCTCCAATTCCATAGTGAGACAACACTTGAAGGCTGAGCTTTGTGAGGAAAATGAAGGGTTTTGTAAATTCCGAAAGTTTCCTTCTACATATAATAAGCAAAACTTTGAAGTCTGAGCCCATGAGAGAAAGCACTTAGGGGAAGCAGCATCCATCCAATGTAAGATGAAAGGAGAAAGCCCCTCTACTCCCGGGAGGTGGGGCAGGGGGACAGAGGCGAGGTCTTGTATGTCTTAGCTTCCTCCCCAGCTCCAAGCCCTGAAGAGGTATTATGTATAAATGAGTAATTTGGGTGAAATCCCACAACTGAGGGCTTAGTCCTCTCTTTCACAAGTGCAATCTGGAAAAAGCCATGCCCCCTTAGAAAACACCATGTTCAACATGGCAGTGTCCAAGGTAGTGGTTAGAAAGGATTGAGGAAGGGGTCCAGGCAGGGCGGGGATCAGCAATGGTGTCCCCAATCTTCCTAGGCTCCCTTGTGGTTTGGAAGGGGTCTAGAAGCTATCCTGTGCTCCCACTGAGGGTGTCAAAAGTAGCTAGCTAGGCTGAGAGTCAGAGGCCTGCCTGGGGCTACAGTGGAAAGGGGTAAGGCATGGTAAAAGCTGTGAGGTGGTCAGCCTGGGCCAAGGGTGGCAGGGTCTGGATGAGGGCTACAGACACTCAGCACTGGGGCTAGGGTGAGGGGAGTGCTGGGAGCAGGAGGGGTCAGAGGGCAGAGGCAGGCCAGGCAGCCACATGGAGGGGGCTTCATGAATTCGGCTGGCCCAGCCAAGTCAGGATGCATCTTCAATTCACCAACCTAAAATCTGATGACCCTACAGACATTCTCAATATATGGTGGATCCAAGTAGGCTGGGGAAACAAAAAACAGGAGGAGAGAGAGACAGACCTGCTCAGATGGAAAGACACATTTGTGAAAGACCCATGAATTCAGACTAGGCTTGCTCGTTCTCTGTCTCTCTGCTCTGTCTCTCTGTGTCTATCTCACACACATATACCATACACCCACCATTTAGCTTCCAATAACAGTGAGCCCATATTTGCAAGGGGATGGCAGTTGTACACCTGGCCCAAGTTCAAAAAGCTGCCTGTGGATAATTAGGGAGAAAAATTGTGCATGCCGCCAGCTGGAGCCCTGCCAGGGTGAGTCCATCACCTCCCAGCCTTTGGGAGGCTGACCAGAGAGGGTGCTGTGTTGTGACCACGGAGGCTGAAGAGCAGATAGAAGGAGCAGACAATACAGTCAATCGGAAACCCAGACCAGCAACTAAAAACAAAGCACCTGGACAGACAAAATGCTGAGTGAAAGGGGCCGGGCACAAAAGAATACACGCTGCAGGATTCTATTCATGCCAAGTTCTACAACAGGCAAAATTAATCTTGGTGTCAGAAGTTAGAATTGTGGCTACCCTTGATTAGGGGTGTTTTCTGGGAGGAGGCACAAGGGGATATTCAGGTGTGATGAAAATGTTCTGTACCTTGATTGGGGTAATGGTTACTCAGGTGTATATATTCCTTCAACTGTACATCTATGATCCTGTGCTTTACGGTATATAAGTTATACTCAATGAAAAAGTTTATGCCATCTCAACAATCTTCACATGTAGAAGAAAAAAGAGTTTAAAAAATAATTAGAAGTCTGCAATTGGGGGTTGGGGGAAGGGAACTAAAAAGTAAAGTGATTGATGGTTCAAACCCTTAGAAAAGCTTAAAACCGTTGCTGTTGAGTCAATTCCAAATCACAGTGTCCCTGTAGGACAGAGTAGAGCTGCCCCATAGGGTTTCCAAGGAGCGGCTGGTAGACTCAAACTACTGACGTTTTGTTTAGCAGCAGATCTCTTAACCACTGTGCCACCAGAGCTCCTAGAAGAGCTTAGGCACCCCTAAATATACAGATGCAGGTAACCCTAAAAATAGGAGAACTGATTGGAAATTGACACAAGAATAATAGTCCCAAAGATTACCTGCCCAAACCCAGCAGGAGATTAAAGATTTGCTCTCTGGAGAGCGTGAAGACACAAGGAGAAGGGCACAGCTGCAAACAGGAAAGTTTCAGTGGAAGTCCACAAGCTGAAATGGAAGTCATCACCCCAGACCTCTCTCCCCACTCAGCCCTGAGAATGCTGGCAGCCACCTTATACCTCCCCTGCCACCATCATTGCCACCACCATCAGGTGACAGAACAGAGGACTCCTTCCAGGGAAACTGACCAACACAAGAGGAAAACAGTAATGACCAACACCAACAGGTAAGAGCTGTGCTACACATTTGCAGGTCCCTGCCTGGCCAACCTGTAGTGAAGTCCCTACACAGCCAGGTCAGACTCTGTGCACAGAGCTTACAGTGAGCACTTTAGTGTCTAACTATTAAACCTGAGCAAACAGCCAGGGATCACCAAACACTTGAAGAAATCCTCTAACATGATAACTGAATATTCAAAGTACAAGCCAAATAAAAGACTCAGGAAACAGAAACAATGTAGGGAATCAGAGAAAACCTTTTTAAAAACTGTAGTTGATATTTTTTGGTAAGATAAAAAGATGATGCATCTACGCAAAAAAGAAAAGAAAAAAAGGATGCCAGGAAATAGAATATTCAGAGGACATAAAGGACCTCGTGCATTAAAAATATAATGGTAGAGACAAATAAAATTAATAAAAGGATTAGGAGACAAGGTAGAGAAAATCTCCCTAGAAGCAAAACAAAAATATAAAGAATGGAAATAGGAGATTTAAGATAAAGAAATTTAGAGGAGCACACCAGGAAGTCCGATACTTGCCTTATAGGAGTTTCAGGCCCAGATAACAGAGAAAACATAATTAAATTATTAAAGAGAAAATCATTAAAGAAGTAATACATGAAAATATCGAAGAACCAGAAAACAAGAGTCTCCACTGAGTCCACAGAAAAATCAGCAAACGAATGAAAAAGAGCCACACCAAAGCACATTATCATGAAATTTCAGAAAACTGGAAATGAAAAGAGGATCCTAAGAGTCTGGAAGAAACAAATGAGGTCACACACAAAGGACTGGAAATTAGAATAGGATTGAACTTATCAACAGCAACATTCAAGATTAGAAGACAATGGGAAAATGTCTTGAAAATTCTGATGGAAAGTCATTTCCAGCTTCGAATTTTATTCCTACTCAAAATTGAGAGCAGAATATAGGCATTTGAAGAAATGCAAGGCCTCGGAATTATTTACCTTTCTTATGAGCTACTACAGCAGTGGTTTTTAAACTTTAAAGCATACCTAGATCACTTGGGAAACTCTATAAAATTCAGATTCCGATTCAATAGGTCTGAGGTGGGGCCTGAGAGTCAGCATTTCTAATAAGCTCTCAGGTGACAGCAATGCTGCTACTCCGTAGACCTCACTTTGAAGAGTAAGGTACTAGAGAACGTGCTCCACCAAAATGAGAGAAGAAACCAAGGAAGAGGAAGGGATAGGATCCAGGAAATTGAGAATCCAACATAAAAGCAAGGCAAAGGGAATATCCAAAATAATGCTGAAGGGAAATACTAGGACGTTATTACCTAAAGGCCAATTAGTCCAAATTGGAACATAAAGTATTAAAACGGGAAGAGGAGGAGGTTGAAGAGGAGAAAATAAGGAAACTGACAGTTACCTGATGCACTGAGAGGAGATTCTCACTCTGGTGGAGAGTTTCAAAATAAGTAGTGACAGTTACGTAGAAAACGATGCAAATGAAAAAGTGGGGCAATTCTTAACTCCAAGGAAAACAAAAAGTTAAGAATAAAAGAAAAGTAATCATATTATACGACATAATCACGATAATGTCAACAATAAATACTGCCCGAAAAATTGTGACGTAGGAATATTGGGGAGTTGAAGGCAGGTGGAGTAAAAAAACTAAGCTCTCGTCTTCCATAGTAGAAAGTCAATAAAAATCAAGACACAACAGTATAAGCATGCTATTTAGAAACATGGAGGGAAATACCTAAAGAAACAACTAAAAGAGTTCAGAGCAACTGATGCTGGAAAACTTAAAATCAGGGTGGGTAGGAACAGATTGAGAACTATTTTTGTCATTATAAGCTTTACAAGGCTTTTGATTTTTTTTTAAAGTACATGGATAACCTTGATTAAAATAAAAGCTGAAAGAAAATTATTTGAAAACTTGGAGGACTTGTCATTAGTAATAAATCACTTGCAACACATATCCCAACTAATTATTATCAATCCCCAGTGCTTCAGGACCCACTGCTGCAAACTATAGCTTGGAGGCAGGTCATTCCCTCAGATGCTCAGTTCCCGGAGAGCCCACAGGGGCAGGAAATGTTTGAGAGTACAGCAATAGCAAGTTCCAGAGGTGGTTCTGAAACTTCCCGACATCCAGGTAGACATTCAAAAGGTTCCTGGGTGAAATAATACCATGCTGGCCCACTTTTTTTCCAAAAGAGAAACCTCTCCCTCTGGGCTTCCTATTTCTTTATTGTTGTTGTTGTTTTGTTTTGTTTTTATTGTGCTTTAGGTGAAAGTTCATAGAACAAATTAGTTTCTCGTTAAACAATTAATACACAAATTGTTTTGTGACATTGGTTTCCTATCTTGTGATGCATCAACACTCTCCATTTCTCGGCCTCAGTTTCCCCAGTTCCAGTCATCCAGTTTTTCTGTCCCTTCCTGCCTTCTTTGCTTTTGGGTTTTGGGCTGGTGTGCCCATTTAGTCTTGTACTCATGGTGGAACTATATGTGTTATTGTTTGTTTTATAGGCCTGTTTCATCTCTGGCTGGAGGGTGAGCTTCAGGAGAGACTTCAGTGCTGAGTTAAAAAGGGGGCTATTCTCTCAGGGTTTCTTCAGTCTCTGTCAGATGAGTAAGTCTGGTCTTTTTTTGTGAATTAGAATTTTGTTCTACATCTTTCTGCCACTCTGTTCAGGACCCTCTATTACGATCCCTGTCAGAGTAGTCAGTGGTGGTAGCCAGCTACCATCTAGTTGTGCTGGACTCAGTCTGATGGACTTTGTGGTAGTTGTGGTCCTTTGAACTAATCTTTCCCTTGTGTCTTTGATTTTCTTTGTTCTCCTTTGCTCCAGATGAGGTGGGATCAATAGATATATCTTAGATGGTGACTCACAAGCTTTCAAGACCCCAGACACTACTCACCAAAGTCAGATATAGAGCGTTTTCTTTATAAGCTATGTTATGCCAATTGAGCTAGATGTCCCTGAGAACATGGTCCCCAGCCCTCAGCCCAGTAACTCGGTCCCTCAGAGAGTTTGGATGTGTTTATGAAGCTTCTATGTCTTTGCTTTAATCAAGTTGTACTGACTTCCCTGGTATAGTGTACTGTCTTCCTCTTCCCCAAAGTTGCCACTTGTCTATTATTTAGTGCTTTTCCCTCTCCATCACCCACCTCATAACCACCAAAGACTCTTTACTTCTGTGTGTAAACCTTTTCATGAGTTTTTATAACAGTGGTCTCATAAGTATTTGTCCTTTTGTGATTGACTTATTTCACTCAGTATAATGTCCTCCAGATTCATCCATGTTGTGAAATATTTTGCAGATTAATCATTGTTCTTTATGTTTGTGTACTATTCCATTGTGTGTATGTACCATAGCTTGTTTATCCATTCATCTGTTGATGGGTATTTAGGTTGTTTCCATCTTTTTGCTGTTGTGAATAATGCTGCAATGAACATGGGTGTGCATATGTCTATTCTTATGATGGCTCTTATTTCTCTAGGATATGGTCCTAGCAGTGGGATTGCTAGATTGTATGGTATTTCTATTTCTAGCTTTTAAAGGAAGCACCATATCATTTTCCTAAATGATTATGCCACTGGGTTTCCTATTTCAGTAAGTGGCAGCAACATCCACCCAGTTGCCCAATGGATTAGTCAGGATTTTTTCAGCTGCAAGTTCCAGAAACCAAACTTGAACTGGCTTGCACAGAAAGGCAATTCATGTAGTCCCATGAAGCCCATGGGAAGACCCAGGAAAAGCCTGGGTTCAAATCCTACCTTCAATACCTAACATTGTCTGACTTGAATAAGATATTTAAATTGCTTATAAAATGGGGACAATAATAGTATTGTTGTGAGTACAAAGAGAGTTACCATTATAATGTCCTTAGAATAGTACCTGCTCAGTACCCTGGTGGCTGCTGACCAAAGGGTCGGCAGTTCGAATCTGCCAGGCACTCCTTGGAAACTCTATGAGGCAGTTCTACTCTGTCCTATAGGGTCGCTATGAGTTGGAATCGACTTGATGGCACTATGTTTGGTTTTTGGTTTTTGGTACTCAATAGACATTAGCTATTATTCTTACTATAGAAATCACAATGAATCTGAAGGACAAATTAAAAAAAAAATCATACATAGACATATTGTAGTGTAACTGCAGAACACCAAAGATAAAGGAAAAAATATATATTTTATATATACATATATATATATACACAAAGCCCACAGGAAGGATATATAAATTGCCTACAAAGGAATGACAATTAGGTTGGAGCAGGTTCTCAGCAGTTGTAATAGAAGCCAGAAGAAAGTAAAATAATATCTTCAAAATGCTGAGAGAAAAAAAAAGCTGCCAAATGAGAATTTTACACCCAAACTATTATTTAAGACCAAGCATTAAATGAAGAATTTATCAGATCAACTGAAGGTTCACCAGCAATGACTCTTAGCAAGCACTTCTAAAGGTTTATTCCAGGAAGAATGAAAGAAAACTCAGAAGGAAGGATGAAATGCAGCAAGTACGTATGGGAAAATAAGTTGATACACATATGGTCAGCCTAAATCTTGACTATATAAATAATAATCATGATGATGACTAATGTAAGGAAAAGAAAACAAAAACACCAAACAATGATAGTAACATAGGGGGAGCATGACTGAAGCAAAAGCATTCTAAGGACTTGATATTGTTCTGGAGGAGGGTAAAAAATTGGTTAACATTAAATGTAAGTAAATGGGTTAAATTTTAGGGGTATTTATTAAAAGACTAGAAATAGAATATATAAATTCCAAAATAACAGCAAGAGAGAGAGAAAAAGAATACAAAAGATTTCACAAAATTAAAAATACATGTATATTAGAAAAAGTAGGGTGACAAGAAGACACAAAATAAGATGGTTGTAATGAATCCAAATATATCAATAATCACAATAAATATTAAAGGGCTAAACTCATCAATTAAGAAACACAGATTTACTTTCCTATATGTTTGAAATTTTTCAAAATGAAAGGTTAAAAAAGGGAAATCATCAATTTATAGTTTTAAAAAACCCACCTACAGCTGTCTGCAAGAGTAAGCTGAAAACATAGGGACACAAAAAAGTTGAAAATGAGAGAGTGGAAAAGATACACCAGGCAAACACTGATCATAAAAAAACAGGTGCACATATAGATGAAAGAGACTTTAAGGCAAAAGCCAATAGGGATAAAGATAATTGTTATGTAATGCTAAAAAGAATAATCATCAAAAGATACAACAATTTGAAATTTGTATATACCTAAATAAGATAGTCTTAAAATGTTCTAAACCAAACTTTGATAAAACTAGAAGGAGAAATTGACAAATCCATAATCACATTTCTCTCACCGATAAATAAATCATATAAAATATTATTAAAAATATAGAAGATATAAAGACCACGGTTAGCAAGCTTAATCTACTGGACGTATATAGACTCCTATAGCCACAACATTTAGGGACTGTACCCTCTCAAGCACAATGGAATATTTACAAACACTGATCGTGAAAGAGGCTTTATGGTAAGTCTCAAAAATTTTAAATAAGTGATACCATACAAATAACATTCTTAGACTAAGATGCAAATAAATTATAAGTCAATAGCAAAAACATTTCCTTAAAAATCTATGATATAAAAATTATGAAACATATTTCCAAATGGAAATATAAAATAAACTTACTTTTTGGAAAAAATAAAATCTATTTTTTAGAATAGTTTTAGATATACAGAAAAAGTGTGAAGATAGTACTGACAGTTCCCATATACCCCACACCCAATCCAAAAAACCAAACCTGTTGCTATCGAGTCAGTTTTGATTCATGGTGACCCCATGTGTTACAGAGTAGAACTGCTCCATAGGGTTTTCTTGGCTGCAGTCTTTACAGAAGCAGATGGCCAGGCCTTTCAGTTAGCACATCTGACATTAATATGCTACATTTTTTACAATTAATTAATTAGTATGGATATATCATTTTTAACTAAAGCCTACATTTTATTCAGGTTTCCTTAGTTTTCCCCTAATATCCTTTCTCTGTTCCAAGAGTCCTTCTAGGATATAACATCACATTTAGTAGTCATAGTTCCTTAGGCTCCTCTTGGCAATACCAGTTTCTCAGTTTTTTGAGACCTCCACAGTGAAACACTCCTTCATACATATCAGATCTGCAAAAATTCAGAAGTTTTGCAAAATTTCTGATTTTAAAATGGTGGAACAAATTTAGAATTTTCCCTTGCCCTCTTGGAAGTTATCCAAAAGCAACAAGGAAAAAGTAATAACAGAAACACAAACTCCACCTTTGATGAAAGAAAAGAAATTTGAAGCCCAACCCACAAAATATTTGGAAGGACTGCCAAAAGAAATGCAGATCAAACAGGGGTGTGGAAGGTGAGGAGCAAGGACGCTGGCAACTGCAGAGCTCAGAGACAGATGCAGGTTGTACATACCAAGATGAGGAACATCCTGAATTGCAAAGGCACAACCTGAATGGGGTACATGGGCTTGTGGCAGGAACTGTCTTAGAATTGGTTTAATTCTGAGGAACATAGGAAACATAGAAGCATAGGAGGTGGGGCAAGTCCCTTTAACAAGAAGCAGACCACACTGAGCTGACCAACAGCTGCCTATCTGCTTTGGCTGTGTATAACCTATTGCCATTGAGTCAATTCCAACTCATAGCAACCCTATAGGACAGAGTAGAACTGCCCCATAGAGTTTCCCAGGAGCACCTGGTGGATTCGAACTGCCGAACTTTTGGTTAGCAGCCGTAGCACTTAACCACTACGCCACCAGGGTTTCCTGGCTGCGTATGGTAAAGGCTAAAAGAACTCATGCACACTACCTTGAGACATAAGGACGGTCCTGCTGGAGTGCTGGCTGTCCAGACCCCTCCCTGAGATTAATCTTCTCTAACTAGGTGATGTCTTAAATTTGGTTCCTTCCTTAGAAGCAGAGCCTGAGGCAGGAGTTGGGTTCACTTGTTTTATAAAGTGCTCTCAGGAGACAGCTAGTGAGGGGAAACAGGGCAGGAAAAGTAGCTGAACAGACAAATATATCAGAATGCAAAGCCCATAAAGAAATCTGCAGTTTGGAAACGTGTTGTATGATAAAGGTGGCACAGTAGATTAAAGCATGTGGCCTTAGCTGCAGTCTAGCTTCAGCTGGACTCCATGGAGGAATTCTGCAACACAGATTGCACTAGAATTAGTTCTACTTTGAAGCAAGGAGACTGGCATTTTCAACTCCTGTGTCAGGCAGGAATTGACTGAGGACTGCCCCAGAGTCAAGGGTATGAGTGAGGACATAGCTACCCAGGTAAGAAGCCTTCATTCAGCCAGGAGCAGATCTCTGGAAAAGGGGTCAACTCTAAGTCATTAGCAGCCAATGCTCTCAGCATCTAAAGGATGGATTTACTGGCTTGGGAAATGGAATTGTGTTGGGCACCAATAGCATCCACTACAGTCCACTCCCTCTACCACTCAGATCCGCTTGCTTCTCACATGAAGTTCACTCAGTCCAGACACAGCTTTTCCAGGATTTTGGTTGATCACAATTTCTAGAATATTTCCAAGAGAAGAGTTAGTAGGACCCAGCAATCCATTCCCCCCAAAAGATGGTCAGACAAATAACCCAATTAAAAATGGGCAAAGGATATGAACAGGCACTTCACTAAAGAAGACATTCAGGTAGCTAACAGATATATGAGGAAATGCTCACGATCATTAGCCATTAGAGAAATGCAGATCAAAACTACAATGAGATTCCATCTCACTCCAACAAGGCTGGCATTAATCCAAAAAACACAAAATAATAAATGTTGGAGAGGTTGTGCAGAGACTGGAACACTTACACACACCTGGTGGAATGTAAAAGGGTACAACCACTTTGGAAATTGATTTGGTACTTCCTTAAAAAGCTAAAAATAGAACTACCAGCAATCCCACTCCTTGGAATACGTCCTAGAGAAATAAGAGCGATCACTCGAACAGGTACATTCACACCCATGTTCATTGCAGCACTGTTTACAATAGCAAAAAGGTGGAAGCAACCAAGGTACCCATCAACAGATAAATAAATAAGTAAATTATGGTATATTCACACAATGGAATACTACACATCAATAAAGAACAATGATGAATCTGTAAAACATTTCATAACATGGAGGAATCTGGAAGGCATTATGCTGAGTGAAATTAGTCAGCTGCAAAAGGACAAATATTGTATGAGACCATATTATAAGAACTCAAGAAACAGTTTTAACAGAGAAGAAAATTTTTTTGATGGTTACGAGAGTGGGGATGGAGAGAGGGAGAGGAGTATCGACTATTTAGATAGTAGACAAGAACTATTTTAGGTAAAGGGAAAGACAACACACAAAACAGGAGAAGTCAGAACAACTGAACTAAACCAAAGCAAAGTAGTTTCCTGAATAAACCGAATGCTACAAAGGCCAGCATAGCAGGGACAGGGTTTGGGGACCATGGTTTCAGGGAACATCTAGGTTAATTGGCATAATAAAATCTATTAAGAAAACATTCTGCATCCCACTTTGGAGAGAGGCGTCTGGGGTCTTAAACGCTAGCAAGCGGCCATCTAAGATGCATCAATTTGTCACAACCACCTGAAGCAAAGGAGAATGAAGAACACCAAAGACACAAGGTAATTATGAGCCCAGGAGACAGAAAGGGCCACAGAGACTACATCAGTCTGAGACCAGAAGAACTAGATGGTGCCCAGCTACAACCGATGACTGCCCTGACAGGGAACACAACAGAGAACCCCTGAGGGAGCAGGAGAGCAGCGGGATGCAGATCCCAAATTCTCATAAAAAGACCAGACTTAATGGTGTGACTGAGACTGGAAGGACCCTGGAGGTCATGGTCCCCAGACCTTCTGTTAGCCCAAGACAGGAACCATTCCCAAAGCCAACTCTTCAGACAGCGATTGGACTGGACTATAAGATAGGAGATGATACTGGTGAGGAGTGAGTTTCTTGGATCAAGTAGACACCTGAGACTGTGTGGGCAGCTCCTGTGTGGCGGGGAGATGACAGGGCAGAGGGGAACAAAAGCTGGCTGAATGGACACTGGAATACAGGGTGGAGAGGAGTGTGCCGTCTCATTAGGGGGAGAATGACTAGGAGTATACAGCAAGGTGTATATAATTTTTTTTTATGAGAGACTGACTTGATTTATAAACTTTCATTTAAAGCACAATAAAAATTAAAAAAAAAAAAAGATGGTCAGAGCTGAAGGATGCACCATATATGCTTTGTAGCCACTGGCTCTCAGCCTTCTCCCGTGGTTCCCTGCATCTCTACTCCCACTGGTGCTGAGCTCACCAGGAATGAATCTCTCAGTGGCTTTATCCACCAGCTGTGCTAAGACCACTCTGTGGGATTGAGATATAGCAAAGTGGGGACAGGAGCCTCCAATATGTCCATAACCTTGGGGGCCTCTGCAGAAAGAACAACCTGAGCAGATCCCTGGCTGATAAACTAGGATCGATTGTTCGTGAGGTCGTTTGGGGGAGGGGGTGCCAGAGAAAGGGTATGGGAGATGCAGACAGCACCAAGAGACCTGAACCAAAGGGAAGTAGCTTCATCCTTGAGTCAGACCACCCAATAAGCAGTCCTCGATGCCCACTCTGCTCCTTAACTGCTCTCTTGCCCATCCACCCATTCCTGTAGCCTTGGGCTCCTCCAATCCATGGCAGAGCACTTCCACTTGCTGGTGGACTAGTTCTCTGGGGCAGCCACTGAAAACCCTGTGGACCACAGTTCTACTCTGACACACACGGGATCGCCATGAGTTTGAATCAACTCGACGGCAACTGATGGGTGGTGGGAATATTTTACTTACTCCCTCCAACATCAAGCTTATATTAATGATTGGAAAGGTATAAAAATAAATTCATAAATTCACAACCCATGCTTCAAAACAAGGAACTCTTTATGAGTCAGAAACCCTAAGGAAGTCCTAAACCAAGAAGGTAAACAGAAAGCCTCAGCAGGGTTGCCCCTGCTAGGAGGCCACCACCCCTGCCAAGGCTGCTACCATTACTTGAGACTGCACCATCATTTCTCGGCTGGGGCACTGAAGCAGCCCCAAAACTTCAGCCTTCCCCCACACGGCCACCTAAAGCCCACTGCAACTGGATCTCAGTGACATGACCAGGAGGTCACCACAGCCCAGGGTATGCACAGAACTACCTCAGAGATGAGATTACTACAGTTACCAAATACATAAAGAAAGCAAAGTCCATACCAGAGAGGCAACAGAGAGCCTCCCCCAAGGAAGTGGCCCATAAAACAATCAGAAAATGCCTTCAAATAAATGTATTAAAATCATCAAAGTTAAAAGAATGAAATATATCCATGAAATGAATCCAGTAGTTTTGAAAAAGATCCTATTACAGAACTTGAAAACGAAAAACATGATAGTCAAAAGATAAACTAAAAAAATTCAACAGATGGATAGAAGAGCAGACTGGACCCAGGTGAAGATCACGTCACTGTTGTTAGTTGCCATCCAGTTGATTCCAACTCACGGCAACCCCATGTGTGCAGAGTAAAACTGCTCCATAGGGTTTTTATAGAGCACAGCTGCTAACCAAAAGGTTGGCAGTTTGAATCCACCATCTGCTCCTTGGAAACCCTATGGAGCAGTTCCACTCTGTCTTATAGAGTCACTATGAGTTGAAATTGGCTAAACCACTTGTGGAGTTTCCAAGGCTGTAACCTTTTGGAAGCACATCACCAGGCCTATCTTCCAAGGTGCCACTGTGTAGGTTTGAACTGCCAACATTTCATCTAGTAGTCAGCACTTAATTGTTTAGCGAACTGAAAAAGAAAGCTAAGAAAGTCCCTCAGAATGCAGCGCAAATAAAAAGATAGAAGGCGTAAAAACAAAGCATAGGGATCTAAAGATAGGTTCAGACATTCCTATATCCAACTAATAAAAGTTCCAGGTGAGGCAAAGGAGGCAGTGTTTGGAAAAAAATGAGCAGAGAATTTCTTAGAACTTCAAAAAGACATGACTCCAAAAATTGAAAGAGCTCAACAATAAGTTTCTTTTTAAGCTCATACTTTAGAAAAATCATAGCGAAACTTCTGAAAATCAAAGAGAAAGATTAAGTCCTAAAAATCTGAGAAAGGTAAATTATCCACAACAGAATGAGAATCCAACTGACATGAGGCTACTCATCAGCAAGATAAAACGTAATCGAAAGTACAGAGCTTTCCTGCATTCTGTGAGTCCTTCTGGCAAATTCTTAAACGTGAGGGGTAGAAGGAACCCCTGAATTTGTAACCAGTTGGTTGTAAGTGGAGTGGGGACCCCCAAGCTTGCAGCTGGTGTCTGAAGTGAAGGCAGTTTTATGAAGGGCTGTGCCTTTAATCAGAGCCTCGGTGGTGCAGGGGTTAAGAGCTCGACTGCTAACCAAAACGTTGGCAGTTTGAATCCACCAGCAGCTTCTTGGAAACCCTATGGGGGCAGTTCTACTCTATCCTATAGGGTCGTTATGAGGCAGAATCAACTCGATGGCACCAGGTTTGTTTTTTTGGTGCTTTTAATCAAGGAGCCCTGGTGGCACAGTGGTTAAACACTCAGCTGCTAACCAAAAGGTAGGCAGTTCGAATCACCAGCTGCTTCGGGGGAGAAAGATATGGCAGTCTGCTTCCGTAACGATTACAGCCTTGGAAACCCTACAGTGTCACTATGAGTTGGAATTGACTCAATAGCAATGAGTTTCATTTTTGTTTTGGGGGGGATGCCTTGAATCTATGAACTCTGGTCTAACTCCTGTAGTCAGGGTCAGAAAGACTGCACTGTGGTGAACTGCATTGCAATTGGTGCCAGAAGGCATTTGAAAGGAGAGATGGGCGCAAACACAGGTCCCTCCTCACCTGGAGCAGGAGCCAAACTGGACAAGTCACCTTTGACTCTACCCCTTCCCCCTAATCTGCTTGGATTCCAGGTGCAATCCTGGTAATGTTTCCTTATCCCCTGGCTGATATCACCTCTGCGTCTTGGGAATAATTGGACCTAACCCCAAACCTAATCTCACCCTAAGTGGCATTGCTATACCTCCATGTGAATGACGGCCCCGCCAGCTCTGCCAAGCCACACCCTACTTTCTTCACAAACCTTGCTGGTCCTGGGGCCCTGAGGGTGGGGGTCACATAGCTGAAGTGGAGACTTGCTGTGTGCAACTTTTCATATCTACATGCATTTGTCTTGGGAGAGGGCCTGTGGCCTTAATCAGCTTTGTGAAAGGGTTCATGGCCCCAAATGGGGTACAAGACACTGGAGAAGAGTGTCACACCCCTTTTCACACTGGCGTGTAATGATCCATCCCATTAGAATGTAGACTCCTATTCATTTATTTGTCGTATATTTGCTGAGGATCTACTATGTGCCAGCCCGGCTTTAGGCACTGGGGATACAGCAGTGAGCAAACAGACAAAATGCCTGCCCGCTCAGGCCTTACTTGCCAGGGACCAGAGATACCCTGCGGCTATAGAGGCATTAAAGACGACGCATGGACTGGAGGCTCTCAGTAAACAAGGCACTGATGGTGGCCATGGTGATGACAATGATCAGAGCTCAGGTGCCAGCCCAGAGCTGCTCCAAAGTAAACCTCTTACTATTGAGCCCAGAGGCAGGAGCAGCACCTGTCATAGGCAGCAGCAATGAGGAGGGAGGAAAGGAGAGCCAAGGTGCCCCTCACCCCATGACAGCCCAAAGCATGGCCCTGGCCCTTGCTGCTCATGTCCAGCTGGAGGGCTGTGGGTCCAAGGCCAGGCCACCCTCCTCCCAGTTGGGAGCCAGAACCAGGCTCTTCTTCTCACAGTCAGGACGAGTGAGGTTTCCAGCAGACACGCCCCTGCTTGAAAGAGGAATTGTGGCACTTGGGGCGTGGAGAGCATGTGTGAGTGTGTCCCCTCTTCTCAGTCACAGTCCTCAGACTCCAGCCCAGGTCAGCCCCCAGCCCTCTCCCCAGCCTGCTGCCGCCGGTCCAGAGCCAGCTGGAGAGCATGCCTCACGGTCTCTGCATTGTTCAGAACATTGTATCGACTCAGGGCCACCAGCCGAGCAAACACCTGGGGCTCATAGGTAAAGTTCATCATGCCATAGGGGGTGTCTGGCCCGTTGACGACAAAGTCCCCGAAGGCCTTCTCCTCAGCTGTTTGCCGCTCCACACCTGTGGGGGTGGGTAGAGGCCAGACTGGGCCACTCTGTTGAGCTGGCTGGGATCTGACAGCCCAGAAGCTTCCCTTAGCCCAGAACGCCTTGCTGGTTCTGTGTGGGCCCAACGGACCAGCACTCCCACTCAGGCCCATGTCTCAGCTCTCAGGGCCATCAGGAGGAGATGGCAGCCCAGTGTGGACACTGAGGTCCAGGAAGCAGAGGGCAGCAGTGGTCCACCAGGCTCTCTGGGAGGCAGGCTTTTGGGTCCTCTCTGTGCACAGCACCCCATCACCGCCCCAAGGCTCCGTGAGTCAGACCATGCCCAGGGCTTCCCCTTACCTGGGGCCAGGTGTGTGCGAAAGCTGTGGTTGACGAGGGGGAAGTGCAACACAATGGGTGAGCGGGGGTCCTCAGCATTAGTAAACAAATAGCACTCGCGGGGTTCCTCCAAGTCCCCCGGACACACTGCGATCTTGGGGAAGGGGATTCCCCGGTCCAGGCAGTACTTCTCTGTCATCTGTAAGACCTGGGCCAGGAGGAAAGTTATGATCCTGGCTGCCCACCATCCCTACCCTGGCCCCCCACCCAGGACTTGCAGAGGAGGGACACACAGACCAAAGCTTCAATGCCAGCTCTGCCTCTTACTAGCTGAGTGACTTCGGGCAGATGGCGTGACCTTTCTGAGCTTCCTCATTCGTAAAATAAAAATGGGAGTAACTGTCTGGTGGCATTGCAGTGAAGATTAAAAGCAATCAAGGGCAGCACATAAATCCTCATTGATCTCCCTGTTGTTCCTCCCCACAGCACCCACGGCTTTCCCTTCTCCAAGCCCTCCCTGCACCCTGCTTTGGGGGCTGATTTCCACTTCACAGGGTTGACACTGAGTGGCTACAGGCTGTCCGCACTGAAAGCTGCTCTATTGATCATCCAGTCCCAGCCCTCATGTGGCCCAGGAGGAGGAGGCCAAAGAGAGAAGGGCTGGCCCAGTGGAGCAGCCAGGACCCACATCTACGTGGTGGAATCTGATTACCACCCTACAAAGGGTTCAGAGTTTGAGGAAGCCACCATTAGGGACTCCTTGAGGGAACCTGACAACTCTGTAACAAAGGAACAGCGAACCCGGACCCAGAAGGGGGCAGGGGACTCTGCAGTGTTGAGCAGGGTCTTCTGCTGACCAGGATAGAAGACTCCTGAGGACCTTCTTTAGTTTCTCCCTCCTCTAATCTCAGCAATTCTCCTCTTCTAACATGGGGAGACCACTACTGCTAACAGCGTTCAGAAGGTACTCACCCCACTCCCTGGTGGGGCCATCAGATGAGAACCCAGGTCTTCCAAGAAGGAAGGTTCCCAAACAGCAGCTAGGCCACTCAAAAGAGATTCGTTCTTCTCTTCCTCTCTCCCCGTCCACTCATTTCAGGAGCCCCCCACCCCACCCCAAATACACACACATCACCTCAAAAGGAGCATCCAAGGAGTAGTCAAAGGACAGGATGAGGTCCACAGCCCTCTGAGGCAGTAAAGCCAGTGGGAATGGAGAGTTGATGGCAAACCCCCCATCCACCAGGCACAGGCAGTCCCTCATGGGGGTGAGCTGGTTCGGGAAGGCATCTGGGTGTGAGTCTGCAAGGGACATGCGTGGATGGACAGGGACAACAGCCTCTGCTCTGCCCAGTCTGAGTGCCTTCTGTGCAAGTACCCCTTTCTCCATCCCCCACCCCCTTCTCTGACAGCCATTGGGGGTCTCCCACTCAGCCCCTCAGCCATGCCCTTCCAGCACAGTCATCAGAGTCCTTCCCTGGGTCAAAAGCAACACTGGCCCCCAGTGATCCAGAGGCATGGGCAGGAAGAGGGACCCTGCCCACCGCCCGCCCGCCCAGGACAGTACTCACCTTTCCAGGCCATGAACTCCCTGCAAGCCACATAGTCCTTGTGTAGGCAGAGGCCCCGGGTGAAGTTAAAGTTCTCCGCAGAGGTAAAGCGGGAGGTAAACAAGTCCAGGACAGCCCGGGAGAAGGGCCCCTGGGGGGTGAAGAGCCTTGTGTGCAACTGGGAGGAGTCGTGCAGCCAGAGCTTCTGCGAGTCATCTAGGGTGGGAGGGCGGCACCAGTCACACAGAGCCAGAAGTGGCGCCCTCCTGTGTCCAGGAACCTCACAGCTCAAGGACCCCTCTGGCTGCCTCCACACCACAGCCACCCCACCAGCCAGCCTCCCCAGTCTCTGAACAGTGCCTCACAAACTTAACACAGAACCCTTTTAAATTACTTTTCTTTAATGTGCCCCATGTTTTAAAACCTGGCTATGAAATTGCATTTATTAAATAATAGATTACCTCCCACTCTTTTGAAAAATTAGAGTTGTAATATGTAAATGCCAACCAGGATGTCATCCATTAGACACTTTCTGAGAGGTTACTACATGCCAGGTGCTAGACACGAGGGATGTAAAGGTGAATAAGGCGTGACCCTTCACACCTCTGCCAGGACCCCAGCTACTAGAAGGTGGTGTGGGAGGGTAGGGTCTCTACCCTTACCCATGATGTTTACGCTGCCCCTGTACGAGTCTAGGAAGCTGAGGCCGGAGCCGGTGGTCTTCAGGAAGATCTCATTCAGGCTGGCCGCAAAGGCGCTGCCCCACATACCTAAGGAGACAGGCAGGGCCCAGGCCCCCACAACTCCCACCCTCTCCCTCCACCCCGTATCAGGGCCCAGTTTGGCTCTGTCAGACCTCTGCCTTCCCCAGGTGTTATGGATTGAATTGTGTCCCCCAAAAATATGTGTTATAAATCCTAACCCCTATGCCTGTGGTTATAATCTCATTTGGGAATGGGTTGTCTTTGTTATGTTAATAAGACAGGATTAGTGTAGGGTATTCTTGAGTCAATCTCTTCTGAAATGTAAAAGAGATTAAACAAGCAAGCAGAGAGGGAAGAGGATAGACCCCTTGCCACATGAAGATCACCAAGGAGCTAAGGAATAAGGACATTCCCCCAGGGCCAACAGAGAAAAAGCCTTCCCCTAGAGCAGAGACCCTGAATTTGGACTTCCAAACTATGAGAGAATATATTTCTGTTTGTTAAGGCCATCCACTTGTGGTACTTCTGTTACAGCAGCACTAAACTAGATAACCAGACACTAGGCCTCCAGCCCAGACTCACCCTGCAGGTAGCAGATCCGGGGCTCTGGACGGGACCACATCAGCCGCCCCATGAAGAACTCAGAGCCGAAGAGTTCAGTGGGGACATAAGCCCCATACTTGGGGAAGCCGACCTCATAAGGGGTGAACTCACACCACTCTAGGGGCCCAAAGTGAAAGGAAAGTCAGCAGGGACTTCCCTCTAGGACCCCAGGGGCTCCCTGGCCCTTGCTCCTGAGCAGGAATCTTTGCCTTGCCAAGAGCAGGAGGCAGCAACCCCATTGCTCTCCAAGGCCCCTACATTTGGCCACCTCCCATCTGTACCCTGATAGCCCTGGCCCCTTACACCCTTCCTAGCGACTGTTTCCTGCACCTCCTCCCTTTGTCTCCAGAACCCCATGTACCCGCAAAGTCTTCCCCACTGATGTTGGTGCGGACGTTGACACTGGCATAAATGGGGTAAGGGTTCTGACCCTGGCTGACTGCCTCCTGCTGGTCAGACAGCTTGGCCGGGTTTTCCTGGGCAGGAGAGAAGGGAGGTAGCTTGGCCTTGGGAGTCCCTTTCTCCATCCCGATGGCCCGAGACCCAGCACTGTGCCCAGAGAGGGGCGTGGTGTGTCCACGAGAGAAACCCTGAGGGACAGGCTGTAGGCTGCAGCAGAGGGAAGGCAGTCCACGGTGGGCTTTGTGCAAACCCAGGGTGACTACAGGAACTCCTTTTTTGCCATTCAAGAAAGCATGTCTCTATATTTTTAAACAATTAAAAAAAGAAAGCACATCAAAACGCATGGCAGTTAGAGTGACGTTGTTAAAGGAATAACTGAACAACCTTCTCATTTATTTAAAAGGTAAATTAGGAAGCTTGAGTTTCTGTTTATGGTGATGGAAAATCTGGCAGCGGATATTGGTGATGGTTGTAGAGACGGATGGAACTGGTGTCACTGAAATGTACACGCGGAAAATGTTGAATTGGCTAATGTTGTGTTATGTATATTTTCACAAGAAAAAAAAAGTAAATCCTAGAAAACATGGATTATTTACCTGGGAATGAGAAACCGCTTCCGATACACATTCATAACTGACAGCCACGCACCAGGGGTCAGGGCCCCCAAGGCTGAGCGCCACGGCTCTGAATCTGCGCATTTCCCAGCAGACGCCGGGCCTGCAGTTCCAGGGACAGCCGCCAGGGGGCGTGAGCCATGGCGGCCTTGGCCAATGAGCATTACATGGTGCTGTCCTGCCTCAGCTGCCTCCGGAATCACTTGCGACACTACTTTGAAAGCATAGCCATGCTAGGGCCTTACCCTAGACCAGCTGAAATCAGGCATGGGTGCTTTTGAAAAGCTGCGTATGTGATTCCAATACGCAGTCAGCGCTGAGAACTGCAAGCCATGCCCTCCGCGCCCCCTCCCCCCCGAAAGGTGACGTGGTGTCAGCCCACCCTGGGATCTCGCCCCTTCCCCCCAGGGGAGCTCGGACCTCAGGGCCAGCTTTGTAAATCTCGGGTCTCAGCCTGGGGCCGGAGGCAGAACCTCGGGCTGGGGGAGCAGGGATAGAGAGGACCCACGTTCACTGCCTGCTCTCCTCTTACCTCCTGGTACAGGAAATACTCCACAAGGAGGCCCCACAGGTCGATGAGGGAAACGCTGTGGCCGCTGCTTTCACGGGCTCCCAGTTCCTGGGCGTAGTACTGCAGCCGCTCTGTGGACACTGCCCCCATCTTGCTGCTGCAGACTCGGGCCTGGGCACGCTCCATGGGGCCCTGCAAGGCCACGTGGGACCAGGCTGGGTCACTGTAGAGGGTGGACATGCACCTGGGGATGGAGGGCGTGCCTGTGAGCTAGCGGCCGGCGGGCGGGCGTGGGGAGGCAGGGGCGGTACAGCAATGGGAAGGAGGGGGGCAGGAGTCTATGAGAGACCCCTCCTCCCCCATCACCTACCCCCACTGCTGGGACCACCCACTCAGAAAGTCCCTTATTGTCCCTCCTGAAACCCTTGGTTGTAGGATCCCAGGCCCTCCTGGGGAACTCCATCAGATCACCAGCTCATGTCCCTCCCCCTTCAACACCCTACTCTGCACCCCACTCCCACCTTACTCACCAGGTGGACCCAGAGACACCACTGAGGTAGGTTACAGTGTCCAGGAAGCCCAGCTCCTGCAGCCCTGCCAGGCTGCCGTACAGGGAAGACATGGCTCGTGTTCCACCCCCGGAACCCAGCACAGCCACCACAGGCACCTGGGACACAGTAATAACAATGACAACCACCACCACCATCATCTCCATACATGTCGGACATTATTCAAAGTGCCTTACGTATGTTATCTCATCAGTCCTCACAGCAGCCCAACCAGATCTCATTTTACAGGTGAGGGAACAGCCACAGGACAGTTCGAAGCTGTGCCCAAGATGGTGCAGCCAGGAAGTGGTGAGCTGGATTCAAACCCAGGCAGTCTGGCTCTGTTTCACCAGGGAGCATACATATCACCCAAACCAGCTAGCACAGCATTTCTCAACCCAGGCACTACTGACATTTTGGACCAGACAATTCTTTGTTGTGGGGGCTTGTCCCACGTGTTAAAGGATGTTTCTTTAGCGGCTTCCCTGGCCTCTGTCCACTACATTCTAATAGTAGGACCCTTTCCCCTGTCATGACAATAAAAAATGTCTCCAGACATTGCCAAATGTCCCCTGGGGGGCCAAAATGACTCCCAGTTGAGAACCACTAAGCAGAAGTGACCAAGACCACCAAGCAACCTGGACACGTGAGGTGCCCGGACACGTGAGGCGCCTGGACACATGAGGTGCCCTGATGTTAAGGTCCTCTTCAGGACCAGAGGGGCCTGGTGGGATCAGACTGAAAGCTTCTGGTGGCTCAGCTTCTCCATGAGGCGTTGGCTGAGTTACCTCAGATGCTTGGTTCCTTTCCAAGTCTCTTTTCTTCTCCTGTCTTGAAAAAAATGCTCCCTGGCAGCTGCTCACAGAGGGCCCTGTTCCTTCAGAGCACAGGATGTGACAGGGCTCCTGTGGGCAGGGACTGTGCCCTCTTCACCCTCCACCTGTAGAGTGGGTGTCTGACACAGAGTAGACCAGTTGCTCTCAACTTAATTCTGACTCATGGTGACCCCGTGTGTCAGAGGAGAACTGTGCTCCATGGGGTTTTCAGTGACTGATTTTTGGGGAGTAGAGCACCAGGCCTTTTTTCTGAGGTGCATTGGGTGGACTCAAGCCTCCAACCTTTTGGTTAGCTGCTGAGCACCATTAACTATTTGTACCACCCGGAGCGATATTCAGACACAGAGACATAGGGGAAGATGGCCACGTGAAGACGTAGGCAGAGATTCGTGTTATGCTGCCACAAGCCACGGAATTCCTGGGGCCACCAGAGGTTGGAAGAGGCAAAGAATTCTCCCCTAGAGCCTTCTGAGGGAGGATGGGCCTGCTGATACCTGGATTTTGGGCTTCTGTTTCCAGAACTATGAGAGAACAAATTTCCCTCACACTGATTTTGTGGTATTTTGTTATTTTAAACCACCTGGTTTGTGTTACTTTGTTACAGCAGCCCACAGGGAGTTAACACAGTTCCATACCTGGTCACTGTCTGGAGCCCCACTGAGTCCCAGCACCTGCTGCAGGCCCTTGGACACCACCTGCTTCCTCTTGTCCAGAAACTCCTGCTCCCCGTCACAGAGGTCAAAGCCAAGGCGCAGGTCAAGGTCCCCAGAGCTGCCTCAGGAGGAGTGCGGGTGGGAGATGAGGGCTAGGTAACTTCCACGGAGGAGGGACTCAGACCAAGCCCATTTTTCACAGGAGCAGACCCACACTCTGTGGACCCTCTTCAGAAAGATCCCAAGGGCTTCCCGCCAGAGCCAGAAATGGAGAGGGAAAGAAATGGTTCCCGTGGGCTGAGCCAGGTGGCCAGGAGAGCAGAACACAATGGGGCATGTCCCTACACCTGTGGCCAAGCCCCAAGAGGCCTTCTTGAAGCCTCTCCTCACCTCATTTCTGCCTTCACACTCAGCGCCACCTCCTGGCCCTGAAAGACACAGCAGCCCCGTGCCTGAGCACCCTCCTTCGGGTGAAGCTGCTCTCCCACAGGACAGCCCCTGTTGCTCTGGTAAGTTGGGCCCAGATGTGGACACCACGGCTGAGCTCCGGCTGGTTTGATGCTGACCATTGAAGGGTCCCTTCCCCAGGTCTCTCCTGGTGGGCACAGAGCAGGGGGAGGGGGTCCCTCTAGCACCCAGGCAGAGCCTTACCTCCCCCAGGGCCACGAAGCACTGCTCCTCCTGGCCTAGGGGCAAAGAGGAGAGCAGGATACTCCCCTCGCCCAGGTTGCTGGCCTGGGACTCCAGCTCAGCACTCGGGCCGCTCTGCAAACAAAACATGCAAGGTAAACCAAAGACTCAAGGGAGCAATTAGTCCAAAGGACTAATGGACCACATGAACCACAGCCTACACAACCCCCAGACCAGAAGAACTAGATGGTGCCCAGCTGCCACTAAGACTGCTCTGACTGGGATCACAGGAGGGTCCTGGACAGAGTGGGAGAAAAACTGTAGAACAAAAAATCATACTCACAAAAAAGACCAGACTTACTGGTCTGACAGAGACTGGAGGAACCCCTGAGACTAGGCCTTAAGACACGCTTCCGGCATGGAACTAAAGCCATTACCGGAGATCACCTTTTAGCCAAACCACAGACGGTCCCCTAAAATAAATAGTAACACCTGAGAGGAATGTGTGCCCCTTAGAACAATCAGTTATATGAGATCGAAGGGGCAACATTTGCCCAAAAACAAAGATGAGAAAGCAGGAAGGGGTAGAAAATCAGGAGGAAAGGCAATGGGGAAGCCAGGGCAGAATTGAGGAGAGTGCTGACACGTTGTGGGGAATGAAATCAATGTCATGGAATACTTTATGTACAAACTATTGAATGGGAAACAGATTTGCTCTGTAAACTTTCACCTAATGCTCAATAAAAATGAAAAAACAAAAAACACCAAAGGAGCTCTCCAGAGTGGAGGCGAATGGACCTCCATGGCACTCTGACGCTCCTCTAGCCTGGATGGATCCTGTCATCCAGCCCTTACCCATGGGACAGGACTCCAGCCTTACTGGGGTCATGGCCTCACTCACCTGCAGGATGGTGAGCTTCTCTCCCAGCTCCACATCCAGCCTGGAGCTTAGCACTGGGTTCACGTGGAAGGTAAAAGTGGGCGGGAAGCCCAGCTCCACAGCAGGCTGCAGAGGCAAGAGCTGTGGCTTCTCGTAGGCGCCAGGCACTGCCAGCCGGATGTGCCGATGGCCTGAGAACAGAAGGCCCAGGTGAGGGGTGAGAGAGGGTGTGTCTGTGTGGATCAGCACTCCCTGGCATTGCAACTCCTGCTAAAGGCATCAGGAAGGACTCTTGGGGTCCCATTACCTGCCCTGATCAGAACGGGGAGACACACAAGTGCCTAGGGAAGGGGGCAGTTACAGAGCCAGACCATGGCCATGAGTGAGGAGGGAGCAGACCTCTATCCTACAGCAGGCTGGCTGATGACTTTCAGACTGAGATATTAATTATGTTTATTTACTTATATATATGATAATAATTTAATTATTATATAGTATTAGTTATTTTTTTTTATTAGTTATAGCTATACCATTTTTTTTTACATGTTGCTATAAACAAAAATTAGCATAGCACACTTACAAAAATACCTCGCTGGCAAACAAACACAGAAGGTGCACATTATTTGTGTAAAATATGGTATTTAAAAAGCACCAAACCCATTTCCACTGAGTGGATTCTGACTCACGTCGACATCCAGTGTTAGAGCTGAACTGCTCCACAGGGTTTCCTTGGCCGTAACTGTGGTGGCCCAGGTCACTAGGCCTTTCTCCCAGGGCGCTGCTGGGTGGCTTCAAACGGCCAACCTTTTAGTCAGTAGACGAGCACAAACCATCTGCACCACCCAGGGACATGCCATAATAAATAATTTCCTTATTTATATAATTAATGAATAATTTATATATAACTTATATTACATACGGAGCCCTGGTGGTGCAGTGGTTAAGAGCCTGGCTACTAACCAAAAGCTCAGCAGATGGAATCCACCAGGCGCTTCTCGGAAACCCTATGGGGCAGTTCTGCTCAGTCCTATAGGGTGACGATGAGTCGGAATCGACTCGACGGCAACAGTTTTGGTTTTTGGTTTTATGTGTATTATGTTGTTGTTGTTGTTAGGTACCGTCCAGTCAGTTCTGACTCCCAGTGACCCTATGCACAACAGAACAAAACGCTGCCCGGTCCTGTGCCATCCTTACAATCGTTGTTATGCTTGAGCTCATTGTTGCAGCCACTGTGTCAATTCACCTTGTTGAGGGTCTTCCTCTTTTCCGCTGACCCTGTACTCTGCCAAGCATGATGTCCTTCTCCAGGGACCGATCCCTTCTGACAACTTGTCCAAAGTATGGAAGACGCAGTCTCGCCATCCTTGCCTCTAAGGAGCATTCCGGCCGCACTTCTTCCAAGACAGATTTGTTCGTTCTTTTGGCAGTCCATGGTATATTCAATATTCTTTGCCAATGCCACAATTCAAAGGCGTCAACTCTTCTTCGGTCTTCCTTATTCATTGTCCAGCTTTTGCATGCATATAATGTGATTGAAAATACCATGGCTTGGGTCAGGCGCACCTTAGTCTTCAGGGTGACATCTTTGCTCTTCAATGCTTTGAAGAGGTCCTTTGCAGCAGATTTGCCCAGTGCAATGCGTCTTTTGATTTCTTGACTGCTGCTTCCACGGCTGTTGATTGTGGATCCAAGTAAAATGAAATCCTTGACAACTTCAATCTTTTCTGCGTTTATCATGATGTTGCTCATTGGTCCAGTTGTGAGGATTTTTGTTTTCTTTATGTTGAGGTGTAATCCATACTGAAGGCTGTGGTCTTTGATCTTCGTTAGTAAGTGCTTCAAGTCCTCTTCACTTTCAGCAAGCAAGATTGTGTCATCTGCATAAACGCAGGTTGTTAATGAGTCTTCCTCCAATCCTGATGCCCCGTTCTTCTTCATATAGTCCAGCTTCTCGGATTATTTGTTCAGCATACAGATTAAATAGGTATGGGGAAAGAATACAACCCTGACGCACACCTTTCCTGACTTTAAACCAATCAGTAACCCCTTATTCCGTCCGAAAAACTGCTTCTTGATCTATGTAAAGGTTCCTCGTGAGCACAATTAAGTGTTCTGGAATTCCCTTTCTTTGCAGTGTTATCCATAGTTTGTTATGATCCACACAGTCGAATGCCTTTGCGTAGTCAATAAAACACAGGTAAACACCCTTCTGGTATTCTCTGCTTTCAGCCAGGATCCGTCTGACATCAGCAATGATATCCCTGGTTCCACGTCCTCTTCTGAAACTGGCCTGAATTTCTGGCAGCTCCCTGTCAATATACTGCTGCAGCTGTTTTTGAATGATCTTCAGCAAAATTTTGCTTGCGTGTGATATCGATGTTTATGCATTCTATTTCATTTTTGACTATTTCCAGTTTTCCTAGATTCATACTTCGTACATTCCAGGTTCCGATTATTAATGGATGTTTGCAGCTGTTTCTTCTCATTTTGAGTCATGCCACATCAGCAAATGAAGGTCCCGAAAGCTTTACTCCATCCACGTCGTTAAGGTCGACTCTACCTTGAGGAGGCAGCTCTTCCCCAGTCATCTTTTGAGTGCCTTCCAACCTGGGGGGCTCATCTTCCAGCACTATATCAGACAATGTTCCGCTGCTATTCATAAGGCTTTCACTGGCTAATGCTTTTCAGAAGTAGACCGTCGGGTCCTTCTTCCTAGTCTGTCTTAGTCTGGAAGCTCAGCTGAAGCCTGTCCTACACAGGTGACCCAGCTGGTATCTGAATACCGGTGGCATAGCTTCCAGCATCACAGCAACACACAAGCCCCCACAGTACGACAAACTGACAGACATGTGGGGGTATTATATCATATATAATATTTATATTATAATTAATATAATTATATTTTATATAATACATATAAGTTAATATGTTGTTGTTAGGTGTCATCAAGTTGATTCTGACTCATAGTAAACCTATAGGACACAGTAGAACTGCCCCATAGGGCTTCCAAGGAGCTGCTGGTGGATTCGAACTGCCGACCTTTTGTTTAGCAGCCGAGCTCTTAACCACTGTGCTACCAGGGCTCCTTATAATATAATATAGTATTATAATATAATTATAATATAGCATGTAATTATAAATATAATATACTGTATAATATTTATATAATACATAAATATATTGATATAATATAATAAATATATAACATTACATGATTTTATTTAATTAATAAATATAATTTGTGTATTTATTAATTCTATAAATTATACATAAAATACATTAATATAATAAATATATAATTGATATATTTATTAATAACAAATGATCATTATATTACAGTTTTCAACTGAAACCTTGCCCCTCTCTCGCCCCCATTCAAGGTCTGTGCTCACTGCTGTGGGGAGGTGTGTGGTCGAGAAAAAATACAAATACACTGCAAGTCATTCTGGGCTTAGTTTCCAGAAGTGTCAGACCTTGGGATAACTTAGAGGGTTTGGAGAGGAAGTAGAAGAAAAAGGGGGGATTCGTGGGTACAGAGAGAATGTGTGTCTTGGAGGAACAGGGGAGCCAGCTCAGGCTGGAAGGTGAACCCCAGCTGGGAGGAGGCCAAGAGAGAGATCTGAGGGCCAGGGAGCAGCAGGGACCCTGCCCTGCTTCCTAGCGGCTTTCTGGGGAAGGAGGCAAGACCCCAGAGGCAAAATCTGTGCATGACATCCAGGCCAAGGGACCATAGACAATCTCACAAAAGATTCACAGACCCTAAGTGGGACATGGGAGCAACAGAGACCTAAGGCTGTCTTGGGGACCAGGGATGGCAGATGCTCAAAAACAGGGGTCCAGATGGGACCCCTCTCCCTATGCACCCAGAGACTTGGCATTGCCCTGGGGTGGAAGGGATTTATAGGAAATAAGGAAACCTTTCACACCAAGGTCGAGGGCCTGGGATTGATATGTGCCATTCATAAACGGAGCCCTGGTGTCACAATAGTTAAGTGCTCAGCTGCTAACTGAAGAATCGGCAGTTCAAACCCACCAGCCGCTCTGCGGGAGAAAAGACCGGCGATCTGTTCCTGTAAAGAATTCGGCTTGGGAAACCCTATGTGACAGCTCTGCTCTGTCTTATAGGGTGGTGATAAGATGGAATCAACTCGATGACACACAACAACAATATTCCTAGGAAGAAAAAACATAATCTCTAGTTTAAGAGAACGGCCCTGAGGCATCACAGACCTGGGTCTGTCCAGGCTCTACCACTATATAGGCTGTGCGGTCTTAAGTGAGTTGCTTCTTTGAGCCTCTGTCTCATGAATGAAAAACAGCTGCTGTCACATGGACTGATTCATGGCGACTCTAGCAATAGAACTGTGGAGAATAACTGTACCTACCTTGTGGGGTTGTTATGTGGATTAAAAGATAAAACACGTGTAAAAGGCTCAGCACGGTGCCTGACTCACAGTAAGTGCTCAGTGTTACCTGGGCAGGACTCATGCCGTGGGCTCAGGCTCTCAGCCCTGGAAGGTCCCTGGGCCATCCAAACGGCCTACGCTCCAATCCCCGCCGCCATCAGAATCCCTCCTCCTAAGTGGCTACCCTCTGAGGAAGATGGCCTTGATGGCCCCAGTTCTTCACTCCTCCCTGTTTTCTCACTCTTTGCCAAGTGACTTTTCCGTTCCTACCACTGAAGAAGCTGAGTATATTCCCTGACCACCAACTCTGGGCTCAGCCATGTGACTTGTTTTGTCTAACGAAATGTTAGTCACTGATCGTTATGAGACCAAAGCTATGAAATGCACTTGCTCAATTGGGCTTGCTCTCTTGCACCTCTGCCATTGCCTTAAGAACATGCCCAGGCTAGTCCACTGGGGGCAGGAGGTGAATGAAAGATACATGCGGCAGAGCCAGGTCCCCCAGCCAAGCCCAGCCTAGCTCAGCCAAATCTCAGCTGAGCACCAGATGTGGGGGTGAAATGAAAGTTTACTGTTGGGTGCCACTGAGATTTTGTGGTTGCTTGTTGTACAGTGGAAACTCTGGTGGCATAGTGGTTATAACAGCCATGGCAGCTAATCAAAAGGTCAGCAGTTTGAATCCACCAGCCACTCCTTGAAAACTCCATGGGGCAGTTCTATTCTGTCCTATAGGGTTGCTATGAGTCGGAATGGACTCTATGGCAATGGGGTTTTGTTGTTGTTGTTGTTGTACAGCAGTGGTTTGACTGACACAGCCTTTATGCTTGAACACTTCCAGGGACAGGAAATTCACTACTTCCAGGGGCAACTCATTCCATCCCTGGTCAGCTTTGAGCAGTAAAAACTTCAAGAAATTCCTCTCCCAGAACCCATCTCCCTGAAATCAGTACTGCCAGCCCCCAGGAAAGAAGGCAAGGCCACTGACCAGACTCACCATACTCTCGATGTAGGGCTGTTCCATGTTCCCCAAGGGTGCCCTGGATTCTCAGACAGGGCTGAGCCTGAGGGAATAGAGGCCTGTGGGAGTCAACAGTCCCAGGGTCTTCCACATGGCTCAAGCCACGATGCAGGGAGACAGGAGTATCTGGAGGAGGGTCCAGGTAACAACCTTCCCAGGGCCTGTCCCTTATAGGCAGGGGCTCTGCAGCTGGCCCCAAGGTTGTACTCAGCCCCTCCTCCCAGGACTCAGGGGAAGTGGCCCCTGGTGGGAAAGGGGGTGGGGTAGAGACCATGATGGTGGCGCCTTCACAGCCAGTGCCCCAAGTAAGAAGTGTGCTGTGGCATTTGAGGTCTACATCACCTTGAGGTGGGAAGGCTGGGCTCTGGGCTGTGCATCCAGGTGTGAGGAGCTTATTGCCCCTCATCCCTGTAGACCCTCCTAGCACGTCTCCCTCTGAGGAGAGGTTGAGTCTTTTTCAGAGGCTAGAGGCTAGGTACAGTTGGGCTAAGTCATGGACACCTCATTGCCCCCTCCCAGCCCTGGGAAGCCCCAAGCTGTCCTTCCCTACTCACCACCAGGACCCCATTGGTGATGACTTCAGACGCAGGCACCTGGCTGCAAAGGATGAGGGGCTCATGGAACATCTGACCCCCTCACTGGCCACCTCCTGGTGGCTGTTACTATAATGATGTGGCCACAGCAGCTGGAAGAGCCTGGGGAGCATGGTCAGGCTTGGGGATAGGGTGAGCCTATCGGCCAACACTCAAATGGGTGTCAAGCTCAGGCCATCTCCTCTCAGGCCAGGCCTGCAAGGCCAGCACGGGGCACGGCGACTGGCAGCTGGGTGCTGCCGTGACTCAGACTTTGCATGTCTCAGACCAAGCAGGAGGGTGTAGGCGCCCCCTGGACTCACCTCTCCTCCAGAACAAATTCCACTTGCAGCTCTTGTGAATCCTAGATGATGGGGGACAGGGCAGTACCAGTTTACAAAGGGATCAGGAAGTCTTGGGGACTGTCCCTCCCCAGGCTTGGTGTCACTGCCCCCCAGCTATGCTCCAGGAACCAGAAGAGGAGGCTGTTGTGGCTGCTCACGGGCACAGGAGTGGCAGAGCATCTCTACACAGAGTCTCACTCTTTCATTCATTCAAAAATGTGTGCCAGGCTATGTACTAGACACAGACGTTTCAGCAGTGACTGAGACAAAGGTCTGCCCTCATGGAGCTCACCTCCTGGTTTCACACAGGGAAGAAGTATCTGAGAAAACCTTTATGGGGTCAGTGCTGCAGATGGAGGAGTGTCTGTCTTGGAAGTCTGGACCGTGCTGACCAGAAGGCGCTCATCAGCACTCCAGCTCTAGCACTCCTCCCCTTAAGCTTGGCTCACCGTTGGCACAGTGGGGAGGCTCACCTTGTGGTTGAGTGAGAAGGTGTGCCTGTGCGGTTGGCCTGGCTTGAGGCTCCTCAGGTCAAACAGGAGCAGGGAGAGTCGGTCACTGCCCAGGACATCCTTGTCATAGAGGGTGAGCTCCAGGACGTTCTAGGAACAGAGCAGGTGGGAGGCCCGAGCCTGAGACAGGCTGGAGGACGACACCCCAGAAGAGCTGTCTCCCTCTGCAGCCCCCGCCCCTCCCTGACCCTCACCTTCACAGCACCATGGACCTGGTAGTGGAAGGTCTCATTCCACTCCGGGTCACTGCAGTTGGCCACCGTCTTTGTCTGGGCGGTGCTGGGGGACGCTGTGGGTAGCCAGAGTTGCACATAGCAGTCAGCTTTGGACACTGCAGGTGAGATAGGGGAGGGAACTGAACGGGTTTCCTGGAGGAGGCTGGGGCAGCAGGGGGAGGAGCAGGAGCACAGCGGGGAGAGGAGGCCGCCCCCATGGGGGGTGTGCTGGGGAGATGGGGAACAGCCGTTGGTGCCCCATCAGTCTATCTTGGCCAGTTATACCACCCATTCAACTGAATGAAGCCAGAAGCCCTGCAGTTACCCATTGAAAAGACCACGTGGCAGCCCAGACCATTGAGTAGTTCCTGGAAACTGCCTCATTCAAGCACTAAGATCGCTCCCTGGGTGCTGGAATGATGAGCTCCTGGAGAGCAGCTGCGGACTTGCAGGCGAGTGGGGCCCACACTCCCACCTGGGCTCACACTGCTCCACTCTTGGACTGCACAGGCCCCCTCCAGCCCCAGCCACCCATCCAGAGCTTCACTGGGCTCCCTCCACAGTCCCTCCACCCCCACCCCCAACATCCCCAATCAGGCCTGCCTCCACTGAGCTCAGGGGAGGCCCCAAGGACAGGAAGGGGAGGGTGGAGATGAGAGCCACTCACGCAGGTCTGTGTCCCGGATGTTCCTGGCCCTCAGCACCTTCACCTGGAGGTCATAGTATGGGTGGGTTTCCTGCTGAAACAACAGAGCTCTGGGGGCTCAGTGTGTGGAAGCCTGGCCTGGGCCCCATCTCCTCCCTCAAGTAGGGCCCAGCTGGGGATTCCCCAGCCCCACCCCACTGAAGAGCAGCGGCTGGCCAAGGGTCACGGATGTAGTTGTGCTGGGGACTGGGGGCACCTTGGCAGGGCCCAGGCATTGGAAGTCCACGCTGGTGACAAGCCTGGACCCTGGAATCAATAGAGCCTGGGTTCAAATCTAGACTCTGCCATAGACTAGTTGAGCGGCCTGGGGCAATATGTAATTTTTCTATGATTCATTTTTCCCATGGATCAAGTGGGGGATATAATGATAATCTCACAGAGTCATGCTGATTTTTAAGTGAGAATTTGTATGAAATGTCTGAAATAAATGCACAAAATAAGTAGCCGTTGGTACTCGTTGCTGTTATTATTCACCACAAATTCACAGCTCCTTCAGACTACAGTGTAGCTTGAGAGCAGAAGTAGGAGCTGGAGCTAAGTGCTTAAGGAGATTAAATATTAAAAGAGAAAGTTGTGATCCACCCCACCCCAGCTCCCCGACAAAGAAAGGCCGCCCGGGAGGCAACAGGCAGTTGAAGGGAAGCCAAGAGCTGCCCAACTTACACAGTTCTGACCAGTCACTAGCATCAACTACAGCCTCCTCGGGGTGAAAATTTTTGTTAGTTACTGTCAAGTTGATTCCGATTCACGATGACCCCATGTGTATCAGAGTAGACCTGTACTCTATAGGGTTTTAAAGGCTTGTGAACTTTTGGAAGCAGATCGCCAGGCCCGTCTTCCTAGGCACCTCTGGGTGGGTTTGAACTACCGCCCTTAAGGCTAGTAGCCAAGCATTTAAGCGTTTGTGCCACTCAGTGACTCCCAGAGTGAAACCATCCCCTTAAAATCCCAGCAAACTTCTCATAGCTTCTTCTCCCCATAGACTCTACAGCCAAGCTGAGGTATTCTGGCAAAAAATTACCAGTGTGAGTTCAGAGGACCTCACCATCCATTCCCTAATTGGGGTGGGGGGATTATTTTCAAGAGCTGAGGTCTTGGCCAACCTCTCTAATTTAAGCTCTGCAGGGTTGTCTGGAACAAGTAGGTCCCACCCCAGATCAAAATCCAGCACCATGGCATTAATACTTAATCTCTGTCCTCAAAGGCACCAGTCTCCCAGGACTTCTCCAGGCCATAGTTCCCAGTGAGATCTGGTACTTTACCTGCCAGTGTCTCCACTGAGGTCCTTTCTTCTCTCTCTTCCGCAGCAGCACTGCCCCCAAGAGGGGCAGCCCCCTGCCCGCCAGCCACCTTGGCCAGAGTGCCCAGAGCATGGCTGGGCAGCCCAGTGCCGGCAGGAACCCTGATTCCCAGAGCCACCCTGCTCTCGTCTGGCTGCGCACCCTGCCCGCTCAGGTCGGACAGGTAGCGCTGGCGTGAGGAGGGCGGGGCTGGGCTGTTGCGCTGTGGAGTCAGGGCTGCGTGACCCGCAGGAGCTGGAGGTGGGGTCTGAAGTGCTCCAGGAAGTGACTGGAGCCCAATTTCCTCTCAAGCAAGAGGCAGTTCCAAGACAATAGCCCTCTCCCCAAGGGGATGAGAAGCTAGCGTTGTGGTTCCCAAACCTGGCTGTTTGTGAAAAATAGATACCTGAGCCCTATCCCCAGTCTGATTTAGTGTGTTCCCAGGTGTTCCTATTTCCAACAAGGATCTATGGAGCAGCAATTGGCAAGTGCTGGGTCAGGGACAAGTCTACTGGTATTGAAAAAGCCTAAAACCATCTGCCTTTCAAGTGCTACCTTCCCCACAGCCTCACAGAAGCGTGGAATCTCTGGTTTACCGTTTCAACTGGCCTCAAAGGTGTTTCTAATCACTCATGGGCTCCCTCACGTCATTCCCATTTACTGAGAACCTGCTGTGTCAGATCTGTACTAGGCCCTGGAACACAAAGGTGAGGAAGGCCCACCTCCTAGATCATAGAAACACCTGCATGGTCTAGGCACAGAGGTAGGGGTAGGGGATGGTCAAGTAGTATCAGTAACGGCAAGTAAAAAGCAGGTCTACTTGTCCTTAACCTACTAGAGATAAAGGCTTTACAGCTTCCTCTGTTGACCATCCTAAGCCTCAAGCTGCAGATGACATACAATGCACCCTTTTCTTGTGGCCGGTGACCATCTAGGTGGCCAGGACAGGTAGTTTCCAGTAGAAAGGTTTCTGGGGCAAGACTGTTGGGAGATCATTTCTTTTCCTCAACCAAGACTCAGTTGTCTCTACTCTCCCACCACGGCATAGAGTTGGAGGCTAAAAGAACATCCAAAGAAGTGATTCAACTCCAGTCACCCACTGAGCAAGTTCAGACCAAAATTCCTGGAATAAAAGGGGATGTGACTTCTGGTGGCCAGGCCCCAAGGGGAGGGCCTGTTTCTACTTAATCTGGAATGTGAAGTCAAGCTCTGGAGTGGGGTCTCAGAAACTGAGTCCAACCCTCTTGGTGATTTCCATAAATAATATGTCCAGGATCCTTGGATTCAGAGAAAAGGACCCAGAGGCCCAGAGAGGGAGTGGACAGGCTTAGCTGGTGGCAGAGCCAGGCCCGGGATTAGAGGGCTCCTGACTATTTCATGTGCTTTTTTGGTTATACCATACTCTTCTGGAAATCATCTGTTCCATGCCTCAATAATAAAGTTATGCCTCAGCTCCAGACGTTTTTTGTTCCCAGGAACTCAGGATGGCCACAGAAGGTTCAACATGGAGACAGTACGTGAGAACCAAATTGTCTTTTTGGAGCTGGCCAAGGTAGACCAGTATTTCTCCACTTCTCAGAGACTCCTGGGTCCCTCGGCCCCACTGATTCCACTCCCTTACATGACCTTCCAGTCATTATGAGCTGTAGGAAGAGGCATCAGGCTCTACTGTGTGAAGGCAGAAAACCACTTGGATTATCTGGGGTTCCAGTGCAACCTAGTGCAACTTTGTGATGTTGGAAGTGCCCTGTATCTCTGCTGTCAACTCAGAAGTCACTAACCATGCATGGCCTGTGAGCACCTGAAATGTGGCTAGTGCAGTTAAGGAAATGAATTTTAAATTTTAAATAGCTACATGTGTCTAATGGCCACCATCCTGAACAGCACGGACCTAGACATAATACGTGATACTAAAGTGTTATACAGGCAGTCCCCAACTAAGGATGGGGTCATTTCAACGACTTGATCCTAAGTTGCTCTGATAAGTCAAATACCAATTTTTTTTTTTTTAATTGTGATTTAGGTGAAAGTTTACAAAGCAAGTTAGTTTCTCATTCAAAAACTTATGCATGAATTGTTTCATGGCACGGGCTACAATCCCGCGTTGTGTCAACACTCTCCTCCTTTCCACCCCCGGTTCCCCGTGTCCACTCGTCCAGTTTTCCTGGCCCCTCCCGACTTCATGTCTTTGCTCCCATTTGTTCTCATATAATTGATTGATCTAAGAAGCACGTTCCTCATGTTATTGTCTTACAGGCCTGCCTAGCCTTTGGCTGAAAGGTAAACTTTGGGAGCGCTATCAAGTCTGAGCTAGCAGGGTGTCGGCGTCAGTCTCAGGGGTTCCTCCAGTCTATCAGATCAGTGAGTCTGGTCTTTTTTGTGAATTTGATCATTTGTTCTACATTTTTCTCCCTACGCCTGGGTCTTTTTTTTTTAGTTTTCATTATTACTGCCTTTTATTATCAGTAACTTTATAAATCCAATCTTTATGAGATGGAATCGACTTGACAGCAATGTGTTTGGTTTCTGGTTTTAAGAGAATGATAACATCAGAAAATTACATGATGCAACATCATCTGTAGGATATACTACCAACAATAAGATGTACAAAAGAAAAAAGGATGGTTGTAAGCATGGTTCACTGTAATGTGAATACATCATAAATCGGGGACTACCTGCACTGAATTTTGTCTTAGTTGCTGTTAATCGGTTTATTATTCTCAATTCTTAGCTAAATTACTATCATTTTACTGTTATTTTTATCAAACTCCACAGAAGAGGTAAAAAGAGAGACCCAAATAGGCTTGGCTTCTTACTTTATTGTTTTATGACGAACGGTTAAGACATCTTACTTAATCAGGCCTGGCTACAGAGCTGTCACTTCCAGCCTGCTCCTCCCTCTGGGAGGGCAGAGTCTCGGGAACAAAGAATGGCGTTGGAGAAAACTGGTTGCTTATCCACACCAGAAGGAAGAACACACACATTCTTTGTTCCCTCTGCCACAATTAATAAGGATGGAGATGCAAACGCAGCAGGCCAGGAAGGCGGGGTCCCATCGTGGGACAGGTTTCTGCTGTAAAGCCAAGGGTGACCTGGCGATGTGACTGGCTGCACCTGAGGCAGCGCAGTCCAGCTGACGCAAACAGGGCCCAGAGCAGTGCTGAGTGGGCATGGCCAGCTGGGGCCATGGCTTTTGCTTCTCCACGCACAGCTCTACAGGGCTCTCATGAAGCACTGACCCATCTCTGTGAATGGGGCTGTCAGCATTTGTTCCCTCCTCGGCCCCTCCACAGAGAGGGTGCCCAGGTGGAGCCGAGTCCGCCACCAGCATCCCTAGAAAGGCTGCCTACAGAGCAGGGCACGGCACTGCACAATGCTGCGATTTAAAAAGGATCACAGCATGTCCAGGACAGGCCACTAAAACAGTGCCAACACTGGGGCACTGTTAGCAACCCTCACTCTTGTTAAAGATACAGGGGCAACAAGGCTGCGGATCTGCAGAACCCCCGGGGAGAGCAGGATGTGGGACTCCTTGCCCCATGTCTCCTCAGCCTCCAGGATTAGAAACTCCACACTGCACCTCTAGGTAACTTTGGCAGGCAGGATCCCCCACCCAGGCTGAGCAGACATGGCGGAGAATCATTCTATAAGCCCACATGCTGCTGGTCTCTGCCGTCCCCGCACACCTCAGACCACATTACCATAGGCTAATGTGATCCATCTACCCACAAAATCCCAGCCCACTCCTCCAACCCTTCAGGACAACGCTGCAGAGCTGATGGCCAGGCCAAGCTGTAAGGGAAGCAGGTGGAAACTGGCTGGAAACAGAGAAAGGCGCCCAAAGCACAAAGAACCCTGCTCGCAGTGACTAAACCAGCCTGGGCAGAGCTGCTGGTGAGCAAACTGGGGGCAGGTGCCTCTTCGTGGTGCTTGCCGATGAGGTCACGTGCCCAGCTCAGTGCTGGTCCAGCCCTTGGCAGCCACAGGCTCACTGGCCCCAGAGGAGAGGGGTGGAGAAAGAGGTGACTAAAGAACACCCCTAGGCAGACAGTAATGCGCTCTCAAGCTTCTCAGCACAGTGTGCCATTCAGGGATGATCTA
Organism: Elephas maximus indicus; assembly: GCF_024166365.1. NCBI lineage: Eukaryota > Metazoa > Chordata > Mammalia > Proboscidea > Elephantidae > Elephas > Elephas maximus. The sequence continues at coordinate 13,812,208 of NC_064828.1, read as the reverse complement.
TTTACATCTTTACATCATACACGGTAATCCATTATCAATGTGTTCCTAGAAACTGGGCTGTTCCCTTGCTTCTCATTTGAGCCTTGTTTAAACATTCGTTATTCCTGGTGTCAAAAAAGCAGGAGAGAAAGCCTGGGCAGGGCAGTGAGGGGAGAGATAAAGGAAGAAAATAAATAGTGAGAAAGAGACTGAAAAATAAAGAGGTGAGGGGGGACTATTTGGGGGATGCAGTGTACGATACTGTGAAGAAACAACTGCCATTATACAGAAAACTAACCGTCTGGTGCACACAGCACTGTGCTCTCACGCTGACGGGCCCGTGTGAAGTCGTGTACTTGGTAGAAAACTGAATGAACATCCTGTGGTTACAAACACTTGTGATAAGTTTCCTTATCTGGGTGACTGGTATGCAAAGGCAAGACGGTGTACTTCCCCACCTCCTGCTGTCCAAGCAAGTAGTCATAAATTATCTGGAATTGCTCACAACATAATGGCGTAAGGTATGACTAATCCCGCTTCCTATTAAAAAGCTGGCAATGCCAGACCGCACATCTGGTTAGCTCAGCGATGTCCCAGGGCGCCAGGTGTCCAGCAGTGTGCAAATGAGATGCCTGGGGGGGTGGCTCCTGCTCCCTCAGGCCAGGCGCCCTTTCACCCTCTGGGATAGCGGGCTGTCCATCTGCAGTCCTTGACATGCTGGGCTCAGGTGTCAGCTGGGTTCACCTCTTTGGAACAGAAGTAGTGCACGACCACTCCATTCGGGTATCTCGCAAATGCGCTGCGGAAAAGAGAACAGCCGGGAGTGGGGACCGCCTCTGAGAGAAGACACCCCTGTACCTGGAAAGGCACCTTGCCTGAAGCCATCCCACCCTGACCACAAACAGCAGCCTGTCCCTAGGGTCTGTGGATTCAGGTAACCACTCTCTCTGCCAAACAGCCACAAGAGGACGAGTCCCGTACCGTTTGAGTGCACAGGGATATTTCTGACTGAGCAACCAAGGCAAAACACCCGGACAGATGGGGGGAGCCACTGGGTACTGAGAGCCAATGACGCTCATGAGAACGAGTGCCAGGCTGATTCTGACGGAGGACAGAGAGCCAGGTCTCTAAAGAAAAGGATTCTTCCAGCCTCGTAAGAAAAGGGACAAATCGATCCCCTCTGAATGAAAGGGGGTCAACTAGTCTACGTCTTAAAATAGCAGTATGCTGGCTCAGGATTTTGCTCAAGTCATGAGGTGCAGGCTGAAGGACTATTCTCTTCCTTTACAGGCTCATCCTTAAAGGACTTGGTACCCGCACACCACTCTCACTCACCACTGGCCACATCAAAATTTCTAGCTGCCAGACAAGAGGGGCTCTCTGCACAAGTAACAGCCCCGCGCCACACGCTTCAGGCCTCTAAATCCTCAAAGCCTACCTCCAACAGTTAGCACAGACTTGCTTTCTGGAAGCTCCAGCACTAAAAGGAGAATGGATGCTCAGCAGCCGGCACTTGCTGTCTCTGGCAAAGGGCAGAAGTCCAGCCTGAGCAGTACCCACCCCTTCGGAACCTGACTTTGCCTTGACCTCCAGCTGCCCTCACACAGGAAGGGCCCCGTCAGAGGTGGGACGCCCACGCCCAGGCTCACCTGTTCCCTATCTTCTTCCTGCACACCATGCACACCTTCTCCTCTGTGATGATGCACTTCACCTGCTGGTGTAAAATCCGCTCTTCCTGGACCTGGAAGGGACAGAGAGGCTGGCAGAGGGGTTCCACGGTCCAACACAGACGCAGAGACGGAGGCCGGCGCTGGCTCACATCTCAGTCTCAGGGCTTCCAACCGGCTCAAACCTGTTCAGTCATGGCCGACGAAATGAAATCAGAACAGACCCGAATTTTTAAAATTTGAGTGGTCTGGAATGGTAAGCAGAATGGGAAAAATTACAGGTTGATGCCCTGGAATAGGAGACTTGGAAGAGGTGTAGTGAGCCTTTCAGGACCCTGATGTAGGAGAGTGGATTATTGCCTGGCAGTGGAGAGCAACGCCCATTCAAAGCGGTGCTGTCGGCCACCATCTCTGAGCAGGGCACCACCGTTTCTGACTCTGCGCAAGACCCCTCAGCCAAGAGCTCTGATTGCTGTGCAATGCACACACTGCCCTTGTCTTCTCAGAGGGAGATTACGTTTCTCTCAGGCCTTCAACGAGTGATCTTCCCATTCCATTGTTCGTCCTGCTTCACCCAAATTTGAAAAATTCGGGTCCCTTTGGGTTTTGCTTCGTTGGCGATGACTGAAGTGGGCAGAACTGGTTCAAAGCTCTGCTAAGCCTTCACAGATTCCTCTAATTGAAGCATTTACAATTAAATCAGCTTGAGCTACAGAGTAAAGCAACACAAAGCTCTGCCTGTATCTGAATGGAACATGAGAAAAGTGGCAAGCCTGGGTGGCACAAATGATTAAGTGCTCAGCTACTAACGGTTCGAACCCACCTAGAGGTCCCTCAGAAGAAAGGCCTGGTCATCTTTCTAAAAGATTAGGCACCGAAAACTCTACGGTGCACAGTTCTACTCAGACACACATGGAGCTGCCATGCATCAGAATTGACTCAGAGGCACAACGAGTTCGGGTTTTTTTTTGTCTCTTATTAAAAACTAGAAGCCGCACCCTAGAGTTTGGGAGGCCATACCCTCAGGAACTCTGCATGGAGGAGGTTCTTGAGCACTTGATTGAACCGTTTCTTTTGTGCATTTTCTTCTAAGACCTTTTCCAGAAAGATGCGTATATCATTGATCTGAGTGTTTGCTGGCAGAAGGTTGAGGGCCTAGGGTAGGAACACAGCGGGGGCAGGGTGAGGACCCGTCCCTTTCTCCGTCCCTCCTCCCGCGATGCTCCCGCGATGCCCTCCGGCATCTCCCTGGGAACTGCTGACCTTGGTGGTGTCCAGCTTGCTGTGGTGCAACTGGAGGACCTGCAGGGCAGCCTGGAGGTTGGCCTGCGGCTCCAGCAGCTCCAGCTTGATCGGCCCCAGGCAGTGAACGCTGGGGGGTGACAGGTACATCCGGAGCAGGGACAGGTACACCTGCCTCACACAGATCAAGCCACATGTGTCAGGGCCCCAGCGGCCCGACTAGCGACCTTCCCAGAACCCCCGCTCTGACTATGCCTGAAGATTAAAGGGCTAGCCTAAAGTAACAGCTGTCATGGAGCATTTAAAACATACCACTTTTCGCTTTTTTAAAGACAGTGGTAAAGTCAAACTGCCAAGTGAAAATGTTAAAAAAATTAAGGATTTTTTCCTGAGAGAAAAAAATGCCTTAGTATTCGTTTACCTTTTTATTTTACAGTTTACAAATCACCACCACCACAAACTGACTCTGGAAGATTTCTCATCTCCTTTGGCTTTTGCAAACTGAGGCCCTCGCACGTCTCAGCAGGTGAGGATTAACCCAAGATGAGATGCCATGTTTCCTCTTGGTCCAGTACCATGGGGTTTCTCACCCTTGCGCTATCGACACCCTGGGCTGGGTAATTCTTTGTTGTGTGGGGTTGCCCTGTGCATCGTAGTGGAGCAGAACCCCTGGCCTCTAGCCACTAGATGCCAGTAGCAACAATCAGAAATGTATTCAGATGTTGACAAGGCCACATTTCTAGCCGCGGTGCACTCAGGAGCCTTATCAGAACCACCAGACATTCCTACTCACTGGGCTGACCACATACTTCATGATACAAATCTGGACTCTTTTGAGGGTAAAGGGGCAGCGGTGCTATCAGTAATTATGCAAAAACAACAGCTGTGAACCAGAACTATCCCAAGCAAACCAGAGGCATACGGGTGCCCTGCCCCTCAGTACACAAACACAGAATCAATCAGCCCAGGAGAACCATGCTATTTTACCTCAGCAACTCACACCAGTGTCACCTGTAGCTAAACCAATGGGGGTAGGTATGCTAAGAGGACCAGGCAAACACATGCGGGCTCCCTGGGGCAGGAGGTACTACTTACATCTTTGTTGCCATCTTTGTTTTGGTCATAATACTTGTGGCAGTACCTGGAGGGGAGAAAGCAGTGAGACAAGGCTGGAGGGGCCCCCCAAGAGGAGAGACCACCTAAGAATGAGCAGTAAAAGCCAGGGGCCAGTCTCCCCTGCTGCAGAGTAGTGGGGACATGGCTCTCCAGGTCCCTCACACCTCTCATCTCCCCCCAGGGCCTTCTCTCAGGCCTGCGGGAGCTGGGATAACAGGCCAACTTACTCCTCAGCCATCCTGGTATCCTTCAGGATGTGGACGTAGATGAAGAGGGCTTGCTCATGCTTGCCCATGCGCCCCAAAAGGAGAGCTCGCTCTTCCAAGAGGCCTGTGAGGAAAAAGGAATGTGAGGGACTGTCGCCACCACATGGCAGCACAAGGCCAGGGACTAAGTGACCAGGGGAGTGGGTACTGGGGCAATATAAGATAGGAGAAGGTATTATTTTTATTACTTAAGATTTTCCCCAAGAAAAAACTACTATAATTTTACAAAGCAGGAGGTAGCTATTTTAGGAGGTATTTCATCTTTTTCGTGCTCACTTATAAATAGGGTAAGAACACTCAGTCAACAGCCAAATGCAGAATTAGCACCAACGATGTGCCAGGCACTTCAATAAGGGAAGCAAACCCTTGGTCTCTGCTGTCATGGAGCTTACACATCACTGTCTCAGACATATTATGCCAGCTTGCTCAACAATGAGGTTGGCCAAGAACACGTAGTGCAGCCGTAAATAGGTTTCAGCCTGGCTATCAGTTAGCATGTGGTTCACACCCAGTTGCGGGTGTCTCAGTCAGGGTACTAAAGTGAGTCTTCAGAGGGGACAAAACAGGAACACTGGCGAGTTGGAGAACTGTAAAAAGATTGGTTTTTGCCCTTCCTTCAGCTGAAGTGGCTTCTGGTCACAAGCCAGACACTCACCATCGAAAGGAAAATCACAGATGAGCCGGCCTGGATCGTAGTAGCTGGAAATCTCCAAGAACATAAGGAGCTTCTGCCGGTATTCTCCCAGCTCTCCCTCCTCCTCTCCAGCAGGGACCGGAGTCTGGCCTTTAAAGGAACAAGCTCCACATGAAAGAAGGCCATCAGGCAGCAATGGGACCAAGAAGGGGGAAGGTTCAATGATGCCACCACAGTCAGCAGGAAGGGCCACCACGGTGCCCTGCAGCCGGACTCCTCTTAGTCTATGGTCTCTACATGATTGGAAAACATTGGCTTGAGGTAAGAACACATGCTGCGCAGAGAAACACTCTGGCAGGCAAGCCTGTTTCTTCTCAGCACAGCTGCCATCTTGCGGACAGATCTGATCCTTCCCACCTCCCCCAGGGTGGCTCCCAGTGATGCTCAGAGGTGCCCAGATCCAGACATGGGCTCCTCAACCTGATGTTGCACAGCTGGGCTGCTCAGCTCCCCAGCCCTCTCTACAGAACTCCCCACCTGGGCCCACACAGAAGGGCGAGATTTGCTTCCCAACACCACATGGCACGCTTGGGGCTGTGCTTGCCTCTGTGACCTGGGGACTGGCTTTCTATGAGAAGGGGTACCTGCGGGGAAGGACAGGAGATACTCCTTCATCAGACCTTGCACCTTCTCACAGTACAGCCGGATCAAGCAGTTGTGGAACCGAGAGCCTGTCTCCTCCCAAACGTGGATGACGTGTTCCTGAGGCGAGATGTAGGTCTGCCTGGTACCCTCCACGCTGGGCCTGGTTCAGTCACCCAGTCTTTCTCACACATTCTAAGGTCTAATAGGTCCCATTCAGATTATCCCCTAATTAAGCTGTGCAGATCACCAACGGAGAGCTCTTCTAAAACCACAGGGAAATTTCACTGTGCAATCCAGCAACATCAGAGATTATGTTCTTGATTTCCCGTCTAAACTCCTTTTATTTGATTTTGTACCATACTCCTCCAAACTCTTACACCAGCCCACGTAAGTAAAGTTAAGCATGTGTGTTCTGGTACTTACAACCTATTTGGTTGTCCTGTGCTCACGGCTGAGTTTGTTTAACAAATGTGGCTTTGAAATTTTTTTCTTGAGCATCATTCTCTTTACCTGGAGTTAGAGGGTATCATCAAAAGCAACATTTCTGTTTTGGTCCACTGGGATTTCCTTCCTGAGAGGAAGCTGTAATAACCCTCTCCTGCCAACCCTCAAGCGACAAGTGACAAACCAACGTGAACCGCCCAATGACAAACCCTGTAGTATAACCCAGATTCCTAGGTTTGAAGCTTTTTAGTTCAGACCAAAAAATATCTTACCAGGTACGGAATAGCCAGGCCTTTAAAATTCTCTGTTAAGAAACCAAGCACGCGATCTCGTGGCAGAGACTCAACTTCTGGAAGGTCTTCAGTAAATATCTGCCAGGTGAACCACAGTTCTGGCTGCAGAACCACCCGCCTGCTATACTGCCACAGGCGCGCACGCACGCACGCACGCACACGCCGGAATCAAGTGGACCAACTTTTAGAGGGAGAAGGGCGTATAAGAAGGCATTTGATGCAGCCCCTTACTTTAACAGAAGGAATAGGCTCACAGCTGGTCAGCGTGTGTCACACAGATCCTAGCTCCCTGCACCCGTGCAAGGCTCCGTCCACTAGACCACGTGGTAGTGTCGAGTTCCCCACCCTACTCCTTTAACCACTAGTAAAACTGCATGACTCCATCCTCCCCCTCCACCCACTGCCCCAAGTGGGTTCAGGACAAACAGTGGTAGCCAGACAATCAGAGGGGTCCATGACCCACCTTCAGGCCATCTTCTGGGAAGTCTCTCAGCACCCACACTGAGTAGGAAAAAATCAAATCCAGGTTTTCTGTGCCTAGAGAGAGGGGCAAGGATTGTCAGCGGTTGACGTCCACCCTGCCCATAGTAGCAGGCAGGCAGGTCACCCCAGTATCGACTGTCCAGAGAAAACAGCTCTGTCCAAGCACCAGCCACTCAGGGCTGCTTGGCTCTATCAGGCTGGCTGCACACCAAGGGGATGGCATGGTCGACCACTGGGGCACTTTTACTCCAACTGGAGAACAAGGCTGGGCGAACACAGGGAGGGAGGGGACCAACCAGCTAGCACGAGAAATCGGAGACCAGGTCCACCTGAACCTGAGCCTGCCCACCCCCTTTCAGAAGCCGTGTGCACTCACCCAGGTGCTGCAGGTACTGCACTGTCCTCTCATGGCCTTTCAAGGGGGAGTTGGCTTTCTTGGACTGGTCTACCAGCACCTGCAGAGCTGGCCACGAAGCCCGAGAACAAGCTCATGAGCCTCTTTCTGAAGGAGACTTATCACACCTGAGCGGGCGTCCCCTGTCAGCATGCCAGAGACCCTCCCAGACCTAAGAAGCCCTCCTCCCTCCCGTTACCTTTCTCGTGAAGCCCCTTCTTCTCATATAGGATTATCAGTTCACTGTATTTGTGTGCCTTCTTCAGCACATGCTCGCTCTCTTCTATGTGACAGTGGTTGTTCTCCAGACGCAGCAAGGGGGCCACCAGGGCCACGTTCGTCTGCACAGGAAGCAGGATCTCAGCATAAGCTGCTGCCTGGGCAGCCCACCCTTACCCAGCCCAGGCCTTCTCTGGGCTGAATGGCCAGGGGTATAGCACAAGCAAGAGAAAGCAAAAACCCCTTTTCCAGGACTATAGAAACAGTGGCTTTTACAGCACATTCATGCTCTTTCTCAGATCGTGTTCCACTTTTTTTGAGGGAGGAGGGTCTTTTCTTTGAGGGATGCTCTCCTTGCTCACCTTGTAGCACTAACTCCAACCCCACCAGGAACAGCAGCCCACTCTGAGGTCCTGGACCGACTGCCCTGCCTTATCCTCTTCCTTCCAGGAAACTCGCAGGCACCAACCAAAGACCAGGTGGTTTCCTCATCCAAGATCTCACCCTCACCAGAGAGTGGTGCTCCCTTCTGCTTCTCCAGATCTTTAGGATATGGGGCTCTGGGTACTTCTGGGTGTTCAGGTAACTCACGTGGAGGTAGCACTTCAGCAAGGTGGTGTCAATAATCTGCAACAGCTTCTTCCTGGACTTGATGGTGGGTGTGCCTTCCATGAGCGGGGAGGTGCTGGACTGGTGGTCGGAGTCGTTCAGCTTCTTCACCAACTGACTTCGTTTCTGCAAAGACCAAAAATGGGGGGTCAGGGCCAGGACTACATCTTACTCTGCCACCTCAGATTCTGGGTAACTCCAAATACATCCAAATCAGCTCACATCTATCCACCCTGATCTCATATTAACAATTTTTATCAGGGATCAAAATAGACGACTGCCAAGTAGCCACAGATACAATGACAATAATAACTATTTATCGAGTATTTACTGAATGTCGGGCACTGTGCCAAGCACTTTATACCATCACACTACTTTAAACCTAAAACAAGCACAGGATCATTATCCACTTTTTCAAAGGTAAAGAACCCAAGGCACAGACGTCACATACCTCATGTGTAGTAGAGGCAGGATTCAAACCAGCATCTGTCTGCTCCAAAGCCCGAGTTCTTTTATTTTTTTAAATCAATTTTATTAAGGTACAATTTACATACAATAAAATGTACCCCTTTTAAGTATATGTTACATGCATTTTGATGGAAGTATACATGCATGTAACCACCACCCCCATCAAGGAACAGAACATTTCTATCACTCTAATCACATATTTTGGACACGTTATCAGGAGGGACCAGTCCTGAGAGAAGGATATCATGCTTGGTAAAGTGGAGGGTCAGCGAAAAAGAGAGGAAGACCCTCAACGAGAGTGGGACTCGTTGGCTGCAACAATGGGCTCAAGCATAACGACAATCATGAGGATGGCACAGGACTGGGCAGCGTTTTGTTCGGCTATACACACGGTCCCTATGAGTAGGAACAGACTCGACGGCACCTAACAACAACATTACCCTGGTCAGTTTCCTATCACTACAGATTAGTTTTTGCCTTTTCTAGAACTTCCTAGAGATGGAATCATCCAGTTTGTTCCCTTTCATCTCTGGCGAAGACCAAGGTCGTAGATGCTGTTATCTCTTTCTGGAACAGTACCAATGTCGGCTGCCTCCATGTAGCCAAATGTCAGTGGAGATGTCTAGGGAAGAACACGTGCTCCTGAAGCTAAGACCAGCAATAGAGGGCCTTCTGTAATGCCACAGGCTTGGAGACACAGTGCCCCAGGGACCCTTCACTTGGCACATGGGCTGCACAGCGTCCAGAAAACGGCAAGTCTGCGTGCTCCTTGCAGGCTGCCAGCCACTGCTGGGTACCCCAGAGCCCAATGTCAAGAAGTACCCAGCCTACACATGCCTGAGTAGACCTGCAGCCCAGAAGCAGGGCCGGGAAGCCAGCATGACAATCTTCCCAGACACACTACTCAGTGTCTACCTGGGAACCTCGCAGAACATTCACAGGGAGAAAAATAAACTTTCCCACTCTGAATAGGTCCCTAGGAAACAAAAAACAGCTTTCTGTGACAGACAGAGAGGCTCAGACGGAGATCTGAATTTTACCTGACTTTAAACTTTCATTTATCTGTCCATAACAGTAAATACAAAAACATTTCAATCTAAACGTATCACCTCCCCCAAAACATTCTACAAAAGAGTATTTATTGACAGGGAATAAGTTTTACAATATACGGCTGAATTTAAAAAGTAAGCTATAAAATAGAAGAGTTTGATATTTGTTTGTAGTAAATCAACCAATAAATAAATACACAAAAGTGAATTCATAAATACATATAAAAGCCTGACAAGGCAGCACTCAAATGTCAACCACCTCTGGGCGGTAGAGTTAAAGGTGATCTTTATTTTTACTTTGTACTTTTCTGTGTTTTCCAAGACTTCTGGTCAGATCAGGCATTTTTTTAAAAAGTGTGTATTTTTACAAAAAAGTTTGCTTTAAAAAACTTACTCTTTTCTATCAACCGAAACTTACCCTTTTTAGTTCCTTTAACAATTCAATGTGAATTCACCAAAAATCAAGTGTGTTTCCTAGTATTAGGATTTAATAAAGCAAACAGGGCTCAGCAGTACTCTTAGGTTGGCAGAAGAAAGACAGGGAAACTGTGTCCCTCCCAGAGCTGTAAAGTGTTCATTTATGGAACGCCTGTGGCATTACAGAACGTTCAGTTTCCTGACATAGAGACACAGGTCCTGGAACTCCTAGGTGAACCCCGCTGTACCTCTGTGTGGTACCTACCTGTGTCAGGTAGTCAATCAGAGCTAAGTGAGCCTTCTCCAGCTCAGCCCCGGAGAGCACAGGCAGTGGGTTAGGATACTGCAGCTGCTTTCTGTAGTCGGTGGGCAGCAGGTCGGGGTACAGGCCCATCACATGGGTGGGGTCTGCATGGAAGGCAAACATGATTCCTCTGGAAATGAGCCCACCAATTTAAGAATAAACTAAATTAAAACAAGACTACTACTATAACAAAGTAAGTTCCAGACTGGTTTACCTAAAGGCAAGACTCCAAGTTTATGAAAACCCCATGTGCTGTACACTTGTGATTGAGTACATTTTTCTATGTATATTTCACTAAAACGTCAAAAACAAAAACATGGCATGACTGTATATTCCAAGACACAGACACATAAACAGAATTAGAACTATTTGTCAACTCTTGAAAGGTAGAGGAGAAAAAATTTCCGAAGAAAATCTGATATCAAAAACTTAATAGTAAAAATGTATATAAAAAAAGGGAGTACTGCCTGGGGACCATAGCCTTGGGGGACATCTAGGTCAACTGGCATAACAAAGTTTATAAAGAAAATGTTCTACATCCCGCTTTGGTGAGTAGCCTCTTGGGTCTTAAAAGCCTTCAAGCAGCAAGAAAGATACATCTGTTGATCCCATTCCACCCAGGGCAAAGAAGAATGAAGAAAACCAAAGACAGAAGGAAAATGCTAGCCCAAAGGACTAAAGGACCACATGAACCAGAGACTCCACCAGCCTGAGATCAGAAAAACTAGATGGTGCCCAGCTACCACCAATGACTGCCCTGACAGGGATCACAACAGAGTCCCAGACTGAGCAGGAGAAAAATGGAGAGCAGAATTCAAATTCACGTAAAAAGATCAGACTTATTGGTCTGACAGAGACTGGAGGAAGCCCTGAAACTACGGCCCCAGACACTCTGCTAGCCCTGAACTGAAACCATTCCTGAAGCCCACTTTTCAGACAAAGATGAGACAGGCCTATAAAAGAAAAAATAATACACATGAGGAATGTGCTTCTTAGTTCAATCAAATATATGAGACCAAAATGGGTAGCTCCTGTCCAAAAGCAGGATAAGAAGACAGGAAGGGACAGGCATTGGTTGAATAGACACAGGGAACCCAGGGTGGAAAGGGGGAGGGTGCTGTCACATTGTGGGGATTGCAACCAGTGTCACAAAACAATATGTGTATACATTTCTGAATGAGAAATTAACGTGAGCTGTGAACTTGCACCTAAAGCACACTAAAAAGAAAAAAAAAAAAGATTACAGCCAAGAAAAAAAAGGGAGTACCATATTTTTGGTCACATAATACACGCCCTCCCCCACAAGGTATTTCTATAAGTGTGCCATGCTGTTGCTGTTGTTTTTTTTTTACAGCAACATGTAAAAAAAATTGGCATAGTGGTAGTAGCAAAAATACCTCACAGCGGGAGGGCACTGTTGGCAAACAAAAGTGGAGGCATGAGTTATTTGCATAAAAATATGGTATTATTAAAACAACAACAAAAAATAGAACAGAGAAACTGCCATAATAACCTGGCCCTTTTCCCATGTACCAACTTTCTCCATTCTTAGAAGTCTGGTATCATTTCTCCCTGTCCCTTCCAGTTCTCCCTCCCTCCATTAGTCTCTCATCCCAAGGCCACACCCACTTATTACCTGTGCCAAGCTTAGCAAACACCTGCATGGACTCATCGAAGCGCTTCTGGCAGAAGAGGTTGAAGGCATACAAGTTCTTGATGTGATGGATCTGCTGCTGCTTTTCACTGTCAGAATCCTCTTTCATTTCCTAGTCAGAGGGCAGGATGGGGAAGGGCACACTCAGTCAACAAATAGTTATTCAGCACCTACGAGGTGTAAGACAACTTCTTAGTCATGTAGTGCTGCTATGACAGAAATACCACAAGTGGCTGGCTTTAGGAAACAGAAATTTATTCTCTGAAAGTACAGGAGATTACAAGTCCAAGTTCAGTGCATCAGCTCCAGGGGAAGGCTTTCTCTCTGTGTCAGCTCTGGGGAAAGGCCTTGTCATCAATCTTCCCCTGGTCTAGGAGCTTCTCGGTACAGGGACGCCAGTCCAAAGGACACACACCACTTTTGACTCTTCTTTCTTGGTATAAGGTCCCCCTCCTCTCTGCTCGATTCTCTCTTTTATATCTCAAAAGAGACTGACTCAAGATACAACCTAATCCTGTAGACTGAGTCCTGCCTCATTAATATAACTGCCTCTAATCCTGCCTCATTAACATCACAGAGGTTAGGATTTACAACATGTAAGATAATCATATCAGATCACAAAATGGTGGACAACCACACAATACTGGGAATCATGGCCTAGCCACGTTGACACACATTTTTAGGGGACTCAATTCAATCCATAACAGATAACATCCCAGGAGGTATAAATGCCAAAGTATACAAAACAGCTACATAGTACCTACACTCACAGGTTCCCAGTCTTAACTGTAAGACTGATAAGTAGCTGTGCAATTAAAATACAACAGGGTTTCTACAAAATACCTGACCAGTACTCCTCAAAATTCAGAGTTGCCAAGGTCAGGAAAAATAAAGAAACTACCACAGACCAGAGAACAGTAAGGAGACATGACAACTGAACGCAATGTGACATCCTAGATTTGATCCTGGAACAGAAGAAGGATATTAATGGAAACACAAGTGAAATTGGAATAAAGTCTGGAGTTTAGTTTAAAAACAATAAACACACAAAAAACCCCAAGTAAGCATGACGATAGAACCATGTGGGAGGGGAATCCAATCCAAGCTGAGTGGCGGGTCAGGGGGCAATTCCAGGAGGAATCTAAACTGAGACACAGAAGCTAAGCTGGAGTCCGGAGACGAAGCGGGGCAGGTGACAGACAGGCGGGAGAGTGTTCCAGGCGAAGAGGACAGCACACGTGCAAGGTCCTACGATGACAGAGTACGCATGCTGAAGGAGTGACAGACACTTGGCACAACCGGCACAGTGTGGGAAAGGCCCTGTTCACAGTAAAAACTAAATACATGGTAGCTATTATTGTATCTTTGTTTCTTCCTTATAACCTTTTTTCTTTATATCCCTTTTAACCAGTCTTCAGCAAATCTAATTTTCTCCTTTGAAATGTCTCACAATCTTTTCTCTCCTTTCCACTTCCTTTTCTACTGCGACCACCCTCGGCCAGGACATCCTCACTGTGCAGTGGCACCCACTCTAGCTGCCCTGCTTGGTGCTTTACAGGTTCTCATAATCCGGTGCCGGACCCTCTAGCTTACTTCCCAACATCCGAACCACACCTTTGGCCCCAGTCAGGATGGGTGCCAAACACCCTGCAATATGCCACACTTGTTTTCACTTCTTTAACTCCCTCAGCTCTTCAGCTAAGCCAGAAAACTCCCCTGTGCTCCTGATCCTAACCTTATTTATCTGTAAATGGTTGACTCAAGTGTTCAAATGCTGACGCCTTCTCCAGCCCACAGTGAACTGTTCCTTCTCTAACATTCCGCCTCATGCTTTGTCAACACCCCAGCTTAGTAACTGCCCTCTGAAAGTTTCACGGATTTTTTTAAAAATCTATTTAAATAAAAGATAACTTCCTCAACAGCTGTAAGCAGGTGCGGGCATATAATAAGTATAGAGCTAGAAAAGAGAAGGGAAAATGAGACCTCATTACTGTCTCCTCTACCAAAGATTAAATGGAAGACCACAGCTGGAAGATCAAGGAAAGACCCTGAGACCTTCCTGTTAAGAAAGAGACCATAAAGTAGCTATGTACTACCTGATACACTTTCAATAAAGCTCAAAAACTAAACATATTTAAGCATACATCTACATGGAAACCATGGCAGCATAGTAGTTAAGAGCTAGTCGGCAGCTGGAATCCACCAGGCGTTCCTTGGAAGCAGTTCTACTCTGTCCTATAGCGTCGCTACGAGTTGGAATCGACTCGATGGCAGTGGGTTTGGTTTTTTTGGTTTGGTATACATATACGTACATATCAAGGAGCCCTGGTGGTGCCGCGGTTAAGAGCCCAGCTGCTAACCAAAAGGCAGTCTGAGTCCACCAGCCACTCCCTGGAAGTCCTATGGGGCAGCTCTACTGTGTCCTACAGGGTCATACAAGTCACAATCAACTCAACAGCAATGGGTTTTATACATATAAAAGGTTAAACTTTTTTACGATGATAAAATTCAGGGCACCGGATGGGAGGCAGAGGGTTGGGATGGGGCGGAGCAGAGATACGCAAGTTATTCCTCTTGGATAGGATGGTTGGTTTGTCAGTATTCATTATATTATTTAAAAAGTAAAAATATAAATAAAAAATAAAGTAATGCATGAAAAAAAAAAAAACGCGTGAGGGGGGAGAAAATAGAAGTGCTGAAACTAAACGCCCCAAGAGGAAATCACCTTTACGGGATGTTAAACACATTCAACAAATAAGATTCGATTTTTGTTTTAAATCCAGGATTCACACGTCCAAAACAAATGCCATTTTTTAAAAATAGTCACCACCGGTGACTATATACATATTTATCCTAAAACAGTGTGGTCAATGCTTTCCTTTCAGAAGCAATTTAAAAGTTACCCCAGAAATTAAGTTTTACTATCATCTTCATGTGAACGTCTTTCCTTCTACCTCAATTAGCCACTGTCTGACCAGCCCAGGCCTAGTCAGCAAGGCTCAGGATGACTTCTGGTTATTTCCTAAAATCAGACCCGCCCTCTACAGATGGCAATGATCACCCTTGAGGATATCCAAAAGAGCGTGACACGATTCTAAGTCAACCTCCCTGTCTGGCAACAGAAGCGTGACCGGAACAAAAGCATGGCCGCTGCTCGGCTGTGAACAGCGCCCCACGCAGACGTTACAGGAGGGTAATGACCATAAATGTAAGAGTGCAGCCTTGGCGAACGCAACAACTGTAGGTGGTTTCAGTACGTCTACGGAAGGCATGGTGGCTAAGTGCTACAGCTGCCAACCAAAGGGTCAGCAGTTCGAACCCACCAGGCGCTCCTTGGAAGCTCTATGGGGCAGTTCTACTCTGTCCTGTAGGGTCACTATGAATTTTTATGGAAGGCCAAACCCAGCAGCCCACCACAGAAAGGGACTGTGAGAGGCCCGCTAGTTCCTGCATTCAACTAGAAATGTCCAACTTTTTCCCTTAGCATAGTTTTAGGGACAAAAATATAATCCTACACTTACGATTGTTACTATACTTTAATGTTTGCGTTGCCTTTAGTTTTTCAAGACTATATCATACCCATGAAATTACTTTAACCAAAAAAAAAAAAACCCAAACCTGTTGCCGTTGAGTTGATTCTGACTCATAGCAATCCTATAGGACAGAGTAGAACTGACCCATAGAGTTTCCAAGAAATGCCTGGTGGATTCCAACTGCTGACCTTCTGGGTAGCAGCCGTAGCACTTAACCACTACACCACCAAGGTTTGCGTTAATTTTATAAACCCCGGTGGTCTAGTGGTTAAGAGCTCGGCTGCTAACCAAAAGGTCAGCAGTTCAAATTCACCAGCCGCTACTTGGAAACCCTATGGGGCAGTTCTACTCTGTTCTATAGGGTTGCTATGAGTCGGAGCTGACGCGATGGCAAAGACTGGTATGGGTTTTTGGTTATTGTAACTGGCATTCATTCTGCACTGACAGACAAGCAAACTGAGGTGGTAAAAGGACAGAGAGTTACACAGATACTATGGCAGAGTCAGATCTCGGATACAAGCCCCCTGACTTTCTGCTCTGTACTTACTCTCCTAGTCCGAAACAAGCATGAACATCTAAACCAAAACCACCTACTTCCAAGAACACAGCAGACTCACACCCAAACCTCAGGAAGAAGACTTACTGCCAGCTGCAGAGCCAATTCAAACTGCTTGTCCTGGAGAAGCTGCTGGATTTGGGTTGCCATGGGAACAGGAATGAGTCTCCAAACAAAATGATTGCTGGCCACGTAGATAATGTTTGATCTGCAGGCAGGAGTAAGAATATTAGCAAAGGAGCCCGCTTGGGGATTTTTACGGTTTGGAATACAGCAGCCACAGTAAAGAAGGGAATTCCTTACCCTCCTGAGGTAACGAAACGAGGCCTCTGCAATTCAATGCTCTGGACCAGAAGCCTCGGCTCAAACGTCCGGATCTCTACATATCGAGGCAACACCGCAATGATGTAGGGAGGCTGGTGCTCTGTGCAAGAGAGAACACGTTGTGAGGTAGCTCTGGTCTAAGACCCTGGGCTGCTCATCGAGGGCTTCAGTTGCCTGTTCAAAGCTGCATTTAAATGGGATCCCCCAAAAGCCCACTAGTCAAACAGCAAGCCAGGATCCTACGCTGACACAGAAAGAAAAAAAGGTGCTTTGCTTGAATGATGCTAAGAGAAGTCTCCTGCACCACAAGGATGCATCCAGCTTTGCTGAGAGGAACCTGATCGACTCCTACGGCTTCTTCCAACGAACTGGGTGAAGCTTCGCCTGCTCCTTTATCCGTCAGTAACAAAGCTAGACCAAGGGCCAGCTGCGGCTGACCCTAACAAGGTTCCATAACTTCTTGCATTCTCTTGGAAAGGACAAGACAAAGGTAACTTCTTTTCCCTAAAACCATGCTAAGGTAAAGAGTTCCACATCTCTAGTCAATATTGCTCTGCCTGAGAATTTCACAGGGAAAAGATGCAAAAATCCACTTGATGCTTGCTGGTCCACAGAGAAGGTATCTGGACAGAATTTGCAGGGTTGCTATTTCTACTTGATACTTGCTGTATTACAACTGTTCTCCTCTATTACACACAACCATCCAAGACTCAAAATTTATCCTTGTTGAGAAAGACCCCATTTAAATTCTTGGGTTATACCCTTGTCCCCATTCATTCTTCCTCTATCATTCTGAAAATAATGTTAACCATATCCACGCTTTCTCACTATACTTTCTGACAGGCATGTGACAATGCAAAGCTTAGAAAGCTGGACGAAGCAGAATAATACCACAAAAATGCCAAAGATGTCAGTGTGTGAAAAGCAGAGCTCATTGAACCACAAAATCCTTGCAAGCAAAGTTTTTCTTTGTTAAGAGGTTGTATGGTAAAGGAATGGAGCCCTGGTGGTGCAGTGGTTAAGCACTCAGCTGCTAACCAAAAGGTCAGCTGTTCGAATCCATCAGCTGCTCTTTAGGGGAAAGATGTGGCAGTCTGCTCCCCTAAAGACTACAGCCTTGGAAACCCTATGGGGTACTCCTGCTCTGCTCTATAGGGTCGCTATGAGTCGGAATCAACTCAATAGCAAAGGGTTTGGTTTTTTTTTTTTTATGGCAAAGGAAATTCAACATAAACAGAGGGAATTTAGAAAAT
Source organism: Elephas maximus indicus (assembly GCF_024166365.1). Lineage (NCBI taxonomy): Eukaryota > Metazoa > Chordata > Mammalia > Proboscidea > Elephantidae > Elephas > Elephas maximus. Next base: position 13,794,659 of record NC_064828.1, on the reverse strand, counting down.
AAACAACACAAAACAAATCTTTTAAAACAAAAACTCAAAATAATCCCGAATGAAGCTCTGCTTTACTTTATGACCTTTGAAACAAATTTACTGTCTTTTTTTTTTTTTTTACAGTACATTAAATATCATTTCACCAACTTAAAATAATGGAAATACTTTCTAGGACTATATTCCATCTTGTACCAGGAAGTAGTAAGAAATGAACCACTAGGTGGCATAATTATCATACAGAAATGTAATCTCAAAGACTATGTTCATAAAAAGTTGCTTAGTGAGGTTAATTTGCTATGAATTTTTTTATTATCTATTTCTGACAAGAAGTTTTTCATATTTTTAATTTATATGCTAAAATATAGTACAATAAGGTCTCAAAGCTACAAGGGAACTCAGAAATGAGGAAACAGAGGCCTAAAAAGTATTTGCATTAATTTGAGTGTTTTTGCTATTATGTTGTCTTTCATATTATGAAAAACCTAAAATTTGCATTTGGATTTTTTCTTTTCTTTTCAGGCTGGCCTCATTTTGAAGTTAGTACAATTTTCTTGAGTGTTGACTTGTTTACATATGTAAAATTTCTGGTTTTTAATCTGGCCTACTTGAAAAAGGTCTAACTTAATTAAAAAGGTCACCTATAATAGAAACTCTTTCGGTTGTCACATTTTATCAAATGCTCAGAATCACCAACTCTTGGACAACAGAGATGTTCTCCGGGTCTCTTTACATCCTCAAAACTTAGCGCAGTTTGGGTGATGTACAGAACTCATACAAGAAAGGTCTGAAGGGGATAATAATTTATTTGGCAGCATCATTCCTATTCATCTACTAGGAGGTTACCAGGATGGTTCTGGCACTGCAGTATGTAGTAAGAATTCAAAGTGCACCAAGGCATGAGTCCAGGCCTCAAGGAGTTCTCTTAGGAACAGAGGAGGCACACAGCTAGTACAATGCGGTGTGAGGGTGTGGGTGCCAGGGAGACACCTGGGAGGCTCTGGAGGCAAAAGGGGGAAGTGACTAGTTCTGCCTGAGGGCCAGAGAGGACTTCACAGAGGAAGTGCCACTACTCAGGGCCTCATCCCATGAGTAGGCTGCTAACGGGCAGAGCAGAAAGGAAGGGCGGTGGCACGTACAACGGCAAAAGCTGGGGAAGCCACACTGACTGGAGCTGGGCCACACAGAAAGAGGAGAGCAGAAAAGTAAGCCAAGTTTAGAATGTACCCCATTCTAACGTTTGTCTTCTGCCTGTCAGAGGTGATTCTCCCCACCTCACCCATAAAGAATGTTCTCTCCCTGAGAATATTAAGGCACAGAAACTTTGAGAAACACTGCTAAAGGTACCGGGACACTAACAAAGGTTTTTAAACAGGAACTCTCATGCTGGATAATTGGAAACATACTTTAAGCATATTATGTGTGTATTCATCTACTACTGTACCAAGGCTCCTTTTCTGAAGGGAAAACAAAGTCCCCCAGAACGTCATGAAGACTCTCCTGAAGCTATGAGCCCCTTAAACCTGCTAATGTACAAAATCTTGGGCCTCACAAAACACTATGCTTTCAACTGACCTTCCTTCTGGTCTGTTCATCTCCCGCCACCATAACTGCCCTAGAGCACAACGCTTTTATTAAGACAGCCTACCAGTTGGGAATCTACAGGCTCTCAGGCCTTTGCACAGACCTCTAACAACTGGCCTGTTTTGGTCCTCCGTAATTCAGGCCGCGTTTCAGCCACATCAATCTCCTCACTGTCCTCTCAGGAAGCAGCATGCCTTCTGCATTTCCACTCATTTTTCAAGCTGTTCTCTCTGCCTAGAATGAAATGGCATTTTTCCTCAAGCCAGCTGTCAAGCTCCCTGCCTGGCCTCATCTGATCTTACTTCCACAGGGGAAACCTCTCCTGACTCACTTAACAACGACGAACTTCCCTTTCTGTGAATCACTGAAGCTTAGCTCATCCAATTTAACACCTGCTTTTTTTTTTTCTTTATGTAGTGCCTTAGTCTGTCTCTTCATCCAAGATATAATCCCTGTCTCCTCAGCTAGTGTCCTGAAAGACAGAAAGCATGTCTGTATTCCCTATGCCACAGCAGTAACTCTTTTAATAATGCTCAGTCTTCTGACTAAAAATGAATTACTGCCAAGGTGGTCATATGCTTCCAGGAAACACCATCGCACAGATCTGTGGGCCTGAGACAGGCTTAAGAACTGAAACTCCTAATATCTGGGAAGACAGACTGACATCTAAGTGCAGTCTGCATCTCTAAGCTACAAAAACAACAATGGCAGCAACAACTACCACATCAAAACCTTCATCACTGAGTTATGTGTATTTTAGCTATAAACATGGATGTTCCACTAATTTCCAAATGTTACCTACTTGGCCTAGGACACAATGAAATCATTAAAAAGGTAGAAGAAAAATGTTTTTAAGAAGTAAAAATATCAGTAAATAACCATGTCCTAGAAGCAGAGATCAGAAGTTTAGAAGGTGGAAAATCTAAGTTGATGGTGATGAAACAATACAGGTGGAGACAGTGAGGGTGGAGACACAATGTGAAGAACGTAACCAATGTCCTCAAACTGTGCCACCAATTGTTAGCTGGGTGAATGTTCTGTGTATGTTTTCACCAAGGAATAATAATTCCTAAAATGGGTGTTTTCTGCTTACATTTTTCCCCCTCTAAGGAAAAACTGGGTTTCCCATAAAAAACCATAATACCCAGCTTTTCCTTCTTACACTTTTTTTAAAAATATATGTTGCTTTTTATTGTACTTTAGATGAAGGTTTACAGAACTAGCTTCTCATTAATTAGTACACATTGGTTGCCAACCCCACAACATGTCCACACTGTTCCCTGCTCGACCTTGGGATCCCTATTACCAGCTTTCCTGTCCCCTCCTGCCTTCTCATCCTTGCCCCTGGGCTGGGGTGCCCCTTTAGCCTCGTTTTGTTTTATGGGCCTGTCTAATCTTTGGCTGAAGGGTGAACCTCAGGAGTGACTTCATTACTGAGTTAAAAGCGTGTCCAGGGGCCATTCTCTTGCGGTTTCTCCAGTCTCTGTCAGACCAGTAAGTCTGTTTCCCCGCCCCCACCCCGCCCCCAATATCCAGTTTTTAATGACCCTAAAGAGCTTGTCTACCTATATGAAGGGAAACTGAGAGTGAATGACACAACTCAATCGAAGTCTGCTAAAGCTAATGAATGGGACTCCATTCTCCAAGGATTCCATTCGACCCTGACTCAAAGTGGGGAATAGAGCTACTGCTGGCCCTCACCCATGGCAACTGGTATGTCCGTCCAGTTCAGGGCACACTTCTGTGTGCAGATGCCCTCCTCATTGAGCACCACGGTAAGATCATCCTGACCCACGGCCACTTTTCCATCAGCCAGAGGTGCAACTAAGGGCTCCAGCTGTTTTCCTGTTGGGAAGAGCTCTTTGATAGACCCTTTTCCATCCACCTACAGGGAGATACAAAGTGCGTTACTTAGCGTTCCCTGGCCAGAGGCGTAAACATGGCCTGAAAAAAATCCAGACAAAACCCAAAAGCTAGAGAAGCCAATAATATCCTTTGTTCAGCATGAGAAAAGATTACAGAGTTTGTTATGACAAACTTTGTCATCAAACGTAGAACCAGCTCCCTTTTTCTCTAACAGAGAAAAGCATCCAGCCTGGCGGCTGACAACACCAAGTGGCGCCAAGGATGCAGTACAGCTGGAACTCTCATACACTGCTGATGGAAATGCAAAGTGACTTGGCCACTTGGTTTGCCAGTCGTCAGTTTCTTACAAAATTCAATATACAGTTACCGTATGACCCAACAATACCATGCCTAGGCATCTCCAAGAGAAATGAACAGTTATGTTCACATAAAAACCTGTATGTGAATGGTTATAGTAGCTTTATTCATAATTGCTAAAAATTGGAAAAAATTTTGTCCTTCAACTAATGAATGGATAAACTGTGGTACATCCGTACCATGGAATTCTACTCAGCTGTAAAAAGGAATAAACTACGATACACACAACACTATGGGAGACTCTCAAACGCATTATGCTAATGAAGAAGCCAGACTCAAATGGGCACATACTAAACGATTCTTTATATAACATTCTGAAAAAGGCAAAACTATAAGAGATGAAAAACAGATTAGTGGTTACCAGAGTCTGGGGGGCAGGAAGAGGGACTGACTTCAAGGAGGCAGCACAAGAGAACTTTTTGGGGTGATGGAACTGTTCTAAATCTTGATTGTGATGGTGGTTACACAACTCTAGGCATTTGTCAGAACTCAGAACTGTATACCAAAAAGAATGAGTTTTACTGTAAATAAATAAGCAATTTTTGAATACTCTGGTCCTAGAGCAACACTTTGTACCCTCAGAAGACTCTAGCCCCAAGGTGATGACAGCATCCACGGTAGTCCAGGGAATGAGCCCTACTCATGAGTCTATGAAACGAACAATCTGTCAATCTTTTAATACATGCATATTGGGAAAAAAATGCATTCTAGTATGCAAATTGGGGGAAAAAAGGTTAATGTCATGGAAAAATATTTACTACTTATATTAAGAGAAAAAGCAGGTTATAAAATAATGTGTATAACATGATAATTTTGGGAAATAGGGTGGAAGCCCATTTACCAAAAGGTTAACATGATTATCTCTGAGTGGGGGCATTACAGATGATTTCCACTTCCTTTGTTTTTCTTATCTGTATGTTCTTATTTTCTACAGTAAACATATGTAGCTTCTGAAATTAAAAAAAAAAAAAAAGTAAAAGTAATTTTTAAAAACAAATATACTTTACTACTAAAATGAGTTTGTAATTCCTGAGCACTGAAGGCTCAGGACAGCAGCCCATGATAATTCTGTCAGACAGGGCCAAAAAGCCCAGAGCTAAATGCATCCCGATAATTAGATACACCATCTGGAGAATTCATTATGTAGAGAGCTGAGAGTTGACTCTGTCTGGCTTAAGTTACATAGACATCTTCTTTGTGGAAAAAGCTGAGAGTATGAAAAATAAAAATACAAACACGAAAGCCCTACTTTAGGCGGTCTGCTGACCTATGGTTCAGAAACGTATAATCGGCTCCCCAAGGTAAACTGACGACATCTGCACAATAAGACTTTACCCTTATTAGGTAGTAGTCTCTCTTGAAGCCCACACAGATAGAGTTTTCACACCACGCCATAGACTTGGGCACGTCTGGTACACTGAAGTCCCCCTGAAGAAAGACAGAAAGAGTTCAATGGAAAAGATACTAAAAGAAAAAAATCACGACCATCCTGCCATTCCATCCCATTCTGTAGAACAGCACCCTCGTCATAGCATGAGGCTAGAAAACCACCCATAATAAAGATAAAAGCTATCCATAAACATCACCCTCATCATAGCATAAGACTAGAAAACCACCCATAATGAAGACATGAACTACCCACAAACTGGACAAGGTATATTTGGAAAAGGCGGAAGCCCACTTTCAACTAAACCAATCCACATGGGAACTGCAGAATTGTATCCCCCCTGCCTCTGAAGACCAGAAGGCTCAGGTATGTGGACATGAACACGCTCTCGTGTACTTCCTGCCACAGTGTTCGTCTGAGGAGAACTATGAGGCTGGGGTTCTGAACTTCCCTAGAACTGACGGGAAGTCTTTCAAGCCGTGGGAGAACTATAGCAGCAGCTGCCACCCCAGCCCACGGACCAGGAACAGTGGACTTTACCTGCAATTCATGAAATTCTCTGTCCTTCCAGAAATAGAGCTGCAGCTTCTTTTTCACCGCCACACACATCCGCAACACCTCCTCACCAGTCTCTGTGTGCTGGGAAGAGACACCCAGGGCAATGAGGATGCACAGACCACGATTCCACAACTGAACTAAAACCAAATCAGAGGTGTTCTGCCTTTAAGTGGCTACTAATCTGAAAATCCTCTGTGACATAAGTGACACTGTCGGGAAGGGTAAGCAGAACGCCATCCTCTAAGATGTGCTCAGAACAACCGGCTGAGGAGTACCTTCTCCCCAAGGCTGCCAGCCAAGGACACCAGCGCCCAGGGATGACGTAACGTAAACGCTCAAAATTCAGGAGGAAACTCTCGGGGCAGGTCTTCGCCTACACAGCTGCTTCCTCCTTTTGTTTTCCTTACCTGTTTCTTGCTCATGGCTGTCAATACATGTTGGGCCAGAGATCAGCGTGGGTCAGTGACAGCAGGCCCGCTTCCCCTCCCTTAAGAGTGCAGGGCAAGAAAACGCTTGGGGATAAAGCCACACGGTATCAGTGGAGTGCATAAGTGCTAAAAAGTGATCAGAGCTGAGGAGAGGAGGGAGGCAGATTTTGAAGAAAGGAACGATGATGAATTGGCAAAAATAGGTAGTGACGTCTTTTTGGAATAATGATAACTTCCCAAAGACAAAAACTATAGTCACGTGTTTAGAACAAGAAGCCATTCAGTGCCCTATAACCATGTTCACAGTATTGTTACAGTCTGGATTCTGCACTAATGACTTGTCCATGGCAAGCACTCTGACCCCTGGCCAGTTGCCTCCTGTGGTACAGATGTGTGCTGCTCACACCAGAGGTCAGTACACACACAGGGGATGCAGTGGTTCAACTCCAGACAGCACACTAAGGAGGACATGTTCAGTAATACAACCCAAAATCCAATATTTTTTGAGTCTCTGCTGGGTTTGGATTAGCAATGTCATTATTCCCATCTTACGGCAGGAACGACATAGGACAGATTGTGTTGCTCAAAGCACAAAGCCAAATTTCATCTTGCCCACACTTACCTGGAGGTCACAGGTGAACAGTGATGCTCCCTTTGCCTTTGACACCGTAGTGATTTGTTGAAATGTCAATAGGTCATGGACGTAAATGTTATTTTCTGTTTGGAAGAATGTAAAACATCACTATAAGTTATCACAATTCTCTAGTATAGACACCTTCAAAAAAAAACAAAACAAAGAGCCATGTAACATCTAGAAGAACGAAATGGCAAATGCTGGCTGTAGATATACCTTCAGCTTCACTAACAGTGACGACTCATTCCAGTCTATCACCGGTACAAAACATTTAAGAAGCCACTCAGTCTTCCGAACTTGAATATTCTGTTCCTTAAAAATTTGGGACAGTGTGAGGAAAAGAGCTCTTTCACTTCCCCAGCACTCCTATATCCTGGCCTCGAGTCAGAAAAACCTGTGATGCAATATTTGTACAAGAAACGGCTTTCAGATTTTTTTAGTAAGAAAAGGAAAATCCTCCGTGCATTTTGTACAAATCCAGGGCAAGGACAAAATTATTGTGCTTTTCTAGTAAAGCACAATAATTTCACTTGGGCCTCCTGACTAGTTTTAGTCATGAAGACTTAGTTGCCCTAAATGTTCATCTCTGGACCTAGGAACTACGTTTAGAAATGCTCTACAATTTGGGCCCTGGGCTGAACAGTACAGGGTGTGAAGGCAAGTTCCTAGTCTTCCGCCTGTCAAGAAAAGGCCCAACTGGTGGCTTTCTTGGAAACCATGGCTTTTCAAACAATGCCCTTTATAGCCGGCCCCGACCTGCCTCTCTCGCCTGGCATCTTACCATCCTCCACAACATGTCCTAAGTCTGCCCATCACAGACTACTTGCCATGGGCTGCCACATCTCAGGACCTTGGCTCAAGCTGTTCCTTCTGCCTACAATGCTCTGCCTCCTCTCTCTTCCTGCAGAAATTCTAATCGTCCACGAAGCAGTACAGTCCCTCCCACTGCTAGGATCCACGACACTGTTTATAAATTTCCACTGTAACTTACCACATTGTATCATAATTACTTTTTGTCATTTCCATCTTCATAATCGGAATGTACACTTCAAAAATAAAAACCACATCTCATTCAACATGTATCCCTAATGCCCAGTCCGGGCTTTGCACAATGCTCAATAAATATTTGATAGATTATTGAATGAATGAATGAAGTGACACTCCTGGGACAGCAGAGTCCACGGGGGATACTGTTGCCTTTTTTACTGCGTCCTCTGCTGTACCTGGTTTGGAACCTATCAGTTCATTGTTAAGTAACTACTGTCAAATTAACCATGGAAGGGTTAATTAGGTCACAGCTCTTAATTTTGGATACACGAAAGACAAACGCACCCCTTTTCTTACCTAACAAGCTGACCAGAATCTTAAACTGGGAAACCACATGGATCTGGAAAACAGCAAATTATTCATGTTTAGCAAAAGTTCACGTAATGCAGTTCTAACAGCAGGCTAAGGAGCCTAAGCTGATCACAGAGGTCTGACTTCTTTTTACATGTAATCACGTTTCTACTCCTCAAAGAGGATCTCAGGCACGTGATGTATGGACAGAGATCCCTGATCATAAATGGCAGGGCAGAAAGCAGAGGATTCGAGTAATAAACAGCATTACAAAATTCTAGCTTTGAAAGGGTGTCACATGGGTCAAATATGCTCATAGCAACTACCATCACTGCCTACCTGCTGGATCTTTTTGGAGAAATTCTTATTGGATTTCTCTAGTGTCACTTCAAACCTGTTGCAACCTATGGAAAAGAAATAAACATTCACAGTTCCAAACATATACATATGAAAACTACCACCATAAAAATGCTACTTTACATTACACTCCTACATGAATCTTTAAGAAGTCCTAAAAGACTAGAAGTCAGAGATCCACAATAGCCAGCTATCTTTTTACTAAGCACTGTAAGTTGCTTTCAACCCAGTTTTAGACGAGGGTTTCATGCACCTTCACTTGGCATCAGCAAAAAGGATCACACCACAGAAGTTTACTGAAGCTGCAAGGTACTTGTGAATTTTAAGATCTTATCCCTTAAAAAAAAAAAAGAAGTACCTTGGCAAAGTGCCTCACAAAGAAGAGTGTAAAAAGTAGCAGTCAAATGTAAGAGCCCAAGCAGTGAAGCCCAGCCCAAAGCGTCCTTAGATGGAGACCCACTAAATCCCAGCAGCTACCCTCCGCAGCTGGGACGCAGCAGGCGCTCCACGCCCTCCCAGAGCTGAAGCAATTGAATGTATCTACACTTACTGCCACTTTCAGGGGATGTTACGTCTGCTGGCACTGTCGCAAAAAAGGGTAAAAAAGTTATATACCATCAAAAACACGTGAATCCAGCCTTGCTGGGGATGACAAAAACATTCAGCCTCAAAGGGCACCAGGAAGTAGAGAAGAGCATAATTATCGTAACAATAACGGCCACTATCATTAACTAAGCAATAACTAGGTGCCAGGTTCTGGGTTAAAAATTTTATATATATTTTCTGTAACTTCCACAACTACCCCAAGGAGTAAGTAGTAGTATTCCAATTTGACATTTTTTTGAAGTGACAGGTTCCCTTTGTTCATTTTTGACAAAACATCTGTGAAATACCCAAGTCCAAAAAACCTACAATTTGTCAGTCATTCTCTCAAGTAAAAACGGCGTTCCATAAAAAAAGTGCCAAGTTCAGCTCATAACACAATGGCATATGCGCTTTCCCCAACAACCCTCGTACTTCACGCCTTCGTCCACAGCAGCAGTTCTCCGTGTACTTCCCATCACAGGTGATGGCACAGATCAGAGCCCAAGTCCCCTAAACCCCAGCTTTCCCCAGGACACCTTCCTGCCACCTCCCTGCCCTCGGGGCAATCTCGTCACATCTTTGTCTAGGCTTGAAACAGCTCCTGTTTAGAAACTGAATTAGTTCTAGAGCTGAATCGTGGAGGCCCAGGTCTATTTCCGGTCCAGGGCTGGTCCAGAACTGAGCTGTTCTCTAAGCGAACAGGAAGAAGAGAAGTTTCTTGAAGTGAAATTTCAAATCCGAAACTAAGGTAGGTGAGTACCACTGTTGTCTAACGTTAAGTCAGTACTGCTATTCGAGTTAGCTGTGGGGAAGCTGAAGCCCAGAGAGATGAGCTAACTTGTCAAAAGTCACATGCTGAACTGATCACAGGGCACGCAGCAGTCCTCACCAGCCTTCCAGGCACAGTGACACTAACATTACCAGTTTGAGTCTATTGGTTGAAAGATTCCTTCTTATAGCCTAGATTTCAATTCTGTACTACTTGAATAACAAAACAAAAAAAGAGATAATATATTTAAAAGTTATTTTACTTGTGTGTTTAGTATGTGATGGCACGAAAAACTGATTCTCTATTAGGTGTAAAGAACTAGGTAAAGAATGTTACAGTGTCTTATCTCCCTGTCCTTCACAGCATCTGTGTCCACAGCAGACAATCAAGCAAGGGTTGAAAGCTGAATAAAATGCAGAGCTGAGCTTAATTTTTAAATTACAGACTGGGAAGGTATCACAGAATGCAAATATTCTGGCTCTGAGAACTAAAATTTAAAGCTGGCGAACTGCTGCCCAGAGGCCCAATCCCAGCCTCTGCCATTTGCTGTAAATGTAGAGATTATGGGCACACAGCACACCCACTCATTTACATATTGTCTATGGCTGCTTTCAGGCTACAAGGGCAGAGCTGAGCAGTTGCAACGGATTCCAGGGTCTGCAAAGCTTAACATATTTATTTGAGTCTTTTCAGAACAAGCTTGCTGACCCCTGGCTTAAAGGAAAATTTAAAAACTTAGCGATGAAATAAACCCTCTGTTTGTTCTCTGACTTCTGTTCCCCACCACTAGAACCTGACCAAGGTGCCTTCCTCTTTTCTTACTGTGCTGGTAAGATGCTCATTTTCCCCAATGTTACCCTACTATCCGTCTCCTCTGGCATGAACAGCAGGTTGCTACAGACTGTGGGGCTCCAGGGCCTAATATACAAACGTATCAGTTTTTCATAAAAAGAGCACAGAGAGAAAAAGAGAAAAGACAGTGAGAGTCTTTCAATCCTCAATAGAGGGCAATCTTTAATAGGATATATTTAGAATCCCTTTAGCTACTATTCTGCATTATCGACAGTTACATTTGATTGGAGCTTTAGTTTTCAGTCTTTTCAAGCATATTACTGCATATGACTCCAACGATTCTGTGAGACAGACAAGTTACAGAGGAGGAATCTGACCTTGAGAAGGAAGCACTCACAGTCACACGACCGAAATGCAGCTGGAGTGCAAACCCAGGTCCTCTCACCCCCAGTTCTCCCCCCGTAAGTTCGTGAGATCTTTTAAATCAACAGTTCCTTATTTTTCTTCCTGCCACCAGGCCATTTACCCAGTAGTCACAGTCCCATCAGTAATATTTCCTATTACTGTTAGTGAGTCTCTGAGAAGCCAGGAGGGGAGGAGCACAGTCACACCTCACTGATGGGGGCAGGGGAATGCAGTTTGAAAAAAAACTCCTGGAGATTCGCACGTATTTCTCCCCATCTTCCCACTGCTGCCCCTCTCCCACAATCGTTCTTTTAATGGTCCAGGAATCACTGATTTCAGTTGTGTATCAGCTGATTATCAAAACTTTTTATGCACGAGCAGTAAGCCATGTAGTTCTGGGAAGTGTGTCACTCACCAGCGTCCTTCCGAATCCTATAGAGAAGAAGATGTCCTTGCTTGGTTCCAACAAGAAGCCATTCCTCTGGAAAAGAAAATGGCAGTGAGAAGGGCCAGTCAGCCTCAGTAAAGCCTTATTCCTTCAGCTGGTGCTTGAACTCTGAAATCAAAGGGTACTGTGCAAAGCTAAAAAATGTATATGCTCAAGAAATAGTTGAGAATCAACCAATCAAGAAAACTTTATTAAACAATTACTAGGCTAGACATTTCAAAGGATAAGAAATGTCCCTGGCTTCATTTTTTTCAAAATTAACTGACCAAAAAGACCTACCAAACCAAAAACCAAATCCGTTGCCACTGAGTCGATTCCGACTCATACAGGCCCTATTAAGTACTTCTTTATTAAGAGACCTATGTTTTGTTGTTGTTGTTGTTCTGGAAGGGCAGCAGTTAAAAAGAGTAAGATGGAAGTTTATGAAATCATAAAAACGAATGTTGCTGTTGTTAGTTGCCGTCAAGTTGATTTCAACTCAAGGCGACCCCGTAGGTGCAGAGTACAGCTGCTCCATAAGGCTTTCAAGGCTGCAACCTTTCGGAAGCAGATCACCAGGCCTGTCTTCCAAGGTGCCTGTGGGTAGGTTCAAACCATCAACCCTTAGGCTAGTAGTTGAGTGCTCACCCGTCTGCACTACCCAGGGACTCCTCGCAGAATGTAACAGGCAACATAAACATGAAACTAGGTACCGAATCTCAGAAATAACAGCTAAGGGGTACGCTTTGATGGTTTAATGATTTAACTTTAAGGAAACTAAGAAGCTTATAGAATTTGTTATCTGTCTCAAAAGATGGTCTAACAGGTAATAACAAGTGTTGGTAAGAACGTGGAGAATTATAAAATGGTGCAGCCACTTTGGTAAACAGTCTGGCAGTTCCCCAGAAGGTTAAATACTGAGTTACCACGCTGTTGTTGCTGTTAGGTGCCCATCAAGTGGCCCTGACTCATACTGACTCTGCGTATAACAGAGCGCTGCCCAGTCCTGCGCCATCCCCACAACTGTTGCTGTGTTTGAGCCCCCATGCTATCCATCTCACTGAGGGTCTTCCTCTTTTTGCTGACCTTCTACCAAGGATGATGTCCTTTTCGAGCAATTGGTATCTCCTGATGACATGTCCAAAGTAAGCAAGAGAGTCTCACCATCCTCACTTCTAAGGAGCATTCTGGCTGTTACTTCCTCCAAGACTGACTTGTTTGTTCTTCTGGCAGTCCAGGGTATTTTCAATATTCTTCGTCAACACCAGAAATTCAAGTGTGTCAATTCCTCTTTGGTTTTCCTTTCCCATTGTCTAGCTTTTGTAGGCATATAAGGTACACCTCAGTCATCAAATGACATCTTTGCTTTTTAAGATTTTAAAGAGGTCTTTGCCACACATTTGCCCAATATATCGTGTGATTTCTTGATTGCTGCTTCCATGGACACTGTTGATCTAAGGAGAATGAAATCTTGACAACTTTAATTTCTTAACTGTTTATCTGCCCATTTGTGAGAATGTGAGTTACCACATGACCCAGCAATTCCACTCCTAGGTATATACCCGAGAAATAAAAATATATCTCCACACAATATCTGTACACAAATGTTCACAGCAGCATCATTAAAAGTAGCCAAAAAGGGTCCATCAAGTGATGAATAGATAACCAAAATGTGGTATATCCAAACGATGGAATATTATACATCCATCAAAAAGAATGAAGTACGAATACATGCTACAGCATGGATGAACCTGAAAACATTATGCTGAGTGAAAGAAACCAGACACAAAAGGCCATGTTACATAATTTCATTTATATGAGATCTTCAGAATAGGCAAATCCAACAGAAACAAAAATTGTATCAGTGGCTGTCTAGGGCTTGAGGACTTTGGAGGAAGTGGGGAGTGAATGCTAACGGGTATGAAGTTTCATTTACGAGAGATGAAATGTTCTAAAATTGAATGTGGTAACAGCGGCACAGCTCTGAATATACTAAAAAACAATGAATTGTATATTTTAAAGGGGTGGATTGTATGGGATGCAAATTATATCTCAATAACACTGTTATAAAAAAACATGACCTAGGTCAGAGCTTCTTAAACTTCAGTATGTGTCAGAATTATCAAGGATTTGTTAAAACAGCTTTCTAGGCCCCACCCCTAGAATTTCTGACTCAGTATGTCTGGAAGTGGATCCCAAAACTTTGCATTTCTAACAAGTTCCCAAGTGATGCTCATGCAGCTGGTTCACGGGTCATATTCGGACGCACTGGTCTAGCCTGAAAATAAAGAGGTTCGGAAAGGGTTTAAATGGTTACTCTGACAGATGCATGTTAAATCATTAAGGCAAGTTAAGCATGGACATAAAAGCCACTTATTCCTTTTATAAACCTTGGATAATGGTACAAATAGATAGCTTTTATTAAGCATGCACTGTGTTCCAGAAAATGCTAAAGCACATATTGTACATTATTCTACTTAATTCTCATAGCTATACATTGCCGTAGGTGCTTTTTTTTTTAAACCCCATTTTACAGATGACAAAACTGAGGCCAAGGGGATAATTTGTCCAAAGTTACATATGTAGTAAGTGGTAGAGTTGGGGTTTCAACCTCAGTTTGTCTGGCTCTTAACCACACGCTGTGATGTACTAAGGTACCCCAAGTCCGAAGAATGGGTGCCAGCCAGAGACTGTCTAAAAGACAAGTCTTATATTTACAAAAACAGGCCAGGATCCATACTAGAAACATTTCTCTAGGTTGATTCCTTAGTCTCCCAGAAAAAGACTGTGATTCTGTTTTATTTTGGGCTTTAAAGGAAAAACAGGACACAGAAAATAAGACGCTGTGTGCTCTTAATGACATAAGTAGAAGTCAGAAATAATCATAACTCTCATGGAATGCTGGAGATTTATGTCGGAAGAGACAAGGAAGAAAAAAAAAAGACTTCCATTCACAATGTTTGCTTTTAAAAGATACTATGCTTGGAGTTATACTTATGTTGTTGTTAGGTGCCGTTGAGTCAGTTCCAACTCATAGCTACCTATGAACCACAGAACCAACCACCACCCAGTCCTGTGCCATCCTTACAATCATTGTTATGCTTGAGCCCACTGTTGCAGCCACTGTGCCAATCCATCTTGTTAAGGGTCTTCCTCTTTTCCACTGACCCTCTACTTTACCAAACATGATGTCCTTCTCCAGGGACGGATCCCTCCTGACAAAGTATGTAAGATGGTCTTGCCCTCCTTGCTTCTAGGCAGCATTGCGGTTGTATTTCTTCCAAGACAGATTTGTTCGTTCTTTTGGCAGTCCATGGTATATTCAATATTCTTCGCCAACAACACAATTCAAAGGCATCAATTCTTCTTCGGTCTTCCTTATTCGTTCTCCAGCTTTCACGCGCATATGATGCGATTGAAAACACCATGGCTTGGGTCAGGCGCACCTTAGTCTTCAAGGTAACATCTTTGCCTTTCAACACTTTGAAGAGGCCCTTTGCAGCAGATTTGCCCAATGCAATGCATCTTTTGATTTCCTGACTGCTGCTTCCATGGCTGTTGATTGTGGATCCAAGTAAAAGGAAATCCTTGACAACTTCAATCGTTTCTCCATTTATCATGATGTGATTGGTCCATTGTGAGGATTTCTGTTTTCTTTATGTTGAGGTATAATCCATACTGAAGGCTATCTGTTCCCCCCGCCCCCTTTTTTAATTGAACTTTAGATGAAGGTTTACAAACTAGTTTCTCATCAAACAGTTTGTATACACATTGTTGTATGACATTGGTTAACAACCCCATGACATGTCAACACTCCCCCTTCTCAACCCTGGGTTCCCTATTACCAGCTTTCCTGTTCCCTCCTGTGAATGCTGTGATCTTCGATCTTCATTAGAAAGTGCTTCAAGTCCTCTTCACTTTCAGCAAGCAAGGTTGTATCATCTGCATAAGGCAGACTGTTAATGAGTCTTGCTCCAATCCTGATGCCCCGTTCTTCATACAGTCCAGCTTCTCGGGTTATGTGCTCAGCATACAGATTGAATAGGTATGAAGGGATACAACCCTGATGTACACCTTTCCTGACTTTAAACCACTCAGTATCCCCTTGTTCTGTCTGAACAACTGCCTCTTGATCTATGTAAAGGTTCCTCACGAGCACAAGTAAGTGTTCTGGAATTCCCATTCTTTGCAATGTTATCCATAATTTGTTATGATCCATACAGTCAAATGCTTTTGCATCGTCAATAAAACACAGGTAAACATCCTTCTGGTATTCTCTGCTTTCAGCCAGGATCCATCTGACATCAGCAATGATATCCCTGGTTCTGCATCCTCTTCTGAATCCAGCCTGAATTTCTGGCAGCTCCCTGTTGATATACTGCTGCAGCCACTTTTGAATGATCTTCAGCAAAATTTTGCTTGCGTGTGATATTAATGACATTGTTCAATAATTTCTGCATCCTGTTGGATCACCTTTCTTGGGAACAGACATAAATATGGATCCCCTCCAGTCAGTTGGCCAGGTAGCTGTATTTCAAATTTCTTGACATAGATAAGTGAGCATTTCCAGGGCTGAATCCGTTTGCTAAAACATCTCAATTGATATTCCGTCAGTTCCTGAAGCCTTGTTTTTCACCAATGCCTTCAGTGCAGCTTGGACTTCTTGTTTTAGTACCATCGGTTCCTGATCATATGCTACTTCTTTAAATGGCTGAACGTCGACTAATTCTTTTTGGTATAATGACTCTGTGATCTACTTTTATCTTCTTTTGATGCTTCCTGCAACGTTTAATATTTTCCCCATAGAATCCTTCATTATTCCAACTAGAGGCTTGAATTTTTTCTCCAGCTCTTTCAGCTTGAGAAACATCAAGCATGTTCTTCCCTTATGGTTTTCTATCTCCAGCTCTTTGCACATGTCATTATAATATTTTACTTTGTCTTCTCAAGCCGCTCTTTGAAATCTTCTCAAGCCGCTCTTTGAAATCTTCTGTTCAATTCTTTTACTTCATCATTTCTTCCTTTTGCTTTAGCTGCTTCATGTTCGAAAGCAAGTTTCAGAGTCTCCTCTCACATCCATCTTGGTCTTTTCTTTCTTTCCTGTCTTTTCAATGACCTCTTGCTTTCTTCATGGATGGCCTTGATGTCATTCCACAACATACCTGATCTTCGATCATCAGTGTTCAAGGCGTCAAATCTATTCTGGAGGTGGTCTCTAAATTCAGGTAGGATATACTCAAGGTTGTACTTTGGCTCTCGTGGACTTGCTCTGATTTTCTTCAATTTCAACTTGAACTTGCATATGAGCAATTGATAGTCTGTTCCACAGTCTGCCCCTGGCCTTGTTCTGACATGATATTGAGCTCTTCCATCATCTCTTTCCACAGATGTAGTTGATTTGATTTCTGTGTGTTCCATCTGGTGAGGTCCATGTGTATAGTCGCCATCTATGTTGGTGAAAGAAGGTATTTTTATAATTTGATCTCTGGCATTGTTTCTACCACCAAGGCCATATTTTCCATCTACCAATCCTTCTTCTTTGTTTCTAACTTTTGCATTCCAAACACCAGTAATTATCAGTGCATCCTGATTCCAAGTTTGATCAATTTCAGACTGCAGAAGCTGATAAAAATCTTCAATTTCTTCATCTTTGGCCTCAGTGGTTGGCACATAAACTTGAATAATAGTCGTATTAACTAGTCTTCCTTGTAGGTGTATGGATATTATCCTATCACTGACAGCACTGTACTTCAGGATAGATCTTGAAATGTTCTTTTTGACGACGAATTGAACACACCATTCCTCTTCAAGTTGTCATCCCCAGCATAGTAGATTATATGGTTGTCTGATTCAAAATGGCCAATACCAGTCCATCTCAGCTCCCTAATGCCTAGGATATCGATGTTTATGCGTTCCATTTCATGTTTGATGATTTCCAACTTCCCTAGATCCAGTAATAATCGGAACCTGGAACATAGGAAGTACAAATCTAGGAAAATTGGAGATTGTCAAACATGAAATGGAACAAAAGGAGTTATAAATATCACTGTATTGAGCAACTGGCAATATTCAAGTTGATTTTTCAGGATACCCAATGGTATTTCAGAAATAAATAAAAGTAGAAATCTTTAAAAAAACTCACTTATAATATACACAAAAATCTATACAAATTGTTTGCCAAACAAAAGGCAAACATGAAGTTCACCATCTTTCCCGTCCTCCCCGCTCCACTACCCTCAAAACTCCTGCCAGTTCCTGTTTTTCTCTGCCTCCTTTAACAGCCTCAGTTTCCTCCCAGGTCTGCCAAAGTCTATTAATTTTACCTCCACAAGGTACCTCACAACAGCGACCCCTTGGTCTTGCCACGGTCCCCCGTGTCAGCAACCTGACAGGTCTCTGCATTCTTCTGCTTCTGCTGCCAGTCACCCTGGAACACAGCTCTGATGCTGTCACAGTGGCCTCAGAAAATCCTCATGAGGCTGCAGCACCCCAAAATGAAGTCAGACTCCTAAGCATGACATTCCATTTTTAAAAAATGTTTATTTGCCATTGATTGTTTCTTATCAAATGTCTACTGTACTGGCCCTAAAAGGGAAGCAGATAGACTCAATCTACTGAAACTTAAAAAAAAAAAAAAAAAAATTTTAATTGAAAATTTATTTGACCCTTCTCAAGCTGTCATTTGGTGGTGCTGAGGAAAAATATATTTATCATAATGCAAATTATTTATAATTATTTCTTTTAAAGAGTAGAAACACAACATACATACTCATCTTCAAACTAATCCGCAAATGTCTAAGGAAAAACAGTGTGTCATCCAGAAGTTCCAATGACATGGAGCCCTGAAGAGGTATGCCTGGGTTACAGAAGTCAGTGGAGGCTCAGGCAGCCAGAGGTCCTGAGCCGGGTTGGGCCCTCCAGTCTCGATGACATGTCATCATGTAACACAGCTGCGCATACACAACAGAGAAGGACAAGCTTGCAGAGCAGGTACAGCACAGGGTGGACAGTCCCTTCTTGGAGCCAGTACTGCATACCAGAAGGTGGAACACCCTATGCAAATGGGTAACACACATAAAGAAACAGAGACAGCCCTAGAAAACTCCTGGAGACCTAATCCTGAGCCACAAGGTTGGACTTGGTCCCTCCTGGGAAGTAAGGCTGGGCCTTCTTGCTCATAGTTACCGTACTGAAGCTCCATCCAACAGTGCAAGGCCCTCCTATAACAACCAATTCATTCCTGGCCCCATGCAGGCCACTGCAGCAGTACATAGATGAATACGGTACTGGTCACTTTCCTTCTCGGGGTTGTACGGCAGACAGTGTTTCTCAAAGCATAAACCCCTGACTAGGGGCATCAGAATCACCTGGACTAATTAAAAACGCACCGTCCTGAGCCCTGCTCCCAGAGATTCTGATTCACAGACTCTGAGGCGGTGTCTTGAAATCTACATTTTTAATTTTTACTTTGTTTTTTTAATGTTTATATGAACCATTTATGCAGTTCCAAAGCTAAAACTATGAGAAGTCTTAGCTTCCCTCCTTGTTACTTCACCCTGTCACTTCCCTTCTGCTACAGGTAATCATTTTAGTCATGACTGGTTTATCCTTCCCTTTTTTTTTTAAAAAAAATACAAGTAAATGCGTGTGTATACTCACGTACTAAACACACTCACAAACCTGCATTTTTTACAGGCTCTGGTGTACACTAAAGTATATAAACCAGATTCTGAAATCAGACGTGATTTACTGGGTCTGTGACTTTACAAAGATTATCTAACTTCTCCAAGCTTCAGGTTCTTCCTCTATAAAATGGCATTGTTATTATTCCATTAAAGCACTTAGCACAAGGCCAAATACAGATTGGTACTCAATAAATCAAAGCTATTACTATTAGTATCATTTTTACTCTTAATTAAGAATCTATTTAACAATACCCAGCTGTGCGTCAAGAACTATCCTAAGCATTTCAGATACGGCAATGTACAAGACCAAGTTCCTTCTCTGAAAAAACTTATATTCTAATGTGGTGTGAAAAAAACAATACACAGAGAGATAACATAACACTGGGTGGTGATCATGATAAGAAAGGTAAGGCTTGGTAAGGGAATACAGCATTGGTGGATATGACACCCTCTTTTACCCAGGGTAGTTAGGGAAGGTCTCACTGACTTAGGTGACATCTCAGCAGAGACCTGAATGACATGAGGAAGGAACCATGTGGTATCTAGGGCACGAGAGTTCCAAGCAGAGGATGGATACAGCAAGTGCAAAGGTCCTGAGGTATATATGTGCTTTGTGTGTTCATGGAACAACAGGAAGACTGTGACCAGCACCAGAAGGAGCAAAGGGTACAAGTGTAGGAGATAAAGTGAGGGGTGTAACCACAGGCCTGAGCGTGCCAGGTATTGTCAGCCACAGTAAGGTCTCTGGAAGTAGAGTTGTGATGTGAAGCCACCAGAGGACTTTGAGCAGAGGAGAGATGTGATCAGATTGAGGTTTTCAAAGGATCATTCTATCTCTGTGTGGATAAAACACTGAAAACAGCACAAGGCAAACACAGTAGTAGGACTCCACTGTAATAACTCAGATGAGAGATGATGGGCCTTCATCAAGAGTAGTAATAGTGGAGACGGAGGGAAGAGACTGGATTCTAGGTTTATTCTGGAGGTGGAGCTGGCAGGATTTGCTGATGGATTAGATGTGGTGTATAAGAGAATGAGAGAAGTCAAGAATGATTCCAAGGTGTTTCGCCTGAGCCAAATAGAAAAGCCATTCACTGAGGCGTGGGATACTGCAGGAGAGACAGGTTTTGGGGGAGTGGAATCAAGAATTCTGTTTTGGCCATGCTATTAGACATTCAAATGAAGATGCTGAAAAAGCAGTTGGATAAACAAGTCTGGAGTTTAGGGAAAAGTTGTCATCGTCATCAGTGCCCACCTCACTGCCATTTCCCAGGTGAGTTCTGGTGTCTCTAAGACACCTTCCAGCCCAAATATTGTCTCGCCCTGCATGATCTGGCTCCTGGAGTTTCCTTGATGAACTTTCCATAAAAGGGGTGATGACTAGAAACAGAAATATTAAAAAAAAACCAAACCCATTGCTGTCAAGTTGATTCTGACTCATAGCAAACCAGAAATATTTAGACAAGAATAAAATAGAATATTTATGGCTGCTACAGACTGAAAATAAAGTAGCTCTAAGGTTGCTGTTGTTGGGTGCTGCTGAGTTGATTCTGACTCACAGTGACCCCATGTGACAGAGCAGAACTGCTCCAGAGGGATTTCCTGGCTGTAATCTTTATAGAAACAGATCACCAGGTCTTTCTCCTGCAGAGCCATGGGGTGGGTCTGAACCACCAGCCTTTTCAGTTAGCAGCCAAGCACCTTATCATTGTACCACCAGGGCTTTGAGGGAGGAGACAGTAAATGGTCTCTTGTAGCCCAATACCTCCTACAGCATCCTAGGAGGCAAAGGGCATTTCTCCTCTTCGGTGGGGGATCAAGTGAGGCCAGACGCTGGCATTTCAAAACTGTGTTCCTCAGAAGCAGAGGTACGGGGACTCTTTACTGTGATACAGTAGAGGTGGTGAAGGAGGCTCACAGATACCTGTACTAATGGTTCCATAGGGTATCAGAGTCAAGGCGCTCAATAATGAGTAATTTTCAAGAAGTATTTCCTATGTACGCTGGGACTCTGACAAGCTAAATCAGGTGTCATAAGCAGCTACATCAATCGTTTTCAGAAGCGTATGTCCTAGGCCTTGTGCTCCTGTAACAGGCTGCATCTAGTATCATTTATCTTGAATCAAAATCTGTTCACGTTTCTGAGTCCCCCACTGTGTTCCAGGAGCACAGGCACTGTTTCTTATTCATCCCTGTATCCCTGACCCTAGCAGAGAGATTGGTCTTGAAGGGACCCAACACATACTTGATGAAGAAATAGGGAAATGAATCCTTTGTGCAGTGGGTCGGCTCTTATTATTTTTTTTTTCTCCATTACTTATTTTAAAATTTTACTGAGAACATTTAATGACAGGAAACAGACCTTCTTGAGATGTCTGGATTAAGTAGGAGTCTCTGCTTAATCCAAAAGACTAGGACGTCTTTCTGTGAAGGTCTCATTTCAAAAAGGCAACATTAACATGTTGTGGTGAAAGAGCCCTACTGAAAAAGCCATGAAAAATTCCACAAGGATGACGGGGTGCCACAGGCAACAGATAATGCATAC
The DNA here is from genome assembly GCF_024166365.1 of Elephas maximus indicus. Taxonomy (NCBI): domain Eukaryota; kingdom Metazoa; phylum Chordata; class Mammalia; order Proboscidea; family Elephantidae; genus Elephas; species Elephas maximus. The sequence continues at coordinate 13,772,954 of NC_064828.1, read as the reverse complement.
AATGCCGGCCACCACCACGGCCATTGGGGGTTCCTAGCTCAGTATAAGATCCCATGGGTTCTGAGCTTCCTTCTTATGGTCCTTGATTTCTAGGACTTGGACATTAACAGGAAAAACTGAATTTCTGCTTGGTCTCTGGTGGCTGTTATCAGACAGAACTACTCAAAGAGCACAGTGTTCATAGTTAAGAGTGAAGGTTGGGACTCCTGAAACATTCATTTGTATTCCAGGGCACACAAGAGATGCCTGACCCTGCTTTCTGCACTGGCCAATCCTAAAAGGATTATGTAAGCTTTTATTGGCTAGGTCTCATGACAGTCTGCAATAATGCTCTTTACCTACAGTTAGGTAACTTGGGCTCTGTGGATATGAGCAATCAACCACTTGGCTAGTTAAGAATTTAAAGTAACGATGTGAATTACCTGCAGGAGCCAAAAGTGAACAATGAGTGATCACTGAGGGAAAGAAAATAAGGCATTTGGTGTTAACTTGCTCAGTGAACAAAAAAGGCCAGTGTGTTTCACCTAGGAAAGAACACAATCACCTGGACAAGCCCAAGCCCCTGGCAGGCTGAGAACTCCCCAATGCACTGGCCCTCCAAACTGAAGCCTTCTTGGAATTGAAACGGATCAAAGCTGAGTACAACTAATAAGGAAAGCTCCATCTCCAACTCCGCACGGTGCGCGCGGGTGAAACGTCCCTAAAATGCCTGGAGCACTGGAAATCGCCCAAGCACCCCCACCGCCCTCCCTGTCCACAGCCGGTCACATCGCTGCCCTCCCTCGTCCCAGGCCCTCTCGGACAGCGACCGACCGGAGCCCACACAGCCAGACGCCTGTCCACTTTCCCAGCCTTCGCGAAAGGTCCGGGCCGCTCCCGCGCTGGCCCCGCCTCGGCCCGTGACCCCTCCGCTCACCCCAGGCGGCGAGACAGTCGATCTGCAGAGGCAGCTTTTCTAGGATCGGCACCGGCTCGAACGCGTCGTGCATCGCGGCGAGGAGAGTCGGCGCCGCCGCCGTCTCACCCCGAGGGGGCCGGGCCGGGACTGGGCAAGGGCAGACAGGGATCCGACCAGGGACCCCCCAACTACGGGCCCAGCTGCAACACAGCCATCATCAACCCCAGACTTCCGGCCGGCGTAGGCCCGCCCTTTCCGCCGTCGAGGGCCCGCCCCTTCCGCCCGGCTCCCGGCGTATCCTCAAGGACCGCAGGGGTGCTGGCTTGTTTCCGTCGTCGCCCTAGACCCAGAGTTTCTCTGGCGGGAGGCCGAGTAGCCATGGGCTTAACAAGGAAGGAAATAATCTTAGAACTTCCTTGGGCAGCATAGCGTGGTGGTCTAAGAATTCATGTTTTGGCGTCAGTCAGACTTGGAAGACCTGCCCTTTAGAAAGTTAGCCATGACTTCCAGGAAATTTAATCTCTCCAGCCTGTTTCCTACCCTGCAAAATGAGGGTAGTCTAAGTACCTACGATTTAGCGAGGCCTGACCCCTTTAAGCACTCAGTAAACGCTACGTTCCCATTGCGACGATTCTGACTCATAGTGACCCTGTAGGGCAGTAGAGCTGTCCCATAGGGTTTCCAAGGAGCGGCTGGTGGATTCAACTGCGACCTTCTGGTTAGCAAGTGAATGCCTAACCACTGTACCACCAGGGGTCCCCATAAATGGTGGTTGTTAGCATTGTCATTATTACTCTAACTAGAATGTCATTCTAGGGCAGTGGTTCTCATAGTGTGGTCCTTAGACCAGCAGCAGCAGCAGCAGCAGCAGCAGCATCACCTGGGAACTTTGTTAGAAATGTAGTCTCAGGCCTCACTCCAGCCCTACTGAATCAGAAACTTGGGAGTTGGGGGTCCAGCAATCTGTTTTAATAAGCCCCCAAGGTAAGTCCATGCACTCTAAAGCTTGAGAAGGACTGTTCTAGCCAGTTCTTCAGTTGCTGCACTATTGGTATTTAGGGCAGGATACTTGTTTTGTTGTGGGGGTCTGTTCTGTGCACTGTGGGATGTTTAGCAGCATCCCTGGCTTCTACCCACTAGATGCCAATAGCACCCTCCAGGGGGTTATAACATGTCTTCTGACATTGCCAGGTGTCCTCTGCTGGGGAGGGCAGGGTGGAGGCAAAATCATCCCTGGGTGAGAAACACTGTTCTAGGCCAATACTTCTCAAACCTTAAAGGGCATACAGATCACCTGGTGATCTTGTTTAAAACCAAACCAAACCCACTGCTGGAGTCAAATCTGACTCTTAACAACTCTACAGGACAGAGTAGTACTGCCCCATAGTGTTTCCAAGACTGTGAATCTTTACCAGAGCAGACTTTCACACTTTTCTCCCTGTAGAGTGGCTGATGGATTCCAACCACCACCCTCTGGTTAGCAGCCAAGCACTTTAACCACTGTGCCACCAGGGCTCCTTCTTGTTTAAAAAGCAGATTCTAATTCAGCAGGTCCCCAGTAGGGCCCTCAACTGAGCATTCCTAACGAGTGCCCAGGTGTTGCTGATGCCACTGGTCCCTGGACTACATTTTGAGTAGCAGGGGTCTAGGCAGCAAGAGTTGATTCAGCAATCTTGGGAGACAGTAAAATTAACCCTTTTAAAATTTCTGATCCCACTCCCACCAATTCAACTCTCTCAAGCTGTGTCTTACAACCTTCATATCCCCAGGCTTTTAGGACGATAAGAGACTGAGTTTACCGCAGTATTACTCTGGAGACTTAAAAATAACAAAAACAAAAACTAAATTTAATTTGAAAGCATAAGCTGTATCTGGTAGCCCTGCCTCCTTCAGGAAAACATCAGGTATGTCCTTTACAAATGCTGTATCTGAAAATCAAATGACATATTTTAAAGTAGTCAGAAACACAAAAACCGCTAAGCAAATCTTGTGTTATGGCTGACTTTCACCAGATAGGCTGATCACCTTCTTGAAAATTTTAAATTGCCAACTGCTGTGCTAGAAGGAGGCCTATTTTTAGTTCCAGTGCCGAAAGCCAAGAACAAAATAAACAGTGTAAACTCTAAGGTAATAGGTCAAGGTGAAATTATGCATTCCTTCTGAACCTGCCCTGCCCCAAGAAATGACACATATTCAATCCCATTAACACAGGAAGTCTTAAGAGAGCAGAAAGAATTATCAGGCCTCAGCCTATAGAATTTATACTATATGGTCTTGCTGAATACAGATTTTTTTTTTTTCCTAGTCTCAACTCAACATCTAACTATCCTTAAAAAACATCTGAACCAACTAAACTGCTGCATTATAACTATTACTCACCTGCCAAGTTTTAGTATTCAAGACAAAAGTACGCATGACAACAACATGGGTTACTGTCAACGTGGTTTGACAGTAACAACCCACGGCAATGGATTAGCATGGAAGTCAGTTCTTCATACTGTTAGTCCTTAGAAGTACTGTGTTTTGTTTTTTAATCACCATAGTGAGGAGCTACAGAGAAATGCTACATAAATATTCAGACTTTCACTGGGAGTTAGTGACGATTATGGTCACTGGATTGTACAGAATACAGGACTACCTAGAATAAAACCATGGAAGAAAAATTCCCTCAAGGCAGAGTTTTGGAGAGAACAAGTTTATCAGAATAAAGTCTGAAAAAAAATGAGAAAAAACAATAATTTTGTTAAAATTTTTTATATTAAAAAGTGGCACGAACTTTTTATGTAGAACAAAAATCTTGGGAAGGCAAAATTGGAGAAAACCATTAAAACAGAAATATAGTGCTTCAAATAAACCCCATCACCTTGCAATGCTTCTTAGTCTCTGAACCAACACCAGATATAAAAACAGCCAGTCCTAAAGAAAAAGCAGCATCCAGGGCCTCCACATGGCGGCATGCAGGAGTAACTGTGAATTAAGCCAGAAGGACCTGCTTCCTCTGGACCAAGCTCCCATTTCTGAAGCATTACAGTTCCTCTAGCTGGGAGCTCGCTCACAAGCACTTAGATGGAGTGCCTCTGTGCACGGAGTGCACCACCCAGTGAACGGCAGGAAGGCAAACAAAGCATCGCCTAGAATGCCAAAACGCCGCCCTGGGAGGCTTACAAAACAGTAGTTAAAAGTTCCCAAGTGTGCACCACATTGCCAGCAATGGGATATGTCACAATAGCAGATGTCAAAGGAGTTAAGCTAGTATTTCTAAGTTACATCTGAAATAGAAAAATCTTTAATATACACCATTTGTAAACAAAATTGCACTTGATTTTGCTTTTTTAAAGGATCTGAATCACACTGTAAGTGTCTCTCTTGCTTCGTTGTTGTTGTTGTTGTTGCTGTTCTTTTAATCACTGACAGAACAGTGGCTCCTTAACTCAGAAGGGCCCTTTGTTCTCAAAACTATCTCTGCAAGAAGTAACCTTGGCTTCCCAGGAAACTGAAAGATAATTAACAATTTCCCCCATCACCTATGTAACTTCCTAAATAAATAAAATCACAGGCAGTTGTTCCTGGAGATTACATATTATGACCTTGATGTCACAGTCCTTTAGAAGACGTTAAACTTTTTAGTTTGACAGGTTAAACAACTGAAACATTATAGAGGGCTCAGGAACAACACATATAAGTTGCATAAACATCCATGTCAGGGTGTGGGAGGGGAAGGGGTATCAATGTTGGAAATCAGAAACTTATAGATTTTTTCCATCCTATGAACTTGTTTTCGGTAAGATTCTCCTTGTTCTGACACCTCTCGCCAGCTCCAATGCAGCAAGATCAGGGAACAGATCAGGAAGTCGTTGCCTCCAGTAACCCCACACAGCAGTGGCGGAAGACTGACACGGAAGCTGATCTCTTCCCTGATACTAGCCATCTTCAATTGCAATTCTTCCTATTCTTTATTCCATTTTGGACCTTTCAAAGTGTGTGATCATTCGCTCCTAGGGGAAAAAGAAATGTTTAGTTAAAATTAGCCACATTTCAAGTATCTTCTACGTAGACTATGCACATGTATTATTTTCCACAAGTCCTTGCTCATGTTAATTCAATATTTAGAGCAATGGTTCCTAACTGTCTACTGACGTTTTAGAACATACAAATGTACAGGCCCCAGCGAAGAGCAACTAAATCAAAATCTCTAGGCTTCTGAACCTCAAACCACAAATTAAAAGAAATATATTTTAGGCAATTAAAATGATTAAATAAATAATTTAGTTAAGATTAAGCTTTAATAAAAATATGTACCTCCTCTGATTTAGGAATTTATCTTGAAGTAATACTCAAGGACGTAGGCAAAGATTTAGCCACAATCATGTCCACTGCAACACTCAGCGTTATAGCAAAATATTACAAAGAACTAAATGTCCAAAAACATAGGGACGTATAAACAAACTACAGTATATGCTTACAATGAAATAATATATACTAATTAAAATTTCATTTGACTATAAAACACTATGTACAATATCCAAATTCAGTTAAGAAAATTACATGTACTACCATTATAATTTCCTTTCTTGCAAAATTTTTTACCTTAGAGTATTTTTTTCACTTTTCCTTTGCTTCATTTGCCAAGTACCTATCACAAATGTATCCCAAACTCAAACTGAACTATAAATCCCTTTTCAGTATGATCAATCCCATCAGATAATCTGTGGTTTTCATTTTTCCCCCCTTGAATTATCCTTGGCGCTCTCTCATGTTGGATCCCTTACTTCCTGGATCCCATGCCATTCTCTTTCTTAGTTGATTTCCTCGTTTTTGTGGAGAACATTTTCCACTACTTTCCTGAGAAAGCACGCACAGGATATAAATTATTTTACCTCTTGCGTTTCTGAAAACATCTTTTTTTTTAACCCTTTTATTCACAGTTTGGCTGGGTGTAGAATTCTACACTGAAAATAACTTTTCTCAGAATTCAACAGCGCTGCTCTGGCATCTTCTCCTTTCCGAGGCTGCTGGATGAGAGTCTGATGCAGTTTTGATTCCTGCTCCTTTAGGCAATTTATTCCCTCACAAGTCATTTGTTCTTTTTCAGTTTTCAAAAAGAAAACCCTTGGTATTTACTAGGTATTATTACAAAGTCTTGCATAGTATTTGCACACAGGACTCGACAGCAGGGGGTTTGAGTTTTTGGTTTAGAGGCCTAAAGCCAAAGGGATGCCTTGAGGCAGACAATCAGCAGAGAAGACCCCAGATGGAGCGCTGTAGATGTATTACTGCAAGACGATATGGAAAATGTAGAACACATCGCAGTGTTATGTCGACAGGTTTAACTCTGAATGGTAGAGTTTTTAATTATTTCAATTCAACAGCTAAAGAATTTCACACTGTATGCTGCTTCACACAGCAGGTCAGCAGGAAATGAACAAACAACTTTTATAGCAGCCTATCTAATACAGGGAATTAAAATCAGGCAAGATGCTCCCAAAAGACTTTCTGAAATTAAGAAGTCCTGGAATAACCTAATATTCCAAACATGTCTAAAACTAGTTCCCATGATCTCAGATTGCAACTCTTACATAAAACTTCATTTGAAGCCTTGTAGATAAACCGTATGGAGGTATACTAAAAGATTAAGAACCATATTGGCTGGTAGAGACTAGATGAGTCCGCAAGATTATCACCCTGGGATACCCTTTGAACTTGGAACTCAAACCACTCCCAGAGGTCACCTTGCAGCCAAATGACAGATTGGCCCACAAAATAAATTATCACCCCTGACTACTGTGCTCCTCTAAATAATCATCTAAAAAAAAAAATCATCTAAATGAAACAAATGGAAAACATTCACCCTGGATCAATGACGAAAAGGTAAGCAGGGGACATGGGAGCTAGATTACGAAAACATAACAACAAAAATGGAAATGAGAATGCTGACATATTGTGAAGAATGTAATAACCAATGTCGCTGAACAATATGTATAGAAATTGTTAAATGAAAATCTGATTTGCTGTGTATACTTTCACCAAAAACACAGTATTTTTTAAAATAAGTATTCTTCAATTAAAAAAAAGATTAAATATCAGCAAAAACATTAGAGTACTAATTATAATCCTAGTTATTTGAAGAGGGTAATAATACAGATAACATTAAACAGTAGATAATTTTTAATAATTTATACTTTGTGCTAGTCTACTATATTCCTTTCAACACTTGTCCTTAACTATTTTTGCCGAGATTAGATTAAGGTTAAATTTGAATTTCTTAAAGATAAGGGAACTACACAGAGGCAGAGTATCGTATTGGTACCAAATTTAAACAGGCATCCTCAAGTAAGACCATATAACTCTGAAAAAGAAAAGCAAGACAGGTACAGGTAATACTGAGAGTTTTCTTGAATATCTGAGTTCTAATATTAGTATGTCCATTCTTATCCTTTTTCAACTATACCAACTATAGTCCTTTGGAGCCATTATTGAGTCAAATAAGTAGAATCTCCTTGACCAGAGGACTCATAATTTCCTACTAAGTCACCAGATTCACAGAGTTCACGCCCAAGATTTGATTACTGACCTCGTCTGAATCCAGAAGGGCCGGAAGTGCTCTGCAAAGAAAGAAAAAAACAAAAATACCAAATTGAACAATGTACAATGGTTCAAAAATGACAGTGGAATATTCATTTCCAGGAAAAAAAAAAAAAAAGGGCAAATACAAAAAAGAATCAGAATTACTGGAACTGTATAGAAAAGACAAACATGTTCTACATTCTAATAGGACTAATGTTTCATTGAAATTATAGCCCTGAAAAGAACTCAAAAATTTCAAAAGGTTTTTTGCTACAACATATCCAACAGGGGTCTAATCTCTAAAATCTATAGAATACTTCAGTACCTCAACAACAAAAAGACAAATAATCCAATTAAAAAATAGACAAAAGATATGAACAGACACTTCACCACAGAAGACACTCAGGCAGATAAGAGACACGTGAGGAAATGCTTGCTGCAATCATTAGCCATCAGAGAAATGCAAATCAAAACTACAATGAGATACAATCTCACCCTGACATCAATGGCACTAATCAAAAAAAACAGAAAATAAATGTTGGAGAGGTTGCGGGGAGATCAGAACTCTTGTGCGCTGCTGGCGGGAATGAAAAATTGTATAACCACTATGGAAAAATGATATGGTGCCCCTTTAAAAAGCTGGAACTAGAAACACCACATGATCTGGGGAATCCATTCCCAGGAATATATCCTAGAGAAATAAGAGCCATCACACAAATAGACATGTGCACACCCATGTTCACTGCAGCATTACAATAGCAAAAAGATGGGAATAACTTAAGTGCCCATGAACAGAGGAATGGATAAATTATGGTACATACACACAATGGAATACTATGCAATGATAAAGAACAATGATGAATCTGTGAAACATCTCACAACATGGATGCATCTGGAGGGCATTATGCTGAGTGACATATGAGTCGATCACGAAAGGACAAATATTGTATAAGCCACTATTATGAAAACCCAAGAAAAGGTTTACACACAGAAAAAAATAATCTTTGATGGTTACAAGGGAGGAGATGCGTGGGGAGGGGAAATCACTAACTAGACAGTAGACAAGTGTTAACTTTGATGAAGGGAAATACAACACACAATATAGGTGAAGTCGGCACCACCTGACCAAGGCAAAGCTTCCTATTCACATCCAAACACCTTGAAGGACTGAGTTACTGTGGCTGAAGGCTGGCAACCATGGTCTCAGGGGATATCTAGATCAATTGGCATAGCACAGTTCATAACAAAAATGTTCTATATCCTACGTTGGCAAGTAGTGTCTGGGGTCTTAAAAGCTTGCAAACAGCCATCTAAAATACATCTATTGGTCTCATCGTGTTTAGAGCAAGGAAGAATGAAGAAAACCAAAGGCACAAGGAAAATATTCGTCCCAAGGACGAACGTACCGCACGAACCACAGCCTGCACCAGCCTGAGCCCAGAAGAACTAGACGGTGCCTGGCTACCACCAAAGACTGCTCTAACAAGGATCACAATAGAAGGTCCCAGACAGAGCGGGAGAAAAATGCAGAAAATTCAAATTCACAAAACAAGACCAGACTTACTAGTCTCACAGAGACTGGAGGACCCCCTGAGATTATGGCCCCCAGGCACCCTGCTAACTCAGAACTGAAGCTACTCCTGAAGTCCACCTTCCAGCCAAAGATTAAAACAAACAACAGCACGCATGAGGAACATGCACCGTAGTTCAATCAAGTATACGGGTCCGAACGGGCAACACCTGCTCAAAAGCAAAGACGAGAAGGCAGGACGGGACAGGAAGCCTGGACGGATGGACAGAGGGAACCCAGGGTGTAAAGGGAAAGGGGAGAGCGCTGACACATTGCGAGGACTGCAACCAACATCACAAAACAAACTATGTATAAACGACTGAATGAGAAACTAATTTGTGCTATAAACTCTCACCTAAAATACAATAAAAAAAAAAAAAAAGATTATCCCATTGATTTTGGGAGACAGCTAAATATTTATAAGCAAAAATTTCACCTGAACCAATAATCCCAATCACTTTTGTGTATGTTCCATTCCTAGCCTTTTAATGATTGACTTGTAAAGTTAATCACAAGCATTCTCATTAGTATGCTCTTCAGTGAATTCATCTAGAACAGCAGTAGTAGTACTGACTATGAAGTAGGATTCTCATGGTCAGGACTCAGTAACTTACACATCTGTCATGGAGGAAGGAACATTCTCCTCTACCCACTTCAAATCATCTTCCTGCTGGAACATACGAATACCAGTTGTTACTAAAATGCACCAAATAACAACTCTCAAGAAAGGACCTAGAAGTTTTAAAATCTTTAAATTTAATCTTATCACTCTGAAGTAGTACATTCACATAGCAAATGAAGCTGCTGACAGAAAAGTCAAACAGTTTAAATTTAAAAACCCATATAACCGAAATACAGAATGATGTCCTACATCTTTAAACGTTCTCTTCTCAATAGTCTATACTTAAGAGTTTGTTTCACACAGGCTTTGCTCCTTAAAGCTGAGATAAATTCTAAAGCCCTTAATGGACAGTAGCTGCATACAGTTCTTAAAAAACTGCCTGAAAAACCCTTTGTCATTCTCCGAAGCTGACTTTCGGGATTAAGGTAGGTGGCTATGACTTCACTGATGAAAACGACCAAAGAGAACCATCAGAATGATCTGGTACTTTGCCAGCACATAGTAGCAAACCATCTACTTAGAGATTATAAGGCCTTAGACAGAGCCCCTTGCTGTCTCTGTTTAAAGAAATATAAATGTACTATATATTAAAAAGATTTCTAAAACAAGCCCCATTATAAGCATATACACAAAAATCATTAAGGGCTGTATATTTAACTGTTAAGCTCCACCTAGGCTGGGGAACAGGGCAGAGACAAAAGAAGAAAGGGAAAGAAGCCATACTTACTGCTTTATTCACTTTACTATTTCCATTTGGTTCTTGTTTGCTACTTCTCATTTTCATTCCTTCTGTAGAAGAAAAAAAAAAGTAGACTGGTTAACTCTCTCAATAGGCCAGAAAATATCACAGAAAATGGATTCAGAATTTTAAGCTTTTTGAGGCTGAACTATACAAGATGTTTCCCCATCTTTGAATTGCGCTCAACTCTAGCAAATAAAGCGGACCTCTGTTGGTTGTTGTTAGCTGCTTAGAGTGGGCCCCCAACTCATTGCAACCCTATGCACAAGAGGATCAAACCACTGTCACCCATACGGTTTTCACTGGCTGACTTTTGGAAGTAGACTGCCAGGCTCTTCTTCCTAGTCTGTCTTAATCTGGAAGCTCTGCTGAAATCCATTCAGCATCACAGCAACACGCAAGCCTCCACAGATAGACAGACAGACAGGTGGTGGCTGTGCGTGCGGCCTACTGGCTGGGGATTGAACACTGATCTTCTGAATGGAAGGAGAGAATTCTATCGCTGAAACCACCAGTGCCCCCTGAACAGGACCTTTAACGTTCATTTATTTACTGAATTTACCATGGCTTCATCTTAAAGATTCATACCCTCGTTTTTTCTTCACTCTAACTTCACCAAATACCGAAATGAGGAATAATACGGTTATAAAATAATAAACAACGTACTTGTAACAAAGTGTCTTGATTTTGATACTGGAAATGTTATACTTACTTAATTCTATGTCTAAAAATCAGAAAAGAATATTTAAAGTAAAAACAGAAGGTAAATTTCATCACTACCAAAGCTTTCTTTCAGCATAGGTTCCTTTTGTTCATCCTCCTCCTCTTCCTCAGACAACGGTGAAAAGGCAAACCTGACAGAACCAAAGAAAAAAATTAGTAGATTACAAAAACTGTTCCACCCTTTGGATTTTACAGGACTAAATACTGAAACGGCAATTACAGTCATGCATAAAATCAGTTTAATGAGTAATGAAATAATTCTTCCCCTTCAGAAAACTCTCAACTGCCTAATTAGCAGGGAAAAGCAGCACAGTACAATGGTTATGAGTTCAAGCTCTGCACCTATTACCTGTGACCTCAGACAAGTTACTTACTCTCTCTGTGCCCCAGTTTCCTCATCTGTAAATGGGGATAACAAAAGAACACTCCTCCTAATATGTTTTACGAAAATTAAATAAGTAATTACAAATAAAAGGCTTAGAATATCTGACACACAGTAAGCATTCAATAAACATCCATTTACAAGGATATGTATCACACAGATAAGTAAATTCTTGTGTAATTTAAAATCTCAGCCTTCAAATAGGGAGTTAAGAGACAGAGGTCTGACCTTGTGTTTCCCAGGTAATCTAAAATTTCAGTTTCCAGGTGAAGAGCTGGGAAGAGGAAAGCCTATCTGGTATATCTCAGATGCCTTTCTTTCCCAACTTCTGCGATTCAGCAACGCAGCTACCGGACAAGTGATTCCCAGTACACTTTAGCTTTGACCTCACTGTACTTTCCATTTTATAGCCACCTCCTATTTTCATTCTACCTTGTTTTTAAGTCTCTCTTTCATGATAAAAACTCTTAATAAGCTAGGCATAGTAGGGAACTTAGTAACTGGTTAAAGAGCAACTACACCTAAGCAATATATGATCAAGCCCTAATAATAAAACCCTGGACACCACAAGCTCAGAGAGCTTTCCTGGCCGGCAACTCTGCGTATTGTCACACATCTGTCCATGATTTCATGGGGAGACAGTGACCTGGAGCTCAGCATGTGGACCCCTCCTGGATTCTGCTCTGTGCGTATCTTCCCCTGGCTGATCTCAATTTGTATCCTTTCTCGTATTAAAACTGTGGCCATGAGTCTAACAGCTTTCAGTGAATTCTGAGTCCTTCTCCTAGAGAATTATAGAACCTGAGGGTACTTTAGGGAACCTGCCAAACTCACAACTGTTGTAAGAGGTGAGGGCCCTCTTGTGGGGACTGTTCCCTCAGATTTTGCAGTTTGGTTTATTCCAGGTAGCGAGGAACAGTCTTTGACCCCATGGAACTTACATTTGCTGGGGATGAGGGGAGAAGACAGTAAACAATAGACACAGAGGATTTAGAAGGTAATAGTGCTGTGGGGGAAAAAAAAAACACAGGGTAAGGGGGTACTGGAGTGTATAAGAATAAATGTAAAAGGATATTTAACACATTATTGTAGCTTATTCCTATTCAATCTCCCTGGAGCCCTGGTGGCTCAGTGGTCAAGCATTTGGCTGCCAACCAAAAGGTCGGTGGTTCAAACCTACCATCTACTGTAGGAGAAAGATGTGGCAATCTGTCTCTGTAAAGATTACAGCCTTGGAAACCCTGTGGGGCAGTTCTGCTCTCTCCTACAGGGCAGCTTTGAGTTGCAATCAACTCAATGGCAATGGGTACAAAAGAGTTAACACAGCACGTTTTCAGAAGGGCTGACTTGCAAAGTTGGCCCTGGCTGGCAACTGGGAAATTAGCATTTGACCCATTCCCTAACTGATAAGGGTAGATCACTATACCTAGACAGTTTATACAATGTAATTTATGATAAACATCTGCTTTCCTTCTGGAAGTCTGAAATTTTGGTACGTGCTAGGCAGAGGGTGCTTACTGATCAGCCTCCAATAAAAACTTTGGGTGCTAAGTCTCTAAAGGGCTTCCCTGGGCAGAAACATTGCACATGTGTTACTGCATTTTTACTGCTGGGGAAAGCAGCAGCCTTGATGTGTTCCTTTAGAGGAGACCAAGAACACAGGGGAAGAAAATATCAATTTCTCTAGATTCTGCCCGTGCATTTTTTCCTTATTGATCTTACCACTTTGCTGTGATAAACCTTAGCCATAAATACCACTATATGATGAGTCCCATGAGTTCTTCTAGTGAATCACTGAACATATGGGTGGTCTTAGGGGCCCAAAACACCCCAAACTGAAAGAATTAACTGTACCACACCCTATCACCATGGTGCCATAAAAATGGATGAGCTCAATTTAGACCTTGGAAGGATCTCCACAGTGTGCTGCTAAGTGGGTAAAGGAGGGTTCCAGTTCTGTTAGGTAATAAAATAAACCTACATATACAATGTATAAAAAGAGGAACCACATTAAGCTGTTAAGCACTGGCGTTACTGGAGAGAGGGCAGTGTTTTTAAAGAAAAGGAGAAAGGAAGAAGGGAGATAAAGTAAGAAGATAAAAAGACCAAAGAAAGGGAAAAATTTTTTATGTACATAGTAAGTAAAGCAGTAAATCAATACCTCAATATAAAAGGAGGGTCACCAGAATTTCCAGGTTCTTTCTGAACAGTGGATTTTAGATTTCCTTTATTTTCTTACACACCTATTCTCTATTGTTTGTTTTTTTCATGAGCACGTATTAAGCAAATAGTATGAAAAGACAGCAGAGCTATTTTCATGGGGTGGGAAAAGGATCTCAGATCTATCTTCTTTCCAAATCTTTGCTGGTATGTCTGAGTATAAAATTAACTATTCAGTTTACCATCCCACCCTTTTCCTTCTTTGGTGATGGGGCTGCTTACAATCAACAGTTAACTGTCTAAACACAAAAGAGGAAAAAAAAAAAAAGACAGGAAAAAAAGGCATGGATATTCACAAGATAGAGCTAACCAATCTCTAAATAACTGAGATTTGCCCATAGTTTGACAAAGCAAATTCACATGTGGATTTTTAACTCCAAAGTCAGGCACTTAAGTTTTCATTTTGCCCTATCATTACAGAGTGAGCTGGCTGCTGACTACAGAAGTGGTTCTATCCTTCCGGACACTAGACAGGGGAGGTTCTTACAAGTCTAATAACGTATGTCCCTCCTTTATGTAACCATATGAATAACTTAATATTTTCAGAAGATATAAGGCAGAAATGGACTTCATATTAACTGGTTCAATTCCCTTGCATTATCTGAAAAAGGAAACCAAGACCCAGAGAGGTGAAAAGAGGCAGCATGCTAAACATCACCAATCAAGTTAGTAGCAGAGCTGGGACAAGAACCTCTTCCCCTGACTCCAGACCTAGTGCTCCTTCCACCATATGCAACGGCCCTGACACTGTTCCCCAGTGTACCACCCTTTACTGATTCCAGGGCCATCCAGTAGTCAGCGGAGTAAATAAGAAGAGGCTAAGAACCTCTGGTTGTTTGCAGATGGTCGCCATAGAACCATGATGACAAAGAGGATCATGGAGAATAGCAACCGCCAGATGGCATCGTCGACCCACAGCTCCCGCCAGTCCTATTAAAAAAAAAAAAAATTACAAGGGGAAAAGTACATTTATATATATTATCGTAACTCTGTGTTCACAAAGCCCTTGTAGCACAAGAATACTTACTCGCTCAACTTATGTTTACTAAGAACCTGCTGTGTGCTGGGCATTGTGCTGAGTGCTGGGGACACAGAGGGAATGAATGAAGGTAGCTTCCTCCCCTGTAGTGCTTACTGAGCTGACCATTTGTCCAAGCTGCATTACAGCTCTGAGAATCCCACAAAACCAAACCAAACCCACAGCCATCGAGTCGATTCCGGCTCATAGCGACCCTGTAGGACAGAGCAGAACTGCCCTGTAGAGGTTCCAAGGAGCACCTGGCGGATTCGAACTGCCAACCTCTTGGTTAACAGCTATAGCACTTAACCACTACGCCACCAGGGTTTCCCTGAGAATCCCAGGGAAGGGTTTTCACACAGGGTACAAGAAAATAACATCAGATAGTTTGTGTGTTCATTTTTCATTTACTTTTTTATTTTTACCTGAGTCTTAAGCTGCCTCCGAAGAAATGCTATATTGTCTTAACCTGATTGGCCAGTCTTTGTGTTCAGAGATTAAGGACGTGGCTTGTACTCAGATTATCATTATTCACACATACTTAATGCTCAGGACTCTGGATTTCTTGTTTGAGAATCTTTAGTTAAGGCAAGACTTATGCCAGCCTGTGGTTATCATTTACAGAATTCTCTCTCACTACTGGGATGTGTCGTCAGATTAAAGTACAAGAACTGTAATGCCAAGCACCATGACAGTACAGAGCACTTAGGACAGCACACGAGGAGGGACCCAACCCGCAGATGGCATCTACTCCTAATTTCTTAGAAGGTGCATACTTCACAAGAACCTTACCATTGTTATCATCTTCTGTGTACAAGACAGTACCCTATTCATAAACGCGTGAGCGTGTCACTTACCGACTGGCAAGTCACTATCCTGAACTTCATGGTTGTCCAGATGATAAACACAATAGATGCTAACAGGAAATTAAAAAACCTGGTCAGAGCATGAATGTCGGTTTCCACCCACAGTTACATTCCTTATTTCTGGCTAGGTAGAAATCTACACAGCCTTAAAAGTGTTAGCCCCCAATAAATTACAACCATTTTCTATCAGTTATTTTAACAAATTTATTCAATACAAATTGACTGAGCAAAGCCCATGCTACATACTGAAATGTTAATAATAAAGAGAAAAAAGATGTAATTCCACTTTGTCTCTTCAACTCTTTCTGTGCTTAAGGAAGAGTTTCATTTACCATCTGGCCACAGTTACCCTCAGAAGTAGAAAACAAGGTACTGGAAGTAAGTCTTTTTCCAGAATTACTAATAATATAAAAGACAATGGTAATACAGAAATAAGGTAGTAAAGACAAACTTGAAAAGCTAAGGGACTCCTGTTAAACATCCTTAGCTTTTCCCCTCTCCTTTAACCTGAGTATAGAGTGTAACTAAAAAAAGAAAAAAACACCAAACCTACTGCCGTTGAGTCAATTCCAACTCATAGCAACCCCATAGGACAGACTATAACTGCTCCATAGGGTTTGCATGGAGCGGCTGGTGGATTCAAACTGCCAACCTTTTGGTTAGCATTCTAGCTCTTGACTACTGCGCCACCAGGGGTCCAGCCTTAGTATAGTTACTATAATTTCTCTTTCGCTGGTCCGATGAAAAAGGAAGGATAGGCAAGTTGATAAAATGTAACACAAACAGAAGAGCTGGTTCCAATCATGGGCCAGATCTCATTATTCCTGTACAAGGGCCAAGAGACAGCTGTGATAGTCAGAACAGCCCCGTACTGGTATGACACACACAGACCAATGAAGAGAACTGAGAACCCAGAAGTAAATCCATCCACCTATGGACAGCGACAAAAGGGCCAAAGTCCATTAAATAAGAAAGAGATAGTCTCTTTAACAAACGGTGCTGGCAAAACTGGGTAACTATCTCTAGAAAAATACAACAGGACCCATACCTTACACCATACACCAAAACTAACTCAGAATGAATCAAAACCTAAATATAAGACCTACAACTATAAAGATCATAGAAGAAAAAATAGGAGCAACCCTAGGGACCCTAATATATGGCATAAATAGTACACCAACCACAACTAAAAATGCACAAACAGGAGAAGATAAACTAGATGAACTGGACCTCCTAAAAATTAAACTCTTATGCCCAGAGAAAGAGAACCTACAAACTGGGAAAAAATTTTTAGCTACAACATATCTGACAAGGGTCTGATCTCTAAAATTTATACAAAACTTCAACACCTCGACAGCAAAAGGACAATCCAACCGAAAAAAGGGCAAAGGATATGAACAGACACTTCTCCAAAGAAGACATTCAGGCGGCTTACAAACACATGAAGAAATGCTTGCAATCATCAGGCATTAGAGAGATGCAAATTAAAACTCTAACGAGATACCATCTCACCCCAACATCAATGGTACTAATCAAAGTAACCCAGAAAACAACAAATGCTGACAAGGTTGTGGGGAGATTGAACTCTTATACACTGCTGTTGGGAATGTAAAATGGTACAACCACTATGGAAAACAATATGGTGCTTCCTTAAAAAGCTAGAAATAGAATTACCATACAATCCAGAAATCCTACTCCTAGGAATGTATCCTAGAGAAATAAGAACCATGAAACAAATAGACATATGCACACACATGTTCACTGCAGCATTATTCACAGCAGCAAGAAGATAGAAACAACGTAAGTGCCCATCAGGAGATGAACAGATAAACAAAAACTGTGGTACTTACATACAATGGAACACTATGCAAGAATAAATAACAACAAAACCGCAAAACATCTCACAACATGGATGAACGCAGAGGACATTATGCTGAGTGAAATAAGTCAATCACAAAAGGACAAATATTATACGAGACCACAATTATAAAAAAACAGGGAACAGTCTACACACAGAAAAAAACATTCTTTGATGGTTACCAGGGAAGAGATGGGGAGTCAGGGTAAATTACTAAATAGGCAGAAGGAACGTGGTAATACCGGTGAAGGGAAAGGTAATATACTATATGGGGTAAGTCACCACAACATGACAAAAGCAAAGGAAGGAACACAAGGACAAAGGGCAACTACGACAATTACTATAACACAGACAATCCTGCAACAACACTATTAACAAACAATAATTTAAGAAGGGACATGCAGGTAGACAGGAATGATAAAGAGGCATGGGAGGGTGTAACAGAGCACACCCACCTGCAAACACTGGTTAGGTTGTGGATGTCTCTACATACATAATCGTAGATGTGCACATATACTAATATAGACAACAGAACACACGAGGGGCACAGTCAGGGAAACTTCTTACACATAAGCAAACACCTCCTGGAACAAAGATATTAGGTTTGAAGATTAAGGACCACAGACTCGAGGGACATACACATCAACTGGCATAACCCAGTGCATAAAAACAACATTCTACATCCTACTATGGTGAGTAGCATCTGGGGTTCAAAAAAGCTTGCAAGTGGCCATCTAAAATACAACTAGCAGTCTCTTCCCCCCTGGAGTAAAAGAGAGTGAAGAAATCCAAAGACTCAAGGGTGCAATTAGTCCAAAGAACTAACAGACCACAGGAACCACAGCCTACACAACTCCAAGACGAGAAGAACTAGACAGTGTCTGGTTAACACTACCGGCTACTCTGACTGCGATCACAATTGAGGGTCCCAGATAGAGCAGGAGGAAAAAACAGGAAAAGAAAATCAAATTCATAAAAAAAAGACCAGACTTACTGGCCCGATACAGACTAAAGGAACCCCCGAGACTATGGCTCTATGACACCCCTCTGATTTGGAACTGTGGTCATTCCCAGAAACCATCTTCTGGTCAAGCAATATATAGGCCTATAAACAACATCTGAAATGAACGTGCTCACAGAACAATTACACGAGACCAAAAGGGCAATATTTGCCCAAAAGCTTAGATGAGAAGGCAGGAAGGGGTAGGAAAACCAGATGAAAGGAAACAGGGAACCCAGAGTGGAAATGGGGAGAGTGGTAACACGGTCTGGGGATTGCAACCAATGTCATGAACGCTTCGTGTACAATTTGTGGAATGGGAAGCTAATTTGCTCTGTAAACTTTCACCTAAAACACAACATTAAAAAACAAAAAAACTAACATTTCCCTTCCTTTGATTATAATTTTAAAAAATAGTTAAAGATTAAGCTGAAGCACCTTGTTAACTTCATCCTGATCCTATTTCCCCTTCCCCTCCCCAGAGATAATATTATGAATTTTAGTTTTATAATCCTCATGTATGTTTCATACTATTACTAATTTGCATGTACCCATACACAATAGATAGCGTAATATGCAGGTTTTCAAGCTCCTCGTCAATTACCCTGAATACATCATTATGCTATTTGCTTTGGTACTCTGCATCATGTTTTGAAATTTATCCATGTGAACACTACTTACCTGATGTACATACAGTGTCTACTGAATGAATACACCATGATTTATTTATTTTCTGCAAGTTTTTGCTTTCACGAGCAATGCCGCAGTGAACATTCTAAGCTCTCTGCATACGTGTACGTGAGAGTTTTTGAGTATGCACCTAAGAGTGGAACTGCTGGGTCACGGCGTGGCTCACTTTCAGCTTTACTGGACAAGACCAAACTGTTCTCCAAAATGGGTGTCCTATTTTACGCTTCCACAAACAGTGTGGGAGTTCTTGTAGCTATAACTAAGTGTACTAACACCCACACTTGGTGTTATCAAAATTAAAAAACTTTGACTATCTGATGATGTAAAAAGTTATATAATTTGCAATGCACTGATTCCTAGTGTCTCCATGTTTTTACTGATTTACAGTCCGTTCAACTCTGCTCTTCCGTGAACTGTCTGTTTAGATCCTTTGCCCGTTTTTTATTGAGTTGCTTGCCTTTTTCTTAACAAATCGTAGGAGTTTCATGTGAATTATGGACACTAATTTTGTATCAGTTATATGCATCACAAATATATCTCCTCTCAGCTCGCATCTTGTCTTTGATTTTGTTCATAATAACTTTTGTTAGACAGAATTAATTTTAATGCCAAAAAAAAAAAGAGGCAGGTAAGTTAGCCTAGTTTGGTACAGCCCACCTAATGTAATGTCTAGATTTCATTCATCCTCAGTGACACATATAAAAGCTATACAATAGCAATGTACTCTAACCTTAAATTCTGTAGCTACTTAATAAAAACAAATAAGCAACTATTAGTGTCTTCTACAAAAGACTCCAACTGCTATTTGACACTCAAGCTAACTTATTTCAAGAAAAAGGATGGAGACAGGAAAGGGACACACTAAGAGCTAAAATTACTTGAAGTTGATTTTTAGCTATTATACTTAAACTAAGTGGTTCTTAATCTTTTTTGAACCATAGGCCCCTTTGAGAATTTGACAAAAGGTAAGAACATTTCCCCACGTGAAATGCACAAAACCTTATGTGTAATTTTAGAGAGCCCACCCCTGGACTCTCGGGCTAAGAACCTCATTTAAACAGAAGGAAGAACGTTCTTGACTTACCTGCCACAGCCAAGATAAGTGTGTTGGTGAAATGTCGGTACAAAGAGAGTTTGACAACGTTCCTCCGAAGTTTTAACAGCTTCATTGTTTGAGTCAAGCTAATAAATATGTGTTTGCAGGTCAAGGAAATCAACATGGAAAAAAACAATAAACTAGATGATTAACTCTCAAATTTCTTTGAGGCTCTAAGGTCATAAATGGCAGAGCTAAGGGTCCCAGAGGCCTTACAGCTCTCTTGTTCTCACTTAACCTCACAAACACCCCCAAGTCTCTCCAAGATTAGTAAGAAAGTCATCATATTCAATGAGACACTGATGAGAAGGCAGAACCAGAATAAGAAGTGGAGAAAAAAAGGAAAAATATAAAAAAAGAGAGAAATAAAGACAAGAAAAGCTTTCTAAAGAAACAAACAAAAAGAATAGACAAGTACAAGATGAAATGAAAATGAGTAACAGGCAAGGATCAAGGAGTTAACATCATCATCTCTCTTTCTTTAAGGTGGGCGCTCACTCTGTTCTCACCTGTTCCATCTAACCAAGTCCAGGGCCATAATTAGACTCATATCTACAACCTCCTGTAATTCTATACTCAGTGCCCTTGTGCCACCTTAAGGAACCTGTTATTAGCTGCCTGACTACTCTGAACTAAGAGGACCCTACAATCAGCTGAGAATCCCAGGCAGTTAAGCGCCAAAGGCAATAACTCTGCATTTTCTGAGCATTATTCTCAAGTACGAGTTGAGAGAGGAAGAGAGAAGGGGAACTGATGACAGCTAAGAGGACCTCTGTTCTCATGTCCAACTTGCAGAATGATGAGCATATATGAAAATAATGGAGTTGGAGCTTGTTGTGCCCTCTGACAGAGCCTTGGCTGTTGCCTAGTCAGTGGGTTCTTATTGGATGGTTCAGTCCCACCTCCTTCTCTCCACTCCTACCAAAAGTTAGACATTCATAAAGCACACTTGGAAAGACACTGACCTAGAAAAGCTTTGGCCATTTGGACTCAGGACACTTCAATTTCAAACATGTTTTATATATGGCAACCCACTACAATCACAAAATTATACAATTTTGTTCATATTCAGCTTTCTGCAATAGTGAGTCTGATCAAGACAGTAATACTGCACAATTGCTGGGTACATAGAGCCAGACAAGTACACAAAATCAAAACAAAGTCAAAATAATCCCCAAAAATACAAAGTCCAAAAACTTGAATCTTTCACCCAACAGGCCAAATGCCTAATAAACAAATATTTACTTTTAAAAAGCAGGAGAAAAAGAATAAATATTTTGTTATCTGCTGGGTGACTTTGCCTGCAAATTAAACAATATTAATGTCTAAAGGTAGAAATCTTCACATAACCCCAAGTCAGCTTTTGAATGAAGGAATAAAACACTCACCCTATAAAAGGGTTAAAACTTGCTAAACCCACCTAGACTTTTTTAGAAGAGTCAAACAATCTACTGCATTTCCTGAAAACGTATCTTAAGAATCAAAATCTTTTCACAATTTTCAAAAGATTTAATAACTGCTAGTGGTTTTTCTTAGTGGTTTTTAGTGGCCCTGGTGGTGCAGTGGTTAAGCACTCAACTGCTAACTGAAAAGGTCGGCAGTTCGAACCCACCAGCCACTCTGCAGGAGCAAGAGGGGGCAGTCTCCTTCTGTAAAATCTACAGCCTTGGAAACCGTATGGGGCAGTTCTACTCTGTCCTATAGGGTCGCTATGAGTCAGAATTGACTTGATGACAATGGGTTTGCTTTCGGTTTTAGTGGCTGAAAGAAAGAGCAGGACCAGAGCAGCCAGTACAGAAGTCCAAAGTCAAGGTGAAATGCTCATTTAAAAAAGAAAAGTCAGTAGCTTTTATCTTGTGCTCAGTCCAGTCACCAACTTCCGATGTGATTTTAAAAATGGGGAGCGGGGGACAACCGCTTACCTGAGCCCTCAGGTTGTTAGACCTAAAATACCCTATCCCCCAGGGTGAAGAGTAATCCACAAAAGCGGTAAAAACCCTTTGTATAAAGACCAAGGGAAACCCATCTCCAAGGGGAGAAAATGAACATCCATCAAACAAGCCAACGAGAAGGATATCCACCAGCACAGGGCAGTGTCTAGGAAAGCCAAGGGGATAAAGGCCAAGGAAGCAAGATCAGTCTGGGCCTGCAGACAAAGAAAAAGAGGGGGTAAAAAAGATGGCTAGAGAGGCACAGAGAAGACACCAGCATACAATTCTGCATTTATATAACCATCTGGATTGGTGTGCATTTCAACTGGAAGAAAATGGTATCACTCGGCACCTACATCAGTCTTCCCTTCCGGCAAACCATCACTTAGAATACACAGCTATAAGCATTTCACACAAATTGTTGATTACAATCTCCATTCAAGGAAACATTCTGCTAACTAATAAAACGCAACCACCATACGCCTCCTAGGGAGCTAAGATCCATGTTAAGGAATGACCACATCAAAAAAGTTACAGTGTTTATAAACCCCCAGCCAAACAATACTTCCCCGTCAGTGTAATTGTGGCAACAAGTCTAAAAAGACCCTCCCCGTATTTTAAAAAAGAGATCACTGCATCGTTAATATACTGCGAATTACTGATTTTCAGAATTGTAATGGAGTTTTATAAACAACAGGTTACCCCAAAATAAAAGGCAATTATCTCTCCCCAAAACTACACTGTTTGTTTCCACAAGTGTATACATAAGATGGCATTTATATCACCATAATTACCCAATGACAAGGCCATTATGAAAGGATATCCATAAAATAATACAGGCATCAATTGCTGAGAGGGCCAGGTTTACTATCAGAGCCAAAGGATAAGAAAAATACTACAGCAGGAGAAGAGGAAAGAAAATAAAATTGACAGAAGGTTAAATGCTACAAATCTAAGGAAATGACATACAGAGGACCCTGGGACTTGAAAAACAAATTTGTATCCAATTAGATGTTTCACTTAAGGGGCAAGTTGTTGTAAAACTTGCTGAGCCTAGTTATCTTGAGAGCAAAGCCAAGTTTACGCATTTACAACCTTGGATCTAATAGGCTGTTCCAGAGACTAATTTTAAAGTAAATAAGAGAAAATATGGAATGGCCTAGGAAGGTCCACCTCCTAACTCTAACAATTTCTGTACCATTTATATCTCAGCACTTTAGTTTCCTTTCTTGGCAAAAGGGATGATTATGTAATTGGTGTCAAACTTTAATTAGCTGCATTTTAACAAAAGCTTTGAAAGTCAAGTGCTGGATAAGCAAAGATCACTGTTATTTTAAAACAAAAATTAGGTTAACAAGTAAGTACATGATTCCAAGGTTTGTCTCATCCAGGATGAGAGTCCACTGCCTGGAGAGGAACCAAATAATAATCAGTGTGGAGACAGGTGGGAAAGCATTCATGCCCAGTCACACATTAAACTCATAACACTCTAATGGACAGATTAATAAGGAAAAACGAATTATACCGACATTTTTAAAATTAGCCCAAAGACAACTTAGAGGAAACAGCAAAGAAGCTCACAGAGCCTTCCAATCCACCCTCTTAAAACAAAAACAATACATCTGACCTGACCACAAAAACTCCAGTGGCGCAGTACTGACCCCAGTGACTCTGAGGACCCCTTCCATGCCAGAAAACAAAAGATAGAGGGCTCCTGCTACCACAACCTTGTGAAGAGTAACTCCAAGGCGAGGCCTAAAGAGGAAGCAAAGCGATAGTTTGAGTACAAATGCAGCAGCGCAAGTTAAGAAAACTCATGTTAATTTACACAACCTAACAATTCAAAAAAAAAAAAATTTTTTTTTTTTTTTAAACAATTCAAAGAGATAAACCATACACACCTGACCTGGGAAGAAAAGTCATGTATAAAAACACGGTCTTAAACAAGATAGTGAATTCTGGAGCTTTATATCTGTTTATTGTTATTACATTAAAAAAAATTTTTATTATGGAGACTACATTTTTAAAAAATTGTTTATTATGGAGACTTTTGAAACAAAGTTATGATACTACTATAAATTACTACTAATAAAATTACAAAAGTAATACAATAGTCCACTTAGCCGCAACAAACACCCACCTATGGCCCATCCTGTCCCGTGCACATTCCATCCACTTCCCATCCTTCCATACTATCTTGAAGCAAATCCCAGATATCATATTGCTTTATTTGTACATATTTCAGTATGTATTTTTAAAAACCATCATATTACCATCATCAAACGTAAAACTTTTAACAATAATTCCTTAATACTAATCAAACATCCTACTACACCTTATTAAATAAATAGTACATATGAAAGCTCAAGCCCCTGGGTGGTGCCAACAGTTAAGCGCTCAACTACTACCTGAAAGGTTGGAGGTTCCAACCCACCCAGAGGCACCTTGGAAGACAGGATGGGCAATCTGCCTCCGAAAGTTCGCAGTCCTGAAAACCCTATGGAGTGCAGTTCTACTCCGCACACACAGGGTTGCCATGAGTCAGAACCAACTCAGTGTCACCTGGTTTTTCGTTTATGAAAGCTCAAAACCCCCAAAAATATGAAAAGTCTTTTGTGTAACCTTTATTTGAAGGAGGAAAAGCCTTAGATACTTGATAATCAAAATCCTACTGAGTCAGAATCTACATTTTAACAAGATCTCCAGGTGAGCCATCAATGCATTCCAGTTTGATATGCACTGTCTCAGAACATGTCTACCTAAACCTCAGCAATTATTTGTTTTTACGTTTTTTTGTTCTATACTAGAAAAGTTTCATGAGGCAGGGATCCCCCCCCACCCCCGACATCCTACCCACTATTCACACTGGCATATTCTGGATACCTAGAAGACTTCCTGGCATATATGAGGCACTCAAATATTTGCTGAATAAAGGAAGAAATTCAAAAATTTAATACACACAAACACACACCATTTCTATAATGCCATTTAAAGCAAAACTCCTTGAAATAACTATCTATATCCAGCTATCTCTTAATTCCTCTCTTCATTCTCTCTTGAACCCACTGCCATCAGGCTTTTGTCCCTACCACTTCATTGAGACTATTCTTGTTAAAGTCACTAACCTCCTCCATGTAGCTAAATCCCATGGTCAATTCTCAATCCTCATCTTACTTGTCCTACCAGGAGCATCTGACACAATCAATCACTCCCTCCTTGAAACACATTCTTCAGGTTTTCCTCCCATTCACTGGACACTCCTGAACTGCCTTTGTTCTAATTCTAGTTCGTATCACTGACTTCCAAATAACAGAAAATGTTCAACGGCTCAGACCTTGGATTTTTTTTCTCTATCTACATTCGCTTCCTTGGTGATCGTATGAGTCTTAAGGCTTTAATAACACCTACATCCTGATGACTCCCAAATCCTTAACTCCACCCCAACATCTTCCACTCATTTTCTGGCCCATATTCACTTGGATATCTAACTCAACTCCTAATCTTACCCTTGCTCCAAACTTATTCACCTGAAGTTTTCTTCAACCCAGTAAGTGTCGATTCCACCCTTCCACTGGCTCAGACCAAAGCGGCTGGCATCACTGATTCCTCTCCTCTTTCACATCACACATTTGATCCATCCACAAACGCTATTCTCTCTACCTTCAAAATATATACAGAATCTAATCACACCTCATCTCTTCCCCAGGGTGTACGTACGGCTCCTTTACTTCCTTCAGGTCTTTGCTAAAACGTCACCAGCTAAGGCCTTCACTGACCATCCTTCTTAAAACCGTGAGCCCCACCTCCCGCCTAGCACACCCGAGGCCTTCTCCTGCTTTATTTGCCCACAGCACTATCACTGACATAGCAGATGTTTTACGTACTTATTTGATTTTTGCCTGTGTCCTCTCCCTCCACAAATACAAGCACCAAGTCTTTTGTTTACTTGCTGCATGCCTACGGCCTAGAACTGTGCCTGGTATATAGAAGGCATTCAATAAAAAAAATTTTAATAAAAACTAAATTGTTTTCAGACTGTTTCAGCAGGAATGCTCTTCCCTTAAAAAAATCTGATGTACAAGAATATTTTGGAAGAGTCAAGTCACTATACATTTGCTCTAAGAGTCTGGTATTTCAATGTCATGCAGCACATTTCAAGACTTCCTGCAGATGTTCTAAGCCAAATGAAACACTAACATCTTCCCAACTTTTACAAACCTATGAAACTTCAGAGATCTTTTCCTATTTCAGAGCTATTTCTTAAATCTAACTCTTTTACAACTACTACATTAGGAATCTGCAAGACTGTTCCAACTTCATCAGAATTTTCACATGCTCTTGCCTACAGGAAGTTAATACTTACTTGACTATGCCATACCCCAGGCTGACTATGATGACCAGGGTTCGAGCCAGTGAGCGTTTCACTGCTGAAAGCAACTCTGCAAGGATCAGGGCACCTTGGACTATCAGAAAAAAGAAAGGGGGGAAGTAGGGTCACTGTAATCTAGGTTTAGCAGAAGGCACAACTGTGCTATCAGAATGTAGATCCCTAACACTCTTCGGTATAAGCATTGGGTTTAGTGCTATTAAAAAAGACTATTTCTGCAATTTTTAAAAATCCACAAGCTGCTACAATTTATGATCTTGCACGTGTGTACAGCAATCTTGGTGTGCTCAATTCACTTCCTCCCTTCCCACTAAAACCTTGGCAGAACACTTCAACCTACCTATATGGACAGTTTATAGCATCTTAGAGAATTTTTAGAAATACAGCTATACAAAGAAAAGTGTAACACATACACATACAATTTCCATATCTTATTATTTAAATATCCTTTCAAAGACAAGGAAAAGATCTAGTTAATACATTTTGCAACAATAATTATTATTGATCAAATGGTCTGAAGAGAAACAACTGAAGAGAACACAAAGAACTTCAATACAAAACAATGTCTGTCATTACCAAGTTACCCTACTGCCCTCCTATTTTGTTGGTATTCTGTATTTTTTCAACTCTCAGATGCACCTTTCCCCTACATTTAACACCTCTGAAATCAGGGTGTGTCTTACAATCAATCACATGCTACAATTAAATAAACCAAACCCGCTGCCCTTGAGTTGATTCTGACTCATAGCAACCCTACAGGACAGAGTAGAACTGCCCCATTCGGTTTCCAAGGCTGTAATCTTTATGGAAGCAGACTGCCACATCTTTCTCCCACAGAGCAGCTGGTGGATTTCAAACTGCTGACGTTTTGGTTTTCTTAAATGTAGATAGTAATAATGATGCTTTACAAATCAAAGGTGATTAAGACTCAAGGACGCTAATAATCTTTCCCCAAATGGCCACTACTATTTAAAATAACCTTAAGAGTATATTTTAGTACCATTACTCCTACATCACTGAACCCATAAGTTGAGATTAAAAACAGAAAGCACAATCATAGTGATTCTGCTTCAGTTATGTTAATAATTAACAGAAAGGCTAGACCTATTTAATGACTGCTGACCCCAGAAAAATGTTCACACATCTCACCCGTCACTCACACAACGGCCCACTCTCTTTCGTTACATACCAGACTCTCCTTTATATCGGATGTTCTGAAATTCTGCATAGAAGACAGCTTTCTCAAGCATTCCCAGCAAGATTACAGCTCCAATCCAAAACTGAATTCTCAGGAGATCTCGCCAATAGCAGGCAGACCATGCCAGCCAGAGACCACCAAACAGGACATATACAATGCACATCACCATAAAGAACTGTCACCCAAGTGGGTAAGAGAGAGAAAAGAAAATCAGGGACAAGAGCCAAGTACCTAGACATACTATCAATACACAGTCTTAACAAACCACTAAACAAACAAAATCTTCTATTTAAAAAATAATTATTTTGTTTCTTTGGAAATATATGCATCCACACCTGCCCACGTAACTGCACACATATTTTTTTGGTTGTCTTTACTATTGTCGCAAAATTGTATATATCATAGCATTCACCATAATTGTTCCTTTTTCTTCTATTCTTCTCAGTGTCTCTATTTACCTTGGTCAAGTGATACTGACTTCACCCATATTTGGTCTTGTCTTTCCCGTCACCAAAAGTAACAAGTGACTACTATCCAGAAAGTGATTGTCCCTCTCTTCCTCCCTTTCCTTTAACCATCAAAAAACTTCGCTTTCTGTGTGTATATCTACTCTTGATTTTTTATAATAATGGGACCATACATTATTTGTTTTTGTGATAGACTTACTTCACTCAGCATAATGCCCTCCAGATTCACCCATGTTAAAAATGTTTCGCAGATCCCTCACTATTCTTCACAGTTGCCTAGTATTCCACTGTATGTATGTACCATACCTTGTTTATCCACTTATCCGTTGATGGACACAGGCTGTTTCCATCCAATGATGGACACTTAGGTTATTTCCATCTTTTTGCTATTGTGAATAATGCAGCAATGAACACAGGCGTGCACATGTCTATTCATATCACTGCTCTTGCATCTCTAGGATATATACCTTGGAGTGGGATTGCTGGATGATAAGGTATTTCTATTTCTAGCTTTTTCAGGAAGTGCCATACTGTTTCCCACAGCAGTTATACCATTTTACAATCCCACCAACAGTGCATAAGAGTTCCAGTCCCCCTACAACCTCACCAGCATTTTTCTGGTTGTTTGATCACTGCCATTTTTACAGGGGTGAGATGGTATCTCACTGTAGTTTTGATGTGCATCTCTCTAACGGCTAATGATCTTTTCATGTATTTGTTGGCCACCTTAATGTCCTCTGTGGTGAAGTGTCTGTTTATGTCCTTTGTTCATTTCCTGATTGGATTGTCTTTTTGTTCCTCAGTTGTTGAAGTTTTCTATACACTTTAGAGATTAAACTCTTACCAGATATGTCGTTGCCAAAGATTTTTTCCCAGTCTATAGGTTCTCTCTTTTTATACTCTCTTGGTAAAGTTTTTTGATGAGCATAAATACTTCATTTTTAGGAGGTCCCAACTATCTATTTTATCTTCTGTCATTAGTGAATTTGTTTTGCTTGATTAACTATTCATGCCAAAAATTAGGTCCCCTAGTTTTGACCCTGTATTTTCTTCCAGGAACTTTACAGTTTTGGCTTTAACATTTTTAGGCCTTTGACCCGTTTTGAGTTAGCTTTTGTGCATGACCTACAGAATGGATCCTGTTTCATTTTTCTGCATGTGATTTTTCAGCTTTGCCAGCACCATTTGTTAAGAGGCTGTTTCTTCCCCATTACATGGACTTTGACCTTTTGTCAAAGATCAGCTGCCCACAGACGGGTGGATTTACTTCTGGGTTCTCAATTTGATTCCATTGGGCTGCATGTCTGTCATGGAACCAATACCTATTTTGATTACTGTGGCCGTACAGTACGTTTTGCGATTAGGAAGTGTGAGGCTGCCTACTTTGTTCTTCAATATTGCTTAAGCTATTCGGGGCCTCCTTCCTTTCCATATAAAGTTGGAGATTAGTTTTTTCACTTCCTTAAGAATGTTGTTGGGATTTGGATTGGGATTCACAAAACAACTGACTCATCTAGAGCACAGGGACACGACATATGGACTTATCCCCAAGTGACTGCCCTCCTGTATTAAAAGACCTTTTTAGTTCATAATCTAAAATTGTATAAAGGAAGAAAACACCAAGGAAGAAGAACAGGCACAGGAGGGTTAGGAAACATTTGGAGAGAATGAAACGCTATGAAATGGGAAAACCATAAAAGGATAAAGGGGAAAAAACAAAAACATTCATGAACAAAGGAAATCAGAAAATAGGTTAAGGATATTGTCGTACACACAACAATGAACTGAAGCTTTGCCATTAGTTAACTGAAAGTGGGATCAGGAACGACAGGATTGTAATAAGGAGTGCCCTTTGCATCCTAGAGAACGTAAGATGGCCTCTGAGGTGCTTTCCAATGCTAAAATTCCACAAGTCATCAACCCCTTCATTTTACAGATGAGAAAATGAGACACAGAGAAGTTCAATGAACCCTCCCAAGGTCACATTCTAGTAAGAAGTCCAGAACGAAAAGCACTATTTCCTGAACTGTTCAGGAACAATTCTTTAAACTTGGACAGTCTTTCAAGTTAAATTAATCTTGAGAATAAAGAATGTAAGTTCACTTACAATCATCAATGGATATTCTTCAAGCGTGAGGTATTCATAGGGGCCCTTCACTTCAATAGTCACTGCAAAACAAAATCCTCGGAATGAATTTAATGAAGGCAGAAATGAACAGCATTATCTTAAATTTGTTTAATAGAAGTCATAGACATTTTATTAGACCATTCCCTTTTAACCATTAAAATCCTGGTGAATATCACATTACACTCCTACAGCACCTCGGAGTTCATTAAGTGTTCTCACAGTACACGTTGTGTCCTGCACAGGCCTCCATACCGCTGCTCCAGGCGGCAGCTGAAGTGGAAAAGTCCTTCTGTTCCCATGTGCATAGCCTTTAAAGCCTAGACTAAATGCTGTTCCCTCCACGATGCCTTCTCTGAGCTTCCTAACTATTCTCCACCTCTTTTCAACTGCAAACACGCTTCATATACACTTTTCTTACAACATGTCACGAACAGCCTTTGAAAAGGCCTTCATCCTTTTTATCTATATTTTACTATTGCTTTGTTTGTTTTACCCACTTCAATCTGATGTGATCTTGCTACATAATGAATCTTTGCTAAGCCATCTTTTTCAGAACGAGGTAAGGTATCTCAAAAAAACCTAGGAATTCACACAAATAACATGCCCTCTCTGATACAATAATGTGGGAATACTATCCAGCTTCCCAATTACACACCCTGGTTCCCCAGCCCAAAATGAAAATAAACCAAAACTTCTGACTCACGCAAAGCACGATCCAGTACAGAACTGGCCTCCCCAAAACTTGCCAGTTAATATTTTTCAAAGTCTCTGTTACTAATAATAAAGTATTTAATTAATGAAGCAAAACAAGTGAGAGTAACAACATGAATGTGAAGGACAGATCTGACTTACTAAAGCAATCCTGTGATTATTTTAAGACTGTCTGAAACTAAAAGAATTAGTTGGTTTAATTCTAGGTATTACTAACACATAAAACCTGATGTCTCTGACAATCATTCCCAGAGACTAACTGTCCGTTCAACAAAAATTTCCTACCAGCTTTTAGAAGGCAAAAAGAACATCTTATTATTAAAAGTAAACCAAGTCTAAGTTAATTACATGAATAAAAAGGAGACTCCCATAATGGCAATCTTATAAAAATTTCATACCAGAACTGGTTGTTAAATTCTAATTCTGTATCTTCTTAATTCGATAAAAGAGCAAATAAAATAATTAATATTTTGGTCACATTCCTTGCTTATGCTATGCAAGGAGGCAGTAAAATACAGCACATGGGCCAAATCTGGCCCCCCATTTGTTTTTGTAAATAAAGTTATATTGGAACATAGCCACACCATTTATTTAAAACTCACTGTCTTGGCAATAAAATGGCAGAGCTGTTTAATCAAAACAGAGGAAATATTTACTATCTAGCCCTTTAAGAAAAAATTTGCCAACCCCTGCTCTAAATGTAACACACATCTACTGAGTACTTACTACGTGGCAGGCACTATGGAAAAAGCAGGCAATAGAAAAGTGAATACAATGTTGTCTGCACTCTAGAGGACTACTGCCTAGCACAGGAGAAATAACATTAAGCGAACCTCTGAGCCCCACCCAGGAGGATGAGAATGTATATACCAGGTAGAGTAAAAATCTTCAGGCAAAGGAAATAACATGAATAAGGACAGGTGTGAAAATGTGTGGTGTATTTAGACCTCTGCAGTCTGAGACTGCCCATGGCACCATATACAGTGAGGCAGCAAACGGTAAACTCGGTCAGAATGTAAAGGGCTTTAAAAGCTTTGCTGCTTAATGTGGAATTTTACAGACAATTGGGAGTCAACAGAAGTTTTATTAAAGGGAAATAAGATGATAAAACCATTTTAGAAAGCTAATTGTAGGACTTTCAGATTAAGATGCATAGTTAAGTCCATGCTGTAATGTACCTTTCAGCTCCAAACAAAAGAAATATAAAACACAAAAAAGAGAAAACCAAAAAGGCCTAAGTTCAAAAAGAAGATAAACATCACCAAGGATCAAAGCTAAGCAGAATCTCAGAACGGTATGCGTGGGACTGAAGCCGTGACCATTCCGGATACTGGGTCCTAGAGTGGCTGGCAGCTCAGTTCCTATGGGGTGCCTGTAACTAGTAGGATTCCAAGAAAAGGGGGGACCATAGCCAGGTCTGATGCACGGAGAGGCTGAAGTGGGAGAGACTGGAGTGGAACTGCGTTTCTCCTCCATCCTTTTCAATGAAAGAAGGCTGAAAAAAGGTGATGACAACTGCTATCTGGGACTATTACTCATTATATAAAGCCACGGGTCTACAGAGACAGGAGGACTGCATACGTGTTCACGTGACCAGAAGTCGCTCCAGGCCACCGACTAGTCTGCCTAGATGTGCTACGACCTGTGTCCCTCTGGGCTGCACTATGGAACTCATCACGACCCTGTGTCCCTCTGGGCTGCACTATGGAACTCATCACGAGGCTCATTTCTGGGTTGAGAGTGAAGCATCCAGTGAAAGACACCACAAAAACAGAAGTTCAAACGTAAGTCAAAGCAAGGAAACAACACACAGACAAAGAATAACGAAGAAACAGCAAAAACTAACAAAACCAAAAGCTGGTTCACTGGGGTACAAATGTACTAAGATAAAATGTAGAAAGATTCAACAGGTTAAAAAGACACAAAAGCTTTAAGAAGGTAAAAAGGTTGCAGATTTTTTTTTTAAACAAAGAAATACCATGAATAACTTTTTGCCACTAAAATTGAAATCTTAGATGAAATGGACAATTTCTTTAAAAAAAGGAAAAGATTCAAGGAAATAAAGAAAACCTATCAAAGAAAATAAATAAGCTGTTTAAAATCTATCTGGGGGAAAAAAGAGCAGCAGGCCCAAAGAGTTACCACAGACGCGCTCTGCGAACACTGAAGGACGAACAGCCTGGCCTCACACAAACCGCCACAAAGAATAGAAAGAGAGGGGCCTCTGCACAGTTCACTCCCCGAGACTAGCATAACCTGAACGCCAAAACCAGTGGAGAATGGTATGAGAAAAGAAAATCACGGGCTGATCTTAAACATTGACCAAAAAATGCAGCAACGTCTGTTTACGTGTGTGTGCGCGAATGTGCAAATGGGTGTGTGTGCATACCAAGATCAAGTGGCGGTGTCCCAAAATTTCGAAGATGGTTTAATATTAGAAAATCAGGTAATAAATACACCTTTACAGATTAAATGAGAAAATCTATGCGATCACTTTAATTAACACGTTCAAAGCATTTTGAACTGAACATTCATTCTTAACACTTAAAAAAAAATGGAAACAGAAAATATTTCTGGTAAACTAGAAATGACCACCACTAACCAAATAAAAAATTTTCTAAAAAACCTGCAGTACACATCATATTTAATGGAGAAATGTACCAATATTGCCAAGTCAGGAAGAAAATAAAGGAGGCTGCCATCATTGTTTCCATTTGACACTATGTGTTATGGACTGAATTGTGTCCCCCCAAAATATGTGTTATAAATCCTAACCTCTATGCCTGCGGTTTACTTACTTTGGGCATGTCATCAGGAGGGACCAGTCTCTGGAGAAGGGCACAATGATTGGTAAAGTAGAGGGTCAGAATAAAAGAGGAACACTCTCAAAGAGACAGACTGACACAGTGGCTGCAACAGTGGGCTCAAACGCAGCAACGACTGTGACGACGGCACAGGACCAGCGAGTGTTTCATTCTGTTGCACAGAAGGTCACTATGAGTAGGAACTACAACACAACCACATGCCTGTGGTTACAATCCCATTTGGGAATGGGCTGTCTGTGTCATATTAATGAGGCAGGCTTAATATAAGAAGTATGTTGAGTCAATCTCTTTATATAAAAGATTAAATGCAAGCTGGCAAGGAGAGGGATGGGGGAAACAGATGCCAATTACATGAACTTTGCCCAGGAGTAGAAGCTCAGAAGAGACAAGGACCTTCCTCCATACCCAACAGAGAGAAAAAGCCTTTCCCTAGAACTGGTGCCCTGAATTCTGTGAGAAAATTCATTTCTGTTTGTTAAAGCCATCTACCTGTGGTATTTGTTACAGCAACACCAGGTAACTAAGACACCATGCTTGAGAAAACAGAGGAGATAAGGAATAAACAAAGTAAAAGGAAGAAACAGAAAAAGAAACCACAAAAAATAAGACCAGTTAGGAAGTTACTATAAAAATCCAGGTAAGAGATGATGGCTTTGTGAACTGGAGAGCAATGCTGAAAAGGAGAACACTAAGAAAAATTCTTGAGTTATTAAGAAATGACAAAACTCAGTGACATTTTTACAAATCTAGCCAAATATTAGGAAGAATATACCAATTTTAAAAAAGCAGAAGGATCAAAAAGAAGGCAAATGTGTGCACAATACAAGAAAGCACATGTGAAGTGCCTAGGACTGTGCCTGGTACACACTTGAATGCACAAAAAATTCTTAATTCCTATCATCCAATTTCTCCACTTCACAACACACGTTCATAATAAATTACTCCCTTTCTTAAAGCAATTTTACATCACCCACTAGCCAAGACACAACAGAGAATTTAACACAAATGTTTAAAATAAAAAGAAACAAATGGAACTTACTGGTAAAAAGATTCCTTAGTGAATTTTCCTTCACAGATTCCTTTGAAGATGAAATACCAATATGTACAATAAAAATGTATGGTGCGTCCTGCCACGTTTTCAGTGGTTCATGCATTATCTAGGATGGAAAACAGATGTCAAACCATCAAGTCATAAGAATTTAGAGCACAGTTTAATAATAAAATATGAAAATTTTGCTCCAGAAATTTGCCCAGAAACATGGCGGAGTCTTTCACTTTCATTCATTAAAACAGTAAGTGCAACAAAACAAAAAGACCTCTGAATGTATAAAATAGTTTAATTATAAATTACTGAAATGCAACACATCCCATATCTTGTTACACACAAAAATCATACATTTATTTTTATTATAACAAAAACTTCAACTAAAATCATTAAACTGAATATGTATTTAACCAAATCATCCTAGAATGAAAAACCAAAAACCAAACCCATTGTTGTCGAGTCAGTTCACTCATAGTGACCCTATACTAGGTTATGTTTTACACAGATGTCTTGAACAAACTGAGGAGATTATTTAATTCATCTAAAAAAAAAATCCACAATAATGTCAGTAAACATGAATTATAAACACCAATTTTTGAATCTAATTCCCTTTTCTCAATGGCCAGAATTTCTGCAGATATGAGCTCACACTTGTATCAAAAATTTCATCTTGGGCTAGTGTATGTGGAAAGGAAGACTCACTGTTCCCCAAAGACAAGGAAGTTAAAAGCCCCCATGTTCACAGAGCTGGTTACGCGGGGAGAATCTGCTCCCAGGCCAGACAATTTGCACACACCCCTAGTCAAGTCTTCAGAAGATTCACTGCCATACATGCTAGGGATGGACTATGGGCCTTCCCAACCACAAAACTAAGATATAAAGATGAAAGAGGCATGCAGACCAAAACTGATTTATCCTCCTGTGCATCTCAAATAAGGCACTGCTGACTCAGACTTGTGATTTTGTTATGGTCTTCTCTTCAAAGGAGAAGCTTTTATCCAGGGATGTCTGGGGGAGCTCCAGCGGACCTAGGAAACCCTTCAAAGACGATACCAAATTTCACACCTTGATGCATTTTCCTGGAGACCACAGCTTGTACCAAATTCTCAAAAGGCTCTACAACCCAAGAAAAGATTATTCATTTATTATTTGTAGTAACTTAAGAACATAAATGCCATCCTGAATCATACTTGGATATATCTCTGCCCAATCTCTCTCTGACAAGACTTAGGAACAATTTATGAGAAAAATTTACCACCAAAAAGTTATGGGTACATCACACAACCGATCACCCACGACTAACTGAATCTTTCCTGAATCTACTCGTTAACCTGTTAAAACTTCGTTTGGGGTAATAAGCTGCTGTTATCTTAAAGCTACCTCTTCTAGATCTCATGTGGGAGTGAGTCATTTTCACATTCCAGGACCTGACAAAGTTTACATCTGACTCCAGGGATACAGAACGTCCGACCTTGTAAAAAGAAGACTTGGATGCCAGGCACTCCATTAAGGACGTGCCACCTTCTTTACCCTCACAACAGTCCTGTCAAGTAGGTATTATCATTAGCTCCATTTCACAGTTTAAGAAACAGAGGCACAAGAGAAGAATTTGTCCAAGGGAAGTAGGAAGTTAAGGAGCTGGATTTTGAATCTAGGACATCTGACTCCAATGCTTTTATTAACTACCAACTCAATTTCTGGATATCCCCTCCAAGCTTAACAGACTATTTTTAAAATGCAGAGTCTTCACGATATTGCCTCAAAATGTTTAATTTCCCTTCAGTAAACCTTTGCTAACCCCATTAGGCATGTAGTAAGGTAAGAGGATTAGACTTGCATGCAGTAACTCAGTTACCAATGGTCTTAGAAAAATACACTACGAGAGTGGCTTTGTTCCTAATACATTTAATTTTTATTTTTTATTAAGCACTCCTTTGTCAAAATTATAAAAGCAAATATAACCACATTACTACTTAAATCAAATCAGAAACCTGGGTTAATCAAATAAAATCTTTTCATGGGGGAAAGCTGAGGAGAGGACCCTCGCTCCAC
The DNA here is from genome assembly GCF_024166365.1 of Elephas maximus indicus. Lineage (NCBI taxonomy): Eukaryota > Metazoa > Chordata > Mammalia > Proboscidea > Elephantidae > Elephas > Elephas maximus. Next base: position 13,735,964 of record NC_064828.1, on the reverse strand, counting down.
AGGCTTTTATGTTTTATCAGAGCTTTAAAAAGACAGGGGATGGGAAGTGAACTTGTGAGCATCCTTTTAAAAAGGATTATAAACTATTCTCTCTAGGCCCAATTTTCAAAAAGAAAGATCAAAGGGAAGAAAATTATTTGACTTCTTTTGATTATAATCTGATTAGGTATTTACAAATATTACTTGTGATAGTCACTCAACACGGTCATCTTTCAGCCAGCTTTGAGCATTAAGAACAACCACATAAACCAAAGATTCCATCAGCCTGAGACCAGAAGAACTAGATGGTGCCCACCTACCACCAATGACTGCCCTGATGAGAAATATAACTGAGAATCCCTGATGGAGCAGGAGAAAAGTGGGATGCAGATCTCAAATTCTAGTAAAAAGACCAGGCTTAGTGGTCTGACAGACTAGAAGGACCCCGGAGGTCATGGCTCCCAGGCCTACTATAAGCCCAAGACTGGAACCATCCCCAAAGTCAACTCTTCAGAAAGGAATTGGACCGGACTATAATACAGAGAATGATACTGGTGAGGAGTGAGCTTCTTGGCTCAAGTGGACACATGAGACTATGTGGGCAGCTCCTGTCTGGAGGGGAGATGAGAAGGCAGAGGGGGACAGAAGCTGGCTGAATGGACATGGGGAATACAGGGTGGAGAGGAGTGTGCTGTCTCATTAGGGGAAAAGCAACTAAGAGTACATAGCAAGGTGTATATAAAGTTTTGTATGACAGACTGACTTGATTTGTAAACTTTCACATAACGCACAATTAGGAAAAAAAAAGCAAGCTTTGGGGGGAGGAGAGGAAGCTAATTATAAAAACAATACATATTTATTGTAAAAATGTGGAAAATACAGAACCATAATGAAAAAAATAAAAAATTGTATCATTAATAGCAATTATTAACATTTTGGTGTACAGTTTCAATTTTAAAGTTTCCATTGAAATGTTTTCTTTTGTTTATATATTTTTTAATTATTCTCTCAGTATGTTCTAAATTCTCAAATACACTTACAGTTTTATCTCCAATAGAGGTAAGATTTGTTCCATTCTCCTTAGCCTTTCGGTATTTAAAACAAAAAAAGGAAAGAAAATTAATTCAGAACTTTTACTTTACTCTCAGAAATATGTAATAAGGAAAATAATTACCTCCTGTTTTTCTCCTAAAAGAGGCAGTCGATGTACAAAATCCCCAGAAAAGCTCTATAAAACAAACATAAAATTAAGGTTAATTAAAAAATGTATAATTTCAGAAACCCCAAAAAACCCATTGCCGTCAAGTCAATTCTGACTCATAGCATTCCTACAGGACAGGGTAGAACTGCCCCATAGGGTTTCCAAGGAGCACCTGGTGGATTCAAACTGATGACCTTTTGGTTAGCAGCCACAGCACTTAACCACTGTGCCACCAGGTTTCCATGGTCGGAAAAGAGGACTCCGTGTTTAGGGGACACTGATACGTCATTAAAGGCAATGGAGAAATGTGGGAAGAGATGAAGGTGATGGCTGGATAACATGAGGAATGTAAGTTAATGGCACTGAAGTGAACATGTGAAGACTGTTGAGATGGCAATTGTTTTGTCACATATATACTGACCACAATAAAAAATTAATATTCAAAAAAGTGTAACTTAAAATACAGAGAAATGGTTAAAACAAAACATAATACAGTAACAGTAAATATAACAATATGGCATTGACATACAAAAACATTCCCAATTAACTACAAACAAGTGAATAAACCCTTGCTGGGAACTAAAAAATAATACCAAACCCAACTGGGCACTCAATTTTTATATAAGTATTATAGGCATTTAGGAAAGACAAGCTCTTAGATAGAAGATAGATGCTGAGTACAGAGGGATCCTAGACAGTTCCCTCACATTTCACAGATGAGGAAAATGAGGCTTAAGGCTATAAAGCTTTGGTAGAAGAAACCGGATTTGAACCTAAGATGGCTTACTGCACATAACCGGTCCACTGCTCCTTCCACATCACACTCCATGCCTGTAAGCAAACTATACTAATTACCTTTCTTATCAGTTATCAGCAGAGCAAGCATTCTCCGTCCTGAGTAATTAGAGTGTGCAATTCAATTGTTGCACCAGACTGGAGGAGGAGAGGAACTTTATCAACAGGAGTATAGCCAGCACCCCGGAGCAGTTACAGCAGATCTAAAAGTAGTGAACCTTGGGCAACAGAAAACTTTCCATAATGAAATCTAAGAAAGGCCAACCAATGTAAGCCTGGAGGAGAAATCTAGAGAACCAACAGAAGACAGACAAACTAGTCAATCTCACATCATACCTAGCTTTTGCTTTCTACCATTCTTGCACCATTCTGAAGTTATTTTCTTTTCCCTCCAAGTCCATAAAATCTAAGCTCTGACAAGAACTTAGCCCTTACCAGACTGAGTCTAGCACAACTAGATGGTGCCCAGCTACCATCAATAGAGGATCCCAGACTAAGCTGGAGAAAAATGTAGAACAAAATTCTAACTCACAAACAAGGCTAGACTTATTGGTCTGGCAGAGACCACAGGAACCCCAAGAGTATGGTCCCCAGACACTCTTTTTGCTCAGTAATGAAGTCACTCCTGAGGTTCACCCTTCAGTCAAAGATTAGACAGGCCCATAAAACAAAATGAGACTATAGTGGCACACCAGCCCAGGGGTAAGGACTAGAAGGCAGCAGTGGACAGGAAAGGTGGTAACAGGGAACCTAAGGTTGAGAGGGGAAAAGTGTTGACATCGCATGGGGTTGGTAACCAATGGGACAAAACAGTATGTGTACTAATTGTTTAATGAAAAGCTAGTTTGTTCTGTAAAATTTCATCTAAGGTATGATCAAAAAAAAACCAAAGAACTTAACCCTTAAGAGTTCAATTATCAACTACTTCATCCACTTACTAATGATCAATTTTTAATTATAGCTTCCTTATTAAAAAAAAAAAAAAACTTTAATTCTAGTAACTAGACAGAAAACCTAGCTTTCAGTGAACTCTTTGCTTCTTACAAGCAATATGCTATATATTTATTCCTTTGCAATTTTTACATGCAGTAAGAACAAAACAATGGTTATAGTTACAACAAATATTTTCAATGCTATAAAATGTTTCTTTCAAAAAAATGGCATTATGGCTTCATATACTTTCACAAAAAATATTAATTGATATTAAATCCTTATTTCTAATAGAATTTCGTATCAGGAATCCCCCTTATATGACCACATATATCTGACCATTAAAATATACAATATAATTCATCTACTCCCTTTCCCTGAAAACAGGGTATAAAAGTTACCCTTGCATCAGTGATACTCTTTTGACTTCGGGTCTGTAGCAGCTAAACCTAAATATTCTGATTTTTTGTAGGACATACCAATTAGATGAGATGACAAAAGAATTAAAAATCCGTGTTTGCTTTTTACACACAAAGGAAACTACATCTTCCCTCCTATGAGGTAAATGAATACCTATGTGGCTGGTTATACACGTATTAGAAAATGCTTCTAACTTCTGCCAGTGGGAAATGAGGGGTGGGCAGATATGGCCAAAAATACAGACACTGCATTCTTCACCCCTCTGCTTCCCTCCAACCCCTTCCAGACACTACCTGTGTTTTAAAGAGTTCACTGCAGTTCTGGAACACTTTTGATGACGTTTGATATTTCCCCGATAAGCCTCTTTTTTCCTTAAGATTTTCCAAATATGTCTCTATTTCTTCTGTCTGAAAAACACAGAAAATACAAAGTATTTACCATTCACAAGCAAAAAAAATTCGCAAACAGGCTACTTAGACAATAACAAATAGACCACCTTTAGTATGAAATATAGGAGTCCCTGGGTGGCGCAAACGGTTTAGGCATTGGACTACTAGCCAAAAGGCTGGCAGTTCGGAGCCACTCGGAAGTAATTCTACTCTGCACACATGGGGTAGCCATGAGTTGAAATCAGCTTGACAGCAACTACCAACAACACTACAAACGTAATTTGTAATTTTAAAAATTAAAAGCATGAGATAAAGAATGCATCTAATAGTCTCCAAGATTCTAATAAAATTAGACTCTAAAGTGCAGAATTTTAGCCTCAGGCTCACAGAGGGTAGTTCTACTACCAATTCTGGGTAGGCGGAAAATTGTCAAAGTACAAAAGGTTTGTCACTTTAAAATACATTTACAAGAGCTAGCTGACCAAATGAACACTATCCACAAAAAGATATATTCTTGCTCATAATGTAAAACAGCACAACTGCTGATACTCTCAAAAAGCTCATCCATTTCTATGGTTCCAGTTCTGTAATTTTCCTCCCCTAAAAAGCTCATCCATTTCTATGGTTCCAGTCCTGTAATTTTCCTCCCCTAAAAAGCTCATCCATTTCTGTGGTTTTGTTCTGTAATTTTCCCCCCCTGCCTGCATCACTAATCCTGCCCTCTGTCTAAGCTCCAATCTCTGTCTCCTTGTTGTTTCCATACTTCCGCCCTGTGGCAATCTGACATCCTTTTTACATTCTTAGCTTGCACCGCTGAGACAGGATCTGCTAAGCTCGCGACCATTTTATCACAAATTCCGAATATACGAAGTTTGCATTGTAAATTCAATTAGCAATCAATGAACAGAAAAATATTTCAAACCATATTCTGGAGATGTCATCATTTCCCTCTAAATTCTTCAGTCCTTCCCTTCCTATCAATCCTATCTAATGTTACGTAACAAAAGCAAAAAACCAACCCGATACCACAGAAAAATAATATAAAATCTTAATACTAGGCAGAGGTTCAAAATGCTTAGGTTGTCAACTCTACAGATAGGGACTGGCCTAGACTGTAAGACAGACAATGATTTTGGTGAGGAGTGAAATTTGTGGCTCAAGTAGGCGACACATGAGACTACGCAGGGGACTCCTGTCTGGTGGCGAGACGAGAAGGCAGAGGGGGACAGGAGCTGGCTGAATGGACACGGGGAATACAGGGTGGAAAGGAGGAATGTGCTGTCTCATTAAGGGGAGAGTAGCTGGGAGTGCACAGTGGGGTGTGTATGGCTGTTTGTATGAGAGACTGACTTGATTTGTAAACTTTCACCTAAAGCACAATAAACAAATTAAAAAAAAAAATCACTTATGTTGTAAAAAACTGAGATGGTGGAGGGTGAGCATTTTTTAAAGACCAGTCAAATTATCTTTGGAAAGAAACCCCCAGAATAGAAGGGGAATCTTTAAAAAATAAAGAAATGATGCAAAAACAGGAGGCTGGGAACAGAATGGAAGAGGCCTGAAAAATCCATCTTTGAGCGATACTATTTTCAATGCTAAAGTGTAACGTAGTAGACATCAATTCTCAAAGCATGGTCCATGGACACTCGGAGGTCCCTGAGATCCTTTCTCGAGAGGTCAAAATTATCTCACAGTAAGATGTGATTTGCCTTGCACTGATGATGCAAAGGCAATGGTGGGTAAAAATGCTGCCCCTCATCAGGAACCAGGACTGTGACACCCATCTGTAGTCACTGTAGTCTTCATAGTCACAAATTCTCAATTTAAAAAAATGCCAATTTTACCTAAGAGCATCCTTGATGAAAATTCCATTAAAAAAAACTTGTTGCCATCAATTCTGACTCATAGCGACCCTACAGACAGAACAGAACTGCCTCAAAGGGTTTCCAAGGAGTAGCTGGTGAATTCAAACTGTTGACCTTTTGGTTAGTAGCCAAGCTCTTAACCATTGTGCTACCAGGGCTCCTCCTTGAAGAAGCAGTAAAAATTATTCATTACGATTAAATCTGGACACGCCTTTTTTAATATTCAGCATTTTTTCAGTTTTATTTTCTAACTCAGTAACCCACATAAACAATAGTTCTTTGGAGACCTCGATAATTTTTAAGAATGTTTAGGGGTTTTGATACCACAAAGCTTGAGAGCTGCTGATACAGGAGGTCCGGAAATTGGGAGGCATGGATTCTGATTTCAGCTCTGCCCCCCAGAGCTATATGACACTTTCTTCTCTATAAAATTAAGAGGTTAGGACCAGATGATTTCTAAGGTCTAAGAAAACTCTGTAATTCTATCATCATTACCTTAAAGTTGAAAATTTCATTGTAACAGTCAGCACTTTTCAGATACCAGGTTACATTCAAAGACAGATCACAAGGTTCTCCATCAACTATAAAAGAAGAAATGTTTGTAAATAAAAGATGATTCACAAACTAGGCACTTTTCCTGCCTCAAACTGAGAGACTCAAAAACCATTCCTTCTGCAAACGTAGGTAATAACATACTTAAAGAGAGCTGAATATTCTTCAGATAAAAGTTTTGTTGTTCATAGAAAGAAATAGCAGTTAAACAGTTTTTACGCTTAACTGATCTATTTTTATGCCTTAAAACCTCCATTTCTGATTCTGTACTGAAAAAAACCTGAAGTAACAAAGCACCCCTAAATTAAAGTGCATCCTCTATTACCATTTTGAGACATTTACTGAGCAGAGCACTTAAGTGTACAAAACTACACAACACTGTGTTACAACGAAGAGGGTACTGGGCGGACAAACCACGAGAGACCCTTAAAGAGCCACACTCCAGCTGGAGAAGCTGGGAGTAACAACATTAGGAATGTCACAAGGCAGTGCTCACATGGCTGATAAACAGGCGTGGAAATAATGTTTACCGAGGAAAAAAGTCATGTCGTGGACCTTGAAAGGTAGCAAGACTGGACAGGAAGAACAAGGAACAGAAAGCAAACCTGGCTGGCAAATATGCAGGAGCAAGAACAGCAAGGATAAAGAGTATTAGCTTTTTCAAAGCCTACCTTAAGAAAAGCCTCAAGGAACCTGCATGAAATCCTGGAACCCTCATATAATTCATGAAACATAGTTTAGAACACAATATTCTAGGTTGACAACCAACGTCACAAAACAGTAATATGTACTAACCGGTTAATGAGAAACTAGTTCCCCTATAAACCTTCATCTGAAGTACAAGAAAAAGAAAGAACACGATATTCTAGCACACAAAGGCCCTAGATTCTGTCTCTATGGCTACTTAGCTGTATCATCAGGGAAAGTCAGTATTCCCTTTTATCTCCACTTTCAACTACTGAAGGGAAAATACACTGGAGACTACCTACTTTATGCAAATGTGACAAAGTAAACATGACTGCACACAGGAACCTCCTTTCAGTTCCTAAGAAGAGGTATACCTGATGATAAACTTCCCCCTTCAGGGTTGCTGAGTCAGAATCAACTCGATGGCATTGGGTTATGGGTTTTCTTTAAATTGTTTCATAAAACTAGTAAATAACCAACACATTTTTACAAGACTCTTAAAATACATAAAAATCTCACATGTTGAACAGAATCAATAGAAATGGATAAATATGTATTGCAATCTTGCTATGAACTATTCCGAAAACCACCTACAGAGACCGAATAATCAAAAGCCAGTGAGAAAATGTTCCCTTAACGGGGGTCTGTAACGAAGCTTGGCTGCAAGCTTATTACTAATTCTGTTAAAGATAACATTTACAACTGTGAATCGATGGTTTTAAGTGACAATGAAAATGGCCCTGCCTATTCAAAGGAAAGGTCCCTGGCTAGTGCAAATGGTCTGCACTCAACTACTAACCTAAAGGTTGGCAGTTAGGACCCGTCCAGTGATGCCACTTGAGAAAAGCCTGGCAATCTGCTTCCAAAAAGATTACAACCAAGACAACTCTATGGTGCAGTTCTATTCTGTAACACATGGGGTTGCCATGAGTCAAAACTGACTTGATGGCAACTGGTCTTTTTGTTTACTCAATGAAAAGATACATACCATACCCAAAACACTATGAAATCAGAAACAACTAGCAAATACAAGAAAGTACAAAAATAACAAAGAGAAAGACCATGTAAACTTTAAGGAGCCTCAAATCCTCCAAAAAAATGAAAAGCTGACACTTCAAGATATGCAGCTTGTATAACTTAGAGAAACATTCATTGAATCAAAACACTGTACATAATAAGAGGATAGAATGAAAAACAGGTTTACCCGCCGAGCAGGCTAGTCCAAAAGACAAAATCCTGCTATCCCTGAAAGCTACCCATATCCAGTATACTGACATCATGAAAAAGACCAGTATGTCCGAGTAGATGTGATTTAAAACAAATCTGAGTCATTTCAGGAGATTACATTTTCACGGATGTAGTATGGTCTTTTTAGAAGTCCTACCTGCCCTCTTCACTCTCACTAGACTGTAAGCTTAATGAGAGGAGGGACCTTTTCAGTCACTTCCCTGGTGTCTAAACCAGTACCTGGCACACAGCAGATAATAATGACTACTATACGTGATTAAAAGAGTAAAATCATCCAGCTGTGACTCACAACTTTGTGCTTTTATGGAGAGAAGCACACAGGGACCGTTTGGATTTTTATCCCTGATGGTTAAGTAGACTGCCCATGACCATTCATTCTCTAAAACAAAAACAGTTTCTCAAATAAAAAAAAGCAGCTTTTCTTTAATATACAATGGGATAATTTAGACTCAAACACACTGGTTTCCCCTGGACAGAAGGGTTTTGTTCTACATAATCCCTCTTTCCTGATAATATCTTTGAGCTTCCTCTTCAACAGATCCAGGGGGTAAAGTACTTCTTTTGTAAATCAAAGACTTACTGAATATATTCATTCACAGCCAATGGCCTGACAAAGTTAGGTCATGTGTTCAGCAAACATCTGACAAGCAGACAAAAGTAAAACTGGGGACATCTCTATATTAAGAACAGCTTAAAAACCACGCAGGCAATCAACTCACATATTTAATTTAAAAAAAAATTTTTTTTCTTTTTTTTTTTAATTCAACTGAGATGTGACAGAGTGAATGACTATAAACATCAAAAAACAAGAAAAAACAAAGTTCACACAAGTATTCCGTAGACCATTCAGTGAAAGGATCTTAGTTATACCAAAAAAAAAAAAAAGTGATAAAATACACCCGGATTGTGCTGGACCATTAAATTCCAGAACTTAAAGTATGTTGACAGCAAAAAGGAATCTGACAAAACCCCACACTCTTTCATGATAAAAACACTCAACAAACTAAGAACAGAAGGGAAATTCCTCAATATGGTAAAGGGCATTTATTAAAAAAAAAAAAAAAACACGGTTAACATTATATTAAGGAGGCCTGGTGGGGCAACGGTTAAGGGATCGACTGATAACCAAAAGGTTGAGGGTCTGAATCCACCCAGCAGCTCCTGGCGATCTGTTCCTGAAAAGATTTCAGCCTAGGAAAACCCTACGGGGCCGTTCTCCTCTGGGACATGAGGTCAGTAAGAGTCAGAATCAACTCGGCAGCCGTTACCTTCATACTCAGTGGAGAAAGGCTGAGAGCTTTCCCCTTAGGGCCAGGAACAAGACAGAGATGCCACCCCCCCGGCCCCACCACTGCTGTTCAATATCACACTACAAGTCCTACACCCAGTGCTGTCAAGTCAATTCCGACTCATAGCGACCCTAGAAGTCCTAGGCAGAGCAATTTAGGCAGGAAAAAGATGTAAAAGGCATCCAAACCAGGAAGGAATAAACAAAACTATCTTTATTCGAAGAGGACATAATCCTACATAAAAAAATCCCAAAGAATCCCCAAGAAAGCTACTAGAGCTAATAAGTGAATTCAGCAAAGCTGCAGGGTTCAAAACCAACACACAAAAATCAGCTGGGTTTCTAAACACCAGCAATGAGCAGTCTAAAAAGGAAACTAAGAAAACAATTCCATTGTAACAGTATTTAAAAGAATAAAATACACAGGAATAAATTCAGCCAGGGAGGTGAAAAGCTTGTACACTGAAAACTATAAAACATTACTGAAAGAAATTAAAGAAGATCTAAATAAATGGAAAGACATTCTGAGTTCACGGATTATAAGATTTAAGTGTTAAGATGTCGATACTAATCAAAGTGAACTATAGATTTGATGTAATTACTATCAAAATTCCAAAAGTCTTCTTTGCAGAAATCAAAAAGCCAATCTCCAAATTTATATGGAATTGTAAGGGGTCCCAAACAGCCAAAGCAATCTTGAACAAGAAGGACAAAGTAGGAGAACTCACACTTCCAAATTTCAAAATATACTACATAAAGCTATAATCATCAAAACAGTCTAATCCTGGTATAGTAATAGACACGCTGGCCAACAGACTAGAACTGAAGAGTCCAGAAATAAATCTGTACACCTACGGCCAGCTGATTTTCCACAAGGATATTAAGTCCATCAACAGGGAAAGAATAGTCTCTTCAAAAAATGGTGTCAGGAAAACTGGATGTCCACGTGCAAACAAATGAAGTTAGACTCACATCTCATACCATATATGAAAATTAACTCAAAACAGATCAAAGACCCGTATGTCAGAATTAGAACTATAAAACTTAGGAAAAAAAAGGCGTAAGGGCAATGGTTCAAGACCCAGTGTCGACAATGGATTCGCGGATATGACACCAAAATCATAAGCAACAAAAGACAGAACAGAGAAATGGGATTTCCTCAAAATTAAAAACCTTTTTGTGCACCAAAGAACTTTATCAGCAAAGTGAAAAGACAACCTATAGACGGGAGAAATATTTGGGAACCATGTATCTGTTAAGATTTTAATATCTAGATTTAAGAAAAAAAACAACAAAAAGAAAAGCCAATCAAAAATGGGCAAAGGACTCGAACATTTAACCAAAGAAGATACACAAAAGGTCAGTCAAAAACCAAACCAAATCCACGGCCACCAAGTCGATTCCGACTCACAGCAACCCTGTAGGAAGAGCAGAATTGCCCCACGGGGTTTCCGAGGCTGTAAATCTTTGTGGAAGCGAATGCCACATCTTCCCCCCACAGACCAGCTGGGGAGTCCGAACCGCTGACAGTTTGGTTAGCAGCAGAGCACTTAACCACTGCACCACCAGGGCTCCTCCATTAGTCATTAGGGAAATGCAAATCAAAATCACAATAAGATACCACCTCACCCCCACTAGGATGGCTATTATCAGAAAAAAGGAAAATAACACGCGCTGGAGAGAATGTGAAGAAACTGGAACCCTCAACCACTGCTGCTGGGATTGTAAAATGGTGCAGCCACTATGGGAAAGTTTGGCAGTACCTCAAAAAGTTGAACATAAAGTTACTTTATGACCCAGAAATTCAATGTCTAGTTATATACCCAAAAGAACTGAAAGCAAGAATGTAAATACACAGTTGTACACCAATATTTATTACAGCACTATTCACAATAGCTAAAAGGTAGAAACAACCCAAGTGTCCATCAACACGTGAATGAATAAATAAAATGTGGTATATACACACAACAGAACATCATTCAACCAAAAAGAGAAAAGAAGTTCAGATACACACTGAAACATGCATGAACCTTGAAAACAGGATGCTGAGTGAAATGAGTCAGACACAAAAGGACGAATACTGCATGATCCTACTTATGTGAAATATCTACAATGGGCAAATGCATAGAGACCAAAGTTCATTCGTGGTTGCTTGATACACGTAGGAGGGGGTTGTGGGGAGGAGGTTATTGCTTAAGTGGTACAGAGTTTTTGTTAAGGGTGATGAAAAAATTTGGAAATGGATATTGGTGCTTGTTGAACAATATGGCAAATGTAGCCAATGTCACTGAATTATACACATAAAAATGGCTGAAATGTTTTGTTAATATGTTTCACAATTAAAATTTTAAAAATTAAAAAATATATATGCTGACAGTAGTCCATTAGATGCAGAAAACAAGTAATTTAGATGTTTAAAGATCCCTCAAGAACTTGAATAAAAACTTCATGAAATTCAAAAGCTCACATTTCAGGAAGATAGTGGTATTTCTGAAGAGGATTTTTCCAAAACTAAAATAATTCTTCCCCTGCAAAGACAGAAAAAGATAATTAGCATCAGCCATTTAACTCCCAAGACAGAATACAGCTGGTAGGAAAACCTAAATTTATAAAATATTCAAATTCGTTTTCTTAACAACAACAACAAAAAGACATCAATCAACAGCTCTCCTTTTGGTGAAATGCAACCATATCCAATAACCATATCCAATCTGCAGGACACTGCCCCTTGGTGCAGAGATATGATTTTTTCCCACAGGTAAGGACTTAAAATATAGGCTACCCAACTTAATTTAAATCTTTACAGGGGGGTACCTCTTAATCAGCTCATGCCCTTTACTCACTAATCACTGCCTAGAATAACCAATCATTTTTTCAAATGAAGTATTCTATGAGCAGATAGCCAGAGTTGCATGTTTAAGTCTCAAAAGACTTAACTATTAACCGTTTCAATAACAAAAAGTAAAAACCTAACACTGAAAACCTGATGAATGTCACCAGATGAGCAAAGCCTATAAAGCTTGTCAAATAAACGTACAATGAGATGTGGATATTTCAATCAGTGCACAGAGCAGAATGAAACAAAAAGGCCAACATGTTTTCGTAGGACTAATGTTTGTTGGAACCCTGGTGGCCCAGGGGTTAAGAGCTACAGCTGCTAACCAAAAGGTCAGCAGTTCAATTCCACCAGGCGCTCCTTGGAAACCGTATAGGGCAGTTCTACCCTGTCCTATAGGGTCACTAGGAGTCGGAATCGACTCGCAGGCAACGGGTTTTTAACGGGCAATGCTTTTCACAATTTCCTGCCTGCAATCTGGTTCTTGCCTATACCTCTATACCTACAACGGGACTACAGCTCTTATTCAAATGAAATTTAAAAAGGGAGAAGGGGACAAAGACAATCTAGCCAGTAAATTGTCTAAAATAAAGACAAGGCTTACCACATTAAATTTTAGAATGTTATTTCTTCCATTTTGACTCGTTCAAATACGTTCAAAAACATGTATAAGATGTCCATGCATCCGAATTACACAGGAGAGCTTAGAATAACCCTTTCAAAGCGTAAATGAGCTCAAACAATTTCGTACACAGGATTACCAGAAAAGAAAATGCCTACCTACGTATCCCTCTCCTCCAACCCGGAGTCAATGAAGTCTGCGAAACTTCAGCTGTCAGAAACCACTCTCCGACTACACTCTAAGTTTACATGTCCCAAGTCCGGCGGTGAGTTCTCTTTACTTTCCTGATAAGAAACCGCTCCACCACTCCCTCCCGCTCCTGAAGCGGCCCTGACATTGCGCCCATTCTACCCAAATAAGCGCCCTGCTTTCCGCTCCAGGGAAGTTGGTCCCTGTTGGCCAGCGACACAGATGGGAATCGCTTTGGAAAGCGGACTTTTGCAGAACCTTCCTGGACCCCTTAGGCCACCGTAGCCCCACCCCCTGTTCCTCTGTGTTCACTCACTACTGAAGTGAACACTCACCGACGGTATTGGAATGTGCCACTTGGATCGGTCGGCAGCAGCTACGGGTGTCGGTCCTACACCGAAAAATGACAATGGAGACAGCTGAGGCCCCAGAAGAAGAAGAATGACAGGCAACCCCTGAAGCCACGCAGCCGCCGCCATCTTCACAACCGTGGACTGTCTATCGAAAGCATTTCACCTTCTTCCGGTCCGTCCTCCCTCTTCCGGCTCTGCTCTGGGGGCGGGACCATCCGGGCTCTCGAAACCTCGCGGGGTTTGTTTGTTTTGCAATCCGGTGGCTCCTCCCCCGGAGAGTCGTCACTGCTCCGCGTGAGCGCGTGCTCTCCTGCCGTAACGTGGTCACCTCGGAGTGTTAGGTTGCTCTCTGAAAGCCACGCGCGCTGCTCTCCTCTGTCAGCCCCTAAAGGGCGTGGGGGCCAGGCAGGCACACTGTGCAGCGTTTGGCTCCGCCCTGGCGCTCGCCGCAGCCCCTGCTCCCCTCGAGACGCCCGGGGCAGGGGTCTGGGAGAGCCCTAAGTCTGGCTGCCTGAGTGGCGTCGGGAAGTGAGCTTCAGAAGTCTTTAAGCAAAGGCCGAAATTTGGCAGGGGTGGAGTATAAGCGATTCCTGCACTGATAGGTGTAATACATGATCTTTAAAAGCCCCTTCTAGACCTGAAAAGTACGGGAGAGCTTAGCCGGAGAGCATCAGACCCGGCCGGCACAACCTCGGTGGAAACGAAAACCCGGGAGGGAGCCTTTTTCCTCCCTCTGTGGCATTGCCGCTGTAGGGAAAGCTGCGGAAGCTTCTTCTACTCTCCGCCACTCCTAGTTCTCACGCTCGATTTCTATCCGCTGGGGCGCACTGCGCCCACGCCCCCTCGGCTGCAAAGACGGGTTGGGTTCTGAGACAACGTGATGATAGCACGCTTCCTCATCAGATGCACATAAAAAAAAAAAAAAATCGCCACATAAATCCCTGTAGAAAGGTTAGTTCGGGCCTCTAAGCCTCAAGAGTAGAGGCAAGATTCGTCTCCTTGAGGACCTGGAGGGCGATTCCATTTCCAGAAACTTGCCGGTGGTGAAGTATATATATCGGTTGCAATTTAAAAAGACGGCCAGTTGGCGCTTTAAGGAGATCGCGTTGACCTGAGAACAGGGAGCCAGGTATCGGAGCTACTGGGGAGCCATGGAAGCAACCGAGAAAGAGGAAATCAGGTAACAGCCCAGTGCTGCTGCAGGGAGCGGCTTCAGAGCCCACGGAGGCAGGGGACACAGTACCTGAAAGCAGCAGCCTGGGTTTGAAGGTTTTACTGGGTCCACTTCTTTGCATGTTTTGTGTTTGCGCCGTTAATCTTTGTCGTTTTTTTCTTTTCCAGTTCCCTACGGATTTAGTTGATTATTCATAGCTAGCCACTCATAAAACATTTTCAGGAGTGTTAAATAACATAGCGGTAGGAGAAATGTGATCCCATCTCTAACATGTGAATTCCAAGCTTCTTGTTTTCCGGGTTCAGCACTACCCACCTTTTCCTACATCCTGCCAGAGCGCATTCTTCAAACCCAGAAACACGAGACTGCAAGTTTCTTTAACTTTTGCACACTTGATTAAAAGGGACAGTGACATAGCTTAAGTCCAGTAAAGGTCTTGATTATTTCCATGATAAAGAATGTTTTAACGTGGCCAAAAGTGTCGGCTCGTTTTCATAATATTTAAGATTTGGGTTCAATTATAGCTTTTCTACATAGTCATGGACATGCTGGATTCAGGTGTATTCAGCCACATCTCTGTATGAAAGCCATTTTTTTTTTAAGTTGCATATAGTTGTTAAATCAGATGAAGGCTAGACACATAAACTCAAGTAGCAATATACATACATCTTACATTTTATTCCAGAAGCCGCTCTTCTAGAAGCTTGGCTTTAAAAAAACCTTGGTCCCTATTTTGACAGTATCATCTTAAAAAGCAAAAGGTTTTCCTTTCACATCTGTTCCTATTATTCCAGCACCGGGAACATACATACCACTGTAACAGCGTTTGTCAGGCTCTCTCTCACAGAGAGCATGGGCACAGCTCTTTATGTCTCCCGGAGAGCCCAGAACTCAGTAAGAATATTCTCAAAAAAACTTTTTTTTTTTAAGTAAATAATTAGGGGGATTTGTTGTTGTTGTTTTTTTTTTTTTACAACTTCAGATTTTAGTTTTACTTTTGAAGTCAAAAAGCCTTTAGTCTTTATTTTTAAAAGAAGCCTTCATTAAGTTGTAATTTTTTTAACCAAATTCACAAGATACAGTCTGTGGTCTTTTTCTGTTGCTTTCAGGGTTTTTTTTTTTTGTTTTTTTTTTCAGGGTAATCCCAGAACTTGGTGTTTGTTGTTTCCCTTGTGTGATTTATAAGAGGGTACTGTCAAGCAGCACACATGCTATCCTGTTAACGTTGTGGCTGCTACACAATTTTGCGTTGCAGAATAGACTCCAAAGGTTTATTTTCCATGTTTATACTTAAAGAAAGTGCAAAAATTGAAAAATAAGTTTCTTAAAGTATCTTTTTATTTAGTGTTGAAGATGAAGCTGTGGATAAAAACATTTTCAAAGAGTGCAGCAATATTGCTTTCTACAGGTAAGGAAAGAAAACATATTACCTAGATCAGAATGTTTCTGGCAGTATTTGAAAACTGAAACTTAGTAAACTTATGAGAACTAATAGGCTTTCTAAGGAGAAGGGAAATGAGGAAATTTAATGATGAAAGCATTCATCAGAAATGGGACTTTCACTTTTAATTTCATATACTTCTGTATCATTTCAATTTTTCGATGAACAGGTATTTTATTTTAAAAGCCAAAATATTTTTAAATTTTATGTTTTTGAATAGGCGATACTTTTACATGGTTCAAAAATGAAATAATATGAAACGTTGATTCCGACTCAGAGGGACCCTATAGGACAGAGTAGAATTGCCTCATAGAGTTTCCAAGGAGCACCCGGTGGATTTGAAGTGCCAGCCTTTTGGTTAGCAGCTGTAGTTCTTAACTACTACGCCACCAGGGTTTCTATAAAAAGATATAGTACATTGATAAATGTTATTCCCGCCCCGTCCCATTTCACCCCATTCCGTATTTTGTCACTCTAAGTAACCAGATTTATTAGCTTCTTATTTATCCTTACAGTTTCTTTTTTGTAAAAATATATTTTTGTATCTCCCACTTTTTTATATCAAGTAGCTTTCTATATATACAGTTGTGTACCTCTTTTTTTTTCTTCTACATAATTTACCTTGAAGACCCCTATATACAAGTACATGGAGAGCGTCCGTCCTCCTCCCTTTTCACAACTGTGTGGTATTCCATTGAGTAGATGTACTGTAATTTACTCAGTCCCTCCCCTGTTGCTAGACCCTTGGGTTGTTTTCATTCTTTTGCACCGCCATAACAAAGATCTATGAATACGTCGTTGCCGACACATGCAGGTGCATCTACAGGACAGATTTCCAGGAGTGGGAGTACTGGGCCAAAGAATAACTGCATTTGAATTATTTCTTCAATGTTACTGGACTTTTTTCCATAGGAATTGTACTATTTTGTACTCTGTCACCACTGTATGACTGCCTGTTTCCTGAGAGCCTCACAATATTTTTTTTTTAATATGTGTATATTTTAAAGTACTTTTATACCATCTGGAAAACTAAAATCATCGAAAATTGGGTTATGTATTATAACTTTCTAATTTATTCACTCTGCTGTGGAAGAAGAAAATCGTATTTTAATTCTGAACAGGTGCCTTAGAGGGAACTCTGTAGTGAATGCCTGGTCACCTTGTTAAGCCACTAGATTATATTGGATTTCTGCTAGAATATATTGAGTTTCTGTTAGTGCTCAAAAGAAGGAGGAATGTTAACAAGCCATAAATGTCATCTATGAAAATTGCCCCACCTTGTCGATAGACAAAATGTCATCCTAGAGCAGTGTTACGTGGAATAATTTCGTTAGTACTTCCTTATTAGTACTAACTTTATTTTTGGAAAACCCACAGCTGTGGAGTCAATTCTGACTCATAGTGACCCTATAGGACAGAGTTGAACTGTCCCATAGGGTTTCCGAAGGCTTTTTATATCTTTATGAAGCAGACCGCCACATCTTTCTCCTGCAGAGCCGCTCGTGGGTTCCAACCGTTGACCTTCTGGTTAACAGCTGAGAGCTTTAACCACTGAGCAACCAGGGCTTCTACTCTAAAAATACTCCTATTAATACTTTATTAGAGTACTAGTAATGTCTGGCGGTGGTGGTTCAGTGGTAGAATTCTCCCCTTCCATGTAGGAGACCAGGGTTCAATTCCCGACCAATGCACCTCAAGCCCAGCCACCTCTTGTCTGTCAGTGGAGATTTGTATGTTGCTGTGATGCTGCCCAGGTTTCAACAGACTGACAGACTAGGAAGAAAGGCCTGGCGGTATACTTCAAAAAAATCAGCCAGTGAAAATCCTATGGATCTCAACGGTCCAATCCCATTGTGCATGGGGTTACTCTGAGTCCGGAGTGACTCAGCGGCAGCTGACAACAACAATAATGTCCGTGCCCAACTCACTTATTATTATGTTCAATTTTAATGTGAGTTCCACATGATAATACAGTCTTTTTGGATGCTGACAGTGGCAAATCTCAAGAGTCTGTACACTCCATACCTCTAGGCGTCAGAAACAATGGCTCTCCAAGAAGTCCCCCTATCGGGCATCGCTAGACTCAGTCACAACAGGCAAAGACAGCACCAGCTTCCAAATCATCGATGAAGCAACTAAGGTGAGATGCGAGTGCTTTCTACAGATAATTATCTGTTCCTGTATTAATTTGGGTTGAAGTAAATTTGCACAAAAGTTAACAGAAGCTATGTATAGTTCAAAAATAAATCTTGTTAGAGAAGGAACATCTCTTCTATATCTACAGTGATACGACTTTAAGAATAATGTGAATATCAGCGTATAGATTGCCTGTGTATCAGACGCTTTCCTAGATGCTTCGCAAGTGTCATTTCCTTTAAATTAGTCTTCATAGTACACCGAAGGGGTGCATTGTATTAGCCCCAGTTTTCAAATGAGGAAAATGAAGTCTTTAAAGTCGCTTGGCCAGAGTCACACAGCTAGTAGCCAGGATTTTCTCCTCCGTCTGTCAGACTCTGTCAAACACTCATGCTCTTTCTGGCACTACTAATATACAGTTGAACATGCAGCCTGAGCAAAGGAGAGGTTGAGTTAATGTCTAAACCTCAAAATGTGACTGGGGCACGGAAGTAGGAGACAAGCCAAGGTACTGCGCAGCTGAAAATCTAAGTCACAAATGTTTCATCTCCTGAGCTGCTTGACCAGCAGGTCACCATAGTTGTTACCTGTTGAAAGGATTAAGTAATTTTTCTCACCTGTCAAGTCGTCACACTGCTTCACATGTGCCATACAGATGGGTCAGTCGTAGAAGTGCTGTGGGCTGGGCTAGGAGGTGTGACTGTGCATAGGTACCTTATGCTTTCAACTTGACCCATACCTCTGAACCCTCCCTCATCTTCTAAAGGCATCCTACGCTTCTAAGGCCTCTCAGACCAATCTGAATTAACCGGTAATTCAGGTTCCTGAAAGACATAGTTAAAGCCATGCTGCCTGGGTCTTCCGATGGTGGATAGCAGCTGCAGGAGCTGTCTAACAAATCTCAGTGCTGGGAAGCAGACTGCGAAGCGGTCCCCACTTCCACTGCAGAGCTTGGAGAGATCCCCTTGTGACTACCACTGCCATAACTCCCGCCCTGTATCTTTGTACAGAGGAGACTCATCAGAGAGGACAGGATGAAAACTCTCCCCCTCCCCAACTACAAAAACTAACTGCCCCACAACATCTTGGGGTTCTCTGTATTTGCACCGTCTTTAGTTTAGCAAGGTCCCACTTTTATTCCAAAACACAAGGAGCAACTGCAAAATGAGGAAGCACTCTTGTTTACAAAGTTTTAGAAATTTTAGCTGTTTAGTAGACATTGCATCCTCTACTATAGCTTTCTTTCCCAAGTTCAAAATAGTGGCCAAAATAGTTCATCAAAGTTCTGTGTTTTCTATCCCCATTCTCTGTCCCCATCTTCTGATAACTTAAGGGCAACAGTACACTTAGTTTATCTCTCTTAGCTACATAGATGGAATGGTTAGCCTTTCTGAAAAATCTGGTGCCACAGCTTTTCATACCACCCGTATTTCTGGAGGAGTTTTCCCCTTTGCTTGGCATCTTTGATTCCTGTGAGTTCTCAGGTCATGGCATACTCAGAGTCATAGGTCCTCCACTGCTGACCCAGCTCTTACTACACATCCTTTTGTAGCCTAGTGTGATAGCTCTTCATGGGAAAAAATGGGGCGGCACTAATTTCTTTACTGGAGATCCACCTGCTGTCTTTGATGCATAAGCATATTGATTAACAGCCTTATACCCAGCCAGACGTTTCTACTGAGAGTCAACCAAGGCAACTGCCTCCAGGAAAGGCAGCAAGTCCACCATAGGCCTTCCAGAAGTCATTCGGGCTGCCACCAGATGTCAGGGACCTCTTGTCTCGTCTCATTTTCCTAGTCCATTGTGCCTAACCCCAGAGAGCTGTAGTTGTCTCATGGTCAGGGCAAGAACATGAGCACCTCTTTCCATCCTTGTGGAGACGCAGTATGTTAAGGACTTGAACAATCTGCTGCCGTGAGGATATAGGCTGAGGAAGTAAATGCAGAAGCCCCTTGAATGCCAGGGGTGGGCCAAATTGAAGTTCTCGGTGCAGCTTGGTACCAGTGCAGTTAGTGGAGGACCCCCACAACCACGTGGCCTTTTGTAATACTCTAGACGAGGACAGTGAACGCCGTGCAGGTCAGATACCAGAGCCAGAGCCCAGCAGATCTGGATGCCGGCAAAGGAGCAGAAGCCACAGTCCAGGAGGACTCACAGGATCTCAACACAAGATCTTCAACTCAGAAGAGAGCTAAGGAGCCTGACAAACAAGGGCCGGTTACCCAGGATGTCAGCAACATAGCTCCCAAGGCTGCGAACCTTGAGGACTCCTCAGAACAGACTCCCGGGTTCAGGTAATAGAAATATCAGGGTCTGTAACTCTCATCTCAGGCAAATGCATGCAAATATGTATGTTTTGGGAGGTCACCTTGAAATACTGGGCTGAACCCCATCTTGATGTTCTCCTTGTCCCTTGGAGTTGCGATGACTGTTGGGACTTAACATTGCATGACCTCTGCCAGATCACCACTGCCAGCCTCATAGGGACAATGCAGCTCCAGACACTAACCTCCGAAGTTGTCTGGCCCTGGGGCCGCTCACTGCATGGTCAGGGAGCCTCTGTGATAGCCCGCTTCTGGGACGAGATGGGTGTTCCAAGAGAGTTTTCACATCAGGATATGGTACAAGTGTGGTCAGAGTTTTCAAACAAGCCACATACATCCACCTATTCAGAACGATGGCATTTTAACTCAGGTTCAGAGGGAGCCCAGAGCCTAAGAGGATCATATTCAGCTCATGGTTGTCGTTCTCAGATTTCACTGAGGAGGCAGATTCAGCCAAACTTAGCCCTCCTAAGTGCCTGCCTACCCGCCCCCACACCAGTAAAACCCTTAAAGCAGTAACTTTGGAATTGTCAAGATCCGTTGAAGTCCTTCCTCCCTATCTTCTCCCCTACACTTGCCCCTTAATATGCAACCAGGAAACAGAACCAAGCTTCATTTAACTTGATGTTCCTGAAGTGCTGACCTTGTGTTCTCATCAGTTCAGAACAACTGAGCTTTAAAGAAAAGCTGGGTGCAGATTCAGATGCCCGCGTTTTCTCACGTAAGAGTCACAATATAGTATTGTGCCTGTCCCTGATGACGGAATAATCAGGTAGAAATTTGATAAAGAAGCTTCCAGAAGAAAGTCCAAAAAGACAAAGAATGATCAAAACAGTATCGACTGCTGTTTCAGAACTGGCTTTTTCTACTATTGTCAGTTTTACCTTCAGTGAAAATTTGACCTGGCTTGAGGAGCAAAGAAGATCCAGCCTTGTGACAGCAGAGCAGGGAACTTTGTGGTACCTTCTGAGTCTGGCTAAAAAGCAGTGCTGGCAAGGCTACCTGGAATAGACCTTTGTCTTCAACCTACCTTATATTGCTGATTTTGGCAGTTTCTCATGACATGGCTGACCGTTTACCGTATTTCCTTTCCTTTTGCAAGTTTTCACCAGAGACAACAGTGCTAGCACTTTCTCCAGGGATGCAGGGATATCTCTGAGCACCTCTGTGAAGTTACGCCTTGCTGCTTCATCGAAGCAGCCACCTCATCAGCAGATGGGGCACAACTACCACGTGGTAGCCTGTTCTGTTTCTGCTGAAACGGCCAGGAACAGGCCGCTAACATGGGAAATGGCCAAGCAGTCGGAAGCACCTCTGGACAGGCTACTTGTCCTTGGGGAACAGGTGAATGCCCAGCTCTACGTTATCTCTAGAGACAGTGGTTACAATAAACCAACTAGCTGCAGCTGTGGAAGGAGCAGCCAGTGCCCTGCAGCAATTTAATGAACTTTTTGACCATTCTCTGAGCCCTGGGAGGTCTTGATAGACAGCTGAGAGAGCTGGTAGCTCACACCTCTAGGCCTTTTAGGTTATCTGTTCCTTATACTGTAGTGGTGAGACCAGGAGTGGTGCTAGAGGAAAAGCAAGTTCTACCCATCAAGGAGGAGATGATGGAGTCATGACTTCCTCTTCAACACCGACTGCCGTTTAAATACGTGTTCTAGGGCTGTCCATGAACCCTGTTACAGTCTCTGCTAGCTGTGGCTCCCAGCTTAGGGTGAATAAAAAGTTTTGTTTTAATACAATTGTCGTCAGTCGTCTTCTTAAAAACATGTAGACAAAGCTGTCTCTACTACCATGATTTTCACAACCTGTCTGGTATTTTTGCCCATGTAGCCATAAAAAAACTAGACTTACGGATGACAACCTACCAGGTTAATTGTTTTCCTTGAGTATGGAAGAGATGATGTAGGAAAAGGGAATCAGTACTGTTTTCCAGATTGCAGGAGGTAGACCTCTGATAAAGGTTTGTGAAAAACCAGTAGAAACTTGTAGTACTAAAAGGAACCTCCAAAATGTTTTCCTTTCTCTGAAGATTTATCTCATCTTCTCTGTGGGTGGACATCTACACATCTTCAGTATTTCTAAGGGGACAAAACCTATGCTGTCAGATACCAGTCCCTTTAAAATGTCTAGTTATGTTTGCTCACTTGCTTTAATGTCAGTCCATCTTGTGGCAGTTTGAGTATAAATGCTGCTGTTAGCTAAGCATTAATACCAAATTTCATTTTAAGCAATCCAACTTCTGTCACACATCTTAACGGATTTTTTTTTCATTGTCATTGCCATTCATAACTAATAGGAAGAGATTCAGTAATTGGTTAGTATTTTATTTTGGATCCCTAGAGAAGAAGGAGCCCAGGTGACACAGTGGTTAAGAGCTCAGACTGCTAACCAAAAGGTTGGTAGTTCGAATCCACCAACTGTTCTTTGGAAACCCTGGGGCAGTTCTACTCTGTCATGTAGGATTCCTGTGAGTCAGACTTGACTCACTGGGTTTGGCTTGGGTTAGAGAAGAAAAACAGGAATATCTAGAAATTCTTACATGTGTTAGAAGGAAGAATGTAACATTTGTATCCAGACTTCCTGAAAGAGCAAAGTTTTGGTGGATGGATTGGGTGAAGACTGGCAAATTAAGAAGCCCCAGCGAAGTGGTTTTTAAACCACTTGTCCACAGAGACCTGGGGTTTCCATGAAGGTGCCTCAGGACTCAATGCAGAGAAAGGGAGGATTCAGTGATAAGGTCTCTGAGCCACTCCTTACTGCCTTCAACCCAAGTAGCTGTAGTTACCGAATTTCTTGGGTTTTGTTTGCTTGTTTTTATTTCCATTTTCCTTGGGGAAAGAGTGTCTCCTGCTTAAAAAACAAAATTTTTAAGCTGATAGAAAAAAACAAGTTGAGCCAGATCAAAGGAGTAAATGCATACTAAGGTCTAAGAAAATCATGTACCTGGAACATGAAAGATAATGATGATAGTAAGAGAGAGGAATACATCTGGGTATTGACCTTGAAAAGGGTCACCTATTGGAAAAAAATGTGCTTGCTAAGTTAAACAGTTAAATCAAAATGGAGCTTTGATTACATAAGGTCATAATGGTAGAAGCGGGTTATTGCTGTCTTATGTAATTAGGATTTTTTCCTGGGCTGCAAGTTCAAGAAGAAAACATGTAAATTGACCTTTGCTGCAAAGGGGGAAAAAGCTATTTTAAAAACAAAGCTATTTATAAAGAATGTCTGCCTTGAGCACTGTGCTGTTTTAAGATCTGCCTATCTAGAATCAAATTGACACAGCAATTGGAAAGATTAGATAGGAACCTTAGGGGACTGGGTTTATGTTAACGGAGGAGGAACAACTCAGAAAAGGAGGGAGAGAATGGTTGCACAACATAAAGAATGTAATCAACGTCACTGAATTATACATGTAGAAGTTTTGAATTGGTGTATATTCTGCTCTGTATTCTCAACAACAACAAAACTAAGATTTGTTTGTTTTTTTTTAAAGCTATTTTACTAAAAATGGTAGAATCTCTGGGGCAATTTGTTAATAAATTGGCAGACAACCTGTGTGCCCTCTCCTTAGAATGCTCTTGCCCATTTTCCCTACCCAGAATCCTGCTAATTCCTTAAACAGCCCTGCTCAAGTCCCTCTTCCTCCAGACAGATATCCCAGAACTGCTCACCTTATAGTCACCCTTCACTCTCCCCTTCCTTGTTCTCTCACAGCACTGTCCTTGTCCTTTTGATCTCAGAATTACCATATCTGTTTCATCACCTCCAAACTGCTATTTCCCTAAGGGTTTTGTCATCTTCTTCATAGCATATTGCAGTATTGGATGCCCAGTGAATGCTAATTTCATTGGATTTGAGAGAGCAATGCAAATATATATCTACCTTAAGAGGGAATATATAATCTAACAAGATTTTGGCTTTATCTGGACATTTTCAAGTGTCGTACTAGAATTCTGATGACCCACTTGATGTAATGCAAATATACAAAAGAACATTGAGCATGAGAGCAGTAATTGCAGTATGACCACTACTGTAACGTAACCCTTCTTAGAGTGTCTATAAAAGCACCCACAGCCACAGCACTCCGTACCTGGTCGTTCTTCAGTATCGTCTCTCTGTTTAAGTGCCCTGGCTGGCTCTCCTATATTCCCATGAGCCAAAGTTCTAGCAACTTATTTTGGGGGTTGGCTTGATGTTCTCCATGCTTCCTACCTCTTCCTCATATCACACTGTACCTGTTCTACACTAGGTCACAAAGCCTGCCCAGCTTAACAGACATTACAGTAACAATACACGTATCCAATTGTAACCAAAATGTGTGGTTAGTTCTGGGTCACTTAATGAAGGATTTGCAGTTAACCAGTGTGGCACTGGCATGGCCTGCCAATTTGAAAACTATTGTCTTAAAATATTTCTCTAACCTAGATGCCTTGTTTTATAACCTGAATCTAGCCATTTTTAGTCATCTGGGCTTTTTTGTTGTTTTTCTATGTTTTATTTTTCCAGTTATATATATTTTTTTCATAGTTCTGTGCTAACCAAACAATCAGCAGTTCAAATCCACCAGCCACTCCTTGGAAACGCTATGGGACACTCTGTCCTACAGGATTGCTGTGACTCAGAATTGACTCAGCGGCAACGGGTTTGGTTTATTTATTTACCCATTGTAGTCAGAATTTTACTTAAATTCCCCAGCCTCTTGGGAAAGCAGTTCTTGACTAGTTCCTAGGCCTTATTCACTTGATTTTAGGGCAGCAACCCTGTTCCATTTACCACTAGAGAACCCCAATGGTCACCATTTTACTCTCTGTTCTGTTCTGCGGCTTGTTACGCTGCATCTTTCTTTCTACTGGGATCCAGTTACTCTGGTTTTAACATCCAAACTCTTATTCTAACTACATAATTATCATGGTTTTATATAGACTTTTTTCCATGAAAATATAATAAAAGGTTTATAGTTTGTCATAGATATGGTGGCCTTATATCCTCATTTTCCAGGGGCCGTTTCACTTTATGCCTGTTGTCTAGTGTAATTATTAACAGGGACCCCTTTCACTCCTTAAAGGTCCTGGTTTGGACAATAAATTCATGTTTACCCTAACCATAGAACACGTAGGTGTTTCTTGTCAGGTATAGCCAAACAGGTTGGGGAGCTTTTTCCTTGCCATTTTCTCCAATTTGCTTGGCCTATAATAATTTAAATACTTTTCTAATTACTGTAGTTTGGCTGTGTAGAGTTGACCATCGCTGAGGTAATGCATTGAAATGAATCTCATGTGTCTCTTCCCAGATTCCCCTCCTGGCTGAAGTTTATGGTCTGGAGGGAAACATTTTCAGACTTAAGATCAATGAAGAGTCTCCCCTGAAGCCCAGGTATGAAGTTCCCAGTGTCCTCACAAGCAAGCCAAGCTTTGTAAGGTAAGCTTCTGAACGAAGCATCTTAGATGCACCCTCAGTGTGTCCTTTTATAATGCCTTGAGTAGTAAATTTTGTCTGTGCTCATATGTGGTCTGTTCAAAGCTGTAATCATTTGGAGAATTAGTGTTCAGTTATGTAAGCATCAGTTAATTCATTTTCTATGTTGTGCATTCTGTTTTCTCTTCATCCACCATTTGACTCATCAGAATTTTGGCCTCTGCTCTCCTTCTCCCAAAGAATACAGCTTATCGGCCAGGCTGTAGGAGCAAGTAGAAGGAGAGCTACTTAATTTACTCACTCAAATTAGCACAGGGCTCCAGAGACCTAATAATATAGCCAGATTCCCGTGCTTGCAGTAATTTATACAGTTGGATTGACTCACTTTTAATTATGGGTGGTCTCAGAAGTCTAATACATGTGATTTTACTTAGAGTCAGAGACAATAATGAGTATCTTGGTGAAAGTAAAATTTTTGGGGCTAAAGCATTTTTCAAATACTGCAAAATCTTCAGCATTTCTCACCACCTTTTCAATGATATTTCAAACCAGTTTTGCCTGTTGATTTCTGTTATTTTTTCATATTATTTCACTAAGGGGATATGAGACTATGCCAGATGCTTTAATTTTCGCTACATAATTATCATGGTTTTATATAGATTTTTTCCATGAAAATATAATAAAAGGTTAATAGATTATGAGAAGTTAATTCAGTTTGTTAGAACAATCACAGATTTAAAATGTGTCTGTTCACTGAGCTGCTAGTGTATGCTAATAAACTTAGGAAACAGAGGAATCAAAAAGAAATTTTTCTCAACTCAAGAAAAAGACTAACAACACAGTTAAAATATGGGCCAGAAACTTGAATAGACATTTTACCAAAGAAGATATTCAGATATTCAGCTGCATTGTAAACATAAAAACGGTTGAAATGGCATACGTTTTGTTATATATATATTTTACCCCAATAAAAAAAAAGCAAGAACAACAGTATTCTCAAGGCTTTTGCAGATTGGCAAATGAGATCAAGGCATGTACATAACCACTTGGCCACTGTCATAGTTTGAATTGTGTCCCCCCAAAATATGTGTCAATTTGGCTAGGCCATGATTCCCAGTATTACGTGGTTGTCCTGCATATTGTGATCTAATGAAATTTTCCTATGTGTTGTAAATCCTAACCTCTGATGTTTATGAAACAGGATTAGAGGCAGTTATGTTAATGAGGCAGGACATAATAGCTACAGGATTAGGTCATATCTCAAGTCAATCTCTTTTGAGATCTAATAGAGAGAAGCAGGCAGAGAAAAGAGGGACCTCATTACCACCACGCAAGAAGAGCCAGGAGCAGAGTGGGTTTTTTGGACCCAGAGTCTTTGTGCTGAGAAGCTCCTAAAACAATGGAAGATTGGTGACAAGGACCTTCTCCCAGAGCTGACAGAGAAAGCCTTCCCCTGGCACTGGCACCCTAAATTTGGACTTCTAACCTCCTAAACTGTGAGGGAATAAATTTGTTTGTTAAAGCCGTCCACTTGTGGTGTTTCTGTTACAGCAGCACCAGATAACTGCGGCAGATTTTGGGACTAGAAGTGGAATGCTGCTCTAACAGGTACCTAAAATGTAGAAGCAGTTTTGAAACTGAATGGGTAGAGGCTGGAAGAGTTTTAAGATGCCTAATAGTAGGGATTCCTGGTGGCATAGTGGTTAAGTGCTACGGCCGCTAACCAAAGGATCAGCAGTTTGAATCCGATTTGGTTTGGTTGGTAATAGTAAAAGCCTAGATTGCCTTGAAGAGAGTGTTGGTGGAATTATGGACATCAAAGGCAATTCTGTTGAGGGCTCAGAAGGAAGTGAGGAGAGCTTTAACACCAGAGATGGTGCAAATGTTGAGAAGTAGCAGCAGAGAAACAACAGCAGCAGAACCGGGAGACCAGCACAAGACGGTGCAGGAGCCGACCCATGGAGCAAGAGAGAACTGAATGCCTTTGGCAGGAGGCTTCCTGGCAGAGTGGGGCCCCTCCAGGCACTTATCAGTGGAGCTAGGCTTCCCAACCCGTGGAGCAAGAGAGCTGAGTGCCTTAGGGCAGGAGGCTTCTTGGCAAAATGGGATGCCTCTGGGCACTTATAAAAACCAAAAAAACCCGAACCCATTGCTGTCAAGTTGATCCTGACTCATAGTGACCCAGTAGGACAGATTAGAGCTGTCCCATTGGGTTTCCAAAGAGCAGCTGGTGAATTTGAACTGCTGACATTTTTGGTTAGCAGCTGAACTCTTAACCACTGCACCACCAAGTCTCCTATGGGCACTTATAGACAGAGCTAAAGTGCTTAGTAACGCCTGCCTGAGCAGAGCAGACACCGGGCCAGACCAAGGGGCCTGAGGGGCCAAGAGGCCAAAGAACCAGGAAGCAGAAGCTGAAGAGACAAGGAGCACAGGAAGGAGAGCTGCTTCGGTCTCAAAGGGTAGACCCATGACCTCTGGAGTCTCAAAGGCTGGAACCATGGCCTGCTGAGCCTCAAAGGGTGGGGCCGTGACCTCCTGGGTTTCAAAGAGTCAGACCTACATCAACTCAGTTTCAGAATGTGAGGCTGCCCTTAAGGTATGCCAGGGGCTGAATTTGCTGCCCAAAGCTAAGGGGGCAGGCTGCCAAGCCCAAGAAGCAGAAGAATGGGACCTGCTGAGGCTGAGGCAATAGGCCACTTAAATAGACTAGGAGAATGGGGCTGCCTAAATCTGAAGGAGCAGAGTTGCCATCCCAGTGAGGCTGGAAGGTGGAGCCAAGGGATCTCCCCCCAGCATCCAGAGAACGTGTCTAACACTCAGTCTGGAGGGCAGGGTCATTGCCTAAATGGTATCAGAGAACAAATGATTATTTTCAAGCCTTGAATGCTAGTGTAATATGTACTGACTTGCTTGGTGCCTGCTATCCTTTCTTTCCCTCCAACTTCCCCCATTTGTAATGGAAATGTCTACCTTGTGCCTGTTCCACCATTGTACTTCGGAAGCAGATAACTTGTATTCTAAATTTCACAGATGAAGAGAAATTTTGCATGGAATTTGGACTTGGAGTTGATTTAAGACTTTGGGGATGATAGGATGGGATGAAAGTGTTCTACATGTGGCAAAGACATGAATTTTGGGGGGCCAAAGTGTGGAAGGAAACCCTGGTGATGTAGTAGTTGAGTGCTATGGCTGCTAACCAAAAGGTTGCCAGTTCAAATCTGCCAGGCACTCCTTGAAAGCTCTGTGGGGCAGATCTACTCTGTGGTTGCTATGAGTCGGAATCGACTCAACGGCAGGGGGTTTTTAAAGTGTGGAATGTTATTGATTGAATTGTGTCCCCCAAAAATGTGTGTCAAATTGACTAGGCCATGATTCCCAATATTGTGTGGCTGTGCTCCATTCTGCGATCCGATGTAATTTTCCTATGTGTTTTAAATCCTAACCTCTATGATGTTAATGGGAGCCCTGGAATGACACAGAATTAGAGGCAGTTATGTTAATGAGGCAGGACACAATCTACAGGATTAGGTTGCACCTTGAGTCAATCTCTTTTGATATATAAAGACAGAAGCGAGCAGAGAGGAGTGGGACCTCATTACCACCAAGCAAGGATAGCCAGGAGCGAATCATGTCCTTTGAACCCAGCATCCCTGTGCTAAGGAGCTCCTAGACCAGAGGAAGATTGATGACAAGGACCTTCCCCCAAAGCTGACAGAAAGAGAAAGCCTTCCTCTGGAGCTGGCACCCTGAATTCAGACCTCTAGCCTCTTAAACTGTGAGAGAATTAATTTCTGTTTGTTAAAGCCGTCCACTTGTGGTGTTCCTGTTATAGCAGCACTAGATCACTAAGACAGTCATGATATATTATTTTTTAATATCCTGGAGGATTCACTTTGCTAGTAGATCCCTTAGCATTTTTACATCTGTGTTCATAAGTAAAATTAGTCCACAGTTTTCTTTTTCCATGCTATCTTTGCCGTGTTTTGGAGTCAAAGTAATGTTGCTTTGTGTGGTAAATACGGTATATTAGTTCTGCTTTTGTTCCAGCCTCTATTTAGAGAGTCTTTGGCTACTGTGGTGACTAGAAAGCTAAAAACTACATTTCTCCATTTCCTAGACTCCCTTGTAGCTAGGATTTCTGATGTAACTCACGTTCCACCAATCAGATGCACTTAGAGCAATCTTTTTTTTTTTGCTAATAATTTTTATTGTGCTTTAAGTGAAAGTTTAAAAATCAAGTCAGTCTCTCACACAAAAACTTATATACACCTTGCTACACACTCCCAATTACTCTCCCCCTAATGAGACAGCTCGCTCTCTCCCTCCACTCTCTCTTTTTGTGTCCATTTCACCAGCTTCTAACCCCCTTTACCCTCTCTTCTCCCCTCCAGGCAGGAGATGCCAACATAGTCTCAAGTGTCCACCTGATCCAAGAAGCTCACTCCTCACCAGCATCCCTCTCCAACCCATTGTCCAGTCCAATCCATGTCTGAAGAGTTGGCTTCGGGAATGGTTCCTGTCCTGGGCCAACAGAAGGTCTGGGGGCCATGACCACTGGGGTCCTTCTAGTCTTAGTCATACCATTAAGTCTGGTCTTTTTGTGAGAATTTGGGGTCAGCATCCCACTGATCTCCTGCTCCCTCAGGGGTTCTCTGTTGTGTTCCCTGTCAGGGCAGTCATTGGTTATAGCCAGGCACCATCTAGTTCTTCTGGTCTCAGGCTGATGTACTCTCTGGTTCATGTGGCCCTTTCTGTCTCTTGGGCTCTTAGTTACTTTGTGTCCTTGGTGTTCTTCATTCTCCTCTGATCTAGGTGGGTTGAGACCAATTGATGCATCTTAGGTGGCTGCTTGCTAGCGTTTAAGACCCCAGACACCACTCTTCAAAGTGGGATGTAGAGCATTTTCTTAATAGATTTTATTATGCCATTTGACTTAGATGTCCCCTGAAACCATGGTCCCCAAACCCCTGTCCCTGATACGCTGGCCTTCGAAGCATTCAGTTTATTCAGGAAACTTCTTTGCTTTTGGTTTAGCCCAGTTGTGCTGACCTCCCCTGTATTATGTGTTGTCTTTCCCTTCACCTAAAGTAGTTCTTATTTACTATCTAGTTAGTAAATACCCCTCTCCCAGCCTCCCTCCCTCCCCCTTCTCATAACCACAAAAGAATGTTTTCTTCTCTGATTAAACTAATTCTCAAGTTCTTATAATAGTGGTCTTATACAATATTTGTCCTTTTGCAACTAACTAATTTCATTCAGCATAATGCCTTCAAGGTTCCTCCATGTTATGAAATGTTTCACAGATTCCTCACTGTTCTTTATCGATGTGTAGTATTCCATTGTGTGAATATACCGTAATTTATTTATCCATTCATCCGTTGATGGGCACCTTGGTTGCTTCCATCTTTTTGCTTTCGTAAACAGTGCTGCAGTGAACACGGGTGTGCATATATCTGTTCATGTAAAGGCTCTTATTTCTCTAGGATATATTTCGAGGAATGGGATTGCTGGATCGTATGGTAGTTCAATTTCTAGCTTTTTAAGGAAGTACCAAATTAATTTCCAAAGTGGTTGTACCATTTTACATTCCTACCAGCAGTGTATAAGTGTTCCAATCTCTCCACAGCCTCTCCAACATTTATTATTTTGCGTTTTTTGGATTAATGCCAGCCTTGTTGGAGTGAAATGAAATCTCATTGTAGTTTTGATCTGCATTTCTCTAATGGCTAATGATCGTGAACATTTCCTCATGTATCTGTTAGCTACCTGAATGTCTTCTTTAGTGAAGTGTTCATTCATATCTTTTGCCCATTTTTTAATTGGGTTGTCTTTTTGTAGTTGAGTTTTTGCAGTATCATGTAGATTTTAGAGATCAGGTGTTGATCAGAAATGTCATAGCTAAAAACTTTTTCCCAGTCTGTAGGTAGTCTTTTTACTCTTTTGGTGAAGTCTTTGGATGAACATAGGTGTTTGATTTTTAGGAGCTCCCAGTTGTGTAGTTTTTCTTCTGCATTCTTAATAATGTTTTATATACTGTTTATGCCATGTATTAGGGCTCCTAACATTGTCTCTATTTTTTTCTTCCATGATCTTTATCATTTTAGATTTAATATTTAGGTCTTTGATCCATTTTGAGCTTGTTTTTGTGCGTGGAGTGAAGCATGGGTCTTTTTTCATTTTTTTGTGGGTGGATATCCAGTTATCCCAGCACCATTTGTTACAAAGACTGTCTTTTCCTCACTTAACTGTTTTGGGGCCTTTGTCAAATATCAGCTGCTCGTATGTGGATGGATTTATGTCTGGTATTCTCAATTCTGTTCCATTGATCCACGTGTCTGTTGTTGTACCAAGTACCAGACTGTTTTGACTACTGTGGCGGTATAATAGGTTCTAAAATCAGGTAAAGTAAGGCCTCCTACTTTGTTCTTCTTTTTCAGTAATGCCTTATTTATCCAGGGCCTCTTTCCCTTCCATATGAAATTGGTGATTTGTTTCTCCATCTCATTAAAGAATGTCATTGGAAATTGGATTGCAGTTGCATTAAACGTTTAGATCACTTTTGGTAGAATAGACATTTTTATAATGTTAAGTCTTCCTATCCATGAGCAAGGTATGCTTTTCCACTTATGTAAGTCTCTTTTGGTTTCTTGCAGAAATGTACTGTAGTTTTCTTTGTATAAGTCTTTTACATCTCTGGTAAGATTTATTCCTAAGTATTTTCTCTTCTTGGGGGCTACTGTAAATGGCATTGATTTGGTGATTTCCTCTTCGATGTTCTTTTTGTTGGTGTTGAGGAATCCAAGTGATTTTTGTATGTTTAGCTTGAATCCCGATACTCTGCTGAACTCTTCTATTAGTTTCAGTAGTTTTCTGGAGGATTCCTTAGGGTTTTCTGTATATAAGATCATGTCATCTGCAAATAGAGATACTTTTACTTCTTCCTTGCCAGTCTGGATGCCCTTTATTTCTTTATCTAGCCTAATTTCTCTAGCTAGGACCTCCAACACGGTATTGAATAAGAGTGTTGATAAAGGGCATCCTTGTCTGGTTCCCAATCTCAATGAGAATGCTTTCAGGCTCTCTGCATTTAGGGTGATGTTGGCTGTTGGCTTTGTATACGAAAACCAAAAACCAAACCCAGTGCCGTTGAGTCAATTCCGACTCACAGCGACCCTATAGGACAGAATAGAACTGCCCCATAGAGTTTCCAAGGAGCACCTGGCGGATTCGAACTGCTGACCCTTTGCTTAGCAGCCATAGCACTTAACCACTACACCACCAGGCTTTGTATAAATGCCCTTTATTATGTTGAGGAATTTTCCTTCTATTCCTATTTTGCTGAGAGTTTTTGTCATGAATGGGTGTCGAACTTCGTCAAATGTCTTTTATGCATCAATTGATAAAATCATGTGATTCTTGTCTTTTGTTTTATTTATGTGGTGTATTACATTAATTGTTTTTCTAATGTTGAACCATCCCTGCATACCTGGTATGAATCCCATTTGGTCATGGTGAATTATTTTTTTGATACGTTGTTGAATTCTATTGGCTAGAATTTTGTTGAGGATTTTTGCATCTACGTTCACGTGGGATATAGGTCTGTAATTTTTTTTTTCTTGTGGTATCTTTACCTGGTTTTGATATCAGGGATATGGTGGCTTCAAAGAATGAGTTTGGTAGTATTCTGTCCTTTTCTATGCTCTAAAATACCTGTAGTAGTAGTGGTGTTAACTCTTCCCTGAAAGTTTGTTAGAACCCTGCAGTGAAGTTGCCTGGATCAGAGCTTTTTTTTGTTGGGAGTTTTTTGATTACCTTTTCAATCTGTTTTTTTGTTATGGGTCTGTTTAGTTGTTCTACCTCTGTTTGTGTTAGTTTAGGTAGGTAGTATGTTTCTAGGAATTCATCCATTTCTTCTAGGTTTTCAAATTTATTAGAGTACAGTTTTCCTAGAGCAATCTTGGTTTCGGAACTCAGTTACACATTTTTCTAGCACGGATCTAATAACAGCAGAGTAGCTCTGGAGCCAATAGTTGGGGCAGTAGTTTCCTGATCCCCAAATGACAGCTAAGGATGCGTGATCCTGAAGCCCAGCAGCTGCCACAGTGACTTCTGATTACCAACCTCCTGATTCGAGTGGAGATAGAAGTTCTGTTACGCAGAAGTTATGCAGTATTGCCAGGGATGGATTACCCAATAAGCAAGGTACACACGGGCTTACTTGTGCTTACTTACTAATCTGTAGTGCACTATTTCATGTGAGTTTCACCACATTGAAACCCACGTGAAATCGTGCACTACAGATTAGTAAGTAAGCACAAGTAAGCCCATGCATACCTTGCTTACTGGTTAGTCTGCCCTGAGTATTGCTGTAGGACTTCTTACTAGATGCCCAGCCAGGAATCGGCTATTCCAACCCTTCCCATGATTTCATAAGCTCCGAATTTTCCCTGTATTAAGTCATTCATTTTCTGCTTAGACTATCTAGGCTTTTTTCTGTTATCTACAATTGGGCCTTGATTGATATAGTAGTTGGTATTAGAGCGGGTATAAGAAACAGACCCTCAAGGATGGGAATGAAATTGGTTAGCTGACCCAGTTGGTTTTGAAGGCAGTGAGGACTTGGTTACCATCAGAGTTTGGGATACTGGTCACAGACCCTGGCATTCAGTGGCAAAAGTTATTTAAAGTATCCACTTCAACATCTCTATCTTTCTAAGTGTAAGGATTTTTTATTCTACGCTGTGCCAAGGGACTTCTATAATAAAGTGCCTAGAGAAATCACCCTGGCAGACCAAGTGGTGATGCCCTAGTACATTAGGATAAACATACAGAATTCCAAACTCTGGTGAACTGACTGTTACTAACTTCACTAAAGAGCTTAAAGGAAAAAAAAAAAAAAAGAACAGTCTCAGGGCATTGCATTCTTAGCTCAATGCATTGTCAGGGTACTAATAAGTTCTATGACGATCCTAAAAGTCTGTCATATCTCTCATAGTTGAAAGTTGATACCGAGTTTGATACTGCAGGTTGTTGAATTAGACTTTAAGTTGAATTCACAGCCCTATCAAGTCTGTGAGTTCAGGGCATTAAATGGAAAAAGATAGAACCTCTCAAAATTGAACGGCAGCATTTCAGAAGACTTGGGTAACTCCAAGTATCCAGGCCTCAAAACTCCATGGAGGAATATTTTAAAAATGATAGGGAGAATGGTTGCACAACTCAGAGAATATATTCAGTGTCACTGAATTGTATGTGGAAAAATTGTTGAATTGATGTTTGTTTTGTTGTTTATACTCTCATTATTGAAAAAAAAAAAAAAAAAAAATTCCTCTGAGCCTCCTAATCCAGCAGAATTAGCTTTTTTTTTTTCTGTCTGCTAAGGCTGATCTTGTTTTGCATGGAAACCCTATATTGACCTTTTCCAAAGGTATACCTTGCAAGGAATTCCAGTGCTCCTTGTGCCTTACCCCAACCATCTTACTATCAGAGTCAGATCCCAGCCTGCCCAGGGATCAAATTACAATCAAAACCAGGAGGAGAAATCTCAAAGAATTATAAGATTTTATATTGGCAGAAACCTGGAAACTATGCATGGAAGTGGTTTCTGAGGGATTACTAGACCAGAACTGGAAAAAAAAATTTTTTTCCAGACCAGAAAAAGACCAGGAGGAGGGACTAATTTTCTATTGGGCTAAATTTATTGACATGGGTGCATGTACCCAAGAATATAGATTTTTTTTTTTTTTTTTATGCTAGCTTGAACAGCTAGGAGTGGTTCTTATTGTTTGTCTAGTTGGTTAACTGTAATCTGGACTCAGCTATGGACTGTGCTGAATGAAACTGAGACACTAGACATTCCTTCGCACAGTGTAGAATAAGGAATCCATAGACTTAGAAAGGTAGAGATGTTGAAGTGGATTTATCATATGCAATCAGTTCATCTGTCGCCTAATTCTCTCCCCCAAAGGGACCCAGAAGATACTCCCTTCATTGAAAAATACATTGGTGAAGACTACTCTTCAAAAGTATTGTAGTGGTTGCCCTCTGTAGGCTGGGGTAATGGTGTGAAATTATGCCATTAAAATAGTCTCCCTGATGGCAGTGGGTATACAGCCAATTTCAGTGGAGCAGATGAGATTCCAGATGGCAGAAGCCAAGTAGCAGCATTTAATTGTCAGAGGTAATGTGAACATGGTTTCATAATACGCAGGATGGCCTGCGTGGTACTCAAAATGCTTTAATCCTCAACAAAGTAGACAATTTATCATGGGGTCCATTGGACTGAAATAGATGGACTAAGATCTCATTTGATGGAATAACCAAAGGAACTCTTTCTAGGTTTGGTGAACAGTGAGACACAGCCTCTCAACCAACTCCAGACAGAGTTAGTTTCCAGATTCCAACTTCTTGCCTGAAGGGGAGCTCTGGGATCTACGGAAAAGGACTCTGCAAGGACATAATAAGAGAATAAATTATTCCTTCTTTCTCTAAAGTGGCCTATGACCACTTACCAGGGTAGCTATGCCCTGCAGAAAGGGAAATAGCTGGACCTTTCAGGGATTTTCAGTGGCAGCTCTGAGCTAACATAATCCATGGGGATCCAAAACATCATAACTGTCCTCCTGCCAAATCGGCCTGATGGGAGTAAGGCGATAAATAGATAAATTCAAGCTTGGCCTGATTCCATCTCACTGTGGATCCAGTAAGTCAATAACCCAATCTGTCTTATTTCCTCAATTTCTGAGTATGTGGTTAGAATGAGAAGGAAAAACAAAAATGTTTAGATCCTATGCATCAAAGTATCACTAGACTATCCAGACGGAGTTATTGATGATGGTAATAGCTAACGTTTCTTAAGTGCTCATCTTGCGCCAGGCACTGTGCAAGTGCTTTACATATGTGATCTCATTTAATTCTTTCAACAAACTCTATTTGTTGTTCCTTCTATTATCTCCACTTTACAGATAAGGAAACTGAAACCCAGAGAGGTTGGTTAACATGTCTAAAGTTACACACCTCGTCCGTGGTAGAGCTGTGTTCAATCCAGACTCCCTGACAACAAAGCCCATGTTCTTGGTGACAGCTCCCTCCTGCTTGATAATATGCTATGTCACACGAATATCGATTTACTAATAATTACTTGAGTTGAGAATCTCATCAAGCTGTGTAAACCTATAACCAAAAAACCAAACCCATTGCCATTGAGTTGATTCTGACTCATGGCCCCATGTCTGTCAGAGTAAAACTGAACTCCATAGGGTTTCCAGTGGCTGTAATCTTATAGAAGTAGATCATCTTTAGCCATTTATTTTTCTTTTGTCTTTCTGCTTTGTTTTCTAGGTTGATTTCATGCTCAGGGGATAAAGGCAGTCTGGTGTTGGCAGATGGGAAAGGAGACCTGAAGTTTCATGTCACTGCAGACCCATTCAGGGTAGACTTGGTGTCTGAAGAAGACATTGTGATGAGCATAAACTCCCTGGGTCAATTATACTTTGAGCATTTACAGATTCCTCCCAAACAAAGGTATTTGTGCATATTGCTCGATACATAAAGAACTTAAGAAAACCTGATTGGTTTTATCATACTCATGATAGAAAGTTGGTTTGTTTATTTGCCAGAGTATTGTTCAGAGAAATTTCATCTTTTAGCCTGTGCAGGTGAATGCAGGCTTGATGACAACTAATGGTTCCTGAGCTTTTGTGAAGGTGACACTCCTAACACTTCTTGTGTGTTTGATGAATGGAATCCTCTAACCTCCACACCCCTCCAAAAAATGCTGTTGACAAATGTTAATGTGAACTGAAATGTCCTCAGAGTTTCACTTTACTCCTTTATAGTAACATGAATACATAGTTGTCCAGCAATTTCCAGCGATCAACCACTTGATCAAATCTGTGTGTGTGTGTGACGAGGGTGAAGTCACATGAATTGGGAGGTGGTGGTGAGGGGAGGCTCTTCTTCCATTTTTGTTAATATTGTTTTTAAATCTTCCAGTCTATGGCTCTTTAAATTTTTATCATAGTAGTGAAAACATTATATCATTTGCAGAAAGCAGTCAACATTCCCTATATTCCCGTATAAACCCATTGCCTTAGAGTCGTTTCCCACTAATAGGGACCCAATAGGACAGAGTAGAACTGCCCCCATAGGGCTTCCAAGGAGTGGCTGGTGGATTTGAACTGCTGACCTTTTGGTCTGCAGCCATAGCTCTTAACCACTGTGCCACCGGGGCTCCAGTATATTCCCATATGGTGACTTTTTTTTCTGAGTTTCAACTTACTTCAATTTTTAAATATTTGTATTTTTAATTACAAATATTTGATTTTCCTATCTCAAAAGTAATATATGTTCATTGTAGGCAAATTAGAACATATTGATAAGAAAAAAGAAGAACACCTGAAATACCCATAATCCCACCACCTACTCTGTTAGTACCTAATGAATATTCTTTGAGTACTTTTTTCAATGAAAAATACTAGTAACAGTTTAACATATATGTCTGTACCCAATACCCATGTTCTTTAAAGCATTTTTTTTGTTTTGATAAACCCGTATTATTTTTGCTTTGTTTTGTTTTAGAAGTGATATCCAAGTTGGATCCTTTTATTTTTACCTTTTTTTTTTTTCTTTCTTTTTGGATAGGCAGTACTTACACATGATACAAAGAGGTATACAGTGAAAAGCCTCCCTCAGCTTTTCCCTCAGCCACCCAGCTCCCATCCCTGAAAGTAATCAGCGTTGCCAGGTTCTTATGTATCCTTCAGGAGATTATTTATGCCTATACAGTGAATGAGACATATGTACTGTCTTTTCCTTTCCAGACACAAACAGCACCACTTTTGCCGTTATTCTGCATTTTGCTTTTTTCCTTTAACAATATGATGGTTCCCAGTTTTTTAAACCAGCCACATAATTTCTCTTGTGTGATTGCAGCATGATTCACTTACTAAGTTCCCTACTGATGGACTTTAAAGTTGTTTCTAATCCTGTTTTACAGCTAATTATGCCAGTGAATAACCGTGTATATGTGTCACTTTGCATGCAAGTGTACCCGTAGGCTAGAGTCATAGATGTACACTTGCTGATCACATGGTTTGTGCATTTGTAATTCTGATAAACGTTGTCAAATTGCTTCTCAGAGAGGTTGTACTAGTTTATCTTCCCACCACCAATATAAAGTAAGTCGCGTTGTTTTGTTCTAGAGATGATCTCTAAGTTGGGTCCTTTTAATTTTTAGTTTTACTCTTCTTTTTTAATGGAGTAGGCACTACTTGCATGGTGTTAGCACTCTGTGAGCTGCCCAGTTCCCATGCCTGAAAGCAATCAGTGATACCAGTCTTTCTCTATCCGTACGGTATATTACCAGACTTCTTGATGTTTGCCGGTCTGTTAGGTGAAAAATGATATTTCAATGAGGGTTTCAAATGCATTTCTCTTATTACGAATAAGGTTGAGGATGTTTTCAGATGTTTAAAACCTATTTTTCTGTGAACTTTTTCTTTTTTTTAATTTAATTTTTGTTGTTAAAGAATATACACAGGAGAACATACACCAATTCAAAATTTTCTGTATGTACAATTCAGTGACATAGATTGCAGTCTTTGAGTTGTAATCATTGTCCTTTTTTTTCTGAGTTTTTCCTCCCCCATTAACACAAACTTACTGCCCCCTAAGGTTCCTATCTAATCTTTCAAGTTGCTGTTGTCAGTTTGATCCCATATAGATAGATCTTAAAAGAACACAATGCTCAAGGCAGACATTCTTCACTAATTATGCTGAACTATTGTTTGATTTTAAGTAGACTTCAGGGGATATTTTTGGTTTAAGTTTTAAAGAGCATCCCAAGGCAGTAGTTGCAGAGGTTCATTCAGCCTCCAAGGCTCCAGAAATTCTGGAGTCCATGAGAATTTGAAGTTCTGTTCTGCATTTCTCCCTTGTGATCTGGATTCTTCCATAGAATCTTTGATCAAAATGTTCAGCAATGGTAGCCAGGCACCATCCAGTTCTTCTCATGTCATGGCAAAGGAGGCACTTATTCATGGAGGCAATTAGACACACATTTCATATCCTCCTCCTATTCTTCCTCTGTTGCTCCAGGCAAATGGAGACCAAACATACCTTGAACGTCCACTTGTAAGCTTTTCAGACCCGGGCACTATGCAACAAACAAGGAGATAGAACAGAGGCACTAAATGCATTAATAGGCCAATTAACTGGGATGTCCTATGAATCCATGACCCTAACCTCCAAACCAAATCCCAGGAGGTGTTTGGTTGCACAGAAGCAGCCTCAGCAGCTACTCTTTATTTTGTTGTTGTCAACTTTCTGTAAACTATCTTTTCATATCCTTTGCCTACTTTTCTACTGAGTTGTTGGTCTTTACTTAATTGATTTGTCAGAGCTCTTGGGGAAGCCAGCCTTTGGTCAGTGATGAGTTGCAAATCTGTCCTTTGCTTTTTGAGTTTTTTTAATTTTGTTTATGGTAGATTTTGCCATGTAGAACTTTATTATTTTTGTGTGGCTGATTTTATCATCTTTTTTTCCTGTCTTTTCAAGGTTGAGTCATACTTAAAAAGTCTTCCTTTCTTTGATATATATATATATTTATACTATCATGTGATTTCTTCTAGAGATTTTTTTTTAACATTTAAATACTTAATCTCCATAAGACTATGTTTATTCATTACAAAGATTAATCAAGAAGACCCATATTTTGTTGGTAAGTACTGAAATTGATTCAAATGTCTTTCAGAATCACTTGGAAATCTTTATACGTAGCCATTTACCTTTTGTTGATAAGTATTTTATCTATGACTTTAAAAGTTTTGTTATCATGCAATATTTTAGTATTCCTTTTCAACAAAATTCTAGCCAACAGACTTCAGCACCGTATCAAAAAAAAAATCATACATCATGATCAAGTAGGATTCATCCTAGGATTACAAGGGCAGTTCAACATTAGAAAATCAATCACTGTAATCCACCACATAAATAAAGCAAAGGAAGAGAACCATATGATCATATCAATTGATGCAAAAAAGACATTTGATAAAATTTAGCACCGCTTTGGAGCAGTTCTGTTCTGTCCTGTAAGGTGCTATGAGTCAGAATCAACTTGATGGCAGTGAGTTTGGCTGTTTTTGGTTCCTGATAAAAACTCTCAGCAAAATGGGAATAGAAGGGAAATTTCTCAAATATAATTAAGGGCATATATGCAAAACCAACAGCTAACGTTATACTCAGCAGAGAAAGGCTCAGAGAATGAATGAAACAAGGATGCCCATTAAACCAAAAAAAAAAACCCAAACCTATCACTGTTCAGTTGATTCCAACTCATAGTGACCCTATAGTACACATTAGAACTGCCCTGTAGGGTTTCCAAGGATGCCCATTATCACTGCTCTTACTCAGCATTGTACTGGAAGTCCTCGCCAGAGCAGTAAGGCAAGAAGGAGAGATAAAAAGTATCCAAATCAGAAACGCAGAAGAAAAACTATCTGTTTGCAGATGACATGATCCTATATATAGAAGACCCTAAAAGTTCCACAAGGAAGCTGCTGGAACTAATAGAAGAATTTAGCAACGTTGCAGGGTACAAGATCAACACACAAAAAATCATTTGGGTTCTTCTATACTAACAAAAACTACTCTGAAAAAGAAATGAAGAAAACAATACCGTTTACAATAGCCCCCACATCGATAAAATACCAAGGAATTAACCTGACCAGGGACATAAAAGATGTATGCAATGAAAATTATTAAAAACACTACTACAGAAAACTAAAAGGGACCTACAAAAATGGAAACACATCCCATCCATGGATTGGAAAACTTAATATAATGAAATTGTCAATCCTACCTAAAGCAATCCACAAATTCAGTACAATCCCAATACAAATCCCAACAGCAGTCTTTACTGAAATGGAAAAGCTGTTGACCAGCTTCATATGGAAAGGAAAGAAACCTTGATTAGTCGAAAGAATATTGAAGAAAAAGAACAAAGCAGGAGATCTCACACTGCCTGGTGTGAAAACATACTATACAGCCACCATAATCAAAGTGGCCTAGTACTGGTTCAGTGATGGACACATAGACCAGTGGAATAGAATTGAGAACCCAGAATTAAACCCAGCCATCTATGGATTTTCGACAAGGGGTCAAAGTCCATTCAGTGGGGCAGAAATGGTGTTGGCAAAACTGGATATCCACCTGCGGAAAAATGAAACAGGACCCATACCTCACACCATACACAAAAACTACCTGAAAATGGATCAAAAACCGCAATGTTAAATTTAAAACCATAAAATTCCTGGAAGACAACATAGGAAGAAAATTAAGAGACCTAGTCTTTTGTAAAAATAAGATAACAAACATTTCAACACATGCACATATAGAAGACAAAACAGATAATGAGGCCTCTTAAAAATTAAAAACCTGTGCTCATCAAATGAAACACCGGTGTCATAGTGGTTAAGTGCTACAGCTGCTGACCAAAAGGTCAGCAATTCGAATCTACCAGGCGCTCCTTGGAATCCCTGTGGGGCAGCTCTACCCTGTTCTGTGGAGTTGCTATGAACCCGAATTGACTTGACGGCAGTGGGTTCATTTTTTCTTATGCTCATCAAAAGACTTTATTAAAAGATTAAATAGACAGCCTACAGACTGGGAAAAAATCTTTGAAAACAATTTATCCAATAAAGATCTAATCTCTAAAATCCATAGAAAACTACAACAACTCAACAACAGAAAAACAAACAACCCAATCACAAAATGGGCAAAAGACATAAACAGGACCTTTGAGGACAAAGAGGACATCCAAACAGCCAACAAACATATGAAAATATGTTCATGATCATTAACCATTAGAGAGATGCAAATCAAAACTACAATGAGATACTATCTTAACCTAGATAAAATGGCCCTGTTTAAAAAA
Organism: Elephas maximus indicus; assembly: GCF_024166365.1. Lineage (NCBI taxonomy): Eukaryota > Metazoa > Chordata > Mammalia > Proboscidea > Elephantidae > Elephas > Elephas maximus. The sequence goes on along the minus strand of NC_064828.1, from coordinate 13,693,175 downwards.
ACAAATTTACAACAAATGTTGGCGAAGATGTGGGGAGATTAGAACCCTTATTCATTGCTGGTGGGGCTATAAAATGTTACAATCACTATAAAAAAGCAGTATGACGCTTTCTCAAAAGACTAGAAATAGAACTACCCTATAATCCAGCAATCCCACCGCTAGGTATATACCCTAGAGTCCAAAAAATAATGACACAAACAAATATGTGCACACCTATGTTCATTGCTGCTTTATTCATAATAACAAATGGAAACAACTGAAGTGTCCATCAGCAGATGAATGCATAAACAAAATGTAGTACCTACATACAATGGAATACTGTGCAACCATAAAGAACAATGATGAGTCCACGAAACATAACATGAATGGACCTGGAGGGCTTAGTGAAATAAGTCAAGCACATAAGGACAAGCATTGTATGATTCCTCTTTCATGGGAAGACAAGAATAGATAAATATAGAGAAACCAATGTTTGTTGGTGGTTACCTGGAAGTGGGGGGCGGGGGGCGGGAAGCTTTATATAGTAGAAACTGGTATTTTTTGGTGATGGGTAGGGATGTAGTGAGCACAGCATAACCAAAGTAATAACGAGCATTTGAGCACACATGGATGGGTGTAGGCAAACTGAAATACAGGTAGTACAGACGTGCATGTGAGAACAGATAGAAGTATCTATAGGTATATGAAGATGCAAATATGTGGGTGCAGGCACATATATTCATTGAGGACACAAATACAAATACTCCTCAGACATAACCATATACCTTCCAACTTTGGTTTTCTGGGTTCGAAGCCTTAGGATCATAGTCTCATGGGACAACTCAGTCAATTGGCATAACACTGCACAAAAATCATAATCTGCATCCTAGTGAAATGAGTAGTGTTTGGGGTCTTGAAACCAAAAGCACAGAGAAGAAACAAGTCTATAAGAACCACAACCTCATTTATCCTGAGACCAGAAGAACTAGATGGTGCCCAGCTACCACCACTGACTGTTCTGACTGAGGCCACAATAGTTAGTCCTGGATAGAATGGAAGAAGAACATGGAGCAGAGCTCAAATTCTTATTAAAAAAAAAAAGAAGCCAGAAAAACCTCAACAGTAGAGAACAGAAGACCCCCTGAGACTATCGCCCTGAGACACCCTAAACCTAGAACCAAGCCTATTCCCTGAGATCACCTTTTAGTGAAATAGCAGAGTGGCACACAAAATAAAGGATATCACCCATAAGATCGGTTCCCTACTTAAGAAACCACCAGTATGAGACCAAAAAGTCAACAGGTTCTCAAAAGCAAAGATGAGAAGATAAGGGGGCAGGGAAACTAGAGCACTGGAAAGAGAACATACAGAAAGAGAATGCTGATAACACTGTGATAAATGTAACTAATGTCACTGAACAATTTGTGTGGAAATTGCCAAATGGGAACCTAACTTATTGTGTAAACTTTCACCCGAAAGTCAGGAAAAAAAAAAAAGATTGATAAAGTCCAGAGGGGAAATGGGCACTCAAATACGACTGTGGTGGTAGTATACATTGTCACAGCCACGTTAGAGGACAGCACAGTGTGTCAGTGTGTACTGGTGTAACGCTGAGGAGGGGGCTGTGTTCTACCTTGTTTACTTATGTTTTGTTGAAATATTACGAGCACATACTACGTTTATAATAAAAAACCAATAAAGGTATTTTTTAAACACGTAACAAAATTTTGAAATAAGTTTTCATTTTTATAAGAAATCAAGCTTTTTATAATATTGGATAAGTTTTAGCTATCGATGTTCAAATTTATAGACTTTAATTTTTATTTTTACAACAATGTTGTTTTGTGTGTGTGTGTCCATAAACACATTCTTTTTTTATGCGTGTATGATAAAGATATTTGTAACAGAACATTGGCTGTTTCCACGTTCTTCACGTGTACAGTTCATGACATCAGTTGTGTTCGTCGTGGTGTCCAGCCACCAGCCACCCTCATCCACATTTTCCTCTCACCCTTAATGGAAGCTCAGCGTTTTCTCAGCATTGAGTTCTCCTTTCCCCCCTACTTCTGCCTTCCGCTGGTAACCACTGATAAACTCTGGTCTCTATATACTTGCCTATACAATGTTATTTTTAATAAGTTAAAAGATATAAATTTATGGGATCTCAAAATTGGAGATGAAAATCTTTGTCAGTGAACAAAACTCTGTCAGTCTTGCCAGGAGTGAAATGACTTTCTTTATTTCAAAACAGAGCTACCAAAGAAAATGAGGATAGTGCATCAGTTGACACCTCTCAGGTAATCTAGATTGAATAGTTTATCTTTTTTATCTTCTTCACCGTCATCATCATGACGTGGTGTATAATGAGTTCTATTCCTCCCTTCTTCTACTACAGGTGGGGTACTCATTAAATGTTCTAGTGCATATAAATGGGTCCACCTATTTCTTTTGCTCTCCTTCTCATCCTGTTGATATTTTCATTCATTTATGCATTCATGTATGTATCCATTCATAAAACAGGTACTTTCTGAGTGTCTGCTTTGTGCCAGGCATTGTGCTAAATAAGCAAAGGAGAATCAGTGAATAAAACAAATCCCAAACCTATTCTCATGAGACAGAGAGGCTATTGGGAAAGACAGACATTGGCCAAGTAATTACAAGCATGAGGGTGTTACAAAAGGGTGCTGTAGGAGAATACAACAAGGAACTTGACCAAGGTGAGGATCAGGAAATACCTTCCAAAGAAAATAATGTTAAGTTGAAACCTGAAGCATGAGGACACATTAAAACAAAAAAACAAACTCATTGCCATCGAGTCGATTCCAACTCGTAGTGACCCTATAAGTAGAACTGCCCCATAGGGTTTCCAAGGAGCACCTGGTAGATTTGAACAGCCAACCTTTTGGTTAGCAGCCATAGCTCTTAACCACTACACCACCAGGGTTTCCTGAGGAGACATTCTTTTCTCAGCTTTTTGAGTAGCTAATGAGGACCGATGGCACTGGGTTTTTTTTTGGTAATGAGGACCCATTAAAACCAAAACCAAACCCAGTGCCACTATTCAATTCCGACTCATAGCGACCCTATTGGACAGAGTAGAAGTGCCCCATAGAGTTTCCAGGGAGTGCCTGGCAGATTTCGAACTGCCGACCCTTTGGTTAGCAGCTGTAACACTTAACCACTACACCACTAGGGTTCCCTGAGGACCCATTAGCTAGTCAAAAAGCTGGGAAAAGACTGTTCCAAGTAGAGGGAACTGCATTTCAAAGACCTTGAGATAGAAAGGAGCACACCTGAAGAAGTGAAAATATATATGTTTCTTTAAGCTGGAGAAAGGAAAGCAAAGGGAAGAGTGGTGTGTAATAAGGCTAGAGAGACAGGCAGGGGCAGTTCTGTGGAGGGTTCACGTTTTGTTTCTTGAGCACCTCATATACCAGGCACTGCTCGAGGAATGGAGCCCTGCTGGTGCAGTGGTTAAGAGCTTGGCTGCCAACCATAAAGGTCAGCAGTTTGAATCCATCAGCCGCTCCTTGGAAACCCTGTGGGGCAATTCTACTCTGTCCTATAGGGTCGCTACGAATCGGAATCGACTCGATGCCGGCAATGGTGTTTGTGTGTTTTTTTTTTAATGGAGAATGAACACTCCAGAAGTCTTCTTCATGCAGAGCCACACAATCTTTAAAGGAGCCCTGATAGCAGCTGTAACCACCAGTTACGGTGAAAATATTTTCAGTGCAATAAGGACAAACGCGTCTTCCTCTTGGCGATTGACCCACTCTGAAGAGCACGAGAGAGAATAATTTCTCCATTTCCTAATAGACCATATAAGGGCAACGAAGGCATAGCCTTACAGTTCTGTGACAATGTGTCAGATGAGCTTTTGGGAGATAGGTACTAAAAGCCCTCAGGTTTTGGTTTTGAGCCATAGATCCCTTTCCAAGAGTTCAGTGAAAGCTATGAACCATCTCTAGGGGGAAAAAAAGTCATACTATTTGAGGGAGATCAAAGACTTGAAAGCTCATCCCTTGGTCCCTGGTTAATACCCCTAAAGTAAGGATTCAGATGCAATTATAAAAAATTTTTTTTAAAGAATTTTTTTTTAAACATAGTCTCACTTTACACAGAAGTTTTAATTATAAAGAAACAACCTAGAAATGGGAAAAGAGCTCATTTTAAAGAAGCATTTCATATACATGCTTTTTTCTTTTTTTTTTTTACCTTCTCGTTCTACTAGGGAAAAGGAGACGTTTGTAAAGCTAAGAAAGTATAGAGCTCCAGATTAGAAGCTTATGGACATGAGCATTCGTTACCCCAGTTGAATTCTCAAGCCAGCACAGAAATACAGCCAATAGTTTGGCTAACTGGAGGCAGGAAAAGAAATGTACGAAACAAATTTTTGCCTGGGGTCTCCCAAAACAGACCTAAGTTAGTTGATTCGAAATGTTTTGCCTCACGTTTATAAACAAACAAAAAAAGACAAGAAAGTAGTAAAAAATAATTTCCTACAAATATAAAGATTGAGTTTTTTAAACTGCTTTCATGTCATTTTGGTAAAGATACTTCTATCAGCTGTGGCTAATAAAAATCATTATTAAAATTTATATAGAACACAGATTTGATTTGTTAAGTGTACTGAAATCACGGACTGATCTTCTATAAGATGAACTAACTTTCCAGTCTAATTTTTTGAAAATCCAAATAAAACATGCTGTTGTGGTAACCACGTTTGTTGCAATTTATAAACTGAAGTTCCCTTTTTTGTACCAGCAGGAAAATCAAGATGATATGGGCCTGTGGGAGGAGAAATTTGGAAACTTCATCGATATCAAAGCTAATGGTAAGTCAAAACTGGTATAGTATTAAATAGATCTTTCCAAAGTGGCTGATGTTTCTATCTAGAAGTCCTTTAGCTTTGGCACCTAAGCAAGTGACTTCTGTAAGGTGAACAGAAGTCTCAGGTTTGGGTCCTCTGTCCTTCACTAATGTATTGCAACAAAGACATGGTGCTTCTGTGTCTTCTATGGGAGACCTGAGAGGAGTGTAGTCCTCCTGGAGCACATGGCCTCAGGGAGAAAGGTAGGTCAGCACACTGGTCGCATTGTCCAGCAGGTCAGGCAGTTACAAATTCTACATTTCATTTTTGTGAGAGCCAAGCGACAAAAAAATCAAGTTTTAGAGCTCATCAGCTACAATATTCCAGACCAAGGCATCTCAGCCTTTTCCCAGCCTCCCCATCATTCCGTGCAGTGGCGATCCCCATCTGTGACGTTACTCACTAGTTTAGTGATAGGCGGGAGGAGAGGAGGAGTTTATCTCTGTAAGAGGCACCTTTCAGATTCTTGGGGCTTATATAGTTGGAAAAAATACTCACTTTCCTCCTTTCTCCTCTCTAGCCTGAAGAATACTACACTCTGTCTAGCTCCTTGAAAATCCCTTGTAGAGATCTTTGTCTCCAGCACAGTATAATGATCAGGGCTGACAACAGGCCCAAGATTTGTAAGTGGAGGGTCCTCGGGCTCCCCTTTCTGTAAGATAATCTTTTTTGCCTTCTTTGTAGCATCCCCTTTCCGCAAACCCCTACAGCTAAGGATCATATAAGTTAAAATACTTTTACCTAAGAGTGAATTTGAGTCGTTGTTATCTCTCAGTTATTGGCATTTCCCCATGTCTCTAGATAATTGTTAAATAAAAGTCTGTCTTTGATTAAAGAGTTTTATGTATCTATACTTGCATGGGAGGAAGTACTTTGAGGAGCCAGGGAAGGTCCTCCTGGTGCCCTTGAAATTACTGTCCCTGTAGGTCATCACCACCTCTGTGTCCAGAGAAAACTGACAGGAGGAAGACGTGATCGGGCTGAAGACACCCAACCATGCATCTAGGAAAGATGAAAATTGCTCAGTACCCTTTGCTTTCTAAAGCAAACAAGTAATGCAATATATTTTCGGGAATTTTCGATGAGAAAAAAATTTGTAACCACATTTTACAGAGAGAAAGGATATGAATTATAAACGAGGACACAAAGATCTTCAGCTCACAGCTAAGGAAACATAACTAATAAGGGACAGAGCTTTGGCTGATGCGTTTTTGTATCCCCCACGACACCTTAAGTGTCAGTGCTCAACTTTTGGTGACTGATCAGGGCAAGCTCAGGTCTCAACCCCTAGTCTAGTCATCTTGCTACACTCACAGTTTGCAGAATCTCTTCTTAATTGATCGTCCCAACCAGAAGCAAAACTCAGTCAGGATGCTGTCTCTGCAGGTCCTGCCTCCATTGGTTTGGATTTCTCCTTGCACGGATTCGAGCATCTTTACGGGATTCCCCAACACGCAGAATCACACCAACTGAAGAATACTGGGTAAAGTGAAAACAAGAATTCCAACAGGCCGCTCGGGCTTCTAGATTGAAAACGTTTGGAAGAAACACGCAAGGTGTCTGAACCAGTGCTAACCTGTGCACAGCCTTTGCCTCCCGATGCTGCTGGTAGATCTTTAAGAACCTCCCCCTGAATGATCACTCAGCAGTAGTTTTCAATTTTTGCAAAAATTAGGCAATTAAAACTGTAATACTGAACCTAAAAATAACAGCGGAAGCAAAAATAAGGAGCTGCTCTGGTTAAAGTAGCGGTAGGACCTTCACCATCGCTCCCTCCCCACGTTTCACTTTCACTCTCAGAGGCCTTTCTGTGGAGCCCTGGGAGAATTCAGTATGAAAATCACTGACCTAGAACAGGCTTGTAGCAAAAGGGGTAACGAGTCAGAGAATAGGAAAGCGTGGCATCTCATATCACCATCGGGAGATCATTTCAGGCAAATTGTTGAAAGACAGACGCCAGAGGTATCAGAGACTCACAGGAAGGGAGCCTTGATCAGGAAACAGTAGAGCACTAGTCTGATTAAAGCTGCCGGGTTCAGGTGCTTGACAGGTAGGCATTGTGACGAGCGCATCAGAGGGTGGGGGGGAGACGTTGCCCCAAGCCATGCTGCTGTCACACCAGCCTGACCTTCGTGCCCTGTTCAGCAGTGTGCAAGCCCGCTAGGACAGCGTCGTTCTGCGGGAGCTGCTGAGATGACCCATAAAGTTGGTCAGCAGATACTTACTGGGTGCTGGCTGTTGGGGAGTGGTCACAGGGATCAGTCCTCCCCTCATGAGAGATGTTTTAACAGACAAGTAAGATGTGTGATCGTGCATGTTAATTGTCACGCGAGTCAGGGGACAGTCACATTCACCATGGGTGGGTCAGGAACCTTCACGGAAGTGGTGAGAGTTGAGCCTTGCCGGATGCCTAGGACTAGGTGTTTACAGGGAGAGTAGAGCTGTTGCATTTATTAATCATACCTTGGCGATGGTAATTAATGATAATCCTTACTTGTGTGTTTCAGTGATGGCGATGCTTACCGTCTTTATAACCTGGATGTCTATGGATATAAGATACACGACAAAATGGGTATTTATGGCTCAGTGCCTTATCTCCTGGCCCACAAACTGGGCAGAACTGTAGGCATTTTCTGGCTGAATGCCTCAGAAACACTTGTGGAGGTCAATACAGAGCCTAGAGTAGAGGTGAGCTATGGATCAGGGCTGCAGGCCACATTTCCGCAGGACCAACCATGCAGTGTTGTCACGGCTCATGTCTCGTTGCCACCAAAGGCTTTGCGGTACAATCAGTGTGTGCCGATGGCATCTACTGAGGGAACAGACTGGGCCTCACGTGCGGGTGGGTGTTCTGAGTGAGAGGGGAGGTTTTCAGATTTTCATTCCATTCCTTTCCCAGTACACACTGACCCAGATGGGCTCAGTTGCAGCTAAACAAAAGGTCAGATCTCGAACTGATGTGCACTGGATGTCGGAGAGTGGAATCATTGATGTCTTTCTGTTGATGGGACCTACACCTTTTGACGTCTTCAAACAGTACTCACACCTTACAGGTACTTGCATGTATGGAAGTCCCAGTTTCTAGGTTCATCTGATTTCCTCTATCCTATGTATCGCCACTATATTTTCATGTTTGTTACATACCGTACAGAATGTACAAACAGCTTAGTTGAGCTTTTTAAGAAGCTAGCCTTCCTGCTGTCACCCCCTCCCATTCAGCTTCGTTAAACATGGCCCTGAGTCCAGAACTCTGATACTTAATACTTACCATTTGCCTTCCTTGGAGCTGCTAGATAGATAGATAACTACTGTCTAGTCGACTCCTACCCATGACAACCTCAAGTACAACAGAACGAGGTGCAGCCCAGTCCTGTGTCATCCTCGTGATTGCCAGCATGTTCCCGTCCATCATTGCAGCTATTGTGGGAGTCTGTCACACTGAGGCTCTCCCTTGCCCTTGCTGGCCCTCTGCTTCACCAAACATGATGTCCTACCAGCAGTTAATCCCTCCTGATGATGTGTCCAAGTTGGACAATGTTATGCTGCGATCCATAGATTTTCGTTGGCTAATTTTCAGAGGTAAATTGCTGGGCCTCTCTTCCTAGTCTTTGTCTGGAAGCTCTGCTGAAACCTGCCTGCCATGGTGACCCTTGAAATATTGGTGGCATAGCTGCCAGCATTATAGTAACATGCCAGCCACCACAGTACAATGTACTGACAGATGGGCGGTAGCCCCTGGATTTTCTCCACCTTTATCTCAGATAACCGGTATCTCAACCCAAACTTTTCAATATTCTCTTCATTTAAAATATACCACTGGTTTTAGCAATAAAGCATTTTCTCTCTAAACGATACGAAAGAAAAAAATACCAGTGAGTTCAGTGAATTCATTAGAGCAAGTTATTTTAAAATACAGTTTAATCATTAAAGTTCTCATATTCTCACATACCTCTTTGGAAGAAATAAAGCCTTATGTAGTTTATGTGATTCAGAAGGTGACCATAAAGACCATAAAAAGTATCTTTAATTCAAACTTAGTATCAGCGGCAGTGGGCGGGGGGAGGGCAGGGAGACGACCACACTACTCCTTACGCAGGGATCTCACAGAGTGGGAGTACGTACGAGTACGGATCACTTTTCTAATCTGGCCTCAGAAGTTGTGCACCATCACTTCTGAGGCATTCTACACCATATTCAAAGGGAGAGGAATTAGATTCCATCTTTGGATGGGAGGAATACAAAGAATTTGTGGATGTGGGAAGACACTCATACAAGACTAGGTACTATCAAGGACAGTGCCAGGCACAGGCCCTTCCAGCATTGCTATTGAAGAGAATGAACCTGGTTTATGGGAAAGTGCTTCAAAAACACTAGAGCTGCCACCGTGTTCAGTGAAACCCGATGTATAAGTTTAGAGACTATTGGTTGACTCTCGATGAGGATTTAACTTGATCATATCCCCCCCTCCTTTCTCCCAGCATAGTTGTATCACAATTTTTGGTTGTCGGTATTCGTTGTTTACATTTTTCAAGTGCTCAAAGGCATCAGGTACTTAGTGCTTTCCTCTGTTCCTCCTGGAGACTTCCTTCTGGGTCCCTCTGTCCTCCTGCTCCCACTGGACTGTTGCTGCCTGGGCACCCTGCACAGCTGTCCTCCCAGATCTTCCCCTTGCTGTCTTCCAGTGTGGGATCTCGCCTTTCTTGGAACCTGTGGTTTTCTCTTTTGTGGTTTATTCTCTTGTTTATTTTTGTTTTAAAACATCTTCTGGTAGTTTCCTAAGAAAGCATACCTGGGAGGTACACTTTTTGAGTCCTGGCAGGGATGAAAACATCTCCTTTCTCCCTTCACTCTTGATTGACAGTTTGGCTGGCTAGAATGAAAATTATATCCCCTCAGAATTTGAAGGCATTTCTCTATTGTCTTTTGTCTTCTTTCTCCAAAAATCATTCTGTCTTCTTTTCCTTTGCGTATGACCTCTGTTTTATCTGTAAAAGCTTTTAATGCCTCACAATACCCAACTGTCATTTCTGAGGGCAAGGACTATTCCTTCTCCTCAGTATTCCGAGTACCAGGCTCAGTGCTTAGAGCGCCTACCTTGCTGGCATTCAGAAAATGTTTATTGAATGGGAAATGATCATTGTGGTGGCGGTTGGCTCAGTTGTCATCTTCTCCTGTTAGGCACACAAGCCATGCCCCCCCTCTTCTCCTTGGGGTACCATCAGTGCCGCTGGAACTATGAGGATGAGCAGGACGTAAAAGCAGTGGATGCAGGATTTGATGAACATGACATTCCTTACGACGTCATGTGGCTGGACATAGAGCACACTGACGGCAAGAGGTACTTCACCTGGGACAAGAAAAGATTCCCAAACCCCAAAAGGATGCAAGAGCTGCTCAGGAGCAAAAAACGCAAGGTAAAGTGAGCCAGCAAGTCTGAACATGTAAATCACAAAGCTTTTTAATTTTTTAAACTTGCCTTGGCACATGAGTGGAGGAGAACCATTTATAAAAAATGGCCTTGAAGGCACTGCCTTCAAATGGAATTGTATTTATGATACCAGAGAAAAAAAGAATAGGGACCCTGCCTTAGTTGTCTGGGTCCCCATAAGGGTAAGGGCCCAGCATTTCCAGTCCCATTTGTTGAGGACACCCTGTAGTGATGCAATGGCCCTCCCACCCAAAATTTGGTTTGGATGTCGAAATGATGAACCGAGGGCATGAAAAGGTTTATTACTCAGTTAACGAGGCTTTCTGGGGAAAGGGCTTTTTAGGGGGTGGGCTAGGGCTTGCATAGTTTGAGCAAGGCTATGGAGAAGCAAGCTGCTCCAAAAACAGCTTGAGAGAGCTAGGAACGGAGACTGGCTGGGCTCTTATGGTGGTGAAAGAGTGGGCCAGGAGCCTTAGTGGTACAGTGGTGAAGCGCTTAACTGCTAACCAAAAGGTTGGTGGTATGAGCCCACCAGCCGCTATGTGGGAGAAAGATGTGGCAATCTGCTTCCATAAAAATTATAGCCTTGAAGACCCTGTGGGGCAATTCTGCTCTGTCCTGTAGGGTCACTATGAGTTGAAGTCAACTTGACGGCAACGGGTTTTTTTAGGGGGGTGGGCCAGGGCTTGCATGGTTTGACCTTCCCGCTGACGCCAAAGGAGGGAACACCAGGGCTTTCTGGTCAGCTTGCCCAGATGAGGGCAGAGAGTGCAGGGGAGTGGTAGGGCTGAAAGCTCTCAGCAGTCAGACATCAGAAAGGGAGTCCCATTCTCCATGACACCGTTTTTCCGTCACACTTCCCTAATGGACTCCGCCAGTCTATCTGGAAGGAAAAAAAAAAAAGGAAGTGAAATAGGAAACAGGGAAGGGGAACTAGAAAATGGAAAGTGTGTATACTGCTGTCCTGTTCTGGGGGTGGTAGTGCTAATAGCAGTGAGGAAAAGGGGGAGGGAGAGAGGGAAATGGAGAGAGGAGATGGGGGTCTCCATATGCACCATGTAAATCGACCCCCACAGTCCCTCTCCCTGAGATTAAAATTTTTTTTCAATCCATTACTTCAATCCCCAGGCTTTTCAAGGGTGAAATGCCAACGCTGTTAATCCCTAATTTCCCAGTTAAATAGCTACCACTTACCCAGTATTTTTATGGGCCAGACATTATGATAAAGCACATTATTCCATCTAACCATTATAAAACAGTGAGGTACAGGTCTTGTCATCGCCATTTTTCAGATGAAGAAGCTGAGGCTTAGAGTGATTTGATAATTTTCACAAAGACACACAGTGAGTAGGTGGCAGAGCCAGAATCTGAACCCTGGTCCGCGTGACTCCAGACTCTGTGTCCTTATGGGCAGTTATTTATTGAGGCATCATATGTTCAAGATGCTGTGGTGGTGTGGAAGGGAATGCAGAGATGAGCTCCTGGGGTCTTACAGTGAATGGGGGAGAGGCAAGCATACAACCATCACAATACAGGACAGTAAGACAAGGGCCAAAGAAAGGCCAGGGTGGGACGGCAGGACAAAAGAAAGAAGGCCGTATCCTGCTGGAGGCCCAAGCAGGGCTTTGTGCCAGGGGTGCATTTTAGAAAAGTCCTGGTGAGTCTCTGGCGGGTGGAGAGGCAGCAATGCACAGAGGCCAGAGCACCCGGGGCATTTGGAAAGCAGCCCATCGCCTGGCTCCAAGGGAGAATCAGCACGTGCAGTTGAGTAGTTGGAATCTGGCTGGGAAGGACAGGAGCTTATCATAGGCTGCTTTGACTGCAGTTGGAGACATTACACATTTTGCACAATGGACAGCTAAACTGTAGTATGTAGGATAGATTAGAATAGAGATGAAGAAGGTGATTAGAAGTCTGTTCTAGTCAAATGAAGTAGCACTGAGGCCTGGGTCTAAGTGGAAGCCATGGTATTAGAAGGGCCATGAAAGATGCTTGAGACACATGGCTGTGGAGCTTAGCCTTCTCCAGACTCCTTCTCAAATATGCCTGTCCTCTTGGGGTTTTTTGTTGTTTTGTTTCACACATGTTGGTTCTTTAAACGTTTGCTTTTGTCGGTATTATTTTAGCCTCTAAGATCTAGAGGGCAGGGACCCTGACTACTTGGTCTTTTATGTATATCAGTGAGCACCACAGACAGGTAGAAGCTTAATAAATGCCATCTTAAGAACATGTATTATCTTGGCAGCAATAATTATAAAAGAGCATTGGGCTAGTTTTAATATCAATTTAAATTTTCATTAGCATGTGGAAGTTCAAGGGGTTTTTTTTTTATCTGAAATATTTCGATACTAGTGATTTCTGAGTAAAATTTGAAGCCCGAAACTATCGTGAAAACATATAAACGAACATATGGTCCAGGAAAACTGAAAAGATATTCAAACCTTTATATCCTGACAGCTTGTGGTCATCAGTGACCCCCACATCAAGGTTGACCCTGACTACTCAGTGTACGCTAAGGCCAAAGAACAGGGCTTCTTTGTGAAGGATCATGAAGGTGGAGACTTTGAAGGGATATGCTGGCCTGGTAAGATCTCACTTTGTACATTTATTGTTTCTGCTTGTTCAGTCCCAATTAACGAAGGCCACATGGCTATCATTCTCATTCCTTTAGGTGTCTCTTGTTCCTCTAGCTACATTGTAAGCTCTTCTAGCAGATGGTACTCGCTTCTCTTGTGCCTTTCATAACACCTGGTACAGTATGCTTTGTATACATTTATCAATCAATGAACAAATGAATGGATGATAAACGAGGAAACCTTTGCGGCATGCTATTTCTCTAAGCAAATAGTATAAAAAAGCAGGGAATGGGAAAAGGGGAGGAGGAGAGGGGGAAAAAGTCTACAGGAGAAGTGTTCTGTAGTCTCTCTTCCTGTGATCTCTCTTTGCCCTCTTAGCCCATAGATTTGACTTCTAAGCTTTTCATGAGTAACCACAGCTGCCTCTGGCAACTTTGGATTCTTTGTTTCAAAAATTATTAGTTTAAAGCCTTAATAGGACCTCGCCAAGGACAAAAGGAAATAGTCATAAGACATTCTTTGATTTTAATGTCTAGGGAGGCACCCTATTATAAACCCAGGCACTGTAGAGAAACCCCATTCATCTGTTTTCCCATCACCACATCACTTATAAAACATGCCTCTGTTCTCCTGAAGAACGGAGGGGTCACTCCAGGATATTTGCTGACCATATTGGGATGTCTCAGCCCATTATTGAGGGGCGGGCTCCATCTTAAGGCTCATTCATTGACATTCCCCTGCGCCACTAGTGTTGAAAGGTCTAAAGATCGTCACTAGAGTTCACCACACATCCATTCGCTTCTCCCCAGACCATGCCTCTGTGTCAGCGACCGTTTATGTTTGATGATGTCAGGTGCCCAGTGATTACCTAGCTCTCACACCTGATGTTCCTTGTGACACACGTCCCATGAGGACCACTGTTCCTAACAGGCTGTCTACTGTTCTGCCTCCACAGGTCTCTCCTCTTACCTGGATTTCACCAATCCCAAAGTCAGAGAGTGGTACTCTGGTCTTTTTGCTTTCCCTATTTACCAGGTTTGTTTTTATCCTTTGGCTCTTTCCTAGTCACTTGAAAGGATGAAAGGGGGGAAAGGGACTGAATGGAACTACTCTGATTCACCGAGTGCTCCTGATAAATAACGCTTGTATGAAACGGCGAGGGTGGCATCCACATTACAGACTTTGGTGGTGCCAGGAGAGGTGCTGTATGCATTACCAAATGCATGAAAGCTCTGATTTGACCTCAATTATATGATATAGCAAAGTACTTTATAACAGATTTATTATCTTTTCAAATTACTATAAACATTTTTATATAAAATAGTATCCTACAATTGTCATTTAAAGGTAACGAGATGGTATGTGAGAATATCTTACGAGGCACTATAAAAACCCATTGCCATCAAGTGGATTCCAACTCCTAGCAAACCTATAGGACAGTATAGAACACCCCCATAGAGTTGCCAAGAAACAGCTGGTGGATTCAAACTGCCGACCTTTTAGTTAGCAGCTGAGCTCTTAACCACTGTGCCACCAGGGCTCCGCCAAGTAGTATAACATGTCATAAAAAGTAAGGTATAATAATAAGTCAATTCTTAAAATCTTGTAAGAATCACAGAGAAAGCTGGAGAAGCCACATCAGGAGAACTGTTTTCAACCATAAAATCATGATGATATTGCTGCTGCCGCTGCCTAATATTAACTGAGCACTTACTACGAGCCAAGCACTGTGCTAAATACTTTATATGCATTTATATACCATTTCATCTTCATAATAACCCTCTGAAGGTAGAACTATAATTAACTGTAATTCCACAGATGAGGAAATAGAAGCGTGGAGAAGTTTAAAAGCCTACCAAGGTCATCCACCTATTAAGTGGTGGACCCGAGATTTGAATTCAGGTCTATTTGTCTCTCAAGAAGCTCAGCTCTTAAATACTGATGTTGAATCTCTGGTCATCATATATTAGGGCACCAATAAACAACTTAGAGCCAGGCTAGACAGCCCTCAGACCAAACCCAGCCATGCCCATTCACTTACCTATCGTTTATGGCTGCTTTCACACTACAATGGCAGAGTTGAGTAGTTGAAAAAGAGTCTATCTGGCCTGCAAATAGAAAATATTTACTATCTGGCCCCTTACAGAAAAAGTTTGCTGGCCCCTTCTCTAGAGGGCACTAGGAAAGGATGGTGAAGGTAGTTTAATATCTGGAAATCAATTAGCCATGTTCATAGAAGTACGCGTGCTAAGAAATAGTTCAAGGTAAAGAGTCAAAAGATATGTAAGCCACCTCTAGTCATGTGAAATACTGTCATATGGGTGGGGCAGCAGGTGTGTTCTGTGGGGTCCCAGAAGGAAAGCAAGGGTCTGCAAGGGGATATTACAAAGAGTAGAACTCTCAGAAAGTAATGGAATGTGCTGTCTGAAGGACTCCTTGTCGTTGTAGCTGTTCAGCCAAATGCAGAGAGACCAGGGATTCTATGAAAGGAATTGCTATGCCTTGTAAACCAGATGACTTGAGTGTCCCTTGCCCCTAAATCAAACAGTTCTGTATAGAACACAGACTATAGATGATGCTGGAAAACCAGTTATCTTAGCTGTCATGTCTTCCAGAGTGTGAGAGGGAAGATACACTCCTGCCAGGTCCAGCTGTAACTGCTCTTAGTTAATTTAAGGGTTGTTTAGCAGACGGAGGGCGATGTGGAGCCTGTAAACGTTTGTAACCTTTCCTATGGGCTTGCTGGGCAATATGTATTTTGCAGACAATACAGTTCATTATTTCTTTTATCAACAAATATTTATTGAGAACTTTCTGGGGGCCAGGTACTATTGTAGGTGTTTGGAATTTATCAGTGAACAAAACAGACAAAATTCTCTGCTCTGTGGAACTTACATTCTAGCAGTGGAGCAGGACAGAGCCCAGATAATAATATAAGCAAATTGAGTAGGAAAGAGAAATGGAGAGGCTGTCATATTAACATTATCACTGTGAGAGTAATATCATGACCCAGGGTTACCTCCTAGGGGTCTACTGACATCCTCTTCATATGGAACGACATGAATGAGCCCTCTGTGTTCAGAGGGCCAGAGCTAACCATGCAGAAGAATGCCATCCATCATGGCAATTGGGAGCACAGAGAACTTCACAACATCTATGGTTTTTACCAGGTAAGACATTCAAGAAGAAGTCAGCAGGTCCCATGTGCCTTGCCTTTGGGGCTGAGTCATTTGCTTTGTGGTAGCCATAGTATACTGTTCTTTTCTCTTTGCATGTCTTTTCCAGTAACTGCATTGAGTCTTACCAACTGTGGCCAAGACAAGACTTATTATTTTTACCTTTGCTTCATTCCCTTCCATAATGAACTTTGTAAATTGACAAAGGCTGTGAGACTAATTACGACATAGAAACTTTAGTCTTGATAGGAGCCATTAGAAACATCACTGGATACTCTCTCAAACCTTTTATTGAAGAGAAAAAAAAAAAAAAACCAAACCGGTTGCCATCAAATCACTTCCGACTGATAGTGACCCTATAAGACAGAGTAGAACTGCCCCATAGGGTTTCCAGGGAGCACCTGGTGGATTCAAACTGCAACCTTTTGCTTAGCAGCGGTAGCACTTAACCACTACACCACCAGGGTTTCCTTATTGAAGAAAGCAGTGTATAAATATGTAAACAAAGGAAATGAAAACAAATGTTTTACATTTCTCAAATATCTGAATACAGCAAGACCAGGGAAGCAGGAT
This sequence comes from Elephas maximus indicus, assembly GCF_024166365.1. Lineage (NCBI taxonomy): Eukaryota > Metazoa > Chordata > Mammalia > Proboscidea > Elephantidae > Elephas > Elephas maximus. Next base: position 13,676,570 of record NC_064828.1, on the reverse strand, counting down.
TTAGAACACAGATATGCAATTTCAATAAATATACTTTTTAAATGTAGAAAGCTTTTCTTGAGTACTTAGCCTTCTCAATAGAAAGTGGTAGAATTGCCTTCCATTTACCAATCGCATCCAGAAGACTTGCCAGTCACTGATCCTAACTTACGCCCATGGTTGTTATCACTGAACTGTGACTGTGTTCCCATGGTCCTCCCCACAGTTGGGGTTTTCTGGTGGGAGCTGCTGGCTGGATACAGGGCCGTTTTCAGACGGTATATGTTTACTTCTCCAGTGGCCTACTGCCATAGCTGCAGATTGCTTTAGCTAGGGAGTGTTCCTGTGTAGTCCAGGGCCACTTAATTGCTCTGAATCCCAGGGTTTTCATCTGTGAACATCATCTATACAGAGGTTGCCATATGGATTATATGAGGAAATCTTGTAAAATGCCTAGTAATAGTAAGCACTGAAGAATGCTAGCTTGTTCTTTACTATTATTTTCCTTCTACTCTTAATAAAAGACATTCTTCTGTTTTTTCAATAGCGATACCTGAGTTGTTTCATTACCTCATGAAAATTATTGGATGGATTGTTTTCAGATTTCCCTTTCACATTCCTGCCTGCCGTTGACCCTCTGCATGTGAAGTAGCTTATTCAGGGTGCCTGCACAGCGCCACAATCCGGCCATCTCTTTGAAATGCTTCTTCTTTGACTTTACAGCAAATGGCTACTGCAGAGGGACTGATACAGCGGTCAAAAGGGAAGGAGAGACCCTTTGTTCTTACACGTTCTTTCTTCGCTGGGTCACAAAAGTATGGTAAGGAATGGCTCGTATTATCAGGCTTAAAACACAAGTCAGCAACCTGTCTTCTAGGACCAGCTACAGTACATGCTGCTACTGTATAGCTGCCTCACCTTCCGGTGGCCAGTGGGCGGGCTTTAGATTTAGAGAATGCTGTGCTCTCAAGTATGCATTTTGTCCTATGAGAGATGAAACCAACTGTACTAATGTTTGGTTACTTGTTTACCATTGAAGAACTGGCTGCTTAGCTGCTGGGAAAGTGAATTTAAGGTATCTCTGTTTGCTTCGATATCTCAGGATCAGCCATCTCTGATCTCATCCCTTTGGTTTATCAGAACCAGAGAAAATAGACTAAAGTTCCTTCACCCATCTGTTCCATTTAGCAATGTGGCTTAAAATAGACCTGGCTGGTGGTCAGGTTCATCTATAACTGGATCCAGGGTACTAGCTAATGCAGATCAAGTTCACTTAACCACCCTGTGGCAGGAAGGCTATTTTAAGTCTGCTGATCTTGCACAAATAGCTGGGAGCTTAGTCCTGGAGAATGTGGCCTTTACCATACCAGAGACGTTACTAGGCCTCCTACTCCACCCCTGAAAACCAGCTCTGCAGTCCTCTGCAGAAGGCCCAGATGTTGTCATCTCAAAGCAAAGATTCATGTACAGAGACGCTCACCGCAACATTAGTCCTTGAAACAAACAAACAAAAAAAAACAAAAGAAGGTCTAAATATCCAACAACAATGGAGTATAGTTATAAAAGTATGAGGCACCCTTAGGATAGACTGCCATGAAGCTGTTCGAAATGGTAGCTTTAATTGCGTGAGAAAATGTGACATCATGATAAATTTTTTTGGATTCCTAAGTGTCTATGTACTATTCAGATTTTGTAAAAAAATTTATGTAGGTAGTAATCTAAATCAATAACTAGATAGACAAATAAAATACAAGAAGATACAGTACCTTGGGGATTATGAATGATTTTCATTTTCTTCTTTTTACCCATCTCAGTTTTTCAGATTCTCTACAAATATCATTTTTAATCATTAAAAAGTGTAATGGGTTTTTAATTAAAATACTTATAAGCAGCAATTAAGAAAAGATCACAGAAGATACGAATACTAAGTAAATCTTGACCTCTTAAATATTAGACCGCCGCCTAGTCTTTAGTATTCTATGTGAAGCTATCACTTTGCCCCATTACATAGCAAGGCATTACAGAGAACTCTGTTTTGTTAAATCATGCACTGTGGACTGCCAAAAGAGTGAACAAATCTGTCTTAGAAGAAGTACAGCCAGAATGCTCCTTAGAAGTGAGGATGGCGAGACTCCATCTCACATACTTTGGACATGTTATCAGAAGGGACCGGTCCCTGGAGAAGGACATCATGCTTGGCAGACTACAGGGTCAGCAGAAAAGAGGAAGACCCTTGACGAGGTGGATTGACACAGTAGCTGCAACAATGGGCTCAAGCATAACAACAATTGTGAGGATGGCGCAGGATCTGGCAGTGTTTTGTTCTGTTGTACGTAGGGTCGCTATGAGTCGGGACCAACCAGACAGCATCTAACAACAACAACAACACTGAGGTCAATAGTCAGAGAGGGCTTCTGACTAAACAACCATGTGAGACATGAAAACCGTTGCATATTTACATGAGCATTATTTCTTGATATGAATGTTGCTATGTGGATTTCAAAATCATTATGTAGATAAATCCATACCTCGCTAGAAGTCGAGGAGAAATTATTGGAGTACTGTTTTAAAAGAACAGCCCCTTGAAAATGTCTCCTTTGCTGGCCATAGGCCAGCCTGAAGATTAAAACAAAAGCAGCTACCAAAACTATTTTGGTAGAAGATAGACAGAAATGCTGCAGGAGTAATCCAGGTCTACTAAAATTAAAAAATTTCCTTTTATGGATGTCTTTAATGGTACATAATCTATCTTCCCAAATTCCTATCAACTATCCAGTGAACAAGAACACTAGCTTTGGAGTCATATTGCCTGCGTTCAGATCCTGGCTCTATCGTTCAATAACTGTGTGACTCTGGGTGGGTTATATATCCACTGTTTGCTACTTCTCCCGCATCTGTAGAATGGAGTCAATAATAGTATTTACCTGATAGGGTCATTGTGATGGTTAAGTGGGATAACCCAAGAAAAGTATTTCGCATAACACCTGGCTCAGTAAAGCCTCAGTAAATATTAGCTTTTGTTATTGCTGCTGTTATTATGTCTCTACCATATGGACTGTACCACTCCTCTCAAATAAGAGAGGGTTTTTTGGGGGGGAGCAGGGAGGAAGGAGTAGATGGACATAGAGATCAATGGGACAGAACAGAGAATGCAGAGATAGTCCCAACATGAATGTCAGGGCAATGCAATGAAGAAAGGAATGTGTTTTCAGTATATGGTGCTGGAACAACTGGATACCCACGTGGAAAAAGAATCAGCCTCCACCCTTCACACTGTGCCCAAAAATTAACTCAAAATGGAGCATAGACCTAGAGTTTCAGAGCTAAAATTAGAAAAAATAGGAGATCTTTGTGACTTTGAGATAGGCAAAGATCTCTTGGATAAGACACAAAAAGCATGAACTATAAAATCAAAACATGATAAATTGGACTTGACCAAAATTAAGAACTTTTACTCTTTTGAAGACATTGCTAAGAAAATGAAAAGGCAAGCCACGAACAGAGAAAATATTTGCAATAAACATATATATCTGGACTTGTATCCAGAATATATAAAGAAATTTTACAACTCAAGAAGACAAACCACCTAATTAAAAATGAGCAATAGATTTGAATAGACACTGTAGAAAGATTTTCAATAAACTCATGAAAAGATCCTCAACATCATTAGACACTAAACAACCAAAAACCAAACCCATTGCCATCGAGTCGATTCTGACTCATAGTGACCTTGAGGACACAGTAAAACTGCCCTGTAGGGTTTCCAAGGCTGTAATCTTCACGGAAGCAGACTTCCACATCTTTCTGCCTCGGAGCTACTCTGGTGGATTCGAACCACCAACCTTTCAGTTAGCAGCCGAGCTCTTAACCCCTGCGCCACCAGGGCTCCTTTCATTAGTCATTAGGGAAATGCAAATTAAAACCACAGAGAGCTACCACCGCACACCCAATAGACTGGCCAGAATTAAAAAGACTGACACTACCAAGCATTGGCAAGGATGTAGGACAACTGGAACTCTCAAACAGTGCTGTTAGGAATGTAAAACAGTACACCCACTTGGCTAAACAATTTGGAACTTTCTTGAAATGTTCAACATACTCTTAGCGTACAGCCCAGAAATGTCACTCTTGGATATTTACCTAAGAGAAATGAAAACATATGTCACACAAAGATGTGTACACAAATGTTCCTAGAAGTTGTATTTATAACAGCCAAAACCTGTAAATCCAAATGTCTGTCAGTAGGTAAATGGATAAAAATTTGTGAAAAATCCATTTGAATACTACTAAGCAAATCAAAAAAAAAAATTTTTTTTTTTTTTATTTGCTTAGTCGACTCGATGGCACTGGGTTTTTAAGCAAATCAAAACGATGAACTACAACATGAATGAATCTCAAAACCATTATGCTGAGTGATAAAAGTCTGAACATTGTAAGTTTCCATTTATACGAAATTTTAGAAAAGACTAACCTTTAGAGATAAAAGTCAAATCACTGGTTGGCGAAAATGGGGATTATCGATGGTGAAGAAGTACAAGGAACTCTTGCAGTTACAGAAATGAAATGTGCCCTGGTTGTGGTAGTGCTTATATGGGTGTATACATTTTTCCAAAATCAAACTCTTCACCTAATATACATTTTGTTGCATATAAATTATGCCTCAATCAAGTTGATTTTAAAAATCATATTTGATTTATACTTCAAAAAATAATTGCAGATATTGACATGTCAAGGGATTGTTAACCAGTGTCAGAAAACAATATGTGTACTGTTTGATGAGAAACTAGTTTGTTCTGTAAACCTTCATCTAAGGTACAATCAAAAAAAAGAAAATAATAAAAAAACATGCAGTCCCTGAGTTTTAAAAAAAAGTAAGTGCAATTTCAGGATATTTCCATAAAATTTTTTTTGTGGATTTTAATAGCTCTTTCACAATAGCAAATGAATAAATTTTTATTGTAGAAAGTCAGAATTTGTATATTTTAAGGTAAGAAATAAATGTTTTCCCTTATATTAACTTGTCTATTAAAAATAATCAAAATATGAAATTGAGTGCATGGGCTGATATGTGATTTATTTTAAATACCTTGGTGACAAAGGTGCTGTGTGGACAGGGGACAACAAGTCAGACTGGAGTTACCTGAAAATTTCCATCCCCATGTTACTCACTCTCAGCGTTACTGGGATATCTTTCTGTGGAGGTAAGATGAGTTCTCTCCTGAGAAAATAAAAAACTAGAGTGCTGTCATCAAAGCTGATCGCAATTCCCTTTTCATTAGCAGGTTTAAAAACCCAAACCAAATCCGTTGCTGTCGAGTCGATTCTGACCCATAGCAACTCTAAAGGACAGAGTAGAACTGCCGCATAGGGTTTCCAAGAAGCACCTGATAGATTCGAACTGCCAACCTTTTGGTTTGCAGCTGTAGCTCTCAACCACTGTGCCACCAGGTTTAGCAGGTTTGGGTGGGATAAATGAGGGAAAATGAAGCGGAGCGGGTTAGAGGGAGGACAGTGAAAGCAGGGAAGCGTCAGAGCTGTTCGTGTCTTGACTGAACTGAGGATGTGAAATAAAGTTGTCAGAGAGGGAGCCAGAGTGCTTCTTTGCTTCGTCTCACGGTTTCCTCCTTAGGCGCTCTTGATAACTGAGTTTCTCTTCCTGAAATATGCTTTCTTGGAAGTGAGAAAATACAATTGCAAATACATTAGCAAATCAGAAGTCAGCCTTACAGAAATCACTTCTTATGGGCAGGTTTAAAATTCTGTGACAAGTTTAACTGTATAAAAAAACCCAAAATTATCTTTCATGGGCAAGGTAAATTTTGTTGAAATAACGTTCTTTGATGGGCTGTCTTCCCTGCACGCCAGTGATTCTCTGCAGATAAAAACCAAACCCACTGCCGTTGAGTTGATTCTGACTCATAGCGACCCTACAGGACAGAGTAGAACTGCCCCATACAGTTTCCAAGGAGCACCTGGCGGATTTGAACTGCCAACCTCTATGGTTAGCAGCTATAGCTCTTAACCACTGCACCACAAGAGTTTCCCCTAGGAGCCCTTAATATGGAAGGCACTTAAGGTGGCTGCAGGTCCAGCTGCTCATGGTTTTCTGTAGGAACAGAAGCAATTTAATACTGCTTTTGGTACATGTGTTTTATGGCCTCAGTCTATATACAATATAAGGAATGTATGCTTGGCCAAGGGTCAGCATGAAATTCTACCTAAACCTGCAATTCTGATGATCTGTTTCTCTTTAGTTCTTTCTGTAATTTTTATCTTGATTCTGCTGTTGCTTTAAAAAAAAATCAAAATCCCCACCCAACCCCATCGAGTCAATTCCGACTCATAGCGACCCTACGGGACAGAGTAGAACGGCTCCATAGAGTTTCCAAGGAGTGCCTGGCAGATTTGAACTGCTGACTTCTTGGTTAACAGCTGTAGCACTTAACCACTATGCTACCAGTGTTTCCACCACCACACACACACACACACAATTTAACCTGACGGACAGATTGCAGTTTCTCTTATTGGTTCAGGAACATACAAGAATGTTGATCTTGCAGTAGCACCTCTGACCTTTTGACAAGAAAAGGATACTATATCCAAAAAACATGTTGCCAGAGTCCTAAACATGCTGAGTTTATTAGCATGTTCTCCCCTCTTTGAGGCCACAGTTCTATCAAATCGTTCTGAGGGCGCATACGGTGCGGTTCTTCTGTCAGCCTTCAAAGGCTGTGTCTTACCTGTGCGCACCTTTAGAAGCCTGGTAGCCCCACCTGGCATTTTTCTTTGACTAACTAGCTGATGTAGGCGGGTTCGTTGGGAATCCAGAGGCAGAGCTGCTGGTTCGTTGGTACCAGGCCGGAGCCTACCAGCCCTTCTTCCGTGGCCACGCCACCATGAGTACCAAGCGGCGGGAACCCTGGCTCTTCGGGGAGGAACACACCCGGCTGATCCGAGAAGCCATCAGAGAGCGCTACGCCCTCCTGCCCTATTGGTATTCTCTGGTCTACCGTGCACACACGACTGCCGAGCCCATCATGAGGTAAAATAGCTTCATCCAACCAGGGGCCCAGCGACCAACCTACAAGGGAAGGTCACCTCAGCTGCTGGAGAGCAGAGAGATCACACGGTGTTTTCAAGAGAGAAGGCTGGTTTAGTCAAGTTTCTGTCAGTTCACTGAGCACCAATTATGTGCTGGTTGTGGAGGACACGAGATAAGAACTAGATCCCTGCTGCTTTGTGTTTAAAGTGTTGATATTTGATAGCAAACAGAAATAGAGGTATTTCAAAGAAAAGGAAGTGATTCTAACGGAATTCATTCAGAATTGAGTGCTCAGTTACTTACTATGCTGTTCTTAGGCTTTATCTTACCCTTCCAGCTAAACTGCTCCAAGTTTCAGGTGAATATTTTTCCTGGTGTGTAAATTACATTCTGATTCTGTTTTGAAAGCAGGATACGAAAAACCAACTTTAGAGAACAACATACACAGATACACGTGATACACCGAGGCTTCTGGGTCAGTGCTCCTAAACCGCTCAGATCAGAATCACCTGGGGAGCTTTTAAAAATACAGATTCCAAAGCCAAGCCTCCAAATCTACTAAGACTCTCTTTAGGGGGGCCCCAGGAATCTGTATTTGTTAGACGTTTCCATGGTGATTCTAGACATTGGCCACATTTAGAGATACCACTGCTTTGTGACACTCGGTAGGAAAGGAATATATCGCTGCGAGACTAGTGAATAAACAGCATAAGGTTCCCTTATTGAAAAACATAGTTGAAAAAAATTATTAGAACCATTAACTTGATATCCAGATACATTGATAGCGAACATTTTGTTAGGTTTATAAGCCCAAATCCCTCCTAGATAGCTGTATACAATAGCAGCAATCACAAAAAAGAACACACAGGAGTTTTCTCAGCCCTCCAAAATGTTGCCAACTTGAAAAAGCTAGTTCTTTTCCTTTAAATAAGTAATGTCTCAGAGGCCAGGAGAGCGTGAAAAAATGACAGAGAATTACCATCATTGTACGATACAGTTTTATAGACGTTTGTTTTACACGAAGGGGTTAGCCTTGGACTTGTACAAAGCTCTGATTCTGCCTGTCACGGTAGTAGTTAGCGCTCCACAATCAGAAGAGAAAATTGCAGAGGCAAGAATTCTTAATCCTTCACTGGGGCACTTGCACTAATAGCTCTTTCACCAAAGAATAATATATACCAATCATAGCAACTGCTCATAAAATCTTCACTCACATAAAAAAGTCTTAGCTCTTTCCGATTTTCTTTAAAGACTTATAAAACTAAAAATAGAAGTGATTGAGTTGTAAAAAAACATCTAATGATCCTAAGCAAGAATTTTTTTTTCTTTCCCCCAGGCCTCTGTGGGTAGAATTCTCTAATGAATTAGAGACTTTTGGTACAGAAGATGAATACATGCTGGGTGAGCATTTCTTGGTTAATTACAGTGATGATAAGTATTGCAGCTGTGTTTTTGTCATTATTTTCTGGTGTAAAAGCACTAAAAAAAATTTCAAATCCCAGGAAAGCCAAAAAATAAATTTCTTCTCCAGGATTTTTTTTGTATGCATCAAAGGGATCGTAGCACTGTTCTGCTATCCTGTGGCTTCTCGTAATATCCTTTTTGTTAACTTCAAATAAATCTATTCTCTTTGTGGATACAATTTGGGGTTCTTGTTCTGAGTCTGCTCCTGAGCTCTGTGAGAGGGACCCCTACAGGGAAGGGGAGCAGAAAATAAGTGAATCCAGTGGATATAGTAAAGACCCAGAAGAGCTCATTTCTTGTGCAGTGATAGGACTTTTCTTTGGTTGACCTCTTCCTTAACAAGGGTGTCTTAGTCATCTAGTGCTGCTATAATGAAATACCACAAGGGGGTGGCTTTAACAAACAGAAATTTATTTTCTCACAGGTGGCTGGAAGTCAAAATTCAGGGTGCCAGCTGTAGGAAAAGGCTTTCTCTCTGTCAGCTCTGGGGGAAGGTCCCTGTCTATGTTCAGCTCCCATTCCTCAGCGATCTTCGTGTGGCTTGGCATCTCTCTTCTCCCAAGTTTGCTTTTAGCTGCTTGCTTTATCTCTCTTTAATATCTCAAAAGAGATTGATTTAAGACACACCCTATACTAATACTGTCTCATTGACATAACAAAGAAGACCCATTCTCAAATGGGTTATAACCACAGGTATAGGGGCTAGGATTTACAACACATATTTTGGGGAGACACAATTCAGGCCACCTTGGGAACAGGGCTCAAGCAACCAGGCTCAATAGAGAGTTGCCCAGAAGATAAATCCCATTTCTAAACAGTGGAAACCCCAAAATGTAAAAAAAAAAAAAAAAAAAAAACTGACTTTTTAAATCTCTACCCATCCTTTTGATCTTTTGGTCTCAGTTTAATAGACACTTCCTTGGAGAAACCTCCTCTGGCCACTCCTTGCTTCCCTATCCTAATTCCACTCACTCTAGTTCAAGTCAGTTCCTCTTACTACTGACCCTCATTCCATCTTGTACTTTTGCCTTCTTGGTATTTGTCACAATTAATTCATTATTATTTGTTCAGTATCTGTCTTCACTGACTGTAAACTCCAAGAGGGCAGGGACCATGTCTGTGTAATTTGCCAGTCTATCTCCAGAGCCTAGCCCAGTTTCCGACACTCAGTAGGCACTCAATAAATATTTATTGAATAAAAGAATGAATTCATAAGTAGGTGAATTTTGCATCCATGTGGTGCCAAGGTCAAAACAAAATTAATAATCCAGATTGCCTTTAAGAGACCTGCAGCCTTCCCGATAACAGCCAAGCGAGAGGATCTGAGCATCCACACTGGCCCACTTCTGGATAACAGCTCTGGGCTCACCTTCATCATATCAAGTCACTCGCAGCAAACAGTGAAGCACTTGGAAAGGTGCAATAGCACACACATACTAGCAGTTATCACAAAATGGGAGTGTGGTAGACAGTGTCAGGATCCCTCTTACAATCCTACCATACCTAAGTGGATTAGTGCTAGGTGATAGTGATATACCTCTTCTCTTTCTAACAGTGCCTCTTTCTAATGAGTCGTTGGCTTAACTAGCCACAGTCTCAACCTTCAAGAAGTTCACGACTGAGCAGTCTTTAGACCACAAGAGCTCTCAATTAAAGGGAAGTGGTGTCTTCAGGCCTCTTATTGTGATACTCAACCCTACTTCTCTTTCCTCCATTTTTTAGGAAGTGCTTTATTGGTTCATCCGGTCACAGAACCAAAAGTCACTGTGGTTGATGTGTTTCTGCCGGGATCAGATGAGGTAAGAGCAAGTGACAGCCACATACCTTATGTCTGTCTTTTATCCCTTCATTCTAGTCCCTTTTAGGAAAAACATTTCTTCATCATGCAGTTGTGAACCCAGCCCAAATGACTGTAACAACTGAAGATTTCTTGAAGGTCATGATCACCGTCCTCAGAGGTCAAGAAACCAAATGGGCAGAGAAGGGTGAAGAGATAGATGAATAGATGATGAATTCCAGGAGGATCAGGGTGGTTATCTTCAAACTTTTACTCGTACAAGTGACTCCTTGTAAACATATTGAGGCTTTGAGTAGGAAGAAATTTTCAATCTACCATGAGGTATGGAATTCTGGGAGGAGATGAAAGCATGAAGAGACTTTGCTCTTTTGTTCTGGCTGTGTCTGAGTCCGGAGTGTTGTTGGTACCAAAAGGTGGTCTCTAGATACTCATCCAAGTAGACAAAAAATTACAACAGTGACTTCCCTCTGTCCCCCTCTAACCAGCCTCTGCTCTTTTATTAGTTATTGTCATTGATCATTGTCACCACATAAAATATCCTGGACCTGCCAGTGCCAGGGCACTGAACCCAGGCAGGTCACAGAGGAGAGTGGGTACTCCCCCATGGGCTGCAGGGGAAAGAGCCATGGGTAATAAGAGCAACAGCCTCGAGAGACAGACCAACCGTGTATCCAAAGAGGTCAGGAGAAGAGACAGGGCAGAAACTTGGGGCACCAGACCAGGGCAGGGATGGAACGGAGGGCAGGAAGGAGAGAGTCCCTGAGTACTGGAGCTTCGCCACAGGCTTCACAGGAAGAGAAGGAGCCATGAAAGATACTGAGCTGATGTGGGACCGCCATGTCCAGATATCCTGGACTGTCACGGAAGCGGTGAGGTAGCTACGCCAGGCCGCACTCACTGCTCAGAAACCGCGTACGCTGAGTGGCAGCACCCTGGAACTGCATCCAGTCCTCCCGCGACTCGGCTTCATGTGTTTGGGGTTGAACCCGGAAGCTTTAAACAACAAAAATGTCTTCCTTCACAGTTCTGGAGCTCCAAGTCTGTAACCAAGGTGTTAGCAGGGTTGGTGCCTTCTGGAGGCCCTGAGGGAGAATCTGTTCCAGGCCTCTCTTCTAACTTCCGGTGGTTGCTGGCAATCCTTGACATTCCTTGGCTGGTTGCTATGTCACCCCAGCCTCTGCCTCCATCTTCACTTCGCCTTCTTCCCTGTGTGTGTCTCTCTGTCTCATAACGACACCTGTCATGGCATTTAGGGCCCAACCAGATAATCCTGGATAATCTGTTTATCTCAGAAACTTTGATTTATTCAAATCTGTTACCATGTAAGGTAATACTCGTTTATTCAAGGGGATTAGGAAGTAAATCTTTCTTTTTCAGGGACCACCACATTGATATGACAATAACCAGGCTTTTCTCCAGACTTACTAAATTTTGTTCTTTCTTCTTGGCTTCTCTAGTAATTTGTAGTTCTGAAGTGGAAGGCTCTTTATAAAGGTTTCCCTCCCTAGTAGAAATGTGAGAAAAATGTTAAATACAGTAGCAGCTAATTGTCCTGCTTAGCATTTGTGCTGACAAGTTTCTCACATTGATTCCAACACAGGTTGTGTCAAAACAGCAGACTCCCATTAAGAGCTAAGCAGGCTCCTTTCCTACTTAACCACTAATTTTCACTAACAATGACCTGTCATCGTTGCAAGTGCATTGTTGTGACTGTGTACTATAGTCCTTCAATGCTGTTTCCAGAGTGCTCTGTGAAGGTTTCTCTTGCTACAACTTCACAACCCTGGTTGAAGGAGCCAAGCTATTGCTTACCAGGCCGCTCTTTATCTCGGTTGGCTATGTGGTTCCATGTCAGAAGTGGCTAATTCAGTCCCCTGCCATCACTCACTCTTGTATTCCTGTATGGCCCATTGCCATACAGTCTTTGTTTGACTCTCTCCTTAGTGAAGCCTTCTCTGACCACCTATTTAAAATTACAAACGACTCCTACTGTCCCCTAGCGCTATCTAGCCCTCATGCAGCCTGTTTTTCTCCTCAAGACTTGCCACTTTGTAGCATTCTATGTATTGTTTTGTGGATTATCTGTCTTTCCTGGTAGAATGTGAGCTCCTTGAGGGCAGTGATTTTTATCTGCTGTATTCCCTCTGTATGCTCAGTACCTGGATGGGTACCTGGCACTCTGTAAGTACTTGTTGCTAAGGAGCTTGGTGGTCATCTCTAAGCCTGACCTCTGTGGTATTTTGCACCAGTTATACCCTTCCTGGGCTGGAGATCTTTGGGTCTGGCACCAGAGCAATAGACTACACCTCTTGTTTAATTAGTTCCGGAAATGGTGGACAAGTAATCTCCAACCTTATTTGAACCAATTTTTTACCTTTCACTCCTACCAGCTCTCTAACTAAAACTACTAGAATTGGCTGGGTTGGTGGTGGGTGGGGGGCGGGAAGGACAAGAAAGAGACAGAAAGACACCAGAGAAAGACTTTAGGGAGGGGGGGCAACCTAAGACAATATCCTTCATAAGCATAGACACATAAATCCTTGACAAAATACAAAATATTAGCAAATTGAATCCAGCCAAAGATAATACATCATGACCAAGGCAGAGTTGACCTCGTTAAGAGTTTGCTGAGCTAGTGACAGTCAAGTCACAACCTTATCACATTCACAGCAGGACAGTGTGACAGACCCACCAGCCCTGCTCAACAAAGGATGTGGGAATCCCAGGAGCTGAATTTTCTAAACAGGAACTGTGGTTGCCAGAAATTACACTGGACTAGAAGAGAGAAAGAGGTTTTGTTTTCGTGCTGCTTCCTGCTGGATCTTAAGGATTTATCCATCAGATTACTTGGTGGGATGTTTTTGGTACTTCAGCAACTAAATCTTCCTGACAGGGATCCCAGACAAGACTTTGAGCCTTATTCCTGAGTTGTACTCTGAAACAAAATTGGTGCTATGGGAGTTTCCGGTTGCCTTTCTCCCAGGAGATCTGTTTCCTTTTCTCCTGTCTCATTTGTAAATTTATTTGCTTGCAATATGCTTTTCTTCTTTCTTGTTTTTTTTTTTTTTGCCTCAAATTTTCCATCATCTCTTCTTCTGCTAGAAGCATTACGTTTTTATAAGCCATCTGTTATGAGGGCAGGAACTGTGTCTTTTACTCATGTATAACCAGCACCCAGTACAGTGCCTGGCACATAAGAGGTTCTTCAGTAGGTAATTTTTGGATGGATGAATGGATGGACAAATGAATGGTCTTCTAGTCAAATTAATAAGTCACAGTACTTAGTTGGTCCTTTGGGATCTTGGCGTATATTCTTCCTGACCTCCATCCAAGATATATAATACTAATTTCAGCTTTTTGGTTATTAGGAATCCAGGTAAGTGGATGTTTTACTGCATAGTGAAATTGGAAGCAGAGCTGCTCATACATTCTTTTTCGTTGGGGTTTGCTCCATATTAGGTCTGGTATGACTCTAAGACATTTGCCCATTGGGAAGGAGCACGCACTGTGAAGATCCCAGTAGCCTTGGACACTGTAAGTTATTTTTACCTATTGCATCCCTGTAGAAAGAGCCAAGAATGTTAGTGTTCTGCATAGTAACACATACATGTAGAGACAGAAAATAGATTAGTGGTTGCCTAGGGCTAGGGCAGAGGCAGGGCTTGCGGGGAAATGAGGAATGGCTCCTGATGGGTACAGGGTTTCTTTTTGGGATGATAAAAATATTTTAATATTGATGTGATAATGGCTGCATAACTGTAAATATACTAAAAGCCATTTAATCAGACACTTAAAATCGGTGAATTGTATGGCATGAGGATGATAGGCACTGTTTAAAAATATGAAAAAAAGATAACATATTCTCAGATTTCACAATATGAAACATTAGGGGAACACACACACCTCTTTCCCATATGTTACGTTTGTATGTCTAAGAAAAATAATAACACTGAAAACAAAGAGAAAACATGGTGGTCACCACACCTGCCATACAGACGGTCCTTCTGGAGGACCATGCCCGAGACTGGGAGCGTTCAGTTGTAACCCTGACCTCTGGGCCCAGGAACACGTTCTCAGTTCTGATGTTGGAATCAAAGTGGCCCATCCAGACTGACAGAGTTTCTACAGGAAACTTCCTCCTGCGGCACCGTCACAAGCGCAGCCTTAAGTAGTGAGAAGATAAATAAATAGGTACTGGTGTTTTTTTAAATCAGCAGCAGCAATTTTGAAACCCGTTATAAAGAAAACTATTTCAGATGTCAACTTTCAAATCTAGAAGAGACTTTAACAGTCGTCTACTCCAATCCTCCACACCTTCAGGTGAAGAAACTGAGGTTCGGGAAAGTTACACTACTTGTCACTGTTAGACTGTGACAGAACTAGGACAACACCCAGGTGACTGGACTCGCACTCCAGAGCCCATTCCACTCTAACTGACGGCCTCCTTCTTTGAAAAGGAAGAAGAAGAAAAAGAGAGAAAGATTAGCCAGGGTGAGAGGGAGGTGGGGAAAGGATGTGCTTTATGCCAGCTGCGAGTCAAGTAGAGGGTGGACACCTTAACTACTCAGCCCTCACTCCCAACTTCATTGATGCTTGTACTCAACTCGCTGCCTGTACTGCCAAAGTCCAAGCTCTGATATGATGCAGGCAGCTTCTTTATAGGTTATTGTCTGGGATTTGAAAAACCTACATGGCTTTCCCTGCCAGGAATGCCATTCCAGAAGACCCACAGGTATGGGCCATGCCTGAAAAAGCAATTGAGGTCAAGTCGGTTCTGACTCATGGCGATCCCATGTGTTACAGAGTAGAACAGCTCCACAGAGTTTTCTTGGCTGTAATCTTTGCAGGATCAGATTGCCAGGCCTTTCTTCCATAGCACCACTGGGTGGGTTTGAACTGCCATCCTTTAGGTGAGTAGTCAAGTGCAAGCTGTTCACATCATACAGCAACCTTCTGGGTTGTGCCTACAGCCTGGCCCTTGGTGGCTTCTATAACAGAAGCAGTTTCACATATTTACCCTTAGAATTGAGTAATCATTCTGGTGATCCAGAGACGCAAGGAATAAAAAGGGCCATGGGCTGCAGTGAGTAAGAACAAGAGTCATCTCCCCAAACCGAGAAGCCACCATCTTTTATAAACTCACACCCACAGATCTGGGCCCATTTACATAGAAAAATTCACTCTTTAGCAAAGCCCTAGAAATAATCACGTTTATTAAATTGAGTAGGAAAATGACAAAATCCAAAATGAGAAAGGCCACTTACAGGATGGGCAGGATAGTTTGTCACCTAAAAGAAAAAACCATAGAGACAGATTGTATTAATTTCCTGTGGCTCCCATAACAAATTACCACCAACTGGGTAAAAAAAAAAAAAATTTATTCTTTTGGGTGGTTTAAGGCAATAGAAGTTTGTTCTCAGTTCTGGAGCCTGGAAGTACAAACCCTGCAGGCTGCGCTGTGCTCCCTCTGGGGACTCAAGAGACTCATTGTCTGTCTCTCCCAACATCTGGTGGCCCTAGGCATTCCTTGGCCTGTGGCTGCAGGACTCCAGTTTCTGCCTTTGTCTTCACATGGACTTCACTTCCCTGCATCAGTCTTCTGTTTGTGATAAGGATACTTGTCATTGGATGTAGGGCCCCCTGAGTAATTGGGGCCCTGGTAGTGCAGTGGTTAAGGGCTTGGCTTAAGAGCTCAGCTGCTGACCAAAAGATTGGCAGTTTGAATCAATCAGCCACTCCTTGGAACCCTATGGGGCAGTTCTACTCTATCCTATAGGGTCGTTATGAGTAAGAATCGACTTGATGGCAGTGGGTTTGGTTTTTTGGTTTGGAGTAATGCAAGATGATCTTATTTCGAGATCCTTAATCACATCTGCAAAACCCCTTTTTCCAAATAAGGTCACTTCCACAGGTTTCAAGGGTTAGGATATAGAGGGCTACCATTCAACCTACTATCTAAGTGTAGATAATAAATAGATGAAAAGTAGAACGTTTCCCTAATAATTAAAGAGTCCAGCCATTTTTAGTGTTTGAAGTCTTTATCTTTTAATGTCAAGGTTGTCATATTGGGAAATGCCATCTCTGTGCCCACAGATTTATTTTGACCTTGAGTCTGTACTTGTAAAGATATGAGTGTGAGTCTTGTGCTAGTAAACATTTTTAAATTCTACTTTGAAGCCTCCTTATGTGGCTCCTCCTTCCCTGAGAGTGCTGTTCTGTTACAGGTCCCAGTGTTTCAGCGAGGTGGAAGTGTGGTACCGGTAAAGGCAACAATAGGAAAATCCACAGGCTGGATGACTGAGTCCCCCTATGGACTCCGGGTAGCTCTAAACTCTAAGGTATTTGGAAAATCCGTTACCTTTATACAGCTCATTTATTATTCCTCTGTCTCTTGATAGTGGAGCCTTTTGCATGTGTGATACCAGGTAAAGGTGATGACCCCCACGTACAAGATAGGTACTTCAGACACTTAGCTAGTTCTGAATCATTGTCTAGTTTGCCTGACAATGGCTTGTTCTTAAGGGAACTCAGATCTGGGAATGCTAAAAGTGCCCTTCTGGGGTGCTGCGACCCTTGGTGCTCTGCAGCCTAGCTTTGATTACTGCAGGACTGAAAGCTCGTTGGGCCAGAGGCAGCCTGGCCACCCTGAAACCCAGTCTCCTGTAAATGGGTGCCTGTACCTCCGCCACATTTCAGGGACACCATAGCCACGCAGTGACTTCTATCCTCATTAGGTGACTCCAACAACTAAAATTTCTCTGGGTGAGGCCTGGGAGGATCCATAACTGATCTGTTCTTTCGAGAAAATCTTTTGAGCCAAGTGAAGCCTATAGCTGGCTCCTCTCCTAGTCCTTAACTATTTGCCCAAATATAGTAGAGGGCCAACACACACACAGATTCTTACCCTTATGCAAATATTATAAAACACTCACGTAAGCTGCAGCTTTCTTTTCCATCTGTTTTACACTAGGCCTGTCTTCTTGGGCCAAACTATGGGCCTTAGACTCATGAGAGGCAACAGAATCAATGCAAGAGACTAGAGCGCCACGGCACATCAAGCATTGTCATACGGAGCGCTGTGACTTTTTTGACATGTAAGAGGAGTTTTCCTACTAAAGAAAGGAGGAGCCAGACACTGTTCTCTAAATGGAAGGTTTTCTGGAGATAGTTGATTTCATTCATTATATACTGATTTTTTTTCTTTAAACTTCAGTTTCTTGACCTTGTAGTCACATTCCGGGACACCACCTCTGCCACTAACCGTACTTCACAGTTTAAATCTCTTTCAACAAGGCCTACCTCTTTGTATTCCTCTTGTGTAAACTCTCTATTCATGTTGTATCACTGTTAGTCAGGAGAGATTGAGTATTCGGTGTATATATTGGTATGACTACTTTGTACAGCTTGAATATTAAGCTTTTGTTGAACATAATTTTTCACCAATGTTCTTATTCTGTTGTTTCCTAGAAAGCTAATATATAAGCACATTGTCTACCTGTGATCACTCTCCAGGGTTCCGCAGTTGGGGAGTTGTATCTTGACGATGGACATTCCTTCCAGTACTTCCACCAGAACCGGTACCTGCACAGGAGGTTTTCATTCTGTTCAGGTGTTTTGATCAACAGGTAATGACAACGAAAGAAGCCGTGAGTTTTCTTCAATAAATTCTGCTATCCTCTTTGCATCTTCAAATGCACAGCTGATGTTTTAGGGTACTGTTCAAAGAAAGGAACGGTGAAGGCTACTTATGGGGCATTTTTCAATCATTCCACCATGAATGTCCCTTCTTTATTGTCTCCATCTTCCATTCTCCTTCTCTTTGTAAAAAATAAAGAAGGACTCAGTTTAAGCTTCCATTAATTCCATCCATTCAACAATTCATTAAGTATCCAGTTTCTTACCATTTGATTGCGATGCCCCGGTCACAATGGTCTTTCAGTGAGTTCTCTCCAAATAGCTTGTTAAAGGAAGATTGGTTTGGCCAGTGGTAGCTGGTCCTTGGCACATAAAGTCATCTCTTCATCCCAGCAAACATGATGCCTATATAGTCCACACCCACAGAGGGACAGGTGAGAGGGGAACTCACAAGGCTGGGCTTGTGACCCAGTGACCAATCCAAACCCCTATTCCGCTCCTCCGCCTAATACCATGTGTGTCTATTCCAGCTGTGCCGATGAGAGGGGTCGTTATCCCAGCGAGTGTGTGGTGGAGCAGATCTTGATCCTAGGCCTCAGGAAGCAGCCATCTTCTGTGACCACCCACTCATCTGGTAAGGAATCAGGCCATTCTTCACCTCATCTTTTGTTCTTGTAAACATAGAAGAATCTCCAGTGAAGAGATGATTCGTCCCAAAGCTGTTGCCGTGTGCTCTGCTCAGGCCCAGCTGACGCTGACACGTGCTTTCTGGTTGGAGTCAGGAGTACCAGTCTCTAGTGGGCGAGGTCATCCTGCCTCTCTTCAGGGATTGGTCATTCTGTTCATTGGGAGCCATAAATAATGTTCTAAGTGCCATTATTTGGGGCTTGAAATAGTATTTTAGCATTTCTGATTTTTTTTTTTTCCTGGACTGTAGATATCTGAAGCCCTGGAAAATCTTATCCACGTTTATGGAATTTGTAAAAGGATATAGGATGGGATTTATATCCTTTCTTACCTTCTGAATTTCTGGGACAGATCACTTTGTTCTTTACAGTTTTTTTTTTAAACCGTTCTTGGCACTCAAAACAATGAAGTGTTCCATGTTTTAAAAAGTATTGGAAATCCATGGGTAAAAGTGCTATTAATTTAGATTCTCCTAAGTAAGATATTGGGCTCTATGGTGGGATCAGAAAACGTTTCAGATTCAAAGAAAATTATTTTCCCTCCTAGATATTCATCAAAATTTCCCTCTTTCATTGTCTTGATATTTAGATGGGAAAGATCAACCTGTGGCTTTTACATACAGTGCCAAAACGTCCTCGCTGAGCCTGGAGAAGCTCTTGCTGAAGGTCGGCGCTGACTGGGAGGTCCACATCAGATGACAAGGCAATGCCTGGTGATGAGCGCAGAGAGCGGCCTGCCCCTTTCAACCCTCTCCTTGGCCTTTCTTGAGATTCGTACTGCACTCTAATCAACTTCCCTGGCTCAGAACAATCCTTCCTCAGTCACTGTGCAGTGCACTAATGAGCAACAGATTTCATATTCTTCCAATTTTACATTTTTAGGTGCACTAATAAAAACTTTTTGTGTCAAACACCACCTCTTCTGGACAGACATAGCCCTGAGATATTTACGGAGCTCACGAATCTTCCATTGCTTCCTGGGGTGTGGCTTGTTTTATGTGGGATGTGGGCCAAGGCTACCTAGTGTGACCCATATGGCGGACTTGCCCCAGGCCGTGCAGCAGAGTCCATCTGGCTACAGCAGCTGCATGGCTCCAAACCTGTCACCAAGTGGCCAGCAGCCCTCTAGGACCCCCCTCCCCACCACACCCAGTTATGTTTCACTCACTTAGACGGGCAAGGTGCTCTTTCCAGCGTGTACCACGTACGCAGCAGCACGGGCTGTCATTCTCCCCTGGAGCTTAACTCAGGAGCACAGAGCGCTCTTCCCTGCCCGCTGTCCAGGCTCAAAAGTACAGATTAACCACAAAAAAAAAAAAAAAAAATTTTTTTTTGGTCTTCATTGTTTTTGTTAAATACTGTGTACTAGCCAAAGGGTGTTTATAACATGAGAACAGGAGCAAGCTGTAACAAACAATGGTAACACAGATACCCTGTCCTTACCGCCAGACTTCAGAACTGGAATACAAGGCAGGCACAAGGGGATGGAAGGAGATATTTGCCTTGTGAACAGAATTTAAGGGGCGCCCAAAAATGCAGTAATCAAAATAAATAATATCATTGCGATAGTTTTAAAAATCAAAACTAGTACAAAAAAATCCATGATGAACGAAATATCAAAATTTTAAATAAAGACAATCAATATTACCGATTTTCCCTTTTGCCTCAGGCTCCAGTGTGGCTGGGCATGGGGTAGACATTACCACATGCCAGGTTCAGTGTGTGGCTCCCTGCTGCCCACCCCAGCGTCTGTAAGGGCGGCCTCATATCCTCAGTACTGCTCCACGTGCACACGTTCTTGTCAGCCTTCCTCTTCCTTGCACCTCACCAGACCTCCTTCCACCTGTGCAGATCTCCCCAGCCTTCCGGGCCCAACTCAAAGCCATAAAGCCTTCCTAATTATCCTAACACCCCCACACCCCACTGCCAGTGATGTTGCCCTCCTCTGAAATCCTGCCCCACTTACAGTGCGTGCTCTGATGCTTAGCATTGTCGGGGATATTCCTTTAATGTTTCACGTATGTTGTCTTGTTTCCAGGCTAGATCGTGTGCTCCTTAAGAGCACGTTAGATTTGTCTTGCATCCACCAGAGCACCACTATTTGGCTCTCAGTAATTATTGACTGTGAGTAATTAACTGATGGATCTGATTGTTTAAAAAGTGAGAATTGAGTGGATTGTTTCTGATTTGCTTTTTTGACATAGGACTCTTCCTTCCAATCACGGTAAACATGCATTTCCCCATGGACGTATTTCATTCTATCAGTTGAGATGTTTGAGCTTTGCACCAAATATAAGCTCACATGGACACATGGATTTTTTGCTCCTATTTCTGTAAGTTTTGCAATTAAGGAGAAAGGAAGCTCCCAAAAAGCGGAAGTCTTGTTTCCCAGATTCAAATTTCCCTTGCCAATCTAAAATATGACTTAGCCTGAAAACTGACTGCCCTTACCTAATATAAATGATGGTTTTTAATAGCATAAAAACCTATCATTCAGATCAACATTTATTGCGTGCCTATCCTTCTGTTTAAAACATTTTTGAAGCAAAACAAGAATGAATAGAGTAAGCGTGTGAGGAACTGCTCTGTATTGACCATGTCTACCAGGAACGTTTGACTGGAGACACTGAATGAAGAGAAATAGAGTCTGAGTGTTTTCAACCATTCTCTGCTCTTGCTGCTTCTGACACCTCACCCTGTCCTCCTTCTGAAGCAGTACCAGGGTGTCATGTGCAGCCGGCGTGCCTACAGCTGCTCAGTTATCTTGTTGCAGCTAATTCTTGGTATGTTTCCTCAGGGAACTGGATTTTCCATGAGAATACAGAAAGAATCAGTTTAACAGGGATTCAGATAAAGCTGTAACGAGAATGCATAATGACCCAGCAATTCTACTTGGAGATTAAGATGCCAAAGAGCTGACAAACCACTTTAAAAACAAGAAAATGGGCCAAGGCAATCCACAAAAGAAATTCAAACAGGCAAAGTAAGCATAAGAAAAAATGTTTCAGCCTCATTGCCAATCAAAGAAATGATTTTTTTTTTTTTTTTTGCCTGATTGGCCAAGATTGAATATAGTGCAAATGCCCAGTCCCGATGCTGGTATGGGCACGTACGCACTCTGTGCGTTATTGGTGGAATTCTAATAAGTACCATCTTTTGGGAAATTAGTTTGGCAATAGTATCAAAAATTTTGATTTGTATACTCTGACCCAGCAATTCTACTTCAGATAAACCAGATAAATGCTCAGAGCTACTAATTGCTATGTGGTTTATACTGTGGAAATTTGGAAATCAGCTAGATGTCCTTTAACAAGGGATTGGTTAAATAAATATAGCACTTTCAAGTCATGGAATACTATGCAACAATTAAGACAATTATATATATTAACAGAAATATGCTTTTGATAAAATGTTTATTGAGTGATCTTAGGTAAGAATTACAGTAAAACAAGTCCAACCTGCAGGGCACCCTATACTCTTCAAAACGTGAAGGTCCTGAAAACCCAGGCTGAGGAACTGCTTCAGACTGGAGGAGAATAAGGAGATAAGATAACAACTGTGGGATCCTGGGTTGGATTCTGGACCCCTAAAGGCCATTAATGGGACAGTTAGCAAAATTTGGATGTGATCTTCCAGTTTCATGGTTATTTTCCTAATTTTGAGAGTTGTACTATGTTTACATAGAAGAATTTCCTTGTTTTTTTTTTTACTCTAAGTATTAAGGGGTAATGGGCCATCATATCTGCAACTTGCTCACACATGGTTCAGGAAAAAAACTGTGTGTGTGTGTGTGTAGAGAAAGAGAGAAGAGGCAAAATGTGGTTATTACTAGGTGCCATTGAGTCAGCTCCAACTCATAGCCACCCTATGTACAACAGAATGAAAAGCTGCCCAGCCCTGTGCCATTCTCTCAGTTGTTGCCATGTGTGAGCCCATCGTTGCAGCCACTGTGTCAGGCCATCTCATTGAGGGGCTTCCTCTTTTTTGCTGACCTTCCACTTTACCAAGCACGATGGCCTTTGCCAGGGACTGGTCCCCCCGATAACATGTCTAAAGTACGAGAAACAGATCTCACCATCCTTGCTTCTAAGGAGCATTCTGGCAGTACTTCTTCCAAGACTTGTTCATTCTTCTGGCAGTCCATGGTATATTCGGTTTTCTTTGCCAGTTCCATAATTCAAAGGCATCAATCTTTGGTCTTCCTTATTCATTGTCCAGCTTTCTCATGCATATGACCCGATTGAAAATACCATGGCTTAAGTCGGGCTCACTTTAGTCCTCAAAGTGACAGCTTTGCTTTTTAACACTTTAAAGAGGTCTTTTGCAGCCGATTTGCTGAGAAGAGAGAGACAGAGACAGAGAGAGAATAGGCAAAATGTGGTGGAGTGTTACAATTGAGAAATCTGGGTGAAGGATATTCAGGAGCTCTTTATATTGTATTTTTGACTTTTCTGTAAGTTGAAACTATTTCAAAACAAAGTTTAAAAACAAAGGCGCTGGGCTATATCTTTCTAGTATCTAGTAAAATGCCTGTTTTCTATTGTAAAGGCTTATAAACTGTGGCATGTAAAACAGGAGTTAGATGAAATAAACGGAATTAATAGTTAACTCCAAGAAAATATTTTTATCAGCTCTTCTTCCCTGCCCCAAGGAACACAAATACCACACTCTGAGCAGCAGGCCAACAGCTCTGGCGCAACAGTACACATACTATGGTACCACTCACTGTGTTGCTTCATAGAGGTCTTGTCTGACCGCAGGAGCTGAGCAGAGAACCTGCAGGAGACTGTTGACACTAAGAAACATAATAGATTTTGTGTTTATAGCTAGCGTCTATTTAGGGCAGATGGCCAGTAGAGTAGCCAGGGAAAGTCCTTCATGTACATACAAGGCCATTTTGGTCACCTTCCTTCTCTCAGGCCTAAGTCATTTGTGGACATGCAGACCCAAGCTATAGTAGATCTGGAAAGGTCAGTCCCTGATGGAAGTGAACCCAGAATGTAGGTTACAGTTTGACTAGGTACCAAGACATTCCTGCCCCAAGGTGGGTGGTTTCATTTAAGATCAACCAACAGGACTAATTATGTTCCAGGGGTATGGTGCGTTTCAGGACCTTGACTAAGTGAACTTCAAGGTCTTGGTCCCGTGTGTCAACATGGTGAGGGCTAATCCCAGATAAGCAATTCTCCTGAAGGCTCCCCGGAGCAGAAAGCACAGCTTGTCATCATGAGTTTTCTGTAGCCCAGTTGCCTGGTAAACTAAAGCCGTGGAGAAGATTACGGTTTTGGAGTTTGGTCTGTGTGTAGAATCCCTTCACTTTTTCTTATCCTTTTCAATATCATTTAGCTCATAACTGACTACCTGTTATAGATTGAATTGTGTCCCCCCCAAATATGTGTTATAAATCCTAATCTCCATGCCTGAGGTTATAATCTCATTTGGGGATGGTTTGTCATTGTTGTGTTAGTGAGGCAGGATTAGTATAGGGTGTGTCTTGATTCAGTTTCTTTTGAGATATAAAAGAGATTAAACAAGCAAGAGAGCAAGCAGAGATAGGGGAAAGGAGATGCCAAGCCATATGAACATTGCCCAGGAGAAGAAGCTCAAAAGACCTTCTTCTAGAGCCGACAGAGAGAGAAAGCCTTCCCTTGAGCCAGCCCCCGAATGTGGACTTCCTAGCTTTCTAAACTGTGAGGAGATGAACTTCTGTTTGTTAAAGCCACCACTTTTGGTGTTTCTGTTATAGCACCACTAGATAACTAAGATGCCATCCTACCTAAAAACCTTCTGGGTAGTGGAATTTCTGTGGTAATCCCGAGCATTCCACTCTGTTCCTAAGGTTTCCATCTACCAAAACCTCTGAACGCACAGCAGAATTCTAGGGGACACTCTACACTAAAGTAACTTCTCATCCCAGCGGGTAAAAAGCCATCAGCAGCTCCTCTGGAGAGATTACCGTATTACCCACAGACGATGGAGGCCGCAGAGCTACTGACTGAGTCTGGATCACTGTACTATGGTTATATAAGCTGCCATTCCGGGAGAAATAAAGGAGAGGAGACATTGGCACCTGATACCAGATCTGCCTGTCTTATGACCAGCGAGGGCAGCCAGAATTAGACAGCTGCTGCTTGGCAGTTGTTTCCAGCAGGGCTGATGGTGTTAGATTCCTCTTTGATCAGAAGTAAAGGAAGGGGAGCCCTGACTATTTATATGTGAGAATCCAGAGATCCCTAAGCAGAATTCTCACTAAGGGAGTCTTGGTATGCATTTACTTCCACACCGGAAATCAGGAGACCTGGGGTGTGGCTCGGCTCTGCAGTGAACTGAATGATCTTGGCCATGTCCTTTAGCCTCTCTGGGCCTTAGTTTCCTCATCTGTTAAATAAAAGAGATAATCTTTAAAATCGTGTGAGTCTTCTGTGACTTAGCTGTAAAAATACAGCAGATATCTCAAGTTTCCTCAGCTGTAAAATGGAATTAATCAAACCTGCAGGATCGTGCAGGTTAAAAATGCTGAATGTGTATGAAAGGAGAAAAATCGTAACTTCATATGAGGAAACCTAGTAGACACCATCTTAACCGAGTGATCAATGTTAACAATGTCTGTAATAAAACATACATATCATATATGCTTTGATGAGAGGGGACATCATGTCTGTGGTGGTCTTCCCAAAATTCCACAACCTCAGTCCAATCATGATAAAACATCAAACCAACTCAAATTGGTGGACATTCTACAAAACACCCAATAAGTATTCTTCAAAAGTGCCAAGGTCAAGAGAGACAAGGAAAGACTGTGGAACCCTCTCCTTCTTAGGAGACTAAGGGAACATGACAATTAAATGCGACATGGGATCCTGGGTTGGACCCTATAGATGAAAAAGGACGCTGGTGTATACATACAATGGAATACTACTCAGCCACTAGGAGAAATGAAGTCCTTTTGTTTTTTTAAATAATATTTTATTGTGTTTTTGGTAGGAGTTTACACAGCAAATTAGGTTCCCATTTAACAATTTCTACACAAATTATTCAGTGACATTGATTACATTTTTCACAAGGTATCAACATTTTTATTAATTCCATTCTGGTTGTCATATGAGTTTTTTTTTCCTTCTAAATTTTATTTATTTTGTTGTTGAGAATATTCACAGCAAAACATACACCAATTCAATAGCTCCACATGTACCATTTAGTGACATTGATTACATTCTTCGAGTTGTACAACCATTCTCACCCTCCTTTTCTGAATTATTTTTCCTTCATTAACATAGATTCACTGCCCCCTAAGGTTCCTGTCTAATCTTTTAAGTTGCTGTTGTCAGTTGGATCCCATACAGATAATTCTTAAAAGAGCATGATGTTCAAGGCAGACCTTTTTTACTAGTTAAGTTAAACTGTCGCTTGTTTTAAAGCAGACTTCAGGAAATACTTCTCCTACTGGCTGAGTAGTATTCTATTGTATGTAAGTGCCACATTTTGTATATCCATTCATCTGTTGATGGGCACTTAGGTTGTTTCCACATTTTGGCTCTTGTGAATAGTGCTGCAATGAACATTGTGTACACATCTCTTTTTGAGTCTCTGCTTTCAAGTCTTTTGGGTATATACCTAGGAGTAGAATTGCTGGGTGAGAAATGAAGTCTTGATACATGCTACGATATGAGTGGAGCCGGAAGACATTACGCTGAGTGAAATAACACCATCACAGAAGGATAAATATTGTATGGTATCACTTATATAAAAAGACAAGAAAAGGCAAACGTATAGAGAACAAAATTTATTAGTGGTTACCAGGGATGGGAGGGAAGGAGAAAGGAAGGATTAATGGTGATGGAAATATCACATCAACTAAGGGTGGGGTTTCACAGTCAATTATTTTAATCGCTGTAAATAAGTTGTACACCTGTCAAAAGCGGAATTGGCAAAAGTTGTGTGATGGATATATTTACAACAGCAACAAAAATGAGAGTAGCTGCTGAGGCTGCTTACGTACTTCCTGCAATTTGTTTTCTTGGTTTGGAGGTTTAGGGTCATGGTTTCACGGGACATGCCACTTAATTGGCTTAATAACATATTTAGTGCTTCTGTTTTACCTCCTAGTTCGTTGCACAGTGCCTAGGACCTTAAAAGCCTGCAAGAGGCCATCCAACATACAACAATTGGTCTCCGTTCACCCCGAGCAACAGAGGAAGAAGGCAAGTCAGGAAGAGGAGGAAGATATGCAATATGTCTGTTATTGCCTCCATAAACAATTGCCTCCTTTGCCTTGAGACCAGAAGAGCTGGATGGTGCCTTGCTGTCATTACTAAACATTTTGATCAAAGATTCCATAGGAGAATCCTCATCAAAAGGGGAAAAAATGTAGAACAGAATTTCACATTTTAATGGACTTTAGACTTTCTAGAACCATGGAGAGTCCATGAACTCCTGAAACTATTGTCCTGAGATAATCTTTAAACCTTAAACCAAAAATGTTCCCTGAAGTCTTTTTTAAAACAAACAACAGCTCAGCTTAACTAGTAAAAAAGGTCTGCCTTGAACATTATGCTCTTTTAAGAACCATCTGTATGGGATCCAATTGACAACAGCAACTTGAAAGATGAGATAGGAACCTTAGGGGGCAGTGAATTTATGTTAATGGGGAAGGAACAACTCAGAAAATGAGGGTGAGAATGGCTGCACAACTCAAAGAATGTAATCAATGTCACTAAATGGTACATGTAAAAACTGTTGAATTGGTGTATAAATTTGCTCTGTATATTCTCAACAACAACAAAATAAAGAAAATTGAAGAAAAAAGAAAGAGGACATAATGGGAAAACAGGAGAATTCAGAATAAAGTCTTGTAATTTAGTTAATAGTATTGTACCAATATTAATTTCTTAGCTTTGATCATTGTACCATGATTCTATAAGCCAGGTGAATGATATAAAGGAACTCAGTACTATCTTTGCAACTCTTCTGTAAGCCTAAAATTATTTAAAAATATAAAGTTTTAAAAAGTACTCTGTGTGAAATGGCTAGCTCACAGTAGGCACTTAATAAATGGTAACCCGTTAACCCGTTGCCATCAAGTCGAGTCCAACTCGTAGCAACCCTATAGGACAGAGTAGAACTGCCCCACGGGGTTTCCAAGGTGGTGGATTCAAACGGCCGACCTTTTGGTTGGCAGCCTGAGCTCTTAGCCACTGTGCCACCAGGGCTCCTAATAAATGGCAAATGTTGTAATTATGAACAGCATAGTGTTGAATCAAAGAAATACTTACTGATGGCAAAGTCACTGACATGGAGCCATTAGTTGGCCTTGTTGGTGCAACAGAAACCATTCCAGCCACAGCTGTTGCATGACCTTGGCTGAAATATTTTATAAAACTAGGTCTTTACACTTGAGGAGGCTTCTGGGAATTGAAATGTGCAGCTGTTTATATGCTCATTATCTGTTCAGATGCTCATTAGCCAGTCTTCCTTCATGGGCTCAGACTGGATTTCTCCCTGATATCACGAGTTTCCCCAGCTCTGCAGCTGAATAAACCTTGGACTTGGACCTGCTAATCTGAGGGGGTTTTTAGCCACAACAATTGATAGACCAAAATGAACAGCGTCTTGTACTCTATATATTTGATGTTCCTACCCTGCAGTGACAAGAGGCTCATCCCTACCTCACACTCAGTTACTGACAGGTGGAGTTGGCTTCAGCAGCCAAGGAAAGAGAGATCAGCATGCATGTAGCCCAGAGACAGTTCCTCCCCTAGGGGTCAAATCAGCCGAGAAACTTTGATTGCATTGGCAAAACAATAAGAAGTGTAAGAAATTTCTCCTCACTTAGGAAAATTTCATTCAACAGAAATACAACACATACTGATTAAGGACCTTCTATACGCTTTTTTTTTTTTTTATACGCTTAACCCTGGGGATGAAATAGGGGTCTAGCCCCCACCTTCACAGAGCTTACAGTCTTGTGGGTGTTAAATAAGCAGAAACAATAAAACGTGGGTAAGTGTTGTGAATTTCAGGGCGGTACAGAGACCCAGACCTATGAGTTGGAGTCGACTTGACAGCACCTAGCAACAACAACAGAGCACTGGGGGCAGCTGCTGGGCCTTCAGTGGTAGAGTTCTCACCTTCCACACGGGACGCTGGGGTTCCGTTCCCGGCCAATGCGCCTCATGCAGAGGCATCACCTGTCTGTCAGTGGAGGTTTGCATGTTGCTATGATGCTGAACAGGTTTCAGCAGAGCTTCCAGACTAGGAAGAAAGACCTGGCAATCTACTTCTGAAAATCAGCCAGTGAAAACCCTTTGGATTACAACAGTCTGATCTGCAACCAGTCATGGGGATGGCAGGTGACTGGGCGATGTTCCATTTCTTTGTCTATGGAGTCACCCGGAGTCGGAGGCCAACTCAACAGCAGCCAACAACAACAACAAGAGAGCACTGGGCTGCTGGGAGAAGGAACCCCAGCTTTGCCGTTCATGCCACTGGTGAGTTGGGGGTGGAAGTCAGTCAGTGAGACGCTGTCTTAGTTCAGGCAGGTAGGCAAGCCTCTGATAAAGGTGCTGTCTACACATGGGCCTGGACACATTGAGCCCGTCCCTACCCTGGACTCCTGGGAGACGTGCAGTAAGCGCTTAGAGTGGGTGCTGATTTGCATCGGGGTGTGAATGTATCGTTCTGTCTGATCTAATCCGATGTAATGTTAAATTCAAGTTTTCTCCAACAACTTTTATGGAGTGCTTAAGACAATCTGGAGCCCTGGTGGCGCAGTGGTTAAGAGCTTGGCTGCTAATCAAAAGATTGGCAGTTCAAATCCACCAGCCTCTCCTTGGAAACCCTATGGGGCAGTTCCACTCTGTCCTATCGGGCCGCTATGAGTCGGAATCAACTCGATGTCAACAGGGTTTTTGGTAAGACAATCCAGGCACTATGATTTACATAAATTAAGTTGTTTAATCCTTACAACAACCCAATAACGGAATGACTATCACTATACGCATTTTATAGGGGAGAAAACTAAGATATACCTAGAAAGGAAGAAGTAACTCGCCCAAAGTTACACAGGCACAGCCAGTAAGCGGCAGACCCAGACTTTGAACCTAAGAAGTCAGCCTTCTATTCTGCCTCTCCAAGAGAGGTAAAAGCCCTTGGGCATTTTCACAGAGGGCTAGGAGGGTACACTGGCAGTTCCTACAAGCCCTAGGCACGGGCTTCCTCAAGGCTGCAACCCCAAGGATCACGAACCTGGCGCTACTGCCTACTTCTGCTGTTACTTCCTGCCTTCTCCCACAGCCTCTAACCTTGGCCTGTGAGATGTCACCAGGGAGCAGGCATGGCTGTGGTCTGGAAACAAGCCTCTGGTCAGCCAGACTTGGAATGGGGCCAACTCCTTACATCCCACAGAGCAGCTGCCCATAGTAGAACCCAAGGCAGAGGTCAGGTGGGCGATTCTCTTCCTCAGAGCCACTTATGCTGCCATCTGAGAGCCCTGAAACCAACTCCTCACGGTATGACCTGCTGGTCTTGATGGCCAGTGTAGTTACAGTTTCTGGGTCAAATGCCTATGTGGGATGCCTGAATACTCAATGTATATCCTGTGTATTTGGTGTATTTGGCCCCAGTGTTTATTTTGGGGGTGGGGAGAGATAAGATGTGGCTAGGTCAAGTGGATGAGAGGAGATGCAGGGATGTTTCCTATCCAAGGACTCGGCCGAGTGGTATTTCTACCCAGATAAATTCCGCTGAATGCTGGCACAAGAACATTCTAGAAGAGATGCCAAATTCAATATTGAACAATGTTCTGAGATCCTAGAGTTTTGGAAAGTAAAACCCATGCTCTCAAAAATGCCTAGCAAGGGACATCTGTAGAGACAGGAGATAGGTTAGTGGTTGTTTGGTGGGGGCGGGGGTGAGTAGCATGATAGGCGGGTGATAGCTAAAGGATATGGGGTTTCTTAAGGCGATGAAAATGTTCTAAAATTGACTGTGGTGATGGTTGCACATGTCTGTAAATATACTAAAAACCACTGAGTTGCACACCTTAAATAGGCAAATTGCATATGTGAATGATATCTCAATAAAACTGTTAAAAAGAAAGAAAATGAGGATTTCAGCCCCGTACCATGAAAGAGCTAAATTCTGCCAACAACCATGTGATCTTAGAAAAGAACCCTGAGTTCCAGAAAGGAACGCAGCCTGGCCAACACCTTGATTTCATTTCTCTCTTACAAATGCAGCAATGAACAGCCTTGTAAGTGTTACCTTGTGTACATGTACGAGTGTTTTTGAAGGATATGGTATACAAGATGGATTTGATTAATATATATTGTCAAATTGCAAAAAAAAAAAAAAGTTGAGAATATTCCTCTGAATTCAGTATCTTACATTCACCCTTTTCAATACTACTTTCCATTAATTTGGCAGCCAGTAATCTGATAGTCTGTATAACTGCCTATTCAATAACACACCAGCAGTTCTTTGCTGATTTTCAAACTTCAAGGTACTCAGATATCCCCTTTCAGTTCCTGACAACACCAGTACCTAATGACAGCACAGAAACGTCCCTAGCCAGGCCTTCTCTCTGCCCTGTAGCCAGCCGCAAGCTAGCCCCTCTCGCTCTCATGCTCACACTCTTCCTTCATGTCTATTTTTAGTTTTCCTGGCTCAAGCATCTTCAGGCCACTGAAACACAACCCTCACTCTCTTTCTCTCCCTCTGGCATGCATGCTGCTGGTAAGAGCCCCCCAGATAAAAATTGCTTCAGAAATCCTTTATTGCCCCTTCCTCAGGAAGAATCTGTTTTCAAGCTGGATATAAGCTGGACGACCTTCTGATGGGCTTTGAACTTTGAACTGGATGTGGACATCTTTCTCTCAGATGACAGAATCACTTCAACTTCCCCTTTGCAGCAGCTTCCTTCCCTTGGAGGTAGCTGTATCTTGTTTTCTGTAAAAAAAAAAAAAACCTTTCCTTCCCAAGTTGCCTGCCATGCCAACTGTCATCAGCGCGTCTGTGGCCCCACGGACTGGGGCTGAGCCCAGGTCCCCGGGACCAATCCTCCACCCAGCCCAGGGCAAGACCACCGAGGCTGGGGGTGGAAATTCAAGCGGCATCTATTCGGCCATCATCAGCCGCAATTTTCCGATTATCGGAGTGAAAGAGAAGACATTTGAGCAGCTACACAAGAAATGTCTAGAAAAGAACGTTCTGTATCTGGATCCTGAGTTCCCACCGGATGAGACCTCTCTCTTTTATAGCCAGAAGTTCCCCGTCCAGTTCGTCTGGAAGAGACCTCCGGTGAGTAGGTTGCTGGTTGCTGGTTGCTGGTTGGGTTTTTCCCCTCAAAGACGTCCTCCCACTCAGCACCTCCCCACAGCTCAGCTGCCCACATGGGCACTTCGGGAATTTTCCTGGCCGTGGCTCTGTCAGCCTCTGTCCTCCAGTGTGATGGGGGAGGGGAGGGGGGCCTTGGATGGCATCAAATCTCTACAAAATTCACCTCCAGCATGGGGGAGGCAGCGCTGATTCTCATTCTCTCTCTCTCTTTGAAATGATCTATTTCTGAAATAATCTTTTTTTTTTTAATTTTTATTGTGCTTTAAGTGAAAGTTTATGAATCAAGTCAGTCTCTCACACAAAAAGTTATATACACCTTGCTACATACTCCCAGTTAATCTCCCCCTAATGAGACAGCCGGCTCTCTCCCTCCACTCTCTCTTTTCGTGTCCATTTCACCAGCTTCTAACCCCCTCCACCCTCTCATCTCACCTCCAGGCACGAGATGCCCACATAGTCTAAAGTGTCCACCTGATCCAGGAAGCTCACTCCTCACCAGCATCCCTCTCCAACCCGTTGTCCAGTCAAATCCATGTCTGAAGAGCTGGCTTCAGGAATGGTTCCTCTCCTGGGCCAACAGCAGGGCTGGGGGCCGTGGCCACTGGGGTTCCTCTAGTCTCAGTCAGACCATTAAGTCTGGTCTTTTTGCGAGAATTTGGGGTCTGCATCCCACTGCTCTCCTGCTCCCTCAGGGGCTCTCTGTTGCGTTCCCTGTCAGGGCAGTCATTGGTTGTAGCCGGGCACCACCTAGCTCTTGTGGTCTCAGGCTGATGTAGTCTCTGGTTTATGTGGCCCTTTCTGTCTCTTGGGCTCATAATTACCTTGTGTCCTTGGTGTTCTTCTTCTCCTTTGACCCAGATGGATTGAGACCAATAGATGGATCTTAGATGGCCGCTTGCTAGCGTTTAAGACCCAGACACCTCTCTCCAAGGTGGGATGCAGAATGTTTTCTTAATAGATTTTATTATGCCAGTTGACTTAGATGTCACCCGGAACCATGGTCCCCAAACCCCTGCCATGCTGGCCTTCGGAGCATTCAGTGTATTCCGGAAACTTCTTTGTTTTTCATTTAGTCCAGCTGTGCTGACCTTGCCTGTATTGTGTGTTGTCTTTCTCATCACCTAAAATAGTTTTTATCTACTATCTAATTAGTGAGTACCGCCTTGCCACCCTCCCTCCATCCTCCATCTCGTAACCATCAAAGAATATTCTCTTCTCTGTTTAAACTATTTTTTGAGTTCTTATAATAGTGGTCTTATACAATATTTGTCCTTTTGCAACTGACTGATTTCACTCAGCATAATGCCTTCCAGATTCCTCCATGTTATGAAATGTTTCACAGATTCATCGCTGTTCTTAATTGATGAATAGTATTCCATTGTGTGAATAGACCATAATTTATTTATCCATTCATCTGTTAATGGGCACCTTGGTTGCTTCCATCTTTTTGCTATCGTAAACAGTGCTGCAATGAACATGGGTGTGCATATATATGTTCCTGTAAAGGCTCTTATTTCTCTAGGTTATATTCCAAGGAGTGGGATTGCTGAATGGTATGGTAGTTCTATTTCTAGCTTTTTGAGGAAGTGCCAAATCCATTTCCAAAGTGGTTGTACCATTTGACATTCCCACCAGCAGTGTATAAGTATTCCAATCTCTCCACAGCCTCTCCAACATTTATTGTTTTGTGTTTTTTGGATTAATGCCAGCCTTGTTGGAGTGAGGTGGAATCTCATTGTAGTTTTAATTTGCATTTCTCTAATGGCTAATGATCTTGGGCATTTCCTCATGTATCTGTTAGCTACCTGAATGTCTTCTTTAGTGAACTGTCTGTTCATATCTTTTGCCCATTTTTTAACTGGGTTATTTGTCTTTTTGTAGTTGAGTTTTTACAGTATCCTGTAGATTTTACAGATCAGGCACTGATCAGAAATGTCATAGCTAAAAACTTTTTCCCAGTCTGTAGGTAATCTTTTTACTCTTTTGGTGAAGTCCGTAGATGAACATAGGT
This sequence comes from Elephas maximus indicus, assembly GCF_024166365.1. Lineage (NCBI taxonomy): Eukaryota > Metazoa > Chordata > Mammalia > Proboscidea > Elephantidae > Elephas > Elephas maximus. The sequence goes on along the minus strand of NC_064828.1, from coordinate 13,642,620 downwards.
GTTTGATTTTTAGGAGCTCCCGATTATCTAGTTTTTGTTCTGCATTGTTAGTAATGTTTTATATACTGTTTATGCCATGTATTTGGGCTCCTAAAGTTGTTCCTATTTTCTCTTCCATGATCTTGATCATTTTAGATTTGATATTCAGGTCTTTGATGCATTTTGAGCTCGTTTCTGCGATTTTTCTGCGCATGGAGTGAGGTATGGGTCTTGTTTCATTTTTTTTTTTTGCTGATGGATATCCAGTTATGCCAGCACCATTTCTTACAAAGACTGACTTTTCCCCATTTACCTGCTTTGGGGCCTTTGTCAAATATCAACTGCTCATATGTGGATGGACGGATTTATGTCTGGATTCTCAATTGTGTTCCGCTGGTCTATGCATCTGTTGTTGTACCCGGACCAGGCTGTTTTGACTACTGTGGCGGTATAATAGGTTCTAAAATCAGGTAGAGTAAGGGCTCCCACTTTGCTTTTCTTTTTCAGTAATGCTTTACTTATCCAGGGCCTCTTTCCCTTCCATCTGAACTTGGTAATTTGTTTCCCCATCTCATTAAAGAATGTCGTTGGAATTTGGATCGGAATTGCGTTGTATCTATAGATTGCTTTTGGTAGAATAGACATTTTTATAATGTTAAGTCTTCCTATCCATGAGCAAGGTATGTTTTCCCACTTTTATAGCTGTCTTTTGGTTTCTTGCAGGTGTATTGCAGTTTTCTTTGTATAAGTCTTTTACATCTCTGGTAAGATTTATTCCTAACTCTTTCATCTTCTTGGGGGCTACTGTAAATGGCATTGATTTGGTGATTTCCTCTTTGATGTTCTTTTTGTTGGTGTAGAGGAATCCAAGTGATTTTTGTATGTTTATCTTGAATCCTGATACTCTGCTGAACTCTTCTATTAGTTTCAGTAGTTTTCTGGAGGATTCCTTAGGGTTTTCTGTGTATAAGATCATGTCATCTGCAAATAGAGATACTTTTACTTCTTCCTTGCCAATCTGGAGGCCCTTTATTTCTTTGTCTAGCCTAATTTCTCTGGCTAGGACCTCCAGCACAATGTTGAATAAGAGCAGTAATAAAGGGCATCCTTGTAGGCTTCCCATTCTCAAGGGGAATGCTTTCAGGCTTTCTCCATTTAGGATGATGTTGGCTGTTGGCTTTGTATAAATGCCCTTTATTATGTTGAGGAATTTTCCTTCTATTCCTATTTTGCTGAGAGTTTTTATCATGAATCGTTGTTGAACTTTGTTAAATGCCTTTTCTGCATCAATTGATAAAATCATGTGGTTCTTATCTTTTGTTTTATTTATGTGATGGATTACTTTAATTGTTTTTCTAATGTTGAACCATCCCTGCATACCTGGTATGAATCCCACTTGGCCATGGTGAATTATTTTTTTGATATGTTGTTGAATTCTATTGGCTAGAATTTTGTTGAGGATTTTTGCATCTAAGTTCATGAGGGATATAGGTCTGTAATTTTCTTTTTGGGGGTGTCTTTACCTGATTTTGGTATCAGGGATATGCTGGCTTCATAGAATGAGTTTGGGAGTATTCCGTCCTTTTCTATGCTCTTAAATACCTGTAGTAGCAGTGGTGTTAACTCTTCCCTGAAAGTTTGGTAGAACTCTGCAGTGAAGCTGTCTGGGCCAGGGCTTTTTTTTTGTTGGGAGTTTTTTTTATTACCTTTTCAATCTTTTCTTTTGTTACGGGTCTATTTAGTTGTTCTACTTCTGTTTGTGTTAGTTTAGGTAGGTAGTGTGTGTCTAGGAAATCATTCATTTTTCTAGGTTTTCGAATTTGTTACAGTTTTTCATAGTAATCTGATATGATTCTTTTAATTTCAGTTGGGCCTGTTGTAATATTGCCCATCTCGTTTCTTATTTGGGTTATTTGCTCCCTCTTCTGTTTTCTTTTGTCAGTTTGGCCAGTGGTTTATCAATTTTGTTGATTTTTTCGAAGAACCAGCTTTTGGTCTCGTTAATTCTTTCAATTGTTTTTCTGTTTTCTATTTCATTTAGTTCTGCTCTAAGTTTTATTATTTATTTTCTTCTGGTGCCTGGCGGTTTCTTTTGTTGCTCTCTTTCTATTTGTTCAAGTTGTAGGGATAATTCTTTGATTTTGGCCCTTTCTTCTTTTTGGATTTGTGCATTTATTGATATAAATTGACCTCTGAGCACTGCTTTCGCTGTGTCCCAAAGGTTCTGATGGGAAGTGTTTTCATTCTCATTGGATTCTATGAATTTCCTTATTCCATCCTTAATGTCTTTTATAATCCAGTCTTTTTTGAGCAGGCTATTGTTCAGTTTCCAAGTGTTTGATTTCTTTTCCCTGCTTTTTCTCTTATTGATTTCCACTTTTATGGCCTTATGGTCAGAGAAGATGCTTTGTAATATTTCAGTGTTTTGGATTCTGCTAAGGCTTGCTTTATGACCTAATATGTGGTCTATTCTAGAGAATGTTCCATGCGCACTAGAAAAGAAAGTATACCTTGGTTGCTGTTAGGTGGAGTGTTCTGTATATGTCTATGAGGTCATGTTGGTTGATTGTGGCTTTTAGATCTTCCGTGTCTTCATTGAGCTTCTTTCTGGATGTCCTGTCCTTCACTGAAAGTGGTGTGTTGACGTTTCCTACTATTATTGTGGAGCTGTCCATCTCACTTTTCAGTGCTGATAGAGTTTGTTTTATGTATCTGGCAGCCCTGTCATTGGGCGCATAAATATTTAATATTGTTATATCCTCCTGGTATATTGTCCCTTTAGTCATTATATTGTGTCTTTCCTTATCCTTTATGATAGATTTAACTTTAAAGTCTCTTTTGTCAGAAATTAATATTGCCACTTCTGCTCTTTTTTGATTGTTGTTTGCTTGATATAATTTTTTCCATCCTTTGAGTTTTAGTTTCTTTGAGTCTCTCCGTCTAAGGTGTGTCTTGTAGGCAGCATGTAGACGGATTGTGTTTTTTAATCCATTCTGCCACTCTCTGTCTCTTTATTGGTGCATTTAGTCCATTGACATTCAGGGTAATTATGGATAGGTATGAATTTAGTGGTATCATTTTGATGTCTTTTTGTGTGTGTTGTTGATGGTTTCTTTTTCCCACTTAATTTTATGTGCTGAGTAGATTATCTTTATATATTGTCCTTTCCTCATATTCATTTTTGATTTTGTTTCTGCTGAGTCTCTATTTTTTTCTTGTATTTTATTTTGATGAGGAGGATAGTTTGTCTCCTTTGTAGTTATCTTATTATTTACCCCAATTTTTCTAAATTTAAAACTAAGTTTTATTTCTTTGTATTGCCATATCTTCCTCTCCATATGGAAGGTCTATGATTACATTTCTTAGTCCCTCTTTATTGTTTTAAGGTTGTCTTCTTTTATGTAATAACATTGCTGTTACCCTGTTTTGAGCTTTTTTTTTTTTTTGAAGTCTTCTGCCAACAAATCTTCAACATTCTCTCTGTATTTTCTGTTATCCTTCCGTGTTCTGGTACTCTAATCACTTGTAGGTTATTTCTCTTGATAGAGTTCCACATGATTCTTAAGTTTTCTTCATTTTTTAAAAATTCTTTTATCTGATTTTTCTTCAAATATATTAGTGCCAAGTGATTTATCTTTGAGTTCAGAAATTCTGGCTTCTACTTACTCAATTCTGGTGCTCTGACTTTCTATTGAGTTGTCTACTTTTGTAATTTTATTGATAATCTTCTGAATTTCTGATTGCTGCCTGTCTATGGATTTTTCCAGCTTATTAAACTTTTCACTATGTTCCTGAATAATCTTTCTAATTTCTTCAATTGCTTTATCTGTGTGTTCCTTGGCTTGTTCTGCATATTGCCTCATTTCCTTCCTGATGTCTTGAAGGGTTCTGTATATTAAACTTTTGTATTCTGGCTCTGGTAATTCCAGGAATGCACTTTCATCTGGAAGATCCCTGGATTCTTTTTTAAGAGCTTGTTGTGGTGATCATGGTCTGTTCCTTTATGTGACTTGATATTAACTGTTGTCTCTAAGCCATCTATAAGTTACTGTATTAGTTTATGCTTGCTTACTGTGTCGTAGCTTCTCGCTTTGCTTTGTTTTGATATGGCCAGATGGGTTGCTTGAGTGAGCTAGCTTGATTATTTTCTCCTTTGGAGCTCTGGTGTCCTGTCCCCAAATGGCTAGAGCTGTTATCAGGTATATCAGTGTAGGAGTCCATTCACTTTTCTTATATGAATTCAGCTCAGGTTTCCAGGTAGCTGATCATCAAGTGTGTGGTACAGGCTCTGTCCTACAGTCTTAGAGGGGCAGGGGTGATTGGCATATATACCAGTATCTGATTGCAGCAGGGGGGTCATGCTCTGAACAAGGTAGGGGGCTGAGAACCGACCCCCAAGTGTCTCTGAGGAAAGCGCATCCCTGTTCCCTAGAGCGCACAGGGGGGTGGGTTCTGCAGACAGACCATGGGCACCCAAAGTTTTTGGTTGTAAGGACTGGGAGGTACCAGTTATCCTTGGACCCTGTCACAGTTTGCTGGGTGACCTGAGTGGAGCTACCCAGTCCTTAGGCCCCTGATGTGGGTAGGTGGGGACCTTGTTTAAAGGGTAAAGCAATGTCAAACATCAAACACCCACCTTTCCACCACAGAGCTGAAAAGGTTGGAGTCTGCCAACAAGGGCCTATTCTCCTGATATAGGCCCACACAGGTCCACGCAGAGGGGAAAGGTGCTCAAAGTCCACAGACCATTTATGCCTGGACCGGAGCCGCTTCTGTCCTGAGCTCCCCTGTTAGTGGAGCTGGCAAATTATGTTTTCCCCCAAATGCAAACTTTTTCCTTCTCTGAGGCCGGGAAGATGGCTCTAGGTCCTCAACAGGGCCTATCTGAGGCCCAGGGAATTCAGTCGCTGAAGCCGGCTGGGGGGTGGGGGGATGCGGTAACCTATGCGCAAGTACTTAGCTTTTGCCGAAAGCACCATTCTTCTCAGGTTCCAAAGGTGTGAGTAGGCTGTGTGGCTGGCTGCTTCTCCCTGAGAAAGCTGAGGCCTAATGCTAGTACCAGCCCGCTGCCGCTGCTCCAGGAATGGTGCCTGAGGGCTCCCCAATATTCAGGTCCGGTAACTCCTTTCTGCTTTTGAACTGTCTCTTCCTCCTCCTGCCCCTCAGTTCATTTTCTAAGCCTGCCTTTCAAGCTCAGGGCTCCTAGCTTGTTATAAATATACTTGTTTCACTTGTTTTTTCAGGTCTTTGTTGTAAAGAGGGCTCGCCAGAAGCGTCTGTCTATTCCACCATCTTGGCTCTGCCGATCTTTTTTATTTTTTTTAATTAAAGTTCTGTTTAATTCATCCTGTACAAATTCTAAACAGTACAGATCTACACTCTCTATTCAAATTTCTTGTATCTTTGTAAGTTTTCTTCTCGTTCTTTGGCAAAAATCATGATGTTGTTCTCTCAGTTTGTCAGTAGTAGGTCTTTCTGAAACACAGAGAGTGGCAGGCAAAGACTAATTTTTCATGCATAAAGTGTTAGGGTTCTACGGGGCCCTCACAGTCATTTTTGTTCACATGCTTCCCTTCACAAAGGAGGGAATAAGGGTGCACCACAGTGAAGCGTATCAGTGAGCTCGAGACAGAGCCCAGATAAAACTCCTTTCTCTTTCAGGTAACTCTCTAGCCTCCAGGTTTCACTTAGAGTGATCTATTAACTGTTGTCAAACGCCATCGAGTTGATTTTGACTCATAGTGACTCCATGTGACAGAGTAGAACTGCCCCGTAAGGTTTTCTAGGCTGCAATCTTTATGGGAACAGATTGTCAGGTCTTTCTTCCTTGGAGCTGCTGGGTGGGTTAGAACAGCCAACCCTTCAGTTAGCAGCCAAGCACTTAACAGTTGTGCCACCAGGGCTCCTTTATGGTGATCTACCAGAAGGAAAAACCAAGTTCCCTCGGTTCTCTTCTCTGATCACATCTCCAATATGACTCTCATTCTTAGTTCAAGAAATATTTATTGAGCACCTACTAGTCCCAGACACTGAGCATGTGACTGGGGAGACAGCTATAGATAGACAAGAGAGAGAAAAATCCCTGCTCTTGTGGAGCCGAGAGTCCTGAGAGGCAGACAGGCGTTGAACAAGAACGGTGAAGGTTAGGAGACAACACTCAGGGCTGTGGGGTTATACCCTCAACCACAAGTACACATTCACCTGCATTCACAGCCTCTCCCTCCTGCCCCCTGGTTACCACAACCTTCCCTTCCAGGCAAAGGAGAACTAGACAGGAAGCCCCAGCATTAATTGCTCTGGCTGTAACTATAATCTGACTCTCTGCTCAGAGTTTGCTGGGGAGAGTGTGGCCTGTTGAATGACTATGCAGATGGGCCTTCAACAGACATGGCCTTCTTCATCAGGAATTCTGGCTCAGTGGTTCAGAGCTTGGGCTCAGGAAGACTCCTGGGGGTTTGAGCCTCACTTCTACCACATCTCAGCTTTGCGACCTTGTGGGAATCATTACCTTCTTTGAGCCTCAGTTCCCTCATCTAGAAATGGAGCTAATAATAGGACTTATCTCAAAGGGCTATTTAAGAATTAAATGAGGTAATCTAGATGAAGTGTTTAGCACCATACGCAGTGTTTATTAAGAGACTGAAAAACACCAGCCATAATTATCATAAGGGAAGGGAATGTATACACTGAATACCTGCGGGTGAAGACTTTGTACTAGGTGCTTAGCTCATTTAGCTAATCCTTACCTAGCTGTGAGAAATAGGAATGGCTATCACCACTTAACAGAAGAGAATACTGAGGCCCCAGGTAACACATCAGACAATAAGTAGAGTCACAATTTGAACCCAGGTTTGCTGGAGTCCACAGTGGTGATGTGGCCACTCTACTGTGCCTCCTAAAGACATAGTCTGACTTGTGAGTTAGTCCCTGTGTGGCCTAGGCTATGCGGGTCAGATCGGCCCTACTTGAATTGACAACGAAATTCCTAGGCTTGCCAGAGATAAGAGTGTGGATTAATGGCAAAGTCAGGGCCACGATGGCCTGGCAAGAGAGGGGAGAGCTGGGGAATTATCTTGAGCGTCATAAGCCTCTACACCAGTTTCCTCCAACCGATGGTCCCAGAGAAACCTGTTCCTCACGGCTCTGCATTAGAGAGACTCTCCGGGTTTCCCTTTCAGAGATAGCTGCCTTCCCACGCACCAGCCTTGCTAAACTTCCCTGCCCCTAACCCACCACCACCACCGCCACAGATACCTGAAGCTGTGCACCTGGCTAAGTAACCCTTAGTTGCACCACCAAACTCCAGTTAAGAGAGAGTGTATTATTTAAGGTACAGGGTCATTGGAAACCAATCCGAACTTTTCTTCAACAATCAAGTATTATTTATTACAGTCATAATGATAATAACACAAAAGGGAGAATGCATGGCCTATAATTCTAGTTAGGATAACTTGCTGCTTTTTCAGCCTTTCTCTCTTCAAAGAAAAGAGACCCCAGGCACCTGTCCCCAAGATAACTTACACTCTCTCCTCCTGCACTTACCAGCGTTACATCACTGCCTTCCCTTCTCTTTAGGGAGCATTATGCATGGAGTCTCCAGGTCAAATAATCAGATTCCTCCAGTCTTTTCTTCCATGACCTGTTTCTAGAATCAGAAAGCAAACAAACCATACAAAACTCCCCAATCGTTAAGCCAAATTTTCTTGACAACAGACCCTTGGGCAGCAAAGAATGACTGCTAGAAGAGGGCTTCTGGGAGGCTGCTGGCCCCTTGCCCAGTGTCAGTGAGGACAGGTGTTAGGGAAAACACATGACTTGGAATAATGGGAGCTTCAGCAGCACAACACTCCTGGCCTCTCCCCTCCCCTTCGGTGGACTTACAGAGACAAACCGAACATGCAAACCTGCCCTTTCTTCTTTCTTTCTCTTGGGAGCAAGCTGCCTGCAAGAAGCACACTTCTGCTCTGCTCCTCCTTGTAGCAAGATTTACAGAGGCAGGTCCCCATGGGAAATCAAGCAAGGTGTCTGTGCCTCCTACGTCTAAGTAATTAATAACAATGATAATAGCCAATCACCATGTGCCAGTAGCTAGTCTAAGTACTTCCAGTGTATCAATGCATTTAATCTTCACAACAACCTTGTGAGGAAAGTACTATTATTGTCCCCACTTTACAAACGAGGAAACTGGGACTCAGAGGGATAAATAACTTATTCCAGATCACCCAGCTAATGAGGGGTAGAGCTGGGATTCAGGCAGATTCAGGCAACCTGGCTGTACAGCCCTTGCTTTTAATGATGAAATCTACCTAATTCTGAGATTTAGAAGCTGGTACTAGCTTTGTCTCATGATAAAAAGAGAAAAGATTGAAGTTGTCAAGGATTTCATTTTACTTGGATCCACAATCAATGCCCATGGAAGCAGCGGCTGAGAAATCAAATGACATATTGCGTTGGGCAAATCTGCTGCAAAGGGCCTCTTTAAAACATTAAAAAGCAAAGATGTCACTTTGAGGACTAAGGTGCGCTTGACTCAAGTCATGGTATTTTCAATCACCTCATATGCATGCGAAAGCAAGACAGCGAATAAGGAAGACTGAAGAAGAACTGATGCCTTTGAATTATTGTGTTAGTAAAGAATGTTGAATATACCGTGGACGGCCAGAAGGAGGAACAAATCCATCTTGGAAGAAGTACAGCCAGAATGCTCTGCAGAATCAAGGGTGGACGAGACTTCGTCTCACCTACTTTGGACATGTTATCAGAAGGGACTAGTCCCTGGAGAAGGACATCATGTTTAGTAAAATACAGGGTCAGCGAGAAAGAGGAAGACCCTCAATGAGATGGATTGACACAGTGGCTGCAACAATGGGCTCAAGCATAACATGGGGAGGGCTCAAGACCGGGCAGTGTTTCATTCTGTTGTATATAGGGTGGCTATGATTTTATGAGTTGGAAGCAACTCGACAGCACATAACAACAACAACAAAAAATCAGCTTTGTCTATAATAAATGTGGTATTTTGGACTCCCACCTGCCCTACACTTTTTTTGTATTTCTCCATGGGTTCAAAAATCAGGTAGAGAAATGAGTATCATTTATTGGGTCTCCTCAGGCCACATAGGGATCAAGTGACACCTCAAGGTTTGGCCCCTGGAAGTCCGCAGTGGTGGCTAAGAGCCCAGGCTTTCAGGTCAGACGTTCCACGTTCAAACCCTGGCCTGCCACAAACACAGGTGAATCCTGGTCATGTGCTTGCTCTCTTTGCTACAAATTTCCCATCTGAAAAGTGGGGAATAAACATAATAAAAGACCAGATCTTATAAGGTTGTTGTGAGGATTAATAAGCTAATGTACCTTAAAGGCTTTTAAAGGGTACCTGGCGCATAAAAAAAAAAAAAAAAATTTTTCCCAGCTATTCCTTCCTCACAGACCTAGGAATCCAAACACAATGCCCATTTGTTTCCCAGGTAACTGTGGCTTCTCACTGTTTCTACTACAACTCCCATCATGCTCAGGGGCCCTGAGAGTTGCATTTGAGTAGAGTCTGCTCCAGGAGTTGTTTTTTCTTCTTTGGGGCGTGAGGCAGCCAGACTGTCCCTGACACAGCCGCCTCACGCCCATTTTCACGCAGTAAATATGGACTACCCTCATTACATACAGTTGTGCAGCCTCTTAAGAGAGTCAACATCCCAAACATTTTTCCAGCTTAATTTGTGTCCACTGCCTGGTGTTAGCCACAGCAATGTACTGGAGTATTCCATGCCTGGTCTAAATAAATCGGTGTCCAACTGAACATAAGGACATGTGTGTTTACAATCACCCACTCCCCTCAGGGGCAAGTGTTGCTTGTCCTTTAGGGCAATTGCAGCCACCTACCTCCAATAGAAAAAGGAAGACAGAAGAAGAATTGATGTGTTCAAACTGTGGTATTAAAGAAGAATATTGAATATACCGTGGACTGCCAGAAGAGCAAACAAATCAGCCTTAGAAGAATACAACCAGAATGTTCCTTAGCAGTGAGGATGGTGAGACTTGAGCTTGCTTACTTTGGACACGTCATCAGGAAAGACCAAATGCTAGAAAAGACCATCGTGGTTGGTAAAGTAGAGGGTTAGCAAAAACGAGAGAAACCCTCCATGAGATGGATTTACACGATAGCTGCAACGATGGGTTCAGACACACTAACGTTCACAAAGATAGGGCAAGACTGGGTCACAGATCATTCTGTTATAGATAAAGTCACCATGAGTCGGAACCGATTCGACAGCAACTAACAACAACTTCAAATAAAAAGTGCTTGGTGTCGGTTGTGAAAAAAATGTGTGCTTGGTTGTGGAAACATGAGTGTATCATGGAGTCCGGAGGTGACCATGTATAGGGGATCATACCTGGCTGGGGAACTTGGCAATTCCCTCAGTGACTGGCTATAAAGACCCACAAAAGTCAAGATGGTGGACCCATGCTTTCGTTTCCCCATCTTCATTTGCCTCATGCTACCAGCATGAAGAGGTTCTCACGCTATTTCTCTATTTAAAAAAACCTAGTGCCGTGGAGTCGATTCCGACTCATAGCGACCCTACAGGACAGAGTAGTACTCTCCTTCAATCGCTCTCAAAATCAAGGGCAATCTAGATTGCTTTTGCCTTTGGAGGAATGAGTAATGAGGAGCCAGTTGCAGGGTACCCTCCTACCTCGGGAACTTGGGATCCCAGAGGCCCACGAGGGAATTCTCCCTCAGGAGGGCAGACTTCTCGGTGCCTCAGCCACAGCCCAGGGCCCCTGTGCAGGCGAGATGACTCTTTCGGTTCAGTGTGTGTGGGTTCTGTGTAGAGCGTTATGTGCACTGCTGAGCCACACTAGCCAACTCAGCTCACCAAGGATTCCCAACAGCAGAAACAGGCAACAACAATGCTCCTGAGCCCCCCCACCCCCCCCCCCCACCTCCAGCCCCAGGTGGAGACGCCATTCTGTAAATTACATCTCACGCCAGCCCCACCCTCACCCAGCCTGGAGAAGGAAGGGTTTGCCCCATGTGGGAGCCAGGTTGAACCAGACTCTAGATCACACTTCACTCTACAGCCTCTCCCACAGACATGGCTCAGCATCTTTTGGCTCCGCCAAGACGAACACACAAACCGCAACGACAGCAAACGTAGTGGCTGTGGCGTCGATTCCGACTCACGGTGAACCTGTGGCTTCAGAGTAGAACTGTGCTCCACAGGGTTTTCAACGTCTACAACCTTTTGGGCGTAGACCACGGGGCCTTTCTTCTGAGGCACCTCTGTGCGGATTTTAACAGCCAAACTTTCAGTTAGTAGCACAACCCAGGGACTCCACTTGGCTCTGTTGGGAGAGGTTGTTTATTTCCTGTTTGGGTGTCCAGTTCACTGCTCTAAGCTAAAGTCAAAACAACCTCACCGATATACAGCCACCGCCAACGTAGCATCCAGGCCTTTCCCTAGGAAATCCCTTCTCCCTTCCTCCTAGTGCTGATCCCTGATTGCTCATTGATTGCTGAGACCCTGCACCTTCCCTTCTCAGCCTTCTCCTCAGCTGTCTGTTTTACCGTTGGCTGTTGGGGTGTGGGGAGAGTTTACCACCCACCCACTTATCTCCACACCCAATGCCCTATAATTTGCTGGCAGTGGCTGACCTACAACCATGGGCTGCCTCACCTGCCTCTCGCTGTCAAATCCTGTCTCCAACTCTCCATCCTTTCAGGGCTCACCTTTTGATAGTTCAGAGCTGGGTCTCAACTTTGCCCTCATTTCTCTGGCTTTCGCAGCTTCTACTCTGTCCTATAGGGTCGCTCTGAGTCGGCATCGACTCGACAGCACTGGGTTTTTTTTCCTACTTGTTACCATTATTACTAATCCAGATCCAGCTGTGCTTTCCCAGTTGGTCTAGTTCTGACCTGAGCCCTGGTCATCTTCACTCCTTGGGCCAGCTAATTCCTTCAGCCAACACCTGGGCCTTGAGGGACCTCTCTTCCAGACAGGCAGAAGCCCCTCAGGACTCCTATCCTAACAGGTGACTTTATTCCTTGAGGCTCCTATCCCCCCAAATCTCCTGAATTAGACTCTTTTAAGGATACAGTTTGGGTAAGGATACAGTGTAGGTAAGTTTCCCAAGCTGCAATTCATCAGGGACCATATTTCGCCAAGTCTAAAAGATTTTGATACTGGTACTTTTTTTCCCCTTATTTTATTTTTTTTTATTTATTGTACTTTAGATGAAGGTTTACAGAGCAAATTAGTTTCTCATTACATATTAATACACATAGTGTTTTGTGACGTTGGTTGCCAATCCCATGACATGTCAACACTCTCCTCTTCTTGACCTTGGGTTCTCTTCTACTGGCTTTCTTGTCCCCTCCTGCCTTCTCGTCCTTGCCCCTGGGCTAGTGCGCCCATTTAGACTTGTTTTGTTTCATAGGCCTGTCTAATCTTTGGCTGAAGGGTGAACCTCTGGGGTGACTTCATTACTGAGTTAAAAGGGTGTCCGGGGGCCATACTCTCAGGGTTTCTCCAGTCTCTCAAACCAGAAAGTTTGTTCTTTTTTTGTGAATTTTGTTCTACATTTCTCTCCAGCTCTGTCCGGGACCCTCTTTTGTGATCCCTGTCAGAGCAGTCAGTGGTGGTAGCCGGGCACCACCTAGTTGTGCTGGACTCAGTCTAGTGAAGGCTGTGGTAGTCGTGGTTCATTAGTCCTTTGGACTAATCTTTCCCTTGTGTCTTTGGTTTTCTTCATTCTCCTTTGCTCCATATGGGGTGAGACCAGTGGAGCATCGTAGATGGCTGCTCACAGGCTTTTAAGACCCCAGATGCTACTCAGGAAACCCTGGTGGTACAGTGGTTAAGTGCTACGGCTGCTAACCAAGTGGTCGGCAGTTCAAATCCGCCAGGCGCTCCTTGGAAACTCTATGGGGCAGTTCTGCTCTATCCTATAGGTTCGCTAGGAGTCGGAATCGACTCGATGGCAGTGGGTTTGGGATGCTACTCAACTGATACTTTGTCTTGATCTTACGAGAGAGTATCCACAGAAGGTCATGACCACCACATAGCTGAATGCAACTGAAGGAAGCTTTCTAATGTAGATGCATCACGATTTCAGATATGTTAAAATGTGAGAGAAAAAGTATCTTAGAATGGAAAAATAAAACAAAAAAGGCCCCTTTCCCATTTAACTTACAGTTCTGCCATCCCCTTCCTGTTCCTCGCCCAAAGCCATTTCTTTCTTCTATGCCATCTATCAGCATGGCTCCAACCACAGCAGAAGGTTTATGCTGTGTCTCTATGATGGGGCCTCTTGCCCTTTTCCAAGCTCCTCACCATCCAGGTAAACTAACTCTCTCCTCCCTCTCCCCAAGACTGTTACTCTAAGGCAAAAAAGGCTTTGATTATAAACCATTACATTTTTCTGGTTAGGTTTTGTTACTAGTATTTGATTCTTTACACGTATTTAGCAAAATGTGGCTTACTCTTTAAATCTTTCACATAGCAGAGTCGTCTTCTCGTGATGGAGTAGAAAAACTGTATAATAATTCCTTTTAGGAATATTCGTGTAGTTGCAGAAGGTGTAATTTCTTTCTGGGGGTGGACATGATTGATTTCTAGGGGAAATAAAGAAAAAATTGCTGGTTTACTTAGGAGAGGGAGGAGAGCTAGAAAGGAAGCAGGTGGAGTGGGGGAGAACAGGGCAGAAGGCCACACTCCCCAGTGGTATCCCTCCCAGGGGCTGACTTTTCACTGACTGTTCAGTTACGCACTCAGGAAATGCCTGAGGCCAGTGACTTTCTGTAAAAGGCAGAGCTGTATCTTGACTGACAGAGGCAGGACTGAGAGAGCATATGGAATTCAGAGTGCGGAAAGCACAGAGTGTGGACAGAGAGAGAAGCAGAAGGCAATAAACTGCCAGGAACCCGCAGAACCCTGGTGGAATAAGGAAGCTCCAGCATCACAGAGCTGAGAAGTAGGAGGTCAAGTCAAGTTTCCCTCAATCTCCAAGACAGCGTGGGGCCCTAGCTAACACCCGCGAAGTGTTCTGTTGAAGAAAGGTACCACACACCAGTTAACACTTGCTGTACCATTTTCATCCAACCTTCAAGCTTATATCACCACCATCAGAACTTTTAGAAGTTTATTGTACACCCCAGACACCAGGAATGTAGAATAAAAACTGCATTATAGCTCAAAGGACGGAAAAGGCTTGGGAGCTACTTGTTTCAGTCATTCCAGGGAGATGGATGGCTTGCTTTCCCGATAGTAAGGTTTTGAAGGAAAAAGGGATGCCCCACCTCTTTCAATAACCTATGGCTTGTCACTTTCACAATCTGAAAGTTTGTCTTATTTCCAAGCCAGAACTTTTCCGGCCACAATTATGACACATTACTTCTGGCTCTAGACCAGGTGACAGTGAAATAGTTAGCTGATTTCCTCTTTATAGTAATCCTTCCTCTTCTTGAATCATGTCATCCCTTCTTGAGTTCTTTAGATCAAACAGTCACAAAGCTCTTCTCACTTTACCCCATGTTGTTGTTGTTGGGTGCCGTGGAGTTGAGTTTTGACTCAGCGACTCCATGTGACAGAAGAACTTCCCCATAGGATTTTTGAGGCCATCGTCTTTAGGAAAGCAGATCACCAAGTCTTTCTTCCGTGGAGCTGCTGGGTGGGTTTAAACCGTCAACCTTGTAGTTAGCAGCCAAGTGCTTAGCCATTGCACCATGAGGACTTCTTAACTTTACTCCATAGGTATGATTTTTACAACTCTGGGATTTCAGTGCTGTAATTCCATATGTTCTCTGCATTCTCAAATATTACAGTTTGAAACAATACCTATTAAGAATGTGATCGATAGGAAGCATTGTAATATCTTAATCCATTGCAGTCATTATTCTTTTTGATGTTCAAATTGCCCTATCTTTGGACAATGGGAGCCCTCCAACAAGTTGTCTATGTCATATGACATAACCCCATTAATCTTTGATAGCCTCCTTGTTTCTGGCACAACAAAACGTCCCAGGCTCATCTTATAGATTTCTTGCCCCAGACCTGGAATAAATCATTTCTTCAAGGTACGTCTCTCCTTTTAAATAGTTCCTTTTAGTCTGATATGGAGTTAAAGAAAGGGGGAGAGATTTAGAGGACAGTTTACCACTGACTTGCTATGACCCAATGGTTGGCCATCACATCAGTCCTGTGAAGGTTTCTGCTGGCCTGTGGTGACACAGACCTGTGGTGACATCAGAGACCCTTTTGCCCCAATGACCTCCTCTGCCCATCACCTCCAAAATTAACACCCCACCCTGTGTGTCTCCCCAGCCAGAGGGTCACCTGGCCTGTGTCACTCAAGTCTCAAAAGAAGAAATCCTAGGTTGGCACAAAATAAAAGTTACTCCATGCCACTGTGGGAGAGGAGTGGGAGGGAACTGAGCTACAGAAAACCCATGCTGTGTGCAGGGAGCCCTCTGCTCCTAGGGCCTTGGCCACTCTACTGTGGAGCTTCTTCTTCTCCCGGGGAAATTATTCACCATCCCGATAAGCCTGACTCATCAGGAGGTCTGCTTGTGAGTTGCTGGATACACAGTCATCCTCGGTCAGACAGCTTAGAGAGAGGCGAGATCACTGGGCTAACCACAAAAAGGAAGAACTGGGAGTGTGTGTAAAGTGGATAAGACAAGTGGATTTAGAACCAAACCAACCTAGGTCTGATTCTTGGCTCTGCCACTAGCAAGTCATTAACCTTCATTAGTTTCACTTTTCTATAATGGGGACAATGATATTCTCATCATACGGCTGTTCTGAGAGAGCAGCCGTGAAGTCCTGGCTCATAGTAGGCACTCAAGGTAAGGTAGGAATTTCTATTACCATAGGCAGCAAAGGGTGGGAGCATGACACAGTGAAGAAGAGCACAGGCTTTGAAGACAAACTTGACTTAAGTCCCAGTTCTACCACTTAACATGTGGCCTCAGGCAAGCAAATAACCCTTCCTGGGTCTCAGTTTCTTTATCTATGAAATGAAAATGAAAGTTCTTCCCTTCTTAGAGTTGTTGTAAGGATTAAATGAGGTACTATATATGACAAGCTTAGCACCATGAGTCAACAAATGGTGACAATGGAAACAGAATGGCAAAATGAGGTACCCAATTGAGAGCCAGCCTTCTCTCTGCTCATCAGAGAGTAACATCACGGCAGGGAGGGGGTGGGGGAGAGGACATAGGCATTGACAAAAATGCAATTCTATAGTTCTATAAATACCTCTTAGGACTGCCTTCCATCATATTCCACAAGACAGCAGCTCCTCCTGAGGGTCATGACGAGAACAGAACTTTAGACATTATGATGAACAGTGTAATGCTGAAAATAGGAGGTGGGGCCAGAAACGGCCAAGAAGTATATGAAGAGATTCATTTCCCTGGTTGCAAATAAGGCTGAGCATCTTTTCATACATTCATTCATTTCTTGGTCATTTGTTATTTCACTGCCCATGAAATGGCTGTTAATCTCTTTTGCCCGTTTTTCTATTGAGTTGTTTGTCTTTTTCAAATGGAGTTGTAGGCATTCTTTATACATTCTGGATACTAATCTTTTATTGGTTATATGTGCAACTGACCCATACAAGAGTAAGGAGGTTGGGAAGTAGGGCCTGGATGGGGGAGACGAGGAACTGCTGCTAGGTTACTTGATGAGTTTAAGTATTTGGAAAAATTATTGCTTGGGAAAAGCATTGTTAGATGCATAGAAAAATAAGAGGTTATTAACAATAGGAGAAAAGAAACATTTATACAGAAAGGAAAATCATCACAGCATATCACATAGCTAAGAAATAAAGAATATTTACCTAATCATAGTGTATTAAGTTTCCCAGGGCTAACATAACAAATGACCACAAATTTGGTCACTTGAAAGAACAGAAATTTATTTTCTTGGAGTTCTGGAGGACAGTAGTCTGAAATCAAGATGACAGCAGGGCCATGCTCCCCCCAAGGCTGTCGGGGACCATCCTTCCTTGCCTCTCCCAGCTCCTGGTAGCTCTAGTGCTCTTTGGCTTATGGTTGTGTAACTCCAATCTCTGCCTCTACCCTTACATGGCCATCTTCTGTGTGTCTTCTCCTCTTTTATGTCTTATAAAGACACTTATCATTGGATTTAGAGCCCACCCCAATAATCCAGGATGATTTCATCTTGAGATCCTTAATTTAATTAAATCTGCAAGACCTTTTTTCCAAATAAGGTCATATTCACATGTTGTGGGAGTTAGGACATGGATTTATCTTTTGGAGGGCCACCATTCAAACCACTGCATGTGAGCTAAATACTGAATTTTTATTTTACCAAAATTTATGGCATCACAATAGGTGATGTCATAAGGTAACAATGTAGGCATATTATTTAGAAATATGGAGGTAAATTCCAAAAGAAATAGGTAAAAGGATTAAAAGTGGCTGCCTCTGAGGAGAGGGATTTGGAGGTAGAGAGAGTAGGGCAAGGGACTGATACTCTTCCATGTACCTTTTGTGTTATTTAATTTTTGAAAACTATGTTCACTTCTTAACTGAGTAAAAGTAAATTGTTTCTTAAAAGAT
Organism: Elephas maximus indicus; assembly: GCF_024166365.1. Taxonomy (NCBI): domain Eukaryota; kingdom Metazoa; phylum Chordata; class Mammalia; order Proboscidea; family Elephantidae; genus Elephas; species Elephas maximus. Next base: position 13,625,057 of record NC_064828.1, on the reverse strand, counting down.
CTGCTGCCGTTGAATAGATTCTGACTCATAGTGACCCTATAGGACAGAATAGAACTGCCCCATAGAGTTTCCAAAGAGCGCCTGGTGTATTTGAACTGCTGACCTTTTGGTTAGCAGCTGTAGCTACTAATCACCACACCACCAGTATGAAACCATGACTCATACTGGGTACCCTGTAATGCTAGAGTCATGGTTTCATACATTAGTGAATGTAAGACCCTCTCAGGTGCCTACTTAAAAATGCAGAGTCGCAGACCCCTACCAAGAGTTTCCAAATCCATAGGTCTGGGAGAGACCCTGGGACTCTGCATTTTAAACAGGTATTCCAGGTGATTTTGATGCAGGTAGTCCATGGATCACACTTTGAGAAGCACAGAATAGACTGAGCCTAAGAGTGGACAGTGGATACACTGGGAGGCTGGGCTCCTCCTGGTGGGCAGGTTACTATACCTGAGTTTCCACCTGCATCAGTTCCCTGTCCTCACATGAAAAAAAAAAAAAACATTGCCACTGAGTCAATTTCAACTCATAGCGACCCTATAGGACAGAGTAAAACTACCCCATAGGGTTTCCATGAAGCAGCTGGTGGATTCCAACTGCCGACATCTTGGTAAGCAGCGAGCTCTTAACCACTGCACCACCAGCACTCTTACATGAGAGTTGCCCATTTAAGCACCATGGGTCTTTGAATTAGCTGAGGCTTCTTCATAATATCATTCCAACACACATATATCCTTCCCTCCCCACCTACCACGTTCTCTGCCTCAGCGGTCCTGAGTTAGTGACAATGGATGCCTGTTCCGCACCACTGGGCCTACTCTAACAGGGACTTTCATCTGAGGTTCAGTTACCTACCCTCTGGGTCCCTCTCACAGATTAAAAACCAAAAACCAAACCCAGTGCCATCGAGTCGATTCCGACTCATAGCGACCCTATGGGACAGAGTAGAACTGCCCCATAGAGTTTCCAAGGAGCGCCCAGCAGATCCGAACTGCCGACACTTTGGTTAAAAGCTGTAGCACTTAACCACTATGCAACCAGGGTTTTTCCCACAGATTAAAGGGTCCCTTTTTTAAGTCAGGAGCCCCAGTGGTGCAGTGGTTAAGTGCTCGGCTGCTAAGTGAAAGATCGGCAGTCCAAACCCACCAGCCGCTCCACAGGAGAAAGATGTGGCAATCTGCTCCCGTAAAGATTTACAGCCTTGGAAACCCTGTGGGACAGTTCTACTCCGTCTGATGAATTGAAAGCAACGGGTTAAATGACCAGTCAAGTCTTTGGAGGGCCGGGACATGGAGAGAATAAAGGCTTCATTACTCTCAGACAACGTCTTGGAGCAGTTCCCTCCTATGCATTCAGCCGTCTGTATAGGACTAGTGCATACAGTATGTTCAGAAGGCCCCATGCTGCATCCCATTGACGTACAGTGTCAAAGCATGAACGTCTTTAGCTGAGACAAGGCAAGCCTCTCTATAGCTACATATTTTTTCTCTTTTTGAAGACAGAATCCCAGGAAAGCCAATAGAGGTGTCCTCAAAGTCTGTCCTGGGGCTGTCCCTGTTTCGCTCTCCCCTCACTGACTCCTCTCTGACTTGAATGGTGTTGCCCTAGACTGTGGGCTCAGGGGCCTCCTGCCAAAGCTGCTGACTCTGGGCTGCGTTCGTTTGCATTGCGCTACAGTGGATGGAGGACGTATATAGCTCAGCTCGGGGCCCAGGGGCCCATTCACGGGAGGGTTAGGCCTGGACAGAGGTCGCAGAGGGAGACAGGCTGCTGTGAAGGCCCACCTCTTCTCCCTGAGTGGTCACCATGCCCTACCTGCTGCCAGGATTCTTCTGTGACCGTGTGATCCGGGAGAGGGACAGGAGAAACGGAGAGGGCACCATCACACGGCCCCTCAAGTTTGAGGGGCAGGATTTCCTTGCTCTCCAGCAATGGTACCTGGCTCAGAAGTGTCTCTTTGAAGATCCTGTGTTCCCTGCAAGTGCTCAGGCCCTGGGCTGCCTTGAGCTGAGCCAGAAAACCGAGATGAAGGCCATCACGTGGAAAAGGCCAAAGGTAGGGATGGAAGAGATGGGGCTTCTGGAGAGCCCCTGGGGAACAGGAAGTCAAGTGATCTAGAGCCTGAGGCCATGGGTTCCGTCACTGAGCAAGTGACTTACCAAGGTTCTTCTTTCGCACGTGCCCCCAAAACGCAGTCCTGCTTCCTCCTGGAAATGAAGACGTTATTTTCTATTCCTGAACTAGAGATTATTATAGTTTATAGGTTCCTGAGATTGTGAATATTTTTAAGAGAGTAATGCATTGACTTAAATTCATAGTAAAGTACAATTGACTGTCACATCTTCCTGGGAGCAGATATTTTGGGGTGGGGGAGTAGGGTGGTTGAGAGTACTAAGGCTCAGTTTCAGGTGAGGTCCCAGATGGTGGTCAACAGTACATAAATGGGAGGCTGTGACCTGCCTCCTTTGCCATGTCTCCTAAGGCTGGCTCATCAGGGCATGTCAGTTCCATTTAAACAGAACAGTCCACGCTGACCAGCCAGGCTCCTTACAGGACAAAGCAGTTTGCCAAAGGCTATGTTATGGGGCAATCAAGGGGCTCATTTGGGTCAGTATGAATGGGTCAGTGCTGGGGGTCTGAGGAGAAGACCCTTCTTCCTGCATAGAGACACCTATAACCCCCAAGGGTTCAATGCCTTTAGAGCAGGGAAGGATCTCTCTAAACCCGTGGGCTCCGAGTTGGGAGTGTGCACCACCCGGTGGATCTGTACAAGGATCCGCCAGGATGTACAAAAAATATTTGAGCTATTCTAGTTTTTAAATAAACTTCTCAATTTAGAAGAGTTTTAGATTTATAGCAAAGTTGAGAAGAGTGTACAAAGAAGATCTTATATCCCCCCACCCAGTTTTTCATACTGTTAGCGACTTGCTTTAGTATCCTACATTTGATGCAATTAATGAACCAACACTGATGCGTTATTACTAGCTACTAGTCCATACTTTATTCAGATTTCCTTGGTTCTTCCCTAGAGTCTGGGATTCTATCCCAGAATCCCATCCAGGATACATTACATTTAGTTCTCATGTCTCTTTTCGGCTCCTCTTGGTTGTGACAATCTTCAGTATTATCTATCTGTCACTTATATATCTTATCAATAAATCAATCTATATATGTACCTATGTATGTTTCATTCTGTTATGTATAAAGTCGCCAGGAGTTGGAGCCAACTTGACTGCAACTATCAACAATAACAATCTTTATATATTTTTTATATATCTCTACCTGTTTATCTAATCTCCCCGTCTCTTCTTTCCTCAGTGTTGGCTTTATTCTCAGGCAGGCTAACTTCATAACGGGGCAAAAATGGCCACCAGAAACTCCAGGCTTCCACTGTACCAGTTTAGCAATGTCAGCAGAAAGAATGTATTTCTTTCCCAATAATTACAACAAAAGTCTGGGGCCTGACTCTCATTGGCCCCGATGTGGTCCTGTGCCCATCTCTGAACCAATTCCTCTCATTCTAACTGCCCCTGGAATTTCTGGAGCTGGTTGAAGAGTGCAGCCCAACCAGAACCATGTGGGCTGATGGGGTTGTTCTTCAATGATAATTCAGGTGCAATCTCAAAGGAAGGAAAATGTATTCTGGGGAGGCAAAAACAACTCATGTCCACTGTGCCTTCATTGGCTTTTTTTTTCCAAAGAGGAGAGAGTCTTGTTCAGAATAATGAGAGTTTTATAGTTTCTTAGTCTGATTTGCATTATTATGGAAACGATAGTTGTTAATGCATTATTCAGTGTTTCTATATTTTAATAAAAGGCTATGTACTATAGTTAAACAGGCTCTAGTTTGAATCCTGCCGTGATATTTAATAGCTGTGTATCCTGGGCAACATATTTAACCTCTCTGTGCCTCAGTGTTCACATATGTAAAATGGGAATAATAGCAATTATTTCATTGGATTATGTAAACATTAAATAAAATAATATATGAAAATCACCTAGGATAGTGCCTGGTACCAAGTACAATCTCAATAAATTTAGCCATTAATCTTAATAAACTATGTAGATGAGTAAAAAAAAAAAAATAACACTTATATGGGTAGATTTTTATATACATTATCAGTTGATCATTTTTTATTGAATTAGCTGGTGTTGAAGAGAAAGAAAAAGCAAGCTAAATACTTGAGTCTTTCCCCTGAGAACTAGTTTTTCAGATAATAAACTGGTTCTTTGTCGTCCTTTGAAGGTGACAAATTCATTCTTTAAAATATCATTATGTACAACCCAGCAATTCCACTCCTACCCCCAAAGAATTGAAAGCAGGAACAAAAACAGACACAGGTACACCAATGTTCACTGCAGCACAATTCACAATAGCCAAAAGGTGGAAACAGCCTAAATGCCCATCAGCAGGTGAATGGATAAACAAAATGTGGTACATACGCACAATGGAATGCTACTTGGACATAAACAGAAATGAAGTCCTGATACGTGCTATAACATGGATGAACCTTGAAGACATTATGCTCTGTGAAATAAGCCAGAGACAAAAGGACAAAAGCTGGGAGGTTATTTTGAAAAACACAAAATGTAATAATTTAAAAAGTTACTATAAATTTATAGAAAAATTCCAACACCTAAATTGTAAAATGGACAAAGATATAAAGTGTTGTTCTTAGGAGCCATCAAGTTGGTTCCAACTCACAGTCACCGTACATACAACAGAAGGAAACACTGACCAGTTCTGCACCGTCCTCACAATTGTTGCTACGTTGGAACCCATTGTTGCAGCCACCATGTCAATCCATCTCATTGAGGGTCTTCTCTTTTTTGCTGACCCTCTGCTTTACCAAGCATGATGTCCTTTTCCAGGGACTGGTCCCTTCTGACAACATGACCAAAGTATGTGAGATGAAGTCTCGCCCATCCTTGCTTCCAAGGAGCACTCTGTCTTCCAAGATAGATTTGTTCCTTCTGTCAGTCCATGGTATATTCAATATTCTTTGTCAACACTATAATTCAAAAGCATCAATTCTTCTTCAGTCTTCCTTATTTGTTGTCCAGCTTTCAAATGCATAGGAGGTGATTGAAAATACCATGGCTTGGGTCAAGCTTACCTTAGTCCTTAAAGTGACATCTTTGCTTTTTAATACTTTAAAAAGGTCTTTTGCAGCAGATTTGCCCAAAGTAACATGTCATTTGATTTCTCAACTGCTGCTTCCATGGACGTTGACTGTGGATCCAAGTAAAATGAAATCTTCGATGACTTCAATCTTTTCTGTTTATCATGTTGTTGCTTATTGATCCAGTTGTGAGGATTTTTGTATTACGTTGAGGTGTAATCAATTCTGAAGGCTGTAGTCTTTGATCTTTGATCTTCATCAGTAAGTGCTTCAAGTTTCAGCAAGCATATTGTAGGCTGTTAATGCATCTTCCTCCAATCCTGATGCCCTGTTCTTCTTCACACAGTCCAGTTTCCTGGATTATTTGCTTAGCATACAGATTGAGTAAGTGTGGTGAAAGGAAACAACCCTGATGCATACCCTTTCTGACTTTAAACCACGCAGTGTCCCCTTGTTCTGTCCGAACAATTGTCTCTTGATCTATGTACAGGTTCCCTATTACCACAATTAAGTGTTCTGGAATTCCCATTCTTCGCAATGTTATCCATAATTTGTTATTGTCCACACAGTCAAATGCCTCAACACAGTCAATAAAACACAGGTAAACATCCTTCTGGTATTCTCTGCTTTCAGCCAGGGTATATCTGACATCAGCAATGATATACCTCGTTCCATGTCCTCTTCTGAATCTGGCTTGAACTTTTGGCAGTTCCCTGCCGATATACTGCTGCAACTGACAATTCATAAACGGCTAGACTTAAAACAACAATGAAATGTCATTTCTGCTTTATTAAATTTGCAAAGATGTTTTAAAAATTCATTCTGATGCTGAGTGTTCGTGAGGGGAAAATGGACGCTCCCGGCCCCAGGAGGCGAAACTGTAAACCGGTTCATTCTTTCAGGAAGATGTTTGGAGAGAGAGGTCCCTGAGTACTGGGAGCTTCAGCGCACTTGGGTGTATTGAGGTTGTTGTGACCAAGAAGGGAAGAGAGGGCGAGTGAGTTGTGTCACAGAATTAGCAAGCTGTGAAGAATGGTGTTAAAACCAAACCACAGAATCTATAATTATTTTGAAAAAACAAACCTTGAGACACATGCAAACAGAGACAAGAGCACCCTCTGTTGGTAAATCTAGGGCTGTTTGGCGAGGTTGTCGGGCTGCACACAGTTTGTGGCTCCTGGATGTGAAGGGCTGGTGCTGGTCCTAATTTGGTAGGCTTGCCTAATGACAGGGATGCCCAGACCAAAAAATTTAATCGTGCTTTTGGTGAAAGTTTACAGCTCAAGTTAATTTCTCATACAAAAATTTATGCACATATTGTTATGTGATATTACTTGCAATTCGTATGTGACAGCATACTCCCCCTTTCCACCCGGGGCTCCATGTGTCTGTTCAACCCGCTCTTGTCCCCTTCTGTCTTCTGATCCTGCCCATTTGGTCTCGTGTATCTGATTGAACTAAGAGGCACTCTCTTCATGCCCACGCCAAATTTATTCTCTTCCCAGCTCTCAAGTCCTGTGGATCCTGGGATATATGCGGACTGAATATCTATGTTGCCACATCTTTGGGGAGAAAGGCCCTTATTTTCCTTTCCCGCACCTCTTCTCCTGGCACAGAAAAAACAAAAGGCATGCTTTCTGCTGCCACTTTGCTAAAGCTGTGCCAGGAATGACACCCCCCTAGCTCTCAAGCTGCACCCTGACTCACATAGCATGACAGTAGCAACTGCGAAAGGAACCGCGTTTCTGGCTTCTACCGCTCTAGCTGTGTGTCCTCGGGCAAGTTACTTAACCTCTCTGAGTCCCAGTTTCTGTATTCAAAAAATAACAACGATAATGTTCACAATACAGAGGGCTCTTTTTGCAGGCTTATATAAGTGGTATGTGATACATGGTGCCAGTACCACGTAATGAAGCTCAACAAATAGTAGCTACTATTGTTATCACCTGATCATTTCCTTTTTGCTTCTCAGGAAATTTGTGAGAATCCTCGATTTATCGTTGGTGGAGCCAATAGAACTGACATCTGCCAAGGAGATCTAGGTAGGAAAGTCCCCGGGGGTCAGATCCAAACAGATGATCAAAGGATAGTTAAAATTCCTTTACAGAAAGTTAAGAAATAATATATTTTGGCTTTTAATTTAAAAAGCCCATCTTCCTTAGAAGACACCTCTGTGACTGTCTATGTACCAAATATGTCCCTTAGGCATGTAGAATCTGTACACGCAGGTAACATGCATTACTGAAAAGAGCGCCTGTAACTCAAATTCTTGTTTCGGTTGCCCCAGAATAACCCCATATTAAATGAGTCAGTAAACAAAGATGACATTTGCCACGTGGGTGGGCATCCAATTTTCCTTTTGATTAGCTAGCTTAGCCTCTTGTTCAGGAAGTATTATCTTTGGATGTGGACTTCTAGAAAGTTCCATGAAGTAAAACTGGAGAGAAGAGAACATCAATAGAAAGAATTTAAAACTTGAGGGAAACCTTAGGGGGCCGTGAGTTTATGTTAATGGGGGAGGAACAACTCAGAAAAGGAGGGTGAGAATGGCTGTACAACCTGAAGACTGTAATCTATGTCACTGAATTGCACATGCACAAATTCTTGAATTAGGATATGTTTTTGCTGTGTATATTCTCAACAGCAATAAAAAAAATCAATAATTAAAAAGAAAACTGTATGGAGCATAGTTCTACTCTGAGAGGTAGGGTCGCCATGAGTCAGGGTCAACTCAACACAACCAGTTTTTCTTTAATATTTAAAAAACAATAAACTGTGGCATCCATTTAAAAAAAAAAAAATGAGAGAAAAGGGGACCCAAGACAAAAGAGAAGAATTTGGCTTATCTGGTCACAGAAAGAGAGGCTGAGGGGGAGGGACTGGATGACTGGGTCCCTACACCCGAGGGAAGGATGCCTGGCAGAGCCCTGGGCAAGCTAATAATCTGCCCTTCAAACCAATACGAAGCTGCTTCACGGGGAGGGAGGGATGGAGGGAGTGTGGTTACTGGCAGCTTTCAGCCTCCCCTCTCCAGTCTCAAGGACACTTTCACATCCCACACAGCAAAACACAAGGCTGCACTTAACTGTACCCAGCCTCCTTAGAAGGCAGCTCTACGACTGTGTGTGCCCAGCCGTGTACACACACACACAGCAAAATGTCACCTCCAGCTACATATTGAACTCTGCCAGAAAGGAGTTCTGGGGAGTAAGAAAACTTCTCCATCTCTTTCCATTTTCAGGCACATATGTCTTGTTGTGTGCCGTTGAGTCGATGTCGTGTATGACAGAGTAGAACTGCCCCATAGGGTTTCCTAGGCTGATATCTTTACAAGAGCAGATTGCCAGGTCTTTTTTCCCTCAGAGCTGCCTCAGAGCCACTGAACCATCAACCTTCCGGTTAGCAGCTGAGTGCTTAACCACTGTGCCACCAGGACTCCTTATATATGTCTTATTGCCCCCCATAGACTGGTTCCAGGCAGCTGCTTTCCCTACAATACAAATCTGCTTGCCTGGTGGTATCCTGATCTTGGTCTCTGCTGAGGTCCGGAGGCGGCAACGGCCTGACGCTGCTGAGACTCAGGCAGAGCGGATTTCCCTCAGGGGTCAGGAAGAACAACCCAATTATGATAACCTACTGCTGCTTAGTCTCCACTGAAGTCCAAAGAGGAGCCAAGTTTATATTGCACTGGAGGAATCTCCTACAGCCTTTAGGAAAACTTTCCTCTACAAGGGAGTAGTTACCCTGTTTATCATGTTGTCACGAGACTCCTGTTAAATCCCCCTTCCCTGCGGTGACACATGTGTAAGGTCATCTGGAAGTAGGGCAATGAAAAAAAAAAAAGCAACCAGCAAATCCCAGGTTTTCAGAGGAATCCCAAAGTGGAGCAGCTGGCTGGGGTAGGGCCTTCCTCCTGGTGGAGGAGCAGTCCCCACTGTGACCTGTGCGTGTTTGCCTACAGGAGACTGCTGGTTTCTCGCAGCCATCGCCTGCCTGACTCTGAACGAGCGCCTGCTTTTCCGAGTCATACCCCATGATCAGAGTTTCACTGAAAACTACGCAGGGATCTTCCACTTCCAGGTGAGGTAACAGGAGTGTAGTGAAGAGGGCCAGCTGCAGCCCACCTACCGGTGGTCTCTCCTGGCTGTGACTTCCCAGCACCTCCAGGAAAGGCTCCACCCACCTCCCCATCCTTGACAGTGGGCAGTGTCCCCTCAGGGCTTCAAACCTGTGAGGGAGCAGTTGTTTATCCTGTCCCCTACCCCCACCCCACACATACTCACCTTCTGCTCTGACCCAGAAAGACCGGAAAACATCCTGTTTGCCAGGGTGTGGGTCTATTTTTGCCTCTCCAGTTGGGTGGCTGCTGTGTTACTATTGCCTGCTGTCCTTCTCAAGTAGGGCTCTAAGATATTAGCGCTAGGAGTCCTGCGGCCCTTGGGATTGTAAAGGCACCCTCAGTTGAAGAGCTACAACTCCTGTTTACTTCTTTCCCTTTAAGGCCGGTCTGTCACATACCTCTTCTGGGGAGAAAAGTCTCGTTAATCAATCTGGGGTCCAGACTTCCAATTGGCCCGGGTCTGAGTATCTTGGTTCCAGAATCGATTCAGCCATTGGACGTTTTCTGGGTCCGAATTGTCCTGACACAGAACCAGATCCTGGTGCTGGCTCAGACCTGAAGTGAAACCCATATGCCCTGGTGCTGCAGTAGTTAAGTGCTCAGCTGCTAACCAAAAAAGGTCGGCAGTTCGAATCCACCAGCAGCTCCTTGGAAACCCTATGGGGCAGTTCTAGTCTGACTTAAGGGTTGCTACGAGCTGGAATCAACTCGACAACAATGGGTTTGGTTTTGGTTTTTAACAGATACTGGGGTTCTGTGAAGTCAGTCTCCAGTTCTGAAGGTTCCTTAACGTTCCCGGACTGACCCAAATCATAAGTTGATGTAGCTGCTGATCTTGTATTTTAAGACTGAGGCCTCGAAGAGGTTTCTCTTCAGGTACCTCCCAGGCCCAGCATCCTGCTGCCCTCTGAGCGTGGGCAAGGCAGCCAGGTCCTGAATGCTGCTTCTTCCCTGTGCCATCAATCTGCTACTTGCCCTCTGATATCTAAAGAGTCAGGCCAGGGTGGGATTGTTGGTGTTAGGTGCCGTCAAGTCGATTTCAACTCATAGCAACCCATGTGACAGAGTAGAACTGCCCCATGGGATTTTCTTGGCTGCAATCTTTATTGAAGCAGATTGCCAGATCTTTCTTCCGAGGAGCCACTCAGTGGGTTTAAACTGCCAACTTTTCAGTTAGCAGCAGACTATTTAACCGTTTGCACCACCAGAACTCAAAGACAAGACCGAAATTTCAATAAGGGAGAAGATGCACTGGAAAGAGATTAAACTACATTTGACCTTTAGTTAAAGATGATTTGTTAAAGAAAAAAAGAACACCCAGAATTGAAATTATTGACAATGTATGCTCTGGGTCACCTTTCTCTATTTCAGTCCTTCTTCAGCAGCCATTTCTGCATTGCTTGTCATCAAGAAATACATAAATCAATATATCACCTTCACCTAGACCAGCGGTTCTCAACCTTGCTGCACACTAGAATTATCTGGGCACCTAAAAATACTGATGCCTAAGCCCCACCCCAGACCTACTGAGCAGGAGAATGAGAAGCTCAAGTCCTAAAATATTTGCTGAGCCATATCCATGTCCAGTGCTGGGCTGGGCTCTGTGAAACAGGCGAAGTAACTCACTTCCTGCCCTCAAAGAGTTCACAGTCCAGTTAGGGATAGATTCACCTACCCCGAGCCCAGAGTAGTAGGAACAAGCACCAAGATGCCAAGCCTAGGAAATGTTACTCCTTTGGGATCCAAGAGACCCCTAAGGAAAGTGAATGTAGGGACCTACTTCCCAATAGTAATATGTGGACGTGACTTGTGCTTCATGCTTCTGTGCAGTTCTGGCGCTATGGAGACTGGGTGGACGTCGTTATTGATGACTGTCTGCCAACTTACAACAATCAACTGGTTTTCACCAAATCCAACCACCGCAATGAGTTCTGGAGTGCTCTGCTGGAGAAGGCCTATGCTAAGTAAGGCAACACTTTAGAATGTGAAGCAGAGCTAGAGATGAAGAGGTGGGTTGCAAAGGCCAGCCAAGGTCTCACTTGCAAAAGGATGCATGTGTTTATATACATGCATATGTGTACATGTGTGCATTCAGCTATGATACAAAGTCAGGGAAGGGCAGGTCCAGGCAGCACCAACTAAAAACACTTACTTAAGAGAAGAAATGAAGATTTGGAGAGGAAATCTTTAGCTTTAGCTTTCCATAGTGAGCTCTCTAAATTTGCACTAATCAACACTCTTTAACACTTTCATGGCAGTGTTGAAAGTCTTGGATCACAGCATGGTACCTCTGTGGCTCAGAACCCAAGGTTTGGGTTGGTTCAACCTCATGAGCCTGTAGTATATGAATAAGGTCATGTTGTCTCTCTCTTGGAATGTACACCCCAGCTACTAACGGCTTCAGTGCAGCCCTGCCTCAGGGTTCAAGGTGTAGTGGAGACAAGGTGGGAAGGTCGGGGTTCCAGCCAGGGTTCTTCTGGTTCTCTGTGGCCTTGGGTGAGTCACTTAGCCTCTTGGGCTCAGTTTCTTCACTGTGAGGAAAGGGAATCATAGTACCCATCCCATTAGCTCACAGGGTTGTTGAGGAATGGAACGAGAGAACAAGAGTAAAGTGCTGGTGGCAATGGATCACGTTTCCTGGAACCCCGTGATCCCAGATTGGTTCTCATCCTCTCTCCAAGGCTCCATGGCTCCTACGAAGCCCTGAAAGGTGGGAACACCACAGAGGCCATGGAGGACTTCACAGGAGGGGTGACTGAGTTTTTTGAGATAAAGGAAGCTCCCAGAGACATGTACAAGATCATGAAGAAAGCCATCGAGAGAGGCTCCCTCATGGGCTGCTCCATTGATGTAAGTCTGGGGTTGGGGTGAGGTAGAGGGCAGAGAGCAGTGAAGTGTCGGGAAGCCCTATACCAACTGAACAGCAGCATCGATCTTTCGTCCGGGACTGGGCAAATGTTACTCTTTGGGAAACAGGAACTGGCTCTCAACTTTGAAGACTGGGAATTTTTCAAGGGATTTTTAATAAAGGATTGGACAAGTACGTTCCAAGTCCTAGGATTTAGGTGGAAATGGATCCAGAGGCTAATATCAGGGCTGGCCTCTCCTTTCAGTGTTAGTCAATGCCAGCATGCCCTGGTTAAGCTGGCCACGTATTTGGCTATGGGTCTGAGCCACCATTTCCCTCAGAAAGCCTCCCAGTCATTGGACACTGACCATACCCCTCACTTGGAACATGGGCTTCGTGTTGTTCTCTTGGTAGCAGCTCAGCCTGTAGTTCCCCTCTCAGTACAACAAGGTGGTATGAACTGAGACAAGAGTCAAGGGGACAGGTAAGGAGGTGGCGGACCAAGGACGGACTGCCTGAGCTTCAAGGATACACCTTCCGTAGAGTCAGCGCAATGTAAATAGTCTTGGGAATTTCCTTGCTGGGGAAGGAATCCAATCTGAATTCCTGCTCCTTCCTCTCCCAGACCTCCCAGTGGACAGGAAAGTTTGAGAAGATCAGTTAGCATAAAACACCATGGACAAACATTTTCTTTCTGCCTCAACTTTCCTTCATCTTTCCTCCATTCATACTCTATTTATCTCTTCTCTTTTCCTTTGTCTGTCCTCTCCCTTCTTTCTACCTCCCTCCCTTCCCACCTTCCTTTGTTTGCTCTCTCTCCCTCTCCTGGATTGTCCCCTGCCCTTCCCACTGGGCCTCAGGATGGGACGAACATGACCTATGGGACGTCTCCTTCTGGTCTGAACATGGGGGAGTTGATTGAACGGATGGTGAGGAATATGGATAACTCACGGCTCAGAGACTCAGCTCTTGACCCCAGAGGCTCAGATGACAGACCACTTCGGGTGTGTACACCTCCAATGGTCAAGACTGACCATCCCTTCAACCTGCATGACTTGGCCCTCTTGGGGTCAGACTCCCCTCAGCAGCCAGTGCCTTACCTGCAGACACCCAGTGGGGCCTTCCAAGGGTCCGGAGTGGAATAACTTGCTCACTGTAAGGCCTCTGAAGAAAGCCGAAGAGCCAGTGTTCAGAGGGAGTCTCTGTGGGAGATCCTTCTTACTCATGGTCCAGGCGATTTCTCTGACAACAAATTAATAGACAGAAATACAAAAAAGATTTCTTTTATTTTAATTAATTCATTTGTTTATTCAACACATATTTATTGAGCTCCACTATGCACTAGACACTATTCTCGCACAGAACAAAACAGTCTCTCTCCTCATAGAGCTTATATTCTAGTACTTATATTCTATACATGCTCGCTGAAAAATACTGAGCCACGCAGAAAAGCATAGAGGAAGAATTAACTTATATTTCTCCATCTAAAGATAACCACTCTTAATATTTGGTATATGTCCTCCTAGGAGTTTTTTAATGTACACACTTAATCTATATTTTTACTTTTAAAACGCCATCACACTGCATGTACCTTTTTGCAGCCTGCTTTCTTCAGTTAGTTTTATATTCTTAATGAGCCAGTAAGTATTCCCCCGTGACATTCTTTTAGTGGCTCGCAATATTCCAACATGTCAGAATTTACTTGTTAATGAAAAGTTAGGTTGTGTCCTTTAAAAAAAAAAAATGTTGGCTATTATTTGTAAATGCTATAATGAATATCCTTAGAGATACCTCTTTGTGTATATCCATGATTGTTTCCATAGGACAGCTTCCCAACAGTGGGATCACTAGGTCAAATGATATGCTTAGGTACTGCCAAAAGAGTCATTTCAGGTGGCTTCCCAGGTCTGGAACAGAGGATGAACAAGCCTCCTGTCCCTTCCTTACCTCTTCCATTCAGCACGGTCTTAGGTCATCTGACGACTGAGACCTGGGAGAGGCTGAAACGCCAACACTCTGGCCCCGCCGTATCCCTCGCCCTGAGAAAGTTTCCAGGAACACAACCGAGCATAGCTCTGGGAAGTTCCTCTTAGATGGGTTGTGTCACCAGACGAAGCGTAGCCACAGAAGTCCTGTCTAGTCTCACCGGGCTTCGGTGATCCCACTCCTCTGCCAAGGATCCTCTGTGGATATTTCTGAAAATAGAGTAGCTCTCTCTACAACCTCATTGTTGTTGGTGTTAGGTGCCGTTGAGTCAATTCCAACTCATGGCAACCCCATGTAACACAGTAGAACTGCCCCATAGGGTTTCTTAGGCTTTACAGGTCCAGTAGTGGCAACACTAGGGTTGGTGTCACCCAGTTTGGTAACTCATGGTGTCACCCACCCATGCTAATTACTACAATATTGTAGCTAAAACATCAGAAAATATGACAAAATCAGCGACTAATAAAAACACCAGCAGCAATGTCTGACAGCAGTGTAAACAACAGGGCTTGCCTATAGTGCGTGCAGACAAAACCACGTGATTCGAAGCGTCATAGAAATTGAGTAATAATGACAGCTCTGACCAGCGTGAATTAGAAGGTTCAAAAAGTAAATTAGCATAGAGTTTTAGTCTTGTAGGTATATTGATACATGTAAGCTGAGCTTATGAAAAAATTTTTTATTGTAACTAATGATAGGATATTTTAATAAAAAATAATAAATTTCTGCTGGAACACTGCACAAAAATTTTACAGACATTTTACATCACCCTCTCTGACAGTGTCACCCAGTGCAGTCCGCTGGGAAGCTGACTGCCTCATCTCTCTCCTGCAGAGCCACTGGATGGGTTCGAATCACCCTTTCAGTTAGCAGCCAAACACTCAGCCACTGCACCACAGGGGGCCCTCTGCAACCTTAGACAGGTCACGTCTGAAGAGACCTCTCCTCTGCCCTCCTTGGAATTCTTTCTCTGGGTGCTTGTGACTTTCGATTTCTTGAATGTCATGTTCTAGGTGGCACAAAGCGTTTGTGCTCAACTGCTAACTAAAAATTTGTGGTTCGAACCCACTTAGCAGTACCGTGGAAGGTAGGCCTAGCAATCTGTTTTCAATAAGATTACCGCCAAGAAAACCCTATGGAGCAGTTGGACTCTGTAACACAGGGTGTTGCCATGAATCGGAAATCAACTCGACAGCGACTAACTACAACAGGTGAGTGTGGAGGAGATGACAGGATGTGAAGAGAAAGGTTATGCACGATTCCAGGACTAGTAAACCCTGAATGGGCTCAGGGGAAGGGGGAGCCCAAGTCGAGGGTTAGCCTCCATCTACCCCCCTTCCTCCCTTAAAGGGCTCTCTGGGTCCCGAAAGGAGGGGCAGGGACACTCTGACCCAGCTCACATCCTGGCATCCAGCTGCTCTCTGATGGTCAGAGCAGAGCTTTCTCAGGGTGGCCAGCTCCAGGAAACCATTCCCCCGGGGCTGTGTCTTCTGTCTTTCTTGAAAAGACCATTGAGGGTCCAACATTTCATAGGAGAATTGCAATCTACCTTCATCCTAGTTCCCCTTCTCTTAGACTTCTGAGGGTCATTTAAAGCAATTAACTAATATCCGTGGCTCAGAGTAAAGTTTTTTAAACCTGTGAAATCAGAGGGTACATAAAAACAAGTAGTGAGATTCTTCTTTATCTGTAGCTATCGCTGGGTTGATTTGCTTTTACACTTGAATAAATCTGTAGCCCGGCTGCTAAAAAAAAAAGTCCAATGAGGGAATGCTTAGAGTTGTGAAGCGTGTTTTCGGGGTGTGGAGCGGTCCTTTCCCTCACAGAACCCCAGCAACAGAACTTCTGCTTCCCACCCCTGACAGGCTGTCTGGTTTTTACTCCACAGACTATTGTTCCGGTTCAGTATGAGACAAGAATGGCCAGTGGGCTGGTCAAAGGTCATGCCTACTCAGTTACAGGGCTGGAGGAGGTGAGCCTGGCTGGGGCTTTGTGGGGCTTGGGGAGCTACTTCCTGAAGTCAGGGCTTAGCTTTCTATGCTTCTTCACCATCTGCAGAGTGCGCCTCCAATCAGGGGTTCCACTTAAGGTTCCAGCAGAGTGTCAGGGATTGGAGGGGCTCATCTGAACTGGCAGGGGAGACTTGGTGGCACGGTGGCTAAGTGCTCAGCTGCTAACCGAAAGGTCGGTGGTTCAAACGCACCCAGCGGCTCTGTGGGAGAAAAGACCTGGTGATCTGCTCCTGTAAAGATCATAGCTTAGGAAACCCTATGGAGCAGTTCTACTCTGTCCTATAGGGTTGCAATGAGTCAGAATCGACTCGACCGCACACAGCAATATGAACTGGTAGAGTTGCATCTTGCCACAAGATGGCGCTCAGTTTGTCTTTGTTCTTGGTGCTATAGACGGCAGTTTCCCCAACGTTTTCAAGGAACAAACAGAAATGTCACTTTGGTTTTATGAAATTGACCTCATGGGCTCTCAGGTTTCTTGTTCTCTCACGTTCAGTTGCAATGTTTTGCTTCCTCAGGGACTTCTGGGGTTTACTGAGTCATGTAGGAGGCAGGAACCTGGTCAGTCCCGTTGCTCACAGCTGGGCAGGTCGTGCTCTGTACAAGGGATGGGCAGAGAGGGGCAGTGTGCTGCATCAGCCCATCGCGGAATGTGGGAGGAAGAAGCACCTTTCTCTAATTGGTCCATCTAGAGGGGATATCTTTCTGTAGCTCTCTCCACCAGTAGGGGAGGTTTATCTAATCACACGAGACACCAAATGTGCTAGCAGGGTCCTACTATGTCTGTCCCACCCCTTCCCCACAGAGCTCATAATGGCTGGGTTGTTCCCTGGAATATCACTTCTTAGGAGATGGAGAGGTGACAACCAAGCCCATGATCCCTGCAGACTCAGTCCTAAGATTCTCGCTCTTACTACTCCCATTCCATAGGAGGTTCTGATTAATCCCCCCAATCAGGGTCAAGGAGGAAGGACAGTGCTCCCGTAAGGGATTCTCTCCCCATCCTTGTCCCAGCCCTTTCCAGACAGAGGCTCCAGAGCTTGAGAGCTTTTTCTTTTTGCCCAAGACCCTGTTCAAAGATGAGAAAGTGAAGCTGGTGCGACTGCGGAACCCCTGGGGCCAGGTGGAGTGGAATGGCCCTTGGAGTGATGGGTAGGTGCTGGGACCCCATGGCGGGGGACAACACAGTATGGAACAAACCTGGATTGGGTGCCAAGCCATGAGTGCTCCCACATGCTTGGTCTGAAATCACCTTTAAAATGAAAGATCAGTAGAGGAGGGGCACAGGTGAGTGGGCTTCTGGGAAGGGCCAGGAGTGAAGTCAGGGGAGTCAGGGACCCAGAGAGCTTGGTGACTAGGTGGAAAGTGGACTGGGAAGGAAGATTCTAGAAAGCAAGAGACAGGCCCAGGCTAGAGGGGAGCCTTAAGGCAGGGGACTGGACTGCGCAAGTAACTTCCCTTTTTGGAGTCTCTGTTTCTTATCTGTAAAACAGGAACAATGTGAGCACCCACCTCATGGGCTGTTATGAGGAAGAAAAGCGATCATGCATGGAGAGTACTTAGTCAGGCCTGAGTTTTCCTCTTCTGGCAGTCCCCATACACAAGCACATGGACCCATTTAAAGAATTCTATCACTTAATGGGGGGCAGCGGTGGTTCAGTGGGAGAATTCCCGCCTTCCATGCGGGAGACCCAGGTTTGATTCCTGGCCGATGCACCTCATGCCAAGCCCTGCCAGTCAGTGGAGACTTGCCTGTTGCTACGATGCTGGGGGGAAGTTATTACAAAGGTTCCAGGAAACTTACAAAGCCTTAGCCTTTACAGTCACACCCCCAATCTCTGGTTCCTAATTGCCTTTACTGAATAGAGACAGCCTCTTGAGCTCCTCTTTCATGCCCAAGAGAGGGATAGCAGGTGACCATGGCCAGGGTGAGGCAAAGCAGCACGTGTCTGTGTGTGCCCTTTAGTCCTGTGCTTACTCTTATCCCAGTCAGCCATTCATCCACTCAGCAGGTATTTACTGAGCACCGAATGAATAGCAGGCACAGATCTAGACTTTGGGGAGATTCAGTGGACAAGCACCTGCTTCCACAGGTTGTGATAGATGCTGATCCTTATAGCCAGACTGCCTCTCACAAATGTTCACACACATTCCTTCACTTTTCCCTGCAAGAATCCAAGGACTCATGCCTGCAAGAACTAGTGCTGACTGTGTGCCAGGCCATATCCTACCGTGTGGGTTTAGAAACGAACACAGGAGACACAGATTGGTCAACTTCACTATATTTCTCTGACATCTGCTGCCCCAACCCACATCAGGCCTTCTCTTTTTCCCCATCAATAATTCATCCATTTTCCCACCAGTTGGAAGGAATGGAGCTTTGTGGACAAAAATGAGAAGGCCCGTCTGCAGCACCAGGTCGTTGAGAATGGAGAGTTCTGGTGAGTCCAGGCCCCTGGAGGACCACAAAGGCTCACGGATGGAACCGGGAGCTGGAACCTCAAACCTCAGCCCCATTGCAGAGGCCGCCAGGATCCAGGCCTTGGCGGATTTGAACCCTCTTCTTCTCCCTCCTGCCTGAGGCCCAGCAAGGAGGAGGCTGTGGGGGAAGCCTTATAGGTCACAGTGATGACTGAACCCAGGTCAGCTGCTGTGGCTCCTCATCTGTGCCTGCCCCGCAGCACTCTGCTCTGGCCACTCGTGCTCCCTGGCCTTGTGCATGCTATTTTTCTGAGCTAGAAATCTCCACTTACCATGTTCAACCAATGTCAACCTTCCCTCACTCACATTATTTCTTCCTAGGCTTCAAGTTTCAGCTAAAAGGGAATTTAACCAAAACCAAACCAAACCCCATTGCCTTTGAGTCAATTCCCACTTATAGTGACCCTGTAGGACAGAGTAGAACTGCCCCAGAGGGTTTCCAAGGCTGTAAGTCTTTACTACGGAAGCAGACTGCCACATCTTTCTCCTGTGGAGTAGCTGATGGGTTCGAACTGCCAACCTTTCAGTTAGTAGCCAAGCACTTAACTACTGTGTCACCAGGGTTCCTTGAACTTTCTAAGGGACCCCCTGAAATTCGTATAGGAGTAGGGTTAACCTATGTGTGATACTCCTCGAATTCTTCTTAAAATTGCTTGTTTAATTATCTGTCCTCCATCAAACCGTATGTCTTTCCCCTTTGCCTAGGGGGAAACCCTTTGGCATAGTAGTTAAGAGCTATGGCTGCTAACCAAAGGGCCAACAGTTTGAATCCAGCAGGCACTCCTTGGAAATTCTATGGGGCAGTTCTAGTCTGTCCTATAGGATCGATATGAGTCGGAATCGACTCAACGGCAATGGCTTTGGTTTGGTTTGGTGCCCAGGGGCGGGGCATGCTGTAACTTTCTGGAGAATTGAGCTGCACGGCTCTCCCAAACTCAACTTGAGTTCGAGTCATTATTGGAAGAGATGACAGTTGGGAGTGGATACATCAGAACTGACTGTGTTTATCCTAAAAAGGAAGGGCTGGGTCCTCCCTGGGACCATTATCACGTTCCTCTGAACTGTTTTGTTG
This sequence comes from Elephas maximus indicus, assembly GCF_024166365.1. Taxonomy (NCBI): domain Eukaryota; kingdom Metazoa; phylum Chordata; class Mammalia; order Proboscidea; family Elephantidae; genus Elephas; species Elephas maximus. The sequence goes on along the minus strand of NC_064828.1, from coordinate 13,605,415 downwards.
GGCTGTGCCAGCCCTGAAGCCTTACCTTTCCCGCTGTCTCCCCATCTGCTTCTACATGCATCTCTCTCTTCTAACCTCTCAGGATGTCATATGACGATTTCATCTACCATTTCACAAAGCTGGAGATCTGCAACCTCACAGCCGATGCTCTGGAGTCTGATAAGCTCCACACCTGGACTGTGTCTGTGAATGAGGGCCGCTGGGTGAGGGGCTGCTCTGCCGGAGGCTGCCGCAACTTTCCAGGTGAGAGATGCTCTTGATGGGGGGGAAGGTCCAAGCAGAGCAAGTTCCAAGTAGAATAATACTAACGACCATTCATTGAGTCTGTACCAAGTTCCAGACACACGCTATCCTATTAAGCCCTCCCCCTCTTACTGAGAAGGAAGCCTCCATGCTGAGGAATTCGCAGCAAGGAGCTGTCTCAGAACAACTGGAGACTGAGTTAACATCTACTGCAATAGTTCAAGCTAGAGATGACGAAAGCCTAGACCAAGTCAGTAGCAGCAGAGATGGAGAGGAGAGGGCAGCTTTAGGGGAGAAAATATGTGGCAACTCAGGGAGTGATGGGGAAGAATGAAGAATGACTCCAAGATTCTTGGTTGAGGAGCAACAGTCCAACATATGACACACAAGAGAAAAGCACGCAGTGGTTTGTTTGTTTGTCTTTAGGGTTGGTTGTGGGGTTGTAGTGAGGGGAGCTCAGTTTAGAACATAGAAAGTTTGAGGTACCTGTAGAGTATCCAAGTGAAGAGAGATGTGTAATAGAGAACTGGATGCACACATTAGAACGGTACTTGGTTAAACAATGGGAACTCAATAAATAATTGTGGAGGGAAGGCAGTGAGGAAGGGAGGGAGAGAAGGAGGCAGTCAGAAGAGAGATGGAGACTGGGATATACATCTCAGGCATCGTCAACATGCAGGTTGGACAGTGGACGTCAAAGAGATTGCCTAGAGCGGCAGTGTCAGTGGATTAGAGAAGAGGGCCTAGAACCAAATCCTGAGGACCAACAGCATTTAAGAGGCAGATGAGGGAAGTGAAGCCATCAGTAAAGATTGAGAATGAAAATGCAGAGAGGAAGGAGGAGAACCAGGAGAGAATGGTGTCACAGAAGCCAAAGAAGGAGCAGCAGTGTTAAATGCAGAAAAGAATCCTGTGGATAAAGTCTGGAAAAGGTCCATTCATTGTGGCAGTTAAGAAAGAGGTCATAGGGGAACTTCACCGCTTCAATTTCAGCGGGAGGAAGAACAAAGTGGTCTAATGAGGGAGGGGAGATGAAAACTCTGTAAAGCCATAAAGAAAAATGAAGATCCGATACATGCTACAACACAGTACATAACCTTGGAACATTATGCTGAGTGAACTAAGCCAGACACAAAAGAACAAATATCATGTAATCCCATTTATATGAAATAGCTAGAATAGGCAAATTCATAGAGACAGAAAGTAGATTAGAGGTTACCAGGGGCTGAGAGGAGAAGAGAGAAAAAATTGCCTAGTGGGTACAGAGTTTCTGTTTGGGCTGGTTAAAACGTTCTGGAAATAGTGGTGATGGTTGCACAACATTGTGAGTATAATTAATGTACTGAATTGAACACTTAAAAATTGTTAAAATGGGAACCTTTATGTTATATATGTTTAACCACAATAAAATTAAATTTAAACAAAGTCAAAATGGTGGCTATAGAGGATTCTCTCCAGAGTCTTGGAACAAGACAGACGACTAGATGGAAACAGAGTCAGGGGTGAGATTGAAAAGCACCCAGAAGGAGCTAAAACGTACATCATATAGTATAACAAACTATGAGTACGTCTTAGCTTCTCTTCCAGCCTGTCAGCTCCTGAGAGAATGTTTTGTAGACGGCTGATGAGTCCTTGTTGAAGGAGTATGCGTGCATTTGCATAGTAACGCCCTCACTAACATCATCTCTGCTCTCATCGCTGTAGCTACCGTTGATTCCTCTGATTTAAAAACAGGCAAAGGGTGTTCATGTGCATTTTAAAATTCTGATAGGCAAAAGGCCAGGGGCCTCATATGAGCAAACCATATCACACCCAGAACATTACGAGTGTTGGGGTTAGAAGTTTAGGCTCTGAGGTCAGAGGAACCTAGGTTTGAATTCCTGCTCTTTCACTTACCAGCTGTGAGAACTTAGTAAGCCACTTAACTGTTACGGAATGCAATGGGTTCGCCACTTGTACTCTCGTTAAGAATAACTAAGAGTCAAGCAGGTTGAAAGCACACATAGTTTATTACTTGCAGCAAGTGAGGAGACAAGGAGCTCTGTCTCAAAGCACTGTCTCCCAGAACAAAGGGCTGGAGGAAGTTTTTATGCTACCTGGGAAAGGGGAAGTCATACATATTCATTAAATTCCTGGGAAGTAGCATGTTTATTTATTGTGGGGCCAGGCTAGGAATTAGCACGGAAGTAGCAGATGGACCCCTGCTTCTGAAGTCCAGTGATTTTTAGTTTCTTGGCATGAATCTCAGAGCTTGGGCTTAACTTCAGGTCACTGATTGGTTTCAGCTGGTTTGCCTGAAAAACATTTGTAAGCAGGGAGATTAGGATGGGGGCGGGGCTCACAATCCTGCCTGCAATCTGCTGTCCAAAGTTGCCCTGTAAAAATCCTTCACTGGTACAGCCCCTGGCTTAGGGCCTGTTTCCTAACTGGTCTCATAACCTCCTTGTGCCTCAGTTACTCCATCTGTAAAATGGGGACAATAATAATACCTGTCTCATCAGGCTGGTCTGATGTTTCAATGATTTCATAAGATAATGTGTTCAGCACAGTGCCCAGCGCATAGTAACATGCTGCATTATTAAGAGACAATGGGGTCATCACCTCCTTTTACCATCCTATCTCAAGAAAGAAAGGCTATTATTATCATTATTGTCCTTATTTTTAATTGTTTTATTGTTTCATCTCAGGAAAAGACAACGTTCAGTGCAGTCAGTGAGACAGACACATAATATGCTAATCATGCTATCTAATTTTAATCCGGATTTCTAGACTAACAGCTATGTTTTCTTGAGAAAAACATGTTTTTCGTTGGTGGTCCAAATCAGGATGTGAAACCATACACACCCTGAGGGGTCTTAACCAAATGACCATCTGCGCCCCTCAAAATATACTTACCCAGGAAGAGTGGTATCTGGGTGCTGTTGCCAACAGGATAGTTTTGCAAGATAGACAAAGAAAATACATGTAAGCATCTAGTGACCATGATCTAAGCGTCCAGTGAAACTACTGTAACCACTGACTACAACTGTTGATAATCAGTAACCAATCAGAGCGTGATTATTACAGTATTCATTGATTTTCCTATAATTGCCCTCCCTGTGGTTTGGTTCCTCTTTTTATCCCGTAAGAATACTTATGTAATAAAGCTTCCCCGGGACTACCTGGTTCCATTTTCAATGGGCTACGTAGTTCCCCAGTTGCAATTGTTTTAAACCCTTAATAAACATCTCTGTTTTAATTTGAAATAGCATTCAAGTTTTTCTCGGTGACTGTTTTTATTACTATTACACTAGCTGACAGACAGGAAGCCATACATCCAAGTCAGCGCAGCTCCATCTACATAAAGGCCACCCCCCAGATAATTAGGCAGATGCCTGCAACATTTTTCCCTAATATGCATGGAGCAAGTGGATGCATCATTTCCCTCCCTGCTCTTTCTCTGAGAGGCAGCTCTGAATGTGCGTTTCCTTTCTCGCACCACAGACACCTTCTGGACCAACCCGCAGTACCGTCTGAAGCTGCTGGAGGAGGACGATGACCCTGACGACTCCCAGGTGGTCTGCAGCTTCCTGGTGGCCCTGATGCAGAAGAACCGGAGGAAGGATCGGAAGCTGGGGGCCAACCTCTTCACCATTGGTTTTGCCATCTACGAGGTGTGTAGTCTGACCTGCTTTAGCCCAGGAAACACACAGCTTCCCAGGGAGGAGGCTTTTAGGGCTCTCTCATCCCGGGAGGTTTCTGGAGGGCTTCTCTGGCTTCCTGGTACACAGTGACCCCCACAGTGCCTATTGTCAGGCCCACCTGTATCAGACCCTCTTAGGTGTTTGTAACGCCCAGAAAAATCTGGGGGTGAAGGCAGATACGTGGGGGAGTAATTTCTGCATGGACTCTACGATTGCTGGCATGCTGTTCTTGCAATCCTCTTGCTCCCATTCAGATTTGAAATCCACAGAATTTCAGCGTCTTCTTTTTCTGTTTCTTTTCAAGGTTCCCAAAGAGGTAAAGAAGTGACAATGGCCAGCAGCTGTGTGCAACATCACCTGGGGCGGGGGGTCATGTGTCTGTCTGCGTGCACCGGGAAGCTTCCTGGTGGGGTTTGTGGGCAGGATGGTGGTAGGAGAGAGCCTGCTGCCTTAGCTCCAGAGCAGGTGCCTCGGGGCACTGCATGAGCCTCCTGTACCACCTCATGCGGACTTTCTCCCTTCCCACCAGACTGCCTGTCACACACTTGCACTCTGTCGTTCACGCTTACACTCAGACTCACTCATTCACACACTCATACTCATTCACACTCACACACATTCATATTCACTCATTCACACACACTCATTCACACTCACACTCACTCATACTCATTCACACACTCATACTGATTCACACTCATACACTCACACACATGTACTCACTCACACTTGTACTCACTCATTCACACACTCATTCATACACTCACACACTTGTACTCATTCACACTCATTCACACACTTGTACTCACACACACACTCACTCATACTGATTCACACTCATACACACTCGTAGTCACTCATCCACACTGATGCTCATACTCATTCACACACTCGTACTCATCCACACTCACACATTCATACTCATTCACACACACACTCATACACGTGCTCATTCACACACATACTGATTCATTCACACACTCATACTGATTCACACTCACACACTCGTACTCATTCACACACTCACACTCATACTTACACTCACACTCATTCTCACACACTTGTACTCATTCACACTCACTCATTCACACACACTTGCACTCCCTCATTCACTCACACACTCGTGCACACACTTGCTCACACTCAGTCACTTAGACAAGCACACTCATGCACACCGTCTCACCCTCAGTCACAGACACATTCCGAGGGTGACCGCCCTCTTAGGGATGGAGGAATTACCACCCTCAGAGCCCAGCCAAGGCCCCTCCTGCCTCCTTGGGGTCCTTCCCTAGCGTGGAGGTGATTCACAATTGATGACAGCAATTCTGGTAAGTGGCCCTGAGTGTGGGAATGTTAGGCTTGACCTTCACTTCTGAACCACAACAGAAAAGGAAGAGAAAATGCAGTAGGGAGCTCCAGGGTAGTGATTGAAAGGGGTGACCAAGAGTCAGGAAGGGACCGTGTAGAGGGATTTGAACAGGACAGGGCGTGCCCTGCCCCCCCCCTCCACTGGGGCTGAGATCCTGTGGGCTCCTCTCTCCCACAGATGCATGGGAACAAGCAGCACCTGCAGAAGGACTTTTTCCTATACAACGCCTCCAAGGCCAGGAGCAAAACCTACATCAACATGCGGGAAGTGTCCCAGCGCTTCCGCCTGCCGCCCAGCGAGTATGTCATCGTCCCCTCCACCTATGAGCCCCATCAGGAGGGAGAATTCATCCTCCGGGTCTTCTCGGAGAAGAGGAACCTCTCTGAGTGAGTCCCAGCCCCTAAACTTGCCCATGGCCCATTGTGGCGCTTGGGGGCGTAAGGCAGCTAGACCAGCCTCCTCCAAGAGTCCTGGGACATGTTGACCAGGCTGTGCCTCTTTCCCTGTTCCCACTGGTCACATTGCCTCCCCGCCTGCCTGCCTGCCTCCCCGCCTGCCTGCCCGCCTGCCCGCCTCCCTCCCTCCCTCCCTGCCTGCCTGTCTTCCTTCCTCCCTTCCTTCTTTCCTTCCTTCCTGCCTGCCTCCCTCCCTCCCTGCCTTCCTTCCTCTCTTCCTTCCTGCCTCCCTTCCTTCCTACCTGCCTGCCTTCCTGTTTGCCTTCTTCCCTCCTTCTTGCCTGCCTGCCTCCCTGCCTGCCTCCCTGCCTTCCTGCCTCTCTCCCTGCCTGCCTGCCTTCTTCCCTCCCTCCCATAAGCACCCACTATGTTCTAGGCGCTCTTACCCCAAAACCCAGTGCTCTCAAGTCGATTCCAACTCATAGCACCCATATTATATATATATATATATATATATATATATAAGTGAAACATTAGATAAGTGACAAGGAGAAAAAATAAAGTTGGGAAAGGGGATATGAAGTGTTGGGGTGATTGAAATTTTAGGGAGAATGGCCAGGGAAGATCAGTAAGGCCACCTCCTCCCTCTTGGCCATCAGAAATGAGCTCATAGGCTCTGCCACTCTGATCTCTATCCCTGAGAGAACACAAGGCCCATGGGTAGATGATTGGATCATGCCTTTGCACAGCTCTGGTAAACCCAACAAAAACCCATGTGCCTGGCTTGGCTGCTGGGGATGGTGGCCTATACAGGGTTGGATCCTGGGGTGGGAAGGGGGGCAATGTTGGTTCCTGGGGTTCTCTTGAGGTCAGTTCTGACTTGGCCAAGTAGCCATGTGACCTGAGGCAATCCTCTCTGTACTTCCTCTTGCTCCTGGTAACACTGAGACCCCCACATGTTTGTGTTCCTCACAGGGGTGTTGAAAGTACAATCTCTGTGGATCGGCCACTGGTAAGTGAGAAGGCTCAGAGGATCACCTTCCCAGGGCCAGGTAGGAGACAGGCTGGTGGTGGAGGAGAGAGTGGGTGTCGGCTGAGGGAGAAGAGGGCTGCGGTGTGCAGAGCAATTAGTCCATGTTACCACAGCTTTTGTGCAGCATGGCCAGAAATTAAGGTCTTGGGGGCGGTCACTCATTCCAAGGGCTGGGATGTACGGAACAGGGTCCTAGAAGCAGTTTGAACAATTAGAGGAAGAGAAAAAGGAAGAACGGATGATGAGAACAGCAGGTAATATTGGGTTATGAGACGCAATCTCACATAGAAGAAAACAAGCACACGGCTCTGGGTCAGTGTCAACACTCGGGCCAACCACCATCACAGGCTTTTGCGTTTGGTTTTAGTATTAAGTGCGTTTGGTTCCATCCTCATCTTTCAAACACTGGTAATCAGTGCATTTATCAGGAGTTGCCAACTCACAGCTTATGGGAGCTGGCGTTCCACCTAAATGAGAAGAGCAGGCGGATGCAGGGATTTGGTGTCCCCACTGGCATATCTGTTTTCAGTTCTCAAGGACACTTTGCTTCAGTGTTGGAGGGACAACTAGAGTGGTGGTGACTGTGGCCACCTGAGGGTGCAGAGACAGCAGCTGCTCTCAGCTCTAGCTGATGACTTAACAGGGGATTGCAGGGTAGCCAGCCAGACCTGCAATTTTACAAAAGAAGCCCAAAATTCGGATTTCCACATTAAATCTCCTTGTGTTAAATGTCTGCTCAAAAAAAAAAAAAAAAAAAGACTTATACTATATAAGTCAAACAAAACTCACTGCCATTTGAGTGAGCCACCTTTTCAGTGTATTAGTAACCAACATCATTAAAAAATAAAACATTAGCAGGAAGACCCCTTCCGTTGGCTAGGTCCAATCAGAATAGAGTATAAAACAAAGCCATAGCCTCAGCCCTGGCCGGGCCTTGAGCGAGGAGAAAGTTTTCCTCTCTCCTCACCTTTCAGCCATTTCTTTGGCTCCTTGATTTCTGGACCCCAGAACCTCAATCCAAGCTAAGGACCAGGTCACAGGGAAGCCAAAAGCCACTGGGTTTTCTGGGAACTTGCTTTTCACTTATTCTGCGTTTGCCTATTTCCTTTTCTTGTGCAGAAAAAGAAAAAAGCCAAGGTGAGTGTAAGTGGGTGAGCTGGCTGGAGAGCATGGAGTGTGTGCGCAGGTGCACCAGGCAGCCGCCTCCTCCTCCCCTCATCCCTAAGCTCCTGTCGCAGCGTGGGAATGTAGTAACAACAGCTAATACTTGCCCAGTGGAGGCCGTGTGCCAGGCACTCTGCTAGACGCTTACGTGGATCAGCTCACTTAATCCCCACGACAACCCTACGAGATTACTGCTACCATCACCCCATTTTCAGAGGGGGAAACAGGAACAGAGAGCTTAACTAACTTGCCCAAGGCCACACAGCCAGTAGGTGGCAGAGCCAAGGAGTCTGGCTGCCCACCTCTCACACGAGGGAGGAGAGGATGGCCAACTAGTCAAAATGGGCCTGAAGCACCCTTTCTATCTCAGAAGTGGGTTTGGCTAAGCCGAAACTTGATTCTCAGGGCAGTGGGTTTTATTCCTCAGGGTACAGTGGGATAGTTGCACGAGGGCTTCTGTGGAGTCCGGGTAGTCTCGCGATGCCGGCTGCATGCTCTGTAGACTGGGTGGCTGCTTTCCCTTCTCTCTTTTCTCTGTCTGCCCCCCACGCCTTTTTTCTCAGCCTTCTCCTAGGGAATAGGTGGTGGAGGATGCGCAGAGGGCCAAGTCACTGCCAGGGCTCATTTCTAGGTGAAGCTTGTAGCAAGTTCCCTTTTAAGAAGCGAGCTCTCACCCTGAACCAAGCTACGAAGGAACCTCCTAAGTCCCGAGCCTGGTGCAGAATGTCAGCACCCTCAGGCTTCTGCTTGCTGCCTGTGTCCAGAGGGAGGCTGCCCTTCCACGGGCAGAGGGAAACTTCGTCTGCACAGCGCCAGGGTTGGCTCTCAACTTGACTGTTTAAGGGGGAGGAAGAAAGAAAGCTACCTGAGCAGTTTCCTCTCCCGAAGCCTTGGGTTGTTGCCTTCTTCCACCGATTCACTAGAGCCTCTAACAGCCCCTCCTGGGCGTTCTGGCTATATCCACTCTGCTGCAAAAATGTGGCCCCTAAAGGTGACTGTGTGTGCTAAGGGCATCTCAGATGCCTTAGAGCAAAGCTTTCATCTGGGACCAAGGTTCTTTGTATGCTTTTGGAACCTAATATTACAGCTGTAGGGTTGCTATGAGTCGGAATCAACTCGATGGTAACGGGTTTGGTTTGGTTTCTGTTAGCAACTCAAACTCTTTTCTACCCCCATCCTCACTTCATTTACCCCATAAATTTCCCAGGGGAATTATGGCCACGGTAATGCATACCCCTTTTAGAATTTTGGTTTGACTGCCCAGAGTGCCGTCCAGAAACGGTTGACCTTTGGGCATCCTTGAGCCCATGGGGCAGTAGCCACATGCATTCAGACGAGGTGTGGTGTTGGTGTTTGCGCTGCTTGGGAAGATCCATTCCAGGGTCATCAAGTGCTAAAGCTGGCCCAGGCTAGAGCTGACACTCATCAAACGATGTGCCAGGCACCGTGTTAAGGGTAAAACTTTTTTTCCCAGTTCAATTTTATAGGTGAGGATACAAAGAAGTGAAGTGACTTGTTTAAGGACACACAACTGGAGGGGCGAAACTGGAGCTGGAAAACCTGTCTGTCTACTCCAAAGCTTGTGTTTCTGGCTCAGGCCTCTCAGACTCCAGGGTTTGTGTTGCTGACTCACTCTTGGGCCGGGAGATGTATGTTTGGCAGGGGTGCCCCATGGCCACACCATGTCTACTGGCACATATCCCCCCTCAGCTTGTGACCACCCACTTGCTCCAGGATCCCCTTTGCTTAGAAGGTAAAGCTAGCCAGGGCCTTTGAGGTCTGCTGGGAGCCCAGGGGCACATGAGCCAGCTGGAGGAGCTGTTTCTACGGGCCTGTTCATTTGAGCTGTCTAGATGAACCACGGAAGACAGAGGGAGGTTCAGAGACACGTCAGGCTCCTTTGCTGCTCTGAGACTGTGACTGTCTCACTGCCCTCTGACTGCAGCCCCAGCCCCGACAGCACAGCTTCCCTCTGGTCTTTCCTGCAGGGTGTGTAGCACCAACCAGTACTGGCACAGCCTGCAGCAGGGCTCCCCCGTCATAGCCTCTCACTGCATGAGCCTATGTTGAAAATACCCCTTCTATTTGTGTAGCACCTTAAATGGTTTTGTAGTACAATTTCAGTATCTCATTTGATCCCGACAATAACAAGGGCAAAGCAGGTTCTGACAGCCCCATTAATGGTGAGTAAACTGACACCAGAGCTATGCCTTATGTGTAAGGGGCATGGCTGCGATTCCAGCCTTGTGTTCTGAAACCTCTCACCCACTGACCATTTCGCTAATCTTTTTCCCAAACTGTACTCAGCAGAGTCCTAGAGGCCCTTGGAGGTGTCTCAGTAGCTGCCATGGTGATGTGGGGGTGCCATTGGGAAAGGACTCTGCCCTCCCCACCAACCAGAGAGGCTCTGCTTTAATGGCTTTCTATGCACGGGACTCCTGAGAAGTCTAATTCCAACAGTGTTTCCAAAGTCGACAAAACCTGCGAAAACCACTGCCCCAGATCATGCTGCTTTCCACACTCCTACCGTTTCACATCTACTACCTTACTTAACCCTCATAACTGCACCATATGGAGAAGCAGGGCAGGCACTAAGAGATGAGGAACTGGGTCCAGAAAGACAGCATCTTTCCCCAAGTCACACAGCTTCTTCATGGCCGAGATGGAACTTGAACTGAGGTTCAAGAGCTCCTGACTCTGCTCCTTTCCTCTGTTCATAACCCAGAGCTGCTCCAGGAGGGAAGCTGCCTTAGTGTGCCCCTTAGCCTATAATCCTTGCTTCTTTCTTACCCTTTCCCCACTTTCCTCGTCTTCAGCCAATCATCTTCGTTTCGGACAGAGCAAACAGCAACAAGGAGCTGGATGTGGACCACGAATCAGAGGGCAAAGACAGAACAAGCCCTGATAAGCCAGAGAAATCCCCACAGGTTTCTGGAGCATACAGCAAGAATGGGACTAGCATGCAAAAGGGGTCCTCCTATGCTCTTGGGGTGCATGGGGTTGGAGGGGTCCCAGAGGTAGGATGTCTCTTTAACATCTAGAGGTATGGTTTTGGTCCACTGACCTTTTCTTTCAGCAAGCAAGTTGCCCTAAAATTTGGGATGCTGCTTGGGTGAATGTCTTGGGGGTTCACTGCTACACCAAGCCTAGGAATGACAAGCTGAGCCTTCCCACTGGTACTTATCAGCCAGGACAATGACAGGAAGAGGCAGAGCCTGAGACAGAATCAGCTTGACCCTGAACAACTCCTGTCTCATGGTGTCCTCATGACATGGGGGATAAAGAATGGTAGCAGAAATGTGGTCCTCCAGAGCTCAGGGGAGGGTGTTGGATTGGAGTGGGAAGAGATGGTGGTATAAAACAAGTGGGAGTGCGGTTAAGGGGCAAAAGTCCCAGGCAAATCCAGGGTCACCTCCTCTATCCTAAATGACCATGCAATGGAGTGGGGAAGGGTGTCCTCTGAGGACTTGTCCTTGATGACAGAGGCTGGAGGAATCAGAATGGCCTGATGACTTTTGACCTGCTGGGCATGCTTGGTTGGGATGGTCAGGCTCAAAACAGTGGAAGGGCTCTAACCGGGGGGTGGAGCGGGGGTGCCTAAATAGGGCTGTCCATGTGTCTGCATGTCTCATACATCCCCTTTGGTTGGGGTGCCTGGGCCTGGAGAGGCATGGAGTGAGGAGTTGTTGGGGCGGAGGTGATTCTCACTCCAGCTCACCAGGCCTGACTATGGAGGAGAAGCGTCTGCCCCTGCACCCCAGTCTCTGCTGCCACCCAGGGCTGTTGTAGGTACCCCGGCTCCATCAGCCCAGAAGGAACGTTCTTCACGGGCCTGCCTACCTCCCTGCTCCCCGTGGACTGTCTTCCCTTGTCCGTTCACAGCCATACACCAGCCACAGTGACCAGGAAGGCGAGGAACTGCAGCAGTTCCGGAATATCTTCAGGCAGATAGCCGGCGACGTAAGTACCCCCCTCCCAAGGCTCACAGGTGCCTCCCTCGCACCTTGATTAACCGCTCAAGTGACCGCTTATTTCATTCTTATGCAGAAGAGGTCACTTCTGGCTTTTGGTGGATCCAGGGATACATGCGTGTAGCAAAAAAATTCCACAAGTCCTTGACACGTCCACTGGGCGTGTCAGAGGCCTTTTTGCCCTGAGGGGCCCACTGCAGCCTGGACAGGGGAGGGTGCAGGATCAGGCCCCTCAGAAAAGCCCAGCTTCCCCGTGACAGAATAGCGCTGACAGGGATTTTATGAACACGGACAGTGGGATTTGTTCTGAAGCCCCTGCTCCGTCAGCTGCTGGACTCTGCCTTCTTTCCTCCTCAGGATATGGAGATCAGCGCAGATGAGCTCAAGAATGTCCTTAACACAGTTGTGAACAAACGTGAGTGGCTCAGACTGCATGTGGGGATGGGCATGGGGCCATTATCTGAAAGCAGCTCGTCAACCCTCTCCATACCCCCAGATAAGGACCTGAAGACACAGGGGTTCACGCTGGAGTCCTGCCGGAGCATGATCGCCCTCATGGACGTATCCTTCCTGCCAGCTCTTCCCAAACCTGTCATTGGCCCCTGTGCAGCCCAACAAGGAGGGGGCCCAGTCAAGCAGGGGGGCATGAATTTGTGCCCAAGGAAAGACTTAAGGAGGTCCTGACTTACAACATCCTGGTGCTGGTCCACACGGGGCTGAGGGGACAGGAGCTGGGAAAGACATCGGCTGTAACAGGGCCCTAACCCTCAGGTCCTGCCAAGCAAAGGTGGTTCTTAGGAGACGCGCTCCCTGGGTTAGACAGGCACTGACTGAGGAGGGGTGGAGGTGAGGGCTGAACACCCGGACAGGGCCTTCCTGTAGGGCCACTTTCCCATCCAGGGGGGCTTGCTATCTGCTCTGTAGCCCTGACCTCTCCCTCCAGACGGACGGCTCTGGGAGGCTGAATCTGCAAGAGTTTCATCACCTCTGGAAGAAGATTAAGTCCTGGCAGGTGGGAAGGGAAGGAAAGGTGGGAATGAAGGAGTTGATTCTGGAGCTTCGTGTGTTGACCTCTGTCCTCAAATTTTCTATTGCCAGAAAATTTTCAAACACTATGATGCAGACCAGTCTGGCACCATCAACAGCTATGAGATGCGAAATGCAGTCAATGATGCAGGTGCCAGGGAAGAAGGCCGGCTGCAGAAGGGAGCTGGAGGGAGGAGTGAGGGGGCCAAGGCTACTAGGGCCCTTCTGAGGAAAGGGGGGAGAAAGGGCTTCTGGTTTTCCTTTCCCAGTCCTGAGTGGAGTGAGAAAGAGGACAGGGCCCCAAGAGGCAGGGGGAAAATAGAACACAGGCCTGAACTCTGCCTCCCTTCCTAACAAGGCCCCCTCCGCAGGGTTCCACCTCAACTGCCAGCTCTATGACATCATCACCATGCGCTACGCGGACAGGCACATGAACATCGACTTCGATAGCTTCATCTGCTGCTTCGTCAGGCTGGAGGGCATGTTCAGTAAGTGGGGGCTGCCCTTCTCTCTCACAGCCGTCCAGCCTGTCCTCCCGCAGGGATAGCTGCGCGTAGGTCATAATCTTTCAGTCTGTTCCACCCAGGCTGATCAAAGGCAGAGGCCCTCGTTAGGCTCAGAATGAGATGACACGGTGAGGGTTATGGGTGACACTCTGCGGGCAGACCTTTGTGCTGCAGGACAGCACTTAGTGCGTGACCCTCCTAAGTAGTAACAGTAGTGGAGCAGGGTGAGCCCGTCACTGGCCCTGAGCTTCTGCATTCTTCCCCACAGGAGCTTTCAATGCATTTGACAAGGATGGAGATGGTATCATCAAGCTCAACGTTCTAGAGGTAAAGCACAGAGAGGGAGCGAGCTCCCCCACACCTTCGTTCAAGGTAGATGAGCCAGCAAAGCAGCCTGACCCACTGTGTTTTCCTCACTTTCCAAATGGTGGTGGTGGATGGTATGGGAAAGGAGTCTAGAGAAGGGAAGTGAGCCGGGATTATGGCTCACAGGGCACACGTACTGGGGGAAGGCTCCATGGGCCTCAGCTCCCACGGTGACTGCATGCTGGGAAACACCTGCCTCCCTAGACGAGCTCGGGAGGCCAGGCAGGGAACCTCTGCTTCTGGGAAAACACTCCCAGTGTCCGGCATGCTGAGGCTGTTCCCTTCCCCCCACCCTGTAAGATCCTCCGGCTGGGGTCTCTTCCTCTGTTTCCATTCTGATCTCTGGGCTTTGTCTTTCAGTGGCTGCAGCTCACCATGTATGCCTGAACCAGGATGGCCTCATCCAAGGCCATCAGGATGACTTAGGATTTCAGCTTTAGCCAACACTGCTAGAACCACTTACCTCAAAGGAGCTGGTAGCTGTACCCCAACAGGCCTCCAGGCACGTCTTTCTCGTTCCTCTTCCACTTAATCCCCCAAGCGGCTTCCCAGCATCTGTTATCTTTCATGCTCAGCCTGATCCTTTAGTTATGGAATGCAGTAGGGAGAACTTTGTTCCTTTATCACAGGGAGACAAGCACCTCCGAGATTTGCTCCCATTCTGAGATGACTTGGCTCTGAACTAAATGCAAAGGTTTTGACCCCTCCTGAGCTGTCTGCAGGGCCTTTGCCGATGGCAGAGTCCCCGGGTGGTATAAGCCTCATTTGGCTGGCAGTTCGAATCCATCCAGAGGTGCCTCAGAAGAAAGGCCTGGCAATCTACTTCTGAACGATGACAGCCATTGAAAACCCTATGGAGCACAGTCCTCGGCAACACACGGGGTCAACACGAGTTGGAACGGCCTTGATGGCAACTGGCTGGTTTGGTGGTTCCTTGTGCTGAGCCCTCCGTCACCATTACGTGAGCCCACCCATGGGACAGGAACCCAACTGACACTGGTTCTGCCTGTTTCGGGCGGGCCCACTCTAGGGTAAACCAGCTCAGCGGGACAAGGCTGATACTTCGGGTTGTCCCACGCATAGTCTGGCTACATTCTGACAAGTGCTGTCTGAATAAAGGCATGTGTATGGCTATTTTCCTTGTGTTTTGTCTTCTTACACTTAGATAGCTGCCACAGCAGGACTGAATGGCTTCCAATCTTACACTATTTTATCACAATTTCAGAACAGAACAATGGAAAAAACAGACCCCTCCCCCTCAAAAAACAAAACAGAGAAACCCCAGAACTTACTTTAATCGTGCCTGTGGCTATTTATTGAGCATAGGAGTTGTTCAGATACTTTCCAAGACACGCGAGGAAGGGGGACAGCTGCTGGTGTACAGAAAAAGAATGGGCTACCTACAACTGGAGGGGCCGCTACCTGAGTGGGATGGAGCAGAGATCGAGTTTTCAATCCTAGCTCCTCCACTCAATAACTGACCTGTTGTAGGACCTTGGACAAAATCCTTGAATGTAGCTGTCTGCCATGCTTGTCTGGACCATGGACTCTGGCTTATCTAAAACCATCTGCGTTTTCTACCCAATTCCTTCTTGCTCTCTATACCAGCATGGAAGAGAAAGGGTTGGCTACAAATATGCGGACAAGATAAGAAAAAGTTAGCCAATCTGTAAAAGTACTTTATTTTCCTCTTGTATTTGCTTTTTATTTGTTTTACAAAGTTATGAAGTTCACGGCTTTATACCAAAATTTAAGAAGGTTAAGCTATTTGCTTATAAACATTTTTGCAGTTAAGTGTTATCTGATTTTATTCTTCTAGATCCATATTCAATATTTAAAAAAAAAAAAAATTCAGAAACCAAGGATGCTGGAGCAGCTCTAGGGCATGTATTTCTCTTAACCAGGAAAAAGACGTCCAATGGCCCTTCCTCTGTGACTCCCTCCTCTCCCAATTCCTTAGGCTACCATCTTGAATTTAAAGCATACCTGGGGCACTCCAGTCACCACAGACCCAGCAGGCCACTTCCGTGGGGGTTGGAGGCGGGGTTAGAGGGACAGCAGTCTGGTGAGTGATAGGCTTGGTTTACATGAAGCGCTCACATCCACTTGCTCGTGGAACTCAGTACGGCCTGAGCATCTCCACTGCAGGGGCTATTCCTACCCATTAGACTGCTTCCCTTAAGCTCTGAGGATCCTGATGATTCGGGGCAGGGATGAAACCACTGCTTTATAAATGTGTCAGGCATGGCCTTCATAACAGCTCTAGAAACTCTCCTGAAGGTAAGGGAAACAAAATTTATAAGTAAGTGTATTTAAATTGCAGTTATTTGAGCAAACCAGAGGGTACGTGCTGTTCAAATCCCACTTGTCAATATATGTCAATCTGCCAATCTCCAATGAATTCCCTCCATAAAAAATACCATACCATTCCACTATGGTTACACCTACTCCCTCCAAATCATCCACGTGCCTAGCTACTAAAGCCGTCCACTGTACAATCTACCAAAGCAGAAACCCTTTGCTAGGCAAACAATCACTTACACCGCAATAACGCTGCCCGTGAAGTGTGTGTAGACAGTAGGAGTTAAACACTCAACTGCTAGCTCTTCTGAGGGAAACAACATCCCTACAACAGCAGGAGCACAGCTGCAATGACTTCCCCTCAAACTCAAGTAACGTCTGCTGGAGACATTTCTTTGCTTTCATTGTATTTGCTTACTTTAAACCAAGTAGAGGAGTATGTCAAAATATACTTTTGAACCTGATTAAAAACTTCAGCATAAAACCTGAAGTAACTGATGTTTTACCAGAACAAACTGCCATGAAGACACGAGCATATGGACATAAAAAGATTTATGCAGGAGTCTTCTTGGCTTCCAGCCTTTAGCAGTAAGAAAAGGCAATTCAAAACGACATTCTCAAATGGGCTCCAATGACTTCCAAGAAACGAGCAGGTTTCTTGTCAGGCCATTTAACAGCTTCCTTCCTTCACTAAGGTACTAACTTCAGAGTCCACACAAATCCCTGAGCCACAGCTCTCCTCTGAGGGGAAGCAGAGGGCTAGACTCAGTCACAACATGGTGGAAGGCTTTAAAAATAGTCAACACTCTGAATAACTTTTAAGACCCTTGAAAGTATTAACACACACATAAGCAGTCAAGATGCTTATGGTACCTTTATTTCTAAATGGCTAGAATGGTACATTCCGGGTAACACACTAAGCTGGTGTTAAAAGGATTTCACATGTTCTTGAAATAAAGATGTTACCACCGCCCCTTCAAAGAAAACTTTAGTGAAACGAGGAAAAATATGACAAGTATAGGTGAGCACGTGCACACACACATACACAGGAGCATTCATACATGCTCACACACAGGCAGGTACAGTGCACACAAGTCTCCCGAATCAAGTCTAAATCATAGCCCTGACTGATCCAACCAATCTGCTGATAAAAAAAAAAAAAAATACCCTCAAAAATTCCCCTACAACTGCCTGACACCTCATGTATCCCTTCCTGTTGTACCAAGGCTGCACCACTCTCATCTTTTCACACATCGGCAGTCAGGACAGAAGGCCATGTACACAACAGAGCAAGGCTCACACTGCCCAGCAAAAAACGCTGGGTTTACCAGTAAGTTCAAATGTACTTTCCTGGGAAATCACTGCACCCAAGATCACAGAACAGCTCGGTTTCTCTGGTCACCCTTACAAGAAGTAGGGATGGGAGCTGGGAAGTTTTGTAACTTCATACAGAAACAGCACAAATACACTTTATGAACAGAACCTTCTCTGTTCCTCTAAGCATCATGTAAATCTCAACAATGTAGTGAACAAAAGAGTTCCCCACTCACAAGGACAGGAGCAAACCCTCTGCCAGGCCTTTCATTATTTCATAGTAGCTCCTAGATTAGCTGGTACCAGTTTTGGGATCTAATAATAACCACTGGCACCTTTCGTGGAAAGAAGAACCTGTAGTTCTGCACATCACCTCAGGGGTTCGCAGACGCTCCAGAGGCCTTCAGGGAGGAGCCCCTGCCCCCGAGCCTGAGCGAAGCCATGTGAGTGGACCGTGTGCACTGACAGGCGCCAATGGGCCTGGAAGCTCTGCATTTCTAGGAAACAACAGGCCTCACACCGTGAAGCCTGGCATGCGGCGTGGGGCTCTTTCTCTCTGAAGGACCTGTTCTGAGTTTTTTAGGATCCGATAACAAAAGGTTGGAAAACCACATTTCTACAGCTTTACTGATACAAGTCCAGAGAACTTCAAAAAGAAAGTAGCTCCACTGAGGCTCTGTTAATGTGGCCGCTGTCAACGGACAGGAGATGCTTTGCCTTCACCATGCTCCACTCTTCTCTCCCAGCTAGCGGAGTGGTGAAGGCTGACACTGGTTTCCAGAAATAAGTCTCTAAGAAGCCTGTGTAAGGCTCTAAAAACTGTATGCAGATGCTTTATCCTAACTCCCTACTCCCGAGTACTGGAGGCACCCTATGGGGACAGAGGAGGTACTTGAGGCTGCCACCTGTCCAGACAGCTAGACGGTAGGGAGACATGGGCTGGAAATGGAGCAAACCAGAAGGTTTCAAACCCACCATAGGCTTGGATAGTCAGAAACTGGAAAAAGAGATGAAGGCTCCAGCCCCAGCAGCCTGACAGTACCCACAGCAGTAAGCACCCAGAGCAGCGGCAGAACGTAAAGCTAGACACGAGGTCTGTGCGCTGCCTGGCAGGAGCACTCTATCCAAACTTGTAGCGGTTCACTAGGAAGTGCTGCCTGTGGGGACCTCTCCTGATGTGATCTGCTTTGTGAATCCTGAGGTATCGTCAGCAGAGCAGCCATGCTAACTGTTAGGGTCTAACTGTGCATCCTTTAGCACTGAGAAAGCCCGCTCTGTCCATCTATAAAGCATCTATAAAGCAGGAGAACACTGAAACACACTGCACATCATTGCTAAGAAAGGAGACTACTGCTTCCAATTTTACATCCAGTTATTACAACTGGAGAAATCAAAACTGATTCTGAAAACCTAGCTTTTGAACAAACTAAAAGCCTGGACTTAAAAGCCTGACTACAGGTTTAAACCATCATGAGAACGTAAACTAGAATTTACAAACCGAAAATCAGTAAAGTATGCATACGATGAGGGTAACCAATTAAGATCTGTATCTTTAACAAACATCTGGAGAACACTAGTAGCATAAATCACTATGCCAAAATGCCCCAGAGGACTATAATTCCTTAATATCGGTTTAAATTTGACACACCTCCAGCAAGAACTTAAAGTGTAACCTATCATCCCACAGAGCTGCCCAGACATGTTATTGGTAAGCCTGGCACGGGAGCCGCTTTCTCCTTCCCTGCTTCACTGAGGAAGGGAAGAGAAAGGGAAGAGGAAGGCTTATGTGACGGGCGGATGTGAAAAGATTCAAACTAATGACTTCCCAACATGGGAGGCAGAAAACTTCATGAATCAATTTTGCTGTCATCTTCAGCATGTCGTTCAATGTGTCCTGCAGCATCCTAGGAATAAAGGGAAAAAGGGCCCATGAGGAAGAGTCAGTAGCAAAGTCAAGGAAAGCCCTATCCTACACTCGAAACAGGATCTATAGGTAAATGGTACCTATGAGTTCTGAGCCCACGCTTCGCTAATTTACACGGAACTACGCACTTAAAAATGAGTTCCCGTCTTAGCACAGGACATCATAATAAACCTCTGGGTTCAGACACTGGATTTGAAACACATGAAAACATTCTTGTTAGGTTCTTTACTCAAAACTCAAAATTACCCAGTAACTCCTCCTTCGAAACCTCACTACCAATACCGGTTTCTTTTCTAAAAAGAAAAATGCCTAGGCCTCCCTATTTGTTGCAATTCTGAACAGTCTAATAAAGCAAAAGAATTTGAGAGCCACTTGGCCTTTGTCTTAGTTATTTATTTAGAAAAAAAAAAAAAAAATCCTAGATAGCTCAATTGCTAAAGGGGAACAGAAAAGAATTGTGTCTGGTTATTTGAATATCTTTTCCCTTAAAGTGATACCTGGGATGTATTCAAGAATCAACCAAATTATCCAAATTGTGGAATTCAACCGAACTGTCCTCTAAGCCAGGGGTTGGCAAACTTCTGTAAAGGGCCAGACAGAAAATATTTCAGGCTTTGCAGGCTGTACAGTACTTGTCACAACTAGTACAAAAGCGGCCACGGACAGTGGGTCAACAAATGGGTGTGGATGTGTTCCAATGAACAGGCAGAGGGCCAGATCTGACCCATGGGCTGTAGTCTGCAGACCCTGCTCTAAGCAGTCTACAGAACCCCAGGTTAACCTCCAGGCCCACTAACATACCTGTTTGGATCCTTTCCTAGCAGTGAAAAAAGCATCACAGTTCTTCCAGCGACATTTCAGGGTTTGAAAGTTCGGGTTAGTGTGGTCAGTCAGCAAGTGTTGTTTCAAATGGTCTATGACACCAAATATCAGCGTGCAGCCATGCCACTGGAGGGAAAAACGATGCGAAGACTCGGTTACAACATCCGAGAAATGTGCAATCGGAACTTTCCTCACTTTTACCCCGCAAGTATTGTGGACGCAGAAAATATGCTCTTTATTCTTTGCTAGAAAGTATAACAAAGCTAGAAGTAACCAAAATTAGCTATCAATACAGTGAGAAACCTTGAAAAAACTGGAGTCTACTGACTTGTTAGACAGATAAGGAAAAGGTTAGCAGACATTCACAGATGAGTTACTGTAAAATTCAGCTTAGATCATACTTTATACCTTGTCATCATAAACTGAGTTTCCATCTCATTCTATTCATTTAAAAAGGCAAGTAACTTTTGTATAATATTGAAAGGGTTGTATTTCTTAACAATTTGAAAAAACTGTTGGCTTGTTAATCTGAAGACATAAATGTCTAGTAAAGACAATGGAGCCCTGGTGGTGTACTGGTTAAGAGCTCAGTTGCTAACCAAAAGACTGGTACTTCAAACCCACCAGCTGCTCCTTGGAAACCCTGTGGGGCACTTCTACTCCATCCTATAGGGTCACTATGAGTCAGAACCGACTCGACGGCACCTAACCACAACAACAAAAAAGAAAACTACACTTGTAGAAGTATTTGTTGTAGAAAATGGTGGTTACCGCAGAAGGCTAACATTACCCGAGATCTCCAGCACTTTAATCACAATCTTGTGATTACCTACTTTTTTTTGACTCTAAATTTGCTTAGGTAGTTCCATTTCACTTCTTAGTCAGAAAGCATAGCGCCTCTTTCTCTGGGCTTTTCCCCTAATGGCTTTTTGTGGTAAACTTTGTGACTGTACCATGCTCATTTCTAAAGGGTAATGCAGATTTGTGTCCTCTGAACTATCCTATCCCTCCATCTTTAAAACCAGAAAGTGTTGTCCCTGCTTTTCTACGTGGATTAATTCTCTATCTGTGTATTCTGGATCCTGCTGTACTTGACTCTGCTTGCCTTCGTCGAGAAGACTAAAACAAAGGTAGGAATGGATGAAAAGCTGGTAAGTATTTAGGCTCTGAAGACGCCCAAAATGAAATTTAAAAATGGAGAGCGTCAAGTTTATTCCATTAACGCTGGAAAGAAGGTTAGAAGTCAGGCGGGGGGTGGTGGACGGGAACGGGGCGGGGATCAGTGCCGTAAGTTTTTCTCTGGACACTACAAATAGTAGAACCAATGAAACAAAGTAATGTTTATTTATAAGGCACAGTGTGAGAGTTTTGAGAGTCAGTTAATCACCAGTCCCCACCCCCACAAAAAGCCGCGAAATTTAGCCCAGTGAACTGAGATTCAGAACTCCAAGACTACAAATTTTTATCTTCCTACTCTTCTAAACTGACAAGGATAACCCCAAAACTATTAATATCCGTAATCCCTGAGGAGTGGGTGGAGTACAGGGGGCAGGTCATGAAAACAAGCACTTCCACTTTTGATTCTTCTGTACTGTTGATATTTTTGTAAGCATGTATTGTTTTTATAATAAAAACACAGCAAAACCCACCTAGGAGACAGCCTTTGAGTAGAAGATATTTAAATATACCTCATGTCTTAAAGTAGACTTTTAATTCAAGCAACACAGAAGTGTTTTCTGTGCGGTTTTAAAAATTAAACTTCCTTGTTCTACAATGGAAGGCATAAGGAAGACGCTCAAATATAAAATGCTAAACTGGTAATAATGAAGATCTACAAATTCGCCTAGGGTTAAGCAACTCCTAAGTCTGGCAAAAAAAGCAGAGTTTCACTCCTTACCCAACAGCGGTAATTCTGCATCAGATTGAGCCTCACAGCCTGAATGCTGCCGTCGTAACAGCCGGTGTAGATCTGGAGAAAGAGATTAATGATACCAGACCAAAACAACACTCAGAAAGACAAATATAAAATACCCTCAAAGAGCGCAAAGCTACTTGTGGCAGCTATATATAAGAAGGTAATGCCAAACAAAACCAAGACCAGCCCCGAGCACCTGAATGCGAAAAGCATTTTGTAGATCTTCTAGTCTGGGGACTTTTAGGCTGTGCTCCTTAGAGCCACTATCGCGGCCGTGGCTGAGGGTCTGAGGAGCAGGGTGAGAGACACCCTTCATATCTTAACTGGTGCGGCTGTGGCTTCTATTGGACGTTACATATCAGCTTTCTGTATTTCATTGGAACAAAGGGTTTTACCGCTCAGTTTGAAAAACATCCATTTTGGTTCAACCCCATAATTAAAAAATAAAATAAACCAAAGCTTAGCAGGGTTAAGAGAGTTAGCTTCTGCTTTTAGGTCCACCAGTGACTACGCCACACTGGCCCAATCTCCTGACTCCGTTCCAGTGTTCTGCTCAGATCACAGTGCCTTTGGAAAAACCACCACTCAACTTTTTTTTGCAGCATCTTAAATACCGTTAACTAATGGTGGTTATTAGATTTTTATTGTAATTATTTTAGCTATTAGTAGAAATGGAGCCCTGGTGGCACGGTGGTTAAGAGCTACGGCTGCTATCCCGAAGGTCAGCAGTTCAAATCCACTGGCCGCTCCTCGGAAACCCTATGGGGCAGTTCTACTCTGTCCCGTAGAGTCACTATGAGTCGGAGCCGACTCAATAGCAATGAGTTTGGTTTGGGTTTTTATTAGTATAAAATGCAATCTTTCACTATTATCATACCAAGACACAAAAAGGCATTCAATAAACGAAGCATACCAGAACAGATGTCACCTTTGGAAGTGACAGGTAGTGACATTTTGATCCGTTTGTAGAATTTTTAGTAAACACATTCAAAGGCAAATACTTGATACAGCAAATAATACTCACCATACTTTTATGGATGGTCATACACATAATCATGTCCTTGTGTCCTCCGTAAACTTGCAATCGATCGTGGGACTTAGGCAGAGAAAAGAAATAGCCAGAGCGCTAAGGTTATTTACACTTGTGTTTAACAAGCGTTATCTCTGAAGGTCCTTGGCAGGTTTAAAACTGTAACGAGATGCTAAGCTGAAGTGCTACTAGCATTCTAACAGAAATACAACTTAATGGCAGTCTTTCTAATAAGTCTCCCTCTCCAAGGGGGTAGCTGATAATTAGAAATAATAAGACCAATTACCAGGTAGGGTCAAAGTCTCAAACCTGAAATTGCATACAAGGAGAACTATACAGATTTTAGAGAATAGTCACTCTCCAGAAACCATTTAAGTTTTGATGCCTATACATATATACACACATACACACATGTACATACGTTATATACATCTCAGAGAAGTGTTTCTGAAAGGGCGCCCTCTGGACCAGCTGCTTCATAATTACCTAGCACGCGTGTGAAAAATGAAGCCTGCTGGGCCCCACCCCAGACGAAACCCAAACGGATAATCTTCCCAAATAATTCAACCAAAAAGACTAGATTTGAATTTTACCTGTAACTCATAGACACGAACAAATTTATCCAGGCAAGCAGTCACCATCACTTTCCCTAGGATATTCACCACGGTCACTGCGT
The DNA here is from genome assembly GCF_024166365.1 of Elephas maximus indicus. Classification (NCBI taxonomy): domain Eukaryota; kingdom Metazoa; phylum Chordata; class Mammalia; order Proboscidea; family Elephantidae; genus Elephas; species Elephas maximus. Next base: position 13,581,677 of record NC_064828.1, on the reverse strand, counting down.
GATTGTGGCCTTTATAGATCCGCACGAGCTCACCAGTCTGCGTCAGAAGAGAGGGAAGGGTCACTAGGCTGACTTTGAAAGTTCTTTTCAACTTTCAAGACTTATGATTCTACTGTTCTGAGAGGCAAGCTGAGTCTTGCTTGTATACATATGTAGCTGTTCTAATTTTAATAGCTGAAGTATTCCCACAAACATTTGTTACCTATACAAAATATATGAAATGTATCCTGATGGAGAAAACCCAGTGTCAGAAAGAGGAAGGTCACAATAATACTATCTGTATTATTTCACAGCTCTCAAAGTACCTTCACTTATGTCATCTCCTCGGCTCTGGATGACAAGTCCATGGGGTGGAATTATGCCAGGTTTACAGATCATGAAGCTGAGAGCATCAAAGAAGTCATTTCCTTATCCATGGTGCCAACATCAATGCTTTTTCTATTCTACTATAGCTGCCTCTGTGGCCTGAGCGCAATCTCTGTTGTTTTCATGTTGCTATTCTAAGCTACAAGTCACACCGACTTTTAGAGCTTCAGATGCTCAATTTATCTCAAGTTAAACTAAACCTCACATAAACTTATGAGTCCGTCCCCATTAAACATTCTGATGAAGTCCAAGTTTCTAGGGTGCTCCACATTATCCAAGAGCTTACGCACAGGGATTATTATTAAACTTATCACTGGGTAAAGGGCTTAATTCAAATTGCTAGAGGTCTACCACTTCTAGTCAAGATTTGTTCACACTACAGCAGCATGGCTTACGTGAATGTTGTGGGCATGGACTGACTGATCGCTGGAGCCACTGAATACGAGGTCGTTCACCACCTTAAAGGAAAAAAATTCAGAGTTTGATTTGGTATAAAGTTCTGAGTTTCCTCTGTAACTTGTAATGCATATTGGCAAATTTTAATTTTCAACCTATTTTGAGACGAGCATGAACTAGGTATAATATATTAAGTTTCTCAGACAACTTTTCTCAGCTGAAACTTACCCTACCACCAGGCACTCTATTCTGGTCAGCTGAGCATGTGTTACTGGGTTTGTCGCCTCTTCAGAAAGGCATTAGAGTATACCCACATTCTACAGTGAAATACACTTTCATGGTCAATATACATAAAAAATAGCCTATCACTCTACCCAGGTGTGGAGAAGGGGACTGTAATCACGCTGCTCTTTTCCATATGGCTGTGCTCTAAATGCAGTAGACAGCATGGGAAATGTCACACAAAACCGTTCCACTGGAAAGAGGTGTGTGTCCTCAACATTCCCACTCAGCATGCATGCATTCACTTTATCCTCTTGACTGAGTTTCATGTTATCTTCGTTTTGCATTTGTTAAATCCACCAGAAACGTCAAGGTATTTCTCAGATTAGCTCCTCCTCTTCTTTAACTGGATTGGCAAACAATCTCCACTCCTATATTTAAAATGTATCTCATTCTCTCAATGATTTACTAGCTTTTGGTACAATTAAAAAAATTTTTTGGTTAAAAAAAAAAAAAAGATCCACTTGAACCAAACAACTCCTGTTCTCCTAGACTACACTTACCTTCATGCAGAGGATGGTTTTGCTGTGGCCCTCCAGAGTTCTGAGGAGCAGTCCGTTCCGTGCGTCACGCACACTGATGGTGCAGTCATAAGATCCCACAACCAGCAGCTTTCGGGCACCTTCCTGAGCTGTGGCAAGACAGCTGACGGCCCGAGGGCCATGGCATTCAAAGATGTCAAGTTGTTTGTTGTTCTAAAAAATAAGCCACTGTTACATAAAGTAAGAGCAACTAGAAAACCTCAAAACAAACTAACCAAGATCACTGCCTGGGTACAAGCTCTCGATTCTATTAGCCACACTCACATCCTCATATCCACCCTGTCCTTGACTTCCCGGCCTCTGTCACACCCACTCCAACTCTCTCTGTTGTGTTCATAGCACTTCTCATTCCAGTGGAGGCAAACTCTTAACACTACAAACTCACTTCTAGCTGCAACCCATACCATCTTTATCCTGATTATAAGTTTATGTTTGGATTAGGAAAGAACGAGGCCATGTGGGCATGACAGCAAACCCTGACTGAGCTCACTTTACAGAAGAGGCCACATTCATGAAACGCTAAAAAAGCTCCAAACCACATCAATGTCATATTCAAAGGAATTTAAGTTCATTTTCATGGTGTCATTCTTAAAATGAGATAGACTAGGATAGCCTGTGAATCATTATTTGGCCCCAAATCTTCAGGCCCAGCTTAGTTTAGCAGAATTACGCTTTGGTCCTGGCATATCTGTGCTTGAGCAGACGGAAGGGAGGATCTTGTTTCACTCACATCAGAAGACAACCGTTTCTGAGTAGTGGCTAATTCCAGTGCTTCCTCATACAAGAAAACAGGAAAATGCCTGCCTTCTACTCCCTCCCACATATACTCACACTATTTTCAAGTGACATGGGAACTCAGCCTTTTCTCCTCCAACCACCTACCTTTATACTGAAGGTGACCACAGTGCCATTTGCCAGTCCTGCATAGAGGATTCGCCATCGACTGTGGAGGCAGAGAACCCGGTCCTCCAGCTGTAGCTGCTCCACACACTCCCGGGTCTGATAAAAGTACACAAAGCCTAGTCACCAGAGGCCAGTGGCAAAAAGACTGCGAAAGCAATTCCTTCTGGAAGTAGAGTCTGTCAGAAATTACTCTTTTGAGGAAAAAAATGTGGCATTCTTTATTTTGTAGAGGACTATTTTAGATTTTTCCCCCTTTGAAATATGAAGCCCCAAAGCCCCAAACTGTAGGTAACAATGAAAACGAGTATCAATTCCAATCATGTTACCCATATTTCTAATCTGGAATATAGAAATTCTTCAAAGTTGGATCTTAGTTTCTTAAATTCAGTGGCCAAAGATAAAGATAAAGCAATTTTTGCTATTTAAAATGGAAAATGCAGGTAGTATTGGCATGTTTAGATATTTAGTAACTGCATTAATCAAATAAGCGCTTTCCTGCAGTTGATTCTCTGTTTCAGTGACTCCCAACTGCCTCCTTTAAGTGGGCACCAGGTTAGCTTTCTTAACGACTCAGGTCATAATTACCCAGGAAGCTTTAAAGAAAAAAAAAAATCCTAAATTTCATTCCCAATCCCTGAGATTCTAATTCATTAGGTTCTGGAATATATATTTTTTAAGAATTTCCTTAGTAATTCTGACCTACTTCCAGGTCTAAGAACCATTATTTGATCTGACTTTCAAGAAATGATTTCCGTGAATTTCCCAGAACTGGGTTATACTGGCAAATCATATCACCTAGAACCTAGAACAGGACCCGTCACATAATAAATTTTCAAGATTAGTTGTTAAATGATACTAACTAAACGTAACTTTTAAATAGGGTTTGGATACAGATGTTAAAATCAAGATGGTTGTAAGCGGGTAGGATGGGACAAGCTGTGGGCTGTCAAACCCTTTGATCTCTCCTCCCAACCTTATTTCATACCAGAAGAGCCAGTCTTTTCATTTCCCCCATAAAATTACAAATATAAATGCAGCATAGGAAATCCTAAAGTACAGAAAAAGACAATAAATATGCCTAAAAGTTAAGATTCATGTGGCCTGTGGTCACCCCATATGAGGTCTTTTTGTAATTTAATGAGGGAAGTTGAATACTGCACATCAATAAAACAGAATAAAATATCAGTATATGCAACAACATAGATGAATTTCAGACGTTACGGTGAGCTAAAGCTAGGCATGAAAGAATACATACGATTTGACTGTATTTATGTGAGGTTTGTGCCCAGACAAAAGTAATCTATAATGACAGAAGTCAGAATGATGCTTATCTTCTGAGAGGGGCAGTGACTGGGAAGACACAGGAGGGAACCTTCAGGGGAATGGCAATGGTTTATATTTTCACCTTGCTGGTAGTTACATAAATGTATACTTGTGTAAAAATTGATCAAGCTGTATGCTGAAAATCTGTATACTGTATGAAGTTATACCTCAACTTCAAAAAACGGTTCAAGTTTTTTTCCCACTAATGTATAGCTCCACAATGCCAGATGCTACCTGTGTTAACAACCAGTAAAAATACTGAAAACTCTTTAAAAATTTTTGCCAATTTTATGAGTCAAAAATAGTACTGTACTTTTGTTTCAATTTGCATTTACTGGCAAGATCGTATTATTTTCAAATGGTTATTTGCACTTCCTCTTTTTAAGAATTTTTGTCTTTTGCCAATTTATAGAGATTTTTGCATTCTTCTCTTTTCAAAGGTGTAAGCTCCTTACAACATATGTTATTAACCCTGTATCTATCCTATCCTATAGTACAACTATTTTTTCCCTCTTTTTACTTAAGATTATTTCTTGCCGAAATGTGTTTACAGTTTTATTGAAGCATAATTTCCACTGAATAACATTCACCCCTGCTAAACACACATTTCACTAAGCTTTGGTAAAGTATGTAATTCATGCAACCACTACCATAAGCAACTTTCAGAACATTTCTACCACCCCCAAAAGTTACCTCATACCCTCTTTCAGTAAATCCCCACCACCATGAAACCACAAAAGAAGACAGAGTGGAGGAACAGAAATTAAGTTCCCTGTGACACCGCTGAGCTGCTGGCTCAAGTGCTTCTAAAGTCGCTTTTGGTTTCTCTGGACCCACCTACCTTAACGTTATAGCAGTGGACGGTGTGGTCACTGGAGCCAGTGTAAAGGGCAGCATTCTTCCCAGACGTCTGAGTAACCAGGAGGCAGTTCACTTTGGAGGTATGGCCATCAAAGATGCCTATGCACTTCCGATTCTGAAGTCAAACAGATCAGGTTATTGCTTGTAGGATACAAAAAGATTAGGTAATGCATTACCTCAACGAAAAGATGCTACAAACACTGTACAGTGCTGTATCTTCAATGACAAGAACGGTGCTTGGCACACTGTCTGAGATATCTAGTGCGGCTATTAGAGAAATACCACAAGTGAATGGCTTTAACAAACAAATTTGTTCTCTCACAGTCCAGGAGGCTACAAGTCCAAATTCAGGGTGTCAGCTCCAGGGCAAGGCTTTCTCTCTCTATTGGCTCTGGGGGAAGGTCCCTGTCATCAATCTTTCCCCGTCTAAGGGTTTCTCAGCACAGGAACCTGGGTCCAAAAGACAGACTCCCCTCCTGGCTCTTGTTTCTTGGTGGCATGACGTCCCTGTCACTATGATCACTTCTCTCAAGAGACTGGCTCAAGATACAACCTAATCTTGTAAACTGAGTCCTGCCTCATTAACATAACTGCCTCTAATCCTGCCTCATTAACATCATAGAGGTAAGATTTACAACACATAGGAAAATCACATCAGATGACACAATACTGGGACTTATGGCCTGGCCAAATTGATAGACATTTTGGAGGAACAAAATTCAATTCATAACACACACAAAATGTGTGCAGTAACTATTTGTTCTCTGAATGTCCATCAGTCACAAGTACTGAGGTAACTGCATCTATACAAGTTAGCAGAGCCATACCAAAAAACAGGGCAATTAACTATAAGATATACTGAATTTTAATTAATGCCTATGACAAGTCTCTCCAACACATGGACCAAAAAAACCAAAAACTAAACCCACTGCCCTTGAGTTGATTTCGACTCATAGCGACCCTACAGGACAAAGTAGAACTACCCCACAGAGTTTCCAAGGAGCACCTGATGCATTCAGACTGCAGACCTTATGGTCAGCAGCCGTGGCACTTAACCACTACGCCACCAGGGTCTCCCCACATGTGGACCAAGGACTGGCAAAACCAAACTGTAGATTATAACACAGATAACATTCTGCATGTGATCAGTAGTGTATGAGAATGCTCCACAATATTCAAAGACATATCAGGTGCCATCAAAGGTCTGAGTGGTCCAGCAGTGGTTTCATAAGGGACCTAAAAGTCACTTCTGTACACATTCTGAGATCTATTTAGAATGTGCATACATACAAATATTTCTTGCAATTTAGAGTTAAAGCTGACCTCCCAAATCTTACTTAGCCTGACTCATAGTTCACGGAACCATCGCTTCTCGCCTTCTGTCATCCCCAGGGCCCTCACAGTAGCAGGCTAACAGTCTGTACAACTGCCTAGCCATCACCTAACTGTGATTTCACCAATCTCAAATACCATCATGGTGTCTGTTCAGACAGCATAGTGTTCCTAAAGTTTCTTGGCTATAAGTGTTAATAAACAGAATTAGTTTGACATAAACCAAATCCAAAATTCAAAAGTTCATTCTATGAAAATTGAGAGTAACGAGCATCAGATTACACTAACTGCGGGGTAGGGAAAGAGTGTTGCTCTCCTTAACAACTTGGATTTTGTAGCTTACAACTGTTATGAAAAATGCCTCCTCTAGACCCCTGAAGGAGCAGGAGATCAGCGGGATACAGACCCCAAATTCTCATAAAAAGACCAAATTTAATGGTCTGACTGAGACTAGAGGAATCCCGGCGGCCATGGTCCCCAGACCTTCTGTTGGCACAGGACAGGAACCATCCCCGAAGACAACTCATCAGACATGAAAGGGACTGGTCAGCGGGTGGGAGAGAGACGCTGATGAAGAGTGAGCTAATTATATCAGGTGGACACTTGAGACTGTGTTGGCAACTCTTGTCTGGAGGGGGGATGGGAGGATAGAGAGAGAGGGAAGCCGGCAAAATTGTCAAGAAAGGAGAGACTGAAAGGGCTGACTCAAGAGGGGGAGAGCAAGTGGGAGTAGGGAGTGAGATGTATGTAAACTTATATGTGACAGACTGATTGGATCTGTAAACGTTCACTTGAAGCTTAATAAAAGTTATTAAAAAAAAAAAACACTAAAAAAAAAAAAATGCCTCCTCTAATGTTGTTGTTAGGAAACCCTGGTGGCGTAGTGGTTAAGAGCTACAGCTGCTAACTAAAAGGCTGGCAGTTCAAATCCACCAGGCGCTCCTTGGAAACTGGGGCAGTTCTACTCTGACCCATAGGGTTGCTATGAGTTGGAATCAACTTGACGGCAACGGGTTTTCTGGTTAATGTTGTTAGTTGCCGTCAAGTCGATTCCGACTCATGGCTATGCCATGTGTGCAGAGTAGAACTGCTCCACAGAGTTTTCCAGGCTGTGACCTTTCAGAATAGATCGCCAGGCCTTACTTCCAAGGTGCCTCTGGGTGGTTTTGAACTGTCAATCTCTCGGTGAGTATCCCACCACTTAACCATTGTGCCACCAGGGACTCCCTCCTCCTCCAGTACCTCTCCAGTATTCATTCTGTGCCTCCTGTATTCTATAGCAGCTAGGAGACTGACTCCATTACCGACTCCATTACCGACTCCATGGGTGGGACCCCTCTAGCCAAGCCTATCAGTGTATCCCATGCCTCCTGCCACAGGGAACTGGCTTAGGGAGTAAAGCACTGGACTCTTTTTGGTGGTGGGCTCCAGGCAGAGAGCTTGTGAGCCTGAGGGGAAGTAACTTGAGGAAGTGGGTCCAGGCAGTGATCTTGAGAGCATGAGCGGAAGTAATTCAGGAAGAAGCAGTATCAGGGAAGGCGGAGTGGAGAGACAGAAAGAAATTAAGTCCCCAGTGACACTGCCGAGCTGCTGAATCAACCGCATCTAAACCTGCTGCCATCGAGCAGATTCCGACTGACAGGGTCGCCATGACAGCTGCGTATGGTCCGTCTAAATTCCACCCCATCTTCCCAGCCAGTGTTGTTGTTGTGTGCTGCTGAGTTGATTCTGATTCACGGTGACCCTACAATACAGAGAGGAACTGCCCGGTAGGGTTTCCCAGGCTGAAATCTTATGGGAGCAGACGGCCAGGTCTTCTCTCTTGCCGAGCAGCTGGTGGGTTCGTGCCACCGAAACGCTTTAGCCAGCTCTAGCCACGGCACCACCGGGGCTCCCGAGAACACCCCGTCGTTGTTTCAGAGAGGAGAGCCTGGGTAGCCGAAACAGTTAACGTGCCCCGCTGCCAACTAGGAGGCTGGACGTTTAAATCTACCCGGAGGTGGCTCAGGAGAAGGGGCTGGCGATCTGCTTCCAAAAAATCGGCCACCGACGACCCCGCGCAAGGCAGTTCTACTCGGCACACACGGCGCTGTCGTGAGTCAGGACCCACTCGGCAGCCGCTGGTTGGTGTGTTTCACTGCTTAGGAGGACACGTGATGGACTTTCTATAATTTACAACCCAAATTATTCAAACTGATATATTAATTTACCACCAGGTTATAAACTCGGACAGTTTTATCTGCTGAGCAGGTATACAGCAAGTTTCCAAATATCTGGATCGCGTTCACTGCAGCTTGGTGCCCCTCAAAGCTCCCTTCTGTGGGCTCATCATCGTCTCCTGGCTCTGAAGACATTTCTAGAAAACAAGAATATATTCCAAAGACATGTTGGCTAGAGTTTGAAAAAATATTCAAAAATCAAAACCATTATACAATATAGTGGTCCCTGGACTAAACCAAAAGATCTCTTCAAAGTCTTAAAAAAAAAACCCAAAACCAAACCCGTTGCCATCGAGTTGATTTCAATTCATAGCAACCCTATAGGACAGAGCAGAACTTCCCCCACAGGGCTTCCAAGGAGTGGCTGGTGGATTTGAACTGCCGACCTTTTGGCTAGTGGCCGAGCGCTTAACCATTCTGCGACCTGGGCTCCCTTTAAAGCCTACTTCTCTGGAAAAAACATCACATTTTTCATTAATGATCTTCATTATGAAGTTCCATACTAAGAAAAGGCAAGGAAGGCTTTTCATTTAGGAAAAAGGCAGATACTTAAACAGTGAATTTCTGAGTGATACCTGGAAGGTACCCATTTCTCTCCACACCCAGTATCTCCCCTGCTACCTGTTATTTCTTTGAATAAGGCACTCTTTAAGCAGATTCTTCTCAAAGAAAATACCACTGGAGCCACTGACATATTACGCAATCCGAACGAGTTGAACAGACAGACACCCCGATAAGAGAGGTGCGAGTAAGGAGCAGAAAAGACAAGGATGCAAGGCTGTAGGGATACTATAACTGCTGGTCAAAGCAAGCCTCTTGCTGATGAAACCCCCCTCTTTTCCTATCCTGCAAGTATAATTTAAGTAGATTCACACCCTAGCTCTAATACAGAGAAAGCTTTTTTTCCATAGTTAATTTAAATAAAGCTGAACAACCAAATACCTGAAGAGTTCTTTGATCCTTTAATGGAGGAGATCACGGTCTGAGTTTCAGCCACGCTGAAAAATAACAAAATCTTCTTACCATCTGTGTGAACAGGAGAGGCAGTGGACCCTTAAAAGTTTTCTGATTCAAAACAATTTTTTTAAACAACAGGCAAAGCAGTACTGATCTAAGAGATCAGCTTTTCCATCTGAAGTTTCTACGTGAAGGGAAATAAAAGGAGTGAATATTTACAACACAGTCAAAAGGGAAAACGGAAGATTTGATCTTCATTGCCAGGGTTTGGTTCTTCCATATCCACAACACCTATTTTATAAAATAAATTTGAAAAAAAAAAAAAATTGATTCATAACAAAAAGTTCTGTTGATATATATAAAAAAGAAGTTTGGTGAAGGCCGTTCTGACTGGACCAATACGACATTCTTACCTTACAGGGATGCCATCCTTATAGAGAGTGCCGATCTCACTGGTAGAGCTAACTTCATCGCAACCAGAACGACAAGTTTCTAGCAGGTTTTGCTCTGTGGAGTCCCAGATATCCTTTTTAGACGGGCTGTCTGGTTTCTCTTCTCCAGATTCAGAAGAATCAATGGCTACTACTTCTAGTTGAGGATTAGGAATTTCTAGCACTTCCAGGGACGAGTCACTGTCTGGCTCATCTCTGACGCTCTCTTGTTCCTGGCCGGTTCTGCCATCTTCCCAGGTGGAGGTTGTTACTTTCCCCCCTTTAGTTAACTTTCCAGTTTTCACTTTCCTTACAGGTTTGGCAGTAAATACATCCTGTTCAGTGTCACTATTCTCAGGAACATGGGCAGCCCGGAGAGTCTTCTTCTTTCTAAGTTTCTTCTTTTTCTTGTTTCCCTTACTTTCAGCTGAGGTCAGGGTAGATTCTGCCTGTTGCTCAGGCTGGTCTGCTGGAGAGTGGGGCTCCTGCTCCAAAAGGGTTTCTGAAGCAAAGGGCAATCCTGGAAAAGAACTGGTACAGGTTTCTGACCCGCTGTTGCCTTTGGCTGGCTCTTCCCCTTCTTTATTTATATCAGGAAGACCGGTTGATTGGGAAGCAGGAGAATTTTCTCTGTTTCTGATGTTTCCTTGCTCCACAGGAAGCTTCAATTCTTGGCTAGCCTCATGGAAACCCTCTGTTAGCTCTGATAAGGACAACGTTGCAGCGATGACTGGGTAAACTGGACAACTGTCACTGATCTCTCCTGAGTTGAGAAGAGAAAAATTATTGCATCTTTCTTTGTCTCCGTTATTTAGTCACAAACTGCAAACTGTTTATCACTGATTCAACCTACACTAAGTAATGAAGTTTCCATGATAAGTTAACAAAACCATGACTGTTGAAGCTCCTATGTCAGCCTCAGCATCCCATAAGCTGCACACGACCCTCTGACAGCACTTACTATGCTCCTTGCACAAATAACGTCCATGTCTTATTCCCTACGACTCCCTTGTGGACAGGGATGGTTTCTATCCATCTTTCTTTCTTGTTTTAAATGTCCACTTATTTACCCTTGTGTTTTATTCTTAGACCCAACCCACTGCCGTCGAGTCGATTCCGACTCATAGCGACCCTATCTTAGCAGACACTTAAATATCTGCTTAGTGGAAGCACTTTCAGCTTGCTTTCTTAGTTGTTTTCACTACACATTTTACCGATACATCACTCAATTTAGCTACACCAGTAGTTTAAAGGTCAGCTGTCTTAAAGATAACTGTTTCCTTTGACTTAGTTGTTTAAACTGTTGAAATAATCACAGATGTACTCAAAGACATATACAACGTAGTGTTATATATAATAAAAAAAATGGAAAAAACTAAATATTTAAAGATTTGTTAAATAAATTATGATTATTACACAACTACACAATCATTCAACTAGTAAAATAAAAAAATATTTTAGATGAAGTATTTTAATGATACAGAGAAGTAACATGATACATCAAGTGAAAAAAATCAGATTATAATGGACTGACTTCTTTGTATAAAGTCTATATGTAAACACACACGATTTAAGATTCAAAGAATAACAAATGAACATTTTACAATGAACATGAATTATCTTTGTAATCAGAAAGAGAAATCAAATAAAACCTATTTTTGAAAGTCAGCATAAAAGTCACTATAACGTGCCATTATTCCATTAAAAAAAAAACTTACTCATATAAAACTAAGTTCAATATGAAAGATAATATACGTTTGATACAGACATCTAGATTAGTGTTAAACAGGGTTGCTGCTAGCTGCCTCTGATTCGGGGTAACTCATGCACAACGGAATGAAATGTTGCCAGTTATGGATCAAACTGCTGTGATCCACAAGACTTTCACTGGCTGATTTTCAGAAGCAGATCGCCTGGCCTTATTCCTAGTCCGCCTTCGTCTGGAAGCTCCACTGAAACCTGTTCAGCATCACTGCAACACACACGCCTCCACTACAGAGGGGCGGTGGCCACGCACGAGGCGCCCTGGCCGAGAGTCAACCCTGGGCCTCCGCACGGAAGGTGAGATACTACCACTGAGCCACCCTGCCCCTGCAACAGGGCACTGCCGGCAAGGCTAGTGTGCCTCTTCAGAATTTCTGTTTTCCCTGAAGAAATCACACGATTCCAGTTCATCTGCTTGGTTTTTACTTAGTTTTCCAATACAGTACCATTGTGGTTATGCAAACTTCCAACAGGATTTTAAATAGCTTAGGAGTTATTCTCAAGAGCTTACCAATGTTATTTTATGAAAGAGTAAAAACCCGGCTATTTCTCAAAACCCCCAAATTCCTATTAGATTATTCCAAACCAGAGTCCCCTGCCTTCTATCATGGTCACCTGCCTCTCAGGCTTGGATCTGACAGTTAAACGCTGAGAAATTCAGGGGATATACTTTATCTAGAAAACTGACTGAACAACTTCAACCCCTTCATCTCACAAAAACTAAATAAATTATGCACCAAGCCCAATAAACAGAACCTTCTGGCTTCTAACAGAAAGTCAGCTCAGTAACTCCATATCAGAGGAAATTAGGGGAAAATTACTGAAACATTTTTTAAAGAATCCGTCTGTATGAAGAAAATGTCAATGAAAAATTTTAATAAACTTAGTTTTATTTATTTATTTTTACAGGAAACGACTTTACATCACAGATACAAAATTGCCCTAGTGCCACTATTGGAGAAAAAAGCTTACATACTAGTAGTCTGAGATAATTCCTTGGACACACTACCAGCAGGGCCTTGTGGTACAACATTCACATTCTCGTCGCGTTCAGGAGACATGGGCTCTTGTTTAATCTGAACTGATGAGTCTGGAGCGGGGACAATGCCGTGGGCTTGGAAAACGGAAGACGTGGATGATGGAGACACATGGGAGGGGTCCAGGAAAACTGGGAACAAGGGAGCAGGCAGCAGCGTGGCATCAGCAGATGTCTGAGCTCTGCTGTTCCTCTGTTCTCCTGCAAGGCTACAGGGAACCTGGTCTGGGCGCTCAGAAGGCTCGTACGTTTCTAGAATGGGAAGCATACATACAAATTCAAAAATATTATCTGTAAACTCACTGATTTCGGAGCCAATTTGTATTTTTAAAGAATAGGAGCTAATCTTAAATTAATAAATTAGTACAACAACAAAAAGTTGCTGTCGAGTCGATTCCGACTCATAGGGACTCTATAAGACAAGAACAGAACTGCCCCATGGGGTTTCTGTAATCTCTACAAGAGAAGACTGCCACATCTTTCTCCTGTGGGGTGGCTAGTGGGTTCCAAACACCGACCTTTCGGTTAGCAGCCAAGGCCTTAACTGCTGGGACATCAGGGCTCCTGTATTAGTGTAAAACCAAACCAAATCCATTGCCGTCGATTCCGACTCATAGCAACCCTATAGGACAGAGTAGAACTGCCTCATAGAGTTTCCAAGGAGCACCTGGTGAATTCAAACTACTGACCTTTTGGTTAGCAGACAGAGCTCTTAAGCACTGTGCCACCAGGGTTTCCTGTATTAGTATACTCCCTCAGAATTCTTCAAAGCAGAATGTCATATAACCTATACAACCACCAAGATTACAGACAGAACAAGCATTAACATTTCATTTTTTTTCAGATTTTAAGCGACTTATGCAAAACCATACAGGTGCTTAATGGGAGTGCCAAGAGTTGAATCCATGTTTTTTGATTCCTACCCCAATGTACTTTTTCCGTAACAACATTCTGTTCCCATTGGTAAGCATTTTTGGGATTGTACAGTCTCACAGGACTGTGACTGTGGCCCTTCTACAGAGGGATGAACCCAGGGAAACACGGGAGAAATACTGACCTCTTCATGACAACTTTCCACCGCCCTCTACGGAGAATAAAAAAGTAACAAGCTACGGCGAGCCTAATCCATAAGACTCTCTGAATACCTTGCAATCCCTGTAGAATCTGTATTCTCTGGGTCCTCAGTGCACTCATCTCCATAGTTATCTAAAAATAAAGTATTTTGTTAGGTATTTTAAAGTCCAGCTCCAGAGATGGTCCCTTTTCAGTAAACATTCCATCTGCTGTTACCTGTTGCTTGAGCATAAGGAGCCGCTGGACTTCAACATAAGCTGTCTGAAGTGCTGCACGAGCTTGCAAAAGGTTGCTATCCATGCACTGCAAAGATTTGCTTAGTTCTTCCTCCCTTAAAGAAATATTCAGCAGCTGGTCAACCTGAGAACGTTCTGCAAAAAGAAACCATAAAGCTCTGTTCAGTACTGGAGAATTCCCTTTAACAATACAGCTTCTCAGAAAAATGGAACTATACAAATTACTTAGGATAAGCTATTATTTCTCCCCAGTGGGTCACTGGAGAGTCATCAAATCTCACAAATCTATAGCCAAGCCTGATGTTATCAGATCTAGAAATGAGTCAAAACTGGTAACAGGGAGGTTTCTCATAGGTTCAAGTGTACCACCATGTAGTGCCAGCTTGCATAACTGTCATCTTCCATCACTACCCTTCCAGGTGAAAGCTCGGTCCAAGGCAAATCAATTGTTCTAGGTTTCATTTCCTATTCTTCCCTTATATACTACGCTCTTCACTGAAGGCTTTTGCTTAGATTGGGCCCCAGTCAGGAACTGCTTGTACTTTCCTCCCGATTCATATATTTTTAGTCTGTTAGTTAACTTAAAATGGTTTTCTTTATTAGAGGCTTCCTGAAGAAAACGGAGCCTTGAAATAGTACATTTAACTTACATTTAATAAAATGTTCTACTGTATGCATTTATCGTATTTGTTTTTCTCTTTCCCATTCAATATGCCACGACTGCTCTCCTAAATTTCAGACCCACATATTCAATTACCAACTTGATATTTTTACCAAGGCATCTCAAAGGTCCTTTAACTCAAAGTATCCAAAAGGGAATTTGTCACCTTCCTCTACCCTCAGCCTGTTCCTTTCATGAAGTCTTCTAGCCCTACAAATGATATCATCATCTACCCAGCTGCCCCAGTCAGAAACCTGGACATCATCCTCGACTCCTGCCTTACCCAGCACACCTAATCACCGATCACTTCCTGCGCTAGTCCTTATACTGGAACTGGGTCAGAGTCCATGGAAAACAACAGTCATGGAAGCATATTAGTGAAGGAGCCACTCTGAGGACTTCTCTCCTTAACTCACATTAGAATAGCAAGTAAGATGCCTCAAAACTACAAACTGAAAGAAGATGGGCAAAATTTTTACTAAATAGCCTGTCCTCTTTGATCTCACTGAAAAGGCCCAATTACATGTTCTGGCTTTATGCTGAACCCAATTTGTCCAAGGGAGATATTTAACTTTAGTTTACAGGCCTACGAGGCATTATATCGTTCTTTTATAGCTACAGCTGGATGTAATAGGAAATCAGACTTTTATTTGCCCTTAAGCAGAACAACAATAATGTCAAGAAAACAATAAACGAGTAGTGTTTGGTAATCACAATCTATGCTCTGAGTCAAGTTGTAAAAAGCTGACTTGCTATATGAGCCATCCCTGCCAGAACATACTGTACCATACCTTTTTTTCCTTTAATTTTCCTTCTTTTATTTTTTCTCTCAAGACTTGGGAGTTCAGGAGAAGATCCATCCTGAGGAGACGAAAAAACTGAAGTGGTTAAGTGCTCGGTTGATAACCAAAAGGTTGGCAGTTTGAACCCACCAACCACTCTGCAGGAGAAGCATGTGGCAGTCTGCATCTGTAAGGTTTCAGCTTATGGGGCAGTTCTTACTCTATCCTATATGACCACTGTAAGTTGGAATCGACTCAACAGCAATGGGTTTGGGCTTTTTTAATTATCCAGGAGGGAAAAAAGAATCAATTCTAATTAGCCTTCATCACTGCTATTGTTTCTAACAGAATAGTGGCAGTCTCATGAACATGGTACAAACTCAAATATTAGTTGAATAAATGTATGTGATAAAAAAATAGAATCCAAGGCCAAGTACCTTCCTAGCATCCTAGAGGTGGTAAAGTTAATGCTAAAATGATTTAGCAAACCATTCCACTTTGGTGAAGCAGGGCACAGACAGGAGTAAGGGCAAAGCAGTAAGTAACACACACATCTGATTTCACCTTGGCATAGTTTCTACTTTAAATTTCAGGAAGAAAACCTTTACAACAAAAAGCTAAATAGTCTATGAGACAAGCCCCAAGATACAACTTTGTCACAGGATAATCTCTAAAGTGTATTTCAAATTATCCAACGATGCCCACTGCATAGTGTCCCGCTCACGGGGCAGAGGTGGAATTGGAATGTAGGGGGCGAAACCTCCTGCCCTTTGCTGCTCTACCACGTTGCCTCAGTACTAAAGGAACAGCCCGTTTTCTCACAGTGCCAGACCCCAGACAAGCAACTCTGTCTTTTCAGAAAGTGTTCCTGAAACGGTGAAGCAGTAATAGCAACAGAGAAGCCAGAACAGCAGAAGCGGTGTCAGGGAAGGAACAGATTCCTCAAGGGCCAGGCTGGATAACTGAAGCACAAAAGCTCACAGAGTAACAGAGACGAGGCTCACTTATATGCACTCTAATAGCACTGACACACCCTGTGTTAAGTCTAGCAGTCCTGAGTCCAACAGCCATACATGCCCTACAAATGCAGCATCAGAACGCCCTTCCTCGGTAGCAGTCCAGAATGCATCATGAAAACAGATAAAGTTACAGCTGAAGACGTGGCCTACTCTTTGGTCAAGTGATACAAAAAAATCGGTGGCTTGGAAACTAGTTTTAGAGATGACTTCATATTTTCCTAGTACAGTACATTCAGATTAGATTACATCTAACTTAGAAGAATTACTCAGCGACAGAATCCCGCAGGACCAGAATACGAACGTAAGAGCGAGGGCCTCACGATTCTTCCATGCCAGCCATGAACGGAGGGGAGAGCCACAGCCCCAGACACCCAAGAAAAACTAAACAGTTAAACCCTTCTTATGACAGACAAATCACCACATTAGATGTTCTACAAAAGGCGAGGCAGCCATACTCACTCCGGTAGCTCTTCGTTTCTTTCTAATACTCTGCCCTTCATTTTGTTCGGCACCAGAGGTGCAGCTACTGTCTGTGGCCGCATCCACCAAACTGTAGTTTGCAAGGGCTGAAGATACATTTGATGACGTAGAGTTTCCTTCTCCGTTACTCTCCCGGGTGTTCTGAGTCTCTGAAGGTGGTGCACAACTCTCCTGGCTGCTCAGGTCTCCTGCCGAATGCATCAAGGGTATTGTACCATCAGAGGGTAACTGTGTACTATGTCGCCTTCGGGTAGCCACATTTTCAGCCATTTCACCTGTTCTCAGAGACGCAGCCATAGGTATCATTTCCTGTTTAAAGCCCATGGTCGCTTTCTGACTCTGTGTAGCCCTCCGTGAGTTCCCAGGTGGAACAATCTGCTGGGGCTCATTCTCTTTGCCCGTGCCTTCCTCACTGAAGAAGCTATACACAGAAGAAGCCCTGTCCATGATCACACTGCTCTCAGAAAGGCTTCGCTTCCTCGCCAACCCAGGGGATGAGGAAATGGAAATACCTTCCCACTGGAATCCTTCTAGGTTGGTCAGATCAGGCTCCCCATCCAAATCCAAGACCTCCTGTTCATTTTGAACCAGGGGCACCATTTCTATGCCAAACCTTAAGAAAGAAAAAGGAGAGAGAGAAAAAAAGGCATAACTCAGATGTGGTTTGGGGGGCATTTATAACTCAGGCTTGGTTGGGGTGGGTGGCATTTAAAGGGCCAGGCACTAAGCACCAGTGTTACAAAAATAAGTAAGACAGTTCCTGCCCTTAAGGAGCTCACAGTCTAATAAGAGATCCAGCTGTAAAGTAAATAACTATATTATCAATACTATAATGTGACAAGTGCTGAATCAGAGATGTGTATACAGCTAGGAGAATACTTTTGAGAGGAAATAATCTTGAGTTTTATTTACTGTGGAGCTCTAAACCAATAGTACTAAATACATAATTCTAAAAGCAGCAAACAAACCAGAACAACAACAACAACAAACCTCTGTCGAGCATTTGAAAGTGCCAGGCACTATGCTAAGAGTTCTCAGGTAATACCAAGTACGAGGAAGGAAAAAAGGGCAAAATGACTCCATTATCTCAGCATGGACAGAAACGTCCCCAAGCCTGGAGGGCCGTATGATTACACTGCAGCAGAATTATGATTTTCAAGCAGCAAACCGATGCTGAGCGTCGCTTCATCATTCAGAGAAGCCCAGAACCTCAATACGAGCTGACTAGCAAAGGTATCACAAAAGCGCTTTTAGAGAAGGCATTTTACGATCATAAATCTGATGCCCAGAGTACAGTGAAGGGTAATTATCCTAAGTAAAAGGTAATGAGAACAGTTATACTGAGAAGTTCTACCACTCATTCCAAAATTGCAATCTAGAAACAGATACAGATTGATATACACTTTCATGCTGTCAATTTCTAGTTCCTATAACCCAAGTGATGGGCCTTAGGTCATTTCTTTCTGCGTACTTCCATCTTATTTCTCAGAAATAGCTATACTTCCTTCTAAGAAACACTTTATTACATTTGTCATAGATTAGGAGTCATTCTTTATATTTAACATATTTACACCAGACTTCCACAATGTATATATTTTATAAGTATTTAATTAAATGTAATGTAGAATTCTCTTGACCAGGGTCAAAGGGTAGCTTTAAAAGAAAGGGAAAAAAAAAAAAGGGAATAACGAACAAAGAAACACACACCTGGGTAAGCCTTTGCCCAGTTCTTGCTTTTTCTTGGTTACTTGCTGAATAACCTGTTCCCAGTTGACATTTCTCCGAGATGCATTGAGAATCTGCCTAAGCGTTGGCTTGAGCCCAGACTCCTTCTCTGTGTCACCCTTTCGGTGACCACTAATGTTGCGAATGCGGCGAGCACTATTGAGGTTTGGCTCAGGAAGGTGTGCTCCAATTTTGCTCTTCAAACTAATGTGCCGGGTTAGATCTCTCTGGAGAGAGGCGGGAAAGCCAAGCTTACTTAGTTCAGGCAAGAGAGGGCCCGAGGGCTGACCTACATCACTTTTTTGAAGCTCTGCATCCAAGCTGGTACTCTCGAAGCCTTCTGCTTCATAAGACACGTGAGATTTAACAGGGTCGTCCACCTGTGCATCTTCTAGAGAGGTTTTCAGGTCCAGCAACAAGCCAGGGTGTGGACTGCCTGCAGATGTCACTTGTAACTCAGATTCTTTCTTGTGAACTGTGGAATTACATGGAGAAGTGGATAATTTTCTAGATGTTTTCAGGATTTGGTCATCCCCCTCCTTCTGATCAGCAGGAAGAGTGCTGCAGGATAAAACTTCTGTAGTTGCAGAACCCAGGGTTCTAGTTTTTGTTCCATGCTTTTCAGCGTCAGAGATCTCCCCATCACTTTCATCTTCCAACGCGTGTACTTGAAACTCAATCTTCAACGATCCTTTCTCAGACTCTTCGACATTTCTACTTGCTTTTGCATAGCTTCTGGTCTTTTTAGAAGTGGTAAGTGAGGTCTTCTGCACTGACTCATGACACTGTAGCACCTCTTGGGCTTTCTGTAATGTATCACTTACATTTTCACTGGGCTCCCTTTGGGTGCCAAATGTACTTTTATTATTCCCTTTTAAAACACTACGTAATTTGGGTATGTAAGGAGAACTATGATTGTCTTCTAAAATGGGTTTGTTCAAGGGACTTGAATGTTCTCCAGGAAAAAAAGAATTAGATTTGATGTTTTTTGAGGGATTCTTTGAATCTTGTTTTTGAGGAACTGATTTAGTGCCTGGAATTAGAAGGCGTACAGATTTCAGCGACAGCATCTTACTTGAGATTTGCTCTTGTTCCAGTTTTTCCGTAACGGGACAATCTCTTGCCACCTCATAGGAAGCCATGCAGTCAGAGGTGGCTTTGTGATGAAAAGATTCTGTATGTGTTTCCTTTTGTGTTTTTGGCATTGGGGAATTCCTTGTTTCATCAGTTTGGGCCTCTTGTGTTCCTGTAGTTATCAAGTTAAAATCAAAGAAAGGCTTATCTGTCTTCTCTGACTTGTTACCAGTGATGTCTTTCAACCCAGACTGTGAATCCAGAGTCTTCTGGGAAGGGTAGGGAGTCCAGCGACGGAGCTTTTCCTTTGCTACGCTGCCATTCTTCCCACCAATTTTGGGGGTTATGGTATCTGTTTGTTTAGTAGGTAGGCTCTCTAGCTGCTCAAAATTAAAGTCAAATAAGCCTTCTGAAGAAAAATTATCATTTGCAAATCCTTCAGGAGAAGGGTATGTGGCAACTGTACCAACGTTGTCATTTTCTTGCCGTTGACAATTGTATCTCTCTTGGTTGTATTTGTTTGACTTATTAGATTTCTTGCTCCATACTAAAGTCATGTCTTCCATTTGACAGTTAGAATTTCTGTTTCTGCCTGGTTGAAATTTGTCTCCGGGGCCATTGTAATTCCAACTATTTGTACCACGTACACTGGATTTCCAGTTTCCGTTACTGCTATTCATATGCCAACTGGAAAAGCCACCTGTTCCTTCAGAATGCCAGCTGGAATTCCTTCCTGTACCATTGTGATTCCAATCCACTGCACCACTATTTGAATGCCAACCGCCTCCAGGATTACTGTGGTTGTGAAACCAAGCTGAGGAGCCTCCTCCGACACCCTTATGCCACCCGGAACATCCTCTCTGTCCACCGCTGTTCCTGGAAGAATGTGGAAAGCTGTTTTTTCTAGTATTACTAAAGCCATCTTTCTCCCATTTCCAATCCCGCTGAGAAGGTGTGCGATGGTGCCACGGCGGCTGACTGTAGCTCTCTCTGTCTTGGTAAGGAAACCGGTCTTCTCGTCTCCACTGGGGTCGCCTGTCATCAGGGTTTATTTCTTGGCTGCTGCTGGAAGCTTCATCTTGTCTGGAAGAAAAAGAGTTTTTCTTAAATGACTGAAAGGATTTCTTATGCTTCCTTTAAAGCATAACCCACCAAGCTTCTCCCCTACTCTTCTTCCTTATTACTTAGAATAAAATAATAATACCAAAAAACCAAACCCAGTGCCGTCGAGTTGATTCCGACTCATAGCAACCCTACAGGACAGAGTAGAACTGCCCCATAGAGTTTCCAAGGAGTGCCTGGCGGATTTGAACTGCGGACCCTTTGGTTAGCAGCTGTAGCACTTAACCACTATGCCACCAGGGTCTCCAGAATACATAATAGAGGCTATTTTATTTCTCATGTGGTTGCTTTCATAGCTTTAAATTGTATACTTAAAGCTATACTTCTCCATTTAACTTAGAAATTAAACAGTACTCGTTTCCCCTATTGCTCCCAAAAATATTAAAAAATTAACACATTTGGTATATCCTCCCTCTCACTTCTGTTTTTTGGAAATGCTCTGGGATTTTGTTCCTATCATCCAATTATTACTTTTACGTTATATAGCTTTTTCAATTATATTTTATAGGCTACGGTTAGCTATTGTAATTAATACAATTTTATGTTCAGCTGCCCTTAATACTATGATTTCTCTAGTTGTTGAGTTCTTTCTGAAAAACTTAACTCCTTAACCTATTTTAAATGGTAAGATTTTACTTTGCATAATCACTTTCATAATAAACACTTTATTAAGCACCCATTATATTCAAATCAGTGAGCGTTACTGGTGAAGGAAAAACTTTCGTGTATAGTTCCTGTTCCTGAAGGGCTTAGAGACTAGCCGAGCAAATTAATATGGTCACAAACAGGAGTAAAATACCACATACCAAGTAAGTACTACCACAGTAAGTGCTATAAGGAGCTCCATGAGCTAGAGGATTTTATAAAGAAGCTACAGCTGTTTGCACTATTCATGTTAGACAAGGAGCCCAAAGAAACACAAATGAATTTAAACATCACAGGCACAGGTATAAAGTCATTTTTCTCTATGAACTGCCTATGGTGCGCCTAAAAAAACTCCGTTACTGTTGAGTCAATTCATAGTGATCCTATAGGACAGAGTAGAACTGCCCCATAGAGTTTCCAAGGAGCAGTTGGTGGATTCGAACTGCTGACCTTTTTTTGGTTAGCAGCCAAGCTCTTCACACTTTGCCATCAGGGCTCTAGCACAGATCAAAAAAATTGAATACTACTAGCTAAAATGTATTGAGTACCTACTAAGTGTCAGACATTTAAACTAAGCACTTTTATGTAGATAATTTCACTTAACTTTCACCACCCTGAAGCATGTACTCTTATTATTCCTACTTTTTGGATAAGGAAACTGATGTGAAGTAACCTGCCCAGAATAAAACAGGCAGTCAGTGGCAGAGCAGAGATATGAATCTTGGCATTTGACTCTAGAATTTATATTCTTAACCATTAGGCCTTGACAGAATGAAAATGGCAAAGTGTCTGTGATTTAGTTCCTTCCTCTGAACTTGACTTCCATCTTAAACTCAGTACTGACTTTAATTAGCTTTTAAAAGCTAATGTCTGTAAGATTGTGGATACAAATTAGAATCTCTTCCTTTTTCTGAAGATGGAATTAAAAATTAATTTACCTAAAAGTTCAAATGCCCATTTACATTATGAATTACAACCATTTCTAAGTTCTTAAGTGACAAGTACTAACACATACACTAGCAGGATTTTTATATTCCTGGTATCACAGTAGGTAAGAGCTACGGCTGCTAACCAAAAGGTTGACAGTTTGAATCCACCAGTCGCTCTCTGGAAACCCTATGGGGCAGTTCTGCCCTGTCCTATACAGTCCCTATGAGTCAGAATCAACTCAATGGCAATGGGTTTGGTTTTCTAAAAATTATTATTGCTTTGGTGGCACAGTGGTTAAAGTGCTTAGCTTCCAACCAAAAGGCCGGTGGCTTGAACCCATGAACTGCTCCATGGGAGAAAGATGTGGCAGTCTGCTTCCATAAAGATTTACAGACTTGGAAACTCTATGGGGCAGTTCTACTCTGTCCTTTGGGTCCTTATGAGTTGAAATTGACTTGATGGCAGTGGGTTTGGGTTCATTTTTTTTTTTTTTTGTATTACTGCTGTTAAGAGCCCCTGGTGGTCCAAATGGAAAGTGCTTGACTACCAGCCGAAAGGTCGGCAGTTCGAACCCACCCAGAGAAGCCTCAGAAGACAGGCTCAGTGATCGGCTTCCAAAAGGTCACAGCCTTAAAAAACCTATGCAGCACTTCTACTCTGCACACATGGGGTCACCGTGACTTAGAATTGACTTGACAGAAACTAACAATAAACAACAAAAAATATTGCTTTGAACTTTTGCTTCTAAGGAACATGTAACTTTTGGCATCCAAGAGGGCCACTGTCTCATCTATACTAATATGACCCAGAAATGTCAGGAGGATTAGGCAGTAAGTCAGTCAAAGTAGAATTCCTAGATCATTGTGAATTGGCTAGATCAAGAAACAAGAGCATTCAGCTCAACTCACAGCCCAGAAAGAATAATCTAAGTTAAAAATCTTGCAAAGGAATAAGTAGATGGTTTTTATAAATAGGCCACCAAGGAGGCCTATCAGGAGCTCAGCAAAGGAACAGTAACTATGATATACATGTCTTCTTTACTGAGAAGCTCTTTTACCATCTGACTTCATGTTTAACCGTTTACACAGATAAGCTAATAATGACACTAGTTATAAGAACAAAAATAGAAGCTAGTCTCCCAGAGGCTCCAATTCCCTAAAACAGGAGGAAGGGCACACTACAGCTATACTGAAAGTAGTGAGAATGTCATCTGAAGGACTGAATGATACAAGAACTACGCTCCTGATTTAAAAGTCTGCTTCAGAAACTTGCTCAAAAAACTTTTAATACATAGAGTAAAAAATACTTCTTTCTTACATTCAAACCTCTAATCAAAAACGAACTGCAGGCCAGGTATAACTACTATTCAAGAAGTATCTTTATAATTTTATTTTAGAATTTGAAAATTTTTCTCTTTTTTTCTCACCATGTCCTTGAACTTAAAAAACTACCCCCATCTAATAACTGGTTCTATCTCATTAACTGAGCTAATTATTTAAACTCTTTAGTCCACAAATCAGTAAGGTAAAAACACAAAAGCCTAAAACTTCAATATACAGATGTAGAAGCAAAATTATGTATTACAAGCTGGAAAGCTATAACACTCACATGACCTTGACATTGTCAAACTCAGAATATAAATTTATTCAATAAATATTTATGGAGGCACTTACAGTGAACCAAGCACTGTGGCAGTCACTGAGCATTCAAAGACAATAATAAAAGGAGAAATCAAATTTGGCAAAAGCACCATGTCAACTCACAACAGGCAAAACATTTTTTCCTAAGGGATAAGAGGTGATTTTGGCAAGAAATGCTACGTCATTTATTCAAATGAAGCTTACACAGTAATACTTTCCATTAGAAAACTTAGGAGCCTTGGTGGTAGAGTGGCTAAAGGCTCAGCTGCTAACCAAAAAGTCAGCAGTTCGAATCCACCAGCCACTCCTTGGAAGCCCTACGGGCAGTTCTACTCTGTCCTTTGGGGTCACTGGGAGTCAGAATGGACTTGACTACAATGGGTTTGGTTATTCTTTCTTTTTTTTAAGTAGAAAATTTGGATACGGCTATAAGCCAATAAAAGCAGTTCTAAACATAGTTAATTACCAACATGGTAAAATTTTCAGATATGTAGGTATAGCTAGCTTACGTAGGGATAATACTGAATTTGGGTTTTTTTTTTTTAAAAAGCAGATATACAGTCATTCAAAGGAGCCCTGGTGGCACAGTGGTTAAGCACTTAGCTGCTAACCAGAAAGGTTGGCAGTTTGAACTCACCAGCCACTCTGCGAGAGAAAGATGTGGCAGTCTGCTTGGGAAACTCTTTCTGGGGGCAGTTCTACTCTGTCCCGTAGGGTCGCTATGAGTCAGAGCAGACTCGGTGGCAACAGGTATGGTACAGTAGCCCAAGAAAGCATTGCGTGGCCCTTTTATGCCAGAGACAGCAACCTCGAGCTGAACCTTATAACTAAGGTTAAATGCTATAAGCTGAAAAACACAGAATGTGTTCTCTCCTAGGTTCTGTTTCAGATAGGCTTTAAAAGCAAAATCATTACTTACCGACTTTGTTCTTTCCTTTGTTTTATTAACTGAATGAGTTCCTTGTCAAAATAATCTTCTTCCTCTTCTTCTCCTTTTCCATCATCTTCTCTTTCCTGGGCATCTACATTATCTTTGTGCAACTGGCCAGAAATGTGCTTTGCATATGCAGAGAGACCCACTTCTGTGACCCCGCACACTCGGCACTCATGACTACTGTCCCTAGGGAGAGAGGGAGACGAGGGACATTCAATTCTCCCCACTGGCATGGCACACTCCCCAGATCTCTTCGAGTTTCCTCTGAAAGACACTGCACACTTTGGCACAGTAAAAAATTAGTGTTAATTAACTTTAATGCTCCTTTCATCACTTTTAATAAGTTTGCTCATAAGTTGCTTTTGAAATAAACTTAAGATTCTTTTCCAGCAATCAAGAGGCAATACACTTCAGGATAACGTCGTTCAGGAGGAGAAATCTTCTTGAGTTGCTGTACTTCAAATTCTGCCAGAGGAAACGTGGTGAAAGGGGAGGCAGGGCTGGGGGCTCAGAGCAAACAGCAGTTGCTCCGGAGCACACCCATGGTGCCAGCTGCACTCAGAAAGCCTGGTGACAGCGCTTACATTTAATCTCTGGCTCAAGAGCTTTCTCCCAGTGACAGCGAAGGGGTGGAGAAAAGAGTAGGCGGTACAGCCAATCCCGACAGGGTAACTACATCGGAGCAGCTGGAGCCCAGCCCGGAATGTGAAGATTCCGGACCCCAGGGCAAATGATAGCAGTAGTCTCAGCAAACTTTTTTGGTTTGCATGATGCATGTGATCTACATTCTGCTCTCACAAGGGTTTATTTTAAAGGGAATGAAAAGCATTTCAGTTGTAGGAAGTTAACAGCTGTGCTAGGCAAATGGTTTTTCTCAAGTTTCAAAAATGCCACAGTTTAGAGAGAAGCAAAACTAGGCTTTAAGTTAAGGAAGAAAACTGGGCAGATTTTTTTTTCTTTCTTTTACTTTATACACTTAATAGTAAACCTCATACTTGGCCAGTTTAAGAAATCAAAGTCTTGGATCTATGTCCTGGGCTACAGCAGATCCATAATTTAATTGGTTTTTAGCTTCCTGAAATCTCTCGATTGGTTCAGCTGTCTATGCAGTCATTATAAGAAACATCTAACACCATGGCTGCAGGACAGTGACATCCATTCAATAATCCAAATTGGCTTAACTCTGTATCATGTGTCTTGAGTTTATATTAGAGATATTTTTGCACTTCCTATGCCAATCTATCAAAAAAAAAAAATCAACACAGAAAAACATGCTGTCTTTGGCAAGACATGCATGTGTGCACATGTGCACAAGCACAAATGAACCCAGACTGCAGTCCATCTTCACATACACCTAACCAGACGCAGACAGAACTCATACCAATTAACGAGAAGGGACCCTCAAAACTAAGCACTTCATTTACCAGAAGATGAGTTCATTTAACAAGTGTTTATGGAGCAACTACTAAATTCCAGTCAACATGCTAAATATAAGGTTGCTGTTGTCCAGGGTGATAGAAGTACAAACACTCAAACAATGCCCAGTAAATTAAAAGAAACTCTTTCTTATTTTGTCAGAGTCATGGAGAACACTTCAGGGAAATGGGGAGGTTAATGGTTTTTGCCTTTTTTGGACTTTGTAACCTCATGTGCTCTAGATATAATATGGTATTTGACATTTTAATCAACTCAAACTAGGTTCCTTGAAAATATCATTATCCCATTACCCTGAATATCAATATCTTCTATACCCCCAGAAACTTAAATACATTATTTTCATGGAGAGTTTGCCACTGTACTTACTACATTTATGTATTTAAAGAATAATCCTTAACCTCAATATTCAATCTTTTCTCCAATTTACCCACCCCCAGTGCTTGAGAAAATAGTATGCTGGTCCAATTTACCAGCATACTATTTTCTCAAGCAAGTTAATTTATGATAGCTCATTCAAAGTGAATGTTAACTTGTAACACAAAACAAGCTGTTTCTCACAGCAATATAGGGGGAAAAAAAATTCATATGCACACGCCCCTACTCCTCATTTAGCGACTATTTTGCACATAAATGAGGTGGTAGGCATGGAGGCAATGACTACAGAGCATCCTCTCCCTCGAAGAGGGTTTTCGGACAGACTATGGGAAGCCGAGCCACGCTGGCCCACGTCCTTTGCT
This sequence comes from Elephas maximus indicus, assembly GCF_024166365.1. Lineage (NCBI taxonomy): Eukaryota > Metazoa > Chordata > Mammalia > Proboscidea > Elephantidae > Elephas > Elephas maximus. Next base: position 13,554,769 of record NC_064828.1, on the reverse strand, counting down.
CCCTCCTGCCATTGTGGATGCTGAGTCCAGCAGCCATGCGGGCTGACTATGGCCATGGGTGTGGGACACATGCCTATTCTGGGTTCCCAGCTCCTATGCGGCCTGAGGCCCTGCAGCTCAAATTTATCGTGGGGTGGAGTGATCATTAAGGCTGTATGTCAACTTGGCTGGGCCAAGATTCTCAGTGGTTTGGCAGTTATGATGTAGTTTGGCAGTCATATGATATGATCACTTCCATGATGACATATGATATAATGTGATCACCTCCATGATGGGATCTGCTGTGAGTAACCAATCAGTTGAAAGGGAGTTTCCTTGGGGGTGTGGCCTGCACTGAATATAAATGGACTTTCTGGCAAGGCTCATGAGCTTTTGTTCGCTCTGGATCCTGCAGCTGGCTCCTGTTCATCTGACCTCTGCTTCCTGGGACTTGAGCTGGCAGCTTACCTGCCGTCTTGCCTGCAGATCTTGGGATCTGTCAGTCTTTGCTGTCTGTGAGCAAGAGCTCTGCTGTCTGACCTGCTGATCTTGGGTCCACCAGCCCCCAAGGCTATGTGCATCAGGAGAGGTCTCCAGCCTGACCCACAGATTTGTGACACTCCAGCCTCTCTAACTGTGTGAGCCATTTCCCTTATATAAATCTCTCTCTATATTCATATGCTTTATTGGTTCTGCTTCTCTAGAGGATCTAGCCTAAGACATTTGGTACCGAGAGTGGGGTCTAGAGAAATAAAATTTTAAGGATGAGTTTTCTAAATTGGTTCCCAAGTCTGGTTAGTCTTAAAGATGTTGATGACTCTGCTTCCAGCAGTAAAGAGGGCACCGCTAATCCATGGTGTGAGGTAGCAATAGAAACAGGCAAAATATCACCACTAACAGATCAGGTATTAGTGAAAGGCAAGGTTCTGGGTGAACACATGCATGATACCTTTCTATAGTTTTGTCAGAATGAGAAGTATAAGGGAGTTAGCTGGTTGGTCCTACTTTCACTAGATAGAGATGAGCTCAGGGCTTCAGCGGCAAAGCTCAAGCACCACATAAACGGCCTCAAAGTTTCCACTTGTGCCTTAAAAGCAAGCCTTATTTCTTGTAGTAACAGAGCTGATATTGCTGAAAACCAAACCCAGAGTCTTATAAGAATGGCTGAATTACAATGCCAACTCAATCGCCAAACCTGAGAGTTGTCTGAAGTTAAAGTGAGGGATCCTGAAACTTGGGATGGGGACATGTAAACAGATAATCAGGAAGCTGGAGACACTGAGCCCCTTAATTCCGTTGACTCACTCCTGCCAAGGGAAGCAGCCCTCTCACTCCCATTTGAAGAGATTACTCCATGTTTGTCTGATAAACTACCCTCCCCAGTAAAATCATTAGCCCCTCCACCCCCATCTAATGAGATTAACCCAGCTGTGTCTAAAGAACCTTTGTCTGAGTCATTGCCTGGGGCATTGCCTGAGGCAGATGCTTTACAAGACAATGCTGAAAGTTCTCAAAACACCCCCCCCCCCATTTTGGCTTCTAGACCTATAACTAGACTTAAGTCCCAGTGAGCCCCAAAAGGTAAAGTGCAAAGTGTGGCCCAGGAAGAGGTATGCTACACTTCAAAAGAACTGCTTGACTTTTCTAATATGAACAAACAAAACCCTGGGGAGTATGTGTGGGAATGGCCACTGAAGGTGTGGGATAATGGTGCAAGGAACAAAAAGATGGATCAGTCTGAGTTTACTGATGAGGGCCACCAAGCACAGATTCTTCACTCAATGTTTCAGCTTGAAAAGTTAGGAAAGAATCTAATAGTTTATTTGGTTGGGTTGCTGAAGCATGGATTATACAGTGGCCTACACTAAATCAAGTTGAAATACCAGACCTGCCTTAGTATACTGTAGAAGCAGGTATCCAAAGGCTGAAGGAAACCAGCATGCTAGAGTGGATTTATCAAGTTAAACCCACAGACTCACACATGGAGTGCCCAGAGGACACACCTTTTACCACAACTGTGAGGAACAAATTTGTGAAGGGAGGTCCCAGCACCCTTAAAGACTGCTGTCATTGGTATTTTATATAAGTCAGATTTGACAGTGGGAACTGCCCTAACTGAATTAAGACATCTAACTACAACGGGGCTGACTGGACCCTCTGGTGGCAGAGGCCAAGTGGCTGTATTCAATCCCCAAAACAAGGAAAGCGTGGTTACCGTAATGGACAGAGGAGTCAAGGCAGTAATCAGAATAATCTGACTCATATGGACTTATGGCATTGACTATTTAGTCATGGTGTCCCTAGGAGTGAAACATGAGAAATCTACTAAATATTTACTTGATCTGTACAAGTAGAAGAATTCTAGGTCATGTGAACAGCACTCTAACTTGAATTGCCAGAATAGAGTCATGGTCTCCAGACTTGAGCCAGTTTAAAGACCCTCAATCCCTTGAATGAAGGGGAGACTGGGTCCCTCTCATGGATTGAATTGTGCCCCCCCAAAATATCTGTCCCCCTGGCTATGTCATGATTCCCTTGTATGATTGTATGATTGTCTACCATTTTATCTTCTGATGTGATTTCTGTATGTGTTGTAAATCCTATCACTTATCATGTAATAAGATGGATTAGTGGCAGTTATATTGATGAGGTCTACAAGACTAGATATTGTCTTAAGCCAATCTCTTTTGAGATATAAAAGAGAGATGCAAGCAGAGAGACACTGGGACCTCATTCCTCCCGTAAAGCAGTGCCAGGAGCAGGGCACATCCTTTGGACCTGAGGTTCCCACCCTGAGATGCTCCCAGACCAAGGGAAGATTGATGCATCACAAGGACCTTCCTCCAGAGTCGACAGAGAAAGAAAGCCTTCCCCTGGAGCTGACACTCTGAATTTGGACTTGTAGCCTACTAGACTATGAGAGAATAAATTTGTTTGTTAAAGCCATCCATCCACTTGTGGTATTTCTGTGACAGCAGCACTAGATGACCAGGACAGTCTCCTTGAGAAAAGACCCCATTATGCTACCAAAAATTTACACTGTTAATCTTCCTCCCAGCCTTCCCCAAAGGGATCTGTGGTGTTTTACTTTAGTGACTGTTCCCTGGGGAAAAGGAAATAATCACACTTTCCAGGGATTACTGGATACTGGCTCTGAACTGACGCTAATTTCAGGAGAGTCAAAATGTCACTGTGGCCCACCAGTCAGAGTGGGGGCATATGAGGGTCAGGTTATCAGTGGAGTCTTAGTTCATGTTCATCTCACATTAGGTCCAATGGATCCCCGAACCCATCCTGTAGTGATTTCTCCAGTTCCAGAATGCATAATTGGAATAGATATATTCAACAACTGGCAGAACCCCCACACTGGATCCCTGACAAATAGAGTATGGCCTATTATGGTAGGAAAAGCCAAGTGGAAGGCATTAGAACTGCCCCTACCTAGGGAAATAGTAAACCAAAAGCAATACTGCATTCCTGGAGGGATTGCAGAGATTACCGCCACCATCAAGGACTTGAAGGATGCAGAGACAGTGATTCTCACATCCTGTTCAACTCACTTATTTGGCCTGTGCAAAAAACAGGTAGATCTTGCAGAATGACAGTGGGTTACCGTAAATTTAACCAGGTGGTAACTCCAATTGCAGCTGCTGGTCCAGGTGTGGTTTCATTGCTTGAGCAAATTAATACATCTCCTGGTGTCTGGTATGCAGCTGCTGATCTGGCTAATGCCCTTTTCTCCATACCTGTTTCGAAGGACCACCAGAAGCAGTTTGCCTTCAACTGGCATGGCCAACAATATACATTCAGTGTCCTATCTCAGGGCTATATCAACTCTCCAGCCCTATTTCATAATTTAGTCTGCAGGGACCTTGATTGTCTTTCCCTTCCACAAGATGTCACGCTGGTCCATTACATTGATGATATTATGTGGACTGGATCTAGTAAGGAAGAAGTATCAATGACTCTGGACTTACCGGTAAAACATCTGCGTGGAAGAAGGTGGGAAATTAATCCGACAAAAATTCAGGTGCCTCCTACCTCAGTGAAATTTCTAGGGATTCAGTGAGTGGTGTGAGGCATGTTGAGATATTCCTTCTAAAGTTATTGCATCTGGCCCCTTGCACAACTAAAAATGAGACAAAATGCCTAATGGGCCTCTCTGGATTTTGGAGGCAACATAGTCCTCATTTGGGTGAGCTATGAAAAGCTGCTAGTTTTCAGTGGGGCCCAGATCAAGAGAAGGCTCTGCAACACATTCAGGCGGCTGTGCAAGCTGCTGTATACCTTGGGCCATAAGAACCAGTTGATCCAACTGTGCTTGAAGTGTCAGATAGAGATGCTGTTCGGAGTCTTCGGCAGTCCCCTATTGGTGAATCACAGCAAAGACCCTTAGGATTTTGGAGCAAAGTTCTGCCATCCTTTGCAGATAACCACTCTTCTTTTGAGAAACAACTTTTGGCTTGTTACTGGGCCTTAGTAGAGACTGAATGCTTAACCATGCAGCCTGAACTGCCCATCACGAACTGGATGTTGTCTGACCCCCAGAGTCATAAAGGTAGACGTGCACAGCAGCACTCCGTTATTACATGAAAGTGGCATATACGAGATTGGACCTGAAGGAACAAGTTGCATGAGGAAGTGGCCCAAATGCCCATGGTCTCCACTCCTGTCACAATACCTTCCATCTTCCAGTCTGTGCCTATAGCCTCATGGGGAGTTCCTTATGATCATTTGACTGAGGAAGAGAAAACTCATACCTAGTTTACAGATGGTTCTGCATGGTATGCAGGCACCACTCAAAGTGGACAGTGGCAGCACTACAGTCCCTTTCTGGGACCTCCCTGAAGGGCAGTGGTGAAAGGAAATCCTCCCAATGGTCAGAATTTCGAGTGGTGCACCTGATTGTTCACTTTGCTTGGAAGGAGAAATGGCCAGTTGTGTGACTGTATACTGATTCATGGCCTGTGGCCAGTCGTTTGGCTGGACAGTCAGGGACTTGGAAAGAACATGATTGGAAAATTGGAGACAAGGAGGTATGGGGAAGGAAAGACCTCTCTGAATGGGCCAAAGAAATGAAGGTATTTGTGTCTCATGTGAATGCTCACCAAAGGGTGACCTCAGCAAAGGATGATTTTAACAATCAAGTGGATAGGATGACACTTTCTGTGGAAACCAGTCATTCTCTTCCCCCAGCCACTCCCATCATTCCCCTATGGACTCAAGAACAAAATGGCCATGGTGGCAGGGATAGACGTTATGCATAGGCTCAGCAACATGGACTTCCACCCGCCAAGGCTGACTTGGCTACAGCCACTGCTGAGTGCCAATCTGCCTGCAGCAGAGACCAACACAGAGTCCCTGATATGGCACCATTCTTCAAGGTGAACAGCCAAACAACCTGGCGACAGGTTGATTACGTTAGGCTGCTTCCATCATGGAAGGGGCAGCGCTTTGTTCTTACTGGAACAGATACCCTGGATACAGATTTGCCTTCCCAGGACACAAAGTTTCTGCCAAAACTACCCCCTGTGAATTTACAGAATGCCTTATCCACCATTGTGGTATCCCACACAGCATTGCCTCGGATCAAGGAACTCCCTTCACAGCAGATGAAATGTGCCAATAGGCTCGTGCTATGGAATTCACTGGTCTTACCATGTTCCCCATCATCCTGAAGCAGCTGGCTTGATAGAATGATGTAATTGCCTTCTAAAGACACAATTACAGCATCAGCTAGGTGGCAATACCTTGCAGGGTTGGGGCAATGTTCTCCAGGAGGCTGTATATGCTAAACCAGCATGCAATACATGGTGCTATTTCTTGGATTCATGGGTTCAGAAATCAAGAGGTGAAAATGGGAGTAGCACCACTCACTACTACCCCTAGTGACCCACTCACAAAACTTTTGCTTCCGTCCCTGCAACCTTATGTTCTGCAGGGTCTAGAGATCTCAGTTCCACAGGGAGGAATGCTTCCACCTGGAGACACATCACTGATTCCACTGAACTGGAAGTTAAGAATGTCACCTGGACACTTTGAGTTCCTTATGCCTCTGAGTCAACAGGCAAAGAAGGGAGTTACCATATTGGCTGGTGTGACTGATTGTGATGACCGAGAGGAAATTGGATTGATAGTACTGCTTTGCCTCTTGGCTAGTAAAGGCAGTAATTTTCCTCAGGGTATTTAAAACCAAAAAACCAAATCTATTGCTGTCAAGTTGATTCTGACCCATGGAGACCCTATAGGTCAGAGTAAAACTGCCCTATGGAGTTTCCAAGGAGCACCTGGTGGATGTGAACTGCCAACCTTTTGGGTAGCAGCTGTAGCACTTAACCACTACACTACCAGGGTTTCCAGTGTGTTTAAAGTAGGGCTCAAATTAGCTTCATCCTACCACCACACAACTTCCCCTCATGTGTGAAAGGCAAAGACTTAAGATTATTTATCCACAGCTTTTCTTTATTAAGCTACTCTAACTGCACCACAACAGCTAGCTGATAAATAAAGGTTTGTGCCTTCTTCATGGCATCTATGTGTGGAATCTACTTACAGGCCACGCATTGGAAGAGGTATATTAGGGAAAAACAGGAAAATGCTCCAGATGTCCACAACTGTGAACCCAATAGGATGTTACTTACTTCTCATTCAAGGTTAAATTCAAAATCTCAGAAATATACTTTTTTTACAAATTTAACCAGATCACAACCAAAATTACAGAGATACAAATATAAAGAGGAACAGAAAGCCCCATCATCAGAAAACCAGCAATTAAACATGAAATTCAAGGAAATAATCACATAATAAGGACAGCTGGAAAAAACAGCAACTGATGACTGTGTGTCCCTATGGTACCAACCGCTGATGACTGCTGCTACAGTAAATACTTCAAGTCATTAAATGATTTTTGAGTTTTTCTGTTTATATTTTATAGTTTTGTCAGCTGTTTTTTCTTGCTACCTGCTTGCCTTCTCCCTTATAATTTGTTACAGGCCAGGAAATGAGATAAAACTTGTTAGCACTGTTTTTAAAATATAATAAATACTGAAGTGCTCTCCACTAAATAAAGTGAGCTTGGCCGCTAAAGCTGACATTCATATTGGCAGCTCAAAGGCTTTAATGCTTTCTTCCTGATTGTCTGATTCCAAAACCAAAACCAAACCCACTGCCGTCGAGTCGATTCCAACTCATAGCGACCCTATAGGACAGAGCAGAACTGCCCCATAGAGTTGATTATCTGATTACGCACCAAATAATTGAAACCGGTAGATGAAATATCTATGGCAGTTGTCTTAGTCATCTAGTGCTGCTATAACAGAGATGCCACAAGTGGATGGCTTTAACAAAAAGAAATTTATTTTCTCACAGTCTAGTGGGCTAGAAGTCCAAATTCAGAGCGTCAGCTCCAGGGGAAGGCTTTCTCTCTCTGTTGGCTCTGGCGGAAGGTCCTTGTCATTAATCCTCCCCTGACCCAGGAGCTTCTCAGTACAGGGACCCTGGGTCCAAAGGACACGCTATGGTCCCAGTGCTTCTTTCTTGGTGATGTGTGGTCCCCCATTCTCTGCTCCCTTCCCTTTCATCTTGAGAGATAAAAGGTGGTGGGGCCACACCCCAGGGAAACTCCCTTTACATTGGATCAGGGATGTGACCTGAGCAAGGGTGTTACATCCCACCCTAATCCTCTTTAACATAATCTAATCTTGCCTCATTAACCACAGGGCCATTAAGCCATTGCCGTCTAGTCCAGTGGATTCGGACTCATAGAGACCCTATAAGACAGAGTAGATCTGCCCCACAGAGTTTCCAAGAAGTGCCTGGTGGATTCAAACTGCTGACCTTTTGGTTAGCAGCCATAGCACTTAACCTCTAAGCCACCAGGGTGCAGAGATTAGGATTTACAACACATAGGAAAATCATAATCACAAAATGGAGGACAACCACACAATACTGGGAATCATGGCCTAAACAAGTTGACTCATATTTCTGGGGGCCACAATTCAACCCATGACAACCATGAACATGAATTTATCCTAAACTATCTTATGCGACCAAAATTTGTTTTTAAGTGGCTGATTCATGATGAAATAAAATAAGGGCCTTTTAGTCCTGGAATGCAAAGGGCTTTTCTCCTAATCACTACATTTATGGACCTCCTTCCTTTGTTTTATTTTACCTGGGCCAGATACAGGTAAGCAGTGCAGAATAAGGTAAACCCAGAAGGAAGTCTACTGGGAATGGGATTCTTAAATAATGAAGATAACCCAGGTCATCAAGAGCAGATTGTACTTCACAGGCTTGCCATGCTAATGAGTTAGAGATCATGTACATTCAAGGTGTGAAGATCAGGGCTCTCCACAACAAACCTGCGTGAAAACGTAGACTGCTGCTAAGACCTTACCTTCACATAAGGGACTGAGAGTATGGAAAAATTCCACTAAAATGATAAAGAGATGCTAGAAGTTTAGTAATATGCATTAATTTGACCACACAATCTAAAACAGTATGACCTAAAATACAAATCATTTCAAACGACTTAGATTGGCATGTATCTTAGTCATCTAATGCTGCTATAACAGAAATACCACAGTTTAGGAGGCTAAAAGTCAAATAAATTCAGGGCACCAACTCTAGGAGAAGGCTTTCTCTCAGGGCTCTAGAAGAAGGTCCTGGCAATCTTCATGTGGCATGGCACCTCTCTTCTCCCATCTCTGCTTCCTCACTTGCTTGTTCAATCTCTTAGGACTGACTCAAGAACATCCTACACTAATCCCGCCTCATTAATGTAACGAAGACAACGCATTCCCAAACAGGATTATAACCACAGGCATAGAAGTTACGAATTACAATACATACTTTGGGGGAACACAATTCAATCGCTAACAGCTAGCTAATGAAAACTTGCAACTATTAATCATGGAACGAGATATAATTCATATTTCTCAGTTTCCCAAAGTTTCTCTAACCCATCCTTCCTCTAAACTTCAAATTCACAGAAGTCAAGACATCAAAAAAAGGAACTAGAAAAGGAAAATCGGGCACAGGATACATACTCAAGTACATTTCATTTTAAAAGGAACTTAGGTTCTTTCTTTAAATATCTTAAGTTTTAAAGCACAACACAGCATTCTTAAATATACTTAAAGTTCACACTTGGACTTTGTTTATACCAATGAGATTCGAGGCTATTCAGCAGACTTTGGATTTCTCAGGGAACCCCAGCAACGCTAAAGGTTTATGGCATGCAGTCATCCGTAGCACTGCTGAGGTACAAATACGAAAAGCCCCAGCTACATGGTTGATGTGTAGGAATGAAAATGTACTTGAGAGGTAGTTCATCCCAATCCGCCTGTGTCATCATCTACTTGCTAGAGCTGCTGTGAATTCTACACGTTTGAGATGCACAAAGACCTTAGGGTCTATCCCTTTGAACGCTAAGAATCTACTGTACTCGTCATTAATCCTAAAAGATAGTTCTATGCCGTAACATGACATTCATTCATGATGCATTACCATAAAATAAGCTGACAGGCCCCATCAGCACTCAGATCCCCCCGCATTCACAAATTTAAAGATAGCCGTTCCCATACCTGCCCTTCAGGTTCTCAAGTTCCCTGTGATGCAACATGCTCCGCATGTGTTCGTCCATCTCCTTCAAAATTAAAGAAAGCAGATTAAACTGAGGGAGATTGCGCTGAGAAGCAGTTCCTGCCTTCCTACTCAGTGAGCAGTCAGCGGCTCAAGCTCCTCGTGTCAGTACTCAAATTAGTTCCTTATTAACAGTCCTTGAACTGCTTCTGACATATTTCATTCTACCTAAAAGAAATTATTAAGAAAGACATATTTAAGTGGCTTTCCAAAAAGGTTAGGAGGTATATTGTCTTTAGGCAGCAAAAGATGGAAGAATAAAGTATGTAGGTTAAATTCTACCCCATCATAGGCACACCTCATTTTATTGTGCTTCACTTTATTATGTTTTTTACAAATTGAAGTTTTGTGGCAACCCTGCTTCGAGCGAGTCTATCGGCGCCATTTTCCCAACGGCATATGCTCACTTTGCATCTCTGTGTCACATTTTGGTAATTCTCACAATACTTCAAGCTTTTTCATTATTACTGAATCTGTTACAGTGATCTGTGATCAGTGATTTTGGATGTTACTATTGTAATTGTTTTGGGACGCCATGAACCGCGCCCATATAAGTCGGCAAACTGAATCAATGAATGTGTGTGTTCTGGCTGCTCCACTGACCAGCCGTTCCCCTGTCTCTCTCCCTCTCCTCAGGCCTCCCTATTCCCTGAGACACAACAATATTGAAATTAGGCCAGCTAATAACCCTACAATAGCTTCTAAGTGTTCAAGTGAAAGGAAGAGTCACATGTCTTTCACTTTAAATCAAAAGCTAGAAGTGATTAAGCTTAGTGAGGAAGGCATGTTGAAAGTCAAGATAGGCTGAAACCTAGGCCTCTTGTGCCAAACAGTTAGCCAAGTTGTGAATGTAAAGGAAAATTCCTGAAGGAAATTAAAAGTGCCACTCCAACGAACACACAAATAATAAGAAAGTAAAAAAAGCCTTACTGCGATATGGAGAGAGTTTTTGTGGTCTGGATAGAAGATCAAACCAGCCACAACATTCCCTTAAGCCAAAATCTAATCCAGAGCAAAGCTCTAACTCTCTTCAATTCTTTGAAGGCTGTGAGAGGTGAGGAAGCTGCAGAAGAAAAGTCTGAAGCTGGCAGAGGTTGGTTCATGAGGTTTAAGTAAAAAAGCTGTCTGAGAAACGTAAAAGTGCAAGGTGACGCAGCAAGGGCTACGTAGAAGCTGCAGCAGCGAGTCGTCCAGAAGATCCAGCTGAGACAAGTGATGAAGGGGCTGCGCTCAACAACAGATTTTCAGTGTGGACGAAACAACCTTATATTGGAAGAAGATGCCATCTAGAGAGAAGTCAATGCCTGGTTTCAAAGCTTCAGTGGAGAGGCTGACTCTTATTAGGAGCTAATGCAGCTGCTAACTTTAAACTGAAGCCAGTGCCCCTTTACCGTTTCTAAAATCCTACGGTCCTCAAGAATTATGCTAAACCTACTCTGCCTGTGCTCTGTAAATGGAACAACAAAGCCTGGATGACAGCACGTCTGTTTGCAACATGGTTTACTGAATATTTTAAGCCCACTGTTGAGACTGCTCAGAAAAAAAGATTCCTTTCAAAATATTACTGCTCGTTGACAATGCACAAGGTCACCCAAGCACTCTGATGGAGATGTACAAGGAGATTAATGTTGTTTCCATGCCTGTTAACACAACACCCATTCTGCAGCCCATGGATCAAGGAGTGATTTTGACTTTCAAGTCTCATTATTTAAGAAATAGTTTTCATAAGGCGATAGCTGCCATAGACAGTGATTCCTCTGATGAATTCAGGCAAAATAAACTGAAAACCTGGAAAGGATTCAACATTCTAAATGCCATTAAGAACATCTGTGATCCACGGGAGGAGGTCAAAATATCAATATTAACAGGAGTTTGGAAGAAGTTGATTCCAACCCTCATGGATAACTTTGAGGGGTTCAAGACTTCAGTGGAGGAAATAACTGAAAGAGAACTAGAATTAGAAGTGGAGCCTGAAGATGAGGCTGAATCGTTAAAATCTCATGATAAAACTTTAACAGATGAGGAGTTCCTTCTCATGGATGAGCAACTAAAGTGGTTCCTTGAGATGGAATCTACTCCTGGTGAAGATGTAAACACTGTTGAAATGACAACAAAGGATTTAGAATTATTACACAAACTTAGTTGATAAAGCAGCAGCAGGGTCTGAGAGCATTGAAAGGAGTTCTTCTGTGGGTAAAATGCTGTCAAACAGCATCTCATGCCATAGAGAAATCTTTCATGAAGGAAGAGTCGATCGATGCAGCCAACTTCATTGTTGTCTTATTTTAAGAAATAGCCACAGACACCTCAACCTTCAGCAACCATCACCCTGATCAGTCAGCAGCCATCAACATCGAGGCAAGACCCTCCACCAGCAAAAAGACTATGACTCACTAAAGGCTCAGGTGATGATTAGCATTTTTTAGCAATAACATCTTTTTTAATTATGGTATGTACACTGTTCCTTCAGACATAATGCTATTGCACACTTACTAGACTACAGTAAAGTGTAAACATAACTTTTATATGCACTGGGAACCAAAAAAACCAAACCCACTGCCATCGAGTCAATTCTGACTCGTAATGATAGGGGTCACTATGAGTCAGAATTGACTCGATGGCAACAGGTTTGGTACGGTTTTGGTTTGGGAACCAAAAAATTCTTGTAACTCACTTTATTGCGATATTCACTTTTTTGTGGTGGTCTGGAACCAAGCCCGCAGTATCGTCGAGGTATGCCTGTATAAGGAATTCACTAAAGCTTATTTCAAAACAAAACAAAAAAAATAACATATAACTTCTCAATTACTTGGTTACTTTTCTGCATAACTTCTTTCTCCACTCAACTGAGAGTTTCTCAAGAGTAAGCTGCAACTCTTACCCACGTTCGTATGCCCAGGGCCTGGCATACAATCTTTAATGAGCATTTTCTGAATGAACAGATGGATACCTCAATTCTAGACAGGAGTCACAGATGTAAGAGTCTTTCTGTGGTAGAAAAGGAAGTTTAAAGAGATGTTTTGAACACTGTGGTGCAATCGTGCCTTCATCTTCACCGTGCACCACTCCATGCTTGATTTGTTTGGTTCCAGGGCTTCTAACAGGTTTGTTCTAGTTCGAACCCCTGCTGAGAATTTGCATTTCTATCCCAGGTATACTGAATCAGTATCTACATTTTTAACAAGATCCCCAAGTGATTCTTACATATAATAAATTTTGAGAACCACTGCCCTGCTAGTGGTTCTCAGAATTGGTCCCAAACCAACAGTATTAGCATTGCCTGGGAATTTGTTAGAAATGCAAATTCTCAGCAGGGGTTGAACCAGAACAAACTGATGTGAAGCCCTGTTTGGTTCTAATGAAAAGTTTGAAAATTTACTAGGTTTTCCTTTCTCCTATTTCACCCACCAAAACCAAAGCCAAACCCTTGACCGTCAAGTTGATTCTGACTCATAGTGACCCTACAGGACAGGGTAGAACTGCCCCATAGAGTTGCAAAGGAGCACCTCGTAGATTCGAACCTTTTGGTTAGCAGCTGTCGCACTAACCACTATGCCACCAGGGTTTCCATCTCACCCACAGTGGGAAGGAAATAAAATCTGTGGGAAAAGCGCCACTTAAAACCACACGTGGGCAGGTGCAGACACACGGAAAAACTCAAAAAGCTGTAAATACCTATCCTTTTGTCACTCGAAAGTATACAGCCAGCATGTCCTAACTAGGGAACAGCTGTTTACAAGCAGTAAAAGAACTGCTGACTTGTTGAGCATTACTATTTACCAGCTCTGTGCTAAGTGCCTTAAACATTTTCTCACTTGAATGGCAATACACTTCTGAGGGAGTATTAATTTCACAAAGACACAAGGAAGTTAACTCATTCATTCAGCAAATATTTATCAAGGGCTCATTATGTGCCAAGTTCAGAGGTAGGCACTGAGGGGATAAGTGTGAAAATAGTCACAGTCTTGCCCTCTCAAAGGATAACCAATGGTCAAACTAGGATTCAAATCCTGGCAGATCTGAAATTAAATTCAATGTTTCAAATACCATGCCACATTGTAAGTACCTACTGCATTGAGATTTTTCATTATATACAGTTTATTTGTCAAAAACAGAACACGACAATCCGTGACTGCTTTAAGTTATCTTCTACTGAAGAAGACAAACAGGGCTGTGATTCAAAACATGGTTAAGTGCCAGTTTTACTGAAGACAACCATCATTTCCTTCCCATCTCTATAAATGCTTCATGTGAAGGGGGCAGCTTTACATGTAACCCCTCCTAACTACAAGTGACTGGCCACTAATTAGAATAAACATTTACAGAGTAGAAAACAAAATCAGTTTGTGACCGAACACTGGAATGAAAAAAATCTGTCAACAATATACAACACCTGCTAAAGTCCCTACGCTTCCTGTTGTTCAAGTTTTCCTTGGGTTACATTGGTATTTGCATGTCAAATTCTCTTTTCTGAACTAATCTGAGTGGGCTCTGTTCCTTGTAACCAAATCATTTCTGACCAAAACAGTATTGATTGAAATGTTATTCCCTCTAATATCAGAACCAAGTCTCTATTCTATTTCAGTTATAAAATGTTATCATTCAAAACTAGTTTTAAAAAAAGGACAAATATTGTATGATCTCACTTACATTAAAAAACAAGAAAAGGCAAATGCACAGAAAACAAACTTTATTAGTGGTTACCAGGGGTGGGAGGGAGAGGGTTAATGGTGATGGAACTAGAGCATTGATTAAGGGTAGGGTTGCACAGCTGATTATTGTAATTGCCGTGAATAAGTTGTACATCTGTAAAAAGTTGAACTGGCAAAAGTCATGTGATGGATACTTTACAATGACCAAAAAAAGAGAGAAAAAAGTAGCTGCTAAGGCTGCTTATGTACAACCAGATGCCTCCTGGGATTTGGTTTCTTGGTGACGGCTTTATTGGACATTCCAATTAATTGGCCTAATAACACATTTAGTGCTTCTGTTCTACCTCCTAATTAAAAGCTTGCAAGAGGCCATCCAACGAACAACAGCTGGCCTCTAGTCCCCTGAAGCAACAGAGGAAGAGTCAGGAATAGGAGGATATGAAATGTGTGGCTAATTGCCTCCATGAACAACTGCCTCTTTTGCCATGAAACCAGAAGAACTAGACGGTGCCTAGCTACCATTACTGAACATTTTCATCAGAGGTTCCATACATGAATCCTGATCAAAAAGGGGAAATGCAAGACAGAATTTCAAATTCTCATGGACTCCAGACTTCCTGGAGCCATGAAGGTTAGATAAACCCTTGAAACTACTGCCCTGAGATAATCTTTAAAACTTAAAACCAATAATCTCCCCGGAAGTCATCTTAAAACCAAGTAATAGTTTAACTTAACTAGTAAAAAAGGTCTACCTTACATAATAAAGGGCATTTATACAAAGCCAATAGCCAACATCACCCTAAATGGAGAGAGCCTGAAAACATTCCCATTGAGATCGGGAACCAGACAAGGATGCCCTTTATCCCCACTCATTCCACATTGTGTTGGAGGTCCTAGCCAGAGCAATTAGGCTACATAAAGAAATAAAGGGCATCCAGATTGGCAAGGAAGAAGTAGAATTATCTCTATTTGCAGATGACATGATCTTATACACAGAAAACCCTAAGGAATCCTCCAGAAAACTACTGAAACTAAGAGTTCAGCAGAGTATCGGGATATAAGATAAACATACAAAAACCAGTTGTATTCCTCTATACCAAGAAAAAGAACATCGAAGAGGAAACCACCAAATCAATACCATTTATAATAGCCCCCAAGAAGATAAAATACTTAAGAATAAATCTTACCAGAGATGCGAAAGACTTATAGAAAGAAAACTACAGTACACTTCTCCAAGAAACTAAAAGGGACCTACGTAAGTGGAAAAACATGCCTTGTTCATGGATAGGAAGACTTAACATTATAAAAATGTCTATTCTACCAAAACCGATCTATACATTTAATGTAATTCTGATCCAAATTCCAACATTTTTTAATGAGATGGAGAAACAAATCACCAACTTCATATGGAAGGGAAAGAGGCTCCGGATAAGTAAAGCATTACTGAAAAAGAAGAACAAAGTGCGCAGGCCTTACTCGAACTGATTTTAGAACCTATTATACCCCCACAGTAGTCAAACCAGCCTGGTACTGTCACAACAACAGATACATAGACCAATGGAACACAGTTGAGAATCCAGACAAAACTCCATCCACATATGAGAAGTTGATATTTGACAAAGGTCCCAAAGCAGTTAAATGGGGAAAAGACCATTTTTGTAACAAACGGTGCTGGCATAACTGGATATCCATCTGCAAAAAAAATGAAACAAGACCCATACCTCACTCCATGCACACAAACGAGCTCAAAATGGATCAAAGACCTAAACATAAAATCTAAAATGAAAAAGATCATGGAAGAAAAAATAGGGACAACGTTAGGAGCCCTAATACATGGCATAAACAGTATACAAAACATTACTAACAATGCAGAAGAAAAACTAGGTAACTGGGAGTTCCTAAAAATCAAACACCTATGCTCATCCAAGGACTTCACCAAAAGAGTAAAAAGACTACCTACAGATTGGGAAAAAGTTGTTAGCTATGACATTTCTGATCACCGCCTCATCTCTAAAATCTGTGTGATACTGCAAAAACTCAACTACAAAAAGACAAATAACCCAATTAAAAAATGGGCAAAAGATATGAATAGACACTTCACTAAAGAAGACATTCAGGTAGCTAACAGATATATGAGGAAATGTTCACGATCATTACCCATTAGAGAAATGGAAATCATAACTCCAACAAGGCTGGCATTAATCCAAAAAACACAAAACAATAAATGTTGGAGAGGCTGTGGAGAGATTGGAACACTTCTACACTGCTGGTGGGAATGTCAAATGATACAACCACTTTGGAAATCGATTTGGCGCTTTCTTAAAAAGCTAGAAATAGAACTATCATATGATCCAGCAATCCCACTCCTTGGAATATATTCTAGAGAAATAAGAGCCTTTACACGAACAGATATATGCACACCCATGTTCATTGCAGCACTGTTTACAATAGCAAGAAGATGAAAGCAACCAAGGTGCCCATCGATGGATGAATGGATAAATAAATTATGATATATTCACACAATGGAATACCATGTATTGAAAAAGAACAGTGATGAATCTGTGAAACATTTCATAATATGGAGGAATCTGTAAGGCATTATGCTGAGTGAAATTAGTCAGCTGCAAAAGGACAAATATTGTATAAGACCACTATTATAAGAACTTGAGAAATAGTTTAAACAGAGAAGAAAATATTCTTTGATGGTTACAAGATGGGGGAGGGAGGGAGGGTGGGAGAGGGGTATACACTAATTAGATAGTAAATAAGAACTATTTTAGGTGACGGGAGAGACAACACACAATACAGATGAGCTCACCACAACTGGACTAAACCAAAAGCAAAGAAGTTTCCTGAATAAACTGAATGCTCCAAAGGCCAGCGTAGCAGGGGTGGGGGTTTGGGGACCACGGTTTCTGGGGACATCTAGGTCTACTGGCATAACAAAATCTATTAAGAAAACATTCTGCATCCCACTTTGAAGAGTGGCATCTGGGGTCTTAAACACTAGAAAGCGGCCATCTAAGATGCATCGATTGGTCTCAGCCCACCTGGAGCAAAGGAGAATGAAGAACACCAAGGACACGAGGTAATTGTGAGCCCAAGAGACTGAAAGGGCCACATAAACCAGAGACTACATCATCCTGAGACCAGAAGAACTAGATGGTGCCTGGCTACAACCGATGACTGCCCTGACAGGGAACACAACAGAGAACCTGAGGGAGCAGGACAGCAGTGGGATGCAGACTCTCAATTCTCATAAAAAGACCAGATTTAATGGTCGGACTGAGACTAGCAGGACCCTGGTGGTCATGGCCCCCAGACCTTCTTTTGGCCCAGGACAGGAACCATTCCGAAGCCAACTCTTCAGACAGGGATTGGACTGGACAATGGATTGGAGAGGGATGCTGGTGAGGAGTGAGCTTCTTGGATCAGGTGGACACTTGAGACTATGTTGGCATCCTGCCTGGGGGGGGAGATGAGAGGGTAGAGGGGGTTAAAAGCTGGCAAAATGGACACAGAAAGAGAGAGTGGAGGGAGGGAGCCGGCTGTCTCATTAGGGGGAGAGAAATTGGGAGTGTGTACCCAGGTGTACATAAGTTTTTGTGTGAGAGACTAACTTGATTTGTAAACTTTCACTTAGAGCACAATAAAAATTAAAAAAAAAAAAAAGGTCTGCCTTAGCATTAGGCTCTTCTAAGAACTATCTTTATGGAACCAAATTGACAACAATTCGAAAGAGTAGATAGGATCTTAGGGGGCAGTGAATTTATGTTAATGGAGGAAAAACTCAGAAGGAGGGTGAGAATAGTTACACAACTTGAAGAATATAATCAGTGTCAGTAAATTGTACATGTAGAAATTGCTGAATTGGTGTATGTTTTGCTGTGTCTATTCTCAACAACAAAATAAAAAAAGCTATATATTAAAAAAAACACTTTTAACATGACTTTTGCTTTTCTAAAACACTTCATTAATCTTTTCCTAAATTTACATGTGAAATACTCCCCATCCTGCTCCCAGGAATGAATGCAAGTAGTGAGACAACTAAGTTTTCGAAATATTTTGGGAAGATCCACAGGCATAGAATTAAAATCATAGTCCCAAATGCATACCTTCTTAGATACCGTGGTCCATTTGATTCTTCATGTATTAATCAGTACAGGTAGTCCCTGACTTACAACACATTCAAGTTACAACAAACCACACTTAGGACTGCTGTTTTTCTTTACATCTTATCATTAGTGATACCAAAACCCAGTGATATGTCCTACATATGTTAAGATTTATCTGTATATGTAATGTTTCCAATCCTCAAAGACAAATAAAGATCAGCTTTATAAAGATATTGATAATAAGAGACAATAATAATGAAAGCCTAAAAAAAAAAAAAAGAGGGGTTGGACGTACATCAGAAGCGACTTACAATGGAGTCATCAGAACGGGACTCCGTGGTAAGTTGGGAACTACTGGTACTGTGTTTAAAAGAGGAGAGGGAAAGAGAAAGAAAAAGGACTTCGTGGTTGAACAAATTTGGAAAACATTAATACAAAAATTAATATGAGATTATCAATCTTTCATATGCTAACGGGCATCAGGACACTCAGGGGTATAGGATATACATTTTCCCTGTACTTAAGTCACTCTAGAACCTTTCCTCCTCCGAAGTGTATTTGGAGAAACCAGGGTTACACTAGTTTGGAAAACACTGCTTCAAAGTAAGTTGCTCATTCTATCCAAAAAAGGTTGAGTTATCATTTCCAACTAACCCATTCTGTTAGTTTCTTAGGCCCTATTAATCTTAACACTTAAGTCATGTCATTCCTGCAATACGCAATACGGGAGAAGTCAGTACAATATGAGCAAGGCAAGAGAGGACACTGGGAAAAACACAGGAATAAAGGACAAATATGGTAACTACTATAGAACAGCATAGACAACCCTGCAACAAATACATCAGCAAACAATAATCTATGAATGGCTACACAGATATGCCAAGAGGTGAGGGAAGGTAAGGGAACACACCCACCTGCAGATACAGCAGTGGAAATTTCTAAATACCTGACTGTAAGAGTTCCTCATTTATTAATATAGACAAGGGAGCACACAAGTGGCAGCGTCAGGGAAGCCTCTTAGACATCACTGGATACCTCATGAGATGAAGTTCCCAGGCTCAAAGGCAAACGACCATAGACTTGGGAGACTTCTATGTCAATTGGCATACAGTCTTAAAGACAATGTTCTCCATTCCACTTTGGTGAGTAGCATCTGGGATCTTCAAAGCTTGCGGGCGGCCATTTAACACACAACTATTGGTCTCTTCTAGTCCAGGGCAAAGGAGAAGGAAAAAAACTAAAGACCCAAGTGAGCAATTTGTCCAAAGTACTAATGGACCACATGAACCACAGCCTACATGACCCTGAGGCCAGAAGAACTAGATGGTGCTAAGACTGGAAATACAACAGAGGGTCCCAGATAGAGTGGCAGAAAAATGCAAAACAAATGATCAATTTCCAAAAAAGACCAGATGTGCTGGTCTGACAGACACTGGAGTAACCCCCGAAACCATGGTCCCCGGACACCCTTCTAACTCAGACTTGAAGCTGCTCCAGAAGCTTACCTTTCAGCCCAAGATTAGGCAGGCCTATTTTTTTATAAGACAAACAATAACATTCTGTGAGGAATGTGCTTCTTAGGTCAACTAAGTATATGAGATCAAATGGGCAATACCTGCCCAGGAACAAAGAGGAGAAGGTGGGAGGGGACAAGAAAACTGGACGAGTGGATACGGGTGACCCGGAGGTGGAAAGGGAAAGGGGGAGGGTGCTGACACAATGTAGAATTGCAGCCAATGCCATGAAACAATTTTTGTGCAAATGTTTGAATGAGAAACTAACTTGCTCGGTAAACTTTCACCTAAATCACAATAAAAAAAGAAAAACCGTTATCATTCCTTTTGCTTAGAAACCTACTTTCCCTAAGGTACAAGAAGATAACTCCAGCTCTTGATTTAACTTCATTATGATTCATGGGAAAGTGTGAAGAAATGAAAATGTTTTTTAAACCCAGAGTAGAAGAAAACTAAAAAGACTTAAAATGGCAAGATCACGAGATATCACAAAACAAGGTGCTACCCCGTGAAAGCCTGACACCACACCTCGAGCCCTGCCTACCTAGCTCACACTTTCTCCATTTCCCATTTCCTTTCTACCTGAAAGTGGCCATAAGGAATTTTTATTTATAGAATTTGTATAAATTGTGGTTTAAATTTTTAAAACTGGAAGAACAGAATGTCCCTCGTTTCTCTTAAGCTATTTTAATCCTAGATATCTTTCAAGGTTCACTCGCTACTTCCCTGGCTAACCTAGCCCATAACAGTCTTCCCAGTTATCTGAATTTCCAAGGACAATCCAGAGCATCTGAAAAGCAGAGAAAAAACTTCTCAATATTTAAGCTAGCAGCACTACCATGAAAGCAAAGGGTAAAGGCAAGAAAGCCCAAAAGCGACGTGAACTGCAGCTGATTTCCAGAAGGTGGTTTAGTTGTTAAAAAGGTCTGGTTTTCTTTGAGCAACATCCCCACCTCATGGACACCTAGGATATTGTTAATACCATCTCTGATGTGCTGCACTTTTCACAACCAAGGGCACAAACAGAATGTAGGTACATAGATAAACTCTTCATAAAATATATATTCTTAATCAGAAAGTAGTACAACTCAAGTAACCTGAATTTTAAGGTACTTTCTCTAAGTGGTTCTCTAAAACTAACTAAATTTCTCTATATCATCTGTGCTTGGGTATCTCCGGTTTCTGGGCAGAAGTTAATAATATAGCTACCGGCTTATGGGACAATAGTGAGAAAGAAACCAGTGGAATGAGGTCTGGGAAAGACGCGTAAGTAAGATGCTGTTAAAAGCTTCTACCAATCTACAAATCCCATATGGATGTCTCTGACAAACAGTCATAATGCTCAGATTCTCTTCTCCCAATGTTACCTTTTTTGAGCTGTACACAATGTGGCACAATATGCATTTCCGTTCTCGTACCATAGTGACCAGATCTGAAGCACTCAGCGTCACACCTGCAATGAGGAAGTAACATTTAGTAATCTTTTTCTTCCCCCCAGATGTCTTCTTAAATACATCTTAACACAGCCAAAAACAGCATCTCCTTCACCTCCACCCAACTCCTCCCCAGTCTTCCCATTTTGGTAAGTGGAAATTCCATTTTTCCAGGTGCCTGGGGCAAAAACTTTGGGAGTCACCCTTGATCTCTTCCTTTCTCACCCCATATCCACCGATGTCAGCATATCCTGTCAGTCCTACCTTGAAATACATCTAAAATCCAATCACTTCTCACTACCCAGAGAGTCTATCATCTCTCACATGGCATTAGCCTACTTACTTGCCTCCCTACTTTCCCTCTTGTCCTCTTTATCATCTGTTCTCCAAACAGCAGCCAAAGATTCTCAGAACAGGACTCTTAAAATTTAAGTCAAATCATACAACTCTTCCTTTCAAAGGCTTCTCACCTCACTCAGAAAATGCAAAGTCCTTGCCACAGGCTACAAAATCTGTCTTCTTCTCACTTCCTCTCTGCTTTCACTCCCTACCACTCTCCCTCTATCAATCCGTCCCATCACACCAGGCATTCTCTCATCTTAGGGCCTCTTCATTTTCTGTTCCCTCTGCCTGGAATAGTCTTCCTTAAGATGTCTGTATGGTTCTCACAGCTCACTCATTTCCATCAGGTATCTAAAATTTTATACTTTTTGCCCCTAGTACTTCCTCTATCCTCCTATTAACTTGCTTAATTTTTTGTATAGCCCTGTGGTAGATTCTGTTTCCATAGACAGTCACAACAAAACCCCCTATCCCATATGCTCTTTTGCAATGTGATCTTGCCATCCTCATCAAAAGTGTAACCCATCTCCCCTCCTGTCTTAGTTATCTACTGCTTCTATAACAGAAATACCACAAGTGCAACAATGACTTTAACAAAGAGAAATTTGTTTCCTCACAGTAAAGTAGGCTGAAAGTCCAAATTCAGGGTGTCAGCTCTAGGGGAAGGCTTTCTCTCTATGTCAGCTCTGGAAAAAGGTCTTTGTCCTCAATCTTCCCCTGGTCGAGGAGCTTCTCCGTGTAGGGACCCTGGGTCCAAAGTGCACGCTCTGCTCCAGGCACTGCTTTCTTGGCTGGTATGAGGCCCTCCCTCTCTGCTTGCTTCCCCTTTCTCTATATCTCTTGAGAGATAAAAGGTGGTGCAGGCCACAACCCAGGGGAACTTCCTTTACATTGGATCGGGGACTTGACCCGGGTAAGGGTGTTACAAACCCACCCTAGTCCTGCTTAACATAAAATTACAATCACAAAATGGAGGACAATCATACATTACTGAGAATGATGGCCTAACCAATTTGACACATATTTTGGGGGGACACAATTCAATCCATGACACCTCCCATGACCTCTTTTGACCGGTAAAATGTGGTAGAAGTCATGCTGTATAATTCTGAGGCTGAGCCTTAAAGAAACCTGCAGCTTCTGCTCTCACACACATGGAACACTCCCTCCTGGGACCCAGCCGCCATGCTGTGAGAAGCCCAAGTCACTGGGAGGGGACACGTGGAACACTCCCTCCTGGGACCCAGCCACCATGCTGTGAGAAGCCCAAGTCACAGGGATGGGACACATGGAAAAGAATTGAGGCCCCAGATGAGCACCCAAACAACAAACAGGACCAACCAACAGCTTTAAGAGAGCCATACTGGGTGTCCCAGGCCCAGCTGCCAGTGAGAGGACTCAAGCAAGACCAAAGGTGACCATCCAGATGAACTCTTGCAAACCAAAGAGCTGTGAGAAACAAAAAATAGTTATTTTAAGCCAGTAAATTTTGGGGGTAGTTTGTTAGTTAGCAAGATATGTCTAAAACAAGCATCTTTTTCTGACTGACACAGTGTATATGCATCTGTTATTCTGTATCTTTCTCAATTAAAATATAAGTTTCATAAGAACAGACACTTTGTACATTTTGTTCACTAGTAGAGTTCTGGGAGTCCCCGGGTGGTACAAGAAGTATTTGACTGCTAGCTAACAGGTTGGTGGTTCAAACCCACCCAGAGGCTCCTTAGGGGACAGGCCTGACGATCTGCTTCTGAAAGGTCACAGCCCTGAAACCCTATGGAGCAGTTCTACTCTGCACCCACAAGGTCACCACGAGTCAGAATCGACTCGACGGCAACTACCAACAGTCGAGTTTTAGCACTTAGAACAGTATCTGGCATATTACAAAAACCCACTGCCATCAAGTCCATTCTGACCCATAGCAACCCGACAAGACAGAGCTGCACTGCCCCATCGAATTTCCAAGCAGTGCCTGGTGGACTCAAACTGCTGACCTTTTGGTTAGCGGCCAAACTCTTAACCACGACACCACCAGGGTTTCCCTGGCATGTTATAGGCTCTCCATAAATATTTGTTGAATTGTACCAAACGGCACTATCTTAGGTCACTAAATGTGAGATACTAACGTATTTTCCACGAGTCCCTGCTAAAGCTGCCCTATAAAAAACCATATACAAGAATTTAATTCCACTCTTCAAGCAGCATTGTTTTCCCCTCCATATACACAACACCATATAGAATACATATACTGCATCCACACCTGGGATTGGTTTCTTAGGAGACCTTAAAGCTGTGACATAATGAGATTATAAACTACCCTAGTTTAACTTGGGTAATTCCTAGACCACATGAGGAAGGACGAATGAGAGAGGCACGAGGTTCTCTACTTTTCCTGATCATAACACTACTGAATGCCTGAAACATCCAATAACAAAGTTCAAAACATCAAAGTAAATAGACATTTAAGAAAGCAGAATGTCACCAGCTACCCAAACAAAAAATATACCTTTATGGATAGGTGCAGTA
The DNA here is from genome assembly GCF_024166365.1 of Elephas maximus indicus. Lineage (NCBI taxonomy): Eukaryota > Metazoa > Chordata > Mammalia > Proboscidea > Elephantidae > Elephas > Elephas maximus. Next base: position 13,530,563 of record NC_064828.1, on the reverse strand, counting down.
TTCTTTATGCTTCCAGTATATAATAATAGTCTAATCCTCGTATTAACACAAATCACCCTGTCAGCGTATCATAGCATACTTATTCTTTTAGTTTCCTTATATTTCAGCATTTACCTCAACTTTAATTACTATCCATGTGCAGTATTTTGTTATTTCGTTCAACAAATATTTATTGAGCATAAGCACTGCTCTAAGAGTTAGGGAAACAATGATGAAGAAGATACGCTCAGAAATGTTTTAAATACTGCTTCAAGTTATTAACCATGCAGGCAGAAGAGGAACCAAAAACTTAGAGGCAATGACATCAGAGAAAAAATGTGACTTCACGGCAGAAGCAACAGCAGTTACTGTAAAGCCTTTATATGTTCACTCAGTTGAGAACTAAGCACTAAAATACAAACCGTACTTACATTTAACAAAGCCAAAGGTATCAACCCCTAGTAAATGGATAAAGAAATAAAACTATATAATAAAAATATTATCTATCAACATTTAACCAAAGACCTTCTCTTTTTAAGAGCCTTGGTGGTCCAAAGGTTAAGCGTTCAGCTGCTAACCCAATGGTCAGTGGTTGGAAACCACCAGCAGCTCCGCTGGAGAAAGATGTGGCGGTCTGCTTCTGTGGGGATTTACAGCCTTGGAAACCCTATGGGACAGTTCTATTGTATCCTATAGGATTGCTATGAGTCGTAATTAACCCAATAGCAAAGGGTTTGGTTTAGTTCTTTGGTTCTCTTTTTATTTTTCTTCCTTTCGCAAGCTCCATGTTTCTAAAGGTATTATCCACTAATTTGCATATATCACATAAATACATTTTCATTTCCTCAAAAAAATGAAGTGTAACTGCTAACTAAGTATCTACTCAATAAGAAAGACTTAATATCTAAACATAGAATTGATATGATTCCAGCCAAAGGCAAAGAAACTTTCATTTGTACATCCTCAAACTGGGAAAACACATGATTTTATTAAGCTTTCTGAAATACTGAAATTAGCTCACAGCCTCTAGATGGGAACCACTGCTCTCTCCACAGGCCTTAAAAAGGATTAGAAACCAAGGAAATACAAACCATTCAACTCTGCAATCTCAACTAAGGTGCTTGAGAGGTTTCATTATACAAGTCAAACCAAAACCCAAACCCACTGCCGCTGAGCCGATGAGACCCTACCAGACAGAAGCAGAACTGCCCCACAGGATCTCCAAGGCCGTAAATCCTCACGGAAGCAGGCTGCCACATCTTTCTCCCATGGAGTGGCTGGTGGGTTTGAACCACTGACCTTTCAGTTAGCAGCCTGGTGCTTAACCACTGCGCTACCAGGGCTCCTTACACAAGTTAATTAAGTGTAAATAAACAATTCAACAACTGCTACCCTCACTTTAACCACTTTATATTTTCTCCATCTCAATTAAATATACCCACCATGAAATCTTTCAACTTTTCTCCAGATAACTATGAGAAATACCTACATGAATCCCTTACTAATAACTTAGTCCTAAAGGAGCCCTGGTGGTGCAGTGGTTAAGAGCTTGGCTGGCAACCAAAAAAGGCCAGCAGTTCAAATCCACCAATCACTCCACGGAAACCCTATAGGGCAGTTCTACTCTGTCCTATAGGGCCGCTAGGAGTCGGAATCAAGCACCTTAGTTGATATTGCAGAGTTGAATGGCTTGTATTTCCTTGGTTTCTAATCCTTGTTAAGCAAGGCCTTTAGAGAGAGCAGTGGTTCCCATCTAGAGGCTGTGAGCTAATTTCAGTATTTCAGAAAGCTTAATGAAATCATGTGTTTTCCCAGTTTGAGGATGTACAAATGAAAGTTTCTTTGCTTTTGGCTGGAATCATATCAATTCTATGTTTAGATATTAAGTCTTTCTTATTGAGTAGATACTTAGTTAGCAGTTACACTTCATTTTTTGAGGAAATGAAAATGTATTTATGTGATATATGCAAATTAGTGGATAATACCTTCAGAAAGTTTTTTTTTTTAATATCTTAAAAGTCCTATAATAAATACCCTCTCTAAAATTCCTAACCACTATTTTGTCAATACAATTACCATTCTCCTTAGGCAAAATCATATTATGTCTGATTCTTTTCTTTTAGCCTGTCATACGTAGTCACTAAGTCCTGACGAATTTCTTTCATTTCTGTTCTCTATTCCTCTATTATTCACTAATCTGCAAATATTACATAAATGCATTTTAACTTCCTTAAAATATAAAAAAGAGTAACTGCTAGCAAAGTATCTACTCATAAGAAAGACTTAATATCTAAACACAGAATTGATAAACCTGCATGACCTAACTTCTCTTCTTCTCCCTCTGCCCCTCCTGCCCTCAGTACAAAACCAGTTCTAAACCCTAATGGTACATCAGAATCACCCATAGAGTTTATTAAAAAGGAACACAGTTATGCAGGCCCCAGAGCAGAACTTTTGAAGAATTAGAATCTCCAGAGACCTTATTTTGTATTTCATTATGCTCCCACCATCCTTACACATGGGTAGTCACTCAAAAGTTACTTAAATTGATGAGCAAGACAACTTTCCAAGTAACCACTATCTCATAACACTGCAGTCCATCTCAAATATCCATGTCACAAATGTAAAATGGTACAACCACTTTGGAAATTGATTTGGTGCTTCCTTAAAAAACTAGAACTACATTACGATCCAGAAATCCCACTCCTTGGAATATATCCTAGAGAAATAAGAGCCTTTACACGAACAGATACATGCACACCCATGTTCACTGCAGCACTGTTTACAATAGCAAAAAGATGGAAGCAACCAAGGTGCCCATCAATGGATGCATGGATAAATAAATTATGGTATATTCACACAATGGAATACTACATATCAATTAAGAACAATGACAAATCCGTGAAACATTTCATAACATGGAGGAATCTGGAACGTATTATGCTGAGTGAAATTAGTCAGTTGCCAAAGAAATTTCCTGAATAAACAGAATGCTTTGAAGGCCTGTGTAGCAGGGGCGGGGGCTTGGGGACCATGGTTTCAGGGGACATCTAGGTCAATTGGCTTAATATAATCTATTAGGAAAACACTCTGCATCCCACTTTGGAGAGTGGCATCTGGGGTCTTAAACGCTTGCAAGTGGCCATCTAAGATGCATCAATTGGCCTCAACCCACCTGGGGCAAAGGAAAATGAAGAACACCAAAGACACAAGGTATTTATGAGCCTAAGAGACAGAAAGGGCCACATAAACCAGAGACTACATTAGCCTGAGACCAGAAGAACCAGATGGTACCCGGCTACAACCAATGACTACCCTGACAGGGAACACAACAGAGAACCCCTGAGGTAGCAGGAGGGCAGTGGGATGTAGACCTCAAATTCTCAGAAAAAGACCAAACTTAATGGTCTGACTGAGACTAGAATGACCCCGGAGGTCATGATCCCCAGACCTTCTGTTAGCCCGAGACAGGAACCATTCCCAAAGCCAACTCTTCAGACAGGGATTGGACTGGACTATGGGATAGACAATGGTACTGGTGAAGAGTGAGCTTCTTGAACCAAGTAGACACATGAGACTGTGTGGGCAGCTCCTATTTGGAGGGGACATGAGAGGTCGGGGGGTCAGAAGCTGGCTGAGTGGACACAAAAATAGAGAGTGGAGGGAAGGAATGTGCTGCCTCATTAGGGGGAGAGCAACTAGGAGTATATAGCAAGGTGTATGTAAATTTTTTTATGAGAGACTGACTTGATTTGTAAACTTTCATTTAAAGCACACACAAAAAAAAATCAATGTCACAGAGATCTCTCTCCAATTACTATATAATTCAAGGCAGTAAAACACCTTTCAGTGTCAAGGAACTTTAGTCAAAACATTGTCACATTATTCCTTTTTATTGTAAAAGCAACTTGCAAAATAAGCAAGAACAGTCAGAGAAGCTATTTGATAGTAGGTATATATATATTTTTATATTTGGTCTCCCTAATCTTACTACAAAAAAGGGACCTATCTTTTTATAAACCTCGTAACACTCAGTACAGGTGGCTGGGTGGTGAAAATGGTTACATGCCTGACTTCCAGCTGAAAAGCTGGTGGTTGGAACCTACCTAGAGGCACCTTGGAACACAGACTTGGCGATCTGCTTCCAAAAGGTCACAGCCTTGGAAACCCCGTGGGGCAGCTCTACTCTGCACACAAAGGGGGGCCGGGAGTCGGAATCAACTCCACGGCAACTCACAACAACATTCAGTACAGAAACTCATGAGTCCTTAACAAACTTGAATTCTGACATATTTAAAAAGTCAACCCAGATTATCCACGGCAATGATATTCAGGAAAAAGTGACTACTGTTGGTTTGTTTTGTGGTGGGCAGTACTGAGGGTTAGAATCCCTTTTCCGAACTCCACAAATGACTTTCTATGCCCCACCTTAACCCTCAAAGAAAACTACCGGATCTCTGGTGGGCAAGACAGCGCAACAGGGTAACAGCGTTCAGCTACAGAGCAAGTTTTTGCCACCGAGGTTGCCCACGTTCTAGAACAAAGACATGACTGGCACTTTTGGGAGGTCCTTACTCTGCTAAGGGGGCCTCACCTAAAGTTCCAAGTCTCCTAGGTAAGAGAGGGTTCTTTAAGAAGCTGACAGCAAGAGGTCAGGAAGTATCTGCGGGCCCATCCACCTAGGACCAGAGCTTCAAAGGTTTATTCTGCGGAGCTGTCCGTTTTGCTAGTTTTCCAAAGGCAAGTGATTGGTGGTTTCCTGTATCTAGTATCTCTAAGTGTGAGTTCACAGGCATTTTACTCACCAGCATTCCTACTTTATATATCATCTGCCCTAACACAACACTTAGCAGTACATACACCAACCACTCTCTATCAGTAAGCACAGGCCTAAAACAGAGACAGGAAGTTTGGGCTATGACTCAGGGAAAAAATGATTTACTAGGTAGGAGTCCAGCCTCTAGCAAATGAAGCTGTACTTATTACCCACCACCAGACAAGAAAATGGACAACGTACAACACAGTCTGGTTCCTTAAGAGAATCAGAACTAGCGTCAGGTTACAATTCCTTACTCAATTATGGAACCGGGCAAGCATTATGCCCACAAGGAAAAATAACAGAAAGAAGCTGAGATAATACCAACCCTAACACGGGTAGTAACATGGTAATAAAAACACTGGTAAAAGTTACCATCATATAACAGAGTAAGTCATAGGCCCATAGGCTGTTTTAAAAGTGTAACTTAGTAGCTTGTACAAACACTGTTTTAAAAGTATAACTTAGTATCCTGTTGGTATTCTTAACAAAAAGATTCTTGACATTCCTGTATTTAGCAGTATAATTTATACATACACTTTCAAGCAACTTAAAAAGTCCATGCCTCGCAGTAATTTATAATTCTATTGTGATGTGACTGCCCAATATCCTCAAAAAGCTTTCTTGTTCTCCATGAATCTTAACAGTACGTTTATTAGTCTTTACCCATTTTGTACATTACGACCATAGCAACAATCACCTTCATTATTGGTTCTTTTTATAGAATATTTTAGTTCATGGCTAACTATACCACAAAAAAAAAAAAAAAGCCCAGATTCCAACTCACAGTGACCCTACAGGACAGGGTAGAAAAGCCCCACAGAGTTTCCAAGGGGCGCCTGATGGATTTGAACTGCTGACCTTTTGGTTGGCAGCTTAACCACTACACAACCAGGGTTTCCAACTATTACACGGTAATGGAGTAATACAGTAAAGGGTTTCCTTTAGCAGTTTAATTGATGTTAATACCTTTCTAAATGCCTTTGTCTAGTTTTAAAGAATCACTAAGTTTCCAAGTAGATTTTGTAAGATTTTAGGGAGTACATTAAGTGCTGCTATAGCAGTGGTGGAGCCTTGGTGGTGTACTGGTTAAAAGCTCAGCTGCTAACCAAAAGGTCAGCAGTTTGAATCCACCAGCTGTTCCTTGGAGACCCTATAGAGCAGGTTCTACTCCATCCTATTGGGTCACTATGAGTTGGGATCCACTGGAAGGCAAATGGGTTTAAGTAGTGGTATATGCAAATTTTGGAATTTCCAAAAGTCTCTAACTTGTCTTTGTATGTCAATACCCTAATAACTACTGTACAACTGGCAGTAATATATGTAAACATCTCAGCAAGCAGGTGTTAAAAAATGTGCTCACACAAAATTTGCTACTGTTGAAAAGTTCAGGACTGAAAATTTTCCCAGGACTCAAATCTACCTTGAAATGACCAGCCTGAGAAGAAAAGCTAGATGATATCCCCCTAAGTGGTCCTATCAGTCCCTCCCAAACCTACACTCATCTAGCCCTGCACTCCCTAATTCCTTACACTGAAGCAGAAGTAACCTCTTTAAATGCAAATCTGACTATAAAATTCCCTCCATTTTTTCCCCTTTATTTTGAAAAATTTCAAACATACAAAAACGCTAAGGTAATTTTATAGTGAACACTCCCACATCTACTACCTATATTCTTTTTATTATTGTGTATACAAAGACACACAAATTTGCCATTTCAACATTTTTTTCTTTTTTTAAAAAATTTTATTTTTTTTAGTTGTTTTAGAATATACACAGCAAAACACATACACTAATTCAACATTTCTACACTTACAATTCAGTGACACTGATTCCTGGTTCACTTTTTTTTTTTTTTTAATTTTTATTGTGAAAGTTTACAAATCAAGACAGTCTCACACACAAAAATTTATACACACTTTGCTATATACTCCTGGAAACCCTGGTGGTGTAATGGTTAAGTGCTACGGGCTGCTAACCAAAAGGTCAGCAGTTCGAATTCGCCAGGCGCTCCTTGGAAACTCTACGGGGCAGTTCTACTCTGACCTATAGGATCGCTATGAGTCGGAATCGACTTGACAGCAACGGGTTTGGTTTGGTTTTTTGGATATACTCCTTGTTGCTCTTCCCCTAATGAGACAGCACACTCCTTCCCTCCACCCTCTATTTTCGTGTCCATCTAGCCAGCTTCTGACCTCTCATTTCCCCTCCAGACAATAGCTGCCCACATGGTCTCATGTGCCTACTTGATCCAAGAAGCTCACTCTTCACCAGTATCATTTTCTATCTTACAGTCCAGTCCAATCCCTGTCTGAAGAGCTGGCTTTGGGAATGGTTCCTGTCTTGGGCTAACAGAAGGTCTGGGGACAATGACCTCAGGGGTCCTTCTAGTCTCAGTCAGACCATTAAGTTTGGTCTTTTTATGAGAATTTGAGGTCTGTTTCCCACTGCTCTCTTGCTCCATCTGGGATTCTGTTGTGTTCCCTGTCAGGGCACTCATCGGTTGTGGCTGGGCACCATCTAGTTCTTCTGGTCTCAGGCTGATGTAGCCTCTGGTTTATGTGGCCCTTTCTGTCTCCTGGGCTCATAATTACCTTGTGTCTTTGCTGTCCTTCATTCTCCTTTGCTCCAGGTGGGTTGAGACCAATTGATGCATCTTAGATGGCCGCTTGTTAGCTTTTAAGACCCCAGACACCACTTTCCAAAGTGGGATACAGAATGTTTTCTTAACAGATTTTATTATGCCAATTGACCTAGATGTCCCCTGAAACCATGGTCCCCAACCCCTGCCCCTGTATTTCAACATTTTTTATGTGCACAATTTAGAGACATTAACTACATTCATCGTGTTCTGTCACCATCACCACTATCTGTATCCAAGTTTTTCATCACCCTGAGCAAAAACTCAGTGCTGCTTAAGCAACAATTGCCTCTTTCCTCCTGCATCCCCCACTACCTGTTTTCTACCATTAACATTCTACTAAACTTGTTTTATCAGATACCTGCCCATTTACTGCACACAGGATGTATTATCCACCTTACATACTGCTGGATCTGTCAGTATGCTCCCCAGAAATTCTGTGTTCATGAGAAATATTGTTCTGTAATTTTCTTTTTAGTCTGTAATGTCTTCATCAGGTTTTAAGAATGCTTCCTCCTTGTCTATTTTCTCAGTTTATAGAAGATGGACGTTATTTCTTCTTTAAATATTTGATAGAATTCATCAGTGAAACCACTGTTGGGTTTTTTTTGGAAAACAAACTTTTATTTTTATTGTGCTTTAAGTGAAAGTTTACAAATCAAGTCAGTCTCTCACATAAAAACTTATATTCACCTTGCTACATACTCCCAATTACTCTCCCCCTAATGAAACAGCCCGCTCTCTCCCTCCACTCTCTCTTTTCGGGTCCATTTAGCCAGCTTCTAACCGCCTCCACCCTCTCATCTCCCCTCCAGGCAGAAGATGCCAACATAGTCTCAAGTGTCCACCTGATCCAAGAAGCTCACTCCTCACCAGCATCCCTCTCCAACCCATTGCGCAGTCCAATCCATGTCTGAAGAGTTGGCTTCGGGAATGGGTCCTGTCCTGGGCCAACAGAAGGTCTGGGGGCCATGACCACCGGTGTCCTTCTAGTCTCAGTCAGACCATTAAGTCTGGTCTTTTTACAAGAATCTGAGGTCTGCATTCCACTGCTCTCCTGCTCTCTCAGGGGTTCTCTGTTGTGTTCCCTGTCAGGGCAGTCATCGGTTGTAGCCAGGCACCATCTAGTTCTTCTGGTCTCAGGATGATGTAGTCTCTAGTTTACGTGGCCCTTTCTGTCTCTTGGGCTCATAATCGCTCTGTGTCCTCGGTGTTTTCTTCATTCTCCTCTGATCCAGGTGGGTTGAGACCAATTGATGCATCTTAGATGGCCGCTTGCTAGTCTTTAAGACTCCAGATGCCTCTCTCCAAGGTGGGATGCAGAATGTTTTCTTAATAGATTTTATTATACCAATTGACTTAAATGTCCCCCGAAACCATGGTCCCCAAACCCCCGCCCCTGCTACACTGACCTTCGAAGCATTCAGTTTATTCTGGAAAATTCTTTGCTTTTGGTTTAGTCCAGTTGTGCTGACCTTGCCTGTATTGTGTGTTATCTTTCCCGTCACCTAAAGTAGTTCTTATCTACTATCTAATTAGTGAGTACCCCTCTCCCACCCTCCCTCCCTCCCCCCTCTCGTTACCACCAAAGAATATTCTCTTCTCTGTTTAAACTATTTCTTGAGTTCTTATAATAGAGGTCTTATACTATATTTGTCCTTTTGCAACTAATTTCACTCAGCATAATGTCTTCCAGATTCTTCCATGTTATGAAATGTTTCACAGATTCATCATTGTTCTTTATCGATGTGTAGTATTCCATTGTGTGAATATACCATAATTTATTTATCCATTCATCCATTGATGGGCACCTTGGTTGCTTCCATCTTTTTGCCATTGTAAACAGTGCTGCAATGAACATGGGTGTGCATATATCTGTTCGTGTAAAGGCTCTTATTTCTCTAGGATATATTCCAAGGAGTGGGATTGCTGGATCATATGGTAGTTCTGTTTCTAGCTTTTTAAGGAAGTGCCAAATCGATTTCCAAAGTGGTTGTACCATTTGACATTCCTACCAGTGTGCAGAAGTGTTCCAGTCTCTCCACAGCCTCTCCAACATTTATTATTTTGTTTTTTGGATTAACGCCAGCCTTGTTGGAGTGAGATGGAATCTCACTGTAGTTTTGATCTGCATTTCTCTAATGGGTAATGATCGTGAACATTTCCTCATATATCTGTTAGCTACCTGAATGTCTTCTTTAGTGAAGTGTCTATTCATATCTTTTGCCCATTTTTTAATCGGGTTATTTGTCTTTTTGCAGTTGAGTTTTTGCAGTATCATGTAGATTCTAGAGATCAGGTGCTGATCAGAAATGTCATAGCTAAAAACTTTTTCCCAGTCCGTAGGTAGTCTTTTTATTCTTTTGGTGAGGTTTTTGGATGAGCATAGGTGTTTGATTTTTTAGAGCTCCCAGTTATCTAGTTTTTCTTCTGCATTGTAAGTAATGTTTTGTATACTGTTTATGCCATGTATTAGGGCTTCTAATGATGTCCCTATTTTTTCTTTTATGCTCTTTATCGTTTTAGATTTTATATTTAGGTCTTTGGTCCATTTTGAGCTTCCTTTTTGTGCATGGAGTGCCACTGTTGGTTTTTGATAATTCCATTTCTTTAATAAATATAAGCTCATTCATATTTTCTGCTTCATCTTGTGACAGTTCTAGCATGTTGATGTTTAAAAAAAAAAAAAAAACCCATTAAGTAAAATTGCCAGATTTGTTGACATACAGCTGTTTATAATATTATCCTATAGGATTATTACCCTGTAGAATCTGTAGCGACAAATCCCTTTCATTCCTGGTATCAGTAATTTTCATTTTCTCTTTTTTAAGCAGTCTGCTATGGGTTTATCAACACTGTTGATCTTTTCAAAGAATCGACTTCTGGCTTTGTAACTGTCTACTGCTTGCCTCTTTTTGCATTCCATTGATTACTTCTGTTATCTTTATTGTTTCTTTCCGTCTGCTTTGGGATCATTTTGCTTTTTATTGTTGTTAATTGCTGTCAAATTAGCTCCTGACTCACAGCGACCCCAGTACAACAGAAGGAAATGCTGTCCGGTCTGCGCCATCTTCACGATCACTGGAATGCTTGCGTCCACTGTGACGGCCACTGTGTTATTCTGAGTACCTTCCAACCTAGGGAACTCACTTTCCAGCACTACTACCAGACAGTGCTCTGTTGTGACCCACATGGTTTTCACTGGTTAATTACTGGAAGTAGACTGCCAGGTCTTTCTTCCTAACCTTAGTCTGCATGCTCTGCTGAAGCCTGTCCTGGTGACCCTGCTGGTATTTGAAATACTAGTGGCATAGCTTCCAGCATTACGGCAACATACAAGCTATTACAGTGTGACGAACTGACAAACAGGTGGCAGGCTCTTCATTTACTAACTTCTTAAGGTCATGGACTTTAAACCTTTCTTCTTTTCTAATGTAAGTGTTTAAAGATAAAACTTTCTCTGGTTGAAGATAAAGTGTCCTAATTCAAGGTAGAATTCTTACCTTCCATGTGGGAGTTCTAGGTTCAATTCCCAGCCAATGCACCTCTTGAGCAGCGACCCACACATCTGATCATGGAGGTGTGTTGCTATGATGCTGAGCAAGTTTCAGTGGAGCTTCCAGACTAAGATGGACTAGGTAAAAAGGCCTGGCAATCTCCTTTTCAAAACCAGTCACTGAAAACCCTGTGGATCACAATGGTCTGATCCCCAGTAGATCACAGGTACGGTACAGGACCAGGCAGCATTTCGTCCTGTCGTGCATGGGGATAGCCATGTGAGGGGCTGACACGAAGGCAGCTGGTGACAACCACCACTGCTTTAGCTGAAGCCCACAATTTTTCTTAGTAATTTTTAAATAAACTTATTTTAGAATATTTTATGATTATCAGAAAGTTGCTAAGATAGTACAGGGAGTTGCCATATGCCCCACACCCTGTTTCACAAATTATCACCATATTAATATAGTACATTTGTCATAATTCATGAGCTAATAGAGATAGATAATTATTAACTTAAGTCTATATTCAGATTTCCTCATTTATTTATTTGGCCTAATGTCCTTTTAGTGTTCCAGGATTCTATCTAAGATACCACACTACATTTGGTTGTCATGTCTCCTTTAGCCAATTCCACAAATTTTGATGTTGTATGTTCATTACCATTCAGTTCAAAATACTTTCTAATTTCCCTTGTGATTTCTACTTGGACCCATAGATTATTTACGTATCAACGTTATTTGCAAATAGGTATGAGTTTTCTAGGTTTCTTAATTTCTAATTTAATCCCATTACGGTCAAAGAACCTGCTCTGAATGATTTCAATCCTTTCAAATGTACTGAGACTTGATTTACAGACCAGCGTTGGGTCTACACGTGCTCTTGAAAAAAAAAATGTATTCTGCAGTTGTTGACTGGAGATCACATCTATATCGATCTTTCTGTTGCCTAGCAATTGCGGAGATAGGAGTGTTAAAATGTCTATGATTGTGAATTGTCTATTTTCTCCTTTAATTGTATCAACATTTACTTTATGTATTTTGAAGCTCTGTTATTGGGCATTAGGCACATACATATTACTGTGGGTCTTTCTGATTAATTCACCCTTTCATCATTATGAAATGACCTCTTAATTTAAGTATGCCAATACTCTTCACCTTGAAGTCTACTTTATCTGCTATTATTACAGCCACTCCAGCCATCGTATGCTTACTGTTTGGATGTATATCTTTCCCATGCATTCATTTTTAGCCAATTAGTATTTATGCTTTTAACAGGAGTGTTAATTCCATTAAAGTTTAATGGAATTACTGATATGGTTAGATTAGGTCTACTGTGTTTTTTTTTTCCTTCTGCTGCACCCCTCCTTTCGTCTTCTTTTGATTACTTGAATAATTTTTAGAATTCACTTTAATTTTTCTACTAATTTTTAGTAACACTTCTTTGCAGCATTTTTCTTCTCAATGGTTGCTCCAGAAATTACAATCTATATCCTTCCCTGTGTATTCAATGTTAATAAAGCACCACCTCACACAAAAATTGGAGACTCTTCAGCCATACAGGCTCACGTGCCGGCCATCCTTTCTCATGTCTTACATCTACCTACAGAGCATTAGAAGGGTACAGGATGAAGCTTTTTCTTTCTTTAAGTCATCATATATATTTTTAAGAAATTAAAAGGAAAAAATAACATACCCAGATATTTACCATTTCTTCTGATGCCCTTCATTCCTTAATGAATATCCAGGTTTCCCTCTGGTATCATTTTCCCTCAGCCTGAAAAACTTCCTTTAGCATTCTTGTAGGGTAAATTTGCTAATAATGAATTTTCTTAGTATTCTTTTATCTAATATCTTTATCTTGCCTTCATTCTTAAAGTATATTTTTTCTGGACCTGGAATTTGAGTTGACCTTTTTTTTTTTCTTTTTTTTCAGTACGTAGAGATTTTCCATTCCCTCCTAGTTTCCATTGTTTCTGATAAGAAGTCAGGGATGAACAGATTCATTTCCCTGTGTGTAGCCTGTACTTTTTCTTTGGCTGTTTTCTACACTTTCTATTTTGCTTTCAGCAATTTAACTATGACGTACCCAGTCATGAATTTTTTTTCATCCTTATACTCTTAAGGTTTGCACGATTTTATTGTTCTTGAAGTTTACACCCAGGTCCCTGAGACTCTCTTTTTTTTTTTTCTATTTTCATACTGAATAATTTCTGTTCATCTTTCAATTTCATTAATTCCTTCTGCGTCACCTCCACTCTGCTGTTAAGCTCAGTTTAATTTTTTAAATTCTAGAATCATCAGTTCTAGAATTTTCATTTGCTTATTGCTTAACTGAATGATCATTGAGTACATTTTCCTTTCCTTTACTAAACCATAGTTATAAAAGATATTTTAGAACACTTTTATGCCAATTCCAACATTTGGACATTTTAAGGTCAGTCTCTGTAGATTGTTTTTAGGCTTGGGAATAGGTTACATTGTCCTATTTTGTGGTATATGAGTAATTTTGGAATCTATCCCGGATATTGTGAATGTTGTAGAGACTCTAGATTTCAATTTTTTTTTATTGGGCTTTAAGTGAAAGTTTACAGATCAAGTTAATTTCTCATACAAAAACTTATACATTGTTATGCGACCCTAGTTACTGTCCCCATGTGACAGCACACTCGTCCTCTCCACCCTATATTTCCCATGTTCATTCAACCAGCTTCCTGTCCCCCTCTGCCTTCTCATCTCACCTCCAGACAGGAGCTGCCCACATAGTCTCTTGTGTCCACTTAACTAAGAAGCACACTCTTCATGAGTATCATTTTATGTCTTATAGTCCAGTCAAACCTTCCTCTGAACAGTTGGCTTCGGGCATGGTTTTAGTTCTGGGTTAACAGAGAGTCTGGGGACCATGTCTTTTGGGGTTTCTCCAGTATCAGTCAGACCATTAAGTCTGGTCTTTTTACGATAATTTGAGTTCTGCACCTGCTTTGTTCCTGCTCCATCAAGGACTCTGTAGTGTTCCCTGTCAGAGCAGTCATTGGTGGTACCCGGGCACCATCTACTTCTTGGGTTCTCAGGATGATGGAGTCTCTTGCTTACGTGGCCCTTTTTGTTTCTTGGGCTAATGTTTTCCTCGTGTCTTTGGTCTTCTTCATTCTCCTTTCCTGCAGGTAGGTTGAGGCCAAATGATGAATCTTAGATGGCTACTCACTAGCTTTTAAGACTCCAGACGCCACTAACTAAAGTGGGATGCACAACATTTTCTTAATAAACTTGGTTATGCCAATTGATCTGGATGTTCCCTGAAACCATGGTCCCCAGACCCCGCCCCTGCTACGCTGTCCCTTGAAGTGTTTGGTTGTATTCAGGAAACTTCTTAACTTTTGGTTTAGTCCAGTTGTACTGACTTCCCTGTATTGTGTGTTGTCCTTCCCTTCACGTAAGATAATTCCTGTCTACTATCTAGTTAGTGAAAACCCTTCTCCCTCTGCCCCCACCCTCATAACCATCAAAGAATGTTTTTTTCTGTCTTTAAACCTTTTCTTGAGTTCTTATATATAGGTGGTCTCATACAATATTTGTCCTTTTGCAACTAATTTCACTCAGCACAATACCTTTCAGATATACCCAGGTGATGAGATGTTTCTCAGATTTATCATTGTTCTTTATCGTTACATAGTATTCCACTGTGTGAATATACGATAAGTGTTCCACTGTGTGAATATACCATAATTTGTTTATCCATTCACCTGTTGACGGGCACCTAGGTTGTTTCCATCTTTTTGCTATCATGAAAAGTGCTGCAACAAACGCAGATGTGCATATATCTATTCATGTGACGGCTCTTATTTCTCTAAAACATATTCCAAGGAGTGGGAATGCTGGATCTTATGGTACGTCTATTTCTAGCTTTTTAAGGAAGCACTAAATCGATTTCCATTTACATTCCCACCAACAGTGTGTAAGTGTTCCAGTCTCTCCATAACCTCTCCAACATTTATTACTTTGTGTTTTGTGGATTAACGTTAGCCTTGTTGGTGTGAGATGGTATCTCATTGCAGGTTTGAATTCACACTTCTCTAATGATATGAGCATTTCCTCATGTATCTGGTAGCGCCTGAAAGACTTTTTTGGTGAAGTGTCTGTTCAAATCCTTTGCCCATTTTTTAACTGGGTTATTTGTCTTTTTGTTGTGAGGTTTTGCAGTATCATGTAGATTTCAGAGATTAGACCTTGATCGGATATGTTGTAGCCAAAAATTCATTCCTAGTCTGTAGGTTGTCCTTTTACTCTTTTGGTGGTGAAGTCTTTTGATGAGCGTAAGTCTTTGATTTCTAGGAGCTGCCAGTTATCTAGTTTGGCTTCTGGTGTTTATGCATTGTTAGTAATGTTCTATACTCTGTTTATACCACGTATTAGGGCTCCTAGAGTTGTCCTATTTTTTCTTCCATGATCTTTATTGTTTTAGATTTCATATTTAGGTCTTTGATCCATTTTGAGTTAGTTTTTGTGCATGGTGTGAGGTATGGGTGTTTCTTCATTTTTTTGCAGATGGATACATTCCCATCAACAGTGTGTAAGTGTTCCAGTCTCTCCATAACCTCTCCAACATTTATTATTTTGTATTTTTTGGTTTAATGTTAGCCTCATTGGGGTGAGATGGTATCTCATTGTAGTTTTGATTTGCTCTTCTCTATAGGGTCCCTATGAGTTGGAACTGATTCGACAGCAATGGGCTTTGGGTTTTTTTTGTTTTGTTTTGTTTTTTGGTTTAATGGCTAATGCTCATGACCATTTCCTCATGGCTGCTTGAATGTCTTCTTTGGTGAAGTGTCTGTTCATATACTTTACCCATTTTTAACACAGTTATTTGTCTCCTTGATGTTGAGGTTTTACAGTATCTTGTAGATTTTAGAGATTAGACCCTGATCAGATATCCCATAGCCAAAATTTCTTTCCTAGTCTGTAGGTTGTATTTTTACTCTTTTGATGAGCGTAAGTGTTGACTTTTAGGAGCTCCCAGTTATCTAGTTTCTCTTCTGGTGTTTGTGCATTGTTAGTCATGTTTTGTATTCTGTTTATGCCATGTGTTAGGGCTCCTAGGATTGTTCCTATTTTGTCTTCCATGATTTTTAACGTTTTATGATTTACATTTAGGTCTCTGATTCAATTTGAGATAGTTTTTGTGTATGGTGTGAGATATGGGTCTTGTTTCATTTTTTTTGCAGATGGATATCCAGTTATGCCAGCACCATTTGTTAAAGAGACTACCTTTTCCCCATTTAACGGACTTTCGGCCTTTGTCAAATATTAGCTGCTTATAGGTGGATGAATTTATATCCGGATTCTCAATTCTGTTCCATTGGTCTATGTATCTATTGTTATATTAGTACCAGGCTGTTTTGACTACCGTGGAGGTATGATAGGTTCTAAAATCAGGTAGTCTGCGGTCTCGCTCTTTTTCTTCTTCAGTAATGTTTTACTTATCCAGGGCCCCTTCCCTTTCCAAATGAAGTTGGTGATTTGTTTCTCCATCTCACTGAAGAATGTCTTTGGAATTTGGGTCAGGATTGCATTGTATCTGTAGATCACTTTGGGTAGAATTGACATTTTCACCACGTTGAGTCTTCCTATCCATGAGCAAGGTATGTTTTTCACTTATGTAGGTCTCTTTGGAAACCCTGGTAGCATTGTGGTTAAGTGCTATGTCTGCTAACCAACCAGGTCGGCAGTTCAAATCAGCCAGGCGCTCCTTGGAAACTCTATGCGGCAGTTCTACTCTGTCCTCTAGGGTTGCTATGAGTCGGAATCGACTCGATGGGTTTGGTTTAGTTTTAGTAGGTCTCTTCTGGTTTTTTGCAGTAGTGTCTTGTAGTTTTCCTTCTATAGTCTTTTAACTCTCTGGTTAGATTTATTCCTAAGTATTTTATCTTCTTGTGGGCTATTGTAAATGGTCCTAATTTGATGATTTCCTCTTCAAAATTCTCTTTGTTGGTGTAGAGGAATCCAATTGATTTTTGTATGTTTATCTTCTATCCTGATACTCTGCTGAAACCTTCTATTAGACCCAGCAGTTTTCTTCTAGATTCTTAGGGGTTTTCTGTGTATAAGATCACATCATCTGCAAATAGGGACGCTTTTATTTCTTCCTTACCAATTTGGATGCCCTTTATTTCTTTTTCTAGCCTAATTACTCTGGCTAGGACCTCCAGTACAATGCTGAATAAAGAATGGTGATAAAGGGCATCCTTGCCTGGTTCCCATTCTCAAGGGGAATGCTTTCAGACTCTCTGTTTAGGATGATGTTGGCTGTTGGCTTTGTATAAGTGCCCTTTATTATGTTGAAGTATTTCCCTTGTATTCCTATTTCGCTGAGACTTTTTTTTATCATGAATGGGTATTGGACTTTGTCAAATGCTTTTTCTGCATCAACTGATAAGATCATGTGGTTCTTGTCTTTTGCTTTATTTATGTGATGGATTACATTGATGGTTTTTCTAATGTTGAACTATCCCTGCATACCTGGTATGAATCCCACTTGTTTATGATGAACTATTTTTTAACATGTTGTTGAGTTCCATTGGCTAGAATATTGTTGAGAATTTTTGCATCTAAGTTCATGAGGAATATTGGTCTGCAGTTTTCTTTTTTTGTGGTGTCCTTACCTGGTTTTGGTGTCAGGATTATGCTGGCTTCATGGAATGAGTTTGGGAGTATTCCATCCTTTTCTATGCTCTGAAATACCTTTAATAGTACTGGTGTTAACTCTTCTCTGAAAGTTTGGTAGAACTCTCCAGTGAAGCCGTCAGGGCGAGGGCTTTTTTGTTGTTGTTGTTGGGAGTTTTATAATTATCTTATCTATCTCTTCTAATTGTTATAGGTTTATTTAGTTGTTCTACCTCTGTGTTAGTTTAGATTAGTGTGCTTCTAGAAACTTTTCCATTTCCTTTAGGTTTTCAAATTTGTTGGAGTACAATTTTTCATAGCATTCTATTATGATTATTTTAATTTGATTTGGGTCCGTTATGATATCACCTATCTCATTTCTTATTGGGTTATTTGCTTTCTCTCCTGTTTTTCTATTGTCAGGCCAAAGGTTTATCGACTTTGTTGATCTTTCCAAAAGAACCAGCTTTCAATTGTTTTTCTATTTTCTAACTCTCTCGATTCTTTTTCTAGTCTCTATTTAATTCTGCTCTAATTTTTATTATTTGCTTTCTTTTGGTGCCCAGAGTCTTCTTTTGCTGCTCCCTTTCTGAGTTATAGGGCTAATGTCTTGATTTTGGCCCTTTCCTCTTTTTGAATGTGTGCACTTATTGCTATGAATTGACCTCTCTGGAATGCTTTTGCTGTGTCCCAAAGGTTCTGGTAGGATGTGTTTTCATTCTTATTTGATTCTGTGAATTTCTTTATCCTGTCCTTAATTTCTTCTATAAACCAGTAGTTTTTGAGCAAGGTGTTGTTCAGTTTCCATGTATCTGATTTTTTATCCTTACGTTTTCTGTTATTGATTTCTACTTTTATGGCTTTATGGTCAGAAAAGATCCTTTGTAATATTTCAATGCTTTGGATTCTGTTACGGCTTGTTTTGTGGCCTAATATGTGGTCTATTCTGAAAAATGTTCCATGTGCATTGGAAAAGAAAGTATACTTGGCCACTGTTGGGTGGAGCATTCTGTATATGCCTATGAGATCAAGATGGTTGACTGTGGAATTTAGATCTTCCGTGTCTTTAGTGAACTTCTTTCTGGATATTCCATCCTTCACCGAGAGTGGTGTGTGAAGTCTCCTCCTATTATCGTGGAGCTGTCTATTTCTCTTTTCAACGCTGTTCGCATTTATGTATTTTGCAGCCCTGTCATTGAGTGTGTAAATTATTATGGTTATGTCCTCCTAGTGTACTGACCCTTTAATCATTATATAGTGTCCTTCCTTACCCTTTGCGGTAGATCTTACTTTAAAGTCTATATTGTCAGACATTAATATTATCACTCCTGCTCCATTTTGATTGTTGTTTGCGTGATATATTTTTTCCATTTTCTGAGCTTTAGTTTGTTCGTGTCTTTGAGTCTAAGGTGTGTCTCTTGTAGGCAGCATGTAGATGGATCATGTTTTTCATCCATTCTGCCACTCTCTGGCACTTTATTGGTGCATTTAGTCCATTTACATTAAGCGTAAATATTGAAAGGTATGAGTTTAGGGCTGTCATTTTTATGTATTTTCTTGCGTGTGTTGTTGACAGTTTCTTTGTTCTACTTAATTTTCTGTGCTGAGTCGTTTTTCTTTATGTATTTTCTTTTCATCTTTTCCACTGTTGATTTTTTGTTTGGTTAGTCTTCACGTTTTTTATTTTGATGTATATGATTGTTAGTTTCCTATGGTTACTTTAATATTTACCCTATTTTTCTAAGTTTAATCCAATTTTTTATATCTTTATATTGCCTTGACTTCCTCTCCACAGGAAGGATGTATGACTATGTTATTTGTCCCACTTTTTTGTTTTAATGTTGTCATCTTTTACATATTGATATCTCTGTTTCCCTATTTCCAGTGTTTTAGTGTTGATTTTTTTTTTGTGACTTCCTTACTCTGGGTTGGTACCTAGTTGTTCTGTCCTGTGTTCTAGTCTTGGCTTGTTATCTGATGTTATTCATTTTCTAACCAGAGGACTCCATTTAGTATTTCTTGTAATTTTGGTTTGGTTTTCACAAATTCCCTAAACATATGTGAGACAGTTTTTCTCGATATATAACTCTTGGCTGGCAATTTTCCTTCAAGGCTTTATACATGTCATCCCATCGCCTTCATCGTTTTTGCTGAGTAGCCAGAGCTTAGTCTTACTGACTCTCTACTGTAGATGACTTTTCGTTTATCCCTGTTTTTGTCAGATGCCATCGAGTCGGTTCCAACTCATAGCAACCCTATGTACAACAGAACAAAACACTGCCTGGTCCTGCCCCATCCTCACAATCATTGCTATTCTTGAGCCCACTGTTGTTGCCACTGTGTTAATCCATCTCATTGAGGGTCTTCCCCTTTTTTGCTGACCCTCTACTTTACCATGCATGATGTCCTTCTCCAGGGACTGATCCCTCCTGACAACACGTCCAAAGTATGTGAGACATAGTCTTGCCATCCTTGCTTCTAAGGAGCACTCTGGTTGCACTTCTTCTAAGAGAGATTTGTTCTTTCTATTGTCAGTCCACAGTATAGCCAATATTCTTCACCAACACCACAATTCAAAGGTGTCAGTTCTTCTTCGGTCTTCCTTATTCATCGTCCAGCTTTCGCATACATATGAGGCAACTTAAAACACCATGGCTTGGGTCAGGTGCATCTTACTCCTCAAGGTGACATCTTTGCTTTTTAACACTTTAAAGAGATCTCTTGCAGCTGATTTGCCCAACGCAATGAATCTTTTGATTTCTTGACTGCTGCTTCCATGAGTGTTGATTGTAGATGCAAATAAAATGAAATCCTTGACAACCTCAATCTTTTCTCCATTTACGATGATGTTGCCTACTGGTCCAGTTGTGAGGAGTTTTGTTTTCTTTATGTTGAGATGTAATCCATAGTGAAGGCTGTGGTCTTTGATCTTCATCAATAAGTGCTTCAAATCTTCACCTTCAGCAAGCAAGGTTATGTGATTTGCATAACGCATGTTGTGAATGAGTCTTCCTCCAATCCTGACATCCTGTTCTTCATACAGTCCAGCTTCTTGGATTATATTTGCTCAGCATACAGATTGAATAGGTATGGTAAAAGGATAAAACGTTGACACACACCTTTCCTGACTTTAAACCATGCAGTATCCCGTTGTTCTGTTTGAATAACTGCCTCTTGATCCATGTACAGATTCCTCATGAGCACAAACAAGTGTTCAGGAATTCCCATCCTCCACAATGTTTCACATAATTTGTTACACCCACACAGTTGAATCTCTTAGCATAGTAAATAAAACACAGGTAAACATTCTTCCTGGTGTTCTCTGCTTTCAGCCAGGATCCATCTGACATCAGCAGTGATATCCCTGGTTCTATGTCCTCTTCTAAACCTAGCTTGAATTTCTGGCAGTTCCCTGTCAATATACTGCTGGAGCCACTTTTGAATGATCTTCAGCAAAATTTTGCTTGCATGTGATATTAATGATATTGTTCAATAATTTCCACATTCAGTTGGACCATCTGTCTTGGGAGCAGGCATAAATATGGATCTCTTTCAGTTGGTTGGCCAGGTAGCTGTCTTCCAAATTTCCTGTCATAGATGACTGAGCACTTCCAGTGCTGCATCCATTTGTTGAAACATCTCCATTAGTATTCCATCAGTCCCTGGAGCCTTGTTTTTCGCCAATGCCTTCAGTGCAGCTTGGACTTTTTCCTTCAAGACCATAGGTTCCTGACCATATGTTTCTTCCTGAAATGGCTGAATGCTGACCAATTCTTTTTGGTATAATCACTCTGTGTATTCCTTCAACCTCCTTTTGATGCTTCCTGTGTCATTTAATATTTTCCCCATAGAATCCTTCAGTACTGCAACTCGAGGCTTGAATTTTCTCTTCAGTTCTTTCAGCTTGAGAAATGCTGGGCATGTTCTTCCCTTTTGGTTTTCTATCTCCAGCTCTTTACACATCTCATCATAATAGTTTGTCTTCTCAAGCCACCCTTTGAAATCTTCTGTGCAGCTCTTTTACTTCATCATTTTTTCTTTTTGCCTTAGCTACTTGACATTCAAGTTTCAGAGTCCCTTCTGATATCCATTTAGGTCTTTTCTTTCTTTTTAATGACCTCTTGCGTTCTCTGTGTATGATGTCTTTGATGTCATTCCATAACTTGTCTGGTCTTTGGTCATTAGTGTTCGAAGTGTCCAATCTGTTTTTGAGATGGTCTCTAAATTCAGATGGGATATACTCAAGGACATACTTTGGATCTTGTTGACTTGTTCTAATTTTCTTCAGTTTCAGCTTGAACTTGCATTATGAGAAAGATGGTCTGATCTGCAGTCGGAGCCCCTGGCCTTGTTCTCGCTGATGATATTGAGCTTTTCCATTGTCTTTTCCCACAGGTGCAGTCAATGTGATTCCTGTGTATTCCACCTGGCAAGGTCCACATGTATAGTCACTGCTCATATGTTGGTGAAAAAAAAGGTATTTGCAATGAAGAAGTCACTGGTCTTGCAAAATTCTATCATTCGATCTCTAGCATCATTTCTATCACCAAGGCCATGTTTTCCAACTACCAATCCTTCTTCTTTGTTTCCAACTTTCGCGTTTCAATCGCCAGTGATTATCAGTGCATCCTGATTGCACATCTGATCAATTTCAGACTGTATAAGTTAGTAAAAATCTTCGATTTCTTCATCTTTGGCCTTATTGGTTGGTGCATAAATTTGAATAACGGCCGTATTAACTGGTCTTCCTTGGAAGTGTATGGATATTATCTTATCACTGACAGCACTGTACTTCGAGATAAATCTTGAAATGTTCTTTCTGATGATGAATACAACACCATTCGTTGTCAAAATGTTTATCCCTAGCTGCTCTTAAAATCTTCTCTTTATCTTTGATTTTGGCAAGTTTGATTATATGTCTTGGTGAGTTTGGAAACCCTGGTGGCATAGTGGTTAAGTGCTATGGCTGCTAACCAAAAGGTTGGCAGTTTGAATCCACCAGGTGCTCCTTGGAAACTTATGGAGCAGCTCTACTCTGTCCTATAGGGTTGTTATGTGTTGGAATTGACTTGATGGCCAACAAGTTTGGGTTTTTTTTGGGGGGGGTGACTTTATTTTGGGATCTACCTTGTGTGGGGTTCAATGAGCTTCATGGATAGCTATCTTCTCTTTCATGGTATCAGGGAAGTTTTCTGCCAACAAATCTTCAACAATTCTCTCTGTACTTGCTTTTATCCCCCCTGTTCTGGTACTCCAATCACTTGTAGGTTATTCCTCTTGATAAAAGTCCCACATAATTCTTTGAGTTTCTTCATTTTTTTTAATTATCTGGTTTTTCCTCAAATTAGTGTCAAGTGCTTTATCTTCAATCTCACTAATTCTGATTTCCATTGCCTCAATTCTGCCCCTATGACTTTTTATTGAGTTGTCTAACTCTGAAATTTTATTATCTTTTGGATTTCTGGTTTTGTTTGTATTTCTGTTGCTGTCTCTCTATAGATTCTTGCAGCTTGTTAAATTTTTCATTATGGTCTTGTATAACCTTCTTAAGTTCCTGTATTGTTTTATCGGTGTGTTCCTTGGCTTGTTCTACATTTTGCCTGATCTCTTGAAGAGCTCTGTATATTAATCTTTTGAATTCTACCTCTGGTATTTCCAAAAAGTTCCCTTAGTCCAGAAAGTTTCCTCTTTGTTTTGGGTGCTTGCTGAAGCCATCACAACCTGTCTCTTTATGCAATGTGATGTTGACTGTTGTCTCTGAGCCATCAATAAGGTATATTATTTTATGTTTGCTCACTGTGTCCTAGCTTCTTGTTTCATTTTGATATACCCAAATAGGCTGGTTGTTTGAGCTAGTTTGATTATTGGCATCTTTGAAGCTCTCGCATCCTGTCACCAAGGTGGTTAGAGCTGTTACTAGGTATGTGAGCCCAGGAGTCTATTTCCTTTTCTTGTGTGGATTCGGCTCAGGTGTCCAGGTAGTTGGTCACCAAGTGTGCGGTGTAGTCTCTCACCTCCAGTCCTAGACAGGCAGTGGTGATTGGAGTAGCCACTGGTATTTGGCTTCAGAAGGAGGTCATGCGCTGAGCAGTACAGGGGGCTGACAGCTGCCCCTGAACATCTGGGAGGAAAGTGTATCCCTTTTCCCTAGAACATGTAGGTGGGTGGGTTTTGCAGCCAGACTATGGGCACCTAATACTGTTGGCTGTAAGGACTGGGAGGCATCACTTATTCTTGGACCTCTGTTGTGGGTGGCTAGAAGTCAGGGGTGGAGCCACCGGTCCTATGGCCCCTGATGTGGGTAGGTGGGGACAGTGCTTAATAGGCAGGGTGGTGTCAAATGTCATGAGCCTGTCACTCCCCCTTATAACTGATAGAGTTGAAAACAGGCTTCAGGTATATACCCTGTTGTTCTGTGCTAATGGGGACCTATGCTGTTGAAATGAGCCCACATACGGCTATGCAGGAGTGAAAGGCATTCAAAGTCTGCGGACCACTTATGCCTGTGCCTGGGCAAAGGTGCTGTGCCTTCCCTGAGTTCCCAGCTTAGGGGAGCTGGCAGATTATTTTTTCCTGTTTGTTAATTTGTTCCCTCTCCAAAGCCTGGAGAATGGCTCAGGGCACGTGATGGGTCCTACTTCTGGCCCAGGGGACATGACAATCACTGAAGCTGGCCCAACCCGGTGTAGGGCAGGTAAGGGCGCAGGTAAATGGGAAAGAGGTTCTTCCCAAACAGGGTGTTTTTCTGCTCCACACAGTAGCTTAGACGAATGTACTTATCTTTTGCTGACTGAGCACCACTTCTCGCTGGTTCTGGATGACTGAGCAGACTCTTTGCTGCTCAGTCTGTCCCGCTATGGAAAGCACATCTGTAGTGCCACTGCTTACCTCACCGCACACACTAGCTGATCCCACCTGCAGGGTGCCGGTTTCTGGTGGATGAAGTCTGGCAACTCTTTCTTGCTTCTGAACCATCTGTCCCTCCCCCACTGCTCAGTCCAATTCCTCAGCTTTGCCTTTGATGTTCGGGGCTCCTAGATGGTCGTATATAATCAATTTACTTGTTTTTTCGGGTCTTTGTTCTAATAGGGACCACAGGAAATACCTGACTACTCTACCATCTTGGTCCCGCCTCCTTGAGACTCTAGATTTCTTTATATTCCTCCAGAGAGTGTTGATTTTTATTTATTTTGATTTAGTAGTTATTAACTTGGTTTACTCAAGCTGCAATCTCTATCTCTTGCATAGCAGCTAAAACATCAATTCAGTTCTTGTATCCTTAGCTGGGCTGCTTGGAGCCTGCTCCATACACGCATAGTTCAGCAGTCTGCCAGAGATTTGGGCAGAGTTTATACACCAAATTTGATTCTTCTCTCCTTATCTACTTTCCAGGATTTCCCTCTTACTTTCCAAAGGCGGTGGTTGCCTACAGCCTTATCTTCTGGTTCTTCAGGACACAGGTTTACTATCAGAATTTTAGACACTCTACATGTCACCTACATGGAGCCCTGGTGGCATAGTGTTAAAAACTTGGCTGCTAACCAAAGAGTCAGCAGTTCAAATCCACCAGCCACTCCTTGGAAACTCTATGGGGCAATTCTACTCTGTCCTATAGGATTGCTATGAGTCAGAACTGACTCCACGGCACCTAACAACAACAACAACATGGCAGAGACTGGGGTCTGCCCTCAAGTTAGAAGCCACAAAAACAGAAAATCATCCCATGTAGTTCCATGCTTGTGTTAATTTCTCTCCAGAATCTGCTGACTCTCCAGTGACTTCTAGTAGTTGTTTTATGTATTTCTGTCCAGACTTTATACTTATTTGCAGGAGAGTCTGCCATTAGGAGCTTACTCAGCCATTACCAGAACCAGACTCCCATGTTTATACTTTTGAGAGCCTCCGGCCTGTCTGATGGCTCCAGGCAATGCTCAAGCAGTTGGACTAGATGAAAGAAAACATGTCTCTCACCCTTGTGGTAGAGTGGGAGACTACAGGTTTAGTGACAATGTTGCCTGGGGTCTGGGTGACTCTCGAAGGACAACTGCCCTTCAGTGAGGTGATTGAGCATTCCAGGGTACTTCAATTTTATCTAAACATGGGATCACTATGAGTCAAGTTTGATTAGCAGTACCTAACAACGTCATCATCATCTCAGCCATACACTGAAAAAACCATTGCTGCATATGCTGATGTTTTATGCCTTAGTCTCTTACTTTTAAAGTACTTCAGTGGCAACCAATTATTTAAGATACAATCGAAAACATTTAACAGGGCTTAGACATAGGGTCACCATGAGCTGAAACCATCTCAATGGCAACCATCTCAATGACAATGACCCTTAGGAAATGTGTACTACATAGGTTCGAGCTACTTTCCCCCTAGGTCTCTGGGCTTCAGTCAAAACAACATTTTTAGTTCTTCACACCTACCATGCTCCCCTCCCACCTTAGGAGTATTTCATATGCTGGTCCCTCTCCCTGGGATACTCTTATTCCTCTTCATCTAGTTAACTACTCATCCTTCCCATGTCAGCTGCCAGCTGCCTGGGAAGTATTCCCTGGTTTCTGAGACTAGGTCATACTACCTCACTGTGCACTACTCTCCTAAAATACTGTATTTCTTTAGCATTTATCACAGCTGTAACTGTATCTGGAGCCCTGGTGGCTCAGTGGTTAAGAGCTCAGCTGCTAACCAAAAAAGGTCGACAGTTCGAATCCACCAGCTGCTTCTGGGAAACCCTAGGGGCAGTTTTACTCTGTCCCCTATAAAAACAGTAAAAAAAAAAAAAGAGAAAAGAAAGTTTTTTTTACTTTTTTATAGGGTTGCTATGAATCAGAATTGACTCGATAGCAATGGGTTTGGTTTTTTTGTGACTATATCGAGGTAGGAAGTAGAATAGTAGTTCTCAACCATATCAGACCCAATATCTTCCTATTTTCCACTAAAATGTTTTATTATGGAAATTTTCATCATACATAAAAATACAGGAATTATTATATAACAATCCTCAGTGTACCCATTAACCAGCTTCCTCAACATCACCACAGTAATTTTTTTCTTCATAGATACTGTTTCTTATATCTTCTTTTTATTATAAATATTTTGTAGTACCTCATCATCTCTGAAATGAAATTCAGAGCTACTGTAGCATACTTAACACATGGAAAGTTTAAAATATCAATATAATGTACTAACTATAATAAAAAAATGAAAGAAAAATAATTTATCATAAAATAGGTATTTCAGCATATAAATGTTTGGGCATGACCATAATAGAAGACATAAAAAGCCATTTCTATACTTGCAATTAGTATGAATGTGACAAGTACAAATGCGTACTGACAAAAGTATGTTACATTGTTAATCAAAACACCATGAATAGTACTACCATCTGTGATATGATTGTCTGAAATAGACCAACTCT
Source organism: Elephas maximus indicus (assembly GCF_024166365.1). NCBI lineage: Eukaryota > Metazoa > Chordata > Mammalia > Proboscidea > Elephantidae > Elephas > Elephas maximus. The sequence goes on along the minus strand of NC_064828.1, from coordinate 13,503,543 downwards.
TGATAGTTTCTTAACTAAGTACCCTTTCTTGATTTACATGGCAACTATGCTCTGTGTAAAAAAAAAAAAAAATACTGCATTTACATGTAAAACAAATTTGGTTCTAGCTGCAAATAAATACAAACAGATTTCTCACCCACGTGAAGGTCCTCTGGGACATTCCAAAATGACAAAAGCTGTGGAACTTTTTTTACTGTACAGGAACAATCCTTGCAAGTCTAACACCCCTGGCCTTCATCCAGTAAATGTCAGTGCTATCCTCCCAGTCATTGCGAAACCACAACCATCCCCACAAATTTCCAAACATTTCTAGGGGATAACCTCAAACTCACTGAAACCACTCAATTAAGAGTACGGGCTAACAGCAAGGACTCTGAAGTATGGCTGCCTGTGTTTGAAACCTGGCTCTATCAGTCAAGAGTTGTATGATCTTGAGCAAATAATTTCATCTTTTGTGCCTCAGTTTCCACATGTATAAAATAAGAATAGTATGAATATAGAGTCACTATGAGTCGGAATCAGCTCGATAGCAACGGGTTTGGTTTGGGTTTTGGTATCAATACAGGATTGTTGTGAAGAGTAGATGAAAAAATTCATATAAGGTGTTTTGCAAATAGTAGGTACTCACTGCAGTCCTGGTGGCGCAGTGGTTAAGAGCTTGGCTTGGAAATCCTCCTCCGTGGAAGCCCTATGGGACAGCTCTATTCTGTCCGATAAGGTCACTATGAATTGGAATTGACTCGACAGCAGTGAGTTTGGTTTTGGTTTAGGTACTCACTAAATCTTTGCTATATTTAATTTTTAATGTAATTACCTGCTTAACAGCTGCCTCCTCCAACAGACTAAGTTCTATGATGGAAGGCGGGAATGTCTGTTTGTCCTGTTCATCATTTTATTCCCATTGCCTGGCATACCATCTGGTATAAAATAGGTATTTAATATTTGTTGAATAAATGAATGCAAATTAAAGATTTTTTGAATAGACAATGGGTAAGAATCTTTAAAAAAAAAAACTGGAGTATAACTTTCAACAGTATATTTTAGGTTATGCTGCTAGGATACTCGTATTTACATGAACGTCAGCATTTACTCTGACAACGTATACGCATGTAGAGTACCTCTAGAGGGATACTCAAGAACCTGGTAACAGTCACTGCCTCTGGGAGTAGGAGAACTGGGGGTCTGGGATGAATTTTTCACTGTAGGTCTTTTTGTAAAACTTTCCTAAAAATTTAAGCAATATACACATATTATCGTGTTAAACGTTTTAAATAATAAAAAAAAATTAAACCTCTAATATTTTTGTAAACCTAGTAGATTTTAGGCCATAATGGCTACATGTATGGAACTTTTTTGGAATTCCAGAAATCAAGAGGTTTGACTTTCATATATTCTGAACTTTCTTAACAACTCGCCACAGACTACTATGCTACACAAATGTATCCTGCTTTTTCTAATACTCCCCAAATCATAATCTCATACTGATTACTGCCCAAAAATACAAAGAAGGTTCCAGTAACATAACCGCTGAGTAATAACAACGTCACATTCATACACCAGTTTACGGCTTACAAAGTTCAGTGGAAAGAGTACGGGCTTTGGGATTAGACAAAAATACTTCATGGGTCTACCACCTTGAGTAAATTTTAATCTCTCTGAACTTCAGATTCCTCCTCTATAAAACCAGAATATGGTCACCTAGTTGTCAGGGATTCAGTAAAAAAGAAAAGAAAAGCAATTTCTTGCAGTAAACTTTTTCTTTTTGAAGGTAATTATGCTTTGAATAGGTAACAGTAGTTGTTTTAAAATTTACAAGGTAAAGAGTGCTGACAACTGGTTTCAAGGGGCATGCATTTTATAATGGGGGGCTCGGGCTCGCCACCTGAACTCACTAGTCAACCTTAGCATCACTAATAGTGGGGTCACTAGAGTACATATCATCCCCAAAGTGTTTAACCTGATCCAATCAGTGTTTAGCTTGAAGCTCCAATTTGTAGTAACCACTTTAAATGATATTGCCAGGAATCAGTCAAATAAATCAGATCACTGACCAGGTCTCTTCAAGCCACTGGAGAAAAAAGAGTGAGAGAAGGGTAATGTTCTAGGTTAGAAGAAACTTGAAGAGATGGATCAAAGGTAATGTGTGGACTCTGAATGGAAGTTGGTTCAAAGAAACTACTGTAATTGTAAAAAAAAAAAAAAAAAAGGGGGGGGTTAATTTAGGAGGAACTTTAATAAGGATCCGGTATTAGATAATATGGAAAGCTGGTGGTGCAGTGGTTCACAGCTCAGTTGCTAACCAAAAGGTAAGCAGTTCAAATCTACCAGTCCCTCCTTGGAAACCCTATGTGGCAGTTCTCCTCTGTCCTATAGGTTTGCTATGAGTCAGAATAGACTCGATGGCAACAGGTTTGGTTTTTTGTTTTCATTAAAACATTCCTTTATAGGAATTATTATTGTTAAGTGTGATAATGATATTAGGATTATTCAGAAAAAAAATTTTTTTTTTTCGGTAGAAACATGGTTAAAGTATTTACGGGTGAAATGTCAAGAAAAAGCAAATATGGCAAAATATTAACAGATATTAAAATTTGAATGACAGATTTACAGTTCAATATACTAATATCTCTACCTTTCTGGATGTTTGAAATTTTTCATAATAAAAAGCTTATTGGGAAAAAATTATCCCCTTCCCGTCCTGCTCCCCCGCTACCTCGGACACCACCTCCGGCTCCAGTGACCAGATTCTTTGTACTCTCCCAGAGATATTTTATTCATATATATGCAAATACATACAGTTCTTAAAAAACCACAGATGGTTGCAAAATGCTCACCTTCTTTTGCACCTTGTTCTTTTCATCTGATATATCTTGGAAGTCACAATTGGGACCCCGGTGATAACAGTGGTTAAGAGTTCAGCTGCTAACCAAAAGGTCGGCAGTTCAAATGCACTCGGTGCTCCCTGGAAACTCTCTGGGGCAGTTCACTCTGACCTACAGGGTCCCTGTGAGTGGGAATCGCCTCCACAACAACGGGTTTGGTTTTGGCTTGGTTTGGAGGTCTCAATTAGCATACGTGGAGCTTCTGCGTCCTTTCTAACGGATGCGTGATTTATTTAATCAGCCTCCTACTGGTGGACATTTAAGGAACATTTCTTAATATCCTCTTTCAGATTTAAAAAAAGGAGAAAAAAAAATTCACTGTAAAGTTTCAATTAGAGATTCGAAATGCTGGAAGGCAATTGGAGTATTCATAGGTAACCTAGCTGCCTACGTGCTCTTAGCACCAGTACACAAATTAATCTTAAACTTCCCACTAAAGTACTCCAATTACAAAATACATGATATGTATACTTGCCACTGAGCTATTCCATGTCCCAGGACCAAGTCAGCTAGAAGCTACCACTGTTCCCTGCCTCTCCCGTACAGCAGCCTTTAGACTACCAGTGCCCTACCCTAGATGTACAATAATCACCATTTCAGTTTTTCCTTTTAAAACACCTTCCTTCAAATCAAAGCAGTTACTTGTGAACTAGCTGGACCAGACTAGTTTCTTACCCTCTACCTCTTCCAGGCCGTTTTGAAGTTCCCTTCAAAAACCATATAGCAAGTACCTTTAATCTAACTCAAGACTCCTACCATCTCCAGATTAAGCCAGACTAGGAAGAAAGGCCTGGCTACTTTCAACAATTTTATCTGATATAGTGCTGGAAGATGAGTACTCTAGGTTAGAAGGCACTCAAAATATACAGTGGCCGCAACAACGGACTTGAGCATACCAACAATCTGAAGATGGTGCAGAACTAGGCAACATTTTGTTCTGTTGTACATGGTGTCGCTATGAGTGAGAGCCAACCCAACATAACCATTTTCTAGTCTCAATAGTTAACTAAAAACTGTAACAGCAATGCAGTTTGCGTCCCAACACAAGGGCTTAGAACACCTAACTTATTTAACTTGGCGTTAACAAGAAAACAACGAGCTTTGGTATCATACCAAAAAAACCCATCGTTGTCAAGTCTATTCCGACTCATAGTGACCTTATAGGACAGAGTAGAACCGCCCATAGGGTTTCCAAGGAGGGGCTGGTGGGTTCGAACTGACGACCTTCTGGTTAGCAGGTGTAGCTCTTAACCACTACATCACCAGTTATTCTTGGGCATGACACTGCCTGAATTTTACCACTAACTCTAGAGCTAGGTGAGCTTCACCATACTCTCAGTGACCTCATCTGAAATGTGCTGCAGAAAACCACCTTCCATTACAAAATTTTTTGTGACAGTCCTGAGAGTGCCTGGAACACAAGGAACAGGTGCTATATATATCCTAGCTGAATCTGAATACTGCCTTCCACTGTTTTCATTCACCGGCAAACTTGAGAGCAGGCCTGAAACGAATTTTAAGATTTCCTGTTGAGTTTAGAACAGTACTAGGCTCTTTGTAAATCCTAAACAGTTACTTGTGGTTTGAATAAATTCGGTATAAACCACTATGGTGAACAAAGTACTCATTTAAAGAAATTTCCTTAACATGCAGTCTCAAGTTGCTAAGAGCCATGGAAATCTCAAACTCCCCCATAGGATAGCTTAATCTTACTCTCAAAGATGATTACACTGAACAGATTGAAGGGGAGGGGGTATGAAGCATTTCCTCACCATAAATATGCACCGAGATTCAGTCTAAATATTACATGGACAAATAGTAAGCGCTCCAGAATTAGTAGCTATTATTAAGACGCATTCCACAAAGAAGACGGAAGGAGGAAAAGGAACGAGACTGTCAGTCATGAGAAGTCGAAAGGTGTCCCTGGCCTGACACCCGCAGGCCTTAAAGCACCAGGGTGTATGGGGTTCCAGCCCGACCAGGAGCCGAAGGAGTTCAGCGACCTCCCCTAAACGGCAAAGCTTTGGAGCCACCCTTCCTGCTGGGGCTGGAAGCTGAGCCGAAACGCCCCCGCGAGAATCTGTACCCCGAAGCCAGAAGCACCGCCTACGAAAAGCCCGCGTGGGCTGGGAAGGGGGACCACAGGGCTGCCCCGCTCCGCGGCCGGCAGGAGCAGACCCCCGGCCCCTCGTGCAGCCCCACGACCCCCCGAAGGGTGGACCACCAGGACCCTCGGGCTCCGATACGCCTCAGCGCAGCCGGGCTCCCCGATACTCACACTCACAGACGATCCCTCTTACTCCATCGCGCCGCCGAGGCCCCGGCAAGGGAGCTCTCCGACCCACCCGGACCCCTTCCCCAGTTTTGGGTCCGGCGGCCCGCTCCGGACCCGCTCCCCGCCGGGCACAGCCGCCGCCACCGCGCAGGCGCACACCCGCCGTGGCGCTCTTTTTTTTTTCCTTTGCGGTTTGCCTTTCTCAATAATGTAGCTTTATTTGAACACACGAGCGTGAACAACGGACACGGAGGAAGAAAGCGGCTTTACTCGGAAAGAGTGGGAGAAGACCGAAGACTCTCCCGATTTGCGGAACAGTCGGTCCACTGCCACTGGACGTTGCTGTGACCAGCCCACCGCCCCCCGCCTGTCGCTTTTTTCTTCTTGTTCTTTCCGGGCCTCCTCTCGCTCTTATTCTTTTCTTAAATCCTCAACTCATTTAGGCGTGGCAGCTGTCGCCGCTAAACCACTCACTACTTCCTTCCAAAACTCTTTGAAGCTTAATGAAGGTGCGTGGGCTTTGGAACAGATAAGACCTGACTTCAAATCTTAACCCAGCTATTGTGACTTTAGGCAAATTCCATGTTTTCTTGGAACCTCAGTTTTCTCTGAGTTAATATTATGATAATGATATCCCATCTCTCAGAGTATTGCTAGGATTAAATGAGAGGTCAAGTGCCTGTCACAGAACACACATTCTAATACTCATACTAATGATTATATTATTCATATACAAAGTAACTTTATTATTGACCTTACCTCATACCTTAACCCTCAGGATCCTATTTTAGTGACTTAAACTAGTCAGATAAACCAAGTTATATTAAAGTTGATAATGACGTGAAGTGTTACTCTACCTATATTGTTGAACTTATAATATCCGTTTAACAAGACCTTCAATGCCTCTACCTATGTGTAAAGCCAGATTGCTTCTAGAAGTTTAGGAAACTTCCAATTCTGTATTTGTGACATCACAAGTCCTTGAAACAGTCAAGAACTGGGGTAGCTGCTCATTCTACTCTCCTTTAAAGGCATGCAATGGAAGGGCCACATTACCCAATAAGCTCAGGGCCATACTCTAAAGATAAACCTGTAGAAGACCAAGGTCCTAACTGGTGAACATCAAGGTAACCCTGGGTCAAAACTTCTCAAACTTGGCACTGACATTTTGGACCGGTCAATTTTTTGTTGTGAGGGGCTGTCCTGTGCATTGTAGGATGTTAACCAACATCCGAGGCCACTCCATGCAGTTTCCCCTCCCCTAAGCTCTGACAATCAAAAGTGTCTTTCGGCATTGCCAAATGTCTCGGGGCGGCGGGGGGGGGGGGGTGGTGCAAAATAGCCTTTGGTTGAGAACCATTGCACTAGACGAAAAGTAAATATTTTCATCACTGAAAGGGGTAGCTAGTGCTTTTGTCTCTATCCTGAGGGTGATCGTTTTTTGCTGCCTAGGTTATATACTATATGTCTTAGTCATCTAGTGCTGCTGTAACAGAAACACCACAAGTGGATGACTTTAACAAAGAGAAATTTATTCTCTTACAGTCTAGTAGGCTACAAGTCCAAATTCAGGGCATCAGCTCCAGGAGGTGGCTTTCTCTGTTGGCTCTGGGGGAAGGTCCTTGTAATCAATCTTCCCTTGGTCTGGGAGAATTTTAGCACAGGAACCTCAGGTCCAAAGGACGCACACCGCTCCTGGCCCTGCTTTCTTGGTGGTATGAGGTCCCCATGTCTCTCTGCTTGTTTCTCTCTTTTATACCTCAAAAGAGATTGGCTTAAGACACTACCTAATCTCGTAGACCTCATCAATACAGTTGCCGCTAACCCATCTTATCACATTATAGTGATAGGATTTACAACATATGGGACAATCACATAAAATGGTGGACAATCATACAATACTGAGAATCATGGCCCAGCTAAGTTAACAGATATTTAGGGGGGACACAATTCAATCCATGACACTATACCATACTTACAGGTTAGGACTTAAATGGAAATCCATTTCCCTAAACTTTCTATGTCAGTTGTAAGAGCCAGCGTACTATTAAACTGACCAGTCAAGTCTCCAGAGTTTGTAACTTTTTAATTCAACTTATTCTGCATGAAAAGTCTTTCCCATGCTCCACCCACCCCCAGGAAGGTAGGGGTGGGGGGAGACTCTATGTAAGGGTGCTTCTTAGGTTATATTTTTCCATCACTAATTCATTTCAATTAAATGCACATTTATCTCTGCCTTGCCATCATCCTGGATGACTTCCACATCCATGTAAATGATCAACCCAGTCGTTAAATTTCCAAATTCTAACCTTCTACTCTACTCCATGGAAACCCTGGTGGTGTAGTGGTTAAGAGCTACAACTGCTGACCCAAATGTTGGCAGTTCAAATCCACCAGGCACTCCTTGGAAACTCTGTGGGCCAGTTCTACTCTGTCCTATAGGGTTGCAATGAGTCCGAATCGACTCGATGGCAACGGGTTTTTTTTTTTTCTTTACCCTGCTCCCTTTCAACTACTCTTGGCCTTGCTATCACTACAGATGCTTCATCTCCAAAGTCATCCATGCAACTTACTGTTCAAATACCTGTCTTCCAGCTTCTTCAGACAACCACAACACTGGACCTCCTCTGACCTCATCAAGAGCACCAATTCATTGATCCCCTACTCTTATCTCCCAACCCATCAGCTCTCTCCACAGCTTGAAGTCCATGGTCTGCCACCTCAGTAACACTTTGGCCAATACCCTTAACTCCGTTGCATCTCTCTTTACTTTGTGGCAGGGTTTCTCAGCCTGAGCACTGCTGATATTTTAGACCAGATAATTCTTTGCCATGGAGGCTATCCTGTTTATTGTAAGATGCTTAACAGTATCCCTGGCATTAATACTGCCCCTTGTCATCATGACATCAAAAAATGTGTCCAGACATTGCTAAATGTTCACTGGGGGAGGAGGAGGGCAAGATTGTTCCAGGTTGAGAAACATTGCTGTACACCAATGATCATTTCAGCCCTCAATGAATTCAACCTCTGCCCTCAAAAAGTGATTACTGCTGGGGAAAGCCACACAGGACAGCAGACTAGTAAGTTCAGTTTCACCAATCTTAAACAGGCCCTCTACAGTGCTTAGCAGTCCTGCTACTTTCTCTGGTCAACTTGCCCTATCACTTTCTACAACAAATATCCCAAATCTCCACTTGCCTTAAAACTCCCTACACCACCTCCTTTTCTCTCAGCAGATGAGCTCATCCCATAGGACACAGAGAAAATAGAGGCCATCAGGTGAGAATTTCTTCAACTTCCTTTACTAAACATACAAATTTACAGACAGCATCACACTTCCTCTTACTGTAACTTCTCTCTTCCAAGACATTCCTCCTCTCAGTGCTTTGAATTGGTTCTACTCTTACCTTCCCAAGATCTTTACCATTATTGACTATCTCTTCTCTTCCTTCTTTATTCAATCTTTTTTTCTTAGCTGGATTTCCCCTATCATGCTCAAGTTTCTCCTTTCTTAACACCAACAGAAAAACAAAAACTCCTTGACTCTTCATCCTTCAACTATCATCTTTCTTTCTCTCTCGCTCTGTTTTTCCTCCCCATCAAGGCCAAAGCTTCCTATTGCAATCTACTTTTCAATCTCATCGTTCCACAAAACAGCTGTCACTAGGCTCACCAATGGCTTCTGTGTTACTAAATTCAAAAGACACTTTTGAAGCTTCACCCTTAGGAATAGACTACTCCCTCTTCTTTTAAACACTCTTTTCTTCATTTGCCTGACTGCTGTATTCTTAGAGTCGTCTGGAAGCGTTTTTGGAAGAAATGGCTAAATATAGCATTCACTTAAAATGCTTCTATAGCGCTCCGTGGCCCTTGAATAAAGTGCTGACTCCCCAGTCCCAAAATACAAGCCCCTCAAAGATCTGGCCATTGTTGATATTTTAAAGATTATTTTTCCCTTCACCCGGGGATATACGATGAGCTGTAAGCTTCTAACCAAGATGAACTTCAAAGAATTTCCAGAAGGCACTATGTATTTCTCGGCATATGCCATTCCCTCAGGCCCGTATAACTCTACCTCCCTCCCTCCAGTATATCCGAGGGAACTCCTACTTATCCTTCAGGAGTCAGAAGTCACTTCCTCCGGGAACCCTTCCAGACAGCTCTAAGAATAAAGGGCTTTGTTTACTGCGCACCAACATTGTCTCAGATTTTCTATGTGCCATGCAGTGTATTCTATACACTATAATTTGTTTATACCGTATCTCAGAACCGACTCTACGGCAACTACTACAGTCTAGGTAGATCAAAAGACCTTGGAGGGCAGGGAGTATTCGCCTCTTTTCCTCAGCGTTCATCCAGCACGGCGCCTAGCGTAAATGTTGTATCAACAAGTCCCACCTTCCCGGGCGAGACTGACATCTGCCCGGTTACCGTGTCGGCTCCCAGGCTCTCCGCCACCGTGGCAAGGGGGTTTAAACCCCTCGTGCCGTGATTGGCTGCAGCTGCAGGGGTGTGTGCGTGCCCGCGGCGCGGGGAAGTGCGCAGGCGCGCGGCTCTGGAGCGCGCAGGCGCAAGAAGGGCGCAGCTATAGGTCGGCTCCAGGGTGCGGGAGCTGGCGGCCGGGAGAGGAGTGGCCGCAGCTGTTCGGTGAGTCCTCAGGAGTGGGGCGGAGGGAGCGGGCCCGGTGGAGGTTGTGATCCTACCCGGACGAGGAAGAGCATATCGTGACACTGGAAGACTTAGTGGGGTAGGGCTTAAGCGGCGAGGGTGTGCTCTGGCCCTTGCTCGGCAGGCCTGGCCCGGAGCGGGGACGCGGGGCGTCGGGAGACCGTCGGGCGGCCGGCAGAAGGGTGACGGGCCGGCGGTTTCCTAGACTGGAAACCAAGCGCAGGTAAACTGCCCCCGTCGTTGCTGTGGTCGGGAGTAGTAGACTGTGATGACCGCAGTGATCGGATGGTCCCGAATTGGTTGTTCAAGGACTCTGAGTTACTGGCGTTGTGGTCTCAGCCAGTGTTCTCAAGGAAAAGGCCGTTCTTACCTTGCAGCTTTAGTGCGGACGCATGAGGAAAAAGATAGGCAAAGGGCGAATTCACTGCTCCTACTCGAGGCTGGGAAACCCTGCTTGCGTAATGGTTCAGTGCTACCGAAAGGTCGGCAGGTGGCGAATCCACCAGGCGCTCCTTGGAATCTCTGTGGGGCAGTTCCTGTCCTGTAGGTTCGCAATGAGTCGGAAGCGACTCAGCGGCAGCGAGTTTTTTTTTTTTTTAATATGAGGGTGGAATAGTGAAAAAAAAAATATATATATATATATGTGTACTGTAAAGTGCTGTTTCACCTTGCCCTTTTTCTCGCCTTTAGTCGTTAGTCACCTCAGTGTTGTGGAGCGGTATTTGGAATTACAGAATTGCAGCTGAGGGTAGAGGAAACCGAAAGATACCAAGGTTGGGGAAGGAAGACAAGAAGGGAGTATCGGTTTGCTTTTTCCTATTTCTCCTGGGAAGGGGGCGGGGGGGGGGAACTGGGAGAGAGGATTTTGAACGCTATCAGCTTCTGACAGTGTTTCCTCAGCTCTGTGAAAATAGTATGTCTGATGCACCGAGCTGCTTGGTAGCAGGCATTTCAAGAATTGCTTGCAGTAGAAAAATTTGTCCTTGATGGGGAGGAGACGAAGCTGATAGTTGAAGGATGAGGGGCCAAGGTGTTTTTGTTTTTTTTTGCTAGAGTTAAGAAAGGAGAAACTTGAGCATGATGGGGAAAATCCAGCTAAGAAAAAAAGATTGAATAAAGAAGGAAGAGAAGAGATAGTTAATAATGGTAAAGATCTTGAGAAGTTAAGAGTAGAAGCAATCCAAAGCACTGATAGGGGAATGTCTTGGAAGACAGAGAGAAGATACCCCCTCAGTTACAGTAAGAGGAAGTGTGTGATGCTGTCTGTAAATTTGTATGTTTAGTAAAGGAAGTTGAAGAAATTCTCACCTGATGGCCTCTATTTTCTCTGTGTCCTATGGGATGAGCTCATCTGCTGAGAGAAAAGGAGATGGTGTAGGGAGTTTTAAGGCAAGTGGAGATATGGGATATTTGTTGTAGAAAGTAGTAGGGCAAGTTGACCAGAGAAAGTAGCAGGACTGCTAAGCACTGTAGAGGGCCTGTTTAAGATTGGTGAAACAACTTACTAGTCTGCTGTCCTGTGTGGCCTTCCCCAGCAGTAATCACTTTTTGAGGGCAGAGGTTGAGTTCATTTGAGGGCTGAGATGATCATTGGTATAGAGCAATGTTTCTCAACCTTGAACAGTTTTGCCTTCCCCTCCCCCAGGGAACATTTAGCAATGTCAGGAGACATTTTTGATGTCATGATGGCAAGGGGGAGTATTCATGGCATCTAGAGGCCAGGGATACTGCTAAACATCTTACAATAAACAGAATAGCCTCCATGGCAAAGAATTGTCTGGTCTAAAATGTCAGTAGTGCTCAGGCTGAGAAACCCTGCCACAAAGTAAAGAGAGATGCAAGGGAGTTAAGGGTATTGGCCAAAGTGTTACTGAGGTGGCAGACCATGGACTTCAAGCTAGAAGTCTGGAGAGAGCTAATGGATTGGGAGATAAGAGTAGGGGATCAATGAATTGGTGCTCTTGATGAGGTCAGAGGAGGTCCAGTGTTGTGGTTGTCTGAAGAAGCTGGAAGACAGGTATTTGAACAGTGAGTTGCATTAATGACCTTGGAGATCAAGCATCTACAGTGATAGTAAGGTCCAGGGTAGTTGAGATGGAGTAGAGTAGAAGGTCATAATGAGTTTAAGGAATTTAGAGATTTAACGACTGGTTTGGTAATTCACATGGTTATGAAAGTCATCCGGGATGATGGGAAGGCAGAGATAAATGTGCATTTAGTTGAATTAGTGACAGAAAAATATAGCCCAAGAAGCATCCTTACATAGAGCCTCTCCCTACCCCCACCTTCCTGGGGGTTGGTGGAGCATGGGAAAGATTTTCATAGAGAATAAGTTGAATTACGTGTTTAGCAAACTCTGGAGACTTGACTGGTACAGTTTAATGGTATGCTGGCTCTTAAAACTGACATACAAAGTGTAGGGAATTGGATTTCCATTTGAGTCCTAACCTATAAGTATGGTATATAACCTAGGCAGCAAAAATCAATCACTCTGAGGGCAGAGACAAAAGCACTAGCCACCCCTAGAACCAAGGAAAAAAACAAACAAAACAGGCCGTGTATCATGGGATGTTGTCAGCATTCGCTTACCATAGACCATACCACCATCATAATTTTTGCCTTCAGAGTATCATATGTGGGGTTATTTTATTTCATATTTTAATAGACTCTTTTTAAACATTACCCTATTCCAAAGTGATAATCTTGAAATCATGGTTTTGATGTCTTTTATACCATTTTCTAGTATACATTAATAAATAGTAAATATACAACTATTAAAGTTTACTTATGGAGCACTAAAATCATCTCATGTTTTTGCTCAGCATTTTGGAAAACATTGCTTCAGGGTATGCTGTTGGGGGCTTAGTCTACCCTTAAAAAAAATAATCATGGTAATTTATGTGTATGTGTGTGTGTGTATACTCACCATGTTACCATGTTGCACAACCATCACTACTATATATTTCCATTTTTTTTTTTTTTTATCATCCTTACCAGAAACTCAGTACCCCTTAAGCAATAACTTCCCATTTCCCCCTCTCACCCACTACTGGTAACTGTGAATAAACGTTGGTCTCTATGTATTTTCCCATTCTAGATATTTCATATAAGTGGGATCGTAACAATATTTGTTCTATTGTATCTGACCTGTTTCACTTAGTATCATGTTCTCAAGCTTCATCCATGTCACAGCATACATCAGAACTTCATTTCTCTTTATGGCTGAGTAACATTCCATTGTACAGATAACCATACTTTGTTAATCCATTCATCTGTTGATGGAGTCTTGGGTTGTTCCCATCTTTTGGCTATTGTGAATAATGCTGCTGCAAACATTGGTGTGCAAGCATCTGTTTGAGTCCCTGCTTTCAAGTCTCTTAGGTATGTGGCTAGGAAGAGAATGGCCGGGTCATATGGTAAGTCTCTGTTTACCCTTTTGAGGAACCCCCAAACTGTTTTCCACAGCATCTACACTATTTTACGTTCCCCCAGTGGTGGAGGAGGATTCCAGATTCTCCACATCCTTGCCAACGGTTGTTAACTTCCGTTTTTCTGACGATACCATTCTTTCATTGTCAGTTGCTAGATAGAGTTGGCTCTGACGCATGGTGACCTTATGTGTAACAGAATGAAATGTTGCCCAGTCCTGTGCCATCTGCATAAGTGGTATGTTTGAGCCCATTGTTGTGTTTATTCTGTAGTGTCTTCTAATCTAGGGATCTTATTTTCCAGCATTATATTGAACAATATTCTGTTGTGACCATTAGGTTTTCATTGACTAATTTTTGGACGTAGACCAGCAGGCCTTTCTTCCTAGCCTGGAAGCTCTGCTGAAACCTTTCCACTGTTGGTTACCCTGCTGGTATTTGAAATACCGGTGGCGTAGCTTCCAGCATCATAGCAACACACAAACCACCACAGCAGGACAGACTGAACGACGGGTGGTGGATAACCATCCTAGTGGGGTTGAAGTGGTTAATCTATTCAGTTTTTAAATAAACTAAAATTGGACTAACTGAGCTCTACAGGCATGGGGCTTCATAATTATGTGGGCCCTGTGATCACATTTTTTTTTAACACAATTCTAGCAAGTGTACTTATCTGTTTTTACCAGATGATAGATTAGAATAGCAGAAGGGAAAAAGAGGATGTTTGCTCTCTGACATTTTCGTGGAATCAGCTGCCTTTCATTTTTTTCTTTGAATTAAGACTTTTCCTCCTTTGGTTCCTGTGATGCAGACATTCTGGAAATCTGTTTTTTAGCTGTGTTTGTACTCTGCATTGTGTGTGTGTTAGCATTTATAGTCTGTGGTGTTAGTATCCACAGGTGCTGCACATTTTCTTCCAGTACCATGTTCTGTTTCCAGATCTGTAGATTGGCAGAGTAGCAGATGATAGGGACTGGTCTTTTTTTTATTTGGAGGGAGAAGCCTTGAAGCAGATGGATCCAGTGCCTCCAACAATTGGAGGAAGTGGATTATGGAGCCAGGAAACAGCATGTGGCTTGTTCCTTTTATAATTTTGAGGGTGGAGTGGGGAGGAGGAATGAACTATATTTGCACTCATTTAGATTTCCTGGCATTTTTATCTTGGTTTCAGTTTAGGTGTATTGCTACTAAAATATTTCAATGACTGATAGTATATTTTTCTGGAATTCTCATGTTTTTGTTGACTTTTGTGAGTTGTTTGTTTCATATTTATTTGCACAATTGAGATTACTGTTAGATGGCCCCTTCATATTTACAAAACTCAAACTTCCTGGCATGGTACACAGAACCCTTCACAACCTGTCTCCTGTCAGCCTTTTAAACCCACTCATTCCCCTCTAGACCACCCCACCGCCGCACACCTTGTGTGCCGGCATGCCCACTGAGGCCTTATATAGTGGCGTCTCTTCGATAGTCTAAAATCATACTTTTTAAAAAGAGTTGATCATACTTGGAATTTAATCAACACAAATCGAATTCGTGAGGGGAAAAAAAAAAAACCTCTGCCATCTAGTCAATTCTGACTTATAGCTACCCTACAGGACAGAGTGGAACTGTCCCATAGGGTTTATACCCATTGCTGTCGAGTCGATTCCGACTCATAGCGACCCTATAGCGACCATAGGGTTTACAAGGCTGTAATCTTTATGGAAGCCAACTGCTACATCTTGCTACACTTGCGGAGTGGCTGGTGGGTTCCAGCCGCTGACCTTCCAGTTAGCAGCTGAGCACTTAACCACTGCCCCACCGGGGCTCTTTTGTAACAACACTTGAAATAAGCATTATTATCATTCACATTTAATGAGGAAGCCGAAGCACAAAGAAGTTAATTAAGCCGGTAGCCAGGACTTGGAACCATTATGTCTCCAAATATTAGGTACTTAGCCACTACACTGTATTACCTTTCGTATGAGCAAGAAATGCCACTCTTTTAATTTACTGTGGGGGTATTCTCTTGCAGGGACCTGAGTGCTTATGTTCTCTATCTGGCATCTGACTCCTGGAACTGGAATCTTTAAGAAGCTAACCAGAAAGCTCCTTGCTGATCTTGGAATCAGAGGCAAAATAGTTGGATGGCTGGGGTGAATATTTCATTTAGGCAAGGCAAAACTTTGCCAGTCACCCCACCCCACACTTGGCATCTCCCTGTTAGATACTGTACTTATTTCTCCCAGATTGTATGTCTCCCTTCCCTGGAGTTGTTGTTGTTGTTAGGTGCTGTCCAGTTGTTTCCAACTCATAGCGACCCTAGGCACAACAGAACGAAACACTGCCCGCTCCTGTGCCATACTTACTCTTCCCTGGAGAAAGAAAGTGCTGGGTAAATTGCCAGCTTTAGCCCTCGAGTCTCTTATCTTTCGTATTGAGCACCTCCTTTCTGTTCCCACAGCATTTCAATTAGATAGGGTCAATTTAATTGATTACAGTCCCACCTAGGTCTGCCTTCCCAGGAAGACAGCCAGGACGCTTAGAGTAGAATTATGGAAGTTACAAGGTTAACCCGGACCTTAAGACCAGGTATTGAACATCAAGCAATTAAATTACAGTAGGAGCTTCTGTAAAACTGAAGTGTAATTTTTGTCTTCTTTTTGGTTCCTGATTTTTATTGGTACTTTCCCACTCAGTATTATTTGTCCTTAATCCTGAAAAAGCGTCAGTGCACTTTGAAACCAAGATGTTTAATAGATACGATTCAGTGTTGTACTTAGAAATTTGCATTGTTTGGGGGCCTTGATTAAGAATGGTTAAATTTTTTCGTATAGAAGGGAGTCAAAAGGAAACTTGAGAGAGGAAGTAAAAGGAGGAAACTAACGCTAACACAAATGAGACTTGCTTCTTGTTTAAATGCCTTCAGGAAGAATTAATTTCCTAATGAGAGCATAGGTTATTTTTGGCCTAGAGTGTTCAGAGTATTTTGGAATGCTATGCACTGTTTTTGAGTTGCATTTTTTTTTAATGTCCCGATCACATACTTTATTTTTCAAGTAACTGGAATAATGACATTCAAATGACAGCATTATTTGTTTCTTTGGAGCAGAAATTATTACCTCAAATACCTGATGGCATGCATTTGATATATGTGGTCCAAAGACGTTCATTTAGAACACAGGGCTTAAAGGAGACCCTTATTTTAAATGCAGTGAAACAACGCTATTTTTTTTTTTTAAGAAATGTTTATCACTTTATTTCCCTCTTTCTTGAAGGCAGGGAAAGTATCATAGAAGGGGAATCTTTTTTTTTTCTTTTTCAAATTGTGTTTTAGGTGATACTTAACAGAGCAAATTAGTTGCTCATCCAACAATTTGTATACAAATCGTTTTGCAACATTGGTTGCAATCCCCTGTGATATATCAACACCCTCCCCTTCTCCACCCCGAGTTCCTGTTTGCATTCATCCCATTTTCGTGTCCCTCCCTGCCTTCTTGTCATTGCTCTTGGGCAGGTGTTGCCCATTTGGTCTCATTTACATGATTGAGCTAAGAAGCACATTTCTCACTGTGTTATTGTTTATTTTATAGACCCGTGTAATCTTTGGCTTGATGAAGCCAAAGATTACACGGGTCTGTAAAACCACAGCCTTCAGTATGATTACATCTCAACATAAAGAAAACAAAAATCCTCACAACTGGACCAATGAGCAATATCATGATAAATGGAGAAAAGATTGAAGTTGTCATGGATTTCATTTTACTTGGATCCACAATCAACAGCCATGGAAGCAACAGTCAAGAAATCAAAAGACACGTTGCATTGGGCAAATCTGCTGCAAAGGACGTCTTTGAAGTGTTGAAGAGCAAAGATGTCACCCTGAAGACTAAGGTGCGCCTGACCCAAGCCATGGTATTTTCAATCGCATCATGTGCATGTGAAAGCTGGACAATGAATAAGGAAGACTGAAGAAGAATTGACACCTTTGAATTGTGTTGGCAAAGAATATTGAATATACTATGGGCTGCCAAAAGAATGAACAAATCTGTCTTAGAAGAAGTACAACCAGAATGCTCCTTAGAAGCAAGGATGGCGAGACTGCATCTTACATACTTTGGATATGTTGTCATGAAGGATCAGTCCCTGGAGAAGGACATCATGCTTGGCAGAGTACAGGGTCAGCGGAAAAGAGGAAGACCCTCAACGAGGTGGATTAACACAGTGGCTACAGCAATGAGCTCAAGCATAACAACGATTGTAAGGATGGCTCAGGACTGGGCAGTGTTTCGTTCTGTTGTGCATAGGGTCGCTATGAGTTGAAACCAACTCGGCAGCACCTAACAACAGCAGCAAATCTTTGGCTGAAGGATAAAGTTCAGGAATGACTCCAGTTCTGAGTTAAAAGGATATCCAGGGGCCATAGTCTTGGGGTTTCTCCAGTCCCTGTCAGTTCAGTAAATCTGGTCTTTTTTTGTGAATTTGAATTTTGTTCTACATTTTTCCCCTGCTCTGTTTGGAACCCTCTATTGTGATCCCTGTCAGAGTCGTCGGTGGTAGCCAGACACTGTCTAGCTGTTATGGGCGCAGGCTGGTGGGGGCTGTGGTACTTGTGAGCCGTTAGTCTTTTGGACTAACATCTCCCTTGTGTTGTTGATTTCCTTCATTCTTCTTTGTTTCGGACGAAGTCAGACAAGTAGATATTTGTATCTTAGATGGCCGCTCACCAGCTTTTAAGACCCGAGATGCTACTCAACCAAAGTCAGATGTAGAACATTTCTTTACGAACTATGTTATGCCAGTTGACCTAGATGTTCCCCGAGACCATGGTCCCAACGTGTCAGCCCACTAAGTCGGTCCCTCAGGGTGTTTGGATGTGTCTGTGCTGTTTCTGTGACTTTGTCTTGGTCACATTGTGCTGACTTCCCCTGTAATGAACACTGTCTTTCCTGTCACCAAAGTTACCACCTATCTACTGTCTAGTTAGTAATTCACCTCCCTACCTCTCCCCTCGTAACCATCAAAGATTTTTTCTTTCTGTGTCTCTTAACAGTGTTTGTCCTTTTGTGACTGACTTAATTTCACTCAGCATAATGCCCTCCAGATTCACCCATGTCGTGAGATGATTTACGGGTTCATCCTTGTTCTTTATCGTTGCATAGTATTCCATTGTGTGTATGTACCATAGTTTGTTTATCCATTCATCTCTTGATGGACACTTAGGTTGTTTCTGTCTTTTTGCTATTGTGGATAGTGCTGCAGTGAACGTGGGTGTGCATATGTCTATTCGTGTGACAGCTCTTATTTCTCTAGGATATATTTCTGGGAATGTGATTGCTGGATCATATGCTATTTCTATTTATGGCATTTTAAGGAAGCATCATATCATTTTCCATGGTGATTGTACCATTTTACATTCCCACCAGCAACATATAAGAGTTCCAGTCTTCCCACAACCTCTCCAGCATTTATGGCTGTTTTTTTTTGATTAGTGCCAGTAATGTCAGGGTGAGATGGTATCTCATTGAATTTTTTCTTTTTCTTTTTTACCCCAGTTCCCTGTGTTCACTCAGCCAGTTCCTGTCCCTTCCTGCCTTCTCATCCTGCTTTTGGACGGAAGCTGCCTATTTGGTCTTGTATATTTAATTGTACTAAGAAGCATGCTTAAGTGTATTATTTTTTGTTTTATAGTATTGTCTAATCTTTGTCTGAAGAGTGAGTTTCAGCAGTGGTTTCAGTTCTGAGTTAACAGAGTGCCTGGGGGCCGTAGTTTCAGGGGTTCCTTCATTCTCTGTCCACCATTAGGTCTGTTCTTTTTATGTGAATTTGAACTATGTTCTACATTTTTCTCATGCTCTTCCCAGGACTGTCTGTCGTGTTCCCTGTCAGGGTAGCCATTGGTGGTAGCCAGGTACCATCTGGCTCTTCTGGTCTCAGGCTGGTGGAGTCTCTGGTTCATTTGGTCCTTTAGTCCTTTGGGCCAGTATTTTCCTTGTGTCTTTGGTTTTCTTCATTTTCCTTTGCTCCAAGTTGGATGAGACTAATAGATGTATCTTAGATGGCTGCTCGCAAGCTTTTAAGACCCCAGACGCTATTCACCAAAGTGGGAGGTAGATGATTTTCTTTCTAAATTATGTTATGCCAGTTGACCTAGGTGTCCCCTGAAACTATGGTCCCTAGGCTTATTGTCGATTTGCATTTTTCTAGTGGGTAATGATAGTGGACATTTCCTTTTGTGTCCGTTAGCTGCCTGAATGTCTTCTTTGGTGATGTATCTATTCATATCCTTTGCCCATTTTTTAATTGGACTGTTGTTACAGTGTGGCATACCTTACAGGTTTTAGAGATTAGACCCTTGTTGAATATGTTGTAGCCAAAATTTTTTTCCCAGTCTGTAGGTTCTCTTTTTACTCTTTTGGTAAAGTCTTTTGATGAGCATGTTTAATTTTTAGGAGCTCCCAATTACCTGGTTTTCTCTTCTGGTGTTTGTGCATTGTTAGTTATGGTTTGTATCCTATTTATGCCATACATTAGGGGCCCTAGGATTGTCCCTGTTTTTTCTTCCATGATCTTTATCGTTTTAGGTTTTGTATTTAGGTCTTTGATCCATTTTGAATTATTTTTTGTGTATGGTGTAAGGTATGGGTCCTGTTCATTTTTTTTACAGGTGAACATCCAGTTTTCTCAGCACCGTTTGTTAAAAGACTGTCTTTTCCCCATTTAATGGACTTTGGGCCTTTGTCAAACATCAGCTGACCGTAGGTGAATGGATTTACATCTGGGTTCTCAATTCTGTTTCATTGGTCTGTGTGTATGTCATTGTACCAGTACCAGGCTGTTTTGTCTACCATGGCTGTACAGTAGGTTCTGAGATCTGGTGGTGTGAGGCCTCCTATTTTGTTCTTCTTTTTCAATAATGCTTTCCTTGTCTGGGGCATCTTAAGTTGCATTTTTAACATTTCGTGTTAGAAATGGAATCTAGGAGAAGCTAAATTCTTATACACAGTAAATGACAATCCATATCTGAACTTCAGATTTGTTTTCTGTAATCCTTTCTTCCACCCTTTCCATCCATTCTCTTTTATTCATCTTTAGAGTCTTCAAGAAAGAGCTGCTTAGGTGTATTGTGCATATAAACCCAAAACCCATTGCCGTCAAATCAATTCCGACTCATAGCAGCCCTATAGGACAGAGTAGAACTGCCCCATAGGGCTTCCAAGGAGTGGCTGGTTAATTTGAACTGCAGATATTTTTTGCACCCGAGCTCTTAACCACTGTCCCACGAGGGCTCCATTGTGCATATAGTTGTACTTTGTTAGGTGCCCAGAATGGACCTAATAGCTCAGTGTTTGCAGTATCAAGTGTGTGCTTTCTTTATGGGATCCTCTTTTTATCCACTTCTTTGTCCTTTGCTGTGGAAGTAGTAAGAACCTGCTCAGACTCCATTAGAACCTATTCCTGCCACCTAATATGAAATGTTTCCCAACCAAAGCCTTAGCAAAGACCATTTCTCTGAACACGTGTTATGCTTAGGACAAATGCCCTTCTGTGTTATTTCTGTACTTTTATGCTTTGGAATGAATGATCAGCTGTAAACGATTGGAAATACTTATACAGACTTCTGTTTACTGTTAGTATGTGCCACCCGGAAGATTTCTCTAATGAAAGGCCAAGAATTAGTGTTATATGTGTGAGTTAAAGTCTAGAGTTTATTACTTGTCTTTGTTTTCTCTAGTCTTATAATTCTGTTTTGTTGGTTGTCATAAGTTACCATTATATTTTATGATGAAAATAAGTGTATGAAATTTAAAAGTAATATAACTAAGTTGTAAGCTTTTTGAAAATTGGGGATAAAATGGAAAATCGCCCTTTACTCTCTTGGTACAACCTTTGGTAGTGTTTTGAGGATTCCCTTCCAGACTTTTTTCTACCCGTATTTTCCCCTTTGATAATTATAGTGCATATTTTATTTATTAACTTATTTTTGTACTTGTTTATTTATTTATTATATACCTTTTTTTTTTTTAAATCTTTGTAACAGAAGCCCCTTTTTGTGGCTGGTGTCAATTTTTTCTTTATTGTTTGCCCAGCCTTAGCCAGAAACCAAAGAACCATTTTAAGGATAGTCTTTAATTTTTTAGACACGAAAGCTATATTTATCGAGGTAGGTACCTCTGAACAGGACACTTGGTTTAATTTAAACCTGTTTGATATCTGTCTTGACATATGCAAACTCACGATGGGCATGAAAATAGTTCAGAAGTATACTCTACAGAGTATCACCAACTTTAATACTCAAATTTAGCCTTGCAGATGGAACAGTTAATGTTTAGTAGCTGTTTTAGTCACCTATGAGTTGAAATTGAGGGTTTTTTTTTTTTGTTTTGTTTTCTAGTGCTGCTGTGGGGCCCTGGTGGCGCAGTGGTTAAGTGTTTGCTAAACAAAAGGTTGGCAGTTCAAATCCACCAGCCACTCCTTGGAAGTCCTGTGGGGCAGTTCTACTCTGTCCTCTAGGGCCGCCGTGAGCCAGAATCGACTCAGTGACAGCAGTCTTCATCAATCAGTGCTGCTATAACAGAAATACCCCAAGTGGGTGGCTTTAAGAAACAAATTTATTCTCTCACAGTTTAGGAGGCTAGAAGTCCAAATTCCGGGCACCAACTCCAGGGGAAGCAGCTCTAGGGGAAGGCTTTCTCTGTCAGCTCTGGGGGAAGGACCTTGTTATCAATCTTCCTCTGGTCTAGGAACTTCTCAGTGCAGGGACCCTGAGTCTACAGGACACACTCCACTCCCAGCTCTTCTTGCTTAGTAGTAATGAAGTCCCTCTCCTCTCTGCTCACTTTTCTCTTTTATGTCTCGAAAGAGATGTACTCAGGATACAGCTTTATCCTGTAGATTGTGTCCTGCCTCTAATCCTGCCTCATTAACATAGATGCTAGGATACATAGGATAATTGCATCAGATCACAAACTGAAGGTCAACCACACAATACTGGGAATCATGGCCTAGCCAAGTTGACACATATTTTGGGGGGACATAGTTCAATCCATGACAATAGCTATAATTTTCAACTGCATTTACACTGATGTCACCCATATTTAACATTGTTGCTTAACTTTTGTTTTTGCCTACTATTGCTTTCTGTTTCAGTACTAATACTAAAATAATGGCTAACATTGTTGAGTTCTAGTCATGTGTCAGGCAAGGTACTGAGTACTTTCCTTGATTATCTTTTTTAAATCTTCACAAAAAATCTTATGAAATAGATTTTGTTAACCCTTTCAAATAAGGCTAAAGAGTTAAGTAAGTGGCATGAGATCATACAACGGATATATTGTGGGGCTGGAATTTGAATTCTGGAACTCCTGCTCCTAAGCATTATGCTACCCTGCTATGAACAGAAGTTTTCATTTGTTGTAAATATATTGATTTACCATGAAAGTCTCATAATAATATGCCAAAGAGAACCACAAATTTTATTAAACTGTGTTGAGTATAGTAATAAACTATATAAGTGTAACTTGTAAAATGACTTTATTGTGATTAATTTGGTTTTAAGACAAAGAATAAGGCAGGAAGCTAACTCGGTAGAAGATTTATCTGCAAAATCCTTGATTTCCTTTATAAATGCAATTATTTTATAAAATCATTCCTATATTAGGCTTGGCAGGACCCTGTGGAATTGATGGTGATTTAAAGTGCTGTTTCTTCCATTACTTCTTAAATATCTCTCCATTTTGGTGAATGAATTCTTACGGATCTGTTAAGCTCCAAGGCCTTTTTCTGTGTATTCATTCTTTCCAGTAGTTTTATTTTCATTTTCTAAATTAATGTATTTTCAGGTTCTAAATTACTATGAAACAGCTGACAACCGTGATTACGCTGGTGTCTTAGTTATCTAATGCTGCTGTAACAGAAATACCACAAGTGGATGGCGTTAACAAAGAGAAGTTTATTTTCCCACAGTCTAGTAGGCTAGAAGTCCATATTCAGGGCATCAGTTCCAGGGAAGGCTTTTATCCCTGTTGGGTCTGGAGGAAGGCCTTTCTCCTTAATCTTCCCCTGGACTAGGAGCTTCTCTGCACAGGAACCCCTGGTCTAAAAAGCACACGCTCTGCTCCCAGTGTTTCTTTCTTGGTGGTATGAGGTCCTCCTGTCTCTCTGCTCACTTCTTTCTTTTATATCTCAAGAGAGTGCCTCAAGACACAATCCAGTCCTGTAGATTTGAGTCCTGCCTCACTAACACAACTGCCATCCATCCTCCCTCATTAACATCATAGAGGCAGGATTTACAGCATATAGGAAAATCACACAATACCCTAGTGGCCCAGCCAAATTGATACACACATTGTGGGGGGGGGGCATGATTCAATCTATGACAGCTGGTCTTTCTATTTCTTCTTTCAGTTTAAAAACTGCCTTATTTGAATCTGTGGAAGAGATTTCGTGGTCTTATAGAAGGCATCTGAAATTTTGAAATGACCAGTCAGATAGGATGCTTAGTCTATTTTCTGATATTTAGCTGTTCTCATATGATCTGAAGAAGTTGTCAAGGGTTTCATTTTACTTGGATCCAAATCAGCACTCATGGAAGCAGCAGTCAAGAAGTCAAAAGACACATTGCATTGGGCAAATCTGCTGCAAAGGACCTCTTTAAAGTGTTGAAAAGCAAAGATGTCACCTTGAAGACTAAGGTGCGCCTGACCCAGGCTATGGTATTTTCAGTTGCATCATATGCATGTGAAAGCTGGACAATGAATAAGGAAGACCGAAGAGGATATTGACGCCTTTGAATTGCGGTGTTGGCAAAGAATATTGAATATACCGTGGACTGCCAAAAGAAAGAACAAATCTGTCTTAGAATAAGTACAGCCAGAATGCTCCTTAGAGGCAAGGATTGGGAGACTGCGTCTTCCATACTTTGGACATGTTGACAGGAGGGATCAGTACCTGGAGAAGGACATCATGCTTGGCAGAGTACAGGGTCAGAGTAAAAGAGGAAGACCCTCAACGAGATGGATTGACACAGTGGCTGCAACAGTGGGCTCAAGCATAACAACAATTGTAAGGATGGTGCAGGACAGGGCAGTGTTTCATTCTGTGGTACAAAGGATCACTATGGGTTGGAACCGACTCGATGGCACCTAACAACAGCAACATAACAACAGCATATGATCCCTTGATTTCAGAGTAAAGCCAGACTTGAATGATAGGTCTGCTCTTTACCGACTCAGTTACCTAAACTGAGCCTTAGTTTCTCCATTTATAAAATGGTATAATGGAGATAATGAGGTATATAAATACTTAGGAGCCCTGGTGGTGCACACAGACAGTTAAGTGCTCAGCTACTAACCAGAAGGCTGGAGGTTTGAACCTATCCAGCAGCTCCATGGGAGAGAGACATGGTGATCTGCTTTTGTAAAGATTACAGCGAAGAAAACCGTATGGGACATTTCTGCTCTGTCATGTGGGGTTGCAGTGAGTCAAAATCACCTGAGGGCACCTCACAACAACAACAACATAAATACTTAGTAGAGTATCTGATGCATAGTAGGTACGCAGTGTTTCTTCTCTTTTCTCGCATTTTAAGAAGTTTACATTAGGAATCTTCTAATAAACCTGAATGAACCACATAGATTATAAAAGCACTGAACAAAATCTTGCGTTTTCCCCTCAAAGGTACACAATCAGCATAGTCGATTACATTCTGGGAACATTGGAAAAATAACACAAATATTCAATCTATTAGATTAAATCTGAGAGAAGTAAATTTATTGGGATCTTTGTGTTAAGTGATTTTTCTTCTTCTCTAATTCTCTGTACCTCAACGTTTTGGGTAGCCTTTTCTTGAATCCATAAGAAAAATCTCCTGAGATAATAATGAATATGCATAAAGCTAAATAGGTATCTTGCCTAAGACTTGTGAGCAGTTTAACAAAGGCTAATAAAAGCTTGAGTATTATTCTTTGTTTCCTTGTGCTTCCCCTTAGAATTTTACTTTGTCTTCTATTTCCATTTACAATAATCATATGCTCAACACCCTCGGGTTGGGTGTCAACACCCTCAAGAATCCAGATTAGAGAAGTGGTAGGCAGCGGAGTCCTGATGTCAGAATGCCAAACATGTGAGAACTTTCTAGACGTCTGTTCTTTGTCTTGTGTGTCATCTGCTTAGGGAAGAAAAAAGTACTAGATAGAGCTTTGAGTTCACTGAAGGGCGTGTCCTTCAAAATGACCTATCGCCATGTCAGGAGTGATTCTTCACATCCACCTGCCAGCTACATTTGCTTTTTAAAAAAATATTTAGAAGGCAGAACTCTTGGAATTTTCCACTTTGACAGAGGTAAAATTTCTATTCAAGCCTCTTTTTGAATGTAAGTGGAGTTTTGCAGGTTTTTAGTAAGAAGATAGCCAATATTGACTTGTAATTGGCAAAAATAGCCTCTATGAGTTGAATTACAAAATTAGACAAATTGAGAGAGCTCGGCGTTCTTACACCAAATTGCCTTTACTACCCACAGGCTTTTGTTGTTGTTAGGTGCCCTCGAGTTGGTTTGGACTCATAATGACACTCTATACAGCAAAACAAAACGCTGCCTGGCCCCGCACCATTCTCACGATCATTGTTACGCTTGAGCCTATTGTTGCAGCCACTGTGTCACTCCATCTTGTTGAAGGTCTTCCTCTTTTTCACTGACCCTCCACTTTACCAAATATGATGTCTTCCTCCAGGAATTGGTCCCTCCTGATAACACGTCCGAAGTATGTGAGACAAAGCCTCGCCATTCTTGCTTCTAAGGAGCATTCTGGCTGGACCTCTTCCAAGACAGATTTGTTTGTCCTTCTGGCAGTCCATGGTATATTCAATATTCTTTGCCAACACCATAATTCAAAGGCGTCAAATCTTCGTTCTTCCCTCTTCATCCTCCAGCTTTTGCGTGCATGTGAGGTGATTGAAAATACCATGGCTTGGGTCACTGGGAGCCCTGGTGGCCCAGTTGTTAAGAGCTACAGCTGCTAACCAAAAGATCGGCAGCTTGAATCCACCAACCACTCCTTGGAAACCCTATGGGGCAGTTGTACCCTGTCCTATAGGGTCGCTGTGAGTCAGAATGGACTTGACAGCAATGGTTCTGAAAGTAGAGGGACCACTTACTTTCCTACTGGAAAGAGAACTGCAGTAGAAGTCCTAAAACCTGAGTTTTAGGTTCACCTCTGGTAAGCTAGCATTAAATATCCATTTACCCTCTCTTGGCCTTAATTTCTTTACTTACCCTGTTTTCCTGAAATCCACACTGTGCTCAAAGAAGCTTGCTTTGTGTATCCTTATTCTTACAGAGTATCCACGATTCCTTTTCTGTGCTTGTCAGGAGTTTGGATTCATCATGGATAATCTGTCACCAGAAGAGATTCAGCTGAGGGCTCAGCAGGTTACTGATGAGGTAAATGTTTCCCTGGGATTAAGCAATGAATTCTATGTCAGTTTTCAGAGTGGGGGGATGAACAGACCTTCTTAGAAGATAATTTTGACTTCTCCTCCTCCCTTTATATCCAAGAACACATTTGCATTATAGTGCCATCGCTAGCTCTTTTTTTTAACTCACCAAAACGAAATAAGTGGAAACAATTTGTATGATTTTATAGATAGTCATTATTTATCAGTTACTTGGAATTCTAGACTTTATATTTAACAAAATTTTAGTATACCTATAATATTTATATAGTATACTTATATGTATACATATACACTAAATATATAGTATATATTTGTATAGTATACCTAGATTTTTTATTTACATTAAATTTTTATGTATCTCATTCATGCCACTTTCTAAATTTTCTCTTGGTAGGAAGAGCTAAAGATCACCTTGTAGGAAGAAAATAATATTATAGTGATCAACTTATTCTTTTTTTAATATATTTTTTAAATTGAGGTGAAATCCACATAACTTACAATTAATTAACCATTTTAAAGTGAACAATTCAGTGTTGTTTCATGTATTCACAATGTAGTACAACCACGAGCTCTCTCCAGTTTCAAAACTTTTTCATTACCCGGTAAAAGCACCCCATACCCATTAAGCAACCACTCCCCATCTCCAGATAACCTCTAATGTGCTTTCTGCTGCTGTGAATTGGCCTTTTCTGGATATAGCGCATAAAAGGAATCATGCAATATGTGCCCTTTTGTGTCTGGCTTGTTTCACCGAGTGTAGTGTGTGAGGTGTAGCAGGTATCAGTACTTAGTTCTTTTTTATGGCTGAATAATACTCTGTTGTACATATATAGCACATTTGCTTATCTGTTCACCCATTGATGAATCTTTCTTTTGTTTTAAAGGGAGGGATAGGCTAGCAATTTTTAAAGAGGGGTGGGATAGCGGTTTTTCAAAATAGAGTAGAATCACGAACAAGGCCAATGATCAGATTTTTGTTGTCGTTACATATTTTGCAATATTAAAAAACTCTCTCTCTCTTTTTTTTTTTTTTTTTTAAATCTAGTCTCTGGAAAGTACAAGGAGAATCCTGGGTTTAGCCATTGAGGTAAGAAAGTGTTTAATCATTGAGTTAAGGATAGATACTGGATAGGGAGGGATCCTGATAACACTAGTAGGAGGTCCTCCTGTCTCTCTGCTTGCTTCTCTCTTTTATATCTTAAAAGAGATTAAGACACAGCCTAATCTTGTAGATTGGTGTTAACAGTCAGGAAGGTACTGTATCAATACACGTTATGATTTGAAACCAGCAATTGCTAAAATTGTCAAACCATGCACTAATGGGCTGTCTTAGTTATCTAGTGCTGCTATAACAGAAATGCCACAATGGATGGCTTTAGCAAAGAAAAGTTCATTCTCTCACAGTCTAGGAGACTAGAAGTCCAAATTCAGGGTGCCAGCTCCAGGGGAAGGCTTTCTCTGTCTGTTGGCTCTAGGGGAAAGTCCTTGTCATCAATCTTCCCCTGATCTAGGAACTTCTCAGTACAGGGACCCTGGGTCCAAAGGATGCACTGCTCCTGGCACTTCTTTCTTGGTGGTAATGAGGTCCCCTTGTCTCTCTGCTACCTTTTCTCTTTTATATCTCAAAAGAGATTGATTTAAGATACGACCTAATCTTGTAGATTGAGTCCTGCCTTATTAACATAACTGCCTTTAATCCTACCTCGTTAACATCATAGAGGTAGGATTTACAACACATAAGAAAATCACGTCAGAAGACAGTTATACAGTATGGGGAATCATGGGCTTGCCAAATTGACACACGGTTTTGGGGGACATGATTCAATCCATAACATGGGCCTTCTCTGTTTTTCCCTTTGACAGTATGGAATATGACAGGGAAGATCAATTCACCATGAATTTGTGACTTAATTATTTCAGGGAGGGTTAATATGTTAAAATGTGTTGATTTAGGAATACTAGTTCTGATTGTAGCTCTAATCCACTGAGAACTTGGATTTCTAAATGATTCTGTCTTGCTGTTTGTTGGTCCTTGTAGGTTTTATTTTGTTTTATTGGCTTTTTTATCTTTTAGTCTCAGGATGCGGGAGTCAAGACCATGGGGATGTTGGCTGAACAAGGGGGTGAGTTGAAGTCATTGGCAGAAACTCTTGATTTGACTTATGCCAAAAAACCCTATTAAATTAACCATGTGTAAAGTTCAGTGCCTGGGAGTGTCTTCCATTTGTAAGGTCAAAGAGTGATATGTTTATTTCTTTTCTTCTGGTTTGAGTTATATCATTTTTATTGCCTATTTGGGGTGGGGAGGCAACAATGCCAAATTGTATGCAAGGTATGTAATAGGCAGCAGGGTACTGATTGGCTTATTGTGTGCATTTGGCTGTATGCGCATTAGACGTTATGACATTCTCATATCATCCTCAGAGTTAAGCCTTAAGACAGGTCCAGAATCTAATGAGATTGGGAACATCCAATTTCCCTGAGTAATCTGGTCTAGTTTTTATTAGTCTTATAATAGTCCTCAGGTTTCGAGCCTATTAAGTGATAGATGATGTTGGGGAGTTGGTCTGGTCAAGTACATTTAATTTGGTTTCAAGGATGATCTTGAAACAAACCCCCCCGTACTTCTAGTTTACAGATTTCTCAGCAAATCTTTCCACAATAGGAGAGGCCAGGTGCCTTCAGGATCGGTATGTGAAAGATTGTTTGCGTGTTGGACAGCTTGTAATATCTTCTGGCTCTGATAATATTCCCTGCATTCGGTCATTGGTAAATTCGAGGCTGAACTTTGCTGATCCATAATAGCGTTTTTTGTTTGGCATTATGAATATAACACAAACTGTAACTTCCACGACTTACTCACAGAACAACTAAAACGTGTAGAAGAAGGCATGAACCAAATAAATGAAGACATGAAAGAGGCAGAGAAGACTTTAACAGAACTCAACAAGTGCTGTGGCCTTTGTGTCTGCCCATGTAACAGGTGAGTTGATAAATCAAGACCTTTAAAAATATAATTTAGATTAACTTTCCCTTCTCCCCCACTCACCAAAGAAAGTCAGAAGTGTGACTTTGTTCAGTATGCTTAAGATATTTCTCCTTCTGGCAAATTGAGTTTTTCCTGTGTAAATGGACATGTTCAGTGAAAACCATAACTTAAATGACTGATTCTTGGATTAAGTCCCAGTTTCATTTCTTATAATACATGAAAAGTTTAGGAAATATATATCTGTATGATACAGAGCAGGATGGAGTTAAGTGTCTTTTCCTATCAAATGAAAACTAAGTATTGATAAAATAGATATTCTGTGCTAGGCACTTGAGGGTTAGCCGAGAAGTAAAGAACTTGGGCCCTGTGTTAAGAAACTTACTGTGTGGTTGGATAGGTGAGAAAGAATAGCAAAAAATAAAAGATCATGTATAACCCCGTCCTAGATCACATGATAGAGGCTAAGGCTAGGGGCACAGTGGAGAACATCTTACAGAAGAAATAGGACTTGGGTTGGGCTTTGAGTGGTTAGAAGGATTTGCATGAACTTGGAGGAACAGAGAGGGCATTTCCTATGGAAGAATCAGCATAAACAAAGATTAAGGAGGAGTTTGACTTAACTGATTCAGACAGATGAGAAGTGGAAAATAAGATGTAGGTAGGTGGTAGATGAGCTTGAATGCCATACTAAGGAGTTGATGGACTGGAATGGCATTTAAAATGCATGCCAGGAGAAAAGTTAACATTTTGTAATCTAGGCTTCTGAGGTAGGACTTTGTCAGTGAGATTAGAGGAAAGAGTAAGTCAAAGAGAATTATTTTTAAATCAAATGCAACGGAGGAAGAATCAAAACAGACTATAAAGATTTGGAGTCTCTTAGTAAACTAGGAGATGAAGAGCATCCCAGTGACAAAAATGGTGAGGTTGAAAAAGACGAGGGAGAGACTTTGGAGAGTGGGGGGGTTGCTCAGTGGTTAGAGAGGGCTGTTTTTAAATACAGTGCATTATATAGTAGAGTCTTTTAACTGTTTGTATATAAACCCAGTGCCGTCGAGTCGGTTTGTGTATAGTACATGAGATTATGCTTGACACAAAGGAATTCATTTTTTTTTTTTTTTTTTTGGTGACTCCATTGTGAATATTTGAATTCTCAATGATGTTGACAGTGTTGAATGTATTCAAACTAAGATGAGGTTTGGACTAAGGTAGTTAATGATTATATTTCTTCTGTTAGAAAGAACTAAGTAATCTCGATTTTAAAAGGTAACCAACAAAACAACTGCTTTGAACTTTACCCTTTGCTGAAACAACGTCTAGAGATTGCATGACTTTTTACTGATGAAAATTCATTTTTAAAGAGCTTCATAAACATTAATACTTCCATCCAGTTGTCTCAAGTGGTCTGGTAGATTAACCAAGACTGACATAAAAAGATTTATAGACTCTCAGTGTTTTTACTTCTCACAGGAGTTAGAGTGGAGGAGCTTTTAGTATATTGTCATACTTTCAGATAAGTGTGTTCATGTGACAACATTTTCTGTGCCATTTTTACTAGAGAAAATGCATTTAAGTTGCTTGCTGGTCAACTTAAGTGTTTGGGGGTATGAGAAGTTAAGATTTGATGGTGTTCTTCCTAGTTTTATCCGTTAGCTTCCTATTCTGCGATAAGTCTGTTGACCTATTTCTACCTATGTTGACTATCTAAAAGTCCATATTTCAATAACTATGACTTGTATGTAAGGGTTTAGCAGATTACTGTAACCAAACAACTTGTAAATGGCACAGATTATTTCATTCAAAGCCTTAGCTATGTTTTGAAAACTTACTTGATGTGCCTTCCTCCTGTGTTCCATGTTCCCACTTGGAAGAGTACGGAGGAGAGAAAGTCTAGAAGAGCAAGGGGGAAGAGATCCTCTTTAGAACCTGGAGCAAGATCAGCGCTGAGTCAAAGGTTGATAAATAGGACGAGGAGTGAATCCTGCAGTGGTCTAATATTGTAGAAAGTGGTCAGTATAGCTACAGAAGGATTTATTTTATTTTGCTTTTGTATTCCAGCCAAGCATAGGTAAGATTTTCTTGGAAACTGGTGGGAGAGAGGATAGAGTATGGCCCTGCTTCAAAGCAGTCTTCAGCCTCTAACGTAATGGGTCAAGAGAAGAAGGTGTGCCTTAACAGATGGAATCAGGGAAACTCTCGAGACAGAATAGTTGTTCCCTGAAGAGGATAGAATATTTCTTGTCCTCCACTCTGCCTCCTGTCATTCCTGTTGTATCTTGCTCTTTCTAATCTTCCCTGCTAATCTGTGTTTCAGTTAGGCTAATCACATAATAGCTTTCACATGAGCTTCTCCAGGGCCCACAAAGGGCATTTGTATGTGGCCCTCTGTATATGGATAGTACTACTAATGGTAGTAATAACAACCTAGGCTGGCAGTTTCTTCTCTATAATTTGGAAATCCAACAAGAAATCTAAAAAGCTCTGAAAGCCACAAGTTTTTTTGTTTTTTTTTTCTTTTTCTCTCCCATAATTTGGTGCCACAACTCATTAAACTGCAAAATGGAAGCCATGTATAGTCTTAATTTATCTAAGTGTAAATATGAAATTGTTTTGCTGTGGAAATATTAAATTATTTGATTATGTGATACTGCTCAAAGTATCAGACATCCAAGAGTTTGAGATGAGGGTTGTGAGCTTGTAATTTAAACTCTTTCTATTCTAAGCATTTTAAATTTAACCCTTGGAATAACATTAATATAAGATAGTTTTTGTTGTTATTACCATTTTGCATAGGGGGAGACAGAGGCACAAAGAGGCATTAACAAGTAGAAGAGCTGGAATTCAAAACCAGGCAGACTCAGAGCAATAAGACAAGAAAAATAAATAAAAGGCATCCAGATTGGAAAAGAAGTGAAATTATCTCTACTCATGGTTGATGTGATCCTTTATATAGAAAATCCCAGAGTTCACAAGAAAGCTTCTAGAGCTAATAGAGGAATTTAGCAAAGTTGCAGAGTATGAGGTCAACAAACAAAAATCAGTTGGGTTTCTATACACCAGCAATAAGAAATCCAAAAGGGAAATTAAGGAAGCAATTCCGTTTACGATAGCATCTAAGAGAATAAAATACCTAGGAATAAATCTAACCAGGGACGTGAATGACTTATACAATGAAAACTATAAAACACTGCTGAAAGAGGTTAAAGAAGACTTAAATAAATGGAAAGATATTCCATGTTCCTGGATTGGAAGACAATTTTCTTAGGATGTTAATAACTACCCAAAGTGATCTCTACATTCAACACAATCCCGATCAAAATTCCAACAACCTTCTTTACAGAAATAGAAAAACCAATCCTCAACTTTGTATGGAATGGCAAGAGGCCAAGAATAGCTCTAGCAGTGCTGAAAAAGAAGAACAAAGTAGGAGGACTCACTTCCTGATTTTAAAATTTTGTACAGTTAGAGTAATCAAAACAGCCTGGTACTGGCATAACAGTTGACATCTAGACCAGTGGAATAGAATTGAGAGTCTAGAAATAAACCCACACATCTGTGGTCAACTGATTTTTGACAAGGGTACTAAGTCCATTCAATGGGGAAAGAAGAGTCTCTTCACTAAATGGTGCTAGGGAAAGTGAATTTCCATGTGCACTATACACAAAAATTCAAAATGGGTTAAAGACCTAAGTGTGCAAATTAAAACTGTAAAATTTTTAGAACAACAAGCAGGGGAAAAGATGTCAAGCCTAGCTTTTAACAGTGGATCATCTAACATGGTAAAAGCACAAACAGCAAAACACAAAATAGATGGGACCTCATAAAAATTAAAAACTTTTGTTCATCAAAAGAGTTTACCCCCAAAAAGTGAAAAGACAAGCTACCAACTGGGAGAATATATTCGGAAACTATATCTTGACAAGAATCTAATAAGCAAAGTATATATCAAACTTTAACAACTTAATATCAAAAAGACAAATAACCCAATCTTGAATAGACATTTCTCCAAAGAGGATATTCAGATGGCCACCAAACACATGAGAAGATGCTTGTTATTAGCCATCAGAGAGATGCAAATCAAAACCACAATGAGATACCATTTTACTCCCACTAGGATGGCTACAGGTGGCCTGGTGGCGAGGTAGTTAAGAGTTTGGCTGCTAACCAAGAGATGGACAGTTTGAATCCACCAGCCGCTCTTTGGAAACCCTTTGTGGTGATTCGACTCACTGTGTGTTGGAGTCAACTCGTTGGCAACAGGTTTGGGTTTAGATGGCTAAGATTAAAATAAATAAGTAATCAATGTTGGCAAGGATGTGGAGAAATTGGAACCCTCATTCGTTGCCGGTGGGAATGCAAAATGGTACAGCTGTTTTGGAAAACAGTGTGGCAGTTCCTCAAAAAACTAAAAATAAAACCACCATATGACCCAGCAGTTCCACTCCTAGGTATATACCCAAAAGACTTGAAATCAGAGACTCAGAGAGCTGTACACCAATATTCATTGCAGCATTATTCACAATAGCCCAAAAAGCGGAAACAATCTGAATGCCCATCAGCAGATGAATGGATAAACAAAATGTGGTACATACATACAATGGAATTCTACTTAGCCAGTAAAAGAAATGAAGTCTTGATACATACTACAATGTGGATGGAGCTGGAAGACATTAGGAGCCCTGGTGGCATGGTAGTTAAGAGCTACAGCTGCTAACCAAAAGGTCGACAGTTTGAATCCACCAGCTATTCCTTGGAAACCCTGTGGTGCAGTTCTACTCTGTTCCATAGGGTCACTATGAGTCGGAATCGACTTGATGGCAATAAGTTTGGAAGATATTATGCTGAATGAAATAAGTCAATCACAAAAGGACAAATAGTATATGACCTCATTTATATGAAAAGACAAGAAAAGGCAAATGTATAGAGAAGAAGGAAACCCTGGTGGCATAGTGGTTAAGTGCTATGGCTGCTAACCAAAGGGTCGGCAGCTCGAATCTGCCAGGCACTCCTTGGAAACTCTCTGGGGCAGTTCTGCTGTCCTATAGGGTCGCTATGAGTTGGAATTGACTCGATGGCACTGGGTTTGGTTTTTGTTTTGTCTTTTAAATAATTTTTATTGTGCTCTAAGTGAAAGTTTACAAATCAAGTCAGTCTCTCACACAAAAACCCATATACACCTTGCTACACACTCCCAATTACACTCCCCCTAATGAGACACCCTGCTGTCTCCCTCCATTCTCTCTTTTCGTGTCCTTTCCCCCAGCTTCTAACCCCCTCCACCCTCTCATCTCCCCTCCAGGCAGGAGATGCCAACATAGTCTCAAGTGTCCACCTGATCCAAGAAGCTCACTCCTCAGCAGCATCCCTCTCCAACCCATTGTCCAGTCCATTCCATGTCTGAAGAGTTGGCTTCAGGAATGGCTCCTGTCCTGGGCCAACAGAAGGTCTGGGGGCCATGACCACTGGTGTCCTTCCAGTCTCAGTCAGACCATTAAGTCTGGTCTTATGAGAATTTGGGGTCTGCATCCCACTGCTGTCCTGCTCCCTCAGGGGTTGTCTGTTGTGTTCCCTGTCAGGGCAGTCATCGGTTGTAGCTGGGCACCATCTAGTTCTTCTGGTCTCAGGATGATGTAGTCAGTCGCTGGTTCATGTGGCCCTTTCTGTCTCTTGGGCTTGTAATCACCTTGTGTCCTTGGTGTTCTTCATTCTCCTTTGATCCAGGTGGGTTGAGACCAATTGATGCACCTTAGATGGCTGCTTGCTAGCGTTCAAGACCCCAGACGCCACTCTTCAAAGTGGGATGCAGAATGTTTTGTTAATAGATTTTATTATGCCAAGTGACTTAGATGTCCCCTGAAACCATGGTCCCCAGCCCCCTGCCCCTGCTACGCTGGCCTTCGAAGCATTCGGTTTATTCAGGAAACTGCTTTTGGTTTAGTCCAATTGTGCTGACCTCCCCTGGTTTTTGTTTTTTTATAGAGAATAAAGTTTGTTAGTGGCTACCAGGTATGGGAGAGAAGGGGAGAGTGGAGGTAAATGGTGATGGAAATTAATTTAGGGTAGGGTTACACAGCCAGTTAATGTAATTGCTGTCAGTTTAAGTTGTACACCTGTAAAAAGTTGAATTGACAATGGTTGTGTGACAGACACATATTTACAACAGTGACCAAAAAAAGAGTAGCTACTGAGGCTTCTTATGTACAACCAAAGTCCTCAGGGATTTGGTTTCTTGGTTTGGAGGTTTAGTATCATGGTTTCATGGGCCATCCCAGGTAGTTGGCCTAGTAACGTGTTTAATGGTTCTGTTCTACCCCTTAGTTCATTGTGTAGTACCTGGGGTCTTAAAAGCTTACAGGTGGTGTGGTGGTTAACATTGTCAACTTGGCTAGGCCATGATTCTCAGTGTTTATATGTGATCACTCCCACGATGGAATCTGCTGTGAGTACCAATCAGTTGAAAGGAAATTTTCCTTGGGGGTGTGGCCTGCAGATGTCCTGGCTTTTTTGCTCACTCTGGATTCTGCGGCTGCCACCTGTTCGTTTGACCTCTGGATCTTGGGACTTGAGCTATCAGTTTATCTGCCAATCCTGGGATTTGTCAATCTTCACAGCCTGTGAATGGGAGCCCTGCTCTCCGACCTGCAGATCTTGGGTTCACCAGCCCTTGCAGCTACGTGAATCAGGAGAAGCCTTGCAATCTTGCCTGCCCGTCTTGGGATTCATCAATCTTCACAGCCTGTGAGCACGAGCCCTGCTCTTCAACCTGCCAGTCTCGGGTTCGCCAGCCCTGGGGCTACGTGAATGGAGAGAAGCCTCTATCCTAATCCATGGACTTGGGACATTCCAACTTCTTTAATTGAATGAGCTGTTTCCTTGATATAAATCTCTCTCTATGTATATTTATACACTTTACTGGTTTTGCATCTCTGGAGAACCCAGCCCAAGACAGGTGGCCATCCAAGGCACAACAATTGATATCTGTTCGCCTGAAGCAACAGAGGAAAGTAAGTTAGGAATAGGAGGATATGGAATGTGTGGCAGTTGCCTCCATGAACAACTGCCTCCTTTGCCATGAGACCAGAAGAGCTAGATGGTGCCTGGCTACTATTACCGAATATTTTGATCAAGGATTCTATAGGAGAATCCAGATCAAAAGAGGGAAAATGCAGAACAGAATTTGAAATTCACGTGAACTCCAGTCTTACTAGAGTCATGATGGATGAACCCCTGAAACTCTTGCCCTGAAATAATCTTTATACTTTAAGCCAAAAATATCCCCCAAGAAGTAGTTTAGCTTAACTAGTAAAAAAAAAGTCTACCTTGAGCATTATGTTAAGAACTATCCATGTGGATCAAATTGACAACAGCAACTTGAAAAATTAGATAGGAACCTTAAGGTTAATGGAGGAGGAACAACTTAGAAAAGGAGGGTGAGAATGGTTGCACAACTCGAAGAATGTAATCAGGGTCACGAAACGGTACATGTAGAAACTGAAATTGAAAACATCTCCAGGCCGACTGCCTCCGGAGCCCCTGCCTTTAACTACATGCTATATTGCCTGACTTTGGCAAGAAAAAAACGAACCTGTTGTTAGATTTATTACTTTATAGAAAGTGTGGATTTGTTCTTTGAGATTTCTTTTGTTCAGTAGAATAGTTAATTGAAGCCAGATTGGCGTATCTTTTTTTTTTTTTTAATGCGACATAGAAATAGCTTTACTTAACAGAACTGTGTATTAGAAGGGAATTTTAACTGTAGGACTTTTAGAATTTACTAATAGGTTACCAGGATTAAACTTTTAAATTGTGAATAAATGTCATTTTGTTAGCTTACTTCTACTTGAATTCTCAAAGCAAAGTAGCACAGATCCTTTTCAATAATCCTACATGTTTGATAGTAACTTTGATAAGCTGTGATTTTAATTAACCAGAGTTTACAAAATGAGGCTGACTTAAAATGGGAAGTCTCAGAGTAGCAAACTGCCTGATGCCTCAGTTTAACAATTCTTAGACATGTATTCTTCTGTCTTAACTTGCCTCTCTTCTGTCTGTGCCTATAATATCTACTATAGTGGCACATAGTTTGAAGACAAATTGGTATCCCTGGACAACTTACTAGAAAAGTTCAAAACTGATGCTGTAGGTTTTCTACTATTCCGATATCAAGTGATATTGAGGTATAAAAAAAAATTCAGGTCTAGATGATTAAAATAAATACTGAATTATATTTCAGTCAACATGTGAGCGCTTCCTCCATCCTGCTGTAAAGATGAGTAAGGTGTGTCTCTGGGCCCATCTGTTTGATTTATCATTACTCTGTTTTTTGTTGTGTCTTCCGTGGTACCTGATGCCTAGTAGTTTCTCAATAAATACTTGTTGAATGAATGCCCTTGAGAAATTTGTGGACTAGTATGAAA
This sequence comes from Elephas maximus indicus, assembly GCF_024166365.1. Taxonomy (NCBI): domain Eukaryota; kingdom Metazoa; phylum Chordata; class Mammalia; order Proboscidea; family Elephantidae; genus Elephas; species Elephas maximus. The sequence continues at coordinate 13,465,447 of NC_064828.1, read as the reverse complement.
ATTAGGCATATAAACAAATTTTTAAAAATTACAAGGCAAATACAATACGTAATAGAGGTGATCAAGAGAAATCTGTAATCATCAAGAAAAGAATGACTGGCTAGGAAGTGAGGAGATTCACGACCTCTCCGTTAGTGTTTACCTTCTCTTCTATTAACTTAATTTTAGGAACGAATATCATAACCCAAATGCTCTTAGGAAAAATGAAATGTGCTCTGGCTTAAACACTTAGTTTTCTTGTGTTTTTCTTTTTATCTAGATTCTCAGATGTTGCTTGTTTCTCTGAAACCAGGCAGGAATTTAAATGCATTATGTTTTTAAGATTTTAAAGTGCTTCTGTTCTGTTTTGCTGCATTTAGTATTTTCTGCATTTTGTTCTCTTACCTAATCTCTTCCTTTCTAATCTGCTTACTAAAACATGAAGATTTAACATCAGAAGCTGGGCTCGGTAACTGATCAGAGGGGACTTTAAGATGCTGTCTTTTGGCGCAGCTTGGGCTGTTAACCTGCTGTCAAAAGGTGATTCTTCAAATGGTTTTTCTGTGCATGTGCATGGATTTTGTGAATGGTGGAGACTGTCTTAAAACTGTGCTGTGATGTGGAATGTAAAGTGAACTTATTCTTGATGGCTGCTGTTTGTCAAAAGATGGACTTGACAAAGTATGATATTGACTAACGGCCCTCATAACTAAGCTTTTGCTAAATAACATTTAAGATTACCAAAATAACAACTCTCCTGGTTTCCTAAAAAGTTTCGTATAGGAGGATCTTTGTAGAGTGTTACTGCAGTCTAGGTCTGATCAAAAGGAAGGGAATTCAGGTTAAATGAAACTCTCTCTTCAATGGACTTACTTTGATTTTGACATCTGATCTTCCAATAAGTTTCCGCACTCCCTTGCGGTTCCAGAGTCAGGAGTCCCTCTGATAAAGTATCATTTCTAATGATTTGGTGTCCCTGTGATTTAGACTACTACAAATTAACTGCCAGTCTGGTCATCTTAAATCCTATTTAAAGCAAGGTGGAAGATAATTAAAGTTACCCTATCTAATTATTTTTTTTCCAATAAGGGCTTCCTTCTCTACATATGCTATAATCTGTTCCATAATTCATATTATGTTGTTAGCTTGCTGTGAACTGTTAACTAACAATCAGTTTGGGTTTGAAGCCAATGAATCAAAATATTTGTACATTGCTTTACAAAGCAATTTTACATCCATTAATAACAATCTTTTCAAAGCCCTCTGAGGTGCAAGTATTGTTATTATCATTTTAGCTTTTACATGTAAGGAAAGGAATGCTGAGATTGAAGTTTGCTTAAGGTTTTACAGCTACTGAATAACAGTTCTAGGATTGGAATTCAGATCATTTTATTCCAGATCCTTTGGCTTTTTTTTTTTTCCTTTTAAATTCTGGTGTGTTCCGTTGCTTCCTCAAGATTAATTCCTGTGTCCTTTAGCAGGTCCTAGCTCACAGAAATACTAAGACTACCAGAGTAGCCTAAAAAAATTCCTTCAACAGCAGGCTGGAGGTCCCTTACCATAGTGTTTCTCTTCCCTGGTGGGTAGCTACTGTACCTATGGAACTTAAATAAAAACAATAAAAGATGCCCAGGCTCCATCCAGTACATACCGAAGCAGAACCTTCAGAATGTAACTTCCACAACCGTGTGTTCAGAAATACTAAGGTTGCCCTGGTGCTCGGTCAGGTTTGGGAAATATTACCTTTAGAGCATTCAGGATTCTTTGAAAGGAAAATAAATCAGATTAAAACCATTATTACTACTTTTTTTTTTTTAAACGTTTTTACTTGATGAATTTAGATGGGCAGCTACCCGAAAATGTTTTGGAAATAGGTAACTTTCAAGGGTGTGGGGAAAGTCCTGGAGTCACCCTATGTGTCATCCCTGGGGTTCCTACGTGGTGGGGGAAGTTCCAGGGTGGTGGCAAGTGGCAGGGTCTTGAGCAACCAGAAGGTGTTACCTGGAGTGGAGGTGCTGAAAGAGAGACATGGAGCTGTCACGAGGAGGAAGGTTATATACAATGCAATCAACAGCATTAGAAAAGATCACCTCTTCACAAACATGCAGAACATGCCAGAGGTGCATGAAAAAAAAATGCAGTTTGTCCCAACCAGTTTGAAGGTAAGCATGGCCTACTCAATGCAAGGCTGTAAAAAGTTCACTCAGCTTTTTGTACCTTTTCTCTTTGTTAATGGAAGAATATCCTCAAAGATCCAGCCGTCTCAAAGAGAGAAGGGTTTAATAACCAGTCCTGGATTCTTTGTTTATATACTGTGCTTTAATTGAAACTCATTTACATTATCATGTTAATTCATTTGCATTTTATGCACCTTACATCTAATTGTAGAAGGAAGAATTCTTACATGTTTAAGGAATTTCAAATCTTATCTCTTAAGGTTGGGAAGGAGATGGGAGCATATGTATATCCCTCGATAAGACCAGGACTCACAAATCCTGTCTTGTCTGTTTTTCTTTCTGGGCTAAGACATTCAGGAAGATAGTGTCTTATTATTTGGTGACTTGAATTCCCATCCTCTCTCTTCACCTTTTCCACAGTCTGACATCCTGAAAACAGTGCCATATTTCTTGTATTACTTCTATTAATACTTCTGGTTATTACGTTTCTGACAAACAAATATATTTTTTATTTTGTTTACTAGCTATTAGTCTCCTTTAGAATTTTGCCTAGGACTTCTTAACATTAACAAAGAGTCCATATAAATTGGTTTCACCAAACTAACAGTTCATTATCATATGGAAATATGCATTATTTAAGGATACATATTCCACCTCGTTCTAGGAAGGATTTAACATGGCTTGTTAATAAATAAATAGATTAATTAATAAATTAATTAGCATAAACAGGAAATATAACGGTGAGAGCTTGAAGTGGAACCAAGAAAGGCATAGTGAGAACTAGCTAGCTCTTCGGTGTTCATAGACCTGTTGCCTTTTCAGTGCCTCTTACGGAGCTAGAAGTCACACCTTTCCTGCATCAGATGTCCATTAAGGAAGTAGCCACTGTTCATGAAACCTCTCCTCTGCCTTTGGCATTTTGAAACTGCATTAGCAGACAATGTAGACTAAATCGGAGGTCAACATTATAGCCATATACCAGTTTTGTTTATAGAAAAGTAAAAACTAATGTTATATGAGGAAAGCCTGATTATACTTAGCAATCAAAATTTTGTAATATGTATTTACATTTTTGAATGAGAAATTAATTTGAACTGTAAACCTTCACCTAAAGCACCAAAAAACAAAGTTTCGTGTCACTTTTTTTGTGCTAGCCATTTAAAAGTCCCTTTCCTGAGCTCTCTTTCTTGCAATTGCACCGGTTTAAGTAGTAAATTTCATGGTAAAATTCTGGCTTTGGCTGATTGACTCTATTAGTTACATCTAAAGGCATAGGCTTTATTTTTAAAAGGCTTAGATTTAGCATTATGTTTTTTAGCGAAGAAGAGAAGCAAGCTCTTAAATGAAAAAGCCCTAAACCAAATCTGGTACCAGTATGGCAAGGCAGTTATTCACCCCCCGACTGTCCAGTTTGGCAATAATTCACGCCTCTCCGTCACGATACTTGTTTTAAGGAACCCTTTGTTAAAGTGTAACGCAAAAATTTAACTTACAAAACTGATCACCTGGAGCTATTCTGGTTCAATTGAGAGTGGGCCACTGGGGTCTAAGTGTTACCCGCTCAGCCTTTGTACTCTCTCAGCCTTCGTCAGCCTCTCAGATACCTCAAGAAACCACTTGAGGCATCACGGAACGCTTTTCCGGGGTTTTTTTTTTTCTAGCGTCCATTTCTTTTTTTCTGGAGAGTGCCAGAGGCTCAGGAAACCTGAAGAATCAAATAATTGCCTTTTTCTACTTGTTAACAGCATAGTGAAAATTGGCCAAAAGAGGTATTTGAACCTTTAAAAATTTTTTTGATGTCAGTGGGTTTACGTAATTCATCTTTTTCCTAGCCTATGTTCCCATGGAATATAGTATAGGTAATCTAGATCTAGCCATAGGCATCTTTTCCGCTAAGGGTGCTGGGGCCATCCTTGGATAACAGGCACTAATAATTACAATTCTTCCTCTCCTGCTTGTTGGTATCTCTTTGCACTCGTGACTTTTATAGGACGAAGAACTTTGAGTCTAGTAAGGCCTATAAGACAACATGGGGAGATGGCAGAGACAACTCAGATAACAATGTAGTATCTAAGCAGCCAGGCCGGGTGACAAATGGCCAACCTCAGCAAGCAGCCAAGGGAGCAGCCAGCGGTGGATACATTAAACGGTAGGCCAGCTCCTGTTGACATTTTTACTCACTTTCCTAAATGAATGGCTCACTCAGGAGGTTGGATGTAACTGTACTTGAACCTTAATGCGTGAATTAAAAACAGCATTTCTTCCACTTAAAAAATACATTTTAAAGTCTGCCTTTTGCTAGAATATATTAACAGTGCTTGTAGCCCTTAGACGATGGGATTAACTTTTCTGTCTACTTTTTAGTACTTGCCAAATTACAGATGTAAGCATGTTTTATTTCTGTAAACAGGAAAAAATGTTTTGAAATGTATCACCTAGAATAGGGGTCAGCCAAATTTTTCTATAAAGGGTCAGGTAGCAAATATTTCAGACTTTGCAAACCATATGGTCTCTGTTGCAACTACTCCACTCTGTTGCAGGGCAGAAGCAGCTGTGTTGGTATTATGTAAAATGAATGAGTGTGGCTGTGTTCCAATAAAACTTCATTTACAAAGGCAGGCAGCAGGCCAGATTTGGCCCTTGGGCCATACTTTTCTAACACCTGTTTTAGAGCAGTGGTTCTTAAACTTACGTGTGCAGCAGGATCACCTTGAAGGCTTATTATTAAGACACAGATTCCTAGACTCCACTTCCAGCTTCTGAGTCAGTAGATTTACAGTGGAGCATGAGAATGAGCATATCTAACAAGTTTTCTCGGGTCTAACACTTAACATAAAAAGGTAGCTGATGCTGAAAAGTGCTGAGAATCATTTTGGATAGCTGGTTACTTACTTTTTTGAAAACTAAATCCAGACTTTGTCCTTTTATAACTCACTGAATTAACTATCTTTTTGTGATAGTATAACTAATGATGCCAGAGAAGATGAAATGGAGGAGAACTTGACTCAGGTGGGCAGTATCCTCGGAAATCTAAAAAACATGGCCCTGGACATGGGCAATGAGATTGACGCTCATAATCGACAAATAGAACGGATCACAGAAAAGGTAAAAGCATCTTATTACCACGGGAGAACGAGACATCCAGTCTAGTGCTTTAGTAATTGCCATCTGTCCAAGTACTTTGGGGGAAAACAGTAGGAGGGCGAGATCCTGCCCTTACAGGTCTTAACAGTTTGATGAGGCAGTAGTTCTAGTACTTTGAAAACCAATAACCAAGGCCTCCCATCTCTTGCTAATGGCAGTTGGTTCATTTTGAAACCAGGAACTTGGAGTGAAATGCTTTTACTTAAACCTTCATATATGAAGTTTAGAATTTAACCTTTATGTGCAGTCTTTTTTTTCCCCCTGAACAGAGCAAGTTTGCTTTTTCATTTTTATATTAACTAATAACAAATTAGAAGTCCCTAAGTGGTACAAGGAAACCCTGGTGGTGTAGTGGTTAAGTGCTGTGGCTGCTAACCAAAAGGTCAGCAGTTTGAATCCACCAGATGCTCTTTGGAAACTCTGGGGAAGTTCTACTTTGTCCTGTAGGGTTGCCATGAGTCGGAATCGACTCAATGGCAACGGGTTTGGTTTGGTTTTTTCAGTGGTGCAAAATGGTTAAGTGCTTGGCTCTAGCCAAAAGGTTGGCGGTTCAAACCCACCAAGAGGTGCCTTGGAAGACAGGCCTGTGATCTGCTTCTGAAAGGTACACGTCGATGTGGTGTGGTGAAACCCGTGTGATAATTGTTCACTACAGATTAGTAGGTAAGCACAAGTAAGCCCATGCTTAGTTACTTCTCGGGTCATCCAGCCCTGTCAGGGATTGTAAGTTTGAAAAGAGGCTTTTATTCTGTAGGAAGGTACTATGGGGTTGGGGGACAGACAGGTGCCAGGTATACCTAGAAGCAAAATCTTTGATGTGGTAAAAAAATGTGACATTGTTCACTACAGATTAGTAAGTAAGCACAAGTAAGCCTGTGTTTACCTTGTTTATTAGATAATCCGCCCCTGACAGGACACCCACCAGGTTCAGATCTATATCAAAGAGTATTCTTACCATATTTTGTTGTATCTAAAATGCCATTAGTTGTAAGATACTGTCCCAGTTTTAGAGATGTTAAACTATGAAAAAAAATGTTCTAGGATTTATGAAATACTGGCAAGTTCAGGTTTCTCTTTATACTTTTGCCATATTTATACACCAGGATTTTTTCAAACTAATTTCATATTCCATCACCTCTTACCCAAAATGTTGTTGGTGTTGTTAGGTGCCATCACTGAGTTGGTTCTGACTCATAGTGGCCCTGTGTACAACAGAATGAGACACTGCCTGGTCCTTCGCCATCTTTGCTATGCTTGAGCCCATTGTTGTAGCCACTGTGTCAATTCATCTCGTTAAGGGTCTTCCATTTTTTCACTGACTGTCTGCTTTACCAAGCATGATGTCTTTCTCCAGGGACTGGTCCCTCCTGATAACATGTCCAAAGTACTTGAGACAAAGTCTCACCGTCCTTGCTTTTAAGGAGCCTTCTGTCTGTACGTCTAAGACAGATTTGTTTGTTCTTCTGGCAGTCCGTAGCATATTCAATATTCTTCACCAACACTGTAATTCAAAGGTATCAATTCTTCTTTGATCTTCCTTATTCATTGTCCAGCTTTCACGTGCAGATGAGGTGACTGAAAATACCATGGCTCAAGTCAGGCGCACCTTAGTCCCCACTTGCCCAAAATGAGCTTTGTAATGTGACTTCAAGTATGTCTTGAGTTTTTTCTAAGTGTCAGTGACTCCAGGTGTATAAAATTTAACTTTTATTAGGGTGACTCATCTTGTGAAGTAAAGCCGATGTCTTTTTTTTTTTTTTTTTCCAGGCTGACACCAACAAAGATCGTATTGACAATGCCAATGCAAGAGCAAAGAAACTCATTGACAGCTAAAGCTACTGCTGTACTTTATCATTTATTTCCGTCTCTAGCTCCTCCCTCAGAGTCATTACCTTTTCAGAGTTTTGGTCCCACACTTTTCTAATTGGAAGATAATGTAAGAACGGCAAGAGGAGTAAAAGCCCCCTTATTCTTTTCTCTTTCCTTTGAGGCCACACTGTGCTGCCCAGCCTTCCTTCTGGTATTTTTTCCTCAGTTCATACTCTGAGGTTGATTTTCATACATCACATACAGTATTGTTTTCATCTTCCTTGCTTACTGTAGCAGGTTCTTTAGCCGTCAAGATTTGCAAAGATAGCCATGAAGAAGGAAGCTGTAGATTTGTTGGGGGAAAAGGGACAGAGACAAGGGGTTGTTACCTCAGTAAAATCTGTAGGCTCCGAAGCAGAAAGTTACCTAGCCACAGTAAAGGTCTAGTTGTGTTTAGTTTTTAACTCAAGTTGCAGTTATTGCCAGTTTAGGCTAAAGCTTGGCTTTGGAGATTTTATGCACAATATTTTTGTTACACATCACAAATTTACAATCTCTACTCCTAAAAGAGGACTAGAATTTTTCTTAAACTGCATTTAATTTCTGAACTGTTAGTGATTAATGTATGTGCATAGATTCTATGACCCCCTTTTATATTATACCATTCAGGAACACTTGGTATAAACAAACAGCTTTTTATTTTCATAATGTTAGTGGTATCATGGTCCCATATCAGGCCTATAATCTGTTATTAGTCTTTGAAGAAAAAAATATGTAAATACATATGTGTAACATGAGAAATTTCTCTCTAAGGCAGGGTTTAAATTTTTTTGGAAAAGTTTGACAAAGTACATCAAGTGAATTCAGATTTACCTCAATGCCAAGAATTATGTTTAGATAGGAAAAAAAGGAACTTATTTTGATCTCAGGTAGAATAATAGATTGAGTTTTACATAGCTTTAGACTATTTTTTTTTTTTAATCTGAAACTTTGTTTAACTAAAAGTGGTTTGGAAAATTAATGCCTTTGGTTTAATTATTCATGATTATGTCATTCTCTTAGCCTTGTGTATCGAACCATATCCAGAATATCATGTTTATTTAGATCCTGAACAGTGTCATGATTCATATTTCTCACTTTTATTTAAAAACTAGCATCTGCATACTTCGAAGCCAGTAATATGGATTGGTTTGGCTTGATCTTTACAATTAAATTTTGTAACTAACAAATGGAATTGTTCTTTCAGATGGGTAATGTGTTTTTGTGACTGTTAGGGCAGCAATTTAATCAGCTCCTATTTAATGAATTGAATAAAGCAAAGGTCCATAAATCAAGAAGCACTCCAACTTGGAAAGTTGCCTTAAACACCTTTCTGATTTTTATTGGAAATACAGGATTTTTCTTTCTGTGATTTGTTATGAGGTTCATTTTAGTCATTACTAATCTATTCATTTGGGCTTAAATGCACTGGTGACTGAAAAGATAATGTTTGGGAGTGAGAACTACAGCCCACTTCCCCGGGAAGATTCAGTCAACATAGGAACTTTCAAAGGCTGAAGAGGAAAATGTTTAAATTGAGACTGAATTAAGCTCTCTGTAATAGAAATGCTCTGTGCTAGAACGAGTAGTTTGGCAGATGATGGTAAAGAAAGACGGTGTAAAATAGTGCAGGTTGTGCTATACTTAAATCCCCTTTCTAAAGCAATCAAAGACATTGTTCTAATACTGTCCTGTCTGAAGGAAATAGTCCTGAGGATATCAGTTTGGTGTCTTGGTTAGGAGCATGAGCTGAGGAACCAAATGGTCTGGATTTACACTTGAGCTTTGCCATTTGTGGCTAAGTGACCATAAGCCTACTTCTGTCCCTCAGTTTCTTTGTAAAATGAACATAAATAATCCTACCTCGTAGAGTTGTTGCAAAGACTCAACATGGTAACGCATGTAAGGTAACTAGAACAGTGCCTGGCAAATATAAAAGCTTAATAAATGATAAGCTGCTATTATCTCTAGAGTAGAGCTCTTTTTGGGTCAAGGATCCCTTCGTGCGTTGATGAAAGAAACAGCCCCTCTTCTCAGAAACAGAGACAAACAAACTTGAATCATGCACAAGTGAGAATCATGGAGGCCTTGAGGGCCCATCCATGGATCCCAGGTTGTGAACGATTCCAAAGCTTCTGCTACTGGGAAAGAAGACAGGTGAGGAGTGAAGCCATAGAAAAAGCCCTACACAGAGTGGATGGGGTAGGCCGGTAATGCACTAGAGATAGAAACTGTTGACTTAAAGCCTTTTTCTGATTTTCTCCATAACATTGCATGGAAAACTGGTTTCTAATACTTCTGAAAGGTAGTACTGAAGTGGTTAAAAATACAAGCTCTGGAGTCTGACCACCTGGGTTCAGAGTTTGTTTCAGTCATTTACTAGCTGTGTGACTTTGAACATAAAATACTAATATTTCTGGACCATGTTTCCTCATCTGTCCAGTGGTTGGGGGGCACTGGTGCCTGGACTTAAGTGTTCATTAAGTTAAATATCATAAGTATTATTACTTTGAAATGGTTAATTGATGTAAAATACCTTCAGTTCATTCTTTTTGGCTTAATATTTAGATGTCTTCTCTTGGCCAACTGTTAGAATCATCAGAATTGCAAGATGAGACCTAATTCTGGAGACCTATTCTAAGTACCACCAAAAAAGTGGTGGTACTTAGAAGCTAGGAATCCTCTCTTCTCATTATGGCATTCCAAGAAAATTGCTGGTATTGATTCCTACTTCTAACACCTGTGCCAGGGCTGTTTTCATGTTCTCTTGAGGGATACAGGAGTGGATCCAAACAGATGGACCGTGAGTAAAACTGTACAGTAACCTAATCCCCTTTTTTCTTAATAAAGTCTCACTCAGCTTAAGCCTCTAATCTTTATTTAGTACGGTGCTCAAATCCTTGTTATAGAAAAACTACAAATCAAGTCAGTCATTCCAGCTGTGGCTCTAAATATTTTAAGTGGTTTACTTACGAACACCTCATTTAAAGAAGGTGTCATTGCAATTTGTAATTTATAGTTGTTTGGGGCCACTCTACTTAGAAACCTGTAACTAAGGAGTTAAAAACCAGCAGCCCTCACTAAACTTTTTTTTTTTTTTTTTAACAGTAAGCCCCTTCTTCAAGTTTCCATTCTTATTTTGACAATGATCTCTATCCCTTATAGCTGGGCCTGTGTTTTCCTCCTTCAGTTTTAATTCACTGTTTCCACACTTCAGTGCTAGATCTTTCCATGTCGTGTGGATTGTGACTCTTCCTTCTGCCTCTCAGCCATCCTATACTCAACTGCATTTAGAATTAGTTTCTTTAAAAGCTGTTTTCTCTAGGTCGCCCCTTTACTAAAATTCTAGGTTTATCCCAATGACATTCCTAATCAGATTTATATTTCTCAGACTGATATTCAAGTTCCTTATCTAGTTATTTATTATTCTTTTTAATGTAGTGCTGCTTCAAGCCTTCTACTTCTGTACAAGTTGCTAAATCCTACTTTTATACCTTATAGATGAAATAAATGGCCCCGTTTATTGAGTGTTTGCTTTGTGCCAGGCACTATGCCGAGTGCTTTTATGTATCTTTTCACCGTAACTTCGTAACATACCTGAGAGGCAGGAGGTAAACTGCTCAAATTAATAAAGCTAATAAATGAAGTATTTTGCTTCAAACCTGGATATTGCTGCCAAAGTTGATGACCTTACTGAGTATACTACACGGACTTCCAAACCAAGATCTAAAGAATTTAGTAGAGTGCACAAATCCTTGTTATAGAAAAACTACAAATCAGGTCAGTCCTTCCAGGTATGGCTCTTAAGTACTTTAAGTGGTTTATATTTAGAGGAGGTGTCACTGGGGTTGGGATAGATTTTTAAAACTCCAATTAATTATTAAATGGGGACATTTATGTTATTAAGTTTATGAATTTGGATTTATTAGGTGAGAAGTAGTGATGAAATATTTAGAGAAATGTTAATTGTTCAATGGATTAATAAGATTAATAAGTTAAGCATTAAACAAAGTTTATAAAAAATTCAAACTCCTCAGTTGATACTGATAAACTGGCACCTATTACTTGCCAAAGTGAGAAACAGAAAATAACACACGGGAAAGAGAATACCTAGATCAGATTTAAGGTCAGACAGACTTCCTCATATAGATTAAATACTGGGCTCTTGTGATCTCTCAACTTAAGGGCTAAACTAGGTTTGTAAAACAAGAACTGGCAATATATGGTTAAGAATAGCTTCTTGGCAAGGAGAAAATTTCAGAAAATGACCAGAGTGGTAGCTTTCTAAATGTTCTTATCAGTGACAATCTGAAATCATCTACCTTTGTACCCTCATATTTTCTTAATAGCCTGGTTCAGACACCACAAAATGTTTACCATCAGTCATGTGAAGGCATTTCACAGATCACCTGAACAAGGGCATGAAACATTCTCCTCATCAGTTCACTTCCAAAGTTAAAGAACAAAGGACCACTTACTGGTTAAAGTTCTTCTGTCTTCTTCCCTTAAAGGATTAATCTTGTTTCCAGCCAAAGTTCTTTAAAAATTCTTTATTTAGTATATTCTCTCATGCAGAGAATAAACTTGATAAACATAGGTTGTTTTAAAATATCATAGCAATGGTTTCTTGATAGGTAATTTGATTCGTACAGTTATAAATACAAAAAGGGAAAAGAGCTACTACAAATAAGACATTATCTCTAACAAAAATTCAGGAAGATCCTGACTATTAAAATTCCTTTTATCTTACAAGTTTTGCATATATGGTTTTATCTCTTAAGAGACCTCTACCAATAAGGCACCTGCAATAGTAAAGAATTTGCTAGTGCAGCCTTGGGGAACATCTCAGTGTTGTTCGATGTTTCTCTGACAAAGCACACATTTAATCAAGACAGTCAAACAAACAGTCTAAATTTAAATTCTAAGGGTAGACACTGCAGTTGAACTGATGGATAGGAATAAAATAATAAATCCTTAAATTAACCATAGCAGCCTCCCAAACTATCTGAATTTTATAAAAATATGAAGTGTTAACACAGAGGTGGAATGGCAATTAACTTTATGAAAGCTCACACTTCGTGAAACTAAACATGAAATTTCGAGCTGTGGTGTGGAGCTATTTTGTAACTAGGCAGCACCCCCTCACTGTATAAATGGCAACTGGTTGCTGGTTTCTTAAAGCCAAACTAATGTTGGTTTTAAAGACCAACAATGTCCAGTGCCCTATCCATGATTCAAAATGGAGGACTCTTCCTATGTCTTGATCCTTTTTAGCTTATCTTAAGTGAGCCCTGATAAGGAGCATCTCCTGGAGTGTCATCTTCTTACTGCAGATATCCTTGACAATGACTGGAGCCAGGTTCCAACACAGGTTCCAGGTCAGTTCCCTGTAAGGTTCCCATGCTCCTGGAGAACATCATGCAAACTTCTTCTTGGTGGCTGTGAACCTCTCCATGTACTAAAGTCATGAAAGAAGAAGAAATACTTGGTATTCAGCATTGGCAATATAAGCTTATGTGTTACTTAAGTTTTTTATGATTTTTGTCATTTTTTGGTTTTATTGGATATGGTCCTTCATTTCCTACAAGATCTTCTGGCATTCTAAGTGCAAACTTAAAGCACTTAGTGTTTTAAATTTTTGTTTTGTTTTTAAATAAGAAACGCACAAAAAGACAAAGATGCTTTACAATAAGCGGCTTAGCGGAAAAGTCGCCTTGGTACAGTATACCCACATTTGGCTGATTCTTCGAACCCACCTCCAAATGGGGAGGAACAAATTCTGTCGCCATTAGCTAGGAATGTTCATGTGGATTACTTCACCATTCTTTTCTCGGGCGGCGGCTGGAAAGACTGCCATGCACCAGTACCCACACACCTTATCATAGCCTTCCAGTTCTCGAAGTTTCTTTATCTCAAAAAGATTGCCTTCCACAGCAAGCAGACAGATCTGGGAGTCACTCAGGATGCTCTGTGGAAGCATGCTGAGCTCAAGGCAGTTCTCTTCCAGACGAAGAACTTTGAGCCGAGGGCAGCACGATATCTTGACTGAGATCTGAGATATCTGTCAAAGAAAAAGAATAATAGGAAAAAGCATAAGCACTATAATGGCTAATTTTTTACACTAAAAACAAAACTTGACTGTTTGTCTTAGTTCTCTTTTCTTTTACCGCCTCCGTTTTCTCACTACCTACTCACTCCAGACGCTTCGAGGATCTGGCTGTGTCATTACTCCTACATCCAAAGTACAGATTGCTTTTGGAAGGTCACTGATGACTTTGGAAAAAAATCTTTTTTCCTTATAATAAAAGCACCATATGTTCATTATAGAAAATTTGAAAACCACACAAATTTAAAGAAGAAAAAAGCTGCCTGTAATCCCACCACCCAGAAACGACCAACATATAAACATTTTGGTTCATTTACTGCCAGTCTTTTTTGTGCACATACATGCTGATCACTTTGTGGCCAAAGTCAAGGATTCACTGTCTGCCCTCATCTTCTGTTTCCTTTGACTATACGTTTATCCCTTCCTTGAAACTCCCTCCCTTTGTGCCTAATTACTTGGCTTTTTTCTCCCTATCTTTTATTTAAATTGTTTTCTGTTTGGCTTCTCTTCTTGTTCATATGGATACTTTTCAAGCAGTGGTCCCTAATGTTGCATATTTGATCTTTTCTCTATACTTTCTTCTAGAAAGCTCATCTATTTTTATAGCTATCACTTCTTTTATGACCTAAAAATCTATATTTATACACATACCTACTCACCTCTATTCCACTCCTATTTCTTCAGCTCTTAGTAAAACATTTCCCTTTTGATAATGCACCATCATAGCCGACTCAGCATGTCCATTCTCAGCAGCACCACTGTTGGGTATTCTCCACAGCTCAATGCCAAGAAGTTGTCTTTCACTCATTCATCTCTTGTGCCTTTTAAATGTTGCACCTCACCAAATTCTGCTGACGTTGCCTGGTTATCATCTCAGCCTAAGTCAGTGGTTCTCAAAGTGTGGTTTCCAGGCCATCACCTGGGAACTTGTTAGAAATACAAATTCTCGGACCCCACCCCAGAACTGCTGAATCACAAATTTGGGGGGGCAGGGGGCAAGAGATGTCTTAACAAGCCCTGTTGATGATTAAAGTCTGAGAACCACTGAGTGAGGCATCTGTAGAGCGGAATGTGGAGTAAGTGCTTAACTAATGTGTGTAGTTGAGTTGATTCGCACTCATAGGGACCCTGTAGTTGTTGCTTGAATGATTCATGATTTTTTCCCCAAAAAGCTCAAGAACATACAATTTCCACTTTAAAGAGGCCAACTTCCTCAAAGACTGACTGCATTTTATCATAAAGTAAGGACAGTACAGGTCTCTTAGGCTTTCCTTTTCCCAAAACAAAAATAAATTGGGATCATTATAAAGAGGCATTTTAGGGAAACCAGCATTTCTTGCAGAACAAATGATCCATAGAAGGCAGGGTTTTGGTATGCAATAATGCCTAACATATTGTTTTATAGCTTACAGTGTGCCTCCATCTAAAGTAGACTTGAACTTAAAACTGAAAAACTAATCATTTTCTATAAAATAAACTCCCCAGACTGGATGCAGAGTGATACGCTTACAGCCATCTTGTACATTCTAGAACAGTGTCATCCAATAACACTTTTTGCAATATTATAATTAAGTTGTTCAACAATTAAATGAGCTGTCTCCAGAAAGCCTATCATTGAGTTTTTCAGCAAAAGCAGGACATACCCTTGACAAAGATGTCAAAGAAAAGTAAGTAACCTCTGATGTCCAACTCTGAGAGCCTATGAGTTCATTTCTTTTCTACTTTTATCTTCCTGACACACCTTGCTAGATGACTGGGGCATATTTGAAGAGAATCTAAAGAACTTGTTAAGATTTGTGAGGCAGTAGTTTAACTGTTGAAATTCTCTGACCCTGTTACCCACCCCACCCTCCAAAAGGCACCTACACAACAAACAGCATCCCAACTCCATGCCACTTTGGGCTTTGACATTAATCCAACCCATAAAATCCTCCTCTCGTATAGCCTCTGATAGCCAGCTCTCCATGATTATAGTTGTAGGGAACAAGGAGTTATTCAGCAGACCGAAAGCCCACACATGCTTTAGGGAAAATCCTTAGGCTCTAGACCTGGTTTTGGTTGAGATTGAGTTCGATGACCTGCAAGTCCCCCACTGTGTCAGGTATGCTGCGAATCTGGTTCTTAGAGAGATCCATCACATCCAGGTGCCTCAGGCTACACAGCTGGGGTGGCAGTGTTCGGAGTCGGTTACCAGAGAGGCTCAGGGTCTTGAGAGCAGAGAGTTGCCCAAAGGTAGACGGTAGCTCTGTCAGGTGATTGTTGTTTAGGCTTAGCATCTCTAGTTTTTTCAGATTGCATAACTCATCAGGCAGAACAGCTGCCAAAGGGGGGAAAAAAAATACAGCTGAAAAACATCTCGCTGATGTTTCTAAATACATAGCAACCCGCTTTGCCTCTTGTTAAAATATGTAGAATTCCCACATGTTGTGCCATTTTTAAGTATGGCATTTGACCAATGTTGTCTTCAGAAAGTGAGGGTGCCATCGAAACGTAGGAGAGCATTTGTGTGCAATGGGCTCCCTTTGCAAAGGGGTGCTGGCACAATCCAACAGCAATTTTGTGGGGTTTAGAAGGTCCTCTTTCCATTCCACCCCTCCCTTCAAGTTAGGTAGCTCTGTTTTCATTATATATATATATATATATATATATATATATATATATATATATATATATATATATATATATATATATATATCCCAGAGATCCTTCTTCCCTTTCAAGTCCAACTTGACCTAGTACCAATCATCATACCACCCGAGGAGACTTGTATATGTAATTAAAAGAGTGAGAAAGCTTCGAGGACTCTGACATTGCCCTGCATCTCGAGCCCTCCGAACGGTTTTATAACAACAACAAATTCAGCTGGTAAGAGAAAACCACCCTTCTTAATCTGATCACTAGCAAAGGCCTCCCAGGGCAGAAGCCATACTCAGTTTGTTGTTGTTGAGGGAGAGGCTCTTCAGCAGAGCGAACTTCCCTATCAGCATAGGCGGTAGGCTCTCGATCTTGTTGTTGGACAAATCGATGGTCCTGAGATTGCTCGTCAGCTTCTGCAGCTCTGAGGGGAACTGGAGAAAGGGGTTCACAGCGTGGACAACCCCTCACGGATTAACTTCACCGCCCCGCCGTCCCTCTCCCTTTAAATCCCCTGGCCGGATCCCTCCCAGTCTCACCTCGGTCAGCCCACGATCCTTGAGCTGAAAGACACCCGTTTTCTGCGCGGTTTCCACATGAGCGCGGAGGGCACTGTTTCCCATCCTAGCACCGCAGTTCAGGTTCCTGCGGGGAGGAAGCGCAACTGTCACCGCCCGGCTCCGGCACCCGGCCACTCCTTCGGCCTCCCGGCTGGGTCTCAAGCCCCAGCTGCCACCTCCCTCCGGTTCCAGGGGGTCAGCCCGGGAGTGGCAAGAAAGAAAGGGAAGGACAGACAGCCAGCAGGTCGGCCGCTTTTGCAGCTCTCCCGAAGCCAGGCGCTTCTGGGAGCCCATGGAGGATCAAGGAACCCCGGACTCGTATCATACCCCTCGGTTTACAGACCTCTGGGCAGAGGAAAACACAGGACCCGCGCTCGCCTGGGATGCGCGCCCCGGGCTTCCGCCCGGGAGGACACGCCCTGTGACGTCATTGGGCCGCGCCGCTCTTTTGCCTGCTTTCCGCTCTCCCTCCGCGCCAGGGCGGGCGGTGCGTGCGAGCCATGGCTGCCGCCAACCCCTGGGATCCAGCGCCCGCGTCAAACGCTGCTGGGCTCCTGCTGGGCAGTTTCCTAACTTCGGGGCTGGTCACTCAGGTGCGTGGGACGGCTATGGCGTCGTCAAGGGGTTACCCACGGGGACGACACAGGCTGCTGTGATGCGGCGTTGCTGAGTGCGGTAGGGGTGTGAGCGAGGCTGGCTGGGGGCGGGACTGGAGTAGAGGCGAATGGATGCCGGCCAGGCTACCACAGGGAGCCTTCCGCCGTGGGTTTTTCGAAACCGGGCTCTGGAGTAGATGTGTTTCGGGAGAGTTATCCCAGGCCAGTTTTGGAAGGTAAAATAGGGCAGCGTTTCCCCGCCTTTTTCATCCAGTGATACCGCCTCTAGTAGTGGGCGGCTGGGGTGGGAAATAGTGTAGACAGTTGAAACAAGCGTTCTCGACGCTCGTTTGTGGGCAGTATCGACGCTTATTTGTGGCGGGAGGCGCTGCGTACAGGAGTGCGCCAGGGGAAGGAAGCATCTTTAAAGGCATATAATGCTAATAGCGAAAAAGACCTGAAAGACTTTGAAAAGTGTATAAAAGAAGGGATTTTGTGAAGAAGAGACGAGAGAGAGACTAACCCAAGGGATTAGGATGGGCAAGAAGAGCATATTCATAGGCTGAGGGGAAGGAGCCAGTAGAGGGAGAAACTGAAGATAATGAAGGAACAACGGAACACAGTGGCAAAAGTGACAGAATAGGGAAAACGGGATCAAGGCATTGAGATTGAGGGAAAGAGGAGAAAGAAATTCTAAGATAAAGAGGAAGTTGAAAACTTTCACTAAAAAGGAAACTGAGAAATCTAGAAGGTAAAGTCATTTGCAGAGATGAGCAGTTTGAACGTGACATAAGATTTATGCAAAATATACAACTTTTTGTGCTTCTTGTTGTGTTCCGTGCATCCATTCCGACTCATAGCGACCCTACGTGACGGTAGAACTGCCCCCATGGGGTTCTGTAGATTGTAATCTTTACCGGGGAGCCCTGGTGGCCCAGTGGCTAAGAGCTACAGCTGCTAACCAAAAGGTCGTCAATTCGAATCCACCAGCGGCCCCTTGGAAACCCCGAGTCGGAATTGACTGGACGATTTTTTTAATATTTACCTGACCAGATAGCGAGATCTTTTCTCCCGCAGAGCCCACTGGTGGGTTCAAAATGCAGACCTTTCCTTTAAGCAGCCGAGTGCGTAGCTGTTGGACCACCAAAAACCAGAGCTGATTTTGACTCGTGGGTAAGAATAGGACCGTGCTCCATGGGGTTTTCAGTGGTTGATTTTGTGGAAGTAGATCACCAGGAGTTCCTTCCCAGGCACTTCTGGGTTGGACTCAGGCCTCCAAAATTTCAGTTGGTAGCTGAGCACATTAACCACTTGCACAACCCAGGGGCTCCAGAAGGGTCATTTAAAAAACCAAACCCAAACCAGTTGCTGTGGAGTTTATTCCGACTGGTAACAACTCTACAGAAGTGTCTTCAGAGACTTCTAGTTCAAGACTCAGGGACCAAGAAGTTTACCCAAGGTCACTCAACTAGTGAGGTGGAATTAGATTGCAGGGTGCTCCCTTTTTTGATACATTGTATCATTGCCAAGATAAATTGTAATGAATAATTTTGTGATACTATCTTGAAATAATTTAAACTTCTGTTAAAGAACTTCTCCATATTATTTGAAGACCCACTACCTAGCCTCTGACTTTTCTGAGGAACAAGACGTAGTAATGAATGCATTGGAAGAGAGGAAAAAATCAAACTGTAGCACTCCCTATTTGAATCCTTCCTCATTTCTCTCTCTGTCTTATTTCTTCCTAGCAAGTTACTTTTAGTGTTCATTTCTCCTGTCACAGAGTAAAATAATTTGGTAAATTCACACTGTAACATGTTTGAGACTTGATATCCCTCCAGAGAGTATTGGTAGAAAATAGAAATACCTAAACCAAAGGAGTAAATCACAGTGAAAGAATTTTAATCATTGGTGGGTGAGCCATCTAGGGGAGTGGTAGTTGTCTTTTGGGACAGGGGGTCTTACTAGTGTCCCTCAATTAACACACGTTGGACAGTTACCTGTTTTGTCAACAGGTACCACTCCATAGCGCCTTAACACCCTCTGTCAACCTTACTGCTCAGCTAGTCCCAGTGAGGGCACTGTTTACTTATTTGTAGGTTGATCCTACCTAGGCATACTTTACATATGAAAACCTATTTTTATTAGAGGAATTTATTATTGATTCTTTCAAAATGATTTGTCATATAATTCCTTTAAACAGTTCATCCTTTTAGTGCAGATCATCCCAAATGGATTAAAAATTTAGAATGATGCCTAAAACTGTAATTTCCTATAACTCCTCTAGACAACAGCTTATCTGGGCTTGTTCTGTTTTGATCTATAATCCATTGGAGAGGGATTTAGTGAAAGAAAGGAAACGTTAACTGTCTGTAGGATAACGGGGTATTTGCTGTGTTTTGTGCCCCTAGAACTGCTTCAGTGGCCTTATATCCAAGATATTTTTTTCATGGTTTTATTTTTTAAAAAAATACTGTGTTTTCAGTGAAGGTTTACACAGCAGTTTAGGTTCCCATTGAACAATTTCTACACAGATTGTTCAGTGACATTGGTTACTTTCTTCACAATGCATGAACATTCTCATTGTTTCCATTCTGGTTGTGTCTTTTCCATTAGTCTAGTTTCCCTGCCTTGTCATGGATTGAATTGTGTCCCCCTCCAAAAATGTGTATCAATTTGGCTCAGCGGTGATTCCGAGTATTGTGTGATTGTCCAGCATTTTATCATCTGATGTGATTTTTCTGTGTGTTACAAATCCTGTCACTATGATGTTAATGAGATGGATTAGTGGCAGTTATATTGATGAGATATACAATATTAAATTGTGTCTTAAGCCAAACTCTTCTGAGATATGAAAGAGAGAAGCAAGCAGAGACACAGGGGGACCTCATACCACTGAGAGAGCAGTGCCGGGAGCAGAGCACGTCCTTTGGACCTAGGGTTCCTGCGCCTGAGAAGCTCCTAGTCCAGGGGAAGACCGATGACAAGGACCTTCCTCCAGAGCCAACAGAGAAAGCCTTCCCCTGGAGCTGACACCCTGAATCTGGACTTTAAGCCTACTTTACTGTGAGAAAATAAATTCCTCTTTGTTAAAGCCATCCACTTACGGTATTTTTGTTATAACAGCACTAGATGACTAAAACACTGCCTCCTTACCTTCTCGTCATCGTTTTAAAGTAATTGTTGACCATTTGGTCTCATGTAGGTGATTTCTTAAAGGAGCACAGTGTTCATGGGTGATATTCTTTATTTTGTGAGCCAGTATGTTATTTAGCTAAAAGGTGACCTCTGGGACTAGTTTCACCTCAAGGTTTAAAGAGGATCTCGGCAATGTTATCATAGGGTCCTCTAGTCTCGATGGGTCTAGTAAATCTGCGTTTTTAAAAAATTCGAGCTTCTGTTCCATATTCTTTTCCCATTCTAACAGGATCCATCTATCGTGGCACTGATCAGAACCATCAGTAGTGGTAGCTAATCACCATCTAGTTCGTCTGGTCTCAGGGTAGATGAGGTTGTGGTTTGTGTAGACTGTTAGTCCTGTAGTCTAGTTTCTTTGAGTCTTTGGTTTCCGTCTTCCTCTTTTGCTCTGGATGAGTAGGACCGATAGCTGTATCTTAGATAACCACTTACAAGCTTTTAAGACCCCTGTGGTTTGATGGATGGCTTTATATGGCCTTTTTCACCATGGTCTTGTAACTCCCACCAAATAATTAGGTGAGACTATGCAAATAAGGTGCTCATGGCCCACCAAGGGGATTGGATAGCTTGCTAATAATGCAAATAAGGTACATGGCACCCTTGTGTGGGTGGGACCATGCAAATATGGTGTATGGATTCCTAATGGGGGGATTGGTTAGTCTTGCCATCCCACTAGGCTTAAAATGAGCCATCCCAGAGGCAGAAAGGGGGAGGGAGCTCACTGTCACCAAGAAAGAAAAGCTAGGAATGGAGCACATCTTTTGGACCTAGGATCCCTGCACTGAGAACCTCCTAGACCCAGGAGGCAGAGAGTGAGCACTGTAACTCTGGAGATGGCAAGAAGCAATAACAGAGAAACAACGGCTGCAGAGGGCTTCCTGGCCCGTAGAGCGAAAAAGCTGAGCACCTTCAGGGAGGACGCTTCCTGGTACAGTGGGGTGCCTTTGGGCACTTGGTGGAGCTACTCTCGCTGACCCACCAACCCACGGAGTGAGAGAGCTGAGCACCTTCAGAGGCTTGCTGGTGCAGTGGGGTGCCTGTGGGCACTTGTTGGCAGAGCTAGGCTTGCTGATCCAGAGAGCTAGAGAGCTGAGTGCCTTGAGGTCGAGGCTTACTGGTAAAGTAAGGTACCTCTGGGCACTTGTCAGTGGAGCTAAAGAGCTTTGTAACACTTGCCCAAGCAGGACAAAGGCTAGGCCAGTCCAAGAGGTGCAAAAACTTCCAGGGTTCGAGGGCCAAAAGGCCAAAGGCCAGGGAGAGGCCTGCCTGTGGGCATGGCTGAAAAGCTGTCCTGACCAAAGAACTACATATTGAGTCATTCCTAATCTTGAATTATAACCTATTATCTCTCTCATAAACCCCATAATTGTGAATGTTGTCAGTGAGTTTTGTGCGGCTATTGCAACGAATTATCGAACCCAGCAGAGAAGTAGAAAGTGCTGTGGAAAGGATGGCTGGTGCCAGAATTGGTAAAAAGGTTTGAGAGTGGAGGCATGTCTGACCTCTGCTTCATAGGAATCAGCCTTGGGCTGATGATTCTCTCTCCCACTCGTGAAGTTAGAGGAGGTCAGATGCCTCCACCACGCCATTTTTTACAGCCCAGACGCTACTGACCAAACTATGGTGTAGAACGTAAGCTTCATGAACTATATATTATGCCAGTTGACAGAGTTCTCCCATGGAACTATGATACTAAGCCTTTGAACCCAGAAAATCAACCTCGCAAAGTGTTTGGTTATGTTTGAGAAATGTTTGTAACGGTGTCCCCAATGTGCTCTGTTATGTATAAATCATGGACAGCCTCTCAAACAAAAACCCATCTACACCTTGCTACACACTCCCAATTACTCTTCCCCTAATGTGACAGGCTGCTCTCTCCCTCCACTCTTTCTTTTCGTGTCCATTTCGCCAGCTTCTAACCCCCTCCACCCTCTCATCTCCCCTCCACGCAGGAGATGCCAACATAGTCTCAAGTGTCCACCTGATCCAAGAAGCTCACTCCTCACCAGCATCCCTCTGCAACCCATTGTCCAGTCCAATCCATGTCTGAAGAGTTGGTTTTGGGAATGGTTCCTGTCCTGGGCCAACAGAAGGTCTGGGGGCCATGACCACTGGGGTCCTTCCAGTCTCAGTCAGACCATTAAGTCTGGTCTTATGAGAATTTTGGATCTGCATCCCACTGCTCTCCTGCTCCTTCAGGGGTTCTCTGTTGTGTTCCCTGTCAGGGCAGTCATCCGTTGTAGCCAGGCACCATCTAGTTCTTCTGGTCTCAGGATGATGTAGCCTCTGGTTCATGTGGCCCTTTCTGTCTCTTGGGCTCGTAATTGCCTTGTGTCCTTGGTGTTCTTCATTCTCCTTTGATCCACGTGGGTTGAGACCAATTGATGCATCTTAGATGGCTGCTTGATAGCATTTAAGACCCCTGACGCCACTCTTCAAAGTGGGATGCAGGATGTTTTGTTAATAGATTTTATTATGCTAGTTGACTTAGATGTCCCCTGAAACCATGGTCCCCAGATCCCTGCCCCTGTTACGCTGGCCTTTGAAGCATTCAGTTTATTCCGGAAACTTCCTTGCTTTTGGTTTAGTCCAATTGTGCAGACCTTGCCTGTATTGTGTGCTGTCTTTCCCTTCACCTAAAGTAGTTCTTATTTACTATCTAATTAGAGAATGCCCCTCCCCCACCTTCCCTCCCTCCCCCCTCTCATAACCACGAAAGAATGTTTTCTTCTCAGTTTAGACTGTTTCTCAGGTTCTTATAATTGTGGTCTTCTACAGTATTTGTCCTTTTGCAATTCACTAATTTCACTCAGCATAATGCCTTCCAGGTTCCTCCATGTTATGAAATGTTTCACAGATTCCTCACTGTTCTTTATCGATGTGTAATATTCCATTGTGTGAATATACCGTAATTTATTTATCCATTCATCCATTGATGGACACCTTGGTTGCTTCCATCTTTTTGCCATTGTAAACAGAGCTGCAATAAACATGGATGTGCATATATCTGTTTGTGTAAAGGCTCTTGTTTCTCTAGGATATATTCCAACGAGTGGGGTTGCTGAATCGTATGGTAGTTCTATTTCTAGCTTTTTAAGGAAGCGCCAAATCGATTTCCAAAGTAGTTGTACCATTTGACATTCCCACCAGCAGTGTAGAAGTGTTCCAATCTCTCCACAGCCTCTCCAGCATTTATTATTTTGTGTTTTTTGGATTAATGCCAGCCTTGTTGGAGTGAGAATGAAATCTCATTGTAGTTTTGATCTGCATTTCTCTAATGGCCAAAGATCGTGAACATTTCCTCATATATCTGTTAGCTATCTGAATGTCTTCTTAGGGAAGTGTCTATTCGTATCTTTTGCCCATTTTTTATTTGGGTTATTCGTCCTTTTGTAGTTGAGTTTTTGCAGTATCATGTAGATTTTAGAGATCAGGCACTGATCAGAAATGTCATAGCTAAAAACTTTTTCCCAGTCTGTAGGTAGTCTTTTTCCTCTTTTGGTGAAGTCTTTGGATGAGCATAGGTGTTTGATTTTTAGGAGCTCCCAGTTATCTAGTTTTCTTCTACATTCATTATAATGTTTTGTATACTGTTTATGCCATGTATTAGGGCTCCTAACGTTGTCCCTATTTTTTCTTCCATGATCTCTATCGTTTTAGATTTTATATTTAGGTCTTTGATCCATTTTGAGTTAGTTTTTGTGCATGGAGTGAGGTATGGGTCTTGTTTCTTTTTTTGTGGGTGGGTATCCAGTTTTTTTTTTTTAATCCAGTTATGCCAGCACCATTTGTTAAAAAGACTGTCTTTTCCCCATTTAACTGTTTTGGGGCCTTTGTCAAATATCAGCTGCTCATTGTGGATGGACTTATGTCTGGGTTCTCAATTCTGTTCCATTGGTCCATGTATCTGTTGATGTACCAGTAGCAGGCTGTTCTGACTACTGTGGTGGTGTAATAGGTTCTAAAATCAGGTAAAGTAAGGCCTCCTGCTTTGTTCTTCTTTTTCAATAATGCCTTATTTATCCTGGGCCTCTTTCCCTTCCGTGTGAAATTGGTGATTTGTTTCTCCATCTCATTAAAGAATGTCCTTGGGATTTGGATCGGAATTGCATTAAATGTATAGATCGCTTTTGGTAGAATAGACATTTTTATAATGTTGGGTCTTCCTGTCCATGAGCAAGGTATGTTCTTCCACTTATGTAAGTCTCTTTTGGTTTCTTGCAGAAGTGTACTGTAGTTTTCTTTGTATAAGTTTTTTACATCTCTGGTAAGATTTATTTCTAAGTATTTTCTCTTCTTGGGGGCTACTGTAAATGGCATTGATGTGGTGATTTCCTCTTCGATGTTCTTTTTGTTGGTGTAGAGGAATCCAAGTGATTTTTGTATGTTTATCTTGAATCCCGATACTCTGCTCAACTCTTCTATTAGTTTCAGTAGTTTTCTTGAGGATTCCTTAGGG
This sequence comes from Elephas maximus indicus, assembly GCF_024166365.1. Classification (NCBI taxonomy): domain Eukaryota; kingdom Metazoa; phylum Chordata; class Mammalia; order Proboscidea; family Elephantidae; genus Elephas; species Elephas maximus. Next base: position 13,440,746 of record NC_064828.1, on the reverse strand, counting down.
ATTTCTGTGTATAAGATCATGTCATCTGCAAATAGAGATACTTTTACTTCTTCCGTGCCAATCTGGATGCCCTTTATTTCTTTATCTAGCCTAATTTCTCTGGTTAGGACTTCCAGCAGAATGTTGAATAAGAGTGGTGATAAAGGGCATCCTTGTCTGGTTCCTCATATCAATGGGAATGTTTTCAGGCTCTCTCCATTTAGGATGATGTTGGCTATTGGCTTTGTATAAATGCCCTTTTATTATGTTGAGAAATTTTCCTCCTATTCCTATTTTGCTGAGAGTTTTTACCGTGAATGAGTGTTGAACTTTGTCAAATGCCTTTTCTGCATCAATTGATAAAACCATGTGATTCTTGTCTTTTGTTTTATTTATGTGGTTGATTGCATTAATTGTTTTTCTAATGTTGAAGCATCCCTGCATACCTGGTATGAATCCCACTTGGTCGTGGTGAATTATTTTTTTGATATGTTGTTGAATTCTATTGGCTAGAATTTTGTTGAGGATTTTTGCATCTATATTCATGAGGGATATAGGTCTATGATTTTCTTGTGGTGTCTTTACCTTGTTTTGGTATCAGGGATATGGTGGCTTCATAGAATGAGTTTGGTAGTATTCCGTCCTTTTCTATGCTCTAAAATACCTTTAGTAGTAGTGGTGTAAACTTTTTGAAAGTTTGGTAGAAGTCTGCAGTGAAGCCATCCGGACCAGGGCTTTTTTTTTTGTTGGGAGTTTTTTGATTACCTTTTCAATCTCTTCTTTTGTTATGGGTTTCTTTAGTTGTTCTGCTTCTGTTTGTGTTAGTTTAGGTAGGTAGTGTGTTTCTAGGAATTCATCCATTTTTTCTAGGTTTTCAAATTTGTTTGAGTATAGCTTTTCGTAGTAATCTGATAGGATTCTTTTAATTTCAGTTGGGTCTGTTGTAATATCGCCCATCTCATTTCTTATTTGGGTTATTTGCTTCCTCTCTTGTTTTTATTTTGTCAGTTTGGCCAGTGGTTTATCAATTTTGTTGATTTTTTTCAAAATACCAGGTTTTGGTCTTGTTAATTCTTTCGATTGTTTTTCTGTTTTCTATTTCATTTTGTTCTGCTTCCATTTTTATTATTTGTTTTCTTCTGGTGCCTGTGGGTTTCTTTTGTTGCTCTCTTTCTATTTGTTCAAGTTGTAGGGTTAATTCTTTGATTTGGGCCCTTTCTCCTTTTTGGATGGGTGCATTTATTTGTATAAATTGGCCTCTGAGCACCACTTCTGCTGTGTCCCAAAGGTTCTGATAGGAAGAGTTTTCATTCTCACTGGATTCTATGAGTTTCTCTATTCCATCCTTAATGTCTTCTATAACCCAGTCTTTTTTGAGCAGGATATTGTTCAGTTTTGAAGTGTTTGATTTCTTTTCCCTGCTTTTTCTGTTATTGGTTTCCACTTTTATGGCCTTAAGGTCAGAGAAGATGCTTTGTAATATTTCAGTGTTTTGGATTCTGCTAAGGCTTGCTTTATGATATAATATGTGGTCTATTCTAGAGAATGTTCCATGTCCACTAGAAAAGAAAGTATACTCGGTTGCTGTTGAATGGAGTGTTCTGTATTTGTCTGCGAGGTCAAGTTGGTTGATGGAGGCATTTAGATCTTCTGTGTCTGCATTGAGCTTCTTTCTGGATGTCCTTTCCTTTACCGAAAGTGGTGTGTTAAAGTCTCCTACTGTTATTGTGCAGATGTCTGTCTCACTTTTCAGTGCTGATAGAGCTTGTTTTATGTACCTGGCAGCCCTGTTATTGGGTGCATAAATATTTAATATGGTTATATCTTTTTGGTGTATTGTCCATTTAATCATTATATAGTGTCCTTCCTTATCCTTTCTGATGAATTTACCTTTAAAGTCTCTTTTGTCAGAGATTAATATAGCCACTCTTGCTCTTTTTTGATTGTTGTTTGCTTGATATAATTTTTTCCATCCTTTGAGTTTTAGTTTGTGTCTCTAAGGCATGTCTCTTGTAGGCAGCATATAGATGGATCTTGTTTTTTAATCCATTCTGTCACTCTCTGTCTCTTTATTGGTGCATTTAGTCCATTGACATTCAGGGTAATTATGGATAGGTGTGAATTTAGTGCTGTCATTTTGATGTCTTTTTTTGTGTGTTGACAGTTTCTTTTTCCCTCTTTATGTGCTGAGTAGATTTTCTGTACATATTGTCCTTTCATATTTGTTGTTTTTGGTTTTTTTTCTGCTGAGTCTGTATTTTTCCCTTGTATTTTATTTTGATGAGTAGGATAGTTTGTCTCCTTTGTGGGTACCTTACTATTTATCCCTATTTTTCTAAATTTAAAACTAACTTTTATTTCTTTGTATCGCCGTATCTTCCTCTCCATATGGGAGGTGTATGATTACATTTCTTAGTCCCTGTTTAGTATTTTAATGTTGTTTTCTTTTATATAATAACATCACTATTACCCTGCTTTGGGTTTTTTTTTTTTTTATAATCTTGCTTTGTTTTTTTGGATTTCCCTGCCTGGGTTGACTTCTGGTTGCTCCGCCCAGTGTTCTAGCCTTGGGTTGATACCTGACATTATTGATTTTCTAACCAAAGAACTCCCTTTAGTATTTCTTGTAGTTTTGATTTGGTTTTTACAAATTCCCTAAACTTGTGTTTATCTGGAAATGTCTTAATTTCACCTTCATATTTAAGAGACAGTTTTGATGGATATATGATTCTTGGCTGGCAATTTTTTTCCTTCAGTTTTTTAAATATGTCATCGCATTGCCTTCTTCCCTGCATGGTTTCTGCCAAGTAGTCCGAGCTTATTCTTATTGGCTGTCCTTTGTAGGTGACTTTTTGTTTATACCTCACTGCCCTTATAATTCTCTCTTTACCTTTAGTTTTGGCAAGTTTGATTATAATATGTCTTGGTGACTTTCTTTTAACATCTATCTACCTTATGTGGAGTTCGATGAGCATCTTGGATAGATATCTTCTAATTTTTCAGAATATCTGGGAAGTTTTCTGCCAACAAATCTCCAACAATTCTCTCTGTATTTTCCGATATCCGTCCCTGTTCTGGTACTCCAATCACTCTTAGGTTATTTCTCTTGATAGACTCCCACATGATTCTTTGAGGTTTCTTCATTTTTTAAAATTCTTTTATCTGATTTTCTTCAAATATATTAGTGCCAAGTGATTTATCTTCGAGTTCAGAAATTCTGGCTTCTACTTGCTCAATTCTGCTCCTCTGACTTTCTATTGAGTTGTCTAATTCTCTATTTTTATTGTTAATCTTCTGAATTTCTGATTGCTGTCTGTCTATGGATTTTTCCAGCTTATTAAACTTCTCATTACGTTCCTGAATAATCTTTCTAATTTTTTCAGTTGCTTTGTCTGTGTGTTCCTTGGCTTGTACTGTGTATTGCCCCATTTCCTTCCCAATGTCTTGAAGGATTCTGTATATTAAACTTTTCCTGGTAATTCCAGGAATGCACTTTAATCTAGAAGATCCCTAGTTCTTTGTTTTGAGAGCCTGTTGAGGTGATCATGGTCTGTTTCTTTATGTGACTTGATATTGACTGTCGTCTCTGAGCCATCTATAAGTTATTGTATTAGTTTATGCTTGCTTACTGTGTCGTAGCTTCTTGCTTTGTTTTGTTTTGGTATATACCCCTATGGGTTGCTTGAGTGAGCTAGCTTGATTATTTTCTCCTTTGGAGCTCTGATGTCCTGTCCCCAGCTGGCTAGAGCCTTTATCAGGTATATCAGTCTAGGAGTCCATTTAGTTTTCTTGTATGAATTCAGCTCAGGTTTCCAGGTAGCTGATATCAAGTGTGTGGTACAGGCTCTGTCCTACAGTTTTAGAGGGGCAGGGGTGATTGGCGTATATACCGGTATCTGATTGCAGCCGGGGATCATGCTCTGAACAAGGCAGGGGACTGAGAACCGATCCCCAAGTGTCTCTGAGGAAAACGTGTCTCTGTTTCCTAGAGCGTGCTGGTGGTGGCTTCTGCAGAGGGACCATGGGCACCCAAAGTTTTTGGTTGTAAGGAATGGGAGGTACCAGTTATCTTTGGAGCCCTTTCGTGGGTGGCTGGGTGACCTGAGTGGAGCTACCAGTCCTAGGTCCCTGATGTGGGTAGGTGAGGACTCTGTTTAATAGGGAAAGCAATGTCAAACGTCAAACACCCACCTCTGCACCGCACAGCTGAAATGGTTGGAGCTTGCCAACAAGGGCCTGTTCTCCCGAAATAGGCCGACACAGGTCCATGCAGAAGGGAAAGGTGCTCAAGGTCCACGAATGGATTACGCCTGGACAGGAGCTGCTTCTGCCCTGAGCTCTCCTGGTATCTTTTCCCCCCAATTGCAAATTTTTTCCTCCCCCAAGTCCGGGAGGGTGGCTGTAGGTGCTCACCAGGGTCTATCTCAGGCCTAGGGATTTGGCCTCTGAAGCCAGCTTGGGGGTCGGGAGGGCGCGGACGCGGTAAAATATGTGCAAGTACTTAGCTTTTGCCGAGAGTGCCCTTCTGCTCAGGTTCCGGAGATGTGAGTGGGCTGTGTGGCTGGCTACTTCTCCCTGAAGAAACTGCTGCCAAACGCTAATACCAACCCACCGCAGCCACTCTGGGAATGGTGCCTGAGGGCTCCCCGCAATTCAGGTCCCTAACTCCTCTCCACTTCTGAACAGTCTCTTCCTCCCCCTGCCCCTCAGTTCATTGTCTAAGCTTGCCTTTGATGCTCAGGGCTCCCAGCTTGTCACAGATATACTCGTTCCACTTGTTTTTCTGGGTCTTTGTTGTAAAGAGGGCTCACCAGAAGCGTCTGTCTATTCCGCCATCTTGGTTCCACCTCTCGTGTTCTTTATCTTTTGTCCTTTAGTACTGCTTGCTTTTGTGTTTTGTTGGTTTATTGTACTGAGTCATTTTAGTTCCCTTCTCCTTTCTTTTTGTGTATGCTTTTGAATATATTTTCTTTAGTGGTTACCATGAATATGACATTTAACAGCTTACATTTATAACATTCTAGGGTTAGTTGGTACCAAGTTAACTTCAGTAACATACAAGAAATTCTTTATTTGTACCATTTCTCTCGCCTGCTTTTTTGTTATCACTAAGTATGTCTTTATATTTGATGTGCCCTGTAACATAATTTTATCCTTGCCTTTTATATATTTGTTATTAAAAGACATGAAGGATAAAAAATTTAGAATTATCAAGCATGAATACCTTATTTCTAGCCCTTATACTTGTCCACATATTTTCCCTTATTTTAGGGGTCTTTCTTTTCATGCATAGCTTTGAATTACTTTCTTGTGTCCCTTCCCTTCCGTCTATAGAACTCCCATTAGTATTTTTTGTAGGGCCGATCTAGTGGATATGTACTCTGAGCTTCTGTTTGTCTGGGAATGTTTTAATGTCACCTTCATTCTTGAAGGGTAGTTTTCCTGGGTTTAATATTCTTAGTTAGGAGTTTGTTTTGTTTTTTCTTCCTTCAGCAGTTAAAGTGTATCATTCCATTATCTTCTGGCCTCCAGTGAGGAAAAATTGGCATTTAGTCTTATTGGGGATTCTTTGTATGTGACTGTTTGCTTCTCTTTCACTGCTTTTAGGATTCTTTATTTTTAATTTTTGAGAGTCTAACTATGATATGTCTTGGTGTAGATCTGTTTGGGTTTACCCTGCTTGGAGTTCTTTGAGCTTCTTTGATTTGTAGATTCATGTGCTTTGTTAAAGCGGGGAAATTTTCTGTCAGTATTTCTTCTGATATTCTTTCTGTCCCGTTCTCTCTCTCATCTCTTTCTGGAATTTCTATGATGCATATACTAGGTCTGTTGTTGTCCCGTAATTTTATTAAACTGTGCTCAGCCTTCTTGACCTCCATTCTTGTTGCTCTTCAGCGTCTGTCATTTTAACTATCTTATTCTCTAATTTGCTGACTCTTTCTTCCGTTTGGTTAAATCTGTTGGTAAGTCCTTCCGTTGTGTTTCTCATTTCACTTACTGTCCCTTTCAGTGCGATACCTTTTTTTAGATCCTCATTTTGTTCTTGCGTTGTTTTCCTTATTTCTTTTTAGCTCTTTGTCTATGTTTTCCCTTAGTTCTTTAATATGTTCAGTGTTGTACTATATTCACCCCCCCTTTTTTTTCCTTTTTTCCCTAGATGCACTTTCACTTAGTTATGTTCATTTGGATCCACTATTGCTCCTCTGTTCTCTTTGTGTCTTGTGATTTTTTTGTTGGGGCATTGGAATTTTTGAGGGTGTTAACTTTTTAAGTTTTCCTCCATATTTGATATATTTGCCCACATTTCTTTATGCAAGAAGCTGTTACGTAGGCAGAGTCTTTGACCTTTGCTTAATGTTACCTCTCCCTCTCTGTGATAGTGCCTTCTCTGTCCCTAGTTTAATTAGGATTCCAGAGTTCCAAATCTTGTTTTTCAACTTCAATCTCTCCCAAACACAACAGAGAATACACTGTTGTCAGTCTGTCCACCAGCAGACACTGCCACTCAGGCACTATATCATGTACTAATGAGTCTGTCCACCAGGAGGCGCAGTCCCCTCTCTCTGGTTATGACTCACCTCCCTTCTGTGTATCTGTGATCATGTTTTCAGTTGGGAAAGCCACACCCAGCAAGCCCCCTTCAGGGCTGGGCGTTGCCCCCTGGTTTTACCCGATGTTACCTTAGTGCTCTGTGGGGGCTGCTTCATCATGAGCTTCTTGAGGGTAGGAAACTTGTTTCATTCATCCTTGTGTCTTCCATTTTCTACCTCAAAAAATGGTTGTGCAGTTGATTATCATGGGTTAATGTTTGAGGTGTTGCAGGCTGTAGGGTTACAACTACTTAGTTCTGCTGTTATAGCACAAAAGCAGCCAGAGATAATATGTAAGTGAATGAGAGAAGCTGTGTTCCAGTAAAATTTATTTTTGGCTTCTGAAATTTAGAGTTCATATAATTTTCATATGTCACAAAATATCATTCTTCTTTTGATTTTTTAAAAAAATAATTAAGAAATATAAAAACCATTCTTAGCTCACGGGCGGTATAAAACAGGCAGAGGGCTGCATCTGGTTTGTGGGCTACAGTTTGCTGTATAATCTCTGAAGTTCTCTCTTGTACTGACGTTCTAGAAAGGAAGAAGAGGGTAGTGAAAATTTTGGATGAAGCCACGGCATGAATAAGATAAATATTCTGAGATGAGCTGCAGCTTAAGAAAAGTATGGGAGGGTAGCATAGCAGAGAATAATGGACTGGAAGGATAAAAAACATTAAACATTTAACGTAATTCTTTTTAGAAGAATAATTATGGCCAGATTCAAACATTAGTCTAAGAGAGTAAGAGCATGATACGAGTGACTTGTATCCAATAGAGGTCATTTAATGAGTCACCAGAGAGACTAGCTGGGTCATTTGGAAGGGTAGAGGTGGTTCTCCAGCTCCCTTAGCATTAAAATCCTTTGATGAGGCATTTAATGCAACTCTATTGTGTATCCTACAACTGCTTTAGATAGTAGGACAAAGTCATAAAGTCTTGTTTGTTTTTTCAGCATTTGGGCAAGTGATTTGTGAGAGTGAAGGTTTTAACAACAGGAAGTACACATTGCTGCTGTTTCACTCTGTACTTTGTGTTCAGGGGCGTTGTTGGACGTAATATACCCTGGTATTTTAGACCCACGGGCATGCTGTTTCCATGCACACAAAAGCTTTCTGCATCATAATGCTGCTTTCGCTGTTCCCTCACCAGCAGGAGGTGTTAAACACGTCCAGGAGATCAGCTGCCTGCTTTGGGAACTTCTCCAGATTACAGCAGCTCACAAATATTCAAGCTGAAATCTACCAGGTAAATTTTGTTAGACTTCTTACGTTCTACTTCTAATACAGAAAAAAAAAAAAAAACTTAATGTGTTCAAACATCAGCAATTCCGTTGCACTTAGAGCAGCCTGACAGGTATGTCTTTGTAGTAGTTGATAGTAGTGATAATAGTCGTAGTAGTTAGTCGTAGTGGGAACAGCAGCTGGACCTGATCACCAGAGTGAAAAGGTTAAGTCTGCTGAGATCTCATAATAGATCACCTTCCCACACCATTTAATTCCTGGCTTAAAAGCTGTCCATTTTTATCAAAGTTTAAGACTTTTGTTCAGGCTGCTTTCTGAATGAGCTAAATATTACTTTTGTTCCTAATATAGAAAAACTTGGAAATTGAACTCTTAAGACTAGAAAAAGATACAGCAGATGTTGTTCATCCTTTCTTTTTAGGTAAGTGATTTGGTTAAGTGGGTAATCATTGGGATTTGAACTTGGATTACCTTAAATAAGCAATAAAAAAAAAGTAATAGTCAACAAAATTATGATAGACCATAATTTTTCTAGGTATTGCCCCAAAGCAAACAAAGGCTTCTATTTCTGTGCTTAAATGGAAGTCCTACTGGCTTGACTGGTCCAAATAGCATGAAAAATTACCAAGTTGGGAGCTCCCTAAAGTCAGGAGAATGTAAGGAATGGCATTTGGCATGGTTGTAACAGAGAATGTGTATTGGAAGATTGAAACTGATGGGGCCACAGACGGGTATAACGGACCATTTCTTTGTTCGTATTAGAGATAGTTGCATTTGTCCTTTGAATTAGCAATCTTATTCCTAGGAATTGACCCTAAACACGCACCTTGATAATATGAAAATATGTGTGCACAGGTTTATTGGTTGCAGCAATTTTTGTAATTAGAAAATACTGGAAACAACCTAAATGTTCATGCTTAGGAAATAGGTTGAGTAAACTCTAGTCATGTCACACGTATACTCAGTGGAACGAGGAAGATCCCTATGAACTGATAGGGAGTGATTTCCAGGGTACATTGTTACACTGAAAGAGCAAAGTACTGAAGAGTATTGTTAGCATGCTACCTTTTCTGTAAGAAAAAAGGGAAAATAAAAATACACGGTTATTGTATTTATTTCTGCAAAAAGAAACAGGTGGGAATAACAACAGTGGAAAGAAATAAGAGAGGAAGTGACACTTCTCTGAGTGTATCTTTTTCTAAGTGTGGATTTTTGAAGCCTTGTTGATGTTGTGTATATTCAAAAAAGAAAACAAAAGGATAAGGGAAAACCCTAAAATTGATTAGAGGCAAAAACAAACAAACCCAATTATTTCAAAGAATGAATAACAATAGAAGATGAAAAAAAGTCCTAATCTAAATAAACTTTGAACATAATCCTTTGGCTATATACTGTCAGTCTAAAGGAAAAGAACTACAAACAAATCTTGAGCTTTGCTTAGTACATTTGTTGTCTGCAGTAGTTGTAGCAATTGTTGTTAGGTGCTGTCAAATTGGTTCCGACTCATAGCAACCCTGTGTACAACAGAATGCAACACTGCCTAGTCCCACGCCATCCTCACCATCATCATGCTTGAGCCACTGTGTCAGTCCATCTCATTGAAGGTCTTCCCCCTTTTCACTGACCCTCTACCAAGCATAATGTCCTTCTCCAGGGACTGATCCCTCCTGATAACATGTCCAAAGTATGTGAGACGCAGTCTCGCCATCGTTGCTTCCAAGGAGCATTTTGGCTGTATTGCTTCCAAGACAGATTTGTTCATTCTTTTGTCACTCCATGGTGTATTCAGTATTCTTTGCCAACACCACAATTCAAAAGTGTCAATTCTTCTTCAGTCTTCTGTATTCATTGTCCAGCTTTCGCATGCATGTGAGGTGATTGAAAACACCATGGTGTGGGTCAGGTGCACTTAATCTTCAAGGTGACATCTTTGCTTTTCAAAACTTTAAAGAGGTCTTTTGCAAGTGATTTGCCCAATGCGATGCGTCTTTTGATTTCTGCTACTTCCATGGGTGTTGATTGTGGATCCAAGTAAAACGAAATCCATGACAACTTCAATCTTTTCTCCATTTATCATGATGTTGCTCATTGGTCCAGTTGTGAGGATTTTTGTTTTCTTTATATTGAAGGCTGTGGTCTTTGATCTTCATCCTAAGTGCTTCAAGTCTACTTTCAGCAAGCAAGGTTGTAGTAGTAAATATAGCAATTCAGAAACTATTTCCCATGTATTAAGCAAATGAATAAATATTAATGTTGTCAAGAGCCAAAGTTCTCTATGTGGAAGAAGGGAGATATCAGTACAGAAGTGGGAAACAAGGGAAAGCCCTGTGATGTTGGATTGGAATTAGAAGTACTAATATGAAGTCATGATTTTTCAATATACAGGTAGTCCCCGACTTACAACGTATTCAAGTTATGACGAACCACATTTACAACTGTTGTTTTTTTTCTTTTTCCTACATCTTGTCATTGGTAACATGCACCACACACAGTGCCGCAGCACATAATTTGCTGATGTTCACGTCTATCACTTCCCGTTCATATATTCGCTGCAGATGTTCACCACTATGACTTCCTGTTGCTGTGTAGCAGGCTGTGGCCTGGCCTACAGTGAAGTTGGTGTCAGGAGTTGTAATGCATAGAAAGTTGGGCAGTGTTCAACTTCAGTGACATATGATGTTTGAACTGCACTCGTGCCTGATAGCCATTACGACTCCAACTTCATCGTTACGACACTGATGCCGACTTCATTGTAGACCAGGCTTTGTAGCGTGCTGTTATTCAGTGTTTCGTACCACCTGAGCTTTGAACATGTTCTTCCCGGTTCAGTCAGGGCCGAGGAAGTGAAACCAGAACAGGCCCAAATATTTAAAATTTGGGTGAACTGGAATGGGAAAAATTACAGGTTGAACCCCTACTGGAAACTAATCTCCCTCCTAGTAAACAAGGGCAGTGTACGTGTTGCATAGCAACCAAATCTAGCTTTCGGATTTTGAGCAGAGTTGGAAAAAAAGGTGCCTGCTCAAAGATTGCCGCCAACCACACAGCTTTGGATGTGTGTCACTCTCCACAGTGCTGGCAGTAATCCAAGCTCACACATCAGGCTCCTGAAAGGGCTCACTGTGCCTCTCCCAAGTCTCCCATTCCAGGGCTTCAACCTGTAATTTTTCCCATTCTGGTTATCATTCTGTATCACCCGAACTGTAAAAATTGTAAAAATTCGTGTGTGTTTGGGTTTAACTTCGTCAGTCATGACTGAACTGGTTCAAATCAGTTCAAAGGCCTGGTACCATCAGAAGCATCGGTTGTTAACTTGAAGCTGAGTTGTTCAAGTTTCTCACACTGTAACACCTTTACTGCTTATACCCCCAACAGTAGCCAAAAACTCACTGCCGTCCAGTCAGTTCCAATTCATAGTGACTCCATAGGGTTTCCAAGGCTATGAATCTCTACAGAAGCAGACTGCCACATCTTTCTCCCAGGGAGCTGCTGGTAGTTTCAAACCGCTGACTTTTTGGTTAGCAACCACTTTAACCACCGCACCACCAGAGCTCCTTACCCCCAACAGTATGTCTGGCAAAAGAAGTCATGCCACTGAAAGTCGTAATCCAGAAAAGGTGAGGAAGGCTGTAGACATGGATATAAAGATGCAGATCACCTAGGCCTGTGATAATGAGAGGAAAGTCGGTGAAACAGCACACGAGGAAGGACTGTCTCATTTGACTGTTTGAACAATCGTTGAAGGATGAGAATAGGATTTTGGAGGTAGTTAAAGGAGCGATTGGCATAAAATCGACAGTTGTAACAAAGGGCCAGCCCATGAGGTGGAGAAGCTGTTGATGATTTGGCTAGGAGACCGAATCCAGAAGAGGATTCCTGTGGGTTTACTCCTGATTCAAACGAAAGCGTGCAGCCTTTTTGAAAACCTGAAGGAACATCAAGGAGAAGACCACCACGAGAACTTAAAAAACGCAGCAAGGGCTGGTTTGATTGCTTCAGACGCAGATTTGGCTTACAATATAACTAGGGAAGCGGGAAGCGCAAATGTTGAAGCTGCTGAAAAATTCAAGGATGGACTAGACAAGATAATATAAGATGAAAACTATCCACCAGAGCAGATTTTCAGCATGGACAAAACACGCTGGTTTTGGGAAAGGCTATGACAGTGGACCTCTATTCACAGAGACGAAGCTGATGCCTAGTTTCAAGGCATTTAAAAACAGAATCAGGCTGCTGCTTGGATGAAATGCTGCTGCATTTAAATTAAAACCTTTTCTTGTTTACCATTCTGAAAAACCCCAAACACTCAAAAACATTGACAAAAACAAGCTGCTGGTCTACTACAGAAGCAACTCCCAAGTCCTGGGTGACAATTGTTTGTTAGCCAAATACTGGTTTTTACATTGTTTCATCCCAGAGTTGTGCTCCTACTGCCTTGAAAAGAGCCTTGCTTTCAAGATTCTGCTGCTTCTTGGTAATGTCCCAGGACATCCTCTTCATGTAAGCCAAAACCACACTTTGCTTTCAAGTCCATTCCAACTCATAATGACCTTATAGGATAGAGAACTGCCCCATAGGGTTTTCCAAGGAGCAGCTGGTGGATCCGAACTGCCAGCCTTTTGGTTAGCAGCCTTAGCTCTTATCCACTGTGCCACCAGGACTCCCCCCCTTTATGTAGGTGATCTAAATCAAGAGGTGCAAGTGGTAGATACGACAGCTGTGATTCAGCCTATGGATCAAGGTGCAGTTGCCACTTTCGAGGCATACTACCTGCGGATTGTGTTTGCCCAGGTGATACTGCAACAGGTGGAAGTATGGTAACGTTATGCGATTTCTGGAAGAATTATAATATTCTTCAGTGTATCTGGAACATTGAAACTTTCTGGGAGGAAGTTACGGGAAAATGCATGCAGGGGATTTGGGAAAAATTGCTGAGTTGTGTGAACACTCTTCAAGCAATTGATCAGGGTAATATAGCGAAAGAGAGCAGTGGGAAAATCATCCAGTTGGCAGGAACACTGAATTTAGAACTTGATATTGACAATGTGGAGCAGCTCATAGAATAGATCACGAGGAATGGGAATTGAGAGATCAGGACTTAATGGATTTCAAAGAGGAAAGAAATGCTGAAGAAGATAGAAGTAATGAGGAAGAGGAAGGAGCAAAGGTGTCAAAAAACTTTACAGTGAAGGAATTAGCTGGAGTTTTTCCTAAGCTAAACCAGGGGCTTCAGCTGCTTGAAAACAAGCACTCAGATGCTGATTGCTGTGCTAATTTCTGTAGGCAGATTTGGGAAACAGTGAAATGTTACCGCGAAATATATGAAGAATAAAAGAAAATGACCATACAGGCAGCTCTCACTTATATTCTGTCTAGAAACACTGTCCCCATCCCCAGGGATAATCGGATGATCCAGAACCTTCCACAGGTGGAGCTATTACCACAGTTGAGAAAATGCCAACGTTGTCCAACTCTTCTTCATTATCAGGGTAGATTTGTATGATTTGTGTAGTTTTTTTAATGTATATATGTATTTTGATTTTGATTTGAGTGTTTTATGTATTAAAATATATCTGCTGTATTTTAAGCATGTTGCTTATGAAAATACCTTGTGGGGGCAGGGTGCATTTGGCAAACAAACGTAGAAGGTGCGTGTTATTTGCATAAAAATATGTAAGTTTATATGTAATGTTCCGAACTCCCAAAGAAAAATGGAGATTGAATTTATAAAGGTAGTGATACTTAAAGACAGCAATAACGAAAACTAAAAAAATATTCAACTTATGTCAGGACCAACTTACAATGGAGTCATCATCAGTAAGTCTGGAACTACCTGTATATGTGGATTTTTTCACTGAAAGGGTTTAGAATAATGACACACTATTGGTAATGAGTACACTTAATACCCAGATCTTGTTTTCTAAATATTGTTCTCCACTAAAAGAAAACACAACTCCTTGAAGAAAAGACTGAGTTGAGGACAGTAGCTTGACTACTAACCTAAAAATTGGTGGTTTGAACCCACCCAGCAGGACCGTGGAAGAAATGCCTGGTGATCTGTTCCTGTTAACAATTACAGCCAAGAAAACCCTACATAGTGGTTCTACTATATAACACATGAGATCCCCATGAGTTGGAATTGACTTGATGGCGACGAGTTTGGCTTTTCGGTTTATAGGTGTGTAAAGAAAGAGGGAAAAAAAGAGAAAATATTCCCAAATGTTAACTTACAATTGGTAAATGTATGTGGGAGTTCACTGAATTATTCTTGAAAATTTTCAGTAAGTCCGAAATGTTCTTAAAATAAGAATTTAAAAGAAGAAGCAATTGGCAGCCATTAACTGAATTCTGGGGAAAATACTGAGATACTCAGAAATAGCTTGTAAGACGACCTTGTTTTTTAGTGTTCCATGTAGCATATCAGTGGCAGGTTTAAGAAAAGAGACTGTGCGAAGAATCTGGCTCCACCTATAAAAACTGAACTGGGGTTGGGGTTGAAAAACAGAGAAAGAATTTAGCACAGGATTTGGTTGTCAGTAGGAAAAGTACAAGAAGGTAGTTGACATTGAGACTGGTATTGGTATTAAAAATAGCAAAAAGGAGAATTTAGGAGGGAAATGGTGGGTTTGACATTGTGTCATCAGCATTAGACCAGAGCAAAGGGGCAATGATAAGTGATTCCAAAGCTTACTTGTTCTATTGCTAATTATAATTCCTGTTTCTGGTTTATACAGCTGAGAAATGTCATACCCTGCAAAGCATGAGTAGCCATTTGGAAGCAGTGCTGAAAGAGAAGAGGTCTCTCAGGCAGAGACTGATGAAACCTGTATGCCAGGAAAACTTGCCTATTGAAGCTGTTTATCACAGGTAAGACTGCAAAATAAAAATTATTTTTACTCTGAGGATAGTTTTTGTTTAAACATTACATCAGTGATTGTTAGCATTATTATTAACGCTGATGCGTTAAACCAGAAAGAAAATCCTTTGCTTTTAAAGAATGATAGCTTTGGTGAAGAGAAAGGAGTTCCTCTTGCCTGTTGTGTTCTGGAAATTAAAAACTATGACTTTGTGAAAGAAATTAGGTCCATACATGCAGCAAACTAGATAAAATTATGTGTAGACTTTTCCATAAAGTAAGTTTATATTTGAGTTAATGTTGCCTATCTATAAAAACGCATTTGGGAGTGGCATGGATGGGCAGGGGCACGGGGTTTAAGCAGGGACAAACCTGTTGCTGTCAAGTTGATTCCGACTTATAGCAGGGACCGATGAAAATAATGTCAACCAAAGGAGAGAAAAATTGGGTTCTACTCTCATCTTTGCTGTTTATGTGCCTCAAAGCCTTGGGCAAATGACTTAAATTTTACGTCAGTCTCCCAGTCCATATAACTGTCAAATTGAAGATGTGGGTTATCACTAACAGAAGAACAGGCATCTTTCTCCACCAGGGCCTCATGGCT
Source organism: Elephas maximus indicus (assembly GCF_024166365.1). Taxonomy (NCBI): domain Eukaryota; kingdom Metazoa; phylum Chordata; class Mammalia; order Proboscidea; family Elephantidae; genus Elephas; species Elephas maximus. The sequence goes on along the minus strand of NC_064828.1, from coordinate 13,425,473 downwards.
GACCCTGAGCAACTCAGTGTCTTAAGCGTCAGAGTTTTTACTTCGTAGTGAAATATAATACAAAACCCCAATTCTCATGGATGTATTCAGACATATGTATTAAAACGTATGTTGTAGCGCATCAAGAAGAGCTGAGTCATGATTTTAAAGCATTTCGCATGTTTCTATGAAGTAACATTTGCCCTTGTTGCCCTCACTCTTCACTGAGAAAGAACGGACTGGAATGGAGTGAGGCTCTATCTAGGAAAACCCTTCACTTCCCTACTTACCTAAGAAGAATGGAACATCGAGGTTTGTGTAACGTTAGGTTGGGCTCCAGCTGTGATTGGTGTCCTCTCTTTCCATTTCTCTGTCTGGATGACCACTTAGGTCCTGTTTAAGGTGAAACAGGAGGACCGGTTTATCACTATTTCCATGAATATGGAAAGATTGTTACTGGCTTGATTGTGATTCTGTTACTTCAAATTAAAAGTAAAAGAAGGGGAACACAAAATAAATAAGCCAAAAAAAAGTTCATTTTTTTCTCCCTCTCCTAGATACATGGTACATTTGCTGGAGTTGGCAGTGAATTTCATTGAGAAATTAGAAACCCATCTTGAAACAATTAGAAATATCCCCCATATAGATGCAAATCTTAAGAACATGGTAAGTGTTAACGATGGCATCTGAGGACCTCATCAACTCCTCACATTATTTTTAGCTGTCTTTCCTTGTTGTATATCAAAATCTCACATGTGTGATCTCTTTGCTTAACTTTTTGATGGTAAATATTATGAACTTATTATCTAAAAAACCGAGATGTGTTTCCTTTTCTGCATCATTTTTCCTTAGAACTCATCTTGCATTCTTTTATTCTATTTAATAATTGTGTGTTGTCTTCATTGTGTAAGGGGCTATGCCACAGGTATTGTGGGAGACCAATTCCTGCCCTGAAAAGTCTCAAAAGTTCGGTGAGACAGCTATAAAATACATACTTTCTCCTTTGTATCTTTGTATTTGCATAATAAGTACAGAAGAGAATTATAAAGAAGATGCTGTCTATTGAGCAGAAAACAAAGGGGTGACCGTCAACTTAGGGGCACTGGGAGTAGGTTGGGGAGGTAGGAAGACTCAGTGAAGTTTTATAGAGGAGTGTGTAGTGAGCTGAACCTTGAAGTATCAGTGGGATTTGGACATGCATCATACAAAAGCAACAGTGTGAACAAAGACATGAAAGAGAGCACAGGTGGTTGGTTGTACTCCAGTTTGGCTGCTGTTTCCTCTTGAGGAGGGGGAGATTAGCTCAGGGTTAGTTTTTGGAATGCCTTGAAAACCAGAGGAAAGCGTTTAGACTTCACTGAGTACTGGGGACACATTGAATGTTTTGTTTTTAAGTGAAGGGCACAGGGGAGTGACATGATCAAAGCTGTGCTGCAGTTATGGGGAAAACAGTGGGTAGATTAGACTGAGCCTTGCTACTCAGTGTGGGCAGGGAGCATCGGCATTAGCGTCACCTGGGAGCTTGTTAGGAACGGAGAACTGCAGACTTCATTTACCTTGGACCTTCAGAATCGAGCATCTTTTAACAAGAGCCTCGCGTGAATCCTGTGCACATGAGAGAGCAGCTCTGGGTTAGGTGGAGAAACCAAAGACAGAGAAACTTGGAGAGTGATTACAGTCATTCAAACAAAGGATTTAAAGCATGGGAATACAAAGGATTCTGTAGATTTTTAGAGAGATTTTGGAGGTAGAATTTCTAGATCTTGGCTACTCTTTGAATAAGAGACATACTGAAGGTAAAGAAGTTTCTAGCCTGGGTGACTTGAGGGTGAATATGATCAAGTGTGCATTAAAGAAGTTAACGAGTTTGTTTTTGACTTGTCTTGCACATATAGTAGATATCCAGTCACTGTTTGTTGAACTGCAGTTAAATTGAATTTGATACATTGTCTGGATGGAGAATTCCAACAGACTGAAATGTGGGACGGAATTTTAGGAAGGTTAGGCTTGACAGCGTAGATTTGAGGGTTATTTGCATTGAGGTGATAATTGAAGACAAAAGGAGAGGTGAACTCATACTCCTGAGAAGTGAGGCAGCAGGATTTTAAGAAGCCTTTGCATTAGGGGGCTGGAAAAAGATCCAGTGGTATCATAATTATTTGTGATAAAATGATGAGGAATTAATGACAGACATGTAATTTCTCTCCTGTTTTCCCCTTTCACATGTTACAGAGCAAGGCTTTAGCAAGGATGGATATTTTGGTAACTGAGACAGAAGAACTAGCAGAGAATATACTGAAGTGGCGAGAGCAACAAAGAGAAGTTTCCTCTTGTATCCCTAAAATATTAACTGAGTAAAATTATCTTCATGAACATGACAGTTTAATGCCTCCTTTACCTTTTGGAAACCCTGGTGGCATAGTAGTTAAGAGCTATGGCTGCTAACCAAAAGCTTGACAGTTCGGCTCCACCAGATGCTCCTTAGAGACCATAAGGGGCAGTTCTACTCCGTCCTGCAGGGTCACTATGAGTTGGAATTGACTCAGTGGCAGTGGGTTTGTTTTGTTTTGTTTTACCTTTTAATTCTAAAGTTCATGTCCAAACTACTAATGCTAAATGAACATCACCTGTTTATTTTTGCTTAAAACAACAACAAAAAAAACCCCACTGTCGTCAGTTGCTTACTTATATATAACCATAAGTCTGTTTCTAATGACATGTGACCTGAGTGTTCATAGGCTTTGCAGCTAGCAATACTGAAAGAACCCTCTGTATATTAAAGTACCAGGATTCCAGGTTCATTAAGACCAAACTGAATTTTCCTTTTTTTCCCATAAAATTTCTTTCCACTTTTCGGTGAAACTAGTGAGGATCAAATAATAGCTATAAAAGTTTATTGACATGAGTGAATTAACCATTTCTCAGGCAACAGAGTATTAAATGTCTTTGTCTTAGTCATCTAGTGCTGCTATAACAGAAATACCACAAGTGGATGGCTTTAACAAAGTGTATTCTCTCACAGTCCAGTAAGCTAGAAGTCTGAATTCAGGACACTGGCTCCAGGGGAGGGTTTTCTCTGTCGACTCTGAAGGAAGGTCCTTGTCACCAGTCTTCTCTTGGTCTGGAAGCATCTCAGCTCGGGAACCTCAGGTCCAAAGGACACGCTTTGCTCCCAGCACTGCTTTCTTGGTGGTATGAGGTCCTGGACTCTCTGCTTGCTTCCCTTTCATCTCTTGTAAGATACAAGGTGGTGCAGGCCATACCCTGGGGAAACTCCCTTTACTTTGGATTAGGGATGTGACCTGAGCAAGAGTGTTACATTCCCACCCTAATCCTCTTTAACAAAAAATTATAATGACAAAATAGAGGACAACCACAGAATACTGGGAATCATGGCCTAACCAAGTTGATACATTTTTGGGGGGACATAATTCAACCCATGACAGTCTTTAACCATGCATATTCCTGAATTGTAAGAGTCTTCTTGAACCTGAAACTGTCTATGCCAGTTATTCCTGTGGAATTGTGACCAAGTGTGCAGCAAAGCGTTAACATAGCAAGCCTGACTTTGAAAGACCTGCTTACAAGGTTGGCCCTTGACTGGCATCTGACAAGTTAGATTTCAGGAGTGTTCCTGTCACACTACGTGATAAGAGTGGCTAATTGTGTAGTTTATGCTGAACACTTGGTTTCCTTCTGGGAGTCTAGAATTTTGGTACATGTGAGGTAGAGGGTGTTTACATGATTAGTCCCCGGTAAAAACCCAGGGCACTGCGTCTCTAATGAGCTTCCCTGGTAGACAACATTTCACGCTTCTTGTCAACATGTTGCTGGAAGAATTAAGTGCATGCTATATGACTCCACAGGGAGAGGACTCTAAAAGCTTGTGCCTGGTTTCCTCTGGACTTTGCCCCACATGCCTTTTCCCTTTGCTATTATTTTGCTTTGTATCCTTTCACTGTAATAAGTCATAGTTGTGAGTGTGATGATACATGCTGAGTCCTGTGAGTCCTCCTAGCGAATCATTGAACTTGGGAGTAGTTTTGGGGACCCCTAACACACTAAGCAATTCTGGGGGGTATTCACTGGCAGCCTTAGGTATAGGCAGAGAAAAAAAGTAAAGAAAAACGGCACACTCTAAGAAAACCTTAGAGGTTTACCTTATGAAGTGCTCGGATACCTTGTGTAGTCTAATTGTGCATGTAACAGGGAGGTGTATACTGATACAGCTGACTTAGAAGGTACTGGTTTGTGTCAGTAGTGTATGTACCCCTGGCTTATTGTATTTTCAGACTTGCAGTTCTCTTTAAAATGTGTACATATGGTCATGGTCCCCAAACCTTCTGTTGGCCCAGGACAGGAACCATTCCCGAAGACATAATTCAACCCATGACAGTCTTTAACCATGCATATTCCTGAATTGTAAGAGTCTTCAATCAGACATGGAAGGGACTGGACAGTGGGTAGGAGACAGATGCTGATGAAGAGTGAGCTATTTGTATCAGGTGGACACTTGAGACTGTGTTGGCATCTCCTGTCTGGAGGGGGATGGGAGGGTAGAGAGGGTTGGAAGCTGGCAAAATTGTCAGGAAAGGAGAGACTGGAAGGGCTGACTCATTAGTGGGAGAGCAAGTGGGAGTATGGAGTAAGGTGTATATAAACTTATATGTGACAGACTGATTTGATTTGTAAACGTTCACTTGAAGCTCAATAAAAATTAAAAAAAAAGTGTACATATGTATTTTTGTACTGTTGGATTCTCTATATTACATGGGGTCAGTGATCCGTGTATTCATCACACTTTAACACAAGAAAACTTCAGAACATAGTAAATATGATGAGTAAATTGTTCCTAAGCAAATAGGATTATTAAAAAAAAATCCTGGTGAAACAACCAGGGATCATGTTTTGAAGTCTACTTTGCTGACTTGTGCAAATGGAATATAGAAGAGTGGTTATAATATCTTAAGCATCACCTAACACTTGAGCAAAGCGTTCAGTTGTATTTCATCAGAAATCTGTTTAAGCTCAGCCTTGGTTTCAATGCCTTATTACGTGATTTCCTGTGTTAGTTTATATATATGTATATATCTTTCATGTTATGAATGTTGATATGTCTGCTTGTTTTGTTTTTGTTTTAATCTTTTTCAAAATATTGAAATAAACCTGTAATTTCTAACTAAAATTTTGTAGCCCTGTGAATCCTAAGCGAACAAAGCAATGATTCCCTGTTTAGCTTACACAGTTAAAGCATAGGCAGTTCGACTTAAAAAGCGTCAGTCAGGTAAACCGAGCCTGAGGTCTACTCAGAGAGAGAAGATAATTTAGTACTAGGGTAGAACATCTCGTCGGACAGCGCTCACTTCAGACTCCTCCCCTCACTCCAAGCCCCTTCCCCACTTCCGTCTTCAAAGAGGAACACTGTTCCCTGGCTGGGACAGCAGAAACAGGTGTCTCCCGTTTCATTTCGGCCCCTAAAATTTAACCACAGAGCTGCCAGTTCAGGTCAACGCAGTAAATGAAAACATTTAAGCAAAGTACTTTATCAACTGTCGGGCGTGAACCAAAATTTAATGAATATACGTGACTCTATATCATGCACAGCCGATCCAAGAACAGGGAAACGCGCTCGCTCGCCCCCTCCCAGCACGCGGAGCCTGCACCGGCCGGGTTGGACCTGCGCTCTTCCGCTTGCCGGGCTCGGGATTGGCGGCCGCTGCTAGGCACCGCCCCGGCCGGGAGGCGGCGCGCGCAAGTGAGGGGGCGTCCCAAGGGGTCCGTGGGGCGGAGGGAGGGGGCGGGGCCGGGCGGCCTCCCGCCCGCCAGCCTCGGGATTGGCTGCAGGTCGGCAGGCACCGCCTCGTCTGGGCCGCAGCGCACACAGGGCAGGGGCGTCCCTAGAAATATGTGGGGCGGAGCGCTCGGGGCGGGGGCGGGAGTCCTCGGGCCCACCGGATTCAGGATTGGCCGCCGCTCTGCAGGCCCCGCCCCACTGGGGCTGCGGCGCGCGTGTGGGCGCGGCCGTCCGGGGAGGCGCGTGCGGAGGGCGGGGCAGGGCTGGCGCCAGGCTTGGGGCTGGGGCCAAGGATGCAGCCGCCGGACCGCCCTGCCTGGCTTGGGCCGTGGCCGAGGGATGGCGAACGTGCGAGTGGCCCTGAGGGTCCGGCCCCTCAGCAAGAGGTGAGTGTGGGCGGGAGGGAGAGCTGCGGCGTCAACTGAGCTGAGGGGAGCTCGGGGTCCCCGCCTGCCCCTGAAGTGATTCTGGCGTGGGGAAAACAGACGCAAAGCGACCCCGGGGCCACGGTCCGGGAACCGGAAAGACCTGGCGGAGCAGGGGCCGTGGTCGAGCCGCGGCGTCCCCGGCGCGGGAGCGGCTCCCGGACGGCCCGGGGGCGCGCTGCGGGTGGCTGTCCTGGCGTCCCGCCGGCGGGAACTCGGAGAGACTGCGGCTCACGTCTAGGTGCCGGGCTTGGGCCGTTCTCCCCGGGCAGGCCGAGAGGGGCTGCGAAGGGGACCGGCAGTGTCCTCTGCCTCGGTGACCTGGAGGAGCTGCCAGAACTGAGGCAGAGCTGTGTGTGTTCCTGGGTGCCCGGGGTTCCTCTGTGAAGATGTGGACAAGGGCAGACCGCAAGGGTGTGTCAGGGGAATCGCGGCTTCCTCCTGTGCCCGACAGCAGACATGTCACGGGCTAAACTCTGAAGTAGGGAAGTTATTCAAACTTCTTCCCTTCATCTTGTCAGTGCCTGTTCCCCCATGAACCAAACCCAGTGCCGGCGAGTCGATTCCGACTCATAGCGACCCCATAGGACAGGGTAGAAGTGCCCTGTCTGGCCCATCTTCCTCCCACGGAGCGGCGGGTGGGATCAAACCACCAACCTTTTGGTGAGCAGTCCAGCGCTTAACCTCTGCGCCACCAGTGCTCCCCTTTTTCCACATAGGTAAGTCTAATCCTGCACGCTCTTGAGGCATCCACTGCCCAGCCACATCATTTCTTCCCTTTTCATTAATTTTTCTATTTAGGTTTGGAAAGTCAGGCAAAGCTTCTCAGAAAATTTGATGTTTGAACTGTTTTTTAAAGATCTATTTTTATTAGCATTTGCTGACAGGTGGAGACAGTGTAGGGCGCATTCTATGTAGTAAGAACACCAAGAGCAAAAGATTTAGGCTACCAGGGAACAGAGCTAAATTCTAGGTGGCTGCCGGTGGGGTGGGGCCGGGCAGGGCCGAGGGAGTTAAATGGTAGGAGATAAAGCTGGCAGAGTTTGCGCTGGGACCAGAAGGCACATATTGGAATTATTTGGGAGGTTTAAAACATATCCAGTACGTAAGATGGCTTGATAATTGGGCAGAAGGGTCAAGAAAGGGTTTTGCGGGGGGGGGGGGGGGGGGGGGAGAAGAGGCAACTTCCAGGATAGCAGCTACACCTGTGAAAACTCTCCCAGCCACAACAAAAATTGGTATCTTTGTCCTGTTATGGGGGCAGTTGGCTTTGAAAAGTCACGTAAGCAATGCAATAATGGTGGCGGGGGGGGGGGGGAGGAAATAGGATGGGGGGAAGGGACAAACAAAACAGAAAAGTGAGTAGGAGAGGGTAAAAGAGGTCCAGTGAAGAAAGCCCCGAGCAGCACGTGCCTGAACTGCTGTGTTTACATTGGTAAAGGGCTGAGGCTGTCTGGCTTCTGCATAACTGGATGTGGTGGCTAGAGCTGCGACGGTTTTCGCAGGTGTAGCTACTGCCCTGGAAGTAACCTCTGGCAGTCCCTGTTTTTGCAAAACTATCCTTTTAGGGAAAGGATTGTCCTTAGGATAACAACAATGACCACTCTCAGCAGTACCTTCCCAGTTCCTTGGGAACTAAAACCAAGAAAAGCAAACCTGTTGCCATGAATTCTGACTCATGGCGACCCCATGTGTTACCGACTAGAATTGCTCCATAGGGTTTTCTCAGCTGTAAGATTTTTTTAATCTTTATGGAAGCAGATCACCAGGCATTTTCTTCTGCGGGGCCTCTGGGTGAGTTCACAACGCCAACCTGTAAGTTAGTGTTTGAGTGCAAACCGTTTGCGTCACCCAGGGAACTACAAAAGCATGTGTTAGATTAGATAAATGATGTTGAAATTGGGTTGTTATTTGCACCCACAATAGAGAGTGACATTAAACCTTATCAAACAAAAGGAGGGGAAAGAAGAGCACGAAAGCTTATTTACTTTTAGCTCAAGTTAGAAGCCTTGAGTAGCAAGTGGTAGAATGCCAAGACTCCAGCTGTCCAGGTGTGAGCAGATTAGGGCAGCTGAAGGCGCAGGAGCACAGATTCGGGAGCAGATATGGGTAAACACAGTGTGACCCCAGCTTTGAAGCCCAGACCACTCCCCTCATCTCACAGAATCCTGTAGAGAAGACAGCTGTACTCCAGGTGTGTTAACTTCCACCATCTTCTCTGAGGCTTATCTAAATGTAGGGAATCTGCTGTGTGGTTTGTTCCAACCTTCAAAGACTCATTTAACACGGTCATTGGATCTGATGTTATACTTGGGAAGAAATCTTCAAGATCATCTGGTTCAAGCTTCCAATTTCTTGTTTTTCCAGATGAGAAAATGGTCCAGACGGGGAAATTATCTAAGGTTTAAACTTGGATAGAGCCACGATTCCATTTACCACGCCACACTGCTTCTTCCTGAGGTTAAAAAAAAGTTCCACTTCTTTCTCAATCAGATGCCTCTTTGCTCAATAGGACTAGAACTGACCCTCAGGAAAATAATAATATAGGAAATGGTTTTGATTTCCTCCCCTCCACCTCACAATTGGAAACCTTGGTGGTGTAGTGGTTAAGTACTGTGGCTGCTAACCAAAAGGTCAGTAGTTTGAATCTACCAGGTGCTCCTTGGAAACTCTATGGGGGCAGTTCTACTCTGCTCTGTAGGGTCATTGTGAGTTGGAATCTACTCGACGGCAACGGGTTTGGTTTTTACCTCACAGTTGTTTCCCATAATCAGAAATTCCATATCTCATTATGACGTGCTGCCCATTGTCTATCTAAAAATCATTCACCCTGAGAGAACATGTCCCGTTCTGCCAACACTGTAGGCCCTGGAACACTCCCCACTGCCCTGTCCCTGTCAAAACTTACTTCACACATAACATTCCCTCTCTGTGCTTTGCTTTGCTTTCTTTTATTTAAGCTATAAAAAAAAAAAATTAAAAAAATTTTTTTTTTTTTTTTTATAAAATGGGAATAAACACCTCAATAGTTTTTGTGAAGATCAAATGAAATCATAGTTTAAAACTACTTAGAGTAGAGCCTGGCTCATTTTAAGAGCCCAGTAAGTATTAGCCGTATGCTTTTTGGAGCCCTGGTGATGCAGTGGTTAAGCACTTGATTGCTAACGGAAAGTTTGGCAATTTAAACCCACCAGCTGTTCCGTGGGAGAAAGATGGGACAGCCTGCGTTCATAAAGATCGCAGCCTTGGAAACTCTGTAGTTCTGCTCTGCCCTGTAGGGTCGCTATGAGTGAGTTGGAATCCACTCAGTGGCAGTGTGTGTGTGTGTGTGTGTGTGTGTGTGGGTTTTAATAAAGTTTTACGGATTATCAAGTGGTAATGCCTTGGTTATTTTCCCTTTTAGGACAGTGGCTCCCAAACTATGAACCAACCAGTTGCCGTCAAGTTGATGCCTGACTTACGGTGACCCCATGTGTGTCTGAGTAGAGCTGTGTGCCATAGGGTTTCAGTGGCTGATTTTTTAGGAAGTAGATTGTCAAGTGTTTCTTCCGAGGTGCCTCTAGGTAGACTCAAACCTCCAACCTTTCAGTTAGCTGAGCACATGAGCCGTTTGCACTACCCAGGAACTCCTGTCAAACTGTAGTATGCATAAAACCCACCTGGAAAACTTGTTATAATAATGCAGCTTGTTATAATTTCAGGGCCCCCAAAATGGGAATTAGAATTGACTAGCTCTCGACCCCTCCCCCATGATCCTGATGTAGGTGCTCCATGGACCACACTTTGAGAAACTGCCGTAGTGATAACCGTATAACTGAGGATTCCTCCCTGCTCTGTTTTTTTTATGTGTTGTAACCGTGAGCTGTATTTTATTTTATTGTTGTAAAAATATATATATATAACACATTTGCCAATTTAACGTTTTTCCCACGTACAGTTTAGTGACATCAATTACATGTTGTGAGAACATCACCAATACCTGTTGCCAAATTTTCCATCACCACAAACAAATACAGTGCTTTCTAAACAATGACTCCCCCTTTCCTCCTACCTCACACCCTGGTAACCATTAATAAACTTTGGTCTTAACATATTGCCTATTCTAGATATTTCATAGGAGTGGGATCGTACAATATGTATCTTTTGTGATTGATTTGCTTGACTCAGTATGCTTTCAAGGGCCATTCAGGATGTAGCATGTATCAGGACTTCATGCCTCTTTATGACTGACTAATATCCCCTTGTCTGTGTCCCACATTTTGTTTATCCGTTCATCTGTTGGGGGATGTTTAGGTTATTTCCTCCTCTTGACAACTGTGGACAGTGCTTCAGTGAACATTAGTGTACACATGTCTGTTTGCATTGCTGGTTTCAAGTCTCTTGGGTTATACCTAGGTGTGGAATTGCTGGGTCATGTGGTAGTTCTATGTTTAACTTTCTGAGGAACTGCTAAACTATTCTCCACAGCAGCTGTACCATTTTGCTTTCTTACTGACTGCTTCTATACCTTCAACCCTAAGGAATGAATGTCTGTAGGTTGAATTCTGGACCCAGAGGTGTTTGCTGTCCTGCCTTGTGTGAGGCTCCACAGTAGGCTTAGTTGAGTTCTGAACCCTAGCCTCAGGTAGGATGGGAGTACTTGTGAGGCGACCTCTCTAAGGTCGGTGTCCTTTCTGTTCTGCTCGACTTTAATTAGCCCACATTTTTTCTAGAATATTTTGGAACCACTAAGTTACCAATGAAGGAGCCATGGTGGTGTAGTGGTTAAGTGCTAGGCTGCTGACTGAAAGGTCCACAGTTCGAGCCCACCCGCCAGCTGCTCTGTGGGAGAAAGATGTGGCAGTCAGCTTCTGTAAAGATTAGGGCCTTGGAAACCCTTTGGGACAGTTCCACCGTGCCCTATAGATCACTGTGAGTCTGAATCGACTGGATGGCAGTGGGTAGTAGTAAGTTACCAGTGACAGTGGTCCAGGCAGGAGAGAAACAGCATGTCACCTTCCTCTAGTGTCACATCCTTCTGCCAAGAGATCCCAGGTGAATCCTCACCAAAGAGTATAATTAAAAAAATTAGATAATAGATTTGAAAAAATTTTGCATGTTTTTTCTTCTTATTTTCCAAGTTTACTGTAATCTGTGTATTACTTTCGTAGTGGGTGGAAGAATAATAAAACTAATTTAAAATGCCAAAAGAAGAAAAATGTTATTTTGTATAATGCTAACGCCAAAGATGAAATGTTTTCTTTAGGGGGACTGAGGGCTTGGGAAGGGGGTGAGTTTTAGCCTCTGGTGGGAGGATTGTGGTCCTGGGGGACTCAGTGTCTCTGTTGCTTTAAGTATTACCTAGCGTGATATTTTTTTGTAGTGTGATATGCACAAGAAAGAGTATCAGGGCCTTGAGAAAATTTAAGTAACAGAAATGTCATTATCTGGGAGAGGGAATTTTGTAGCCAGAGCTTTATTCCAGACTCACTGACAGGTTAAAAAAAAAAAGAAAAGTCTGAAATGTTAAAAGTCTCTATCTTACTCTCCTGGAGGTGACATCCTGGGAAGTCTGAGGAAGTAAAAATGAGATTGAAGGTATTCGGTCAACTTCTAGGCTAGGAGTAATTGAACTGATAAATTTCACATGGTGAAGGAAGTCCTAATGAATTTCATTCACATCTGTTAACATTTTGGCTTTGAGCTCTTTAGCTGAAGCTCTTCATGTTTTGAAAAAGATTTCATGTCTAGAACGGAGTACATACTTTGGGCATCAGATACGTAGGCCACCTGGTTTAAGCCCCTTGAGGTGAATTCATTTTATTTTTTGTTTTTGTTGGGTGCCGTAGAGTCAATTCTGACTCATAGTGACTCCACGTGACAGAGTAGAACTGCCTCACAGGGCTTATTGGCAGTAATCTTTATGGAGGCAGATCGCCAGGTCTTTCTCCTGAGGAGCTGCTGGGTGGGTTTTACCTGGCATTGTTTGGATTAGCAGTCAGGCACTTAACCGTTGTACCACCATGGCCCCTTACAGTGAATTTAGGGATTGGTAAATTGTTAATGGAGCCTGCTACCATAAAGATTCACAGCTGTGGAAACCCTATGGCGCAGTTCCACTCTGTCCTACAGGGTGACTATGAATCAGAATGGACTCGATGGCAGTGGGTTTTGGTTTTGTGTACTGGGCCAAGGATACCCCTGTGTTGCTGAGCCTGATTTCTAAGGTATAGTTAGGAGCATAGGCTTTGGGTTTACATCTCAGCTCTGCTACTGCTTGCTGTGTGACTGGACAAGTTATATAACTTCTCTCAGTTTGAGCCCTCATCTGTAAAAACGAGGATATGTTAGGAAGCTGCTAGGAAGGTATGTTAGGACTGCATGAGGGGAAATACAATATGTATTACATCTACTGTTATGGATTGAAGTGTGTCCCTCAAAAATGTATGTCAGCTTGGCTAGGCCAGGATTCCCAGTATTTTGTGATTGTCTACCATTTTGTCATCTGATGTGATTTTCCTATGTGTTGTAAATCCTACCTCTATGATGTTAATGAGGCAGGATTAGAGGCAGATATGTTAATGAGGCAGGACCCAATCTACAAGATTAGGTTGTATTTTGAGTCAGTCTCTTTTGAGATATAAAAGAGAGAATTGAGCAGAGAGACAGGGGGACCTCCTACCACCAAGAATGAAGAACCAGGAGGTGAGAATGTCTTTTGGCCCCAGGGTTCCTGCGCTGAGAAGCTTCTAGACCAGGGTAAGACCTTCCCCCAGAGCAGAGAGAGCAAGCCTTCCTATGGTGCTGGCATCCTGAATTCGAACTTCTAGTACCCTAGACTGTGAGAATAAATTTCTGTTTGTTAAAGCCATCTATTTGTTGTATTTCTGATACAGCAGCACTAGATGACTACAACACCTACATAGAGGTACTCAGTAAATGGTGACTACAACACCTACATAGGGGTACTCAGTAAGTGGTGACTGCAACACCTACATGGAGGGTACTCAGTAAATGGTGACTGCAACAGCTACATAGAGGGTACTCAGTAAATGGTGACTGCAACACCTACATAGGGGTACTCAGTAAGTGGTGACTGCAACAGCTACATGGAGGGTACTCAGTAAGTGGTGACTGCAACAGCTACATGGAGGGTACTCAGTAAGTGGTGACTGTAACACCTACATGGAGGGTACTCAGTAAGTGGTGACTGTAACACCTACATGGAGGGTACTCAGTAAGTGGTGACTGTAACTCCTACATGGAGGGTACTCAGTAAGTGGTGACTGCAACAGCTACATGGAGGGTACTCAGTAAGTGGTGACTGCAACACCTACATGGAGGGTACTCAGTAAGTGGTGACTGCAACAGCTACATGGAGGGTACTCAGTAAGTGGTGACTGTAACACCTACATGGAGGGTACTCAGTAAGTGGTGACTGCAACAGCTACATGGAGGGTACTCAGTAAGTGGTGACTGCAACACCTACATGGAGGGTACTCAGTAAGTGGTGACTGTAACACCTACATGGAGGGTACTCAGTAAGTGGTGACTGCAACACCTACATGGAGGGTACTCAGTAAGTGGTGACTGCAACAGCTACATGGAGGGTACTCAGTAAGTGGTGACTGTAACACCTACATGGAGGGTACTCAGTAAGTGGTGACTGCAACACCTACATGGAGGGTACTCAGTAAGTGGTGACTGTAACACCTACATGGAGGGTACTCAGTAAGTGGTGACTGCAACACCTACATGGAGGGTACTCAGTAAGTGGTGACTGCAACAGCTACATGGAGGGTACTCAGTAAGTGGTGACTGTAACACCTACATGGAGGGTACTCAGTAAGTGGTGACTGCAACAGCTACATGGAGGGTACTCAGTAAGTGGTGACTGCAACACCTACATGGAGGGTACTCAGTAAGTGGTGACTGTAACACCTACATGGAGGGTACTCAGTAAGTGGTGACTGCAACAGCTACATGGAGGGTACTCAGTAAGTGGTGACTGCAACACCTACATGGAGGGTACTCAGTAAGTGGTGACTGTAACACCTACATGGAGGGTACTCAGTAAGTGGTGACTGTAACACCTACATGGAGGGTACTCAGTAAGTGGTGACTGTAACTCCTACATGGAGGGTACTCAGTAAGTGGTGACTGTAACACCTACATGGAGGGTACTCAGTAAGTGGTGACTGTAACTCCTACATGGAGGGTACTCAGTAAGTGGTGACTGTAACACCTACATGGAGGGTGCTCAGTAAGTGGTGACTGCAACACCTACATGGAGGGTACTCAGTAAGTGGTGACTGTAACACCTACATGGAGGGTGCTCAGTAAGTGGTGACTGCAACACCTACATGGAGGGTACTCAGTAAGTGGTGACTGCAACACCTACATGGAGGGTACTCAGTAAGTGGTGACTGTAACTCCTACATGGAGGGTACTCAGTAAGTGGTGACTGTAACACCTACATGGAGGGTGCTCAGTAAGTGGTGACTGCAACACCTACATGGAGGGTACTCAGTAAGTGGTGACTGTAACACCTACATGGAGGGTACTCAGTAAGTGGTGACTGTAACACCTACATGGAGGGTGCTCAGTAAATGGTGACTGCAACACCTACATGGAGGGTACTCAGTAAATGGTGACTGTAACACCTACATAGAGGGTACTCAGTAAGTGGTGACTGTAACACCTACATGGAGGGTACTCAGTAAGTGGTGACTGTAACACCTACATGGAGGGTACTCAGTAAGTGGTGACTGTAACACCTACATGGAGGGTACTCAGTAAGTGGTGACTGTAACACCTACATGGAGGGTACTCAGTAAGTGGTGACTGTAACACCTACATGGAGGGTGCTCAGTAAATGGTGACTGCAACACCTACATGGAGGGTACTCAGTAAGTGGTGACTGTAACACCTACATGGAGGGTACTCAGTAAGTGGTGACTGTAACACCTACATGGAGGGTACTCAGTAAGTGGTGACTGTAACACCTACATGGAGGGTGCTCAGTAAATGGTGACTGCAACACCTACATGGAGGGTACTCAGTAAGTGGTGACTGTAACACCTACATGGAGGGTACTCAGTAAGTGGTGACTGTAACACCTACATGGAGGGTGCTCAGTAAATGGTGACTGCAACACCTACATGGAGGGTACTCAGTAAGTGGTGACTGTAACACCTACATGGAGGGTACTCAGTAAGTGGTGACTGCAACACCTACATGGAGGGTACTCAGTAAATGGTGACTGTAACACCTACATAGAGGGTGCTCAGTAAATGGTGACTGCAACACCTACATGGAGGGTACTCAGTAAATGGTGACTGCAACAGCTACATAGAGGGTACTCAGTAAATGGTGGCTGCAACACCTACATGGAGGGTGCTCAGTAAATGGTGACTGCAACACCTACATAGAGGGTACTCAGTAAATGGTGACTGCAACAGCTACATAGAGGGTACTCAGTAAATGGTGGCTGCAACACCTACATAGAGGGTACTCAGTAAATGGTGGCTGCAACACCTACATGGAGGGTGCTCAGTAAATGGTGACTGCAACACCTACATGGAGGGTACTCAGTAAATGGTGACTGCAACAGCTACATAGAGGGTACTCAGTAAATGGTGGCTGCAACACCTACATGGAGGGTGCTCAGTAAATGGTGACTACAACACCTACATGGAGGGTGCTCAGTAAATGGTGACTACAACACCTACATGGAGGGTACTCAGTAAGTGGTGACTGCAACACCTACATGGAGGGTACTCAGTAAATGGTGACTGCAACAGCTACATAGAGGGTACTCAGTAAATGGTGACTGCAACAGCTACATGGAGGGTACTCAGTAAATGGTGACTGCAACAGCTACATAGAGGGTACTCAGTAAATGGTGGCTGCAACACCTACATGGAGGGTGCTCAGTAAATGGTGACTGCAACACCTACATAGAGGGTACTCAGTAAATGGTGACTGCAACAGCTACATAGAGGGTACTCAGTAAATGGTGGCTGCAACACCTACATGGAGGGTGCTCAGTAAATGGTGACTACAACACCTACATAGAGGGTGCTCAGTAAATGGTGACTACAACACCTACATAGGGGTACTCAGTAAATGGTGGCTGCAACACCTACATGGAGGGTACTCAGTAAATGGTGACTGCAACACCTACATGGAGGGTACTCAGTAAGTGGTGACTGCAACACCTACATGGAGGGTACTCAGTAAGTGGTGACTGTAACACCTACATAGAGGGTGCTCAGTAAATGGTGACTACAACACCTACATAGAGGGTGCTCAGTAAATGGCGACTACAGCACCTACATAGGGGTACTCAGTAAATGGTGACTACAGCACCTACATAGAGGGTACTCAGTAAATGGTGGCTGCAACACCTACATAGAGGGTGCTCAGTAAATGGTGACTACAACACCTACATAGGGGTACTCAGTAAATGGTGGCTGCAACACCTACATGGAGGGTACTCAGTAAATGGTGACTGCAACAGCTATGTAGAGGGTACTCAGTAAATGGTGACTACAACACCTACATAGGGGTACTCAGTAAATGGTGGCTGCAACACCTACATAGAGGGTACTCAGTAAATGGTGACTGCAACAGCTACATAGAGGGTACTCAGTAAATGGTGGCTGCAACACCTACATAGAGGGTGCTCAGTAAATGGTGACTACAACACCTACATAGGGGTACTCAGTAAATGGTGGCTGCAACACCTACATGGAGGGTACTCAGTAAATGGTGACTGCAACAGCTACATAGAGGGTACTCAGTAAATGGTGACTGCAACAGCTACATAGAGGGTGCTCAGTAAATGGTGGCTGCAACACCTACATAGAGGGTGCTCAGTAAATGGTGACTACAGCACCTACATAGGGGTACTCAGTAAATGGTGACTACAGCACCTACATAGGGGTACTCAGTAAATGGTGGCTGCAACACCTACATAGAGGGTACTCAGTAAATGGTGGCTGCAACACCTACATAGAGGGTACTCAGTAAATGGTGGCTGCAACACCTACATAGAGGGTACTCAGTAAATGGTGGCTGCAACACCTACATAGAGGGTGCTCAGTAAATGGTGACTACAACACCTACATAGAGGGTGCTCAGTAAATGGCGACTACAGCACCTACATAGAGGGTGCTCAGTAAATGGTGACTACAACACCTACATAGGGGTACTCAGTAAATGGTGACTACAGCACCTACATAGGGTTACTCAGTAAATGGTGACTACAACACCTACATAGAGGGTGCTCAGTAAATGGTGACTACAACACCTACATAGAGGGTGCTCAGTAAATGGCGACTACAGCACCTACATAGAGGGTGCTCAGTAAATGGTGACTACAGCACCTACATAGGGTTACTCAGTAAATGGTGACTACAACATCTACATAGAGGGTGCTCAGTAAATGGTGACTACAATACCTACATAGAGGGTGCTCAGTAAATGGCGATTACAGCACCTACATAGAGGGTACTCAGTAAATGGCGACTATTAACTGTGTGATGTGATGCGTGTAGCTTTTTTTGGAGACAGACATCTTAGTTATGGGGGCAGGAGTAGGAGACATTTTGTCTCACTAGCTCTGTTCGCTCCCATCCTCAGCTTCTCTTTTCTTGATTTAAAAAAAAAAGTAATGTTTCTTCTCATATATGGGTTTGGATCGTGTTTCTAGGGAGGCCAAAGATGGGGGAAGAATTATTGTGGAAGTTGATGGCAGAGTGGCAACAATCAGGAATTTAAAGGTAAGCCTGCATAGGGGAGGGAAGGGCATATAAGAGGGACTGTGGGAAGAGCCTGGACCAACCATAAAGCCAACAGGAAAACAGAATAGGAAAGAAGTGTAGGGGTTGTGGCTGCTGCGGTGTAAGTTCTATCAAACAGAGTGCAGCTATTTGGAAATTGGTTAGTAGCTGCTTTGAAAGTAAATACATGGGAGCCATGTCTAGCTTAACGTGTACTGGGTCAATCCATGTGTACGGTATTTAACTTAACTGACCACCAGTTATACTTCAGAGCCTTGGTAGTGCAGTGGTTGAGAGGTCATTGCTAACCAAAAGTTGGCAGTTGGAATCTACCAGCTGCTCCTTGGAAACCCTATGGGGTAGTTCTGCTCTGTCCTATAGGGTGACTATAATTGACTTGATGGCAACATGTTTGGCTTTCTGGTTTAGTTATACCTTGTCCAAGCCTCTCAATTGACAGCAGTTCATCTAGAGGTATTAGGGATTTTAGTAGGCATCTGCTAATGAGGATTCATTTTGGCCATGTGGAAATGAGGTCCAGGTGAGAGCCTTCAGATTCCAGAAGGGAGTTAGTCACTAGCTTAAGTCTTGTTAGAAGTTCTTTTTCACCAAAATGACTGAAGATTGAGTCACAATTGGACAAACACGGGGAACCTCCTTCTCCTGCTGCTCCCAGGGCTCATTTCCTCCATCCTGTTCCTCCAATCACCAGGCCAGCAGAAGATGGAAGGGCTTACACAACACTTTCTAGGCCTTGGGAGTGGAGAGAAACAGAAGTTGGCCATGTGAGTACTGCAGTAGTCAGCTTATAGGTGGTACTCAGCATTCCTGAGAGCTGAGGAACCTGACTGGCAGGAGTGAGGGGTACCTGGACCCCAGGCCTCCAGCCATACCCACTCCTGTGTTGCTTCTGTGATGTGAGCTGTTCCTTTTATCAGTAGCTCTCTGCTAAAAGAGACCAGGACCTGCCAAACTTTCAACAGGAGCTCCCCAGGGACAAAGAACCTTTCATTCTTTGCTGTCTGTTGTTTATATCTCTGTTACCTGATCACTCCAGTTGCTTTGTTTTGGGAGTTCATATTTCTGGTTCTTAAGAATAAATCGTGGCCAAGATCAAACTCTAATCTGCCCGTTACACAACTCCCTGGCTCCTTATTCCCCCGAGGTCAGTTATCTACTAAGAACCTCTTAGTCATTCTGACAGCTTCATTCTTCTATAGTTTATGGTAGCTAGTACCCGGGATGGTATCTCTCTATCCAGGATCTAAATTTTAAATAGTGAGAAAAGGCATTTCTGTGGTTAATGCCATTCTGTCCAATACCAGAGGTCAGTGCAGTTTTAAGCCCTGGCTCTGCCCTCATCTACCTTGGGCAGCTGGATTGGTCCTGGCTCTTCTATCTAACCCAGTTTCTAATTCACTGGTATACACATCCCAGAGATCTCTGTGAAAGCCATAGGTTGATGGAGCCTTCAGGCCCAGAAGCTGAACTACCATGCACTCCCAGTATTCTCCTCAGAGATGCTTAGAGAAGAAATAATAGTGATAGAAACATGCGCAGAGAGAGAAGGGCTTTCTCTCCCAAGGTGCCCTATGACTCACATGGTCGGTTCACATGTAGGCACACCTAAGGGTAGGCAGACAAGTTTAGTTGTCTGGGATTATATTTGTACTTAATGAGATGAGGACAAAGGTTACCTGTTTTTATTCTTTTTCAGGTAGATACTGTAAACATGGACATGACCAGTCTGTATCTCTGTAGCTACAACAAAGAGGAATTAAGTACCTCTGACTGAATCCGATATTATAATAGAGATGACACTGGATCCTATGTTTGCTTTTAGGTGGACGATCGACCAGATGGCTTTGGGGACTCCCGGGAGAAGGTTGTGACATTCGGCTTTGATTACTGCTATTGGTCAGTCAACCCAGAGGACCCCCGCTATGCATCGCAGGATGTGGTAATAATCATTTATCATTTTTCCTTCGCTCTTCTCGGTTCTTTGGAATAGTTACTTATGGTATTTCAGTCAGAAGCTAGTGATGTTTTGGTCTGTGAAATAGTAGTAAGAGGTATCAGTTTCAGAAAGAGCAAAGGCGATAGGGAAAGACCTCTTGCTCAGTGCGTGGGAGTGGCTAGTGTCCCTTTAGGCTTAGGCCTCAGTGTGACTTAGAGGGGTACAAGTTAGTTCAGGTAGTGTTGTGCTCCTGTGGTGGGTGGATGGGTTCACCTTAAGTCAACACACACTTGGCTTCGTGATGTATGCAACAGAAGGGCCTAGGAATCCTAGAGGCTGGTATCCTCTTTTAGCCATACGGTGTGCTTGTGCCTCCCAGGCTGAATGTGAAAGGGCCAGACAGCTAGTCTGTCGGCCTGAAAGGTAAGCGGGGGGTGAAGTCCATTCATCTGAGATCTGAGGATCGAGAGGACCAGCCAAGGCTTTGCTGAAGCTGTTGGTCACCCTTTCTGGGTGTGGATGTAAAGTATGGGCAACCTAGGCTCTGGTAGTTCTGCTTAGCTCTCTCACAAGTTTCTGAGGCAGCAGGCCTGGCCAGGTGGGTCTGTAGCACTTCTCTCTGTTTCTATGAAGCAGTGGCATTGTTTGCCAGGTCAGATATTCTGGTTTGAGTACTGTCGAAGGTCATGTATTCAGTCCTCATGATTGCCAGCAAGCCTTGCCCCATTTAGTTCTGTGGTCACAAACAGTGGCCCTCACCCTGCCAGCCACCAAGGTACTCTCTGTGGAAATCCGTCCCTAAAATGAGAAAAGCCGTTTACTTGGCCATCGATGGGTCAATATCACCATACTTACATATAAAAGAATACTACAGGAATGTGTCCTTAGGAAATACCACTGGAAATACAAATATTTTGGGGGGGAATCCTGGGCAATCATTGCCCATCAGTTTATATACCTTTGAATAAAAAGTCAAAGTGTGTTTCTGCAAAGTATTTTAGTCTTTTGTGAAACTTCTTCTAATCATGACAAAGGAATAATTAATGTTATCAAGTCTGAGTGACTTAGAGGAGACAATACTGATTTTCTGCTGATACGGATTTCTAAAGATAATGATTGGATAGTAGTTTCCCCGTTCTTCCCTCCTGAGGGAAACTTGTGGGAATAAGTCCCTAGACCCCTGTGGGACCTGTGTCTCTGTGGCTCTCTTCTCCCATACGAGCACCCGACCTTCCTAGTCACATACGTGCTTGCTGTGAGTGCAGCAGGAGAGGGCGGTTGTAGGCATTATCTGGACTCTCTGTCCTTTGAATATGGGGGTACTGATAGGTCCAGGCTTGTCTTGTGGCCCCTGATTTTTATCCCAGCAAAGAGGATGGAACTCCTTCCACAGTCTGCTGTTGTGAAGATGGTAGTCTTTCTATTAGCAGAAAGTATGAATATTCTGATGGCTGTTTCAGTCCTGCCTGGCACCAGATGTGTTTTATACGTAAGAAGAATTCAGTATTTTGTGTGATATTTTATAGATCAATAATCTGGGAGGTTTGTGTGTGTGTGTGTGTGTGTGTGTGTAAAAACAAAACCAGGAAGCTTAGGTATGATTTTGGTGTGAGGCTCATGTTTTATATTTACATAGCTTAAATGTATACAAACAGTCTAGTGGAAGCCCAGAAGGTCATAGAGGAGGAGCAGAATATGATTCCTCTTCTGTTGCCTGATTTGAAGTTCAGTGGAAAGATCAAATGGAATCCAGACAGGAAGCCTGTGCAGAGAGAAAACCAATGTCTCCTGAGGTTTATTCCAGCTTGTTTATTAATTGTTTGAGGACTTCATTGGTCCCAAGGGTAGTCAGGACAGGAGAGAGAAGGAAGGGAACCTCTGTCATAGGCTGGGGGAGAACCAGAGGTCCCTGATGGTGGCAGGAGCCATGTCCACATGATCTGATCAGAGAGCCCTGTTGCTTGAACACTTACATTGGAACTGAGGCTTAACCCAAATTGCTGTGACTCAGACCATCAGAGGTAGGAGAGGCAGAATGCCATAAAATCATAGGACTTGTGGTGGGAAAGAATTTAGATGTCACCTAGTTCATCCTCTCCCAAAGTACAGAAACCGTCTTTACACTATTTGTGACTACTTTTTAAGGAGATCAGCTTTGTTGAGGTATAATTTATATACAGTGAAATTCACCCTTTTAGTGTCCAGTTTTATGAGTTTTGACAAATTCATATAGCCATGTAACTCACACCACAATATATAAAATAGTCTGTAACCCCCAAAATTTCTTCATGACCCTTTGTGATCCAACTCTCCCCCCACCCCCTACCGCTGGCAACTAAAGATCTGTTTTCTGCCCCTCTAGTTTTGTCTGTTCCAGAATGTCATTTAAATAGAATCATACAGTATGTAGCCTTTTGAGTCTGGCTTCCTTCGCTTAGCATAATGCATTTGAGATTTATCCATACTGTTGTGTGATTCACACCTTCTTTTTTTATTTATTTTATTTTATTATGCTTTAGGTGAAAGTTTACAGCTCAAGTTACTCATTCAGAAAGAAATTTATACACATACTGTTTGTGACATTGGTTGTTATCCCTGCAGTGTGACAGCACTCTCTGCCTTTCCACCTTGGGTTCCCTTTGTCCCTTTGCCTACTTTTCCTGTCCCTTCCTGCCTTCTTGTCTTGCTTTTGGATAGGAGCTGCCCATTTGGTCTTGTATATTTGATTGAACTAAGAAGCACGTTCCTCACATGTGTTACTGTTTGTTTTATAAACCAAAACCCAAACCAAGCCCTATGCCGTCAAGTCGATTCCAACTCATAGCGACCCTATAGGACAGAGTAGAACTGCCCCATAGAGTTTCCAAGGAGCGCCTGGTGGATTTGAACTGCCGACCCTTTGGTTCGCAGCCATAGCACTTAACCACTACACCACCAGTTTGTTTTATAGGCCTCTTTTTCTAATCTTAGTCTGAAAAGTGAGCTTCGGGAGTAGCTTCAGTTATGAGTTACCAGAGTATCCAGGGGCCATAGTCTTGGGGGTGTCTCCTGTCTCTATCAGACCAGTAAATCTGGACTTTTTTTCTGAATTTGAATTTTGTTCTACATTTTCTCCTGCTCTGGGACTATCTGTGGTCATCCCTGTCACAGTGGTTGGTGGTGGTAGCTGGGCACCATCCAGTTATTCTGGACTCACACTGGTGGAGGCTGTGGTACTTGTGGTCTTGTAGTCCCTTGGACCAATGTTTTCCTTGTGTCTTGGTTTTCTTCATTCTCGTTTACTCTGGGCCAGATGGGATCAGTAGCTATTATCTTAGGTGGCTGATGGCAAGCTTTTAAGACCCCAGACTGTGCTCACCAAAGTTGGGTGTAGAACATTTTCTTTTTGAACTATGTTATACCACTTAACCTAGATGACCCCTGCAACCATGGTCCCCAGCCCTCAGCCCCAGTAATTCAGTCCCTCAGAGTGTTTGCATATGTCTATGAAGCTTGTATGACTTTGCGTTGGTCAAGTTGTGCTGACCTCTATATTGTGTGTTGTCTTTTCATCCACCAAATTTAACACTATCTCGAACTAAAAAAAAAAAAAAAATTTTTTTTTTTAGTTAGTAATTTTCCCTTCCTGATCCTCTCTTCCCTCATAACCATCAAAGATTGTTTCTTTCTATGTGTAAACCTTTTCTTTTGTTTTTATAATATTGGTGTCATACAGTATTTCTCCTTTTATGATTGACTTATTTCATTCAGCATAATGCCCTCCAGATTAATCCATGTTGTGAGATATTTCACAGATTCATTATTGTTCTTTATCATTGCATAGTATTGCATTGTGTGTATGTACCATAATTTACTTATCCATTCATCTGTTGATGGGCACTTAGGTTGTTTCCATCTTTTTGCTATTGTGAATAATGTTGCAGTGAACATGGGTGTGTATATGTCTATTCTTCGGTAGGATATATTCCTAGAATTGTGATTGCTGGATGATATAGTATTCCTGTTTCTAGCTTTTTAAGTAATAATTGTTTTCCAAAATGGTTATACACATTTTACATTCCCACCAGCAGTGCATAAGAGTTTCAGTCTCACCACAACCTCTCCAACATTTGTTATTTTCTGTTTTTTTCATTAGTTTCAGTAATATTGGGGTGAAGTGGTATCTCATTGAGTTTTGATTTGCATTTCTCTAATGGCTGATAGTGAGCATTTCCTCAGGTGTGTGCTAGCCGCCTGAATGTCTGATAAAGTGTCTGTTAATATCCTTTGTCAGTTTTTTTTAATTGGGTTATTTGTCTTTTTGTTGTTGAGATGTTGAAGTACTCTGTAGATTTTAGAGATTAGACCCTTGTCGGATATGCAGGGCCTCTTTCCTTTCCATATAAAGTTAACGATTATTTTTTCTGTCTTGTTAAAGAATGCTGTTGTTCTTTGGATCAGGATTACATTATATGTATGGATCGCTTTGGGTAGAATTGACATTTTTACCATGTTGAGTCTTCCTGTCTATGAGCATGGTATGTTTTTCCATTTTGTAGGTCTCTTTTGGTTTCTTGCAGTAGTGTTTCATAGTTTTCTTTGTATAGGTATTTTATATCCCTGGTTAGATTTATTCCTAAGTATTTTATTTTTCAGCAGCTGCCATAAATGGTATTGTTTCTTGATTTTCTTTTCGAAGTTTTTTGTTGGTGTATAGGAATCCAGCTGATTTTTGAATATTGATATCCTAGCCTGCTACCCTTCTGACTGTTTATGTTATTTCCAGTAGTTTTCTTGTGGATTCTTTGGGGGTTCTTTATGTATAGGATCATATCATCTGTGAATAAAGATAGTTTTACTTTTCCCTTTCCAATTTCGATGCCTTTTATTTCTTGTCTTAGCGCTCTAGCTAGGACTTCCAACACAGTGTTAAAAAGGACTGGTGATAAAGGGCCTCCTTGACTTGTTCTTGTTCTCTGGGGTAATGCTTTCAGCCACTCTCCATTGAGAATGTTAGCTGTTGGTTTTACGTAAAACTGGTTGCTGTTGAGTCAGTGCTAACTCATAGCAACCCTATAGGACATAGTAGAACTGCCCAAGGAGCAGCTGGTGGATACAAAATGCCAGCCTTTTGGTTAGCAGCAGTAGCTCTTAACCACTGCACCAGGGGTCCTGGTTTTGTATAGATGCCCTTTATTTTTTTTTTTATTGTGCTTTAAGTGAAAGTTTACAAATCAATCAGTCCCACATACAAAAATTTATATACACCTTGCTATGTACTCCTAGATGCCCTCCCCGTAATGAGACAGCACAGTCCTCCTTTCTACCCTGTATTGCCTATGTCCATTGAGCCAACTGCTGTCCTACTCTGCCTTCTCATCTCACCTCCAGGCAGGAGCTGCCCACATAGTCTCATGTGTCCACTTGAGCCAAGAAGCTTACTCCTCACCAGTATCATTTTCTGTCTTATAGTGCAGTCCAATCCCTGTCTGAAGAGTTGGCTTCAGGAATGGCTCCAGTCTTGGGCTAAAAGAAGGTCTGGGGACCATGACCTGCAGGGTCCCTCTAGTCTTAATCAGACCATTAAGTCTGGTCTTTTTATGAGAATTTGAGGTCTGCATCCCACTGTTCTCCTGCTCCATCAGGGATTCTCTGTTGTGTTCCCTGTCAGGGCAGTCATCAGTTGTAGCCAGGCACCATCTAGTTCTTCTCGTCTCAGGCTGATGTAGTCTCTGACTTGTGTGGCCCTTTCTGTCTCTTGGGCTCATAATTACCTTGTGTCTTTGGTGTTCTTTATTCTCCTTTAGATGCCCTTTATTATGTTTATTACACCCTTTAGATGCCCTTCTATTCCTGTTTTGCTAAAAGTTTTTATCAGAAATGGGTGTTAGAATCACCCATAAGTACTGTGCTCTTTTAAAAAATCATCTGTATGAAGCCAAATGGTCAACATTTACTCTAAAACAAAAATGAGCAGGTAAAGGAGGGCAGGGAAACTAGATGAATGGAAATGGAACAACCGGAATGGAAATAATGAAAATGTCAACACATTGTAAAAAAATGTAACCAATGTCATTGAACCAAGTATAAAAAAAAAAAATAGATATTGTTAAATAGAAACCTAATTTTTTGTGTAAACTTTCACTGAAAACACAGTAAAAAAAAAAAAAACTTAATGGAATCCAGACTTACTAGACCCATGGAAACTGGAAGAACCCCTGAACCTAATGTCCTGAAATACTCTTTAAGCCCTGAACTGAAATTATTCCCTCAAGTAATCATTAACCAAACAACAGTTTGGCTCAATCAGTAAAGAATGTTTACATTTCTCATAGCCCTTTGTTAAAGAATTATCTATATGAGATCAGACTGACAACAGTAACTGTAAAACATAGATGAGAAGCTTAGGGAGCACTGAATCTAACTTAATAGTGGTGAAATAATTTGAATAGAGATAACGAGGATGATGATACAACATGAAGAATGTAACCTATGTCAATGAATTGTACATGTAGAAATTGTTGAATGGGTGTATGTTTTGCTATGAATATTTTCAACAAAAATAAAATATTTAAATTAAAAAAAAATCAGTGTTGGACTTTATCACATGCCTTTTCTGTGTTGATTGAGATGATCATGTCACAATGATATCCCTGGTTCCACATCCTCTTCTGAATCCAGCCTGAGTTTCTGGCAGTTCCCTGTCGATATACTGCTACAGCTGCTTTTGAATGACCTTCAGCAAAATTTTACTTGCGTGTGATATTAATGATATTGTTTGGTAATTTGTGCATTTAGTTGGATCACCTTTTTGGGCATAGGCCTAAGTATGGATCTCTTCCAGTCGGTTGGCCAAGTAGCTGTCTTCCAGATTTCTTGGCATACATGAGTGAGCACTTCCAGCACTGCATCCGTTTGTTGGAACATCTCGATTGATATCCTGTCAATTCCTGGAGCTTTGATTTTCACCAGTGCCTTCAGTGCAGCTTGGACTTCTTCCTCCAATACCATTGGTTCTTGATCATATGGTACCTCTTGAAATGGTTGAATGTCGAACAATTTAAATTTTTTGATAGGATGCTGAATTCTTCTGGCCAGAATTTTGTTAAAAATTTTTGCATTTATATTTATGAGAGATATTGGTCTGTAAGTTTCTTTTTTTCTGGTGTCTTTGCCTGGCTTTGTGTCAGAGTTATGCTGCTTTGTAAAATGAATTTGGGAGTATTCCTTCCTTTTCTATGCTCTGAAATAGTTTGAGTAGTACTGGCCTGAGCTCTTCTCTGAATGTTTGGTAGAATTCTCCAGTGAAGCCATCTGGGCCAGGGCTTTTTTTGTTGGGAGTTTTTTTATTACCTCTTCAGTCTCTTGTTATGGATCTGTTCCGATTTTCTATCTCAGTTTGTGTTATTTTAGGTAGGTAGTGTCTTTCCAGGAATTTGTCCATTTGCTTTAGGTTCTCAATTTGTTGGAGTACAGTTTTTCACAGTATTCTATTATGATTCTTTTACTTGAGCTGAGCCTGTTGTAATGTCCCCCATCTCATTTCTTATTTGGATTATTTGCATTCCCTTATGTTTTTCTTTTGTCAGTTTGGCCAATGGTTTGTTTATTTTGTTGATCCTTTCAAAGAGCCAACTTTTGGTCTTGTTGATTCTGTCTATTGTTTTTCTGTTCTGTTTAATTTATTTCTGCTCTAATCTTTATTATTTCCTTTCTTCTGGTGGCTGCACGCTTCTTTTGCTGTTCTCTTTGTATTTGTTCGAGCTATAGTGCTAGCGTTTTGATTTTGGCCCATTTTTTAAAAAATAATTTTTATTGTGCTTTAAGTGAAAGTTTACAAATCAAGCCAGGCTCTCATACAAAAACCCATATTGCTACATACTCCCAATTGCTACACACTCCCAATTACTCTCCCACTAATGAGACAGCCTGCTCTCTCCCTCCACTATCTCTTTTCATGTCCTTTTCGCCAGCTTCTAAACCCCTCTACCCTCTCATCTCCCCTCCAGGCAGGAGATGCCCACATAGTCTCAAGTGTCCACCTGATCCAAGAAGCTCACTCCTCACCAGCATCCCTCTCCAACCCATTATCCAGTCCAATCCATGTCTGAAGAGTTAGCTTCGGGAATGGTTCCTGTTCTGGGCCAACAGAAGGTCTGGGGGCCATGACCACTGGGGTCCTTCTAGTCTCAGTCAGACCATTAAGTCTGGTCTTATGAGAATTTGGGGTCTGCATCCCACTGCTCTCCTGCTCCCTCAGGGGTTCTCTGCTGTGTTCCCTGTCAGGGCAGTCATCAGTTGTAGCCAGGCACCATCTAGTTCTTCTGGTCTCAGGATGATGTAGTCTCTGGTTCATGTGGCCCTTTCTGTGTCTTGGACTCGTAATCACCTTGTATCCCTGGTGTTCTTCATTCTCCTCTGATCCAGGTGGGTTGAGACCAATTGATGCATCTTAGATGGCTGCTTGCTAGCATTTAAGGCCCCAGACACCACTCTTCAAAGTGGGATGCAGAATGTTTTGTTAATAGATTTTATTATGCCAAGTGACTTAGATGTCCCCTGAAACCATGGTCCCCAGCCCCCTGCCCCTGCTACACTGGCCTTCGAAGCATTCAGTTCATTCAGGAAACTGCTTTTGGTTGAGTCCAATTGTGCTGACCTCCCCTGTATTGTGTGCTGTCTTTCCCTTCACCTAAAGTAGTTCTTATTTACTATCTGATTAGTGAATGCGCCGCTCCCACTCTCCGTCCCTTCCCCCTCTCGTAACCAGTAAAAGAATGTTTTCTTCTCAGTTTTAAACTATTTCTCAAGTTCTTGTAATAGTGGTCTTATAAAATATTTGTCCTTCTGCAGCTGACTAATTTCACTTAGCATAATGCCTTCCAGGCACCTCCATGTTATGAAATGTTTCACAGATTCCTCACTGTTCTTTATTGATGTGTAGTATTCTATTGTGTGAATATACCATAATTTATTTATCCATTCATCCATTGATGAGCACCTTGGTTGCTTCCATGTTTTTGCTGTTGTAAACAGTGCTGCAGTAAACATGTGTGTGCATATATCTGTTTGTGTAAAGGCTCTTATTTCTCTAGGATATATTCCAAGAAGTCGGATTGCTGGATCGTATGGTAGTTCTATTTCTAGTTTTTTAAGGAAGTGCCAAATCGATTTCCAAAGTGGTTGTATCATAGAAGTGTTCCACAGCCTCTCCAGCATTTATTATTTTGTGTTTTTTGGATTAATGCCAGCCTTTTTGGAGTGAGATGAAATCTCATTGTAGTTTTGATCTGCATTTCTCTAATGGGTAATGATCGTGAACATTGCCTCATTTATCCGTTAGCTACCTGAATGTCTTCTTTAGTGAAGTGTCTATTCATATCTTTTGCCCGTTTTTTAATTGGGTTATTTGTGTTTTTGCAGTATCATGTAGATTTTAGAGATCAGGCGCTGATCAGAAATGTTATAGCTAAAAACTTTTTCCCAGTCTGTAGGTAGTCTTTTTACTCTTTTGGTGGTCTTTGGATGAGCGTAAGTGTTTGATTTTTAGGAGCTCCCAGTTATCTAGTTTTTCCTCTACGTTCTTTATAATGTTTGTATAGTGTTTCTGCCACGTATTAGGGCTCCTAACGTTGTCCCTATTTTTTCTTCCATAATCTTTATCATTTTAGATTTTATATTTAGGTCTTTGATCCATTTTGAGTTAGTTTTTGTGCGTGGAGTAAGGTATGGGTCTTGTTTCATTTTTTTGCCGATGGATATCCAATTATGCCAGCACCATTTGTTAAAAAGACTGTCTTTTCCCCATTTAACTGTTTTGGGGCCTTTGTCAAATATCAGCTGCTCATATGTGGCTGGATTTATGTCTAGATTCTCAATTCTGTTCCATTGGTCCATGTATCTGTTGTTGTACCAGTACCAGGCTGTTTTGACTACTGTGGCGGTGTAATAGGTTCTAAAATTAGGGAAAGGAAGGCCTCCCGCTTTGTTCTTATTTTTCAGTAATGCCTTATTTATATGGGGCCTCTTTCCCTTCCATATGAAATTGGTGATTTGTTTCTCCATCTCATTAAAGAATGCCCTTGGGATTTGGATCTGAATTGTATTAAATGTATAGATCGGTTTTGGTAGAATAGACATTTTCATAATGTTAAGTCTTCCTATCCTTGAGCAAGGTATGTTCTTCCACTTATGTAGGTCTCTTTTAGTTTCTTGCCGAAGTGTGCTGTAGTTTTCTTTGTATAAGTCTTTTACATCTCTGGTAAGATTTATTCCTAAGTATTTTCTCTTCTTGGGGGCTACTGTAAATGGCATTGATGTGGTGATTTCCTCTTCGATGTTCTTTTTGTTGGTGTAGAGGAATCCAAGTGATTTTTGTATGTTTATCTTGAATCCCGATACTCTGCTCAACTCTTCTATTAGTTTCAGTAGTTTTCTGGAGGATTCCTTAGGGTTTTCTGTGTATAAGATCATGTCATCTGCAAATAGAGATACTTTTACCTCTTCCTTGCCAATCTGGATGCCCTTTATTTCTTTATCTAGACTAATTTCTCTGGTTAGGGCTTCCAGCAGAATGTTGAATAAGAGTGGTGATAAAGGGCGTCCTTATCTTGTTCCTGATATCAATGGGAATGCTTTCAGGCTCTCTCCATTTAGGGTGATGTTGGCTATTGGCTTTGTATAAATGCCCTTTACTATGTTGAGAAATTTTCCTTCTATTCCTATTTTGCTGAGAGTTTTTATCGTGAATGAGTGTTGAACTTTGTCAATGCCTTTTCTGCATCAATTGATAAAATAATGTGATTCTTGTCTTTTGTTTTATTTATGTAGTGGATTAAATTAATTGTTTTTCTAATGTTGAAGCATCCCTGCATACCTGGTATGAATTCCTCTTGGTCGTGGTGAATTATTTTTTTGATATTATGTTGTTGAATTCTATTGGCTAGAATTTTGTGGAGGATTTTTGCATCTGTGTTCGTGAGGGACACATGTCTATAATTTTCTTGTGGTGTTTTTACCTTGTTTTGGTATCAGGGATATGGTGGCTTCATAGAATGAGTTTGGTAGTATTCCATCCTTTTCTATGCTCTAAAATACCTTTAGTAGTAGTGGTGTAAACTCTTCTCTGAAAGTTTGGTAGAACTCTGCAGTGAAGCCTTCTGGACTAGGGCTTTTTTTTTTGTTGGGAGTTTTTTGATTACCTTTTCAATCTCTTCTTTTGTTTTGGGTTTCTTTAGTTGTTCTACCTCTGTTTGTGTTAGTTTAGGTAGGTAGTGTGTTTCTAGGAATTCATCCATTTCTTCCAGGTTTTCAAATTTGAGTATAGTTTTTCATAGTAATCTGATATGATTCTTTTAATTTCAGTTGGGTCTGTTGTAATATCGCCCATCTCATTTCTTATTCGGGTGTTCGGGTTATTTGCTTCCTCTCCTGTTTTTCTTTTGTCAGATGAATAGGTTTGTTCACTTTCTTTGTGGTTACCTTGAAATTTACCCTTATCTTCTGTCTTAGTTATCTGGTACTGCTATAACGGAAATACCACAAGTGGATGGCTTTAACAAAGAGACATTTATTCTCTTACAGTCTAGGAGGCTTGAAGTCTGTATTCAGGATGCCAGCTCCAGGGGAAGGCTTTCTCTGTCTTGTTGGCTCTGGGGGAAGGCCTTTGTCATCAATCTTCCTCTGGTCTAGGAGCATCTCAGCACAGGGACCCCGGGTCCAAAGGAGAAACACTGTTCCCGGCTCTGCTTTCTTGGTGGTAGGAGTTCGCCCCGTCTCTCTGCTCGCTTCTGTCTTTTATATCTCAAAAGAGATTGACTTAAGACACAGCCTAGTCTTTGTAGATCGAGTCCTGGCTCATTAAAATAACTAAAGAGCTTAGCCTTATTGTTTCCTCTCTGTAAGTGACTTTTTGTTTTTCTCAAGCTGCACTCGGGATTCATTCTTTGTCTTTGATTTTAGCAAGTGTGATTATGATGTCTTGGTGACTTTGTTTTGGGGTCTGTCCTATGTGTGGTTCGCTGAGTTTCTTGGATGGTCAGCTTTCTGTCTCTCATTATATTTGGGAAGTTTCCTGCCGGCAAATCTTCAACCGTCTACTCTGTTGTCTCCATTTTCCCCTCCTGTTCTGGAACTCTGATCATCTGCAGATTTTTGCTCTTAATTTTGTCCCACATAATTCTGAGGTTTTCTTCATTCTTTTTTCTAATTTTTCCTCAGACAATGTGGTGCCCATGGATTTGTCTTCAATCTCGCTGATTCTTTCTTCTTTGTTTCCAATTTGCTCCTGAAACCTTCTCTTAAGTTCTTCATTTCTGGAATTTTGTTGTTTATATTCTGGATTTCTAGTTGCTTTTTTTGTATGATTTCTATCTAATCATTTATTTATTTCAATGTTTTGTTCTTGTATTATTTTCCTGAATTCTTTTTCTTTTTCTGTGTTTTCCTTGATTTGGCTATGTTTTCATTTGTTTTGTCTGTGTTTTCCTTGATTTTGCCTGTTTTTTCTTTGGTTTTATATGTGTTTTTCTTGTTCTCTTTCTTAATCTCTTGGAGAGCCCTAAATATTAGTCTTCCGGATTCCATATCAGTAGTTCCACTGCCTTTCCTCCTACTGGAAGGTCATCTGATTCTTTATTTTGGTCACTTGCTGAAGCCGTCTTGTCCTGATTATTCATATGTCTTGATATTGTCTGTTGTCTTCGAGACATTAAGGTATTATTTTCTTTATTAATTGATTGTATGTTTGTTTATTCCTGCTTTTTTGGTTTGTTTTCATATGTCAAGGCAGGCTGGCCAGCTGTGTTTTGCTACTTGCTCACCTGTGGGCATGATAGTTCTCATCTCATTGCCGGGGGCGGGGGGTGGCGCAAGGCAGCAGCAGGTAGGGGAGCCCGCTTTGCTCTATGCTGGTTTTGTGAGGTGGCTGAGGACAGACTCGGTGGCTGCTATGTTTCTGGCATGTCCCAGTCCTTAGTGGTGACACACCTGAATAATAAACCAGGTGTCAACAACCATGGTCCACTAGAGGACGAGTCAACTACTGTAAGTTCTACTGATAGGCTTATGAAAATATGTGCCACAGTGATGATAATGATAATAGCAGCTTTATTATTAACTATTGATATAAATGTAGAGCATCTCATTTGCTCATTCCCCAAAATCTGTTGTTAACTGCAGTTGAGTCAACTCCCAACTCATGGCAACCCCATGCACATTGGAGTGAAGCGCTGTGTGGTCGTGTGCTCTCCCCATGATCACTGCAGATCAAACCATTGTGATCCATCAGGTTTCACTGGCTGATTTTCGGAAGTAGATTGCCTGGCCATTCTTCCTGGTCTGTCTTAGCGTAGAAGCTCCATTGAAATCTGTTCAGTATCATAACATGCAAGCCTTCATTGACAAACGGGTGGTGGCCGCTCATGTGGTACAATGGCCAGGAATCAAACCCAGGTCTCCCATGTGGAAGGTGAGAATTCTACTACTGAACCACCAATGCCTTGCAGAATCTTTTAGCTCTGTATTATTTACCCAGTTTTATACATAGTGACACCAGGGCACAGAAAACTTACAAGACTTGCCCCCAATCACTTAGCCAGTAAGTGGTGGAACAGGGATTCAAATCCAAGACTGTTCAACTCTAAAGTGTTTAGCATTTCCAAAAAGTAAAAAAAAAAAAAAAAAGTGTTTAGCCTACTAGTGGCCTGCTAGTCTGTTTACATATATTATCTGATTTAATCCCTTCAATAAGCCAAAGAAGTAGAAGATTTTCTTTCTCTTTTATAGTTGAGGAAGCTTAGGTTTCGAGAGGTTACATGATCTGCCCAGCGTCACACAGTAAGAAGTGAGTCTTGAATATGAACACAGGATCGTGTGAATGCAAAGTTCCTATTGCTCACTATGTTGTTGTTGTTGTTAGGTGCCGTTGAGTCAGTTCCAACTCATAGAAACCATGTGCACAACAGAACGAAACACTGCCCCATCCTGAGCCATCCTTACAATTGTTGTTATGCTTGAGCTCATTGTTGCAGCCACTGTGTCAATCCACCTCGTAGAGGGTCTTCCCCTTTTCCGCTGACCCTGTACTCTGCCAAGCATGATGTCCTTCTCCAGGGACTGATCCCTCCTGACAGTGTGTCCAAAGTATGTAAGACACAGTCTCGCGATCCTTGCTTCTAAGGAGCATTCTGGCTGCACTTCTTCCAAGACAGATTTGTTTGTTCTTTTGGCAGTCCATGGTATATTCAATATTCTTCGCCAACACCACAATTCAAAGATGTCAACTCTTCTCCGGTCTCCCTTATTCATTGTCCAGCTTTCACATGCATAGGATGCGATTGAAAATACCATGGCTTGGGTCAGGCGCACCTTAGTCTTCAAGGTGACATCTTTGCTCTTCAACACTGTAGAGAGGTCCTTTGCAGCAGATTTACCCAATGCAATGCGTCTTTTGATTTCTTGACTGCTGCTTCCATGGCTGTTAATTGTGGATCCAAGTAAAATGAAATCCTTGACAACTTCAGTCTTTTCTGTGTTTATCATGATGTTGCTCATTGGTCCAGTTGTGAGCAAAAATCCTCACAATTGCTCACTATACTCTAGTGTAAAAAGAGAAACTGGGTTGAGGGGCAGGATAGGGAAAAAGGAAGAGATGGAAAATTGGGATAGAGGAGAGAGGGTGTGGAGAGGTAGGGACCATATCACCTGTCTTGTCCATTAGCTCATGACCCGGGTGTCATCAGCTCCCCATTCTTAAAGCAGGTCATTATTGGTCTAAATAGTGTGTTCAGATTTTGTTAAAATTTGCACTGAAGCTTTTTCCCAGTATTGGCCTATTTTGTCTAACTTGAGTATTAAACTAATCTACTTCTGTTCTGAAGTTAGGCCTGAATTTACATTCCAAAATGGTCACTTATTAGCTGGCTTACTTGGAACAAATTACCTTACCTCTCTGCGTCATAGTTTCCAGAATAGGGATTTTAATATACACCTCAGAGTTAGTGGGAAGGAAATGTAATAATTTTGTAAAGCACCTAGCCCAGTGCTTGACAGCTAGGAGTTGAATGAAGGAATGAATGAGTGCTGTGGTACTAGAGAAGCAAGGTCCATACTTTTTTCTAAGAGCTGAACTGGATTTGAAAATCTCTTTTCTGGTTTGATTGTGATCCTTTCTGGGACCAGCATGCTCCACTTGGAAAACTAGCTTCCCTCCCTCTTCCTGGTCAGGAACATGTGTTGGAGCAGGCGTTCTCAGCTCAAGCGTATTGTGTTTGGGTGATTGCGTGTTTGTAAAACTTTCCATGTGGACCATTAGCTCAGCTTTACCCAGCAAGGACTGTAAGTAGCTGTTTCAAAACAAGTGCCTCCTGAGTCAACAAAAACCATGTCCAGGAACAAAAAGCTACCCAGCCCTTTGTGGAAAGTAATTGCTTCTATTCTCCTGGGGGTCTTTATTTTAAATGGTCTGTTACTTGGCTAAAGCACAATACCAAACAAAACATTTGTAGCTTTTTCAGATAAAAACTCACGTGAGTGAGCAGGAGATTTCCTTCCACAACCACTGAATCCAAAACTGAGTTAATAGCAATAATATGATTGTGTTTCTTGTTGTTTTAATATTTGTTTTGTCTTCTCAATACACTGAACACCAAACACCATACAGAGGATATCCACTGCCTGGTTACCCTCAAAGAGTTCTGAAAGAGAGAGAGAGTGAGTGAGAGAGAGAGAGAGCGAGTGTGTGTGTGTGTGTGTGTGTGTGTGTGTGTGTGTATGTTACAGATTCTTTTGTGAATATTTTTTCAGCTCTCCTGGACTTCAACTTGAGGATGTCAGGAACTTGGAGAGGTTTCAGAGACACCCCTCCCCCCCCACACGATTAAAGGACTAGACTACAGGAACCAAGAGGAAAGCCACTATCAGTGTAGTACACATCGCAGGCATTCTGCATGTGATTATTTAAGGAAGGAATGTTGGTCTGGAGACAGGAAGACAGAAGTGGTAATATGTTCCACACATACAGAACATAGTGCGTTTTACAGTTCACGGAGCATGGGAGCCAGCTGGTTTTCATTTCCGTTAGGAAAAAAATAGGGGATTTCTAATTCAATTGCAGAAGATTGTACGTAATTAGGATATAATAAATAACTTGTATAGAACTTTTGAATTCTGATATGGGTAGCTAAAAAGTTTGACTTTAGAATTCCAGAATGTTAATATTGGAAGAAATGCCAGAGACCATTCAAGCTACTTATTTTAAAGATTAAAAAACAAAACTGAGGCCCAGAGAGACAAAAGAACAGTTATAGAAATAATTTTTTTCTTTTCACCTGGCCCAGAATTGTACTTGATGTGGCAGGAAATGCCTGTTGCTTATTCTAGTGACAGGGGCCATAAAGTGTAGCACAAAGGTCCCAGTGAATTAGGAAATGTCCTGCTTTCACAAAATTCTAGGAAAAGATCTTGTGCTTTATACCACACCTCTCTCTGGCTCTAAATCATCCCAATACTCAGTGGAGATGAGAAGTCGCACTATAATCGTGTGGTAACATGGGGTAGTACTAGGTTCCTATTATTCTGGGTTCTCTAATGTTAGCAGGCTGTGCTAAGACACTTCTCGCACAGAAGCAGCATTTCTGTCTGGAGTCCCCAACCCATTACAAGATGGAGGCAAGAGATCTGTTAATGCTGCCTCGGAAAATAAGTGGGGTGAGAAAGCAAGGAGGAGCGTGACCCTCACTTCTTTGGTGCCTCACTTCTTTTGTATCTCCTGAACCTGGAGTTTGAGTGAGGGCTTGGGGGAAAGAGTAAAGAAGGCGAAAGGGTCACCAAAACTGAGGCAGGACCTCAGAGGAGCAAGAGGAGAGGGAAACATGAAGAAGAAGATGAGGGGTGGGCAGATACTGTGAGGATTATATCACTTCACAGTAGAAATTTTCTCCATCTTAGGGATGGGAAGAGGTTCAGATAGGTTGAATAGCTTGCTTAAGGTCACACAACCAAGTGATAGAACCAGCATTCAAACCCTCAGCTCTGAGACTCCAAAGTCCAAGCTCTCAATGCTACCCCAGACAGCCCTACTTATTTTTGTATTTCTAGTGCTGCACATCTTAAATGATCAATTAGTAGTCATTGGATTAATGATTTAATTAATGGTTGGTTGGACGAGAGACAAGATAGGACTTTGTGTTCCTGAATATGGCTGCCTCTTCCCAGGTCTCGTGGTTTGCCTAAGTTAGAGAACCAGTGATGCCTGTGAGTTTCTGTGTGAGTGTCCGCTTTCCCTACTGCATGTATGTCCTAGGGGCACTGGGGAGTGTGTGGGCGGCAAAGCACTTTCTCATGAATATTTGCAGAGCTGTATACATTCCATCACTAGTGCTGTTTCTTCCCAACCAAGACGGAGATAGAAGTGAAAGGGAGAGAAGTTCATAAGAAAAAGCCTTTTTGTGCAATAATTGGATGGGGCTTTGCAGGCCTGAGCGGGGGAAGGGGAATTGCCAAGTGTTTCGTTTCAGCCTGTCCCTCTGCCAGCAGCACAGCTGCTCAGCTCCACAAGCATGTCCATGGCTGGATTTTAAAGGAGTAAGGTCATTCTTTTGGCTTCATGTAACTCATTCTCCCCCTCTCTAGAAACTTGATTGTAAATCTCTGAAGAGTAGCTTTCAGAGTCAGAAAAGAATCTGAAGGACAGAGATCCTTGACCCTTATTGTTTGCTGCCAGTGCCAAATGCCAGTACAAAAGCGAACAGTGGAAACTAGAGAAAACTTAAAATACAAAAGCTTATTTGGATTGTTTTTCTTTGTGAGTCTAAGGATTACAGAAATTTCTGGTCATCCTTGAGAAGTCTAGGCTGGAGGGAGGTTATCTGTAGAGGAGGCATGCCCAAAGCTTGCTAGTTGTTTGCCCAGGGTCCCCGGGGCCACCTAAACATAATACAGAGATAGAGTTCCTGAGACAGTTGTCCTTGGAGTTACACAGAGCTCTCTCGCTTGCATCTGCAATGTCGAGAAGTTGCCATGCACTGCCCCTCTGCCACTACACTTGGGTTCATCCCCAGGATTTAAAGGAATTGTCAGTTAATTGCTTGACAAATACAAGTATGATGATGGGGATGATTATTACTTTGAGAGTCTTTGGAAGAACTGATTTGCAGAATCTTCTAAACAGGAGGATATAAAATGAAGACCAGCTCTTTGAACAAAAGGCCCATGTGTCCACAGTAAACGAGCACACCCAAGCAGACGGGTAACTCGAGGCCTGTCCGGGGGAAGCCACCTGGTCTGTCTTGCTAGCTGCTAAATTTTCTTCTCACATACTTGTACAGTAAGCCTGTGTCCAAGAACTCTCTCAGCACCATTTAAATTGTCCTCCGTTTGGGGAGCCAGTCCAGTTGGCCAATAAAAGCTCCTTCTCAATACAGTTCCTGAAAAGGGTTCAGAGAAAGTGTGTGGCGAGAAGGAGGACTGATTTCTCTCTAGTTCTGTGCTCGGCAGAAAGGGAGCAACTGTATAAACCAAAGTGACGGTTAATTAATTAGCTTATTCAAATATCTCACTGAAAAGGCAATGCAAGCTAATCGTAAAATAATTCAAACAATGCAGAAGGGTGTAATGTAAACATTAAAAAAATAAGAATTCCCCTTCCATGCCTCCCTAGAGGTAACCACTATGTGTAGAGTTTCTTGATTATCCTTCCAGTCTCTAAGTAAGCATATAAGGTTTTAAAAATACAAAGGGCATGAAGTGACATCTCATTTTGGTTTTGATTTGCATTTTCCTAGGATTAATGAAGGGTCCTAGTGGTACAATGGTTAAGCACTCGAAAGGTCAGCAATTTGAGCCCACGAGCCACTCCATGGGAGAAGGGTGTAACAGTCTGCTTCCCTAAAGATTACAACCTTGGAATCCCTCTGGGGGCAGTTCTACTGTGTCGTATAGGGTCGCTATGAATTGGGATCAACCTGACGGCAATGGCTTAATGGTTAAGGATGTCGAGCAGCTTTTCATGTGCTTGTTGGCCACTTATGTGAAATATCTAGAATAGCGACTGAAGTTTACCAGTGGGGAGTGGGAGGGAGGGGGAAAAAGGGACTCGTTGTTTAGAGGACACTGAGCTTCTGTTAAGGGTTATAGAAAAATTTGGAAGCGGAAAGTGGTGTTGGTTGAATGTACATGATGAATGTAATTAATTTCGCTGAATTGTGTATGTTAAAAATACTAAAACGGCAAATGTTTTTTTGTTACATATATGTTTGCCACCCCCCCCCAAAAAAAGAATGCAAAGGGGCTTACACTAAGAATAGTACTTTTCAACTTGCTTTATTTCACGAAATAGTTTACCTTGGCCCTGATTTCTGCCTCACTTTTCTAAGGCTACATCGAGTTCCATTATCTGAAGGTGTTGCAGTTGAACTAGTTTTCTAGTGATGGACAATTAGGACATTTCCAGGTTTCTGCTATTATATTATATATTTAAATATTATATATATATTTAAGTATTTGATCCATCTGGAATTCTTTTAGTGTGTGAAATGAAGTAGGGCTTCAGCTTTATTTTTTTTCCAGATAGCTAGCCAGTTGGCCCAATACCATTTATTGAAATCTTGTCTTTTCTCCACTGATATGAAGAGCTACTTTTATCATTAACTAAATTCTTATATATGTTTGGGGTCTCATTTTAAAGTAGTTATTTTGTTCCCACGATCTCTTATTATTTTTGTGCCAGAATCATACTGGATCAGAAAATTTCAAATACGTATGAAAACACATACCATATTGTTTCACTACTGTAGCATCTTAATATCGTGCGGGGCTAAGCCTTTCTCATTTCTTTCTCAGACTTTCTTGGTTATTTTGGCTATTGCTCTTCCCCCAAATGCCATGTACTTAACTGCTTTTGCTCATACTGATCTCTCTTCCTGAAATATATTAATACTTCTCACTTTGCCAGCTCCTGCCATTCAAAATTCGGCTCATTCTTCAAGGCCCATCTCAAATGCTCCTTCCTCCTTAAAGTTGTCACGATCCCTTGGATTTTCATAGTATCTTTTAACTTTGTTGTGGTATCTTCTGTGTATTGTATCTAGGTACAAGACTTACCTCTTTCATTAGACTGAGAGCTCCTTGAAGACAGAGGCTAAGCCTCATCCATTTTTGAATACCCCACATTCCCTATCACAGTGACATTCCGTTCATTCATTCAGTAAACATTGAGCAAGCAGCTACCACTGCAATATATGAGGTTAAGTGCTGTAGGGGATATGGAGATATAAGACCTCAGAAAGCTTAAAACGGTATTGGGGATACCAGGCTTCATTTAGGCACTTGAAAATAATCAACAACTCGAAGCTTTCAAGTGTTAAATGAGTGGTACTTAAGGTGAATACTTCGGGAATCCAGAGGAATAACATATTATCGTTAAGTGGTATTATCAGAGAATGCTCCTTAGAAAAGCAGGAGATTTGACTCTGGCTTTGGATGAGTCCAGGGGAGGTCATTTTGTCCAGGTATAAGCAAAGGTGTGTCTGAATGGATCAGGTGATGCCAGTCTGGGGTGAGGACAAGGGGAAGTGGTCGCAGTGACCATGTCTCCAAGTGTTCCAAGAGACCAGACTCCCACATTCCACTTCTGAGCTGCTTCAGACTCCTGGGGGATGTGGAGGGTAACCACAGGGGTATGGCAGCACAGTGGCCACAGGAACACTATGGATACTTAGGAGAATCTAGCAGATATAGGCAATGTCATTACTCCCATTCCAGAAGCAAGAAAAGAAAGATGAGTACTTTCACCTTAGGTAATTTTAGGGGGCATGAGGATTCATAACCTGAGGGCGGGAGGTAGAATAGCCTGGGTTACAGGATTACAGAAGCAGCATTTACTCACTCAATAAACATTTATCTATTACGTATCCTAGGTGCAGGGTAAACAAACAGAGGTGTGTGAGAGAGAGAGAGAGAAACCTTGTGAAAGAGAGAGAGATATGCTCCGTTTCTTTACCTCTCTTGATATATCCACTTTCCATAGATCAGATTTTGAGCAAGTCTAATGTCTAATGTCACATCCAAGGTTTCTTCAGTTTCTAGAGGTTCCAGTAGACTCTAGTGGCCATGTCTTTCTGTCCTTTCCACTCTTGCTTAGAGATCAGCGCTTTCCTTTCTTGCCAGACCCTGGGCCTAGGGCCATGGTATCTCTCTTCATCTTTGCTGGAGCCCTCAGGAGCCTGCCCATGGGGCATCATATAGATCTGTCTTTTTTCCAGGGTGGCAGAAGTGTTCACTTTCTTGCAGACAGATAGCCTCCTAGGAGCACATTACTGATTTTTCCTGCTGAGCTTTACTATAAAAGCCTTGTATATCCTGATGCCACCCTTACTGTGTGAGGAAAAGGACATGCTTCTTACTCTTTGGGAATGCAGTCTTAGAGAGCCTGGCGATGTTCTGCCTTGCTACTGAAAGTGTGGACCTCAGTCCAGCAATCTTGTCACTGCCTGAGAGCTTGTCAGAAATGCAGACTTTCAGGCCCAACCCAAACTACTGCATCAGAATCTGCTGCTTAATGAGATCACCAGGGGATTTGTATGCACATTGATGTCACTAAAGTTCTAAGCAGATTCAGGTCTAATAGGTCTGGGATGGAGCTTAAATGCTGCTGGTCTGAGGACCATACTTTTAGTAACAAGACTGTAGAGTACATGATATATGCCTCCTTAATTTATTAAACTGAATTGATAACTGCTTTTTCCAAGACCCAGTTAACCACACTTTTGTTTTGTCTGTATAATGAGAATTATTCCGATTGACATTTGTCTGTCTGACTAAAGAAAGAAGCTGTATTAGACCTGGACATATTTAAGCAATAATGAAAAATTTACTTTGCTCCCTCACTGTCCTCCCTTGAGGATTTTCATACTTCCTTCTTTACCCACATATGTACCCTGCTCTCTCATATTCCCAATGGCTTCTGATCTAGTGAAGCAAGCTTTATGTTAGTTATGTGATATAAACAACCTTGGTTTTCTTTCAAGAGGAATAATTTTCCTCCTACTAACATCACAAGGATATTGTTAGAGTAAAATGAAGTGTTAAGCCGAGGAGGACTTTGGAAAACATTAAAAAAAAAAAAAAAATGAAGTGTTAAGCCAAGGAGGACTTTGGAAAACATTAGAAGCATTAAATAAATATTCACCAAAAAAAAAAAAAAAAAAGAACCAAACTCATTTCCGTCAAGTCAATTTCAACTCAAAGCGACCCTGTAGGACAGAGTAGAAATGCCCCATAGGATTTCCAAAGAGCAACTGGTGGATTTGAACTGCCAACCTTTTGGTTAGCAGCCGAACTCCTAACCACTGCATCACCAGGGCTCCAAATAAATAATACTTGGCGTTACTGTTAACAAATTACATTCTTTGTTGTTTCAGTACCGGGAAAGACTGTTCTTTCCAGAGTCCTGTCTGTTGCCAGTGAAAGTTTCTTCTGCTCTGAATTTTTTAATAAAAATATTTTTCTTTTAAGAATACTGTGATTTAGACAATTTATAAAGAAAAACTACTCAGTACAAAAAAATTAAGTGGAAAAAAATTGTCAACAACACACAAAAAAAGACATCAGAATGACAGCACAAAACTCGTACCTATCCATAATTATGCTCTATGTAAATGGACTAAATGCACCAGGAAAGAGACAGAATGGCAGAATAGATAAAAAACATGATCTGTCTGTATGCTGCCTACAAGAGACACACCTTAGACTTAAAGACACAAACACAAACTCAAAGCGTGGAAAAAAATATATCAAGCAAACAGCAATCAAAAAAGAGCAGGAGGGACAATACTAATTTCTGACAAAATAGACTTTAAAGTTAAATCTACCATGAAGGATAAAGAAGGACACTATATAATGATTAAAGGGACAATATACCAGGAGGATATTACCGTATTAAGTATTTACGCACCTAATGTCAGGGCTTCAGGATACGTAAAACAAACTCTAACAGCATTGAAAAGTGAGATAGATAGCTCCACAATTATAGTAGGAGACTTCAACACACCACTTTTGGTGAAGGACAAAACATCCAGAAAGAAGCTCAACAAAGACTTGGAAAATCTAAATGCCACAGTCAACCAACTTGACCTAATACACATACACAGAACACTCCACCCAGCAGCAGCCAAATGTATTCTCTTTTCCAGTGCACACGGAACTTTCTCTAGAATAGACCACATATTAGGTCATACAGCAAGCCTTAACAGAATCCAAAACATTGAAATATTACAAAACACCTTCTCTGACCATAAAGCCATAAAAATAGAAATCAATAACAGAAAAAGCAGGAAAAAGAAATCAAACACTTGGAAACTGTCAAGTGATAATCCTGTATTTTTACGTACACATGCCTTCTACTAAAAAAAAAAAAAAAAAATTTTTTTTTTTTTTTTTTTTTACTAGCACTTACAAAAATGCCTTGCA
Source organism: Elephas maximus indicus (assembly GCF_024166365.1). Lineage (NCBI taxonomy): Eukaryota > Metazoa > Chordata > Mammalia > Proboscidea > Elephantidae > Elephas > Elephas maximus. The sequence continues at coordinate 13,382,108 of NC_064828.1, read as the reverse complement.
GAGGAGGGTGCGGTTAGCAAAAAACATAGAAGGTGCACGTTATTTTCTAAAAAATATGGTATACTACTTCCTGCATAAAAGGAGATAAAATAGAATACTTCTGTCTCTCCCTTCCCAGCCTTTATGCTATTGGATCATATATTTTACTGTGACATATGTTACAAACCTCATTATATATTGTTAATATTTTTGTTTTAACAGTCAATTGTCTTTTAAAGAAATTGAAATATTAAGGAAAAAATATATTTACCCATATAGTTACTAGTTCTGGTGCTCTTCATGCCTTTTTGTAGATCTGTATTTCCATTTGGTGTCGTTTTCCTTCTGTCTGTTAGTGTGTTCTTTAGCTTTATTCTAGCTATCGTATTTTGAACACTGTGAAGATGAAGGCTGTGTTTGACTTATATCCCACAAACCATGTAGCATTAAATCTCATGTGAGCAGATGGTTTGTAGTTTGCTTTTGGACTCTAACAGAGGAAACTTTATTTTTATTTTATTTTTTTATTGAACTTTAGATAAAGGTTTACGGAACAAACTAGTTAACTCATCAAACAGTACACACTGTTGTATGACATTGGTTAACAACCCCACAACAAGTCAACACTCTCCCTTCTCAACCCTGGGTTCCCTATTATCAGCTTTCCTGTTCCCTCCTACCTACTAGTCCCCACCCCAGGGCTGGTGTACCCCTTTAGTCTTATTCCATGGGCCTGTTCAGTGTTTGGCTGAAGGGTGAACTTCAGGAGTGGCTTCATTACTGAGCTGAAAGAGTGTCCGGGGGCCACAGTCTCAGGGTTTCTTCAGTCTCTGTCAGGCTAGCAAGTCTGGTCTTTCTTTTTGAGTTAGAATTTTGTTGTACATTTTTCTCCATCTCTGTCGGGGACTCTCTATTGTGATCCCTGTCAGAGCGGTCGGTGGTGGTAGCTGGGCACTATCTAGTTGTATTGAACTCAGCCTGGTGGAGACCGTGGTAGATGTGGCCTATTACTCCTTTGGACTAATATTTCTCTTGTGTCTTTCGTTTTTTCATTCTTCCTTGCTCCCAAAAGGGTGAGTCCAGTGGAGTATCCTAGATGGCTGCTCACAGGCTTTTAATACCCCAGATGCTTCTCACCAAAGTAAAATGTGGAACATTTCCTTTATAAACTATGTTATGCCAGTTGAGCTAGATGTTCCCTGAGACCATGGTCCGCACGGCCCTCAGCCCAGCAATTTGGTCGCTCAGGGAGTTTAGATGTGTCTGTGGAGCTACCATGACCCTGCCTTGTACAGGCTGTGCTGGCTTCCCCAGGATTGTGTATTGTCTTACCCTTTACCAAAAGTTACTGCTTATCTATTGTCTATTAAGTATTTTTCCATCCCCCACCCCCCCATAACCGTCAAAGATTGTTTCTTTTTGTATGTAAACCTTTTCATGAGTTTTTACAGTAGTGGTCTCATACAATATTTGTCCTTTTGTGATTGACTTACTTCACTCAACATAATGTTCTCCAGATGCATCCATGTTATGTGATGCTTCACAGATTCATCGTCATTCTTTAGAGTTTGGTAATACTCCATTTTGTGTATGTACCACAGTTTGTTTATCCATTCATCTGTTGATGGGCATCTAGGTTGTTTCCAACTTTTTGCTACTGTGAACAATGCTGCGGTGAACATGGGTGTACATATATCTATTTGTGTGACGATGCTTATTTCTCTAGGGTATATTCCTAGGAGTGGGATTGCTGGATCGTATGGTATTTATATCTCTAGCTTTCTAAGGAAGTGCCATATCATTTTCCAAAATGGTTATATCATTTTGCATTCCCACCAGCAGCGCATAAGAGTTCTGATCTCCCCGCAGCCTCTCCAACATTTGTTATTTTCTGTTTTATTGATTCGTGCCAGTAATGCTGGGATGAGATGGTATCTCATTGTGGTTTTGATTTGCATTTCTTTGATGGCTAGAGATTGTGAGCATTTCCTCATGTGTCTGTTGGCTGCTTGAATGTCTTCTTTGGTGAAGTGTCTGTTCATTTCTTTTGCCCATTTTTTAATTGGATAATTTGTCTTTTTGTTGTAGAGGGTTTGGATTTTCTTGTAGACTTTAGTGATTAGACCTTTGTCTGATTTGTAATAGCCAAATTTTTTTTCCCAGTCTGTAGGTTCTCTTTTTACTCTTTTGGTGAAGTCTTTTGATGAGCATAAGTGTTTAATTTTTAGAAGATCCCAGTTATCTAGCTTTTCCTCTGGAGCTTGTATGTTATTGGTTGTGATTTGTATCCTGTTAATGCCATTTATTAGGGCCTTTAGCATTGATCCTATTTTTCTACTATGAACTTCATAGTTTTTGGCTTTGTATTTAGGTCTTTGATCCATTTTGAGTTAGTTTTTGTATATGGTGTGAGGTATGGGTCCTGTTTCATTTTTTTTTTTGCAGATGGGCATCCAGTTTTGCCAGCGCCATTTGTTAAAAAGACTGTCTTTTCCCAATTTGATGGACTTTGGGCTCTTGTTGAAGATCAGGTGACCACAGGTAGATGGATTTACATCTGGGTTCTCAATTTTGGTCAATGTATCTTTAAGCAAACTTTAATTTAGCATTTTTCACCTAATCCAAAGCAGTCAGAGCCTTTGTCAGACACAATGATAGTAAACTATGGCTTCTAAAGCATGGTCAATTCAGAAATTGATAATTTGCTATGAAACATTTTAGAGCATTTCCAGTTCTAGGCCTTGGCTATAGAACCTGTGTTCTTTGCTTTTGCTTACTGCTTTTTCTGAACTGTACTTTTCAAAACAGGAGTTTGGCCTCATATTTTCTTTTCTAGCATCTAAAGTCAGGGTGGTCATTACAGTATAAACCAAAAAACCAACCAAACCCACTGCCATCGAGTCGATTCTGACTTATAGTGACCCTATAGTACAGAGTAGAACTGCCCCATAGAGTTCCCAAGGAGCATCTGGTGGATTTGAACTGCTGACCTTTTGGTTAGCAGCCATAGCACTTAACCACTGTGCCTTCAGGGTTTCCTGTTACAGTATAGTGTCTCTAATTATTTGGTGGTTTACATACATTTTCATAAGCTCAGCTTCCAGCAAAAAATAGCCTTTTTGGAATTCTGGGCAGGTATTCGGATGAAGAGGAATCATCTTTTTATATCCTTCTGTCTACTTTTACTTGGTTGTTCCCTTCTCATTTTCTCTAACCTTAAATCAGCATCAAATTTGATATTCATTTTGCATACATTTATTGAAGGATATGCCAAAAATTGTGGTAGACGCTGGAAATAACCAATAATAATCGGACATTGTAGCTGCCCTTAAAACTCATAGTTTTTTGGGGGTGACAGATACATGAAGAGATCATTAATCCACCAAACCAAACTCATAGTCTCTTGGGGGTGACAGATACATAAAGAGATCATTAATCCACCAAACCAAACCACTGCTGTCGAGTCAATTCTGACTTATAGTGACCCTACAGGACAGAGTAGAACTGCCCCATAGGGTTTCCAAGGCTGAAATCTTCACGGAAGCAGACTGCGACATCATTCTCCTGTGGAGCTGCTGGTGGGGTTCCAACCACCAACCTTTTGGTTAGTGGCGAAGCAATTTAACCACTGCATCACCAGGGCTCCTCATTACTCCACAGTACAGTAAGTACTGCAATAAATACTCTAACCAAGTGTTTGAAAAATTTGGAGAAGAAGGCCTTTATTATTGGTGGTGGTTGTCAGAAGATGTAGTTCACGACATGATTGCTCTGTTGAAGATTTAACAGGATTTAAATCTGTAGCTTCTCTTACAAAAGCAGGAGGGACATTTCTTCTTAAAACTTGAAGGTGGTGCTTCACGTACATATATTTAATCACACAGCTTGGTGAGTTCCCAAAAAGATCATAGACTTGTGAAAGCATCATATGAATCATTCACAATCCCACTTCAGAGCTTCTTTCTGGGTCTCATTCTAAATACTGTTTAGTCCTGTAATGAAGCAGAAGTGTGAATCATTTGGTTGAGGCTAACTACTTAGCATATTAACTTAATGCATTTTTTCATTATGGAGGGAGCTGGGTTCAGATAGTGTCTTAGGCTGGGTTCACTAGAGGAGCAAAACCAATGACGTATATATATAAATATATATCTAGAGAGAGATTTGTTTCAAGGAAATGGTTCACGCAGTTGTGGAGGCTGGCAAGTCCCAAATCCATGGGTCAGGCAGCAGGCTGGCAGCTTCTCCTGACTCAAGTGGTTTCAGGGGCTGACAAACTCAAAATCTGCAGGTCAGGGAGCAGGCTGCTGGCTCCTGTTCCAAGAACCAGAGGTCAGAGGATGACGAGACACATGCAGGAGCGAGAGAAAGCATGCAGGTTTTGCCAGAACATCCATATATATTGACTGCAGGCCACACCCCCAAAGAAACACCCCTTCCAACTGATTGGCTGCTCACATCAGACCACAAAATGGAGAATGATGATTTATAATGTCTGTCAAACCACTGAGATTCATGGCCTAGCCAAGTTGACCCATAACATCAACCAGCACAGATGGTTAAACTTCAATGAACACCTCTTTTCTCTCTCCAGGAAAGGCAAAGTTGATATTTTCTCATTTTTCAAGTGTAGGGCAGAGGAACTTGGACTATTTATAGACTCACTTCCCCCACAAACTGAACACAATAAAGCCTGAAATCATAGGGTGACAAGATGTGCCCAGGCATTCCCCAGTTTGTATTTAGAAGCTGTAAAAGGCAGAGCCCCTTGGGAACTAGATGCTGGGGCAGACGCGGATGGACTCAGGCTGGTGAGATCGTCTTCTGGTATACAGTTAGCCCCTTACAGCTGATGCTCAGGGGTGGAAGAGGTTAACAGAAGTGCGCTTGTTATGGATTGAATTGTGTCCCCAAAAATGTATGTCAGCTTGGCTAGGTCATGATTCCCAGTATTGTGTAATTGTCCACCCTTTTGTCATCTGATGTGATTTTCTAGTGTGCTGTAAATCCTACCTCTGTGATGTTAATGAGGCAGGATTAGACGCAGTTATGTTAATGAGGCAGGACTCAGTGTACATGATTAGGTTCTGTATTAAGTCAGTCTCTTTTGAGATGTAAAAGAGAAAAGCAAGCAGAGAGATGGGGACCTCATCACCACCAAGAAAGAAGTGCCAGGAGCAGCACATCCTTTGGACCTGGGGTCCCTGCACTGAGAAGCGCTGAGATCAGGGGAAGACTGATGACAAGAACCTTACCCTAGAGCCAACAGAGAAAGAAAGCCTTCCCCTGGAGTTGGCACCCTGAATTCGGACTTCTAGCTTACTAGACTACGAGAGAATAAATTTGTCTTTGTTAAAGTCATCCACTTGTGGTGTTTCTGTTAAAGCAGCACTAGATGACTAAGACAGTACTCAAACTCATTTTTCTTCCTCTTCTTCGTAAAAATGGGAGCCTATTCCTTTGTCAGTGATTTCACTGCTCAACTCTTGTCCCCATAGTTAGGCAGCAGATACTTTCTGGGGGTATGTGCTGAGCTGATGAAGGGGGAAGAGTTAATATAGCTGCCATGCAGTCAGTAGAGATAGTGGTTCTGCCAAGATGAGAACTGACAGGAATGGAAACCCTTAATTACTTCTCCTTCTTTATTATTTTCCCCTGTTAAACTAACCTCATCTTGTTTGTGGTACTGTTGTGGTGAGGCTTCTGTCTGATACTGGTTTTCCTATTCTCCCACATCAGAGATTTTAAGAAAACAGAAGCAACTTCCTCCTTTCATAGCATCTGGAAACATTCCATGGAGTTTGGAGATTCAATTTCTGGGTTTGGGAAAGTTGCACTTAATTTTAGAAAATGTTCTCATGGCTAGCTCCCTTTAAATGGGAAGGGAGAAAGAAAATAACAGTTTCTGAGAGCCTACTAAATTCAAGGTACTGAGCTGAGTGCTTGACTTACAGTATCTCTTCTACTCCTTACAGCAACCTTGAAAAGTGGGAATTACTACCTCTACTTTACAGACAGGAAAACTGGAGTGAAGTAACTTGTCCACAGGCATGCTAGTAAGTGGTAGGCTCAGATTTAAACCCAGCTCTCCTGCCTCCAAAGCCCTAGGTCTTTCCACTACCCTCTGCTGCCTGCTGTGTGAGCTCACCTTTATCCTGCTGTCTGCTGTGTGCTTGCCTGGGACATTTGCTGTGTGGTATGAATTAGCCGATCAGAAAATATTGGCCTGTAAACCTTGCATTTACTATAGGAAAGGACCCTGGAGTCATGAATAAGGAACATGTGTTCTCAAGCCTCCCTGTTGATGGCTCTCTGAGATCTGGAGACTCATCACCTATTTTTTTTTTTTGAATTTTTATTATAAAAAATTTCAAGCCTACATAAAAGCAGAGGGGGTAGTAAAATGAGCCCATGTAGGCTCATCAACTAAAAACCAAACCAACTGCTGTTGCATTGATTCCAACTCATAGTGACCCTATAGAACAGAGTGGAACGGCTCCATAGGGTTTCCAAGGCTATAATTTTTTTTTTTTTTAACTTTTATTGAGCTTCAAGTGAACGTTTACAAATCAAGTCAGTCTGTCACATATAAGTTTACATACATCTTACTCCGTACTCCCACTTGCTCTCCCCCTAATGAGTCAGCCCTTCCAGTCTCTCCTTTCGTGACAATTTTGCCAGCTTCCCACTCTCTCTATCCTCCCATCCCCCCTCCAGACAGGAGATGCCAACACAATCTCAAGTGTCCACCTGATATAATTAGCTCACTCTTCATCAGCATCTCTCTCCCACCCACTGTCCAGTCCCTTTCATGTCTAATGACTTGTCTTCAGGGATGGTTCCTGTCCTGTGCCAACAGAAGGTCTGGGGACCCTGGCCGCCAGGATTTCTCTAGTCTCAGTCAGACCATTAAGTATGGTCTTTTTATGAGAATTTGGGGTCAGCATCCCACTGATCTCCTGCTCCCTCGGGGGTTCTCTGTTGTGCTCCCTGTCAGGGCAGTCATCGGTTGTGGCCGGGCACCAACTAGTTCTTCTGGTCTCAGGATGATGTAGGTCTCTGGTTCATGTGGCCCTTTCTGTCTCTTGGGCTCTTAGTTGTCGTGTGACCTTGGTGTTCTTCATTCTCCTTTGCTCCAGGTGGGTTGAGACCAATTCATGCCTCTTAGATGGCCGCTTGTTAGCATTTAAGACCCCAGACGCCACATTTCAAAGTGGGATGCAGAATGTTTTCATAATAGAATTATTTTGCCAATTGACTTAGAAGTCTCCTTAAACCATGGTCCCCAGACCCCCGCCCTTGCTCCGCTGACCTTTGAAGCATTCATTTTATCCCGGAAACTTCTTTGCTTTTGGTCCAGTCCAATTGAGCTGACCTTCCATGTATTGAGTGTTGTCTTTCCCTTCACCTAAAGCAGTTCTTATCTACTAATTAATCAATAAAAACCCCTCTCCCTCCCTCCTTCCCTCCCCACCTCATAACCACAAAAGTATGTGTTCTTCTCAGTTTTTACTATTTCTCAAGGTCTTATAATAGTGGTCTTATACAATATTTGTCCTTTTGCCTCTGACTAATTTCACTCAGCATAATGCCTTCCAGGTTCCTCCACGTGATGAAATGTTTCACAGATTCGTCACTGTTCTTTATCGATGCATAGTATTCCATTGTCATCACCTATTTTTAATTTTTTATCTGAAGCACATCCTTGTTCACAGGTGCAGTCAGGGTACTTTGTTCTGAATTGCCTGAATAGCCCTGATTGACCCAAGCCACTCTCTGAGATGCAAGAAATAGTTCATACTTCATGGCAAATGGTTGCTTCATTTGATCCATTCTGACCCAGAGACCAGGTTTTGAAGTATGCTTTAAAAATGAAGACATATAACCAAAGGGACCCATGCAGGAGTCTAAGGTCCCTGCATTAACCCTGACAGCCATGGTGCTACTTTCCTTCCCAGCAAAGCTCAGCATTTCCTGGTAGCTCTTTTCCTATGTAGGCCCTTTCCCATCTGTGAAATACGCTCGAGTCTGGTTTCACATTGTTGTTATTTGCCGTTGAATCAGGTCCAACTCATGGCAGCCTTATATATGACAGAATGAAACGTCCAGTCGTGCACCATCTTCCAGCACTATATCAGACGGTATTCTCTGGTGATCCATAAGGTTTTCATTGGCTAATTTTTGGAGGTAGATGTCTAGGGTTTTCTTCCTAGTCTTTTGTAATCTGGACGTGCTACTGAAACCTGTCTACCATAGGTGACCCTGCTGGTATTTGAAATACCTGTGGCATAGCTTCCAGCATCACAGCAACACACAAACCACCACAGCATGACAAAGACAGACGGGTGGTGGGGTTTCATATGGGGAGAATGATGAGCCCAGGACTCCAAAGCTGAATCCAGAAGAATCTTAATATGTGTTTTTTTTTAATTGAATTAAATGCTGTATTGTTTTTTACCTGCTTTAATTTCTAAGTATTTATTCCTCAGCAAAAACGAACCTCATCTGCTTAGTATCTTCTGCATAGAAGCATTTATACAGCAGAGAGGATGAATCTCTTAGGCATTTGTCAGCTCCATCAGCATTCTTAGAGGCTTATTAACTACGCTTCCTTGAATATTAGTCCCGAGTTACTGAGTGACTGTAGGTTTGTGTCTGTTCATGTCTTAGTTGTCACCAGCAGGTAGTTGTTGAGCTGAGTGCTCACCACTAGGTTCTGTCTTCCATCATCGTGGTTTTTGTCTTTTGCGTGCACTTTTTTAAGTAGCTGAGACAACCGTAGGAAGCACCTTTGTACCAGGGCTCCTGGCTGAGCTTGGAGCCAGGCTTTGTTTACTTAGTGGAAGTGATTTGATATGAGGGGCTTGGACAGAGGAAGGGCCACAAGACCAGTGTGGTTGGAGATCTTGTGACAGTAATACAAAGCTCTTCTCTTCTGCAAGCTAGTCTTTGAGGTTGGAGGAAGTTCAAAGGAGGAAGGCACCCTGCCAGTGGGACGCAGGAGGCGGATGCTGCTCAAATCAGCACAAAGCAGGTATCTTTCACTAGACCTTGGATTGCTAAGACTGATGTGGGCTTCAGCTGGGCCGGCTGAACCCAAATATGAAATCACAACTGCTCCCGGGGCTTAGAGCATTTGCTTCTCCAGCGTTAAGACTGGCCTCGAGAGACGCGTTAGACTAAACAATTTAAAAAACAGGAAATCTGCTCCTAGCAGTACGATTGCCGGAAAACTTTTTCCACAAGGAAGGAACCAGAGTTAAAAACAGAAACTCCGTACCCTAGGCTTGTTTTCTTCTTGCACAGAAGCATTAGCAGCTCATACAACCCGAAGCAGCTTTGTTCCACTTCACTATCTCTCAGAGTGCTGCCTGGCCAGCCCATTACTAAACGGGGTTGATGCGCCTGTATGATCACATTTAAAATATGAAAGTAGTGCTCCGTGGAGGATACTTGCCTTGGTGATGTTCACCTTGGCTGAAGATGAAACGTGGATATTAATGCAGGCAGGACTTAGGGGAGACCTAGAGAACAGCCCTAGGTGAAATTTTATTCAACAGGCATTTATTGTGAGTGTTTTGGATTCATTCCATAGATTAAATATTCATTTATTCGATCATTGATAACAGAGTGTGTGCTGTGTGTTGTACATGGGTGCCCAAACCCCTGCTTCAGCCTTAGATGTGTGGCTCTCTTTACTCTTTAAATACTTCAGGGCTTGTAGGGTTTGCTTGTGACAGTCAGCCCAGGGCACCCCTGGATCCAACTCCTGGGCCCACTGCTCTTTTGCATGGTTTGCCGCTGAGGACAGTGGGGGTGGACAGAGGACATTTTGGAAGAAAGCAGGGGGTGGAAGAAAGAGGAAGCTAAACCCTAGAGAGGAAATGCTTTTCTTTCTCCTTCACTGTAATGTCATTCTTTCTAAGTAAGTCCAGCATTGAGGAAAACTTCCGGAACCCTCAGCGAACATGACCCAAGCCCTGTCTGTGGATGGGGCCTCTGTTCACAACCCCTCAGCTGGCTGGATCCATGTGTCATGAACAAGCTGCTGCAGTAGAAGAGCCCGTGTGGTCAAAAGATTCTGTATCATCCACATGTCATCATTCCTTGCTTGTAAGAAAACTGAACTACATTTTTTGAATGTTTTATTGAAATAAAACATACATACAGAAAAATGCACCTAAGTGTACCATTCAGTGAATTTTTGTGAGTGGAGCATACCCATGCAACCAGCATCTAGATCAAGAAATCAAGCATTATCAGCACTGCGGGTACCCCCCTTGTGGTCTGTTAAAATGTATTTTAAAGCTGTCTGCTGGGGCTTTTTCCAGTGCCCTAGAGTGTTGAGTGGTGAGCTGCTTGTGGGTAGATCTTTCATTTCAGTTCAAGAGTGTCTCTCAGCATGCCACTGTCTAGCCTGTAACAGAAAAAGGTTGCTAACCTCTGCCCTTTAGGATACTGCCTTAATTATTGTCATTATTGTTAGTTGCCTTTGAATTGATTCCTGCTCATGGTGACCGTGTGTGTGTCAGACTAGAACTGCTCCGTAGGTTTTAAAGGCTGTGACCTTTCGGAAGCAGATTGCCAGGGTTTTCTTTCGAGGCACCTCTGAGTGGGTTTGAACTACCAACTTCTCGGACAGTAGCCCGGTGCTTAACCATTTGCACCACCCGGGACTCCCCTTAATTATCAGGGATAGAAAAGTTCCCAGATGGTTTGCCTCAATTGTTGCAGACCCCCTAGTTCTTGGAAGTTTGGCCTGATGGAATGACGTTTTTCTTCTAGATCTTGAGTATCTGTACTTTATAGACATACTGTTCTTTAGATGGTGAAGCCACTCACCCATGTTGGAATCTGCCCGTGACTGGGCAAAGATGCCCTCCGCCCTGATAATCAGCATCTCCCATACTGCCACACTCACTGTCCTTGTTCAGGCCAGCTGCTGGCAAACTGCTAACAAGTCCACTTCCCATGCAGCTGCTGTTCAGTGTTTCTGCTCTGTGCTTGTTGCCATTGGCATTGACTTGCCATTATGATAGGACTTTTTTGGCTTCACGGAAGAGAAGCAATCAGGTTATCTTAGACGGTGGGTCATGAATTTAAGGCTGTGTGGGAAAATAAGAAACTGGAAACTGTTGACAATCACCCAGCCAGGCAATATGGACCTGGAACAGTATTCATTACTGCTCAGAATTCATCAGTAACTATGAGGCCAATGGTCATTCTCCATCTTCTGTTCAGAGCACCCCAAGAGAGTTGATTAGATCATTAACCTTTACCTGCTTCGACATACCCTTACTAGCATTTGGGTAACCTCATGGGCGATGATTTCTCCTGCGCCCATGCTAAATGTGCCACCTTTGCTTCGGGTTTAGTCATTTGGGGCCTGGAAAGCAAGGTCAAATGACACACACACAAAAAAACAGCAAATTATGATCAAGGAATCACTTGTGGCTGTCTTTTAGAAGGGTCTGTGGGAATGGTAGGAGATTAGTCTTCTGAACCTATTCCAGTAAAGCCAGCTTTCATTTTTTTCCCACAGGGTCCAGTCTAATGAATCCACGTTTTTTCAAGGAGGAGGGGACGATATGTCTGTTCAGTGAATTCCTTGCTTACGTCCAGAGTAGGACAGCTGCATATGGGAGCTACCAGCTCTCACATGCCTCTTGGACAGTTGGGAACATTCTTTAGCAAAAAACAGCACCGTTGGAAATAACAGAATCCTGTATAAACAAAGAAACATTTCTTGGGTAACCTCAAAGCTCAGTTTTCCTGGTTCCTGCCGTCTGGGAGTGTGAGTTTATGCTTCTGTGTGCATGCATATGTCTGTATGTGTTATCTTCCCCTATTAGCCCCTGCTGCTCTTTTCTTTTTTACTTTTTGTAAGGGAAAGTCTTAAACAAAGGGGCTGGCCTAGGGACAGAGGAATTTCTCTTTTTATCTCCTGATAAAGGTAATATGAAAGAGTTGGATTCAGCAGAGAAGGTGTATTTTAGGGTTTGATACCAGAGACTTCCTAGACTTTCCCCTTTGGCACCGCATTCCCTTCCTAGGTGAGGGGTGGTCAAGGATACTAGTTCAAAGTGTGATTGGTTTTCCAGCTTCACAACTTACTGGCTTTGACCCTGGGCAAGTCCCTTTATCTCTCTGTGCCAAAGTTATCTCACCTATAAAATGGTGTAATAATGATACCTGCCTCAGAGGTGTTGGGAGGACAAATTTATGAAATAAATGTAAAGCACTTAGAATTTAAAAATGATTAACAAATGGTAGCAGGATCAGATTTTGTTACATTTGGCCAAAGACCATTATAAAATATTAGTGAAACTGCTATTCAGAAATGCTGAAAGGGAGACTTGATAGAATTCCTTCCAGTGTGAAGTGAAACAACAGGAAGCAAGGAAACACGGAAGAAAGATTTTAAATGGTAGGGTAATGGCTTCGTGTTCATCAGCTAGGACCTGGCTTTCCTGATAACCCTGTGAACATTACTTTGTGAGTGGCAGACTGTCACAGTGGTTGAGAGCAAGAGCTCCGTGTATAACTACTTGTTCTCTTGTTTCACTCAGCGCTCTGACTTGCCAAAAGATTGAACTGACAGAATACATTTTAGATTTTGTGCTGATACAGCTCTGACACTTGACAGAGAGGACCTTTATCTGGGGACATTATGTGGGGTTGAAGGCAGAGACCTCTCAGAGTTTCCAACACAGATCGAGTGCCAGCTCTGCTATGACTTCCCTAACTACTCCAGGTCACATCATTTTCCCTTCTCCAATGTAGAATTTACGTGTACTCTTCATTCATGTTCCACTATGTACTGATATGGAACTGTTTACTGACTCCATGGTCTGTCTCTCTGACTGTATGGTAAGCTCCTTGCGGCTCTAGACAATGCCTTAAACTTATTTTAGCTCTCTCATGGTGCCCCGTGTAGTGCTGAGTCCTCAGCTAGGAACTTAATAAATATTTGCTGACCGAGGTAGAGAAATCCAGTTCTGGAACCTGCATGTCTGAAGACAGTTACTTTCAGAATAGTGACTTTTGTCTCTCTCCAGTGGGGATGGTGTAGGTTTCTGTTGGCTTTGTTCATGTTTACCTGCATTTCAGAATTTCTGTTGTAGTTTCTCTCTCCTCATTTCTTGGGAACCTTTTAAACACCAGTTTCTTTTTTTTTTTTCCATGGTATATATTGCAGGGACAGCTTAATATGGGAAATAAATTTCTCTGTAGTTCACAGTATAAAATGGAGAAGGCAAATAGGGAATCTAGTTTTGTCTGTCAGAGTCAAGTATTGACTGTTTATCTGCCTGTTTTCTCTGGCGAAAACTAGAAAAGACCAGGGAGAATACCAGGTCCATTCTTGGTCCAGGGTCCCGCTTATGCCGGTTAACCCCCAGCCAGGCTTACAATGGGAATGGAAATTTCTATAAACATTTATAGGGTCACTCTGAGTCAGAATAGACTCAGTGGCACACAGCAACAACAGAGGCCCAAAGATGAGTGGGATTGAGAAACTAGCCTAGAATTTACTTGACTTTTGAAGAGCGGACAGAATTTCCTGATACTTTGTGGGGTTGGGTTACAAAGCTGGCACAGATGAAGCTTTCTTTTCTGTCCTAGATACCATGTTTGCATTTTGGGTAAGCCACTGCCAAGAGGACAGTAGAGCCTGGGCTTTCCTGATAATGTCGAGATAGGCTGGGATACATGATGGGATGGGGTTATAACATGTTTTCCCACTTGGGAAATTAAATTGAACTGTTTAATTAAAGTTGAACAGTATTAGGCTATCTAAGCATAAAATAGAGAAATATTGTATTTATGAATATTATAACTGTAACTATAACAGGGTAAAAAAATAAAAACAACTAGGTTTAGTTTATTATCCTCTTTATATTCAAGTGTTCTTAATGACTATATCTACCTCAGAATTTAAGAACTGGAGGGGATGTGTTAGACACTATCTAAAAAAAAAATAAAAACAAAAAATAGGGACAGACAAAAGCCTGAAAGAGGAAGTTATACATCAAAGTGTTAACAGTGGAGATCTCCAGAGGTTGGGATTCTTTTTGATTATCTGCATTTTCTTTTTTTTTCTACTTTGAACATATTGTTTATGTAATGAAACACTATAAAAACAATTCTCACTCAATTACTGAGCCTCAAATGAATACTCAAATACTGACCCTTGTCGGTGAAGATGTTATCTGCTACTGCATTAAGTAGCAGTTTTGCTAAAGGGAGAAAAATTTTCTAGTACAGTCTTGTTACTTTAACAATGGAGTTACCGACTATTGTTAAGATATTTAAAATCCATGTAAACAGAACACGCTACAGAAACTTCAAGCTATTTTTCTCACAAATATTTCTTTAGATAGATTAGCAAAAGCTGGTGAAGAATTTCTGTGAAAAAAATCTCAGTTTATAATAGCAATTGCAGTTTATAATAAAATGCATGAAGCCTTTCTGTGGGAAGGTGTAAAGGGCCAAGAGCTTATGCACATTGTTGAATAGGTGACCACTCAGTGACATGACTGCCATGTTTATAAAGGGAAAAGTGTAAGCCCAGGCTCCAACAAAACCTTCAAGATAGGAAGAGTTTTAATTATTTTTTTAACTTTAGTTTAATGGTTTATGAAGGTTTTTTGGGAAATAAATTCATAGTAGTATACAGAGGTAGAAGTTGTTCAAAAGGTATGTATGTGACATTAGGACATACTAAAGGAGGCCTGGTGGAGCAGTGGTTAAGCGCTTGGCTAAGTGAGAGGTTGGCAGTTTGAGCCCCCGCCCGCCCCCCAGCAGCTCGTGGGAGACCTGGTGGTCTGCTTCTGTAAAGATTACAGCCCAGAAAGCCCTGTGGGGGTGGTTCTGCTGGGTCCCGTAGGGTTTCTGTGAGTCGAAATCCACTTGACGGTACCCAACAACAACGACAGGACATATTAGCTATGGGGTCTGTATTTAGATATCTATTTTCCAAAATAAATACATGGTTTCCTTTAAAATATATGAGACTACCAGGAAGGTGACTCTTTTAAGCAATCCTTACACAGAAAAATGGAAAAAATAAAGTGTAATAACAATAAAAGACACAAAAAATAACAAAAAACTCTCATATTTATTTAGTGTTTACTTTGTGCCAGATCTTATTCTACATATGTTAAAATGATTCATCCTATGAATTATAGGAATTGTTTCCATCTCCATGTCACAGATGAGGAACCTGAGGCAGGGTCACTTGACGGAGGAATCAGTTTTTAAACCTAGAAAGTGTAGCTGTTTAGAGAACAATATATCATTCTGAGCCCTTACCCCACCTTCAGTTCCCATTAAATTATATATTTTACAAGAATACTGTCTCTTCAAATAAGGGGACCTGAACCCTTCCTTCCTATCCTACTACCCTCAAGTTTGGAGCAAAGATGTGTGAATGGATCCAGAGACAGTTATCAGCCTTACCTTCCCTGCTCACTGTCTCTGTGTGATGACAGTATCAGGAAGTACAACTCTGGGTTACTTGAGTTTTCTTAAGTAACTAACAACATCAGTGAAACCATATGTTTGAATAGTTTCCAGCAGTCGTCTAAATTGTTGTCCACGTAGAAGGTTCCTGCTAAGAGTTAATTTTTAGATTATTGTTTTTTACTGTTAAGTTCTTTTGGCTTTCTTGAAATGCCTCTCTTAGTTCATACTCATTTTATAATTTCTGATAATTGCATTTGAAATCAATACTTATTTTTAACCTTTTCTCATCCTAAACTGGTTTGGATTTTCTTTTTTTTAAATGTGCTTTAGGTGTAGGTTTACAGAACAAAGTAGTTTCTCATTAAATGATTAATACACGTTTTGTATCATTGGTTGCCACCCCCACGACATGTCAACACTCTCCACTTCTCTACCTTGGGTTCCCCATTTCCATTCATCCAGCTTTCCTGTCCCCTCCTGCCTTCTTGTCCTTGCGCCTGGGCTGGTGTGCTCATTTAGCCTCATATACATGGTTGAGCTACATGTGGTGTTGTTTGTTTCATTGGCCCACCTAATCTTTGGTTGAAGAGTGAACCTCAGGAGTGACTTCTGTACTGAGTTAAAAGGGTGTCTGGGGGCTGGCCATACTCTCAGGGTTTCTCCAGTCTCTGTCAGACCAGTAAGTCTGGTCTTTTTTTGTGAATTTAAATTTTGTACTACATTTTTCTCCAGCTCTGTCTGCGATCTACTATTATGATCCCTGTCAGGGTAGTTGGTGGTGGTAGCTGGGCACCATCTAGTTATGCTGGACTCGGTCTGGTGGAAGCTGTGGTAATTGTGGTCCTTTAGTCCCTTGGGCTAATCTTTCCCATGTGCCTGGTTTTTGTCATTCTCTCTTGCTCCAGACAGGGTGAGGATTGTTTTGCTAGAAGCTTATATAGGGTGTAGGGAACATAATGTATAATAAAAGAACTATAAACTACCAAAAACAAAGAAACAAATGAAAACCCTCTCAGTGAGAAATTCCCTCAGGAAAATACAGGCCAACCATTGTTTATATATCTTAAGCAGTCATGATAAAATCCCCAGAGATGTAGAAGAAAGAAAGGTGGTATGTCTGATAATGTTGACGATCTCTTGCCAATAATTGGGGCAGTCCATGCCTTAAAGATTTATCTTGTTGAACCTACTTTTTATTAAAAATCTTGATTCTTTGATTCAGTTGTCCTTAGAATATTGGGTGTTGTTCGGGCTTTTGTTCTTGGTTGCAGGGTTTGGGAATCCCCATTCAGTGACACGTAGTGGGCTGTTGCCTGTCTAGCTAACACGTATTTAAAAGACTGGAAGCGCTATGTCACATGTAATTAATCTGTCCACTTAACACTTCCACCTGCTTCTACTCCAGGAAAAACAACAATTCTGGCTCTAACTCAGATGGCTCGTCTCTGCTGAACTCAACCCTCTAGCTTCAGATTGCCTTTTAGCGACTTACTTTAGCCTTTAAACTGCTCTTGGTGTTCATATTGAGTTGTGTCCATCTACTTCATTGTATTGTCATGGAGGGAGTAGAGCATGGTGTCTTTTGACCGTGTTGCGCTCTATTTAGGGCTGAGCTTTTTCTAGGAACTTATCACGAGTAAAGCCTCACATTTCTTGAAGAATAGTAGTGGTTACATCTCAAGTTCCCACCAACCCTAGGTTTATAGCCTGATGGTTTTGACTGTCAACATCTTTTACTGGGATCTTCAAATGATGTTTACATAAAACCTCCAGGCAATTGTTTGACTTTGGATAAAGACAGGATAGAGTAACATTTTGTTGTTGTCCTTTACAACCCACTGGACTCACTCCGTTCAGCTGTGTGTGAGCAGTGGGAAAAACATAACATCAAAATGGAATGTGGTCTTGCTCTGTCTGCAGCTCTGCTCCCACCTCCTGCTGGGCACAAGAAAGGAAAGTTGAGTCTTGTGGAAGATTTTCCAACTAGAACAGGAATGGCAGCCAACTCAGTGGTTTGATGAAGAGAAGAAGTGTATCTCTCCTTCTTTAAATCTCTCGGAATTAAGCCTGGGAAGATTTCAGGAGATAAGGAGAACCCTGCACAATTCGTGGCTTTGCTAATAAAGAGGCTAAAGAGTGGAGAAGGGAGAAGGGCAGAGCTGGGAAGGAGATTGGGGAAGGACTGGCAGTGGTGCAAGGCCAAAGTCTGTCACTGCCCCCAGGTTCTTTGGACCCTATGCCTGAATATTGGAAGCGTTGAAAAACCAACAAAATGTAAATAGTTCACTGGTCAGGAAGCGTAGCTGCAGCTGCTAAGGTACAGAACAGGTAGTGTTGTCCTGAGTCAGCAACTCATACCTTCGTCCTTGTTGTCCTTAGTTACGTGTATTATCTCACTTCCTCTTCACAGCAGATCTGTGGCATAAAAACTGAGGCTTATAGGAACTAAGCAACATGCCCAAGCTCACACAGCTATGAAGTATAAGAACCACGTTCCAATTTGGAATCATATCTGGCAATTTCAGAGAACTGAAGGGAAGGTTTGAAGATGGACAGGGACCGTGGTATCCTGGGTAGCAGAGAACTCAAAGCTAAATTATAGAATAGTCTGCTGACTTGAGCGCCACACTTGGCACTTTTACAACTGTACGTTCAGCATGCAATGTTATTGGACTCTTGATGCCACCATAGAGAATTCATCAACTCTTCTTTGTCTTCGTGTCATTTTTTCAAAATGCAAAGTCTCAGATGGGAGCATCGAGTTGGCCTGGTCTTTGTCATGTCTTAGTGCTGTAGCTGCCAGGAGGTGGAGAGGAGTATCTGGCCTGTTTGACTTCTGTAGGACAGTTGGGCCCTGCTTGCCACTGAGACTGGCACAATTAGAGACCTCCCCAATCAGGAAGAGTGTTTGGATGCTGGGCAACAACGATACAAAGGGTATATGTGGCTATACCTAGTACAGACATCCACGTGGCCCTCTTTTGAGGACTGGCTGAAATGAGAAGCTGTGCCTTCCCCCAAAAGCCTGGCTGTTTTTTCCTGAGACCAGGATCTGCCCAACAGAGTCCAATAGAACTATCAGGCATTACACAAAGTACAGGAGTTTTCACAGGAGAACCTCTGGCTGTTTCTGAATCAATAAAACTGATCATCATAAAGGTGAATGACCAGCCAGCTGTTAGGGTTAATCTGAGGAGGGAACATATAAAAGACGGGCCTACAGGAAGTACCCTTACCTAATTTCCAGGCTTAACTGGTTCTTAGTGTGGTGTCTTGAGACCCTGAATTATTGTATGATATGTTACTGGGAAGTATGTCACTGTAGCTTTACTTGATTAATCTTATTAAACATTTTCTTGCTGCAGGAAGGAAGAAGAATTAATGTTCATGGCTGGCCAGCCTGCCTTCTTTCTTTTTTTTTTTTCCTCCCTCTTTTTTCCCCCTCCCTTCCTTCTTTCCTTCCTTGCAGTATGGGCATTTACCATAACGTTGACACTATTTGGCCAGTTTATACCTCTAGGGGTGGGTCTGCAGACTTTGATGAACCCACCCAGCAGGCTGAACAATCCCAGGCTTTTGTGATAAAAATTCCTGTTTTAAAAATACCTTCTTTGACAGCGGTTTTAGCCCTTTCTCAGGCAGTGGGTGCAGAGCCTACACGAGGGCACTGTGCCTTTGGAGCTCTTGTTTTTACATGACCCAAGGCTTGTTGCTTTCTATACTATTGACTTCATCTAGCTTATTACTTTATCAAATCCGTAAGAGTTTAAAATCAAATCAAATGAGCAAATATTTTTGAGCTCTTACTTGGAGCAAGGTGCTTTACTAGGAAGCTGTATGTTTTGGGCTTATGTATAGGTGGCTGAATGTGCTGAGCTGTGTTGAAATCGTGTGTATATTAGGAAAAAAAAAAAATTTTTTTTTTTTTTAAATGATAGGGATTAAAGTCTCTGTGTATCTTCAGTAAGGGTAGTCCTGTCCCGGAGAAACCCTGAGAGTATTGCCCCCGGACACCCTTTCAGCTCCGTAATGAAGTCACTCGTGAGGTTCACCCTTCAGCCAAAGGTTAAACAGGCCCATAAAACAAAACAAGACTAAAGGGGCGCACCAGCCCAGGGGCAAGGACGAGAAGGCAGGAGGGAACGGGAAAGCTGGTAATAGGGAACCCAAGGTCGAGAAGGGAGAGTGTTCACATGTCATGGGATTGTTAACCAATGTTATAAAACAATATGTATACTAACTGCTTAATGAGAAACTAGTTTGTTCTGTAAACCTGCATCTAAAGTACAATAAAAAGAAAAAAAAAACAAAGAGTAGTCTTGTTCTCATCTGCCTGGTAAACACCTACTTTATCCTTTCCTTCACTTTCAGGCAACCAGCCACCCCTTCCTTTGTGCCACCCCAGTATTTATAGCACTTAACTAGTTTGCTTGTATGTCTTTGCCCTTCTCCTAGGCTCTCTTTGCCTTCAGATAGGGACCGTGTTGTTTTTGTACGTTCAGTGTCTAGCGTTGTGCCTAGCATATAGCGTTAGTTGCTGTGAAGTCGATTCCAACTCATGGCAACCCTGTGTGTTACAGAGTAAATTGCTGCATAGGGTTGTCTTGGAAGCAGATCACCAGACCTTTACTTCCGAAGTACGGCTGGGTGAGTTTGAACCACCAATCTTTAGGTTAGCAGTTGAGCGCAAACCCTTTGCGCCACCTATGGGCCTCAGTACATAGTAGGCACTTTGAAAAATACTTGAATGAATGACTGAGTAAATGAATATTCTTTAACTATCTTTTTCTGAAGCTGAGAGTGATTCTGGTGAAATGAAAACTTATACTCATGTATGTTTAGAATACTTAATAATTTTTAAGATTAAAATATAATTCTGAATCTCCTATGGAAAGAAGGGCCACAGCGACACGCTTTCTTCTTTTGTTGTTACAGGTATTCCAGGATTTGGGGACTGAAGTGCTGTCTGGAGCTGCCAAAGGCTATAACATATGCCTCTTTGCCTACGGACAGACAGGCTCTGGGAAGACATACACCATGCTGGGGACCCCAGTGAGTGATTTTGTATTGTAATCTGAGATCTTCCTAATGCCACAGCAAGCCCGAGTCTTGTATTGCCTGACCGGGGTTCTGTCTTTCTCACTGAGAGATAGAAAGTGAGTCTGTCAACTTTAGCAAGATTCATGGAACCTCTTCTGTATTAAGAATGGGTTTCTAAGCACTTTAATTGAAAGTTTTCTACATGTCTCCAGTGAAACTCCCTACAGTGAAGAGGCTAGCACAATTAGCCCCTGTGTCGTCCTCCATGCTAAGGATGGTTCCTGGGTGTTGGTGGGGAAGACCATCACCATGAGTGAACAGCATTGCTTGCTTTCTTCTCTTCTCCAGGCCTCCATGGGGCTGACGCCACGGATATGTGAGGTATAGACTCTCTTGACAGGATCTTCTCAAAGTAGGTCTCCTTTATACACTCCCTTCAGTGAAACCCAACCCTCTGATTTGTGCAGGGTCTCTTCAGCAGGGAGGAAGACCATCCCTCACTGCCTTCCTCCTGTAGGATAAAAGTAAGGTAGGAAACTGTCAAGCTCTGGGGCCTGAAATGTTTCTACTCCAAATTCTAGCATACTCAGCTGTCTTTTCTCGGCTTCCAGAGTTACCCAGAGGGATGGAGAAAAGCCACAGAAGAAATACTGTGCAGTACAGGGAGATGAGAAACATAGTTAGGTCCTTGGGTTGTACCTGTTGCCGTCAAGTCAGTTCTGACTCATAGTGATCCTACAGGACAGAGTAGAACTTCCCCATAGAGTTTCCAAGGGATACCTGGTGAATTCAAACTAACCACCTTTGGTTAGCAGCCATAGTTCTTAACCACCGTACAACCAGGGTTCCCTCCTTTGGTTGTACAAAACCTAATTCTCTCTCTTTAAGTTTAATAAGAAGGTCTCTCCTTCTGTGGACCAGGTTACTCTGGCTGTTTGGTTTCATTTACCTTCACTTTTTGTATAATATTTTTGGAATAACCCATCTATCCTCTTACTAGGTTGTTCTCCAGGGCAGTTGTTATCTCAGACTAGTGTTGGCTATTCCAAGGTAAAGTTTTAACCAGCCTGTAGTAAAAATACTGATGTCAGGTTACCAGCTGCTCTTTATTCAAGACCATGCTGGCCCTACTACTTTTTTGGTGTTCACCTGTCCTTTTTTTATAATCCAAGATATAATTCACATACCATAAAATTTGCCCTTTAAAAATGTGCTATTCAGTAGTTTTTAGTATATTCATAAGGCTATACAACCATCACCACTGTCTAATTCCAGAACATTTTCATCACTCCTGGTTTTCAGAATAGAAATTTGAAAACTCTATTTGTGTGTGTGTATGTGTGTTTACACATGCATGAAATCTGGGACCCACTACTCTCCAGGAGACAGCTGGGGTTTCTGTGTCCTGCTATGAGAGTTATGGAGAAAAAATATGTGACCAGAGTATGGGTATAGCCACAGGCCAGCATCCATGTTCCAGTGAGGAAAACCGTTCTGTGAGAAGTCTGCTTTCTTGTTTACTAGAATCTTACTGATTTGAGTAAAGAATTGTAGCTTTTAAAAATTTTTTTAAAGGAATGTAATGCCAGTAGGTTGGAGCATATCTGATACAGAATCCCAGTGTATAAAACTGAGAGAATGAGAATTGTCCTACTTAAAGCAGACCGTTCTTACTTAGCTTTCCTTATTGCTAGCAGTGGCCCTTGTGATGCTTTCATGGAACAGTAGTGCTCAAAGAAAACATTTGAAAATCACTTCAAGAAATGAGCTCTTTAAACTCTGCTGCAGCAGCCTGATCAAGGCACAACCTGGTGGCTCTGTTAAAGCCTATGCCGTTGAGTCAGTTCCAACTCATACCGACCCCATAGGACAGAGTAGAACTGCCCCACAGGATTTTCAAGAAGCAGACTGCCACATCTTTCTCTCGCAGTGTGGCTGGTGGATTCAAACTGCCAGCCTTTTAGGTAGCAGCCAAACGCTTAACCTGTGGCAGCATACCCTAAAAACCTCTTGAAAGCCAAACTTGAATCAACCCTGATACTGTAAGCCTAAAACTATAAAGTGATGATAGCCAGTGCCTAAAACACTGTTGTACACCTGTAGAAGGATACTCAAGGTGGGCCCTCGCTTGAGCAAGGTCTTAAATTACCAGATACTGAACAAGAAACTCCTGATTCTTGGTTTAGTGGTTTTCCCACAAGACTTAGCCATTTTTCAAAATCTAATTGTGTTGTCTTTTTTACTTGTCTCTAGTTTCCTGGAAATCTATAACGAAAGGGTACGGGATCTTTTGAAGCAATCTGATCAGAAGAAGCCCTATACTCTGCGGGTCAGGGAGCACCCAGAGATGGGGCCCTATGTACAAGGTGAGCCATCGTGTCCTTTGAGGTCTGAGACCAGACCGAAGCCTGGGAACCTCTCCTAACCAACCAGTTGCCATCTTGTCAATTCAGACTCACGGTGACCCTATGTGTGTCAAAATAGAACTATACTCTGTGGGGTTTTCAGTGGCTGATTTTTCAGCAGTTGATTGCTAGGCCTGCCTTCTCAGGTACCTCTAGGTGGATTCAAACTGCCAGCCTTTTGGTTAGTAGTTGAATGCTTAATCATGTGCGCCACCCGGGGATTTCGGAAGCTCTGTTAATGTTCACTAATTCATTCAACAAATGTGTAATGACTACTTATTATATGCCAGGTACTGTACTAGAACACTGGATATTGTTGTTGGGTGCTGTCAAGTCGGTTCTGACTCATAGTGACCCTATAGGACAGGGTAGAACTACCCCATAGGGTTTCATAGGCTGCAGTCTTTGTAGGAGCAGTTTTCTAGGTCTTCTTTCACAGAGCAATTTGTGGGTTTGAACCACTGACCTTTTGTTTAGCAGCTGAGCACTTAACCATAGTGCCACCAGGGCTCCTTAGACACTGCGTAGATTCCAATAAATAGAATAGTCATAGTCCTGCCTTCATAAGCAAGCTTACAATCTGGTAAGGTAACTCAGGAAACAAGCAAACACTTAGTAAAAAGTTGTGATAAAACCAAACCAAACCGGTTGCTGTCGAGTCAATTCCGATTTATAGCGACCCTATAAGACAGAGTAGAAAAAGAGCGCCTGCTGGATTCAAACGGCTGACCTTTTGGTTAGCAGCTGAACTCTTAACCACTACGCCAGCAGGGTTTCCCGAGTTGTGATAGGGCTAATGATAAAAAATAAATAAGTAGGTATGGTGATGAAAATTCATATTTGTGTCTATTCCAAAGAAAGGGGATCCAACAGATTGAGGAAGTTATCGAGCAATATCATTAATACCACACACACAAGTAAAGTTTTGCCGAACATCATCCAAAAGGAGTTGCAGCAGCACGTCGACAGGGAACTGCCAGAGATTCAAGCCAGATTCAGAAGAGGACATGGAACCAGGGATATCATTGCTGAGGCCAGATGGATTTGGGTGAAAGCAGAGAATACCAGAAAGACGTTTACCTGTGTTTTATTGACTAGGCTAAGGCTTGGACTCTGTGGATCACAACAAATTATGGATAACATTGCGAAGAATGGGAATTCCAGAATACTGAATTGTGCTCATGTGGAACCTGTACATAGACCAAGAGGCTGTTGTTTGAACAGAACAAGGGGATACTAAAAAACCCAAGGGGATACTGCGTGGTTTAAATTCAGGAAAGGTGTGCACCAGGGTTGTATCCTTTCACCATACTTCTTCAATCTGTATCCTGAGCAAATAATCTGAGAAGCTGGACTGTATGAAGAACATGGCATCAGGATTGGAGGAAGGCTCATTAACAATCTCTGTTAATGCAGATGACATAGCCTTGCTTGCTGAAAGTGAAGAGGACTTGAAGCACTTACTGATGAAAATCGAAGACTACAGCTTTCAGTATCAATTGCACCTCAACATAAAGAAAACAAAAATCTTCAAAACTGGACTAATAAGCAACATCATGATAAGCAGAGAAAATATTGAAATCGTCAAGGGTTTCATTTTACTTGGATCCATGGTCAACACCTACAGAAGCAGCAGTCAAGAAATCAAATGATGCATTGCATTGGGCAAATCTGCTACAAAAGACCCTTTTAAAGTGTTCAAAAGCAAAGATGTCACTTTGAGGACTAAGGGCCACCTGACCCAAGCTATGGTATTTTCAGTTTGCCTCATATGCATGCAAAAGCTGGACAATGAATAAAGGAAGACTGAAGAAGAATTGATGCCTTTAAATTGTGGTGTTGGCAAAGAATATTGAATATACCATGGACTGCCAGAAGAATGAACAGATCTGTCTTGGAAGAATTACAGCCATAATGCCCCTTAGAAGTGAGGATGGTGAGACTTGGTCTCACGTACTTTAGCCATAGTATCAGGAGGGATCAGTCCCTGGGGAAGGACATCATGCTTGGTAAAATAGAGGGGCAGTGAAAAAGAGGAAGACCCTCAACGAGAGGGATTGGCACAGTGGCTGCAGGGATTGTGAGGGTGGCTCAGGACTGGGAAGCGTTTTGTTCTGTTGTACATAGGGTTGCTATGAGTCGGAACCAACTCGATGGCACCTAACAACAGTGATGGAAAAGAACATCGGGAGGTGTAGGAGACCCATCGGCATGGGATGGTCAGGAAAGGCTTCTCAGAGGAGGCGTAATTGAAGCTGAGATCTGAAGGAAGTGCGGGAGCCACTCGTGTGATGAATGGTGCAGTGAGAGGAAGAGTGTTGTGTAGAGGGAACAGCATGAGCCAGAGCCCTGAGGGAAGAGCTGGGTATTTTCAAGGAGGCCAAGTGGCTTAAGCTTTGTGAATAAGGAGGATAGTGGCATGGGGTAAGTTTGAATCTGCAGGTGCCAGATCCAGCAGGGCCTCCCTGATTTCCAGGTCAGCCAGTCTTCTTTCCAGGGGCCTTTTCTTTCCTACTGGTGGTGATAGAGAGGGTGGTAGAGATGGGGAGTGGTCAAATATAGGCCATGGTCTGAACTGCTTCCTCATCAAGCTCTGATATTTCAGAGTGTTTGGTACTATCTGTCCTATTCCATTAGGCTAGGTCTTGCTTTGAGTGGTAACAGTTGAGTTCTTTTGTGGAAGAGGTTTTTACATTTCCAGGCCGCTCATAAGGAATAGTATGTACATTTTTATGCCACTGTTCCCACAGCAGTGTGCTAATTTAATCCTGACAAGGAAAGGAACATGAAAGATCTCTTCTTTGGTAGGGACATGGCCAATGGATGAAGACTCGTGGGTGTGCTCAGTCACTGATTTTTCTACCTGTGTCTTTTTCCAAGTGCCCCATCATAAATGGAAGTTTGGAAACAACAACAAAAGTACCATATACTTTGCTGGAAGCCAGTTTGGGTTTCCTCTGCAAAACTCTGTGGACATAGATTTCTGTGTGGGTCCAAGCAGTACTTTCAAGGCAGACCATGAGTTGATGTAGCAGCATCACAACTTCTCATCTTTATCTTTTTTGGTTTATGTGGGAATAACTAGAGGAGACCTCAGACATAGTCCAAATGTCCTCATTATTAAATGAAATCTAGAAGAAGTTAAGGGACTTACCCAAAGTCACACAGCTAGATAGAGCAGGCTTGGACCTTGGAACCTTGCCTAGGACCAGATTGAGAAGAACGGGACAGGACCTTGACGTTGAGTCTGGAGGAGACTTAGGACCACAGATTCTTTGATTGGAATAGTATCTGAAAACCAGAGAAGATATGTACTCACCCAAGGTTATATGGCTTGGGTCACGCACCCAAGGTTAGTGGCAGGCTCAGGATTAAAATCCAGGGCTCAAGATGCAATTTAGCGTTCTTTATTGTGGAGACCTTTATGGAGTGAACCTTTGGGGTAGGGGTGGGGCGTGGGGGTGAGCAAAGAAAGGGAGCAAGAGGTGTTTGGTAGGAAGTAAATTCTGAGTCAGCAGTGTCTCTTAGGTCCAGAGTTGTAGGTTTCCTGAAGCCAATCTGGACTTTCTCAAACCATTGCAGATAATAGGTGACATTCCTCCCATTTCTTATTGAATAGAGCCATGAGTTCAACTAGTATAGAACCAACCTTGGAAGCTAGGACCCTAAATAGTCACACTGAACTGTGTTGTTCCCATTGCTACTCTCTGATGGCATTATAGCAGTTTTTTTATTTAAAGATTTTTTTGTTTATTCTTTCATCTGTATCTGTCTGTCTGTCTTCAGTCTCATGCTTTCTGTGAATTTGACTCCAAAGTAGAAAGTGGTTTCTAGTTTCAAATCAATCCTACAGGAATTTATTGAGCACTTACTAGATGCCTATACTACTTCAGTGCCATGAGGTATATGAAAATATAAGGCCCAGTTCAGCCCTTAAAGAACTTGCAGTTCCAGTTCAGAATTGTGGGATGAAACTTGATAGCTGCCTAAATCCAAGGAAAGGAAAGGGGTATCCTATTACTCTCTACAAGAAATTTGCTTATTAATTAGATGAGGGATTAAGTCGAAACTTGAAATGTAAAGGGCCCTGCCCTAAGCACACATAAGAAACCATTGGCTGTGGTAAAGTGATATCTAAGTGAGACAAAGACAATATCATATTTTTGCTTTGACCTTTATTTTAATACAGAGAGACAGGTACAAAGCAGGAGTTGCTGGAGGTAGGTAATTGGGATTCTGAAAAAAATTATTTTGTATTTTCTAATAACAGTTTATTAACAATAACAGGAGTTAATTTTTTTTTCTTTTTAATCCTTAAACTCTTTTTTCCCTTGCTTTTCTGCACTGACTGGGACTTCTAGACAGTATTTTTAAAAAATGGTAACAGTATCTTTCTTGCTTCTAAGGAAAAGCTTTTAATATTTTACCAGTAAGTATGATGTTTGTGATACCCAAAAAAGTTTAATAGATATTCTTTATCATGTACTTCTCAAACTATCTGTGGTGAAGGACCAGTTGTTAAAAAAATTTTCAATCCGTGGCATACCAATATCTTTTATAAAATGAAATAAAGGCGAATTACTTGGGAAATAAAAAGATAATATTAATTAGAAGCCCAAATTTTTCATTTCTGGATTTAACAGATATAAAATTATTCTGTTGTTATAAAAGTTTCTGGCCCATTTCTTGTGAATATTTTAGTGTGTTTTTTCCTACAAACAAGGATATCCTCCTATATAATTACAGGTAGCTATCAAAATCGGAAAATTAATTTTGGTGCATTACTAATAGTCAAGTTTCAGTAATAGTCCCAATAACTGCCCAGTTGTATTTATTTATGATGTCTCCTAAAGAGTTCCCCTGTCTTCCCTTGACTTTCATGAACTTGACACCATCAAGTGGTATGTAGTTTTTATTTGCCCCGTTACACATGATGCTCACTTTCATTGCTTAGCTAAGGGGACGTCTACCAGGCTTCTTTACTCTGAAGTTACTATTTTTCCTTTGTAATTAACAAGTATTTTGTGAGGAGATACTTTGAGATCGTTGGGTGGTGCAAACAGTTAACACGTTCAGCTGCTAACCGAAAGATTGGAGGGTTGAGTCCACCCAGAGGTGCCTTGGAAGAAACGCCTGACTATCTGCTTTGGAAAAATCAGTCACTGGAAACCCTATGGAACACAGTTCTACTCTGACACACATGGGGTCACCATGTGTCACGATTGGCTTGATGGCAAATACCCTGTTCCTCATCAAATTTTCAGTGTATTCATTTTATTTATGTTGGTATAGATTCATGCTTTCCTGTTTTTATTCAGTGGATTATTATCTGTTACTATTATTTTTTATTTTGATGCTCAAATTGTTCCAGATTTAGCCAATAGGTTCCCCTTCACGTGGGCTTCTGTGACATTTTAACATATTACTGTCCTTTTGGAACACTTTCTTGCTTTCCGACACAAGATATGCCAGGCTCACTTCTATTTTCCCTGCCTCAGCCTTGAATCAGCCATTACTCTTAGGTACCCTAGTTTTTGTTTTTTTTTTTTACCCTAGTTACTGTTACTGGAGAGTGGTATTTAGAAATCAAAATCTGGGTGCTAGATATACTCATTGCTTTGGGATGTTGTAACTCCTAATTCCGATCAGTGGACAGCTAGGTAATATGTGTTCACACTAGTACTTCCAATTCTAATCCAATACACCTAGTTTCTTTCCAGATTTTTTCCTTTCCATATTTGTAGTTCCCTTATCTAACCATGAGAAGTACTTATTTGACCATTCCCCCTATGTGTAATCAGTCTCCGTTGCCTTTGCTTCCCTCTCTATGGATGCCCACCTCATCATGGCTGTGCTTTTGACTCCCTGTGCTGGGCCACCTCACCACAGGAAACCTTCCTCACCATGTCCAACCCCAGAACTTTGAGCTGGGCTGCCTGTCACCCCTTTCCACCAACCATTGGGTACCTTCCTTACCCCTCTTGGTCTTCATATCCCTGTGCTGGGCCACAACCCTGCCCCAGCATGAAGGCCCACCTCACCCCATGTGAGCTCCAGCACCCTGTACTAGGCCAGTCTCTGTGTAGATGCCCTCCTCTCCTCACTTGGACTCTGACTTCGCATGGCAGGCTGCCCCCACATGTGGCCAGCTTTCTCACCCTGCCTGGGCTTTGATCTTGCTCTGGGCTGCCTCCATGTGGATGCTGTCCTCACCCCACTCAGACTCTGACTTTCTGTGCCAGGCTATGGCACATGTGGCCACCCTCTTCACCCTACTCTTGTGTCAGGCCTTCCCTCTACATGGGTGTCCTCCCAACCCTGCTTAGCTTCTGACTCGGCAGTGGGAGGCTGCCCTTGGCATGGATACTCTTCTCCTCCTGCATGAGCTATGACACTGCACACTGGGCCACCCCCATCCCAGTGTGGACACCTTCCCAACCTATTCATCTATTAATGTTTTAGTATATAGCCTTAAAAGATAAGGAATGAATGCTTTAAAAAAAAAAAAAAAAAGGGCTACAAAACCATCATCACACCTAAATAATAACAATAATCCCTTATATAAAAAATCCAGTCAATGTTGAAATTACTTTGTTAATTTTTGGTGTAATTGTATTCAGTAGTGGGTCCATAATGTTGTTTTGCTCCCACATCTCTAATACAGAGATTCTTAAGCACAGTTGTGAAGATCCTTTGTGACTTGGTTAGTAACTAGCCATGAAGATTTACTTCCATGCCCTTAAGGTCCCCTTCATCTATCTAAAGGCTACTCATTCTACAGTAGCCAAATTCAAGACTCATCTCCATGGAACCTGCCCTAACCTCTCCTCTGATCTCCTTAGCACTTATTATCACTTCTACTCCTGTAACACTTGGCCATATTGTCCTATTATAGAATAACTTCTCATGATTGTAGACTGTAGGGGATAGGGACACGTGCATTGTATATTTTGTATGCCACACTGAGTCTGTGCCTTTTGGAATACTTAATACCAACCTACCTCCAGAATTTTGTGAGGGCCAGAGGAGATAATATATAAGAACTTTTCTAGTAAACTATATAGCAAAATTCTAAGGAATTACTGTTACTGTTTTACTGTTGTTAGCCTGGCCACTCTGTGGATTCTAGGCCATAATCTCTGTAGGGCAGAGACCTATGTTCCCAGAGTCTATCACATTACCTGAGAGTAGGCTTCCAATAAATATTTGTTGACTTATTATCTAAATGAGTTTTAGCCAAGTTCCTCATTCTTCTCCATCAAGTGATATGAAATTGGAATGACAAAATTAAGGACAGGGAAAGGTTAAACCTTCTCAAAAAATTTATTTAATTTCTTTTGTCCCTCTTGCAAATCTGATAGGTTTATCTCAACATGTAGTTACCAACTATAAGCAAGTAATTCAACTCTTGGAGGAGGGGATAGCAAACAGGTAACAGGTTTGTTTGTTCCTATCATTCTTTTACCTCATTCACCTGTCCTCTGTTCTCATTATTCCCCTTTGGAGGACTTTGTATGATGATACAATTGTCTCTGTCTGCAGCTTCCCACCTCTACAATCAGGGACCCTTCTCAGAGCGGTGATATACTCAGGATGAGTGTATGGCTAAGAGTTAGTGCTCTTACTAGTATTGATACTGGAGTTTGGTTTGGATAAAATGGTATTAGGCAGTCAGCCCAGAGAGTTACTCTGCCCCTTGTCCTGGAATATACAGCTTCTGCCATTTGGATCGAAGAAAACATTCTTGTCTGTACTGCCCTCTGCTCAGGCTTGATAGAGATGAGTATCCATGCAGTGTAAAGTGTCTTCAGAAAACCTGCTTTAGCATACTTGAAAAGGCTACCCACAAGAGACTATCTTTTGAATATGTGTTGAATATGCTGTAGATGCCCCTGAAAATTATTGTAAATTGTGATAACACTGCCTATTGTCAGTTACTGTGTCAGCATGTTATCAATACACACCTGAAAAAATGCTTTCATATGAAGAAAAGTATTTAGAGTTTTCTTTTTGCCCATTAATAGCAGGTAAAAGTGAATTGGACAGAAAGGAAAAAAATTAAACTAACGTTCTACTCTTGGGTCTTACAGGAACATATCCTGGTGGCTCTTCTAGCCTTCAGGATATCCTGAGTTCCTTGGTCTTTTAAAGTGTAAGGCTTCGCCTTTACCTGAATCATGAGACCAGCCCCTAGATTTTGGCCCATTTCTTAATTCTTCAGCTCCTCTGAGAACATTAGATGGCCTTAAACTAAAGCATGATTGACTTAGATTTAGATGAAGGGAAAGCTCTCCTGACTTTAAGAGTTAACATTGCAATGGGTTCCTAAGGGAGACTGTGGATTCTATCTGGTTTAAGTACGATGTTGACATAATTCAGCATGGCCTTTCAAAGGCCTTTGTGGCATTACAATATTCTATGTTAAAAGACAACTCCCTTTCTCTGTCATTGAGTCGTCTTCAGCAAGCTCTCTAATGGCCCATCTTGGGGATGTTTTTCCAGGTTGATGACACTCTGGTATTCCCCCTTTCACTCTGATTTTTGCTTCTATTGCTTTTTTAAAAAATTGTTCTAACATGGTTTGATATGAAGTTATACTACCTTTTATTCTCAGATTTCAGCACATAGAGTGCTGTTTCTGCCCTCTTTTGGCCTGACTGTACTAGACTAACTATGGATCAATTATTACTCTCATCTGTGAACCTCCACACTAACATTTCTTGTGTTTCCTGTGGATCTATAAGGATTCACCATGCACAAACCATACTTGTTCTAACTGCCTTCCCTTGTGTACACAGAATCACAGCAGCCACCCATGTTCATGAGGCCAGCAGCAGATCTCATGCCATCTTCACTATTCACTACACACAGGTTGGTTACCCTTATATTTGATGAGACTTCTTCCTCTCTTTTCCCTTTTGGCCACTTTTCTTTCTTCCTCTCCTCTTCCTCCTACCCTTCCATTAACAGGTCCTCATGTGAATGGAGTGGAATGACCTCATATCATAGAGAAGGACCCATATGCAATTGATTAAGCTACACACCCAGAGAAAGTACAGACATTTCATAAAGATTAATCAAAATATATATTTTACTTTTAATATTTCAGAGCACTTTTACATCTTTTATGTGATCAGTATGGGCATTTATAATGAAAAACAAGGTTGAAATGAAAATAAACATTAAAATTAAAAAGTAGGAGATTCACCTCCAGTATGATGGAGTGAAGAGGTTGACAAATGCTATTCCCAAAAGCAAGTATAGAGCTGGACAAAACTGTCAAAAAGAACCCTTTCTATGCTCTGAAAATAGACCAAAGGCATACAACAAACTAGGAAGGATTTGTTTATGAACACTGCCCCATACGTTTTCCAAGGACTGCCTGGTGGATTTGAACTGCCAGCCTTTTGGTTAGCAGCCATAGCTCTTAACCACTAGGCCACTAGGATTTCCGCTAAATTTTGGTTAAGAACAGTGCGAATGTATGGTGTTCTTGCCTTGGGCTGCTTCGGTCCCCATCTGCACCCCTAGATCTGTGGGCAGGGCAGACTCTGAAAATCTACCACTGCCAAGAGGAGCTCACTTGATCTGGAGCATTGTCAGTTAAAGTGGTGACCTTGGTGGCAAGTGAACAAGGAGGGCCAGTGGCTCCACTAGCCTAAGGTCGTGGGTTTGTTTTAGGCAAGACACTGACCGGCAGACCATCTAGAATTTAACAGGGAATTCCAGAAGGTGATACAGCCACAGGGGTATCACCACCACAACAAAAACACTACTATTAATTCCTTAATACGATCTGCACGTATCCTGGGTTGGCTGGAAGCTGTGCACATGTGCAGCACAGACCAAGTGGCCCAAGCCACACAGCCCTGACAGAGCCTGTGTATGTATGCACAGAAGACACAAGAGGGCCCTGTGGCTAGTGAATGCTGGGGTACCCACACACGGATCTATCAGTAGAGAGGAGAAGTCTTACTGGCTCAAGGTGTTTGGTCCAGCTTCTGACCACTTCCATAGTTTTAGGTTTTCCATTTAGATCTTGAGTGAGATAGCTAAAAATCCAAAATATCACCGTGGTTAGGAGAGTCTCTCTTAACCACTGTGCCACCAGGGCTCCAGGAGAGCGTCTAAGGGGGGAGAAAACCACAAAGTCCCAAATGATAAGCTTTAAATGTGTTCTCTTCCGTAGGCAATCCTGGAGAACAACCTCCCCTCTGAAATTGCTAGCAAGATCAACCTTGTGGACCTAGCAGGCAGGTAATTAGGATCTCAAAGCCAAAGGAAGTTACTCCCTTGGCAATCACCTTGTTCTTGCCCACTGTACAGGGAATAAGCTTGTCCCAACCTTTGTCATCCTGAAAAAATTACAAAAGAAATGAATTCTTTGAATACTAGGTCGAGAAGTTATGGTTTTCCAGAGTGTTCTTCTAAGTCAAGGGTTCTCAATCTTAGCTGCCCATTAAAATCACCTGGGGCGGTTTTAAAACTCCCAGCACCTAGTTACACCCCAGGTCAATTAAATCCGATGATTGGGTGGGTAGGGAAGGAGAAGTGCAAGCATCAGTAGTTTTTAAAGCTGTCCATGTGGATCCAATATATAGCACAGGTTGAAACCCACTGCTCTAAGTGGAAGCACACCGTCTTCCTCTGATTTAATATTGATTTTACGTAGTTGTGTATGTTAGTAGGAAACCCTGGTGGCTCAGTGGTTAAGAGCTTGGCTGCTAACCGAAAAAGGGCAGCAGTTCAAATCCACCGGCCATTCCTTGGAAACACTATGGAGCAGTTCTGCTGTGTCCTACAGGGTCGCTATGAGTTGGAATCGAATTGATGGCAGCAGGTTTTGGTTTTATAGGTTAGTAAAAAAACAAAAAACAACTTTTTAAGCATTGTGGGAGTAGGGGGAAGATCCTGCCTTTTAAAAATAAGAAGGAATCATAAATTGTAGCCACATATGTATGCAGAAAGAAGAAATTCTAAGCTGAAATAAGGTAAATTTTATTTTTAAACTGCTAAATAACATAGTAGAACAACTCTTAAGAACTAAGTGCTCTCTGCAAGAAACTATATCAGTCAATCTAAAGTGTGTTGTTTTCATATTTCCCATTAAAAAATGAATTTGAGACAGGTGACAGTTAATAACTAGTAAATACTGTAAGTCCATTAGTACTTGAATTTAAAACAATAAGGATAGAGAGTAAATATGCTATAACCTTTGTTAATATCATTACTGTAAATGAGCATTACATTTAACTTAAAGTGTTCTACCAGCCAAAATAAAAACAGAAATGTGATGAGTTATTTGATTTTCATTGCCCGAGAAGTAAAAGCCTGCCAGTTCTTTTCAGAATGGCAACATTTTTTCTGGAACTGAATTCTAAAACGAACTTATTGTGGGGGCCTTTTAAAACAACATGATGTACAAGGTAATGTATAGTACTTTCAACAGCATTATAAGGATAGTATCATCTTGTTTGCTTTTGTTTTCATGGACTGTTTTATAGTGAAAGAGCGGACCCCAGTTACTGTAAAGACCGGATTACTGAAGGAGCCAATATCAACAAGTCCCTTGTGACTTTGGGAATTGTCATCTCCACCTTAGGTATTGTGATGATAGACCGGATCATAGGAGTGGGCGGGAGACTTTGGAAAAAAAACTGGCAGATTCTTATTTCGTCAGAATGGAGGTGGAAACTACAAGGTTCTTTTTCTTAAGGTTACCTTATTTTTTGGGGGGGACATGAGAATTTGACACTTGCCTATGGGTTTAGAGTACCATGTGACCCTCACCCTAGCACTATCATTTCAGAAACGCAGAAGACAAATTGTGTGGCACGAACACTTCATGCCAAGTGTCCAAAATCTAACTCAGGGCTCAACCTGAAAGCATCCTACTGTATGCAGAAGGAGATTAGGAAGTGTAATACTTCAGTCTGTGGTCTTCAACCACTGTATTGTTTGTAATCGGAATGCCCCTGCTTCATAATTCCTTCTTTCGTCTACCTCTGTGTTTTGTCTTTTAAGCCCAGAACTCCCAAGTATTCAGCAGCTGCCAGAGCCTCAACAGTGCAGCTAGTGATGGTGGTGACAGTGGGATTCCTAGCTCTTCTTCTAGGACCAGCAGTGGAGGGAGACCTTCCCGGAAGCAATCTTACATCCCATACCGGGACTCTGTGTTGACCTGGCTGCTGAAGGACAGCCTTGGCGGCAACTCCAAAACCATCATGGTTGCCAGTGAGTGGGGTGCTGTCCTCTACGTTGGGACTGGTACTCTGCCTCAGAGAAAAAACTTTGACTACCCAGGGTTCTGTCATACAACATGGGCGATAGCAGCGAGGCAAGTGGTTAAGGGCTGGTTGGAAGGGCTTGCCGTTTTTTGTTTTTTTTTTTTTAACTCTTCCCTTCCACCTCAGCCGTGTCTCCTGC
Source organism: Elephas maximus indicus (assembly GCF_024166365.1). Taxonomy (NCBI): domain Eukaryota; kingdom Metazoa; phylum Chordata; class Mammalia; order Proboscidea; family Elephantidae; genus Elephas; species Elephas maximus. The sequence goes on along the minus strand of NC_064828.1, from coordinate 13,346,793 downwards.
ACACACCAGCTACAGTGAGACCATGAGCACACTGAGATACGCATCCAATGCCAAAAACATCATCAATAAGCCACGGGTGAATGAGGTGAGACCCTCATCTGAAGTTCTGGTCTGGCATCGCCTACACAAAGTTCTCTTTATTTTTTTCTCACATTGATTTCTTTCTATTTGTAGTCACCGCATCTTACCAGGTGTCTCCTCCAAATGATGACAGTGAAATTCTTTCAATATCATACCCTTCTCTCATCTCTACTGACTTTATTCAGGAACTTTTTATGAATAATTTATTTTTGCTGCTTCTCTAAGGCCATTCCTTTCAAGATCCCTGATGCACCTTTGCCACTCTAAGAAAGATCATTTAAAAGTTTATGTGCGTACTGCTTTTGTTTTGAATTAATGATCATCTGTGCCTGTGTTTTATTTTTCTATGCGAATTGCAGTGACTTGGTTTTGGGCAAGAAGAGGAGAATAAGGAATTCATTAGCTTTGAAAGCTGATCATAATGAGAATATTTCAAATGTTCTTTATCTCCTTGGCAACTTCAGTGAAAAATTACCAGGTCAGGGATCACAAATTCATGGCCAGACATACATAGCCCATCTATGGACTTTTAAAAAAGGCAGCATAAGGGCAGGTGTTACGTGTAGTCATAATACAGGAAGCTTAGCGCTTACTATCTATACCTGCCCTGGCATGGGTGTTACTGTCCTGGCATTTGTGTTACCTGCCTGGCCTCCTACTCTAGGGCAGTGATTCTCAAATTTTAGTGTGTAACAGAATTACCTAGAGGATTTGTTAAAACAGATTTCTGGGCTCTACCCCCCAGAGTCTCTGATTTAGTAGATCTGGGATGGGGCCAGAGAATTTGCGTTTCTAGTAAGTTCTTTGATGAAGTTGATGCAGCTGGTCCTGGACCCCCTTTGAGAACAGCTGCTCTAGTAATCCACTTCTTCCAAGGTGATTTGACTGTAATTCCCAGCTAGATGGGGGAGGTCTGCAGGCCATTATCAATCAGTGGTGATAGTTCTCTCTGTTTCAGGATGCAAATGTAAAGCTGATCAGAGAACTCAGAGAGGAGATCGAAAGATTGAAAGCCATGCTGCTGAGCTTTGAACTGGTGTGTAGGCAATTAGAACTTTCCCATGTTCAAGTGGGGTTCTCCTCCTGATCCCCTGAAGAGTTAATTTAGGAGGGCCTCTTCCTCTGCAGAGTCTGGGCCTTGCTGTATTCCATGTGCTAAGCTGAGTGAAGTAGTGGAGCAGAGGCAGGAGTACAGACTGGAGGGGGCTTCATTACTCTGTAGTTCCAGATGGGGCGGGCATCCCCTCCGTACAGCATCTCTGTTGTCTAAAGGGCACTTGCCTGAATTGGCCTTGCTTTATTTGTGGGTAGATATAGACTTGGGGCCCTCCAGAAAAATTTCTTTGAATTCTTCTACCTTGTACCAGCGTGAGTGCAAATACTTAGGATTCTGTTTTATTTCTGATTTTAATGATAAATTAATTTGCCCGCCCCTTATCTTCCTTCACAAGAGTAAGGGTGGGACCCACCAGAATGGCAGACCAGTAAAATGTCAAAGCACATCTCTCTCTCTGTGCAGAGGAACTTCAGTTCACCGAATGACGAAAAAGATGAAAATCTGAAGGAGCTGGTTCTCCAAAATGAGTTGAAGGTGGGTGTGTTAGGAGGGATCAGTTCTTTCCATCATACTGGGAGCAGGTCTGCTCTTCCTCCATTATTCCTGGGCCAGGGCTGCCCCTCAACAAGGCAGAGAGGGTGTGTCTAATTTAAGGACAACTTTTGTCTTCCCTGAGCCTTGAGTGGGGATGTGTTTGCCTTAGGGGCTGGCAGTTGGCTTTCTGACTTGCCGTTTTGTGGTCTCAGGGGTTCATGATAACTTCTTTTGGATAGTGACAGTAACTTATGAAAATATTTACTTTCAGTTAGTAAAACAATCACCAAACATGTATTTATTGATCGCCTAATATGTGTCCAGAGGAGCCCTGGTGGTGCAGTGGTTAAATGCTCAGCTGCTAACTGAAAGGTCAGCAGTTCAAACCCACCAGCCACTCTGTGGGAGAAAGATGTGGTGTAGTCTGCTTCGTTAAAGATTACAGCCTTAGAAACCCTGTGGGACAGCTCTACTCTGTCCTATAGGGTTGCTATGAGTTGGAATCAACTGGATGGCAGTGGGTTAATATGTGCCAAATATATACTATAAAAGATGCAAAGAAGTCCCTGCCTTCAAGTGGCTTGCAGGCTTATTGGAAACATATTTAGAGAATGGTTAAGTGTGATAAGCTATATACTTTAGATGAAAGGATTTTAAATAAGAAAGAAATAATGGCTTGGAATTTTCCGATCAGGCATCAAGGTGCTGGGTTTAGAAGGCAGAGAACTTAAATTAGACCTTGAAGGATTGATAGAGTTTGTGAGATAGGGAGAAGGGGGAAGGTATTTTGGGTGAGGGAGGGGTAGCATAAGCAAAGCCATGGAACTGGGAGAAGTAACTGGTAGGGAGGCCATGTGGAAGCACATAGTACAAAGAAGGCCAAGCTGATTAAAATAGGTGTTCATGGTAGAGAGTAATGGAGCAAGGTTAGGACCAGTGCAGGATGTTTGAAGTTGTTGTAAGCAGCATTAATCATAGTTTCTTGAACCAGTTTGGTGACTGTCCAGGCATGGCCAGTAACTTGAAATTTACCTCCTAAATTGGAGGTTACTGAGAGACCAAAGAAAGAGGCAGACAACTCCAGTGCAACAGCGAAGGAGTTTTATTAGGGAGATTACATACATACGTGGTGGTCCCTAGAGGCTGCAGGACCAAAGCAGATCTCTGCACTGTGCAGTGGGAGGGCAGAGGTTTTATAGTGGTGGTGGGCAGTGGTGGCTCCATGCCAGGGGCTTACATAAAAATGCAAACTGTAGTGAACCGGTGGACTGCATGAGGGCGCTCATGTGTAGCCTCACAAAACTTCTTTCCCCTTCAGTCCACCCCCCCAAGGCCAACTCTTACAATCTGGCACGTTTTCTCTCTTGTGCCATAGTACAAGAGGCCCCATTCTCTCCCCGTCAGGAACAGATATAGAAGTGGGATTGGCCAAGTGCCGTATGGTGCCTGTGCATGTGCAAGAGACAAAGAAAGTTACTGTGTGCCCAGAATAGGGGGAAGGCTTCTCTGATACGAAGAGAAAACTGCGGGAGAGGAAGCGACCCAATTCCTAGGTTCCTGACAGAGAATGCTCTGGGCCCAAGGCCTTTAGTTAGGCAGCCTGGATGGGAGGCATAGAGGCAGACCATTTCCCCAGCAGTCCACTTGCCAGCTCCCATCTGGGTGTTGGAAGAAGAAACAAAGCAGTACCATGTCCTGGTATGCCCTTCACCATTTGGGACGTTGAGCTGCGTGTCTGTGGTTTGGGACTTAACTCTGGTGAGTGTTCCACCTGTGCATCATTTGAGGCAGCCTTTAATGAGGGTTAATAGCAAGACTATTCCCAGCAGATTGACTAGGCCTGCTTGGAGGAGAGATCCCAACCAGCCACCCCAGTCATGCTTAATCCAAGCCAACTGAATAGATCACAGGGCTGCATTTGCCCAGTCGTACGTATGTTTGACACATCCTGGTTTATTTATATAAAAGCAGCATATTCCTCCCAGCATGGCACATCACACGAACAGTACACACTTCAGTACAAGTAATACAAAGCTCTCTTTCTCAGCACAGTTGAACAAGGTATTACCATTGCCAGACCAGGCTAATTCAGACTCGGTGTAGTCAGTCAATGTACATCGGACTACTTGGTCATATTCTGCAAGTTCTCCTCATCCAGACTAATGTCAGACTCAGTCTCAAAAGTACCGTTCTCAATATCAAACCGTCTAGTCCTATGGCATTTACGTTTTTTAACACACAGAAAGAAATTTCCTTCTAAAGTTGCAGCAGTCCTCACAGGCAGCTTTCGTATTTCAAAGAATGTTTTTCATGAGTAGTGGAGTTGACTATTCATTTACCACATGATCTCCTCAGTACACCAGGCTACGCATTCAGTTGATCCTTGAGATGCCTTCCTTGTGAAAGATCAGCTGGAACCATGTGGGGAGATGACTCATCTCAGTTCAAATGTTGACAGAGCTAACAGTCGGTCTGACTGGCAGCTCTAGCAAAAACCTGTATCGTTGGGGCCCATGAATGAGGGACTTGTCCATCATTGGGAGATAATCTGGGAAGAAAGAGACAACATTAACAATTCGCCCTTCCTCCCCCTGTCTCCTATGAGACTTGAGGTGAGGGTTGCCTGGGTATATCCACCCAGGGTGTGTGTCCTAGTCTTGCAGTGACCTCTGTGGGAACCCAGATCTTTTGTTAAGAACAATTGTATACAAAGAAACACATTTTATAGACTAGACAGTTGGATCAAACGTGGTGCAAATGAGAAATGCCCTGCAGGGAGCTGCTGCACTGAGACCCGAGACTGCTTGCCTAAGATGTATGGTTTAGGCTGGGGTTGTCTTGTCCCCTCCCATCAGCCTTTTAAGCCTGTCCATTGAAGTTTTTGACTGCCCCTGTGACTTGGGGGTGATACAGAGCATGAAGAGTTCATTCAGTATCCAGTGGAAGCCTCTGTATAAGATAAGATATGACTTACCTGCCAGGAACATCCTAGCCTGTTGGCTTGGGACTCTGTCCCTGGGCAGGTTTTAGCATTGTCCAGGGTATCATAGGCAAGTCAGCTTTTCTATGCTGTCCAGCATTTTCTAATGACAGCAGCATTCCGTGCGTGTAGACGCAGTCTAAGATGGTATGTGAATCTACGTGGGCTGTCCTCTCTTAAATCTCGGAGGTGATGGGTTGTAGACGTCTTCGCTCTGCAGTCAGTTGGCAGGAGCAGCCAGTCTGCTCATTGGTTGTTCTCCCTCTCAGCACAGGGTCCTTTCTGGGGACCGTCCACATGAGTAACAAAAGTTTATCAGGAGCAGAACGGATTTTTTTGTCCAGATGTCTTGTCCCCATAGAGGCTTGCTCTGTGTGTCAGTCTGAGGGTTGTCAGTGGCCAGATTGAATGGCCAAGCTATTAGCTGTAGCCTACATCGCCGTTTCCATATGCACCTCCCACCCCTACAAATGGCCGTAACTGCAGCAATTCCCGTCAGGGCTCGGAGGCAGAAGTTTACAAAGGTGTACATTAATAACATCAACGTCGTCAATACCTGTAATAGGGATTTATAGGGGCCCCGAAGGGATTTATCCATAGCCAGACTTGGGAAAGGGTCTCAATGATGGTGACCTAAAACCCAAAAGTTTCCTCCTTTTGGTGCCAGGTGTTACTAGAGATGATGGTCACCTGGGCAATGATGTCTAAAAACTCTAGACGTACGGTTCTTTTCGTTTTCTCCTTGAGCATTAATTGTAACATAAGGTCTTCGGTCCTTCTGGCGACAGGAACCCAAGCTTAATCCTCAGTCTGAATCATTTCTGGAGGTCAGAAGATCGGGGCAACGCTGTCGGAGCCCTCAGTCACTTGTGGGGTTACACCCTCACCGTTCCGAGTGCAAGCAGGGGTTCAGCCCCGCTGCCTGGCAGCATGGAGATGGTCCCGCCTTTTGTAGTTTTTCCTTTACTGTTGCAGCTGTGACTATATTACTGCTTGGTTATCTTGGCCGGGGCAGTTATTAGAGAATTCCAGAGAGGGCCTCTAAGGGCTCTTCAAGGCCACTCAACACAAGCTATCTTGAAGGCCTTTTTACTCCTTTTTTTTCCTACTGTTTAAACTGTTGGCTTTGCACTAGGTATTATAGGGTGTTCTCAGCATTAGGGACCTGCTTAGCTCTTCCAACTATCTCTGGCCCCGTTGTTGGAGGGCTTTGAGCAACGGCTAGGGGAACAACCCGAATCCCCCATTTTTACAAACCTGCAGGCGAGCGTTTCTAGTCGCTTGTCCTGTTTGAGACACGGCTGCTCAATACGTCAGTTAGTCGTGGCTACACACGACTGCCACACATCTCTAACTGTGACCCTTTCTTCAAAGGTCTTGTGCATGCATCAGCAGCTAGCCAGGCTCTGGTGGCCAGCTGAGCAGTCCACAGCAGTGACCATCCCGCGGCCACCACTGCTCTCCTAGCTTCTTTTCCACACTTACGAAGGTACACATCTGCCCACAATCAGGCTATGCCATTTGCCATTTTCAGGGCATCCCCATACTCTGGCTAACATGAGATTTCCCTTGGAGAAAAGTATACGGGCCAGACCTCCCCTTGTGGAGGTCACTGGCTGTCTTAATTATCTAGTGCTGCTGTAACAGAAATACACAAGTGGATGGCTTTAACAAACAGAAATTTATTCTCTTACAGTTTAGGAGGCTAGAAGTCTGAATTCAGGGTGCTGACTCTAGGAGAAGGCTTTCTCTCTCTGTCAGTTCTAGGGGAAGGTCCTTGTCATCAGTCTTACCATGGTCTAGCAGCTTCTCAGCGCAGGGACCCCAGGTCCAAAGGACATGCTCCACTCCCAGTGCTTCTTGGTTGCATGAAATCCCACTCCTCTCTGCTCACTTCTCTCTTTTATATCTCAAAGGAGAATGGCTCAAGATATAGCCTAATCCTGTAGATTGAGTCCTGCCTCATTAACATAAAACAAAACAAAAAAAAAACCCAAACCCATTGCCATAGAGTTGATTCTGACTGATAGCAACCCTATAGGACAGAGTAGAACTGCCCCATAGAGTTTACAAGGAGTGGCTTGTGGATCCTAACTTCCATCCTTTTGGTTAGCAGCTGATCTCTTAACCACTGCACCACCAGGGCTAATTCTGCCTTATTAACATCATAGAGGTTAGGATTTACAACATAAAGGGTAATCATATCAGATCACAAAATGGAGGACAACCACACAATACTGAGAATCACAGCCTAGCCAAATTGATCCATGTTTTGGGGGACATAATTCAATCCATAACATTCCACCCTTTGGCTCCCCCCGCAAAATTCATGTCCTTGCCACATGTAAAACACTCACTCCAACGTATCTCAAAAGCCTTAAATCAACCCCAATTCCTAATTCTGTCCTGGGAGAAAATTCCTCTTAATCTGTGAAACCCAGAATACAAGTTACCTGCTTCCGAAGAGCAGTAGTGGAACAGGCTAGGCACAAGGTAGACATTTCCGTTACAAATGGGTGTAATTGGAGGGAAAGAAGGGATAACAGGCACCAAGCAAGTTGGCAGAATGCATTACATTAGCTTGCAAGGCTTGAAGATAATCCTCTGTTCCTGAGACCATTTAGGGAGTGGCCCTGCCCTCCAAACTCTGGGTGTTGGCCATACTCTCCAGATTCTGGGTGGAGGCCCTCCAGCACTGGGATTCAGCTCTGCCTTCCAGGCCTACTGGGACGGCAATTCTGTTCCCTGGAATTTGGGCAGCCCCATTCTCCTAGTCTGTCCGAGTGGGGACAGTAATCCCTTGGCTGCAGCAGGCTCCATTCTTCTGCTACTTGGACATGGCAGCCTCCTCCCCCACCACCACCACCACCTCAGCTTTGGGCAACGGATCCAGCCCTGTCCCGCTGACACTTGTGAAAGGCAGCACCACACTCTGGAAACAAGTTGGTGAAGATCTGATTCTTTGAAACCCAGGAGGCCATGACCCTACCCTTTGAGACCCAGCAGGCCATATTTCCACCCTTTGAGACCCCAGAGGTTGTGGCCCTATCCTTTGAGACCAAGGCAGCTCTGCTTCTTATGTACCTTGTCTCTCCAGCTTCCACTTCCTGGTCCTTTGGCCAGTTGAGCCCTTGACTCCTCAGGCTTCTTGGGCCAGCCCAGCCTCAGCCCTTCTTGGGCAATTGTTATAAAGCTCTTTAGCTCCGTGGCTAAGTGCCTAAAGGCTCCCCACGCCACCAGCAAACCTCGGCTGGAAGGCACTCAGCTGTCTCCCTTCATGGGTTGGCAAGCTAAGCTCCACTGATAAATGCCCAGAGGCACCCCGCTCCACCAGGAAGCCTCCTTCCTGACGGCCCTGAGCTCTCGTTTTGTGGGTCAGCTCCCCTGTACCATCTCCCACCAGTCTCCTGCTGGTGTTTCTCTGCTGCTGCTGCTTGCCATCTGCACTGTCTCTGGTGTTACAGCCCTCCTCACTTCCTTCTGAACCCTTACCAGAATTGCCTTTGATGTCCATAATTCCACCAACAGATTCTTCAAGGCAATCTAGGCTTTTACCATTAGACACTGTAAAACTCTTCCAGCCTCTACCCATTCACAGTCTCAAAACCACTTTCACATCTTAGGTATCTGTTAGAGCAGCACCCCACTCTCAGTACCAGATTCTGTCTTAGTTATCTAGTGCTACTATAACAGAAATACCACAAGTAGATGGCTTTAGCAGAAATTTATTCTCTCATGGTTTAGGAGGCTAGAAGTCCGATTCAGAGTGTCAGCTCCAGGGGAAGGCCTTCTCTCTCTGTCAGTTCTTGGGGAAGGTTCTTGTCATCAATCTTCCCCTAGTCCCTTCTCAGCACAGGGACCCCAGGTCCAAAGGATCCTCTCTCTTCTTGGTGCTTCTTTCTTTGAGGGTTACACTTCTGTGTGCTTGCTTCTCTCTCTTATATCTCAAAAGAGATTGACTCAAGATACAACCTAATCTTGTGGATTGAGTCCTGCCTCATTAACATAACTGCCTCTAATCCTGTCTCATTAATATCATAGAATTAGGATTTACGATACATAAGATAATCACATCGGATCACAAAATGGAGGACAATTACACTGTACTGGGAATCAGCCTGGTCAAGTTGACACACATTTTGGGGGGACACAGTTCAATCCACAACACTGGCCAACCCGGGATTTCCCCTGCATAAAAAAGCATACAGGCCAGACCCCCCTACATGGAGTTCGCTGGCCAACCCAAGATTTCCCCCGCAGAGGCCTCACTCACTTCCACTCACCATTTCCTTGGTGTCCTGGATGGCTCGCCAGTTGTCCAGGCATGGACCAGTAACCTGAAATTTGCCTCCAAAATTGGAAGATGCTGAGAAACTGAAGAAAAAGATGGGCAACTCCAGTGTGGCAGTGAAGGAGTTTTATTAGGGAGACTTATGTACAAGGCAGTCCCTAACAGCTGCAGGACCAAAGCAGATCTCCACACCCTGCAGTGGAAGGGCAGAGGTTTTATAGTGGTGGTGGGCAATAGTGGCTTCATGCCAGGGACTTACATAAGGATGACTTAGCAAACTGTAGTGAACTAGTGGACTTATATGAAGGCACTGGTGTTCAGCCTTGCTAAGCCTCTTTCCCCTTCAGTGAAATAATAAAAGCATTTTGGAGAAATTAGTATGACAGTTGTATGTAAGATGATTTGAAGGGAGGGAAAACTGACAACAGAGAGGCCGACCAGGAAAGAGACTGGTGTTATGACCTAGTGAGGGCCAGGACCAGGACACTTTGGGAAAATAGAATAAATGGTGATTCCAGAGACATATAAAAGGAAGGTTTTTAAAATTGTGAAAATATGCACAACCAAACATCTGCTAGCTCAACAGTTTCTGCACATATAATTCAGTGACATTGGTTATGTTCTTCATGTTGTGCAACCATTATTGCTCTCTTTTTCCAAGTTATTCTACCACCATTAACACAAACTCAATGCCCCCTAAGAAAAAACTCTCCCTTAAAAGGAAGATTTTTTGGTGGCAGGTTGGGTTTAGATCTAGCAACCAAACTGTCTCAATTTCCAGAATTCTATTTTTATTGCATCATCCTTATCATTATTAAAGGATCCTAGCCGTGTCAACATTTTGTTAGCCAAACTAAACTTCAAGATTAAATTTCACATTCAGAAGCTTTTCAAAAATTCCTCGTTTAATCACATATTACGGTTTTGGGTACAGAAAATATCATCACCCTCTATATAAGAGATGAAGTAAAAGAGCCAAAACCATCCCAAGCTCATGTTTTGGTGGATTTCTGTAGCATACGGAAAAGCATCATTGACGTTTAACACAGGCCAGCAGACCTGGAGTTGAACCTGCCACTTGCTGGCTTTATGCCTTTAGGCAGTGTAGGATTGGCTGATGAACACAGACCAGACGGGGAGGCTGTTCACCAGTGCCTCCAGGTAGCCAGGCTGGCAGAACTGTAAGGCAGAGTGTGCTGCTGTTTACCTCTGCCAAGGATACCAGTCTCACTCAGCCCTTCATGTTGCCCTGTAATTCATTAGTTTTCAGACATCAACTCAATGATTGTAACATTGCAAATAATGCTTCTAAACCTTTTGCCGTCGAGTCAGTTCTGACTCATAGCGACCTGATAGGACAAAGTAGAACTGACCAATAGGGCTTCCATGGCTGTCATCTTTAAGGGGACAGAGTGCCACATCTTTCTCCTGCAGAGTGGCTTGTGGGTTTGAACTGCGGACCGTTTGGTTAGCAACCAAGTGCTTAACCAGTGCACCACTAGGGCTCCTTATAATGCTTCTAGGGTACATAAAATATTTGTGCCTAAACTTGGCATGATATTTTTTTCTTAATATTATTTCATAATATTTTTTCATATTTTTTTTTCTTCTTCTTATGAGAGAAGTACTTACCTGCACCCAGTTCCTTTTCCTGAGCTTCCTTAGTTCTTCCATTCCCAGGATAAGCTTCCTGCCTATGCAGTAGTTTCACCAATAGAGGAGAAAAGGACCCAGCTTTCGACAGTGTCTGTTCACGCCCCCAAGGCGGTCTTAGCTTAATGTCTCTAAGCCTCGGTATATTTATTTTTTAAAATCTGTTCCTGATACATAGTAAGCACCTAGTATTTGATTGTTGTTATTTTATTACATGGTCTTCCAGACCTTATAGCTTTAATTATAAGTAAGGAGTGTTTTCTCAATGCTTTGTAGGTCTTTGAGCCATATAAAAAAAACCAGTGCCATCGAGTCAGTTCCAACGCATAGTGACCCTATAGGACAGAGTAGAACTGCCCCGTAGGGTATCTAAGAAGCGACTAGTGGTTTCGAACTGCCTACCTTTTTGTTAGCAGTGGAGCTCTTAATCACTGTACCACCAGGGCTCCTTTGAGCCATATACAAGCTTAGAACTCAAGGTACTGCACCTTTGGGAAGAAATATTAGGTCATAAAAGTATTCCCAAATATGGATCACGTAGAAGTGGAATAGGGGAAGGGAAATTATAAACATAGATGTTTTACTAATATTTCAGTTAATTTTTAAAATAATTTAAAAAATAACGTTCACGGATTTTTGTCCCAATTATAAAAATGATACATGCAAATTGCAGAAAATTTGTAAAATAACATTTATTGAGGGGGTTTCTATTTCTAAAAGTAACATTTGCTCATGGAAGAAAACTTAGAAATCACAGAGAACCAATGCATTTTGGAATCCTATTTGGTTCACAGTTCCAAGAGGTGCAAGAGTCTCTGTGGGGCTTTGAATAGCATTAACAGTGAGAAATGTGAGAAATAAACCCATGAGAAAACCAGGCCAGGAAGACTTCCAGCCTTCCATCCTGCCTATGCTGAATGTCTGAGGTCACCTCCTATGTCTCTGTAGATTGACCAGCTGACTAAAGACTGGACCCAGAAGTGGAGTGACTGGAAGGCCCTCATGGAGTACTACAGTGTGGACATCAACAGGAGGAGGGCAGGCCTGGTCATTGACTCCAGCCTGCCACACCTGATGGCCTTGGAAGATGATGTGCTCAGCACAAGTGTTGTGCTCTATCACCTTAAGGTGAGGGGGCTGGTGGACTCCCTTTCTTCCTGAGCCACTGGCCTCAGAGGTCAAGGAGGGAAAACCCGGGGCAGCAGTCACGTTTCTGTGAATTGAAACAGGTGCCACAGAGCTGCCTTCAGGTTTGCTTTCAAGAAATTGGTCTAGCCAGCCAGTTCTGATCTGTTTTACTTTGTGTGGATAGAGCAGAAGACTGGAAGTCAGAGCAAGCACTGATTTTTCAGCTGTGAGCCGTGTTGCTCTTATATAACTTACTTCTATTCTCTGTGCCTTAATTTCCTCATTTTAAGGTGAGAATATTGTTTCTCATAGTCGTTTTATGACTTCCTGAGGGACATGTGGGCACAGTCCTGGAGCGTGACATCCACACCTCAAAATACCATCAGCATTCCTGAGCTTTGCAAATACAGGCTGTTCCAAGGTGGTCTTCAGAGGCTGAAGGGGGCATTCAAAAGATCAGAAACAGTTTTCTTCAATACCTCCCTGCTTCATTCAACCCCTGAATCAACAAAAAGTGTGCCTCCCGCTTCTTAATCACCAGGTTGACATGGAAAAGAAGAGGGGAGAGAGAGAAAAGATAGAGAAAGGGTAAAGCATGAGGGAGGATCCTGAGGTGCGGAGCGGGGTGGTTGCTGCATGTATTCACCTAGAAAATCAGAGTGAGGTTAAGGCCCACCAAAAAAAAACCTAGCTCTTTTTCATCTGGAGGCCAACTCCTTGTTTCTAAATGAAGCTGTTTGAGAGTTAGTGACTGATGGTGCATGGAGCCTTCTGTCCTGTCCTCATCAAATATACTTGTCTTACTGAGGGAGGACAGCCCTTGTGGATGGCCAAAGTCCCTATGCTTACTGAAAACCCAATTTCATTCTCATAATTGTCCCCAGCTGACATTTAAAAGGGACAAAGAAAACATTTGTAATGTTGCTGTTACCCCTGGAGAAATTAGGCACTTAAAGCTGCAGTGCAGATGGGTAGTGAGATTGTCGCCAAGCTCATTGTGTCTAGAGGTTCTTTGTTCTTAGGATAAGCTGTCGGGGAAGTTGTCAGAGACTGCACCTCTCAGACAGAAAGCTAAAGTAGCTTATTTTCTGGCACAAGGGGCATAAACGACCTCAGTGTAAACTCCTCAGGCAGAAGTGGCCCTCAACTCTTACCTCTGCAGCAGATGTAAACACCAAAGATCCTTCCATTAGCCAGAACCACTGGGAGAGGTTAGAGGTCAGGAAGAGACGAGAAGAATTAAAACTGTCAGTATTCGAATAGAATTGATCAGATACATTGATTAGATAGAACTGAGCAGATGAATCTAGAAGCCGTAGAGCTTAGAGTAGTGGCAGAAGGTTTAGGTGGGAGCCATGGGGTAGAATGAGGATCTCATCTGAATGTAGGGTCACCTGTTCGCATGCTGAGTCGCTGCACCCTGACGGGCAAGCCCCCCGCCCCTTGTGATGCCTGCGGGCCTGGGAGATGAGGTTGTGGTCTAGTTGTAGTGCTGGTGTTTCTGCATTCTGTTTCCCCACCCCCCTCTCTCCTTTGTATTTATTTAGATCCGGTTTAGGTAACAGTATGATAGTAATGGCACGTGATTCTCTGTATTTTATTTACTTCACTCTCCTGGTTGCAAACTCAGAACTAGTCCCCAGCAATACCCTGGGTCCCCTTGAGAAGCAGTGGGGGCGGGAGAACACAGCAGGGAAGAAGGATGGGTGGAGTGCAGGTTGCTGGTACCCTGACCTTCATCTCATAATTCCCCTGCTAACTCCTCCACCCCCTGCATAAGAGTCAGAGGGGCAGCAAGCAAAGGAGCCAGTTCAGCCTTTGTTTTTTGGGATGCCATTGCATTTTTTAGTAGTTTCTGCCCAGTGAACGTACAGGTTGTGAGTTGCTGTGGGTATTTATCCTTTTGGGGGAATATACCTCATCATCAGGGCTTGTCCCTGAACTTGCATGAAGAGCCTTGACCTCTTTCCTTTGAGTCACCCTCTGATTCTGTATGATGGCATTTGTGGCACCTGTTGACTCGTGTGCACCTCCATGGCTGAGCAGGAAAGCCTGGGCTCCGGCTGCTTGTGTGTCTGCAGGGGATCGGGTGGAGCGGGGCAAGGTAGGCCAGAGCCTCACCCATTGCTTCCAGGACTTTCCCTTCTCACAAGCTTCAGGACCCTCCCTACTCTGGCTGCTGACAGTGAAGCTGAGTGCGGACTCTGGAGGGGTGGCAGGGTGAGCTGGGAAAAGCATGGGCTTAGGCCCCTGAGACCCCTGGATTCCAAACACATTCTCCTGTGTGAGTTCCTCAGGCAGCTTGTCACCTGTAAGCATCAGATTCCTGTCCCTAAAAGGGGGATGTTATTTCTTGCAGTTTGGATTGTTAATGCCTGGGATATTTTCAGTGGTTATTCAGTAACGGTATTCCATAAGTGGTAAATATTTATCTAAAATTCAGCACCTCTGTTGTGGTGTTGTTGCCGTACCCAGAGCTCCGTGGTCTGACGCGGATTTGCCACAATCCAAGGGCCAAAAGCCCTTGTCTGCTCCTAACCCGATACGTGTTTTACCTAAGGACAGATGTCTGGTTTATGGCTGAATAAGAAAGTGATCTGTTGCCACTTCACTTCACTTCCCCTCCTTTCTTACGCTCTCTTCCAGTCCTTTTTGAATCCGGTTGGTACCTTTCCTCCCATTCGTGCTTTCGCCTTCTTAGACTCTGGTGTCTGTTAAACTTCATCTGAGGACTGGGAAGGTAGAGATCTTGAGCTTCCATACATCTTCATAAGGTGCTTGTCTCTTGGACACCGACAGGGCAGACTTGGCCCACACTAACCCCAGCCCCTGCAGCAGAGCTGCACCTGGGTGCCCACCTCCACAGACCAGAAAACTCCTGGCCCGTGACTGGGGCTGTTCCCTAACTTCAGTCTGCAGGACAGTAAGGAGTTTGCCAACATTTGTTGGATTTTGCAAGTAGCTGGTGCTGCTTTGTCACATATTTTTTTGCCTCCATCATCTCAGGGGCTTCCTGGGCTGCAGAGTGAGTGGGCAAAGGGATCAGAGCAGCCTGGACCAAAGTCGAGAAGTGGGGCTTTAGAAGAGGCTGACATAGAAGATGGTGATAACACTCAAATATGTGAACTTTCCTTTGGGGCCTGGGCTGTCGCTTTCTATTCTCATTAAAATAGATTTGTTTTCTCCCTTTAGGAGGGGACAACAAAAATAGGAAGGGTTGACTCAGACCAGGAACAGGACATCGGTAAGTGACAGGGTACCTGGGTCTTACACTTGGTGGCAGGTATTTGTGCCTGCAGAGGACTATGACGGTGCTCTGAGAGGAAGGGGTCTTTGAAGTATTGAAGGTCTGCTTCCTTGAGTGGTGCAAAAGGTTAACACATCTGACTGCTAACCAAAAGGTTGGAGGTTCAAGCCCACCCAGAGGCATCTGGGAAGAAAGGCCTGGTGAGCTAATTCCAAAAACTCAGCCATTGAAAACCTTGTGGAGCACAGTTATACTCTGCCACCCATGGGGCCGCCATGAGTCAGAATCGACTCAGGCAGCAGCTGGACTGGTTTCTGTTTCTGTTGTTAAGTTTTGGATCTGGGATGTGATGGGAGGAGGCCCTCACAGTGGGAGGACCTCAGGTGTCAGAGGATGAGATAGCTCTTCCACTCCTGCCGCCATGTGAGTGAGCTCTTCCAGACATGGATTCTCACATCATAGAAACAACGGAGGGCCATTTCCCTGGAGTGTCCCTGACCCAAGTGACCGCGGCCTCTTCTGTAGTCCTGCAGGGCCAGTGGATCGAGAGAGACCACTGCACCATCACCAGTGCCTGTGGGGTAGTTGTTCTGCGGCCCACCCCGGGGGCCCGCTGCACAGTGAATGGCCGAGAGGTCACTGCCTCCTGCCGTCTGACCCAAGGTAGGATTGTCTACAGCCCTGTGTGTTCCCAGGATGAGTGATGGACCAGCTGTGTTCTCACGGGACGGACCCAGGCAACTCAGTGAAGCAGGCTTTAAAGATGGCACATCAGCCTCTGCAGCTGGAGATGTGAAAATGTTCTAATACAGACCCTTTCCCATGAACAAAGATGCCCCAGTTTCCGAGCCACAGAGTGGAGACCAACATCTGAAATATGTATCTGTTAGCTCTGTGCCCTTGGGAAAGTCTCAGCCTCAACTTCCTCATCTGTAAAATGAGGATAATACTAGGATTGCTGTAAGGTTTGAATGAGCTAATCCATGTAGTGTTCTTAAAAGTATGCTTGGCACTTACTAAACACTCCTATCATTGTTACTGTCCCTATTACTGTTATTATTAATTTATTCAAATTGTCTCCTTTGAGGCCGTCCTCAGAGGAAGCTTTCCGTGACCACCTAACTGGAACTCATCTTGCTTTGCCTTGGACAACCAGAGCTCTTCGTGTTTGTTACTTCAACATATATGCTGTGGGAAATTGTTTATATCTAGCTAATATATATTTTATTGACTCAGCTAAATTGTCGAGGGCAGGACATTGCTTTGCAGAACAGTGCTGTGCACCTAGTACATGCTCAAAACACGGCTCATGTTCCTCTGCGCCTCAGGAGCAGTTATAACCCTGGGGAAAGCACGGAAGTTCCGATTCAACCACCCAGCAGAGGCTGCGGTCCTGCGGCGGAGGAGACAGGTGAGCAGGCTGTGTGTGCTAGGAGAAGTAGCCCCTCTGTTTCTCCTTTCTGGGGGAGAAGCGTGAGCTTTTGCTGCTTTCGGGGCGTGGTGATGATGGCAGCCTCACTGTGAGTTCTTCCTGGTTCCCAGGTTGGAGAGGCCGTTGGTGGCAATGGCTCTTTGGAGTGGCTGGACTTGGACGGAGATGTCACTGCCTCTCGGATGGGTCTCTACCCTTTGCTTTGGAAGGAAAGGTGGGAAACTGCTGCTCTTACTGCGGTGGGACCTACTGGCTTTGCTTCTTAGTCCATCCCAACATAGAATGGAGAGGTGATCAGTATAGCAGCCAAGGTCTGAATGAGGCCTGGCCTGAATTGACTTGGGCAAGCGATTGGAAGACGCTGAGCTAGCTGCTCAGTTGTAGTTGGCAGGGAGGTGGTCTTGGCCCTTATTTATTTCCTCTCTGGTATTTCAACTTTCTTCATCATTGAGAAGTGCATCATTTTATATTCCCCGTGACCACTTTCCTCCATCCACAAGATTTAAGTGTGTTGATAAAGATGCTTGCTGTTGCTTCTGAGCTTGCCTCCCTGTGCCCCTTTAGGTTCTGGCCTGCCTCTGTGTGAGCTCAGAGTATGCGTCACTTAGCTTCGGGGACTTAGGGCTTCCTCTGAATTTTTAAAGATAGTGTGTGACTGAGAATCCTTTTTTCTCATAACCAAGGGTCCAGAACTATGTATAAGAGGGACAGGAATGCCAGGAGCCATATAAAAATGTCTGGGGGTTCTATCCCCATCCCCACTTCACCTACATTGTAACCATGAAGCAGTGAGTCAGAATTGTATATGTCATTTGTGACAACAAATTTTCGTAGTTATGCTTCATCCCTTTCTACACCAAACCCTCTTCCCAGACCGAGAGGCCTCGCAGAGTTGATATGGGAGCAGTGGTACACTCTGCCCATAAGCCAAAGCAGCCTCTGGTGTGGGGACCCCTGTGGGAAATGTCAGTGGCGGGTTCAGCACCTGGGAGATCACTGGTGTCGGGAGGCTGCCCAGGACCTGGACACAGGGTCTTGGGAGGGTTGCGATGGCCCTTGGTGTCTTGTCTCCGTGAGAAGAATCCAGCAGCTCTTTCCTCACACAGCAGCATTGATGGCAGCTAAGGACAGTCTTGGGCGTGACCTTGGTAGTGAGGGTTGTGGAATGCAGGGAGCAGAAGCACCCTGACCCAGAGCATGAACGCGAGGCAGCTTCTCACAGACACTGCAAACAAAGGCTTAAGGGAAGGTGGTGCAAGTGTGAGGGACTGAGGGTTCTTGGGGTGACAGGTAGGTGGGGAGAGCTGTCCCAGAGGGGAGAGTGTCAAGGATGAGGGGCACTCGAACTAAGGCTGGAGCTCTTGTTGTAGCAGAAAGGTCCTCCTTTGTGTAGCAAAGCCGTGAGGAGGCCTTGTTTAAGGTAAGGTTTCTGTTGGGGAAGGGGCATTTCCCGGTGTGCAGAACTTTACAAAGAATGGCCACCAAAAAAGCAGTGGAAGTGGAAGAGAGACATTGGGGTCGGGGGCAGAGCCATATCCTGGCTCTCCTGTGTGGAAGCCCTGTAATCTTAGGCAAGTTGCTGAACCTCTGAGCCCATTGTCTCACCTCCAAACAGGGATCCTGCTGACTCTCCCAAATACCCTTGTGACAGATTCCAGGGTGAGTGGTGTGGACTGCTTTGCAGGCACCTGACACACCCCCAGCCCCCACTGCTGGGAGGCTGTTGTGAGGGGCTTCCCAGGAAGGCTGCTTCCCTCAATTTCCTGCCCTCCCATCTCAACCCTGCTGACCCACCTACCCCAGAGAGCACTGCTCTTCTGCCTTTTATGCCTTCTCAGGCTCTCTGTCTCCAAGGGCACTAATGTGACCCTTCGGAAACACCAAGAATGTGGACTTTCATTCAGAGAGGACAGAGAGGGTTTTCAGGACCAAGGCCACCCCTGCCCACTGCCTCCCCTGTCCAGCACCAGCTCCAGGAGCTCCCACAGCCAACATCTGTGTGCCAGCCTGTGGAGGTGGTGTGCCCTGAGGGCCAAGCCTGTGACTGGACAAGGGGAGCAGGAAGGGAGCCGGTCAGAGCAGAGGGAAATGCATGTGGTCAGCTGAGCTCCCAGCCTGGGTCTGTGGCTGTGTCTCCAGGAGAGCCTCTCACGCTCTCTTGGGTGGGGATGGCTCCATGTCCCCTTGTCACAGGCTTTCCCTCATGCACTTATCTGGAGGAGAATTTGTGGGGAGCCTGCAAGGCCGGGGCTGACTCCAGAGCCAGGGGAAAGTGACCAGTCGGCCCCCTTTTCCTCAGTGCAGCAGTGTGCTAGACCAGGGAGCAGTGTGTCCTGCGATAGTGTTTGTTGTCCCTGTGACTGGCACTTTCCTGTTTGAAGTTTTTGGAGCTTAACTTAAATGCCAAGAGCCCGGGAGGCACTGTCGCTGCCTTAGTGAGTATACACTGCTGTGTTCTGCTGCAGAAGGGGCGGGGGGCAGTGGAGTCCTGGCACACACAGGACCAGGCAGCTGCTGGGGGATGCTGGCGCCACGGAAGATGAGGACAGTCATCTGGTGGAGACAGTCCCTTGGCTGGTGGTTAACTGAAGGCTTGCCCTTGGTAACCTACCCAGACATGTAGCACAAGGTTGGTCGTTTCCTTTTCACCTGTTTTTTGGGAGCTTGGCTGATGTGTTTAGCAGAGGAGTGGTTTTCAGTCCGACGACGTGTGGCATCTTGGGTGGACACGTTGTGTCTGAAGTGATGATGCCAGACAGCCCATCCTTGCCGTGTTAGGTCTGCACACGCCAGCTGGCGAGCTGCTGATTCTCTGAGGGGCAGGGTACAGGGAGAAGCAGGTTGTACACTCGAGGAGTGGGAGACAGCAGAGCAGGGACGTGAGTCATCCCAGGGAATTCCCAATAAAGACCACCCTTTGCATCTGGTGGTCTGTGGGGCTTAGCTGGGTCTGTCTAAGTCCCCCTGCTGGGCTCACGTGTGCAGTTCAGCCGTTTCTGTGGACAGACAGCATGTGGATTAGTAATACAGGCGTGATACATAGTATAAAATGTTTCCCATTAACTGCTTTTTCTCTCTCCGAGTCACTTGTTAACTGGTTTTCTATTCAGGTGGCTACCCCGGCCTTCGGCCACATATGTGACCGAGGGTGCCTTCCTTCTCTCCGTGTGCTCCGCTGTGCATATTTGGCCTTTCCCAATGGCACAGCTGTCAGCATGCTTCCTCCTGAGTCTGCTCAAGGGTCTGTGCTATCCTGGTCCTTGGACCTACTGCAGATGAGTCACCACGGTGGTTGTGCCAGGCCCCCTCACTGCCAGCCGTTGTTCACTCTCCTCCACATCGTGCTTCACTGCCCCGCTAAGACTGTAGTGAGAAACCTGACTCTAAGACAATGGCAGCAAACATTTTCTGTAAAGGATCAGACAGTATTTTGGGCTTTGCAAGCCATACCCTCTCTGAGGCAGCCCTAAAGCAGCAGCCCTAAAGCAGCCGCCCTAGGCAAGATGTGAACGGATGGGTGTGGCTGTATGCCAGTACAACTTTATTTATAAAAACAGCTGCCAAATGTGGCCCACAGGCTGTAGTTTTCAGACCCTCTGTGATTTCATTCTCTACAAAGTGGTACATCCTCCCAAAAAAGAGAGTCCTCAGAGCACACTGCTCATCCTGAGATTGATCCTAGTGTCAGGCCTCCAAGTGAGCGCTCCCAGCTTGGAGTCACGCATCCTGGGGTTGGCGTGAGGGCTGCAGGCTGGGTGGGGGGCCCAATTCTGGCTTTTTGTCAGTTCCTGAGCTCTTCCCTGTCACCCCTATCCCACTGCCACCTGGGGTCTCCCTTAGAAGCAGTTGGCACCCTTAGAAATCTGAAAATCACAGATGGACACCCAGGCGGCCATAGCACGTGAGGTCCTTGCTTAGAAAAAGACCAGGAGTTGCCCCAGGGAAGGGTTAGTGTGGAGGAGAAGCTGCCAGTTTTCAGAGGAGGAATCGGACTATCCATGATCATAAGGAAACCTGGCAGCAGAGTCAAGCATGGCCACCATCTAGAATTCTTTTTGAGCTTTTTATTCCAGGACATACAAATTATCAACTCATGGCTAATCTTGTTTTGTTTATACCCCCACTGGATCTAGAGGGAATCCCAGACATATCATTTCACCAGTAAACACTTCAGTGCTAAAACTCTTGAGCCCTATCCAGTGTCTTCCACTGAGAACAGGGTGGAGGCCGGCTCTCCTTGGCCCCTCCCACGCATGCAGGTGCAGCTGTCAGTGCACACAGGTCCTCTCTTCCCTGGCCTTCCTCGCTGTCACAGGGGCTGCTGTCCAGGGCATGGGGTGCAGCGGTGATCTCTGAGCTCCTGGGAGCTTCTGGTCCCGCAGTGTTTTTTGGGCTACTATTCTAGCCAGTATTTCCAGGAGATTTTCAGCAGACACTTTTTTTTTTTTAATTTTTTAAAGGATAAAGAGTCTTAATTTAGCTAAAATGTTTTTTTTTTTTAAATCTGCTTTACTTTCCTGGTGATTTTCCTTAGCGAGAATGAAAATGTAGGTTTCTGTTAAACCTATACCTCTAAGAATATGTTAGTCCAGTGACCGTTCTCCTATCCTGCACTGTGACATCATGAGCTGTCTGTGACACTGTGCCTGCTCGTCCCAAGCCCAGGAGGGTAGCTGCCAGTCCAGAGCCCTCTCTAGCCTGTTGAATTCAGGGCACTCTCAGGGCGCTCAGACTGCCACCAGCTTGTCCTGCGCTTGGTTTGCATCTCCTCTGGGTGACCTGTGGCCCATTCTGTGACAGAGGAGTGCTGGGAGAACAGGGTGAGGAGGACCACCCGCAGCCGGGGAATGGAGCGACATCCCACGGGGCCCAGATTCAGCAGCAGCAGTGCTATGCAGAGGATTTGAGGCAGCACATCCTGGCAGGAAGCATCAGAGCTGAGCAGGAGCTGGAGTTGGACCAGGCTGTCCTCAACCAGCAGATTAAAGACAGTAGGTGTCCGCCACCTAGGGTGTCTGCTCACCTTCTCCTTTATGCCTTTTCATGCTCCCCAAGGCTTCTGCATTCTCTCCTTTGTTTTCTTTGTGATATGATGGAATCCTTGGCTTTGGGTGTTCTCTCTCTCCTTTCAGAGACCGGAGGCTCTCACAAGGGGCTGGAAGCAGAAATCAGGACCCTCACTTCTTTATTGTCTATAAGGATCATGGGCCCCCTGCACCCCTCTCCTGCACACACTGGTGCATGCTTTACTGCCGGCCCTGGCATGTGCTCACTGCTGTGCTGAGGCCTGGGGGTGCTCCTCTGCCTACGCTGTGGGCCCCGCGACCCCCATCCTGCAGCCACCCTGGCCAGCCCCTACACTGCAGACAGGGCCAGCCATGGCCGGAGGTGTCTGAAAGCAGGCAGCCAGGGGCAGGGAGGGAGGTGCTGACATTGTCTCCGGGTGTGTTTGGTTGTCAGACCAGCAGTGGCTGCTCAGAGAAGAGACCTGGCTGGCCAGCTTGCAGCAACAGCAGCAACAAGATTGTGTAGCAGAGAAAGAGCTCGAGGCCTCTGTGGCACCCGATGCTTGGCTTCAGACAGATGGTGAGGCTCAGCCACCCCCACTGGTCCGAAGCCAGAAGCGAGCGGCGCAGCTACAGCTCCTGCGGAGACACGCTCTTCGGACAGCAGAGCGGAACGTCTGGCGAAAAACGGCCACGTTCCAGCTAGAGAGAACCATCAAGAAGCAGAGGCTACTGGAGGCCCAGAGGAGCTTGGACCAGCTCAAGGCATTGTGCTGGCTCCAGGATGACAGCACCCAGCAGCCCCCAGACCAGGTCCCAGGGCCTCGACGTAGAAGCAGAGCAGCAGGTTGCAGTTCTTTGAGCCTCCAAAGGCTTTGCAGCCCATACTCGCCCCAGCTGCACAGGTACAGCCACTGGAAGCAAGCGGGAGCTGCGGAGTATTTCAGGGCCCTTGGCTGAAGTTTACAGCCTTGTTGCCCAGGTAGTGTTCTTTGCTTCCTAGGGCCTCAGTCTCCTGAATCTGTAAAATGGGGAGATGTGTTTCCTGCACTCTTCCCCACCACCTTTTTCTTTCTCTCTAATTTATATCTTCTCTGTAATATATATCTTTCTCTTCAGGCTTCTTCCCTTCTTTCTCACCCTCAGGGCAGCAGCTCTTACTTCTTTGGTGATATCTTCAGCTCATTCTCCATCTGCTCTTTAATCTCTGACAGTCCTTGTGCATCTCCTCGTGTACTTTGTACCGTCACCTCAATCTTATCATGCCTGAAACGGATTCCGTCCTCCCGACACAATCCATCCCTCTCCCTCCTTTGAGCTTCCTGACCTCACTTCCAGCCTGGTTGGTAGAATACTGCCTTTTTGATTCCTGAGTTCAGTCTTGGGATCTTTCTGGTTTCTTTTTTCCCTCACTTCTTATATTCAGTCAGGGCAGTTTGTGTTTCTTTTTCTTCTATTTCTGTGTGTATGCTGTCTCCCAGACTCCTTGGAGCAGGATCTGTGTCTTATACCTCTTTAGAGCTTCAGGACCTAGCACAGGTGCACAGTTAATGTCTGTGTTGTGCTTCTCACCTCACTAGTCTTCAGAGTATAGTCAGGATTTTTTTTTTAACTTTTTATTATGAAAAATTTTCAAACATAACAGTAAAACCCAGAACGTGTGTTAAGGCAGAAATCTGTTAGAGAAGGAAACTAAAATATTTTCCACTAATCGCAATAGAAAAATGCTAAGACCACACCCTGTCAAAGGCAGAAAGCTTGTGAGATCCAGAAAAACAAGGCGGTCCTGTGGGGTTCCAGCTCTCACAGGTTTCACTGTATGTGCAAAAACTTTGAAAAATGTATCCTATATATGAAGTATGTAATAACAAATTACCAACCTTTTCATTATAAAAATCAAGTGGTTTTAAACTAGTGCAAAGCCATGTATATTAAAATGGGCTCTAAGGGACAGGAGCTGGTTGAATGGATATGGGAAATCTGGGGTAGAAAGGGGGAGAGTGTTGTCACATTACAGGGATTGCAACTAGGGTCACATAACAATGTGTATGTAAATTTTTGTATAAGAAGCTAACTTGGGCTGTAAACTTTCACCTAAAGCACAATAAAAAAAAGACTCTTACTGTGCCTTTGACAGGGTGCAGTCTTGGTTTTTCTTGGTCTTGCAAGTTTTCCAGCTTTGACAGGTTCCATCTTTTGCAGATTTTACTGTACAAAATTGAGAGAATACTATTCCCATTGCCCGTATTCAGCAGTTATCGAGATTTACCACCCTTGCTTTATCTCCCCATCTTCTTTTTCTGATGAGGTATTTTAAAACAAATCCTAGACATCATGTCATTTCAATCTTACATCCTTAAGTATGCACCTCTAAAAACTATGGACTTGTTTTATAACTGCTGTGAACCTTTCTTATAACCACAGTGTCAGTATCACACATAAAAAAAAATCAATTACTCAGTCTAATCTCATAACTAGGCCATATTCAAACTTCCATTAATTGCTCAAAAATGCCTGTTTACAGTTGGTTGTTCAATCAAAATCCAAATAGAATTTGCACACTGCAGGTGGTTACTACGTCTTTTGCATTTCTTGAGATCATTCCTTGTGTTGTTTTATTTTTGTTTTTTCATATCACTGATTTGTTGAGAAAGTTGGGGGTCAGTTGTTTTGTAGAATGTACCACTCTATAGATTTGTCTGTTAAATAATTCCTCTGTTCTTCATATTTCCTGTTAACTGGAAGTTTTCCTGAAGGAGTGATTAGATTCAGTCCAGCATTTTTATGAAGTAGAGAAATTGAGGGACAGGGTGTACCTGTGCCTCCTCTCAGAGCCAGGCCTGTTGACCACAGTTTCCTTTTGTACCTACAGAGCTTTTCTCTGGCTGTGAGGACTGTAGGAGACAGCGATACAGGGTTTTTAACCTCTTTCAAAGCAAACTAAGTGGAACTTTGTATTCCCTCTGTCAACAGGAAATAGGGGGCCTCTTACTTTCTCTGAGATGGCTTTCCTTGTCTCCACAGTGTTCTCCTGAGTCAGGATCCCTCCACCCCGTTACCACCTATGCCTGGCCCCACTCACCAAATGTCAGAGAAAATTCCGTCAGAAGAGCGTTTGCCCCAGACTGCTTCTTACCCTCCAAGGACAAGGAGTCTCAACAAAAATGACCTCTGTTCCTCCACCCAGGGGCAGCTCTGCACAGCCAGGGGAGCCTTGGCCATGAAGGAAGCCTCAGCTCCAGGCACCTGCTTCACTATGCGCCGCGAGTCTGCCAGCATTCAGGAAATGGAGAGGGTGGGTAAGCAGCCTCGTCAGAAGGCGTCCCAGGGCTCGGCATCACTGAGCCAACCAGCTAACAAGCTGAAGCCAGGGGATGAGCCAGAGGTCCCCACCCCTACCTCCCAGAGCAGAAGGGTTAAGGGACCAGCAGGATCGGGCTACACGCAAGCTGGGTGGCAAAAAGAAGGGGCCCTTGCAACCCACAAGGCAGCCAAAGGAGCCAGTTGCAGTTCCTCACATCCCCGTGCACCTAAGCAGATGTCTGGGTGTGAAAAGGCAGCCAAGACTTTCCGGGCAGAATCCAAACCAAAATCTCCAAGCAGGGCATCAGAAAGGCAGCAGAGGGTGCTGGCAGATAGAGCCAGAGGCGCTGCCAAGAAGTGCTCTCATTTGCCTCATGGCAGTCCTTTAAAGAGGCAGTGCAGTGCAGGGGACCCAGATACCACGGCCCCACTCACAGACTCCAGCCCTGTAGTGGGTCATGCAGGAGAAAAAGACGATGATTTATCTGACGCAAATAGTGATTACTCAGTGGATTCTCTCTCCTGTGTCTATGCCAAAGCCCCGGCAGAGCTCCTGAAGCCAGAGGACCCGCAGGGGAAGAAGCCAGAACTCCCAAAGCCAGAGAACTCCGAAAGTGATGACAGCCAAATATCTGAGGACTCACTGGCTGAGAGGGGGTTCCAAACCCAAAAAGACAGTCCTGAGGGCACTCATCTTACCAGCGGCCCTGGCTCCCACAGGGCCAGGACGAGAGCCTCTGGGAGGGGCTGTGGCATCCCCTCAGATAGTAGGCTGCTCACTCAGGCTCACAAGACCTTTTCCTTGGACAGTCTGATTGATGCTGAGGAGGAACTGGGGCGAGATCAGCAAGAAGAGCCTTTCCTTGGCTTACCTGAGGAGATGCCCACGGAGACCTTCTGGCACCTGCAGAACTCCAATGTGTGTGCATTGGGCCAGGAGGCAACGAGCACTTCATCTTATCTCGATCCCCCGTTCCAGCCTGATTGGAAGCAGCCCGAGTCAGCTGTGGAGGCATGCTGCTCTGAAAAGGCCAGCTCTCTTCCAGGCATGCTGCCATCCAGAGGGAGCCCGCTGATGTCCATGGATTCCTGGTTTTCCTGTGACTCAAACATGAACCCCAGCAACCCCCCAGGAATAGTGGGTTCTTTATGTCCAAGTCCTGATGTCCAGGAATTTCAGCTCTGTGGTTGGGAGAAGCCTGGGTACTGGCTAAATATGGAAGAACTAAAGCCATCGGGTACAGCAGTCCAGCCATACAGCTTCACAGGGCTCCAAGGCAGTGCTGAGCTACCCTGCAACGTAAGAGATGGGTACACAACCCCTGCTTCTGCTAAGTCCAAGCTGTCGCTCTGGGGGACTCACAGGCTTCTTCAGCCAGGAGCTGACGGCACCTTTCAGGGAAGGAGTATTCCTGACACAGCCCAGCAGGGCACCTCTGAAGCATCACACAGCTCTAGT
Source organism: Elephas maximus indicus (assembly GCF_024166365.1). Lineage (NCBI taxonomy): Eukaryota > Metazoa > Chordata > Mammalia > Proboscidea > Elephantidae > Elephas > Elephas maximus. The sequence continues at coordinate 13,320,622 of NC_064828.1, read as the reverse complement.
GTGTCCAGTGTGTTGGCTGCCTCTGCCGCCTCCCTCACTCACCTAGGCAGCTCCTTTGCGTGGGACTGGTCTGCCCTCCAGCGAAAGTATCTGCTGGAACTGTCTCATCCTGTTTTGGAAGCTATAGGAGAGCCCAGGCCAGCTTTCCCCTGCCTTGAGAAAGACTCTGGTTCCCTGGCCCAAGCTTCTGGCAAAGAAGGAGATTCTCTATTGCCAGTTGGTTCTAGGGTATCAAGCAATGTGGATTTCAACTACTTTTCCATCCATCTAGCCAAAAGTAGCGATTTGAGGGCAGAGAAAGATCAGGACAGTTTGAGTGCCAAGTTAGAAGGTACTTCAGATTTCTTGAGAACTAGCGAGAAAGAGGCGAGTAATGATGAAGCTTCTTCATTAGACTTAGAATTGTTGGCTTCTGGAACCACAAATGCACAAGCGTTTGCAGGAGAGAGCAAGATAGTAAATTCAGTGACAGAAACGTGGAAAGTCAAACAGAGCAACTTGGGAGAGCACTGTGAAGGTAGCAGGAAGCCTGGACTGATGACTTCCTCCTATGATTGTTTCTTCCTTAAGAACCCTTGTCACCGTACTGGCACCATGGCCACCAAAGAAGATAGTTGGCCCCAAGGCTGGGTGTCTCTCAGGAAGAGTATTCAAGACCAGCCAGGGCAACCAAGGCACAACAGCCACCACCCCCTCCAAGAAGACAAGGCAGATTGCCAGCAGAGCACCAAGGACACAGATTTTTCCTTTGCCTTTCCCTCAGATTCAGAGCTGTACCTGCACTCAGCTCCCCGGGATCCGTTTCCCTCTTCCCTGCAGCCACCCCCCTTAGAAACTTTCTATGTGACCAAAAGTAGGGATGCCCTGACAGAAACTGCCTTAGAGATTCCAGCGTGCAGAGAAGCAGGGGTGCATTCTCCACCCCTCAGGGAAGCCTTGGGCTCCAGTCTTGACCACCAAGTCCTCCACGATGCTTATTTGGAGAATCATTTGCCAGTGCTCTTAGAAAACCAAAGTTCCAAGTTTGCCTCATCTCGGCAGGTCACAGCAGAGAGGCCAGTTGACCTGAACACTGGGGAAGCTATGGGAGAAGTATGGAAATGCCCTGCAAATAGTAAAGAAAGCCACAACGCAGTTTACTTTTCTGTTGCTCAAAACGGACATCATCTCTCTCCTGCCAGCACAAAAGCACGTGAATCTGAAAATCAAGTTGGAATTTTAAATAAAAAACAGGGTCTTCCAGCACTCAAGGAGGGAGAAAAGGCCATTACCCCGTCCTGCTGCAAGGCTTCCTCAAGCCGTTCTGTTTCCGGGAAGCCTCTCTCTGTTGGTGAATCTGGGGAAGATGCACAGGGTCAGAATGCAGTCCTGAGGCAGAGCCAGGCCTTACATATGAACAGGCATTTTCCTTCTGGGGCTAGGTCTGATTTCATCTGTAAAGCCATCAATTTAGGCTTTGAGAAGAACATGCTAGGAGAAACTGCTATTTCTCTGAAGTCCAGAGCAGTAGATCACAAAGCTGGCAACCCAGTGACAGTGGCCCAGGATGAGAGCCCTGCCCACAGGTGGAAAGAGAAGCATGAAACTGGGCTTCTTGGAAAAGCTCTCCATTCTACAGACAGCGCAAATGAGCCTAAGCTTCCGGGGGCAGACTCGACATATGGAAGATTCCAGACCATTCCATCCTCTCAGGAAAGAAACCTCAATAAGTGCCAACTACCTGGCAAATCACCAGAAAGGACAAAGGAAGAACCTTCTGGGGAAAAACAGAATAAAAGAGTTAATGATGATGAAATGGCGAGGCTGATTAGGAGTGTAATGCAGCTAGAACATAGCATCTTGGAAATCGAATCCAAGCAGAACAAGCAGCTGCGGGCTTCCCACACACCAGGGGTCAGAAAGGAGATTATGTTCCAGGACTGGGAGAAGGCTGACCATGTCCTGAGGCCAGGCAGCCCTGGAGACCACTTGTCCTTCAACGATCATCCATGTTCTCCAAAACACCATGATGACGTTATCTCGAGGGATTGTGATGTCAGAGAAATGAAGGAGCTTAGCAATTGCGTTGGGAAAGACCCCCAGGTGCAGAGCCCCTTCAAGGCAAGGGAGTATATAGAAGAAATTCAATTTGTGAGAGAGCTCAGCCACCCAGCTACTTCAGAGAGCTCTGCCGAGGACACTTGGGATTATTTAGGGACATGTATAGCTCCCAGAGGGCTCACCAACACTTCCCTTCACCCAAGGAGAGTGATAGCATCGGCCAGGGCTCTGCCACTGCAGCCCAAGCAAGAGAGGTCTTCCGAAAATGAGGGTGAGTTGTTAGACGCGTCAGCTAGCCCCAAAGAGCAGCCATATAATTTGGGAAGTCTTACAGAATTGAAGACTGTAAAAGTTTTCCATAAAAACCAAGTTGCTGAACACATAAGCAGTTCCAGTCAAAAGGAGCTAAAAGTTCAAGGCAGAATTGAAGAAATGACTGTGCAAATGGGACGGAGCCTACAGGAGGAAAATAAACTGGTCTTATCACATCAGAAACTTCCTAGTCCGAGCCAGCTTTATATGAGCAGATTCCTCAGCCAGGAGACCATCTGCCCACTGCTGAGCCAGATAGACTCTTCTTCTACAGCGTCTTCTCACCAAGACCTGACTAAAACCTTGCCCTTGAATTCTCCGGGGTTGCCAAGGAGCAATTTTTATGCACCTGACACTATAGGCATCTTTTCAGTTGACTATGTACTAGATCCCACAGTGTTTAAAATTCATGACAGCCCCTTGGTAGCTCGAGTCGGGCATCAGGACCAGAGTGGAGATACCAGAAGCCACAGCCCTCGGGGATATGTTAGAAGGATCACCTCCGGGGCACACCCTGGTTGGTGTGGATCTGCGATCTCTATGGCCATAGGATCTCACGGTCAGTCTGGTGCACCAGAGAGCATTTCCCTTGAGGAAGGGGGCAGGGTATCAGCAAGCACCACCCCCCAAGACCAGGGAAGGGGCTTCAGAAGCACCTTCATGGACTTGAGTACCAGGGAGGGTTTTGCCCCTGAAACAGAGGCAGCTACACAAAAAGAAATAAAGAGAGCCAGTCCCCTAAACAGGGTCTCTAGCCAGCTTGAAAAGAGGGCCAGCAGTCCCTTAGAAGAGGTTGGCTTCCAAGACAGAGACGCAAGGCAGAAGGCAGAGAATGATGCCAAGAACCTCAGTGTTACCAGTGATGCCTTCTCAGCGCCTGCCTCCTTGACGGAAGTTCCCGGTCCAGAGTGCAGGATACGGGAGTCCTCTGCCCACACATCGTTGTGTCTGGCTCTGTTGGAGGAGGTCCGACAGGCAAAGGCCCAGGGAAAACAGCTCAGTGACTTTGTGGCTAGGAGGACAGTCCTTCCTTACTATGCAACTTTACTAGAACCTGAATGTTCTTCATGGGTCCCCAGGAGGCCTCGGTATAAACACACGGACCAGACTGTGTTGGACAGAGCCAGGAACGAAGGTGAAGCACGGGGATTTCACGTGGCATTTCTGTCTGCTGCACTGGGACATCTGGTGGCTGATGAGAGGAAAGTCCTCCAGGCCACACCCCTCTCTGTAGAGAGCTTCCAACTTCTTCCCAACTCAGAAACTCCTAGAGGGACCTGGCTGCCGTCACAGGCTTCCTCCCTCGTTGGCCCTGCTCTAGGCAAAAGCTGTTGCACTGGAGAGCTGAGAAATGTCCTAGGAGTAGGTGAACAGTTTATCCCTCACTCTAGTTCTTTTGAAATCATAGAGAAACAGAAAGAAGCCACCAGAACATCTTCCACCCCTGGTCCTTTGGGCTCACACTGTCCTTCAGCGGCTGTGGAGGACAGGAAGGTAGAACCAGAGAAAATGGTACCTGCCTTGTCTTTTCAGGCCCCCTCTGATGAGTCTGGCATGATTCCTCATGCACCAAGTTGGCTAACTGCCTGTGAGACCACAGATGATACACTCCCTGACCACCAGGAGAGCCACCCTGAGCACCTGGAACCTAGCATTCTAGGCATCACACATGGGGGAGGTTCAGGGAACTTCTTAGTGACTGTACAGGCAGGAAAAACAACCTGTTTTGAACATCAGTCTGTACTCTGTGACGTTCAGAGGTCTGCATGGCTCTCAAGGCCTCAGCAAGACCATGGTCAATGCCTTAGAGCTTCCACAGGCTTAGAAGAAGGGAGGGCAAGTCCCAAACAAGGTTCCCTCAGGCCTGAAGACCTGAGAAGGGTTGAACTTGAAGATCCCTCACAGCAGCGTGTGAACTGGAAGGGGAGTGTTGGGTCTAGGCTGGCAGAAGCTTGTAGGTCTGGCAGCAAACATCCCAAGTTAAGTTCATTGCCAGATCAAAGACCTAGCCCAGGCCCCGGGGGTGTTGGGGAGGAGGCCTCATTCAGATGCCCAGAGAAAACTTTAGATTGCATTGTCTCAGGGACCATTGAAGGCAGCAGGACTCCTAGCCCATCTGGGGGACTAGCAGAGAGCCTAGCTCTTCCGTCCCTGCAGCTGTGTGACTCTCAGCACATTGCTTCTCATGCCTGTTCTCCTCACTCCTCCGCTTTACTGTGTTGTGGAGGTGGTGACCTGCAGAGAGGGACTTCCAAGGCTCCCCCAAACACTGTCCACCTGCCCTCCATCATACCTTCCAGAGGCTGTGGCATCGATGAGAGAGAAGCGGGCCATTCCAGGGAACCTGACGTGCTCTTGGCACATGGCCTCAAGGCCAGAGGTATGAATATGGAGTTCGGGCCAGCACATTGCAGCACTCTGGAGCCCCTAGAGACAGCTACTGTCTTTTCTCTGGCTCAAGGCTGCAGTTCTTCTTTGGCCCCTGATAGGAGGACAAGTTCCCTCGGCCACTCAAGTGCTGATGGAAGCTCAAGGTCGGCAGGAAGCCCTGAGAGAAAGTTTGTTGAGAAGAAAACCAGCACAGAGTCTGAGGCTGTGCCACCTGTGGGCATGTGCTCTGAGTCACTGAGGCAGCCTCAGGACAACTGTGCAGGTGGCCAGAACACACAGATGTCTCAAACTCAGCCAAAGCCGTGTGCAACAAATGGGGCCCTAAATGCCTGCCAGAATTTAAGTGAAGGATCTGTTGAGAATGAGCTGGTGGTGGAGCCACAGCATGGGTGTTTAGAAAATACCTTCAGGTGCCTTCCCGAAAAGCCACAGCTTTCCTCTGAGTCCAGGGATGCCCAGGTGGGGTTTGTAGCAAGGTTAAACCACACGCAGAGTACTCGGGTCGACTGTCCCTGGGAGGAGGAGGAGCAGCAGAGAGACCAGGCTTCAGGTGATGGTGGAAACCCTCTCCAGGGTGGGAGTCCCCCACCTTCAGATGAAGATGGCTTGAACGGTCAGATTAGAGATGCCAGGACAAAGGAAGAGGCTGTGCCCAAGCTGGAGAGGTTCTCACCAGACTTTGAAGACTCGGCCACTGTGCGTTTGGGGCAAAATGGACCACCTTCTCCCATCCAGCCCTGCTCTGGCAGGGGACAATCACCTTCCCGTCATCGGGGCTCGGTTCCTGTGATTGCAGTCTTCTCTGGCCCCAAACACTCCCTTCGAGCCCTTCCCAGACCACAGTTCTCTATGGTTAGCTCTTCTCGGTCTCTTCAGGAGCTGAACTTGAGTGTGGAGCCTCCTTCCCCCACAGATGAGGACCCACAGGGACCTAACAGATTATGGAGCCCACATCCTAAGGACTGCTGCTCAAAAGAGCTGGTGGCAAGCACTTCTCTGAAAGCTCAGCACTGCAGTCAGAAAGCCTTGTCTAATTTAGACAGTAGGATTGCTGATCATGGGCCCTTGAAACCTGCCACCCTGCCCCACCCAGCATCTTCAGCCCTCTCATGCCTGCCAACCCAAGATGTCCTGACCAGTTGGATGCCTGGTACTCTGGAGCAGACCTGTGAGGGAAGTTCAGAGAAACCGAGTGGCCAGAGCAGGCCAACGGAATGGCTTTCTGGGGTGGACAAAGGAGTGCTGCACTTTGACTCCAGTGACATCAATCCATACATCCTGCCCTGGCGTTCAGAGGGGCCTGAGCGTGTTGGCTGGAAGCAGTGTGTGTTTGGCAGTGCAGTCAATGTCTCCTGCAGCCAGACACCCCAGGGCCTGGCACCATCAGATGTGGCCCCAGGCTCCAGCATAGACAGTGGCCTGGAGGACCAGAATTCCCCCTTTCACTCCCACCTTAGCACCTATGCCAATGCCCAGGACCTGTCAAGCACACGTGGCAGCATCGAGAATGCTCTGGCTTCAAATGAAGCTTCGGAAGTATGGGGTTACTCGTTTGCCTTGGGACGACCCCACTCCGTGACAGGCCATGAAGGAGCAGACAGGAGATCCCAGATCAGGGGCCCCCTTGATGAAGCAGGCCTGAGGGGTAAGTCCCCCTTGACTGAAGGAAGTGCCACAGGTCCAGTGGATGAAATCCCGCGGCTGTATCCATCAGCTGCAGACCACACTGGGGGGCAGGCCAGGATGGGCACCCTTGAGCAGGGCACACAGACCCTAGACTGCAGGCTCCGTCCAAGCTGCACTGACGTCTCCTCTGCCATGCCAGAAGCCAGTGCAATGTCAGTCTCTCATCTGGCCTCGTGGACCAGCATGCACAACCTGTCTCTCCATCTCTCACAGCTCCTGCACAGTACCTCGGAGCTGCTGGGGAGCCTCTCCCAGCCAAGTGTGGCCAGAAAGGAGCAGAACACCAAGGAGGCCCCAGGGGAGGCTCCACAGGCCCTTAGGATGGACAGTTGTACTCAGACTGCTGTGGATAAGGGCAGCCAGACTGACCTGGCCTCACTGCCTCTGCCCCTCCAGGTACCAGAGGCCAGCAACGCTCAGGAAGCGAATGTGACCCTTGAAGTGCTGGGCTCAGATACCTTGACAATGTCTCCAGAAAAGGGAGCTGTCCCAAGGGCACTGGAGAAGAGAGAGGCAGAAGAAACAGCATGGAAAACACCAGGGTCCTCAGATCTTCGGGAAGAAAGCATCCACTGCAGGCCCCAGAGGCCTCTAGTACTTCCATCCCATTTGAGGTTTCAGAAAGACCCCCTTGGGCAGAAGCTGCCTTCTGTGAGCCCCCAAGATTCTCCCAATGTGGCCCTGGCTTCTAGCTCCCAACAAGAGACATCCGCTTGTCTGGCTGTCAGCAGCTCTCGCCTCAGCATCTGTCACTCCTCAGGGCTCCTCCCCAACACTGCAGAGGCCACTGGGGAGCCCAGGGTCCAGAAGAAGAAGCCAGGCCTCATGAGTGCCTTATTGGTGGACAGGGCCTCCTCCCCAATCCTCATACTTAGCGCCAGTGCCCAGGGGTCGTGTCCCGTCCCAGGCACCTTGTCTATCTCAGCCCTCTCACCCCAGCCTCTTGAAGGCCACCAAAAGCTTGACATTAGCCCAGTCCCAGCACCTGTGGATGGTTACCCCCAGCCCAGCGATGAGGCAGGTGACTTGCCGGGAGTCGATGCTCATTGTGGAGGAGGCAGGGGTCCCTGGGAGAGGAGTGATGAGAGGCCCTTCCTTGAGTTAAGCTCATTAAGCATCCCACAGCACTGCCCAGAACTCCCAGATGGTGTCCTAGGACAGCCCCCTCAGCAGCATCAGCCCAGGACCACCCAGGCAGTGCCCACCTGGGTACAAAGGAGCACACGGCCACCTCTGCCTCTGAGGAGCAGAAGCCATAGGCTGGCCAAGAGCTTTGTGCCTGAGGAGGTGGCTTCACCAGACTGTGACCCGCTGAGCAGTAGGGGGCCAGCTCCGTGGCAAAGCAGGACAGAAAGTGGGAGTGAGCGTCCAGCACTTCTAGTGGGGCCACAGCCCGCTCCAGGTAACTCTTCTCCATGGGGAGACACCAGGCACCTCAGTCCCTGCCCCGTCTCTGAGGAAACTGATACGACAGTGCTCCGAGATTCCGCCTCAGGCCCGGCTGGGGCCCGCCAACCAGAGGGGCTGTGGAGCCCCACTTCCCAGACTTGCATGGCTTCTGAGCCCTCGCACCACAGTCTGAGGGACCTCCCGGTGCATAACAAATTCACCAACTGGTGTGTCCTTTGTGGTGACTCGCCTGTGGGGCGGGGTGTGACTGAGGAGCTGGAGACCAGATGTGATCTTGGCTCTGGAGAGCAGGGAGAGAGACCCCCCCACGCTCCTGAGGACCAGAGCCAGGCTCCCGAGTGGCCTCAGAGGGAGCAGATCCCCCTGAAAGTTGGGGCCCAGAACCCGTCACTCAGCCTGGAGCTCACAGAAGCAAAGCTGCACCGTGGCTTCGGGGAGGCAGACGCCCTGCTGCGGGTGCTGCAGAGCGGGACAGGAGCGGCGCTTGCTGCTGACCACCCAATGCTTGCCACCTGGGAGGAGCTCCACGCCCGGTAAGGGCCCCCGGGAGTGGGAGGGCAGGGGTGGGCCCAGAGGAAAGAGCCCGGGAAAGCTGAGAGCCGGCTGTCCCTCACCCCTCACTCAGCTCACCTCACCCCTCAGCGGGCAGAGACTGGTCTTAAGATTGGAGAAGGGCATTCAGGGCCAGCTTCAGTGAATTCACCATGTTTTGTCTCAGGCAAAAAAAAGCCATCCAGACCCTTAGGAAAGAGCGGGCTGAGCGACTTCAGAACTTCCGCCGGACACCAAGTCTCAGCCGCCAGAAGCAACTGAGCCTCCTGCCCAGCATGGATTTCCCCAAGTGGGAGCTCAACTTCCCTAGCCGGCGCCGAGATTACCTGCAGCAACTGAGGAAGGATATTGTGGAGACCACCAGGCACGGGGGGACCCAGAACCCTGTGGGGAGCGGGCTGTGCGGGCGAGGGGAGATGGGCTGGAGATTTTAGCTTCCTGGAGAGTGGAGGCTGCAGCTTCCTTTGAAAGGGGGGACTCCAGGAGTCTGCCCTACATGCCTGTGGATGAGTGGAGGGGACATGGATGACTGGGCATATGGAAAACAGGATGTGGGAGGGAGCAGAGGCGAGAGAAGTCGTGGGGAAGGGTGGACAGTAGCTTTGACGTGCTGTTCAATGGTGCAGGCCTGGGCCTCAGAATGGCTTGGTTTTCTCCTGTCCGGCACCCTCTCCTGAGGATGTGGAGTCAAACTCTTAAGACCCTGTGGGCAAAGGGAAGCTGGGTCCTTTGAGAAAGGTGTTGAGCTAACCTGGGGTGGGTAGGCCAGGGCCATCACCCACCTGCCATATGAGAAGGCCTCTCTTCACCCCTGTGATGGTCCCCAGGAGCTCAGAGGCTGTACCAAGGTCTGCTCACCCACCCTCTGACATTGAGCTGATGCTGCGAGACTACCAGCGGGCCCGGGAGGAGGCCAAGGTGGAGATCGCCCGGGCCCGGGAACGGCTGCGGGAACGGACTCAACAGGAGAAGCTGAGAATCCAGGAGCAGATCGTCTCCCAGCTGCAGAGGGTGGGGAGCGGGCTGTGCCTCTGGTATTAGGGGAGGCGTGGAGCCTGGGCTAGGCGGCCTCCGCTGTGGCTGTCTGTGAGTCCTGGGCATAGCGCTTGGAGGAGGACAAAGGACCCGTGGTGCTCGCTCAAAGCTGCACTCTCCTCCAGCATCCCTGGGCCAGCATCTGGGAGAAGGAGATTTGGGGATGTTGTGGGGTGATAGGGAAGTGTGAGGAGTGATGGCTTTGGGAAGGGTGGGGGCATGAAGCTGAGGAGGGGGTACTGAGAGGTGATGGCAGCCGTGGAGGTGAGAAGGGGTGGTTTTGGAGTAGAGGGCGTGTGGGCAGAGGGTACGTCCGTCAGAAGCCGGCTGACGCTGTTCTGTCCTTTCCAGGAAGAGGAAAAACTACAGACTCTGGCCAACTCCAGCCCCCTGTGCACCAGCTCCAATGCAAGCCTCTCGTCTGGTGTCACCTCTGGCTATGACAGCAACCCAGCCTTGTCAGGCCAGCTGCAGTCCCCAGACACCCTGGTGAGTAGGCCAGGCCCTGGAGACAGGACTTCGGGCAGGAGCTTCCGCCTCTTGGAGTCCACTGCCGGCATGAACGAACGCCTTTAGCTCTGTCTTCGCCTTCTGTTTATTCGTCCACTCAGCAGATGTTTATTTTGTAGCTACCACTTTAGGCACCAGGAATAGAGCAGTGAGTTTGCCCTTAAACAGACTGTTGTTGTTAGCTGCTGTGGAGTCGATTCCGACTCATGGAGACTCCACGTATGCAGAGCAGAGCTGCTCAAGGCTGTGACCTTTTGGAGGCAGACTGTCAGGCCTCTCTTCTGAGGGGCCTCTGGGTGGCTTTGAACCGCCAGCCTTTTGACTAGTAGTCAAGCACTTAACCATTTGGGCCACCTGGAGCCTGTTAGAGGAGATGAATATTAAACAGTTCATTATTATTTAGTTGCAATAAGTTCTATGAAGAATGGGTGTTAAACCAACACAAAACAAGAGCTCTGACCTAGTCTGGTAGGTCTGTAAAGACTCTGAAAAGTGTGTGTTTAAACTGAGCCAGAGGGTGAGATGTAGTCGCCTAAGTAAAAGCTTAGTGGCAGTGGTGCTGGGAGAGACGTGGGGTGGGAGAGGGGCCTCAAGAAAGGCCTGAGGAAGGAAGAGTTTGAGGAACTAAAAGAAGGCCAGTGCGGCTGCAATGTGAAGAGTAAGATGGGAGAAGGACATGAGAAATGACTAGAAATGGCCAGACTAGGTAGCCTGTATTGGGCATTCTGGCCCCCTTCTAATCCATCTGACCTGTTGCTCCCTAGAAGCGATAAAAAGCTGCCAAAAAGCTTTTAAACAGAGGAGTAAAAATAATCAGATGCAAGAGAAGGTGGCAAGAAGGGATATGGGTAGCTCCCAGGTGACCACAGTGAAGTCAAGATGGCCGCTTGGTTTGGGTACTGATGGTGCAAGTGAGCCATTGTGCATGTGGTGGAGGGAGGCCTCTCCAGGACTTGGGGATTGATCGAGGCTGGAGGAATCAGAGCGACACATGTCTTTGGCTTGAACAGCTGAAGGGGTGACGATGGCAACAATGAGACAAGGGCGTGGAGGAGGAGGACCCAGCTGTGGCCAAGGTCATGAGTTTAGGTTTGGACTTGGTTGAAGGCACCTGTGAGAAATCCGGGGGGAGCTCTCAGGTGGGCAGGTGGAAATAGAGATCTGGGTGGGGCTCAGAGGTCAGGTCTGGCTGGGGATAGAAATTTGAGATTCATTTTATACATAAAACTTTACATGTTTAAAAAACAATCAAGTGCTAGCAAAGGTTGTGATGTACATTTTATAATCTTTGTTTTACAGTAATTCTGCAGTTTTCAGCTTGTCTTTTTCTTCCTTGAGCCAATTGTTAAGAAAGATAATTTCTTTTTTTTTTAATAATAATTTATTGTGTTTTAGGTAAAAGTTTATGCAGCAAATTAGGGTCCCCTTCACAATTTTTATACAAATTGTTCCATGCCATTGGTTGCAATTTTCACGGTGTGTCACTATTCTCATTATTTGGTTCCGTTTGCTCTGCTTCCATTGCTCTAGCTTCTCTGCGTCTCCATCCCTTCTCATCTCTGCTTTTGGGTAAACGTTGACCCTTTGTTCTCCTATAGTTCATTGTTTAAGGGCATACATTACTCAAGAGTGATAAGGAAAGATAATACCTTAACAAAAAAGCTTTTCTAGTAGAAAGGTGCTTGTTTTCTGATTTTATTAATTTTTAGTTTGCTCTTGACCAGAGAATTTACGATTTTAGAGAAAATAGGATTTTTTTTAAGTTGTTAAGGTTTTTACTGTAGTCATGACTATTCCATGGGATTTAAATTATTTTTATAATCTGCATGCTGTGCTCTGTGTTATTTCTGCTTTTGGGGTGTATATGTGTTTCCTTTCTGATAAAATGGAAGACTTTTTAAAAAATTCTTTTGATGATCACTTTTGTATCTTTGACGAGTTTTGATTTAGCAGTTTTAAATGGTATCTTTTCACTTTGGCTATAAAACGTGTGCTTATCAGTATATTTTCTTTGTCACTCACCTCTCCTTTTTTCCTTTCTTTACCTCTTTTTAGTTAATAGGATTTCTACATCATTCATGTTTGCATTCACGGCATTGTTCTAGCCCTTGTTTTAGATGAAATGCACACTTCCGGTCCTTTCCATTGACTCTTTGTTCTTCTTTATTAATTCTCCCTTTGGTAATTTCTTTTTTTAATTGACATATAACGAACCATTTGCCAGTTCGACAGATTTTACATGTATAATTATAATTCAGTGGCATTGATTACCCTCCTCATGCTGTGCTGCCATCGCCACTGTCCTTTCCCAAATTCTCCCACCATTAGCAGGAACTCTGTGCCCCCTAAGCAGTGACTCCCCCTTCTCCTTCCCTCCCACCCCTGGCAACAACCAATAAGTTTTGGTTTCTATGTATTTGCCTGTTTCCCATAAGTGGAATCCTCAGAATTTGTCCTTTCGTGATTGACCTATTTCACTCAGCATTATGTTTTCAAGGTTCATCCATGTGGTAGCGTCAGGACTCCATTTCTCTTTATGGCTGGTTCATACTCCATTTTCTGTGTGTGCTACGTTCTGTTCACCCATTCACCTGTTGACGGACATTTAGGTTGTTTCCACCTGGTGGCTACTGTGACCAGTGCTGCGATGAACACTGGCGTGCAGATGTCTGTCTGTGTTTCTGCTGTCAGTTCTTTTTGGTATATATCTAGGATTGGGATTGATGGGTCATATGGTAGTTCTGTGTTTAACCTCTTGAAAGTACAGCCAAACTGTTTCCACAGCAGCTGTACCATTTTGTGTTCCTACCAGCAATAGATGAGGGGCCTGGTTTCTCCACAGCCTCGTGAACACTTGTTAGTGTCCTTTTTTTTTTTTTTTTTTTTAAACAATAGCCATTCCAGTGGGGAAAAGTAGAATCTCATTGTGGTTCTGATTTTACGTCTCCCTGATGGCTAATGGGAACCCTGTGGTACAGTGGTTAAGAGCTACGACTGCTGACCAAAAGGTCGGCAGTTCAAATCCACCAGGTGCTCTTTGGAAAGCCTATGTGCCCCTAAGGGGCAGTTCTGCTCTGTCGCTATGAGTCGGAATCTACTTGACGGCAACGGGCTTTTTTTTTTCGCTATGTTCTCTGAGTTCATGTTTGAAAATATTGCCTTAATATGTAAATGAAAGTTTGGCTGGGTATAAATTTCTTAATATCCATATATATAAGCATTTGCCTGTGTGTAAGAATGTCTGTAGATTAAGTTCCTAGAAGTGAGATTACTACATCAAAGGGTTATGTACATTTTTAAAAAATATTTATTGTGCTGTAAGTGAAAGTTTATAAATCAAGTCAGTCTCTCATACAAAAACTTGTACACACCTTGCTGTGTACCCCTAGCTGTTCTCCCTCTAATCTGACAGCACACTCCTCCTCTCCACCCTGGATGCCCTGTGTCCTTACAGCCAGCTCCTGACCCCCACCCCTGCCTTCTCATCTCCCCTCCAGCCAGGAGCTGCCCACATAGTCTCATGTGTCCACTTGAGCCAAGAAGCTCACTCCTTGGCTTTGGGAATGGTTCCTGTCCTGGGCTAACGGAAGGTCTGGGGAGGGTTATGTACATTTTTTAATTTTGATAAATATTACCAGATCATATCAATTTGCACTCTGAGATAACGTAGCAAGTGCCATCGCCCACCCCGCTTCTCTTCTGCCACTCTGATGAGGGAGGAAAGGATTTCATTCCATTGTTCACTTGCAGTTCTGTTCTTATATCTGAGTCTGAGGGTCTGTCCGGACACTTCAGAGCCTGTCCTCTGGCGGCGACTTCCCATGAACTGTGTGTATTTCTCCGTTGGTTTGTTAGTCCTTTAGCTTTCCGGGAAACTTCTTTATATTACGAAAATTATCCCTTTTCTGTCATTTGAGATGCAGTGTTTTTTCCCTAGTGTGTTGTGTATTTTTACTTTGCTTATGGCATTCATTACTATGTGGACAATTTTAATTTTGTGTTGTCTAGTTTTTATCAGTCTTCCACGGCTTCTGGATTTTGTGCCCGGTTTACAAAAGCATTCCCCACTACGAGAATTTTTTAAAATTTGTTTTCTTGTAGTAGTGTTATTCATTTTCCCTCCCCTATACATCCTCGATCCATGGAGAGCTAACTTGGCATTATGTATGAGATGGGCCTTTGATATAATTGTTTTCAGGTGGCTGCCCAGTCTTCGCAATGTCTGTTTATTCCACGGAGATTTATTTTTGGGCGTCATCAGTGTGGCAGTAAAAGCAGATGAGATTACCCAGGAGTACCTTGGCAAGTGAGGAAAGAGGTCCCAGGCCCAAGTCTTGAAAGAATTCTAAAATATCAATTTATGGTTGAGGAGGATGAGCAGGCAAAGGAAACCGGGAAGGGGCAGCCAGAGATTAGGGAGTCGGGGAGCATGCATGTCAAGTGAAGGGCGAGTCCCCGAGCTGACCCTGCTCAGGGGCTCAGTCACATGAGGACAGGCAGTTGTTCAGCAGATGCAGCTGCTCGGACGTCAGGTGGCCTTGGTGACCACTGCCTTGGAGGGCTGAGGCGCATGCAGTTTGGAGTGGGCTCCGCGGTGAGGGGAAGGTGGGAATGGGGACGGCAGAAGTGGCAGGAGGTTTACCTGTGATGGCAAGACAGCAGGCAGGCTGCAGTGAAGGGAAAAGTGGCATCAATTTTAAAGATGGGAGAAGCTGCGTGTTTACATGCTAACAGGAAGGGGCCGGTGAAGAGGAAGCGATGGAGGAAACCAGCAGAAAAAGAGGTTGTGAGTAGTGAGAGGACCCAAGATGTCAGCCGGAGAGCTGAATCTCGGGTGGAAGGGCCTGGCGACAGCAAGGAGAGCCCTCAGGCGGGGAAGCAGGAGGGGGTGGACATACAGCTGTCTACCCCTCTTAAGAATCTATGATAGAGCTGGGCTGGTGGGTGCCTGTTAGATCAGCTGAGGTCAGGGGTCATGTCGTTGAGGAGCTATTGAGGTGAGGGTGGGAAGACCATGTCACAGATCCAGAGGATCGTCCCCATCTGGCCCCAAATTGGGACCTTTGGCTGCAGCTGGAGTTGGGGCCAAGGGTTAAGCTTGTCGTAGCTGGTTGTCCTTCTCCACCTCACCAGCCCCTTGGGCTCTGTTTGCTGCCTACACTGAGCCCGGCTCCAGCATGGCCTCACTCCTCCTGCCGCAGTGATGAGTGGCCTCTGCGCTCTGACACCTTCCTCTTGGCAGGCTGGCAGAGGCCTGGTGGCTGCCAGGCCCCGTTTTGTTCTGAGCCCGGCTGGACTCTCCTCCATAGACCCTGGGTCTGTGGCCGGCAGGGCGAGGAGAGGTCCAGAGACTGGTTTCTGTCGCTGCCGACCCTTGCGGGCATCCAGCCTCCTGTAATTCAAATGCAGGGACCATCTCTTCAGTTGAGCCATCATGCTGGAGATGGCTGGGTGCAGAGGAAATACTCTGTGCTTGCTTCCTGGCTCCCCCTCTGCTCCGGCCCTGAGCACCCTCTGTTGGCAGGGGGACACAGACTTGTCTGACTCCAGAGACGCCTGGATGGGGGATGGGCGGGGCCGCCCTGCAGTGAGGAGCCATCACCTGTGTCTGGCTGGGCCCTCCTGGAAGAACTCAGCTTACGGTGAGTGGCGGGGAGGATCGTCTGGGAACTCTGGAGCTCATTCGGCTAAACCCCAGGGAGCCATTGTCCCTGCTGGAGAAGTTGCTTTCCTGAGGCCCCTGTTGTTTGCAGGCCATGGAGCCTCCCTGGGCAGTGGCTGCTGCTCCCCATCCAGCCTGTCCAGCTCGAGGACCTGCTTCTCCTCCTCCTACCAGGACCTGGCCAAGCACATCGTGGACATCTCTGTGGCTGACGTGAGTAACTTTCCCTCTCCCCAACCCTCCTCTAACCAGACCTCTGCTGGGTGGGGGTCATGGTGGGGAGGAAGGAAGACAAATAGGAAAAGGAAAGGGGACTTAGGGCCACCAAGGCTGATGTGGGCTTCTTCAGTGGCTCTCCATCTTGAGAAAAGGGGCGTCAGTACACACTGGCCGGCTGACCACCCAGGGCCCAGTCTGCCCACTGATGAGGGCGTGGCCACCGTGTCCTCAGGTAATGGCTGCTTGCTCGAATAACCTGCACAACCTCTTCATCCGCCAGGCAGCAGCTGGCTGGAGGTAAGTTTCTCTGCACAATGTCTTAGTCCTGACCCTGTTGTCCTGCCCAACTTGGCTTCTCCTTTCCCGCCTCTCCTCTACCCTGAATTCCGTGAGACCCTCACCCCGAGCTCCTCCTCTGTGACCCCTGGAGCCTGTTTTTACCTCGCTCTCGGTGCCCCAGCTACCAGGGCGAGGAGCAGGAGGTGCGGCTGTACTACAAGGTGTTCTCCTCCACACGGCACGGCTTCCTGGGGGCCGGCGTGGTGCCCCAGCCGCTGCCTCAGGTCTGGGCAGCTGTGAGTGACCCCACCCTGTGGCCCCTGTATCACAAGCCCATCCAGACAGCACAGCTGCACCAGCGGGTGACCAACAGCATCAGCCTGGGTGAGCCCAGGGAAGGCTTTCTTGGGGCCTGGTCCCTGGTGTATCCGGCAGGCTCGGGCCTGGGGACAGAGGTAGCAGGGTTGGAGGCAGCCCCCAGGAGGGCAGGTACTCACGCTGTGTCCAGATTGCTCAGGCGAGGAGGTCTGGCTGGGTGTCAGGCCATGAGTGATGGGGTGGCAGAGAGGGTCCTGGGCTGGGAAGGGTCCAGGGCCAGCATCTGTCATGTGCCTGCTGACACCCGCATCCTGCCCCACAGTATACCTGCTGTGCAGCACTGCCCTGTGTGCCCTGACACAGCCGCGGGATTTCTGCTGTGTCTGTGTGGAAGCCAAAGAGGTACCTGCCTTGCTGGTGGTGGAGACACTGTGGGAAGAACTTGGGGTGGAGTGTCCTGAGGAGCAATCTTCGTGGGAGTCAGGGCCTCTGGGAAGGAGGGCAAGTTGGGCCTGGGCTGAGAGGGGCCGACGGAGGGGCTGCGTGAAGGCTGGCCCAGTGCTGCCTCCCACAGCCCTAACCGTGTTTCAGCCTTCCCTCTTCCCTTCCCATCGCGTCCTCCTTTGTCCCCAGGGGCACCTGTCCATCATGGCGGCTCAGTCGGTATATGACACGTCCATGCCACGACCTCGCAGAGAAGTGGTCCGTGGGGAGATCCTGCCCAGCGCCTGGGTCCTGCAACCTCTCACTCTGGAAGGGAAGGAGGTCACCAGGGTCATCTACTTGGCCCAGGTAACATGCCCCAGCAGCCACCTGGCTGAGGGCCTTGGTTTGACACCCTGGGGCCCAGTGATGAGGCCCTTTGGCTAAGGGGTGATCTTTGAGAGCTGGAGGCTGAAGGGCTTCTTGGGTGAGCAGCAGGGGGTGGTCAGTGGGAGATCAGACAGGAAGGAATGAGGCAGCTTCTCTGCTGCTGCTCTAACCAGGGAGCCCAGTGACCTGTGTGCTGTGGCTCTTCCCAGGGTCCTTGCAGGTTAAAAACAGCAGCTTTGCCAGCAGAGGGAGACGATCCATTTTGTATGGCTCTCCACTCCCACCCCAACTTGACCTTTGCCATCGGGAGGTCCCACGTAGGTCTGAATGGCAGAGCCCAGCAAGCTCCACAGCAGCAGGCTGAGAGGCGTCTCCCGTCTGGACAGCCTGCAGGGCTCCCCGTGGCTGAAGCACGCCCTGGCATGCAGCCTGAACTCACCCTCTCTGCTCCATTTCAGGTAGAACTTGGTGCTCCAGGCCTAGCCCCTCAGCTCCTGAACACCTTTATCAAACAGCAGCCACTGGTTATAGCCAGACTGGCCTCCTTCCTTGGTAGCTAGCATCCCATCATCAAGATGGTGCTGCTGCGATGCAGGCCCAGCAGGCTCCAGAGACGCTGCGGCAGCTCCTTGCTACTTTCTTTGCCCTGGTGCGAGAAGAGCTGAGGTGACTGCTGTGGCCGACTGGACAGACAGCACTCAGCCCAGCATTGCCAGCAAAGCCCTGTCAGTCCCTGGTCACAGCTGCCGCCACTGCAGAGCTCCTGGCCCGAGCCCCTGGCCCTGGCCGTCCAGGGCGTGCAAAGCTCAGTCCACCCTCTGGATTTCTCACCTTCATGCCCTGTGTCTGGGGCCTCAAGGCAGACAGCTTGCTCAAGGCCCAGGACTGGGTGCGGCCAGCTGAGCTGGGGGCCTGCAGGGAAGCAAGCAGCCATTGGCCAAGACTCCTCCGAATCTGCCTCTGGAGTTCAGCCCCACTGTGGGATGGGGTGTTGGACAATACCAAAACAGAAAAAGGGTTTTAAAAAACAGCTGCACAAACCGGAAAACAGATTCAGAATCTTTTCTCTTTGAGTTTTTGCAAAATGCTTTGTTCTTGTGTTTTGGTTTTTCCTCCCTCTTCCTTTCCCTCATGGGAGAGGACTTTGGGCCTTGACACCCGTCAGGAGAGCTGACAGCACTCTGCTGTGGAGCCATTGCTCTGGAGCTCAGTGATGGGTAAGGGGATGCCCGGGACCACAGATGCCCTGAGAAGCAGGGTGGGCAGAGTCGGGGTTGGGGTGGGGACAGCAGATGCTGGCTACTGACAATGCAAGAGGAAACTCAGAGACTAAAACCGTCCTCTGAAGATGTGCGGAAGTTCTAGGAGGTGAGTGATCTGCTAGGAGGCAGTCCCATTCTGCATTTCCCGCGGCCAGTGCTCTGTGGGGCCTTCGAGGCCACGGAAAATTCCCAGCTTTAGTTCTGGTGCCAGGAAGATTTGGTGGAAGAGGGTGCCTTGTGGGGATAAATTGAGAAGATAAGGTGAAAAGGTGATTTTCTGTATAGTGCAGCAGAGATTTATTTTTCTAAAAGTGATGGCAGATTAAGTTATTTATATATTATTGATTGAAGGTTTTTAAAATTGCTTTTAGACTTTTATTTCTCTGGAGAATTTTTTGGCACCATCTGATATACTTAACACTCTGTTTATGTTCTCCCACCACTTCTCACATAAATCTCTGAGACTCTTGACCAAAAAGGTCAGAACGCTGGCGAATTCAGTCTTACTCGCACTTCTATTTAGTGAAGACCACCTCAGGCCGGCCTGCGTGTGTCGTCTGAGCTCAGCAGAATGTAGCCTGGAGATTGTGATGGCAGCGCCTGAGTAGGCCGTTTCAGTGATTCCGTCTCCATTCATGTGCTGAGTGCCTCCCACGAGCCCGGCACTGCTTTGCACTGGCAGGTAACAATCCGATTCGTTGCCCAACTGTGGTCAGCTGTAGCACAAATACGAACATGAGGGAAGGTCCCAGAGCAGTCACTGCAACACCTAACGGTGATCACAACCCCCTGGAAGGAAGGTCGTGGAAAGTAAGCCACGTGTGGGAACAGGGACCTGTGGTAGCCGAGAGCGGGTCCCCCCTCCTGGCTGGAGCAGCTGCAGCGCCAAGATCGGTCTAAGAACAGCATTAACTGAGGCTGATCTGTAGCCATGGCGGATGTGGGAGGCTGTCTGGGGACCAGCTGTAAAGGATCGCAGTGAGGTCAGGTTTTAGATGGGTGCTCTGAAACCACCTGAAGGGTGTGTTTACCCCAGACCGTTGGTCCCACCCCTGGAGTTTCTGGGGCCCTGGTATTTGTACTTCTAACAAGTTCTCAGGTGGCGCTGATGCTAAAGACCGTATTCTGAAAACCACTGACTTAGACAGTCGGTCAGTGGACAGCAGAGTCCCGTTCGTTCACTAGCTGAACTCCCTTACGGGGCGTTCGGGCAGTTGCTGCCTGTCTCTGTAATCCTCCTGTCTTACTGCCCAGAGCAGGCGGCCAGCCGGAAAGTTCCTGAATTTGCAGAGTTAACTTCCATTCATATTCCCAAGAATTTGGTTTTTAACTTTACAGGATTTAAGCCTGGGCTGTGGAGCCCTCAGCTGCTACACCCTTGTGGCTGAAGGTTTTCCTCTCCTCGCTTGCCTGGCCCATCTCACACGCAGCTGTCGTCAGGAACACGTTAACGTGGCCACCAGGCTGCTGCTTACCCTCCGGCCTGATGAGTTTTCTGCGTGGGGTGATGCTTTAACTCAACCACGCTTAGTGCGTTTTTGTTCTGAGGCATTAAAACTTCCTAAGTTGGCTGCAGTATAAATTAAAGAGCATAAGTAAAGGCGTTTGAAAGCGAAGAGATTAGAAACAAGGTCCAGACACTGAAGCTTGCTAAAGGAGTGACGGGGTGAGCGTGAGGAAGGCGTGGCCTGCCTGGGCCGCCCCGCTGTGCGCTTACAAAGTGGTGACTGAGAAACACACTCACTTTTTACTTCCTTTACTATCATGAATTTATTGCAATTAAGGGCTCCCCAATGATCCTCTGGCTTTGCTGTGGTCACACAAGTGGATCCCTCTGGGCCTAGAGAATCTTAACCTTCCGTGGGCCACAGGCCTGACGTGCAGATGTACAGACGAGTTTCGCCAGCCACTGCAGGAGGTTCACTGACTGCCCTCCACATCCCCGAGCAGAGCTGGAATCTGTCCCCACGGATTCTGAAGGAAGGACCTACCACACAGCATACAGTAATGTGAGTTCATTGTCCTCCGAGTCAGAATCAGGGGCTCATTTACGGAGACGTGGTCTTGACAAACGACTTTAATCCCAAAGTAGAATGCAAATACAAAGCTAACACCCCAGGCCCAACAAAACACGCCGAGCAGGAGCAGCCCTGCTATCTTGTTCAACAGGAAGCATCTAGGTGCACCATCCTAAACCTTCCTCCCATAAATGCAAGGGCACTCTGGGCCAGCTGCTGAAGTCACTACTATGTGAAGTAAATGGGACTGGCTCTCTGGCTTCAGCGTCTCATGTAATGAACATGTAGGCACTGCTGAGAGACCAAGCAACTCAGCTTGTGATCCACCCAGCCAGGCCACTGCCTACTCAGTCGAAAGACATAAAAATAACATCAAGCCCCTGGTAAAGAAAAGTTTATTTAAAAAAGCTCTAATGGTCTGCCCTGTGCTTAGTCCTTGGATGGGACCTCAAGAGCCCCTACTGCGAGGGGCTGCAGGAGGCAGTTACGGGGTGAAGGCACGTTTCCGTCTGTGGGTCCTGGCTTCTCTGTTGTGCCTTTTTCAGGATAGCTCCCAGTGGTAAGAAAACCTAGACTCCCAAAATTCATCCTTCAGTTTCCCTCACAAGCAGGAAGTTACTTGCTTCTGGGAAGTTATTTGCTTCTGTCATGATTTCCCCAAACCACAAAGTTTTAAGAGATGCTGGGATAGCAGCGAGTGGGGCTCGAACCTCCTGCCGGCAAGCCCACACATCATTTAGCATCCAGGCGACAAGCGCCAGCTCTCCTCCCCCAGGAATGGAGGCTCAGCTCCTTCACCCAGGAATCTGACCTGGCAGGCCTGCAGTTGGTGGGGTGCTGAGCAGCCACACCTTCCTTCACATCCGAGCAGGAAATCTGATCACATCAGACCCAACCACTCCCTCAGGTACCAGCAAGGGTCAGAAGTGGGCGCGCAGGGTGGCACTGGACTCGGGTCTCCTCTTGAGGCAGTCAGGCGGGGTTCCCGCGTTCTGGTGAGACGCCCAAGGCAGGGCCACCTCCTTCTAACTCTGGGCCAGCACAGTCCCCCGGTTTGGCTGTACCAGCTCACAAGCTCTTAGTTGGGGTTCTGGCATGTGAGGTTCAGCAAGAAACAGGTTGAACAGAGTCGCTAATTCTTTAGAGAACTCCTGAAACAAGACAGAGAAGGCAGGCGTGTAATTGTGGAAGGTTCATCCTTTCTACTAAAAAGTCCTCACTGACCAGTGAAGAGAAAAACGAGTTATTTTTGAAGAGAAAAACGAGTTATTTTTCCCTGGGTGCCTTCTCACTGAAATGGACCTGAAGCTCTGTCCCAGAGCGTGAATGGTGAGGCGGTGAGCGCGCTTTGCCGGGAGACCGGGCTTGCCGGGATGCCATGGTAACAGTCACCGCCTCCTGAGGTGTGGTGCTAGACCATCTTACCCGCATTATTTCACCCTCGGAGATGTAAATTACTATTTCCACTTTATGGATAAATACTACTTTGTCCCAAGTCACAGAAACATGAAGTGCCAGCTGAGATAAAAACCCAGGTTATCCTGATTTAAGAAACCCACACCCTCAGTGCCACCCTGCCTTCCTCTTCTCTGCTGACATGACCCTTCACAGCCGACCGTTAGCAGCCAGGCCTCAAGTTCAAGGCAGTCCTTACAACCACTTCAAGAAGATCCTAAGAACGTCAGGCCCCATCACTTGACCCCCCCCCCCCGCCCCCGCAGGATAAAAAGGTACATCTATTCTCTCCCCACATAGAAGGTGGGACTCCTTACCCCTGGCCACTGGGCCTCATGGACGCTGCCCAGGCAGGTCTCGATCTCCGTCCGTCCCATCAGACCCCTCTCGACCAGCTCCTGGAGCAGGAACAGCAGCAAGTCCCACTGCAAAGCACACCAAGGACAATGTCAGGGTTGTGAGGAGGAGGACCACACCAGGCCCCTACTGAGAGACAGCTGCCACAGAGAGGAGACCGGAGATAAAAGGAAGTCCATTTTAGCATGAAAAGGGGAATAAAGAAGCTCAAGCTATAAGGGTGAGGGTGGTGGGTGTAAGAACATGACCACACAAGGCTAGGAAGCTTTTCTGGCTCCCCTGCACCCGCTCTCTAACTCGCCTCTCTTGGCCGCTTGTCTGCCAGAAGGCCCAGGTTTCTTGGCCTCAGCAGCAGCTGCAGTGGGACCGGCACCTGGAAGTCCTCCTTCCACAGGGAAAGCAGCACCTGCAGAAGCCGTCGAGCCTGCCCTCTCTCCAGCCTGTGCTGAGCTGGGGGCCCCAGGATAGGAACTTGGTCTGCAACTAGAGAAAGAGAGGAATGCCAGGCTTTCAGAAGTGGAGGCAAGGCCACCAGGCCAGCCCCTGGGAGGAAAGCACAGAAGAGGGCTCTACATTTCCAATCTTGCTCGTAGCCAACCCTGAGATTTGGGCTATCTAGCAAGAGAACAACCTGATAAAAAGGAACCATACCAAGGAGGGAAGCTAGCTCCACCGAGCACTTTGCCAGCTGCTGCTCAGCAGGTGGGCACAGGAACTGCGGAGAAAAGAGAGCCAACGTCACAGCCTCAGCGGCAGCCCTGAGCCCAGCTGGCTCTGCGTCCTTAGCACTAGCCAAGGACACAAGGAGAGCGTCCTCTGTGTGGAAGACGCCACGTCTCACCTGGCGGCACCGCAGGGTCTGGCCCAGCTGGCCTAGGAGTCGCTCCAGACGCTCGGGGGAAACTCCCTCCTCAGGGTCTCGGGGCCCCACAGCCAAAGAGAGCACATCCTGGGGGGAGCGGGGAAGGGGGCACGGTGAGACTTGGGAAAGGACCAGGATGCCACAGAGAGCGTGGAGAGAGGCAGAGAGAACTGGAAGGGCCCTGGGGTGAGGTGACTGGGCCAGGTGCCCTTCTACCCGGGACGCGGGCAGGAACACAGCTGGGAGAAGCAACCACGTGGACAAGAGGGAACGGACGGAGCAGGCAGCTGAAGGGCAACATTGCCGTCAGAGGCAGACACGGCTGGGAGGTATCTCGAGATGTCACTCATCTTGGGGCAAAACCGTACCTAACCAACTCCCGGAGGTCATCGCAACTCTTAGCGCATCTCGGGAAACCTCTGACTTAACTGCCCTGTCAGACACATGGCACTTTCTCCCTCCAGCTCAGGAGAGCGTAGGCTTCAGTACAGAAATCCTCTGCATACTGAGAACCAGTATCCGATGGCCACTTAGGCTTTTCTTCTTCCTATATAATCTCCTGTTTTTAGTCACTCCTCCTCAGTCCCTGTTCCAAATCTTCCTTCCTAGACTACTGCTCCGGACCAGTCGCTGCCAGGTGTCAAGTCGGCACTGACCCACAGTGACCCTACGTACAACGGTGCGCTGCCCGCTTCAGCCATGCTCACAATCGTTGCTATGCTTGAGCCCATCACTGCAGCCGCTGTGTCTGTGGGTCCACCTCCCAGAGGGTCTTCCTCTCTTTCTCTGACCCTCCACTTTACCAAGCAAGACGTCCTCCTCCAGGGACCGGCCCCTCCTGTGGTGGCTTGTGTGTGGCTGTGATGCTGGAAGCTGTGCCACCAGTATTTCACATACCAGTAAGTACACAGGTTTCAGCAGGACCTTCAGACTGGGAGACTCAGGCCTAGACCAGGACTGTTAATATTTTAGGCTTTGTGGCCTTAGGTCTGTCACGACTGCTGAACTAAGCTGCTGCACCGCAGAGGCAGCCCTCGACAACACGTAACAAATAAACGTGGCTGTGTTCCAGTCAGACGGCATTTACATAAATAGGTGGTGGGCTGGATCTGGCCCTGGTCTGCTCGCCCCTGCTCTAGACAGCCTCTGAATTTTTTTAATCAAGAGAATTGATATTTTTGTTATTACTGCAGCACAGAACATTTCTGCACTCATATCCAAATCCTGGGGTGGATGGCCGCTGGGAGACCATTCTAGGGCACTGTATGGCCACTCGCCTCCCCTCCCGTCACCACCTGTGTAAGACACACTTAGCCAGAATGAAGCACCAACTGTCTGCACAGCACAGGGAGGGAGGTTCTCTACATAAACACTGGCGCTGGTGTCAGAAAGGAAGGAGAGCAGGAAAGGCACAGGGAGGGGGAGGAAGCCACAAGGAGTAGGGGAGCTGTGTACTTTTATCTCGGAGATGAGGTGGGAGGGGAGGGGAGCGTGGTGCTCACAGGCACGGGGGCAGCCCCTCCGCTCCCCCCGGGCAGCTGGCTCAGGACCCTGGGCGCGAAGCGTGCGACTCACTGCCGCTTTCACCTCTCTTCTAATGAGCGCTGCGGGCAGAGGAGGACAGGAGGTCATGGGACGGCCTGCACGATGGGCTCACCGCGCCCTTCACCCCATAAGTGCTGCCAATTCCCTCCCAGCCCACTTTTTGAAAACTCGGTCCAGCCCCTCTCCTTCCCTGGACCTTACCTGTGATGTTTGCTGACAACCAAGCACAGGCTTTCTCTATTGCAAGTCCCACAGCAATACTCTCTGCACTGCTCAGGACCTGTGGTGAGGGACTGTGGTCACAGGGGGCACATACCACCTGCCCCTCAGCCCCCCAGCCCGTGAGAGGGCGGCTTCCTACGTACGGCTGCTGGGGTCTCCTCCGGAAGCAGCGCCCGCACGGCCTCGGGACTCTTTTTCTGGCAGAACCTGAAGGAGACAGGGAGGACGAGGTCAACGTGTCCAAATATCTCAGTCTGGCTCACAGACCTGAACACCGGGCCAGCAAGCCCCTGCCCGGGAGGGCTCACCCAGGTTGTCAGCCCCCTCACCCCAGCCACCACCTGCTCTAAGCACTACAGAAAAGGAAAAAAAACACAGAATGAGAAAAACAGGGTGGAAGGAGAAATGGAGTAAGTTATGAGCGTGAGAAAAGAACAGAAAAACAAAAGGTAAGAGGAGAGTAGACAGGGAGCCAAGAGGGTCCAAACAGGTGTTTCTTACTCCCGCCCCTGGGCCAGTGCCTGGGCCCCGTGGGGGCACAGCTGGGAACACAAGATCTCCAACAGCTGGACTGGGTCTCCCCCTTCCTGTCCTTGTGTCACCAGCTGCTCTTGGAGAAGTGACTCCGCCTGGCGCACCAGATCTGCCACCAGTGTGGCCCTGCAGGAGGGACAAGGGTTGGAGGTGGCTGAATCGGAAAGGGGCTGCAAATTCAAGAAAATCTGACCAGAACTTCTTTCAGAGAACGTCAGTGATTCCAGCCTCCCTCCCACCTCCTGCACGCTGGCCTTCCTCAGGTCAGCAGCAGGGGAACAAGAGGACCCCTCACCAGCTCCACCCCCTGCCCCACCCCCTCTTACTTGATATGTTTGACACAGTTGGATCCAATTCTCTCTGCCACAAACTCCACAGTCCTGCGCAGGGAGGGTGGCTGGTTGTGGAAAAAGGCCTGGGCCAGCTGTGCCTGTTGGGGGGTGGCAGCGGTGCAGGGAAGGCTTCCCCGTCAAGAAGGCCTTCCCTTCCCCACTGGGTGCCCCTCCCTCCATCTCACCCCTTACCTGCAGCCCCTGCGCCGTCTGGGGAGGCTGGGCTCCCAGGCTGGTGGTTGTGGTGGGGGTGATTTTTCTCACGAAGCCCCCACTCCGCCCGCTGCTGCCTGATACCCATGAAGCAAGCAGTTTCCGGAGCTCTCCTGAATCAGGGAAGCACAAGTTCTTAATTCCAGCACCCCCTCTCTCCCCTGCCTGCCTCCCTAGCGTCTCAGACTTGAAGCGTTTATGGAATAAAGAGGCTGAGGCACCTGGGGCACGCCTAAGAAGAGAACAACGTATTAGGGTGTTGGGCCCACGTGGCACGTCTTGGGTACTCATGAAGGGACAGGACAAGGAGCAAGGAAGCCCGGGGGAGATGGAGAGGCTCACCGATGTAGGGGCAGCAGGCGTAGAGCAGCTGCTGGTCTACCACAGGCATGCTGTCCTGGGGGAGAACAGGCCATAGCTGGGGGGGCCAGGCAGCGTCAGGTCCTTCCCAGCCGGCCCACAACAGGCTAGTCGATCCTGGGGTGTCTCCTTTATTCCCAGGATTCCCTGCAGCGCTGGCTGGACCCCACACTTACCAAGCCATGCTCTGAGGCTACTGTGTCCACTTCAGAGGCATCCAACTGACCCCCTTCCAGAAAGAACAAGTCCTCAGGGATTGTGGGAATCTGGAGGAGACACGGGCAGTCAGAGCTCCAGTCACCACCTCAGACCCATCGCTTTCCACCTCCCGGTTCTGCACTTAGGCACCAGGTTCAAAGCAACCTTCCTCTGAAGCTCTGGAGATCCCCACACTTCTCCTGAACCCCATCTCTGGCCCTCTCCCCATCTCCAGCCACAGCCACCCCTCCCTCACTTGGCAGCTCGATCTCCCGACCTGGAAAAGCCAGCCCAGGACGGCAAGCAGCAACAGCTTGTTGAGGAAACATGTCCCCCCCTCGTGCTCCTGGGACAAGACCAAGCTCCTAAAAGGCAAATGGAGGGTATGAGCAGGGTTGGTGCCCAGAGAGTAGCTGACAGGAATAAGAGCCACCAGCGAGGAGGTCATTCTCCAAAGGTCCCTCGCAGGGATGCTGTTGTGTGGGCAACTGGCTACTCCTCAAGTCCCTGCCCCATCCGCACGCCCTCTCAGCTGGGCCGCAGGAGGAGGAGGAAGGGCCAGTGCGAGCGCCAATAACTGCCCACTGTCTGTGTGAACCAAAACCTGCCTTCCCTTTGCGGCTCCGGTGGTGATGCTGCCTTATGCAAAGGACAGGCAGCTCAGCCCTCTTTACAAATAGCAGGTCCAACTGATGTTCCCCACATTCCTTCCTCGAGCCTCACCCCGCACCTGCCTTCCTCCACTCACCGGTGTAGGCGCAGCAGGAGAACAAAGGTGCTGCGGTAGTAGGCCAACAAGGGAGCAATGTGGTCAGCAAAGGAGAGGAACTCCACCAGCCAGGGCACGGTGAGCACGGCTCGACGGGCACCCAGCCCCTGCCGCAGCAGGGTCAGCACGTCCAGGACTGGAGGGACCTGGTGGGGCCAGTGCCCGGTCAGTGGGCGGGCCCCTGGAAGGGCCTGGGTAATGCCCTCTAACCTGCCTGGTTTCCTGAATGGCCAAGGAAACCAATCAACTTCAGGGCCTTGCTGCTCCTCCCAGCTCCCTCCTGGCCAGGATCCCCCCCACGCACCTGGCTTCTGAGGGCCAAAATGGAGTCCTGAAGTTCGCGGGTCGGGGGTGGTTCAGGCCCCCGGTATGGCAGGAAAGCCACAAAGCCCAGGAATTTAGCTAGAAGCCTCAGGCTCAGCAGCACCACAGCAAATCGCCTCCGTTCACTCTGTAGGGGAACAAGGGAAATAAAAGGTCCTAAGCACAAGACTTCTAGAAGAACTCCAAATCTGTTATCAGGTTCTTAAGAATACTCTCCGCCTCCCAGGCCAAAGCCCTATTGTTCCTGCGCTGGGCTCTAACCTGCCAGTCCACGTCTGACACCCCGTCCTCGTCACCAGGCTCGTGCTGTGGCAGGGCAAGGCCGTCGAGTTCTCGGATCTTCATGCTCAGACTATCCATGAGATGCTGGTTAAACTGGAAGCTAGGAAGGGGGGCAAGAAGGTGGTGGCACTGAAGAGGTGCTCCAGCCAGAAAAGAAAGGCCATGGAGAAATGAAATTATCTCTACCGGTAAGACGCTGACGGGGAAGCGGAGTAGGATGTGTGAGCTGACGGGAGCCAGGATCCCTGTCCCACCCGTTACCACTCAGGCGAAGGAGGGAAGAGCACCACCTGCCCTCTGGGAAGACAGGCCTCTCCTGGCCTCTGCCCCCAGCCCCACAGGACACGGCCCTCACCTGCTGGCACTCAAGATGAAGTCCTTGAAGAAACCTTGACAACCTGGGAAGGTGGGGGGTGGACAGGGCCCCCCACTGCTCTGAGGGGCCACAAGTCGTTCCCGTAGGCGCCGCAGCCTCCCCAGCTTGTCAGCTCCTAGTACACTTAACACATCCGGAGCCTCGCCCCAGACAGCACCCCCTGCCCCGCAAGGGCTGTGACACATCTGCGCAGGGAGAGGAAGAAGAGATCAAAACACCAATTAAAAAAATAACTATTGAGTTAAAAATAAAAAAAAATTAAGTAGGAGAGAAGAATCAGACGATATAAGAATGCAACGATAAAATGCTTATGGAATGTCAACCTACGTCAGGTGTCTGAGAGACATTTTTCGACGTAGAGATGATATTCTCAGTTTACAGATGAAGAAACCAAAACTGAAGTCCAGTTAAGCATGTGCCTAGGGTCACTCAACAGTAAAGTGACAGAACCAGGATTTGAAACCACGCCTATCTGACTGCTGGGCCTGTGAGAAAGCACTCTGGCTCCTCTGGCTTCCTGGAGTTTCGACTGCCGCCAAAGGAGTCGAACTTCTATTCAGACTTCAGCACAGCCGTCTGCCCCGTTACCTAAGGTGCCAGCTGTTACTTGGCTGGCTAAAACACCTACTGTTCGTTGTAGATTCATCTCCTATTGGGGCTGTTACCTGGAGAAGCTGCTTTTGGAAGAGCCGAACGAAGTGGCTGTGGCTGCAGGCTGCAGACAGTTGGCCCATCATGGCTCTAAGTAACAGATGAAGAAAGCAGAGTGAGGAAAGGAAGGAAGAGGGAGGAATCTCCAGAAGAGCAAGCCAGCCCTTGGGCTTTTCAGCCTTTCCCAGGGGCTTGAGCAGACGAATGCCGGAATTGGCCCACACGGGCTATGACAAAAGCTAAGCAACATCTCCCACAGCACCCGGGCCCTCAAGGCTGGAGACACTCTTGGCCAAATAAGAAACCCCACTCCTCATGTCTTTCATCCACAGTAAGCACCAGGGAGTTTCAACGACCAGCATGGAGGGCAGGACACTGGACAGAGACTATTCCTTCTGCGTCCCAGTTGTCTAACTATGCAGGGTTATCAGACTTGCCCAAACTGGAAGATGGAGAAAAGTGGAGGTTGGAAAGGCTCTAACTGGTGACCTGGACCAAAACTCAAGCAAGCTGAATGAAGAGCTCGGCACCTTTCCGAGCATTCTCAATCACAGAACAAGTATGAAGCCCTTCTGAGTGGGAGGGGCTGGAGAGACAAATCCATCCCTTTTGAGTGGAAGCAAAATCAGAAATAACTAGAGAAGTTAAAGAAGATAGAAGATAGCAGCTTTGGCTTGGAAGACCGGATAGAAAGCCTTCTTCCAGTCAGCTACCCAAGCACCACTAAGCTGCTCACTGCAAGAAACAAGTCAGTCAAAGTGACCAGTAAGAGCACCCACCGGATCCTGCTGCCCAGGCCCTTCTCGAAGTCCCAGCCGGGCTCCTCATGGCGATCTTCCCACTCTCGAAGCACCTCATAAAACACATCCCTGACAGATATACACAGATGCCTCATCAGCTGAGGCACGGCTGCCTCCAACTCCTTCCCAGGAGCGCCCTCCCCCAGCACAGAAGCACTGAGGACAGGACTTCCGGGTGCTATCCACAGCGCCATCCCTCAGCCCTCCAAAGTGAGCTAAGCCAGGATGATGCTACAGACCCAGCAGTGTGTGCTTCCTGCGCTTCTGTGCACAGTGAAAGCTGAGCCCAGCACTTCTCCTCCCTGAGAGCCCTGTGTGACTGAAGTCACAGCCGTGAAATGGCTGGCTAAGGTTGGGGGTTCACTCCCATCAGCATGAAACTAAGTGGCCCTCTGATGACTGGCAGCTGAAAGTGTGCTAAACCACCACCTGTTGGTGCCAAACTTCTACTTTCTGTGAGAACTACACAGCTGCTTGTGCCAGAGAAAATGTCACTCATTCCCTCCCCCAAAGTTCCCTTTTTGTTACCACCTTTGTTTTTTAAAGGTGTGAAAGGCTCGGTCACTGGAGAAGTTGGCCCGATTGTCAGTTTCTGGCTGAAAGGAGACAGCTTGAGCAGAGGGTGGCATCACTAGGGAGACCTAAAATACGGCAGTGGCATTAGGAACCTGAGGCTGTAGGGATCAGCCTAAGAAAACTTCTCCCCATCCCAGCCCAGGGTTAGCCACATGACACCCAACGGGTGTGAGCTAGATGCCTGGATTACGAAGGTGGGAAAGGTCAGATCCAGGCAAGCATCTAAGCTGGGGTCACCACCTTGGCAACACTGCCCTCATAGGCAGCTCGCAGGCGGCCTTGCAGAGCTGGTGAGAAGCACAGCAGCCGCTCATTCTCAGCCAACAGCTTCAAGGTCCCTTTGTCCAGGCAGGAAAGAACCCTGTAGGGACAAGAAAAGATACAGTGAAGGTGGGACACAAGCTGCAGAGAGGAAGCTGGCACCTGTCCCACACTGAGCACGGAGCAGGGACAAGGCACAGGTAGGTACAGGAGCGTCACTAAGAATAAAAAACGACAGAAGCAAAGGCGTGAGGAAACAAGACCTCACAAAGCAGTGAGCAAAAGCGCAAAGCTCCGACATTAGATATAAACCCAAAGGTCAGCTGCTAAAACCACAAGAAGCAGCTTGACTTTTTTAAGGGCTAAATTCATAAACCTGACACAAAACAGAAGTTACAGGTAAGGATGGGTCCAGGGTCACTGCACCTGTGTTAGGCACGAGCACGGAGCCTAAGCCGCCAAGGAACAAAGTAGACAGTGGGAACAAGGCTCCAACGCCTCAGTTGGGAACTCACTGAAACTGATGCTCCAGAACCTGAACTGCAAAGAAGACACAGTCGTGGACACTCTGGAACAGGGGGCTTTCCAGGGGATCTGGAAGGATAGCAGCGAGTTGTCAGCTGAGAATTGTTCAATCTCCAGATTCCATTTCTCAAAAGGAGGCTTGCCCACTGACCTAAGGCACCTGGGTTTGGTTCAAGGTCATCATCCTTGGCAGCCACTGTCCTGCGGGCAGTAAGGAGCTGAAGGACGAAGAAAAGCTCCAAGAAGAGGTTCGGTACCAGATTTTCTAGGAACAAAAAGAAATCTCAGGGTATTGGGCATCATTCGGAACCAAGGCTCAGTTCTGTGTGCCTCACCAATTCTCTGACCTTGAACTTCTCCAAGTATCTCCACTCCATCTCCTCTGCTTTCACTCACCAGCAATGCACGAGGAGTAGACAAGGGCTACAAGCTTCAGGCGCTGGCAGGAAGACACCCTGGCAGGGTCGGCAGCTTCAGCTGTAAGGCTTCCCGTCCAGCTGGGCAGGGGAGACCCCGATTCAGGGGTGGGGTAGGCAGGGGTAGGTGACTGCTGCAGCTGCTTAGAGCTGTGAGGACGGAAGGGTGTCAGGAGCAGTTAGCATGGGTTCCCCTCCGTAGCCACGCTCAGGTGCCTCCAGAGATGTCATCTGAAAGCCCAGGAAACCGACCCAGGGTCCCGAAGGGGGAAAACCACCTCAGGGAACAGCCTGCGATCCCCTACAGGGAGGAGGCTGACACCCCAGGGGGCCACAAGGCCTTACCGCTCCTTCCTGAGCATCTCCCTCTCCTCCTGCAGACTTCGACACCCTGGGGCAAGGCCAAGGCCCCAAAGGCTAGTGTTCAGGGCTGAGGGCTGGGAACTGGGCACACAGTTGATTGGGGGTGAGGTGAAGCAGGTCTTAGGCTTGGAGAGTGACCGCTCTTCGCTGACGGGCGTTGGATTGATCCTGCGTGAAGGCTTCGTCCTGCTGAGAGTAGCCGAAGCTTTCTCTCCAATTCCTTCTCAGGCATCTCCCTCCCACCGCGAGAGCTCAGCCCCTTGTAACCCTCCCTCGCCGCCGTGGTTCTCTCACCCCCAGCCTTCAGCACCTCTCTCGCTTCACCGCGGGGCGCCCCGCCCGACTCAGAGACAGCCTTCAGGGCCACCCATGTCTCACCCTGCTGGGCCGGGGGGAACGGAGCCCACGGGGGGGAACTCCTCCAGGTTGCTGAGGTTCGGCGGATCGGAGAGCCCGAGGCTGGGGCTGCCTGCACTGCCGGCGCCCCGAGGCCTCCGGCCCCCGGCCCAGCCCAGGCTCTCCCCGCCGACCGCCTCCTCGGGGCCCCCGGCGCCCCGGCCTCCTCGCTCGCGGGCCGGCCCCGGGCCCCGCCTCCTGCCCCCGCGGCGGGCCAGGGGGGCGTCGGCCGCGGCGCCCGGGGGCTCGGTCGGGGGGAAGAGCTGGCTGCGCGCCCCGCGGCCGCCCCGCGGCGGGCCCCCCGGCCTTCCGGGCAGGGCTGCCGAGGCGCCCGGGGCCTTGGCGGGGGTCGGGGGGCCCTGCGGGAGGACGCGGCTGCTCTGCTCCCTCAGGAAGTTCAGCAGGAACGGCACGAATTCCTTCCGCAGCGGCCCGAGCGCGCTCAGCGCCGCCGCCTCCCCGGGCTCGTCCTGAGGAGAAGCAGAGGCCGGGGCGGGAGGGTCGGCGGCCGGCGGGGTCGCGAGCGGCGGGGCCGAGGCGGTCGGCGGCAGCGGCCCGGGGCGGGACGGAGCGCGCTCGGCCCGGGCTGCCAGCCAGGCGCCCCGGAGGAAGGGGGCCGGAGGGGGTGCTCTCTGCGCGGCGAGCGGATTCGGGCCGGCCTGGGGGCGTGTCGGCGCCTTACCTCCGAACTCTGGGTGCTGCGCGCGATCCACCGCACGGCGGCTGCGACCGACACCTCCTCTCGCAGCAGCGACTCCAAAACGGCCGCCATCCCGGTCCGGGCGCTCCGGGGCGACTGCGCAGGCGCGGGCGCGCCACGGGCGGCCTGGAGTGGGCGGGGCTGGCGCGGAGGGGCGACCGTTGGGCCTGCGGGGCGGGGCCTGCGGGGCGGGGCCTCTCCCGGCCTCCGCCTAGGCCGCGTGGTGCGCCAATTGCGGCCGCACCGCCGCCCCCCTCCCCCCGGTGAGACCCCGCCCCGGCGGCGCTGGGCCGAGGGCGACGCGCGGGGATTCGAACGTGGGCCGGGAGCTGCGCTGGGCTGGAAGTAGAGGCGGGCCGGGGAGAGCGGACGGACCGTAAAGGTGAACACTTCTCCGGGATCACTGCCCCGAAGGAGGAAACCCTGGGGGCGCAGTGGTTAGGAGCTACGGCTGCGAACCAGAAGGTCGGCAGCTGGAACCCAGCAGCCGCTCCTTGGAAAACCCTATGGGGCGGTTCTGCTCTGTCCTACGGGGTCGCTAGGAGTCGGAATCGACTCGACGGTAACGGCTTTTTTTTTTTTTTTTGAAGCCCTAAAGGAGTCACGAAATTTAGCCTAGCCTCTCATTTTGACCATGTTTTTTTTTTCTCAATGGCAGGGTTTTCAATCCCTAGGCCCAAGTGGTACCCACAGGTTTTCCTGCAGGGCGGCTTTTTATAATCCCCAGCCCGCAGCCTGCACACTGACTCGCTCCTTTACACGTTTTAATAATGGGTTTACATCAGCTTAATTCAGCTCTTTTTGCGGTTGAGATGTCAGTAGGCATATTCATAATTAGTTTCTGGGAGCTTGATTTCTTTCTTAATCTCCCTTATTTTGAAAAACACGGGAGACAGCGCTGATTGGTGCTGCTTAGTGAGAAATCAAGAAAGGCCCAGAAAAGAGATGACACTAACATTCTAGGTCAAACCAGGAGGGGGAAGCTGTGCCCATGTCAGTGTCTCACAGACTTCCTCGGATTCACAGGAAGGTCCCAGGCAAAAAGGCGGGGAGCAGGAAGCACTCTAGTGGTACGAGGGGTGTTTCCTGTGGAGAAGGAAAAAATGCCTCCACCACTGATAGAAGGGTGGACTCAAAGGAGCTTTTAATACTTCCCATTTTATTACAAGGGAAGCCATCTTCTCATTTCCATACACCCTGGTTTTCACCTGCAGGGTGCTGAGCACCTAGTTTCTATTTAGTCCAGTGCTGCTTTTCTAGGTCACTGCTGGGTGTGATCCTGCATTTATAGTAACATTTTCTGCTTCCTGTTGATCTTGTACCTTCTGGTGCATCCAGTAACTTTTCTTTTAATTAGAAAAATACTTCCCACTTTTAAAATCCAAACCATCACACAAATAGACCTAGAGTTTGCATGCGGAATGAATCTTTTATTACTAGATTATAAAAATAAAATACAAAATAATTTTAAAACAGAACTTAAAACACTGTACAAAGCTTTAGTATGATACAAATGGGAAAATTAAATAAATAATTACACGTTTATGTACAGACGGCCTATACAAAAGCACTCCACGTTTCTGCCGATACTCTGTGTCCTTGGTTGCCTGAGCAAAAGCGAACAAAGGGGGCAGCTTGGAGGGGAAACGGACACAACACAATACCTTTAGATGTATTTCAAAGAGCAGTGTCTCATCTTTCTGATTTCATGAAAAGAGGGGTAGAGAAAAAGTGGGATTTTTAAATTCATCTAGTCTTAACTCAGTGGTCTTGCTCAACAAGAGAGAATTCTCCTGGATTGTGGCTGAATCTTATTTAAGAGCTGCCAATAGTTTTTAATTTCTCAGGTTTTTCTCTATTTCAAAACTAGTTGTTTCCCGCCTCCCCCGTTTTTCCTACAAAACTAGGAACATAGAGTAAATGGCCAGATGAAATAGGCCTAGGAAAAGCGCCAGGAGGAGGACCAGGAAGGAACTGCGTATCAGCGAGAAGTGCGAGGGCTCAAGCCTGAGCTGTCTGATCTGTTCTTTATTCAGACCACCCAATCCAATCTCAGAGCCCCACTAGCACAGTTTCTTATTTCCATTGCCTTCTTATTATCTTTGTACTTCTGAATGCTTTTTCTGCTTAGTGAATTAATTTATCTGGTGAACTGTTTAAAAAAAAAAAAAAAACTTTTGGGCAAAGTTCCCAGGGCTTTCCCGTCCCTGGAAAACTCCCTAAAATAAATCACATTCAAGCTCTGGAAGCCGTGTTTAACCCTTGTGGTGGGTGAGTGAGGAGTACCCAGAGAAACTCCAGATATGGTCAAGTGCTGTACATGAATTTTTATGGATTTAAATTCCACATTATAAGGGGGGAAAAGCATCATATGGCAGGAGTAGTCCATCTTAGCTAGGTGAGTGAACAATTACACAATCTGACACGGTATTAACCTACTGTCAATCACTAGTGAGTAAAATTATGTGATCAACAAATCCTATAGTCACAAGAGCTCAAAGATCTCCTCAGAAGAGCCTATTTTGAGTCAAGGTGAGCCCACTGGCCTGGCCTAGGGTGTCTGGGAGGCATGGTCAGCATCACCGATGACACACTGTGCCCGTGCTAACACTTCCGATTAAAGAGGAGGCAGAAACCTGTTACTCTGGGAGCTTTCACAGGGCAATGGAGAGAAAGGCTTCGTCTCTTTTACACGCATCCTTAAGAACAAGGATCCAGCAACGCCTACGGGAAATATTCAGATCATTACTGTATAAATGTTACTTTTTGCTCTTTGGTGACTTGAAGTTACGTGTCACCTCAAAGTGACCCTAATCTCACCACATTCTTTTTCTAATCCAGATTTTCTCAAGGGGGATAGGTAAACATCAGGTTGATGTATTTTAAAAGTAGGAGCAGAAACTGCTTCACAGAGAGACAATCACAACTAAATTAGCAAGTGTCCTGATGCGTGAAGACTTTAACATCACCACTCCATGACCAGCCAGGGACTGAGGTGTGCAACATCAAATTCTCATTTCCGTGAAGAGGACCTCGTCGCATGTCCTGGAGTCACCTAAGAGCTACAGGAATTCCCCTGCACCTCCCGCAGGTCCTACCTAGCAATGCTGGGCAAGGTTCCGCAGGCTCCCAAGACGTCTCAGTTCCAGGGAAGAGCCAAAGTACTGTGAATGTCCAATCATATTGGTTTCTACTCTGTTCCCACATTCTCAAGGTACACACCGGGCTTCCACTACATGACGACAAGTAAGTAGGGTATCCTGACAACCTTCTGGGATTTTCCATGCACTACATCCCCTGATACTGTCTAAGGACTGGAACTGCCTCTTATTCCCTTCTCCAAATTAAGGTCTAAATATGCACCTCAGGTTTCTCAAGTTGGATACATATTAACATGTCTGAACCTCACGCCTTAATCCTGTAATATTTTGTATGAAAACAAAGATAAGTAGCTATTCTGCCACTGTATTGTCTACAGAGCCAAACTCAAGAAAGGTAAACAATGCAGTTGTCCTCAACCAGTCTGTCTCCTTAGGCACAGTGCCAACACATCCATGAGAAATGCAGACAGACGGAAACAGGCAGCTTTTAAAAGACTGGGTGCAAGCAACTTAATTCCAAAATACAGGAACATAACCAAGAAAAGGTTCTCTAATGTATGCCATGTTTTGACGGATATAAAGGAATGAAAAAAGGTTTTTAAAATGTGAAAAAGTTTTATCTCCAACACTTAGTCTAGACTTAACTACATATTTTCAAGCAGCCAGAGTAAGACGCATCTTTTTCCTAGGCCATTAAGTTATGAATTCTGGATTCTGTTTCTATCACCAATTTCTAATGTTAGGTAAGGAATGTAGTTCCCAGAACTAAGAATCCTCTGCTTGTGGAAAAAAAGCACCTGTTTTTAATTCACAGCTGTTGGTACAGAAGAACTACCTGTGGCCTTAACCATCTGTGTCTGGGTTATAAGACATGTACCAAGTGCACCTTTTCCCTGTAGACTGAATGCAGCCGTAGAAACATGAGCATAAAAACCTGTGCCCTGGAAAGAATTTCTGACGACCACTGAAGAATCTCAAGTCCGCCCGGTGGCTAGGAGCTAAACAGAAAGAGATGGCACACTCTAGCCCACTGAATACTAGTAAGCAGCTGAGATCTGTTTAGTATTTTAAAGCAAATAATATAAGGTGGATAATGACTACAGTGGGTCTCAAGTACTGTTTTGCTACTTATTTAGGGCTTGATTAATTTGGCAACTTTTACAAAACAATTCACAACATGCAACTTAAAAAACAGTACATGTAACTCTCTGCCACTGTCACAAGGCCAGCTGGCACACCAGAATTAAGAGTTAGTGTCTGCCTAAATCTCACCATTCAAAGATGTTTATAATCTGTGCTTTAAGGGTACATTTGATATGGCCCAACCGTCCTCCTCTGTTCACAGTACATTAAATGCCTTTAAGCTGTGCAAAAAATTACTATGTGGAAATTTAATATTTCAGCAAATTCGTAGACCCTGGAGCTTTGGCAGCATAATTCAGGAAGAATACTACCTAAAAAGATTGAACCTGTTACTAATTCTAATTTCTGCTCCATCCAATTCCTTCTCGTATGAAATACTTTTTGTATGAAAACCTAGATAAATCACTATTCTGCTACTGTATTGTCTACAGAGCCAAATTCAAGAAAGTCGAAGACAAACGGATTAGATAAGGGGTGGCACGGGCAGGGGTGGCTCTGTGGCTTTGACAGGAGCCCCTGACCTTCAGAAGAAGGTCTAAGCTCTGCCCCAGACTACTACTAGTCTAGTTGGGTTTGATTCTGATTGACGGCCAGCCCCTCCTCTTAAGCAGAATAACAAAACTGCTTTAAAATTACTTGGAATGATCTACGTTTGTCACTTAAATCTGAAATATGCCATTACTAAAAAACACCAAAAATAAATAAAAAATAAAGGATAATTCAGAAAAAGAAAACGTTCTCTACATCATACTTTAAAATGAAAAAAAAAAACAGAAATCCTTATGCCAGAAGTGCTTCGCTCAGGGCTGCCACCTGTCCATTTAGCCTGAGAGACAGTGAACATCTAAAGCACAAGCCAGGCTTTTAAAAAACCATAAACTCTATATAGGACACTATTTTTGAGCAGACTTATTGATACATAAGATATAATTAGTATGTTTTCTTTTTAAAGTATCAGAGCAGAAACATCTTTGGTTAGCTCTTTCTCTATATGTAAAATAAAATACTATTATATAACGAGACTGTTTATCTCTGGATTTTAATGAGTTTGTCGATGCTAGCAATAGGGGGCAACACAGTGGAGGGACTGGCAGAAGAAAGGGAGGGACCAAGAAAGAGAACATTCGGCTGCCACACTGCCATGGCTGTTGGTCTTGATTGCCAATGAGAAATAAAATCACAGACACAGACCACAATTACAGCTGCGTCAGCACATTTCTGACTATAGGGGCCAGGATTTAAAGCTGGTTATTTTTAGTACAATTTAGCTAATACAACAAGAAAAAAAGATCATTCCTTAATTGTAGGTTATACCCCACCACCACCAAGAAAACAGGTGAAAAGAAGTAGAATGACAATTTTTAAGAGATTTTTAAAAATTCGTTATGTCAGATCCATGATTTTCATCCCAGTTTATCCACTCGAACCGTAAGGACAAAACTATGTGATTAACATGACATATCTCTGAACCAGTATTACAAGCATGTCCCAGTAACTTCCCCCCTATTAAAATTCTTCTGTAAGTGAAAATTAAATAACACAGCTTGGCTTGTTAAGGTCTGCCAACCCTTGCACTGCTCACGGGAAGGCAAGAACAATCTGAGGCGTCACATGCCGGGAATATATTTTCAGAAAATGAAGGTCATCGGCAAGGCCCAAGTGTACACGAGGCACACAACAGAAGGGAGAATGAGAAAGGATGAGTTTATATAAGCATATGTCTCTCTCTCTCTATTTATAAATATTTATATAATTTACCACGAAGACATGCAAGTAGTGTTATAGCAACTATTCTACACTATAATACAGAGGGATTGGCCTCCCAATAATACAGTTGCTTAAGTTAAATAGCAAACATGTCTTATCTATTGCATTCCTCTGCGGTGTGTGAAACGGGAAATGAAATCCCACACTATGCTACATTTCTTAGGGGAGACCGTATATGCCTCGATAGTATTTTGAGTTTGTTTTTTAAAAAGTTCAACGCAGATA
The DNA here is from genome assembly GCF_024166365.1 of Elephas maximus indicus. Classification (NCBI taxonomy): domain Eukaryota; kingdom Metazoa; phylum Chordata; class Mammalia; order Proboscidea; family Elephantidae; genus Elephas; species Elephas maximus. Next base: position 13,281,362 of record NC_064828.1, on the reverse strand, counting down.
AAGAGAACAAGGTAAGTTCAGTGCAGCTTCAGGGCAGCTTTGATGCAGCATTAGAATATGTTCACTTGGTAAGGAAACGTCTTTCTTTTCTTTTTTTCCGTTTAACTGTGTTAGGACTGGCAGCAAACACAGGTCAAAGAGAAAGCACAGATGTTTGCTAGAAGGCAAATTTCAACAGCAACCAGACCAATTGATCTGACTGTAATAAGGTGGTTACAACACAAAACACCTAGAGAATACAAAATAGACCATTTTAAAAGTCTGGTATAATTTAATTTTGCCTGATTCCTGGTAGCAGAAGAGTGAGATGAGAACCAATCAGATCCCCATCACAGCTTCCTAAATTGAGATTACATGGAATTCAAACTGAAGCCCAGGAGAAGCAGGTAATCAAACATCAAGATAAATATTTAGCCTAAATTTATTTCCTCAGATATCCATTCCTTATTGGCTAAATGTATAAAATACACAGTTTGAGGATTATAGGCCTCAATATAGCTAATTTCTTTCTTTCTAGCTCCCTAAACGCATAAAGCCATACTCTGAACTTTGTGTTTCCCTGGTGTCACCTTGGAGCTGGCACTGGAAAGAATCTGTACCCAGAAGAGCTCAGGAAGCCAGGTCTACTCTGGCCAGTTTCCCTCCACGAGCAGACACGTAGCAGAAGGTGCAGGGTTCTTCTACCTTGAAGGGCATTTCTCCACACTCTGTCCCTCTCTCCCTAAAGCGCTAAAGCCTATGAAGTGCCTCTGTTGAGACTTTTTCTCTTCTTTACCTATGTTTCTGTTATTTTTTTAAGTAAAAATGTACTGGGTTAAGAAATGTTGCTCCAAGAAAAATATCAGGGGACTAAAAAAGGTAGCTGGATTTGAAATTCCCAGCATGTGCTGCTGAAAGTCCATCAGAATGTATTGTTAGAATCAAAGAAGAGAGAGTGGATCAGGCGAGAAACACTAACTTTAAAATGTGAAATCCAGGGAGGGTACTAGGAACGAGGCAAAGTAAAGGTGTGAATTCTCAACATACCAGATAAACTCACGAGTCAAAAATACATGAGCAGTGGCCCCCGCCCCAGACTTCTTACACGTACTCTAATATCTGAACAATCCTGACTCTCTAAGGTTGTCTGTTTTGAATGAAAATATTAAAATAAGTTTCATTTTCGCTATATAATCTTTGAGTAGAGTCTTAAAAAATGGGGCCAAATCCCTTAAAATTCCATTTTATCTCCTACCCTCAACTCTTGTTTTAAAGGCAGATAAAAAATGAAGCTCGTTTGATGAGTTTCTCCCCCTTGGGTTTGCCAGGTTGCCCCTTGATTCCTGATCTGCTTGCTGCCTGCCTCAGATAATTCCTTATCGCATATTTATGTCTTCCTATAAATAATTTATCATGTTACTTTTTCTGCAAGTGAAGACCAACACTGATTTTTTAAACAGACAGTACAGGGATACAACATGCATCAGGCTGAGGAGAAGGACCTCACACCTTGCAGATGTGCAGCCCGGCTCCTACCTGCTAAGTTTACTGGCTGCCTTACCCTTCCCTGGGGGGGTTTTAGTGCTGGCCGAGTGGTGGTGGAAGCTGCCAGGTCCTTTTGGGCCACTCTTGCTGGGTTTGCAATGCTCCTGTTGGCAGGACCTCCTGGAGGAAGAAGAGCCTGAGTGGCTTGGAGGTGACTTGCTTCTCCCCAGATGTGGGGGTGAACTCCTCTGGTCGTGGTGGGGCCGCCCTGCCCTAGAGGGCGAGGAACTAGATGTACGTGGCAAGGAAGAGCTTCGAGGAGAGGCACTGGGGCTTCGGTGAGGGACAACTGGACTCTTGGGGGGTGTTTTGGGGTTGTGAGGGGATCCTGGACTCTTGCACTGAGTAGTGCTCCGGGGTTTCTGAGATCCATTTTGAAGAATTTGGGCCAGACGGGAGAAGAGGTCTGAGTCGGAATTGCTACTCCCTAGGACTTTGTATCTGCGTAGCCTTAAGAGAACAGAAATAATTATTTTCATTTCAAGTGTGCCTAAAAAGTCACAATGTCACAAATCATACTGTGTATGATTTGAATAAAATCAGAAAACATATCATAAAATAAATAATATCACCTATGAGTACTGTGCTCCTTTAAATAATCATCTATATGAGTCCAAACAGTCAATATTTACCACAAAGCAAAGACAGAAGGTAATGGGCAAGGGGCAGAGAAGCTAGATTAATGCAAACAGAACAAGCAGAAAGGAAATACTGAGTATGCTGACACGTTGTGGAAAATGTAACCAATGTCAGTGAACAGTATAACAGTATGAATAGAAACTGTTAAACAGGAACCTAATTTGCTGTGTAAACTTTCACCAAAAATACAATAAAAAAATATATTTATAAAATAAAGAGTTACTCTTTCACATACCAGTAATTTGACCCTGGGAAAACCGCTGAATGTCTCCTAGTTTTCAATGGGAATGCTGTCTGCCTCACGGGGTCACTGAGCAGACCAAGCGCCTTAAGCATGTGAAGAACTTGGCTGAAGGTCTGCTGTGCAGAAGCACTTACGTGATGTTAGTTTCCTCCCTCTTACCTGGTGTATTGGTAGGTGCTGTCAGGTCAATTTTGACTCGCAGCGACCCCATGTGACAGAGCAGAAGTGCCCCAAGGCGTTTTCTTGGGTGTAATCTTCAGGGAAGTAGATTGTCAGGTCTTTCTCCCTCACTGCACGTACGTTCTTCTAATTTTGGGATTAAGTTAATGACTGTGTCTAGCGTCTGTTTGCACATGACAGTGTACAGCATTTCATCTAAGGCTGCTAGGGGCGGAATTCTGCAAGCGTATGTGCAAGCATGAAATCCCACGATGTCAGCCTTCGAGGTGAACTGCGCTCACCAAGAAGTGCAGCAACCATAGATAAAAGTATCTTTCAGCCGTATTTAATAATTTCCAAAAGAAAAGAGCGGTCACTGGTTTCTCCTGGCCTCAGTTCTGGCCTGACCACAGCATGGGACCCAGGAGAGCTGACCCGGGAGAGCTGAGGTGGGGACCGACTGCACCTCTGACCAGGAATTTGAGCCTGGGAATTCTAATCTAGAGAGTATTCATATGAAGAGTAACGTCTTCTCTGCCCTAGGTATCTTTCTGGTTGGCCTAAGGATCAAATAAAATGGTATATATAATAGTTTTGCAAACTGCAATGCACTCTATAAAAGTACTTCACTGGTAATACTAAGTAATGTGGTAATAAGGGCTTTAGGGCCCCTCGAATACTCAAACTGTGGGAATTAAGTATATCAGCAGAGGAACAGACAAATCGAAGGAGCAGAGCACTGAATTCAAAAAGGTACTCATGCTTCTATGGGAAATGAGCAGTAGATCTCACTAACTTCACACCACGTGCAGTGAAACCTGTGAGAGCTGGAACTCGCTGGGACTGCCTTGTTTTTCCCAGTCTCACAAGATTTCCGCCTTTGACAGGGTGTAGTCTTACCATTCTCCTATTACTCGTTTTAGTGGAAAATATCCAAATTTTCCTTCTCTGACAGGTTTCCGCCTTATACAGATCCAGCTTTCAAAAGTTTTACTGGATAATAACTCCAGGTGGATTAAACATACACAAAATAGAAAACTATAAAAGTATTAGAAGAGAAGAGAATATATTTTAAAAATATTAGGGTTGAGGGGACCTTCGTAAGCCTGATATAAAACACAGAAACCATAAAAGATATTCAGTTCCATGAACACTAAATTTTTCTATAACGCAAAAGGCACCATAAATCAAATTAAAAGGCAAGCAATAGACTAGGACCAAATATCTCCAATATATTTTGTGGACAAAGAGATTAATTAATAAGAAAATCAATCCAATAGAAAGTTTGACGTGAACACGGCCAACAACACATACAAGCCATTCAAATAAAAATATATATGAAAAGATCTGTCTCATGAATAACCAAACAAAAACAACGAGGTAAGCTGCTTGTCAGATTACCTTCCCCCAAAATTTAAGTGATGCTATCAAGGGCGTAGAGAAAGGGCCTCGTACACAGTCAGTATGAGTATAAACCACTAGGATAACTTTTTTGGGAGGGCACTTCGAATATATTTATAAAATTATAAATAGGCAAACCGTAGCAATTCTGTTTTTAGACATCTACTAAAAATGTGGGCAAAGGCGATAAAAATCTATGTATAAAGTTATTCACTGCAGCACTGTTTATAAAAACAAAAATCTGGAAATCACCTAAATGTCCATGAATATATAAATGGTTTAATACTTCATACTACATTATCCCATGAAGTATGAGACAGTGCCTTTTAAAAGAGTTACACAGGTCTACATGGACCAACATGGAAAAATGCCCAAGGTAGATTAGGTTAAAGAAAATCACGTGTAGAATAATATTAGTACAAGAGCTCATTTCTGTTTAAACAATTTCCACGCCTGTGTGTATATATGAGTAGGAAGATGAAAGGGGCTTTCGCTTTGTACTTCATTTATTTCTGTGTTATTTTAAATTCTTACATTTTCTTTTCTTGTAATTCACAAATACCAATAAAGTTTTTTAAAATTATGATTCAATAAACAGTTCTTTAATATGGTTCTAAACAGAAATTCTGTGTCCTGGCAGTGTTAAGGACGAATGGGATGACGGGAAACATAAGTACTCTAAAAACCAAACCAAACCCGCTGCCATTGAGTCATAGCGACGCTGTAGGACACAGAACTGTCCTTTAGGGTTTCCAAAGCTGAAATGTTTTTCCCACGGAACAGCTGGTGGGTTTGAACTGCCGACCTTTTGGTTAGCAGCCAAGCACTTTAACCACTGCTATACCAAACCCACTGCCGCCGAGTCGATTTTGACTCATAGCAGACCTACAGGACAGGGAAGAACTGCCCCATAGGGTTTCCAAGGGGCAGCTGGTGGATTCAAACTGCTGGCCTTTTGGTTAGCAGCCGTAGCTCTTAACCATTGTGCTACCAGGGCTCCACTGCACCATCGAACCAAAAAAAACCAAACTCATTGCCTTCGAGTCGATTTGACTCACAGTGACCCTATAGGACAGAGTAGAACTGCACCATGAGGGCTCCTGTAAATCCTCTAAGGATCTAAAATTCATTCCATTGAAGAATTTAAACCTCAGACGGTTGAAATAAGGAAGAGGGAGAGGAACTTCCAAGGTTGCATCAGCACCTACAGGGCCGGGGGCATAAAGAGCCATAATCACACCAGGGGTCAGCAACAGGTGACTTATTTACTCTCTGAACTTTCTGTCCTCCTCCTCCCCCAACATCTGAAAAGTAAACACGAAATTCACTTTGGTTACACCTTCCCTCACCCGCCTTATACAATGAAACCTACGAAAGCCGGAACTCCCTTGTTTTTCCCAGTCTCACAATTTTTCCACTTTTGACATGGTTCAGTCTTACTACTTTTCTCTTGCTCATTTTAGTGGAAAATATTTACATTTTCCCTCTCTGACAGGTTTCCGCTTTACACAGGTCCCGGCTTTTGCAGGTTTTCCTGTAGTAAAATTTGAGGAATGGAAAAAAAATAATTCCTGTGTGCCAGGACCTAAGCAGGAAAGATCCAAAGCCCAGATGAGCCCCAGGCTGGTCAGCTCTGTGACAGCTGGCACAGTATTATACACCTAAGCTTGGTTACGAAGTGCTGCTTTTAGGGACACGTAAAAGTGCTAAGTCATAAATGATAATTAAGATCTGTTTAAACTGCATTCCAATACAGCTCTAGCCACAGACACGCCATCTCTGGTAGGCACAGACACCAAGCAGAAGGAAAAGGCGGAGGAGTGCATATTGTTCATGGAATCACCTTTTTAAATGTCTCCGCAACATGACTGCAGTTCACTCAGCACCATTCTTCCTGCGGAATATAATCCCCGTGACGCTTCGATCCAAGGTTTAGTTACCCCTGGACCAGAAACCCCAGGCCAAGTCAAAACTAAGCTGACTTTAGGGAAGAGCAGCAAGTGGTGATGGGTAATGAGAGACAGAATCCCATGTTGACACACTTGGGAAGTCCCCCTAACACGCGGAGGCTGCTGCTACACTGTCTGAACCAGGTGACAGTTTCCAGGTAAAGGTGTTTTAATTTTCACTTTATTTTTGTTAAAAGACCTTCCTTTTTCTTTTTCTTCCCCCATGGCTTGGATCATTCTATCCTGTGAAAGCAAGTAACGGCCCCAAGGAAAGCACTGGTTTAACTCTTCCCCTCAGAATGTCGTCACTCTGTGCCAGCCCGTATCACGAGGGTACCTAAGTGAGCAAGTGCACTACACAGTAAGTAGGGAGGCAGTGCCTTTATCAGGTGTGGCTGTACAGATCCCCGGCCTAGGGAAGCCTTGTATGAGATTTTTGTTTATTATAATCAGATAAACAGTATAAAACAGGGCCCATTCATCAAATTACAGACATGGTATTCATCATCATAGAACCTGACATCATAATGACATTTGTTAAAGTGAGATTCTAGCTATAAAAGGCTCGAAAATCACTGAGTATCTGGTCAAAATGGAGGAGTCCCTGGGTGGCTACTAAATGAAAGGCTGGTGGTTTGAATACACCCAGAGATACCTCTGAAGAAAGGCCCCGCAATCTACCTCAAAAAAGGTCACAATCACTGAAAACCCTATGAAGCACTGTTCTACTCTGAAACACATACGGTCGCCCTAAGTTGGAAGTGACTCGACGGCAAATGCTTGTTTTTTTTTTTTTTTTTTTTTTGGTCAAAATGGACTGGGGAGAGAAGTCACCTTTACTGCATGCTAAGTACTGGACAAAGCCCTCGATGTATGTTAACTTATTTCAATCTCTCAAACCCATGAGGCAAATGTCTCACCTGTTTTATAGATGAGGTGAATGATGTTCACACTGCTAGAAAGTGGGCGAGTCAAGAAGTAACCTGAATCAGTCTGATGTCTACCACTACAGTGTGCTATAAAGCCTGGGAAAGACGGAGAATGAAGTGGATGGCCACAACAGGCAAAAAAAAAAAAAAAATAAGGAACCACTAACGTATTAGACAAAATAGACACAGAGGTAATGTTACACACTCAACACAGGAAAGCACACAGTGTTACCTGGCTTCCACTCCAGGCCTAGTTGGCGGCTTTCCTGGTGGTGGTCGAGGCAAGAACTGCGATGCAGTGGCGCTATTGACTTGATCTGTATTGGCCCATGAAACTGGCCTTGGAATTTTGCTCTTTCTGGACTGGGAGATGATTGGTGACAGAAAGCTATCTTCGGCTGACCTGCTCAGGTGAGAGTCTACTGCCAGTCTTGAAAAGGGAGTGAAGACTTCCTCCTCAGGAAAGGAAGCAGGAACAGTAGCTAGCTTCTCCCCTAGCAATTTATCAGAGGCACTTGAGAGGTCACCCAGGAAAGACTTGAGTTGCCTTTTTTCCACCAGAAGCTTGACTAGGTCTGGTTGATAAGCTTTCTTTTGGAGGAGCTTCTCTTTTGCAGAGACTGGAGAAGATGATTCAAAAGTTGAGTCTATCTCTTGTGCTAAAACAGGGATTCGGCTGTGTCTAGTTACAAAGGATGACCTAACCACATCCTTCCGGGATGGGGAATAATGTTCATTCTCCGAAACACAATGAAATAGCTCTCCATTTTTAGGAGCAATTTTCTCTCTTTTACCCTCTTGGTGCAAAAAAATAGAGAGGTCTCCTTGATGACCCAGCAAGTCTTCACTCTTGACGTTGTCATCCTTAGGTACCTTACTTTTTTGCAAGGCTGCTACCTGGCCCATCTGTCCCTCAACGTATGGGTCAATGACTCTTGGAGAAATTTCTGAAGTTCCAATTGCCAGAAGCCTCATTATCTCATGATTTTTGTCTTGATTTGGTACTACACTAAAAGTCTGTGTCTTTGTCACATCAAGAGGTTTGGTAGTAGCTGACTGATCCCTTTCCACAGTTACCAAATCTCCTGGGAGAGGGGAGATCTCAACACAACACTGCTCTTTACTTAACTTCTCATCTTCATTATCTGACCCTACAAGAACGCTTTTCTCTTCAGTTTCTCCAGGGAGACTATCAAATTCTTTCACAACCAGCCTCCTATGGTCAGGAGGGTCTCTTTGTGCCAGGTCTTGGGATCTGTCACACTCTCTAATAGGAGCTTCCTTGGATAACATGTCATGACCAATATGATCTAACTGAAGCCCCAAGTCTGTTCTGCATCCTCCACTAGCAGGTTCACCCTCTGTCACAACCAAGCCAGACAAGTTCTCCCTTGGAGAGTCAAGTTCCACAGTGGGCTCCATGGGCTGAAGATCTTTCTTCTCTAGCTGCTGACAGTGAAAGCTCCCTGAAGTGGACTGTGTAGATGCCACAGAAGGTCTAGCAGCTGTAATCTGGAGGAGAATGAAAAAATTGAAATGCAATAATGTGGACTATAAATTAAGACCATGATTTGAGGTTTAACATGGATATCTTCTGTTCAAGTTTGTAAGAGGAACACAGACGTCAACCAGATCTACCCAACTCCTATTTTAAAAGGAGCAATTCTGAATAAAAACAGATGGTAGTCAAGCTCCATCATTCAGGAATTGTCAGAACAGTCTCCCTCTAGGTTCATCCTGCTCTTTCTGTAGCCTGTTCTGTGTACTGGGAGACTAACTTCTACGGACTGCACCATCTATGCTCCCTTGCCTTCTGATTGCTGGTCTGGTTTGCCAATCAATGGCTGGTACCAACGGGGGGATCAGAGTCTGAGAGTTAATTCTTTAATTCTCCCTGCTTCTGCCTGGGAACTGCAGCTTTGGTGGTAGCTACATTCTGCCACTCCTGGGAGGGCCCCTGTCACCAGGTTTTACTAACAGCCCATCCTCCTCTTCAGGACTCATGGTAGGAATGGCTCCCCCTATTGCAGGTCCCATTTGTTCTCTTCACTCTGCTCACACATCTGTAAAAGGTTCCTTTCATTTAATTTTCCCCAAGTACCTCTGTGTGAGCCATCTATTTCCTGCCAGAATCCAGGTATAAGACTTAAAAGAAAAAAACTCACTGACAAATTATTGTAAATTGAAAACCTTGAAATTTTCATGTATTTTATGGAAGTCATGCAATTTACTTCCTATAAGCACTATCCATCATTGTTGAAAATATCATACCTTCCTATAAACAAAAACATGCAAAGATATTTACTAATTTTTCAAATCTTTAATATTTTAAGGACAAAGCCTATGATAAAGTGAAATTCTACCACCCTTCCACTGAGGATACATTAATTCTATGTGAATAAGATTCAATATTTACTAAGAATGTCCTTTCTTAAGGCACCTACAGTTTCCACATCTTCACATTTCTTAAAAGTGACACATAGGAAGGCAGAAAATGTCAACTACATAAACTGGTAAGGAGAAAAAAAATCAAGCAAGCTCAAATCACTTAATGAAGCCTATTAAGTTCTAGGAAAACTATGGAAATTGGTCCAAATCCAAAGGAAAATTTGAAATTATGGAAGATTTAGCCTAGACTTAATTTCTAGTCCACAGGCACCAAGAAACCATTGTGGTTCTACAGTCATCTAAGATGTTTGGATGTATTTCTCATTGTGACAGGAATACAGTTAGGTTTAAGACATGTGAAGCTTCTCCAAAGCCCAGCCCAGAAAAAAAACACCTAACTAACATCCTGGAATTTTTTTTTTTTAACATCCTGGAATAGCTCCCGAATATAACCAGCGTCCTGAGGATCTGTCAGGTTACTCTAAGACAGACTATTTGGGTTCAGACATTGACCTTCTGCAACAAGCCCAGACCTGTAGTGACCTTGGGGAAAAGGCAGTAAGTTCTACTGGTGCTGTCACTCTTCACAAAGCCATGTCATACTTTTATTTCTTTCATTATTCCAAAATACATTCAGGCACCTGACAATTTTCTAGTATAATTTTAAAATCATGATATTGAAACCTAACCCAAAAAAGCTACAGTAATTTACTTTTTAAGACCCAAGAATGACAGTGAAAAGAAAAACATGTGAAATTAAACTAAATGCCAAATAACAAAGGTGGTGGCCATCTCTACATTCAAAACAAATAATACTCACCATATATAATTCCAAGTGTATCAGCCAAAATGAACAAATTATTTATAAAACCAATACTCCACTGGTCTTCTAAGACTAAAGCTAGATTTGCTTCTCAACCTCTGAGCTTAATTCATGTTAGATTCGGGATATAAACGTATGTCTGTGCATGTGTATAAAAACAGGGTGACGATTGTGTACACAGAAGAGAGGTAAGAACCACCAGGCAGGAGGATCTGGTTTCCTGAAAAGATTCTGAGCAATTATAAGCTCGGCATAAATTACTGTCATATAATATTTCCACAGCACTTTAAATTTATAAAATATTCCTAAAATCATTTTTACTAATTCCATTTCGTAACTGCCTTTTTGAGCACCATTATTAACAAAATTCACAAATGAGGAGAAACATGGCTAAGAAATCAGGGATGGGGCTTCAGGACTGTCAAAGTCACACAGAGTGCAGGCCACTGCCGTACACTAAAAAAAAAAAAAAAAAAAAAACACACTCTCAAATGTAGTATGGGAAACCAAGTCTGCAAAAACACGATCTGATGAGATAAAAGGAGAAACTCTAGGATCAATAGCTAAATACCGAGAAGAGAAAGTTAACCCTAAGTGTCAGCTGAAATAGCTCCCTTAATCCTAGCCTACAGAGACACAGAGGCAATCCCTGTACCTGGGGCACTCTACAAATGGACTAGATTAATGATCTGCCAGTAAGCTTTGATAGCTTTGACTTCTGTAATTCACAAACATTTCATTAAGGCATGAATTTCATCATTCTTATCTTGACCATTCCTTTCTTCTGTTCTCTAACTGTATCAGTTAGCAAAGTGCCCCTTCTATAGAATTAGAAAACAACCTCGATATTTCCCATTTCTTTCATCTTTTCTTACTTTTTTTAGTGCCTAATGCTAAGTCTGACTAATGACTAACATCAGCCTCATTATTTTATAGTTTAGGTAAGGCAGCCTCATTATTTTACATGTTTCAAGCTGGCCACAAAGTGACAAGGAACTGCAAACCAACTACCAATTGCATTTTAACTTACAAATTACCCTTTTACTTTTCTCTCATTCAAAAAAAGTGATGCTGTTAAGACAATAAAACCTGGAAAATTCAACATTCATACCACAGAGTCTCTCTCCAAGATGAAGGGTGTGTGATGTACAAAATACCCGTATCTCATTTTGTTTTATTTTTTTACAAAGACAAATAGTTTAGAAGAGACAGATGTAGTGGAATGATGTATTAGTTCCCACTACAGCCAAGGATAGCTAAGTTACAGAAACAAATTCCTGGCCCATTTAAAGACTAAATTTTAACCACTGAAATTTCTTTGGGCCATTCAAATTCCACTAGAGGCTTCTTTTGTTTAAAGCATTTTAATAAAATACTTTATGTTGTTTCTGCCATAATACTTTACACAAATGTTAAAAATTAAGAGTTAAACTAAAATACTATTATTGAATCATGGTGTTAAGTGTCAATTTTCATTTCTTTAAAGAAACAGTACCCAGCAGCCCTAACATCTGACTATTAAGAAGCCATACAAGATGTGCAAGCCCGTCCCTCTTTCCTACTCTTTACCCTTATCGTTTGCTCTGACTACACTTATGCCGAAGGTATTACTGGGGTTTGACCTGTGCAGATAGTATGCTGGTGGTGCCGGGAGGGTGGCAGGATAGGGAGAGCGGCAGCCTTTGCCATAAACCAAGAAAACCAAATGAGCTGCCATCAAGTCCGTTCTAACTCATGGCAATCCCATGTGTTTCAGAGTAGAACTATGTTTCATAGTGTTTTCAATGGCTGCGATCTTTCAGAAGTAGATTGCCAGGACCTTCTTTCATGGCACCTCTGTGTGGATCCAAATTGCTCACCTTTTGATTAGTAGCTGAGCACTTAACCATCTGCACCACCCAAGGACTCCTAGTCTTTACTACAGAGGTGGGTAAAACAGAAAACCTAACGCCGCAGGAGCTAAGTAAATGAAAAGCAAAAGTTGCTCTTTCCCTTCCTCTGTCATCCTGACACGAGAGACAGTTACCCATTAATAATAGTTTAATGTGTATTTAAGGGGGTTTGAAGCTATAAAATTTTTGTAGGACATAACAAAAATCATCAGCAGGCCACAACTTACATCCAAAGAACAGAAGTCCTGGAAAATATGGACTAAAATAGAAGTATTTCTTGGCTGGCCTGTAATTATAAATCCCAATCATGGCTGTATGATTCAACAGTCTGTTTTCCTTTATACAGCGTTGAAAGAAATTTTAAGGATGAATCTAATCCAACTATCCCCAATTGCCACAGCCTATACAGACTTCCATCACAGCACCTTTAACACATAAACTGTATTCCTTTACTAGACTGAAGACACTTGAAAGCAGTGATGTCACTCACTGGGGCTTTTATTCCTGGTGTCTGCTACAGTACCTGACACAGAGTAGATGATCAATAAAGGCTGAACACGTAAATGTATCAACCATTGGATGCTTGGGTTTCTTCCATAAAACTTCTCTGAAGTCATAGTGATAAACAATACATTTGAATACTTCACAAATGGGCTCCCTTTCCTTTACTGGTTTTATTGCATTTTGCTTTATTGTACTTCACAGATACTTTATTTTTTTTTTACAAATTGAGGGTTTGTGGCAACCCTGTGTTGAGCAAGTCTATTGGTGCCATTTTTCCAATAGCATTGCTCACTTCGTGCCTCTGTGTCACATTTTGATAATTCTTGCAACATTTCCAACTTTTTCATTATTATTACATTTGTTATGGTGATCTGTAATCTTTGACATCACTACTGTTATTGTTCTGCAGCACCAGGAGCTGCTCCTACATAAGACGGCAAACTTAGTTGATAAATGTTGTGTGTGTTCTGACTGCTCCGCTGACTGTCCGTTCCCCTGTCTCTCTCCCTTTCCTCGAGCCTCCCTATTTCCTGAGACACGATAATATTGAAATTAGGGCAATTAATAACCTTACAACGGCTTCTAAGTGTTCAAGGGAAAGGAAGAGTCGCACGTCTCTCACTTTAAATCAAAAGCTAGAAATCATTAAATTTAGTGAGGAAGGTGTGTCGAAAGCCAAGACAGGCTGAAAGCTAGGCCTCTTGAGACAAGCCGTTAGCGAAGTTGTAAATGCAAAGGAAAAGTTCTTGAAAGAAATTAAAACTGTCACTCCAGTGAACACACAAATGATAGGAAAGTGAAACAGCCTTATTGCTAATACGGAGAAAGTTTAGGTGGTCTGGATAGAAGATCAAACCAGCCACCACATTCCCTTAAGCCAAGGCCCAATCCGGAGCAAGGCCCTAACTTTCTTCAGTCTGCGAAGGCTGAGAAAGGTGAGGAAGCTGTGCGAGAAAAGTTCGAAGCTAGCTGAGGCTGGTTCATGCGGTTTAAGGAAAGAAGCCATCTCCATAACGTAAAAGTGCAAGGTAAAGGAGCAAGTGCCGATGTAGGAGCCGCAGCGAGTGATCCAGAAGATCCAGCTGAGATAGTTGATGAAGGGGCTACGCTCAACCACAGGTTTCCGTGCAGCCGAAACAGCCTTACACTGGGAGAAGATGCCACGTAGGACTTTCCTAGCTGGAGAGGAGAAGTCAACACCTGGCTTCAAACCTTCAAAGGACAGGCTGACTCTCTTGTTACGGGCAAATGAGGCTGGTGACTTTAAGCTGAAGCCAATGCTCATTTACCATTCCGAAAATCCTACAGCCCTTAAGAATTCTGCTAAACCTACTCTGCCTGTGCTCTGTAAATGGAACAACAAAGCCTAGATGACAGCACATCTGCTTACAACGTGGTTTACTGAATACTTTAAGCTTGCTGTTGAGATCTGTTGCTCAGAAAAACGATTCCTTTCAAAATAATACTGCTCACTGAGAATGCACCTGGTCACCTAAGAGCTATAATGGAGATGTACAAAGAGATTAATGTTGTTTTCATGCCTGCTAACACATCATTTCTGCAGCCCGTGGATCAAGGAATAATTTAGACTTTCAAGTCTTATTGTTTAAGAAATACATTTTGTAAGGTTATAGCTGCCATAGATAGTGATTCCTCTGATGAATCCGGGCAAAGGAAATTGAAAACCTGGAAAGAATTCACCATTCCAGATGCCACTAAGAACATTCATGATTCATGCGTGGAGGTCAAAATATCAACATTAAAAGGAGTTTCGAAGAAGTTGATTCCAACCCTCATGGACGACTTTGAGGGGTTCGAGACTTCAGTGGAGGAAGGAACTGCGGATGTGGTGGAAACAGCAGGAGAACCAGAAGTGCAGCCTGAAGAGATGACTGAAGTGCTGCAATCCCATGGTCAGACTCTAACAGATGCTGAACCAAGGACGTGGTCTCATGAGATGGAAGTTACTCCTAGTGAAGATGCTGTGAGGATTGTTGAAATGACAACAGAGGGTTTAGAATATTACAGAAACTCAGTTGATAAAGCACCAGCAGGGTTTAAGAGGACTGACTCCAATTTTGAAAGAAGTTCTACTGTAGATAAAACGCTATCAAACAGCATCGCATGCTACTGAGAAATCTTTCACGAAAGGAAGAGTCAACTGATGCGGCAAGCTTCATTGTTGTCTTATTTGCTAACAGAACATTGTAATTTAATATTTCTTCTGTAAGCCAAAGCGTGGTCTTATTTTACTGCCTATAAATCCCATGTTGTTCATCATCTTTTTAGAAACTATTGTTATTGGGCCAATTTTATCAGTGTGTACCCTGGGGAAAAAAATCTAATTTCCAAAAATGATTCCACAATCATTTCTTTTCAATCTAGCAAATGTATCCACCCTTCAAAACACTATCTAACAATCATATACAGACTAATTACCAGTGGTTTCATGCATGTGGATAAAGAAAGTCCTATACGAGGTTCACAAATCTATACTAAGAAATTAAGAGAACTTTTGGACCAGGGCCACAACAGATGTTCCCGGACAGAATGGGCGAAAATTGTAGAGCAAAAGTCAAAATCTTAAATAAAGGCCAGACTTAACTGGATCGGCAGAGACCTAGGGAACTCCCTTTAAACTTTGAGCTGAACATGGAACATTCTCCAGAAGAGGCCATGTATTAGGGCATAAAGCAAGCCTGAACAGAATCCAAAGCATCAAAATATTACAAAGCATTTTTTCTGACCATAAAGCCATAAAAGGAGAAATCAAGAACAGAAAAAGGGAAAAAAAAAAAAATTAAACACATGGAAACTGAACAACGCCTTGCTCAAAAAGTAATGGGTTATAGAAGAAATTAAGGATGGAATAAAGAATTTCACAGAACCAAATGAGAATGAAAATACATCCTACCAGAACCTTTGGGACACAGCAAAAGCACTACTCAGAGGTTAATTTATAGCAATAAACGCACACATCCAAAAAGAACAAAGGGCCAAAATCAAAGAATTACCCCTACAACTCAAACAAAAAGAGATCGGCAAAAGGAGCCCTCGGGCACCAGAAGAAAGCAAATAATAAAAATTAGAGCAGAATTAAATGAAAGAGAGAACAGAAAGATAATCGAAAGTGTTAACAAGACCAAAAGCTGGTTCTTTGAAAAGATCAACAAAATCGATAAACCACTGGCCAAATTGACAAAAGAAAAACAGGAAAGGAAGCAAATAACTCAAATAAGAAATGAGATGAGCAATATCACAACAGACCCAACTGAAATTCAAAGAATCACAGCAGAATACTATGAAAAACTATACTCCAACAAATTTGAAAACCTGGAGGAAATGGACAAATTTCTAGAAACATACCACCTATCCAAACTAACACAAACAGAGATAGAACAACTAAATAGACCCATAACAAAAGAGGATACTGAAAAGGTAATAAAAAGACTCCCAGCAAAAAAAAGCCCTGGCCCGGATGACTTCACTGCAGAGTTCAACCAAACTTTCACAGAAGAGTTAACACCACTACTACCGCAGGTATTTCAGAGCATAGAAAAGGATGGAGTACTCCCAAACTCATTCCATGAAGCCAGCATATCCCTGATACCAAAAACAGGTAACGGCACAAAAAAAAGAAAATTACAGACCTATATCCCTCATGAATAAAAAAAGATGCAAAAATCCTCAACAAAATTCTAGCCAAGAGAATACAACAACATATCAAAAAAATAATTCACCATGACAACTGGGTTTCATACCAGGTATGCAGGGATAGTTCAACATTAGAAAAACAATCGATGCAATATATCATATAAATAAAACAAAAGACAAGAATCACATGATCTTATCAATTGATACAGAAAAGGCATTGGACAAAGTCCAACACCCATTCGTGATAAAAACTCTCAGCAAAATAGGAATAGAAGGGAAATTCCTCAATATAATAAAGGGCATTTATGCAAAGCCGACAGCTAACATCATCCTAAATGGAGAGAGTCTGAAAGTATTCCCCCGAAGAACAGGAACCAGACAAGGATGTCCTTCATCACCACTGTTATTCAGCATTGTGCTGGAGGTCCTAGTCTGAGCAATTAGGCTAGATAAAGAAATAAAGGCATCCAAATTGGTAAGGAAGAAGTAAAAGTATCCCTATTTGCAGACAATACGATCTTATACACAGAAAACCTTAAGGAATCCTCAAGAAAACTACTGAAACTAGTAAAAGAGTTCAGCAGATTATTAGGACACAAGATAAACATACAAAAATCAGTTGGATTCCTCTACACCAACAGAGAATGTTGAAGAGGAAATCACCAAATCTATACCATTTACAGTAGCCTCCAAGAAGATAAAATACTTAGGAATAAATCTTACCAGAGACATAAAAGACCTATACAAAGAAAGCTACAAGATGCTACTGCAAATACCCAAAAGAGACCTACATAAGTGGGAAAACATATCTTGCTCATGGATAGGAAGACCCAACATTGTGAAAATGTCAATTCTACCCAAAGTGATCTATAGATAAAATGGAATCCCGATTCAAATTCCAATGGCAATTTGTAAAAAAAATTTTATTGTGCTTTAAGTGAGAGTTTACAAATCAAGTCAGTCTCTCATACAAAAATTTATATACATCTTGCTATATTCTTCTAGTTGCTCTCTTCCTAATGAGACAGCACACTCTTCCTCTCTACTCTCTATTTTCGTGTCCATTCAGCCACAAATGGGATTTTTTCATGAGATGGAGAAACAAATCACCAACTTCATATGGAAAGGGAAGAGACCTCGGATAACTAAAGCCTTACTAAAGCAGAAGAACAAAGTGGGAGGCCACACACCACCTGATTTTAGTATTATACCTCCATGGTAGTCAAAACAGCCTGGTATGGGGTACAATGGACACACAGACCAATGGAACAGAATTGAGAATCTAGGTGTAAATTCATCTACCTATGAGAAGGTGATATTTGATAAAGGTCCAAAGTCCATTAAATGGGGAAGAGACAGTCTCTAACAATTGATGCTGGCGTAACTGGATATTCATCTGCAAAAAAAAAATGAAACAAGACCCATACTTCACACCATGCACAAAAACTAACTCAAAATGGATCAAAGACCTAAATATAAAATTAAAACAATAAAGATTATGGAAGAAAAAATAGGGACAATGCTAGGAGCATAATACTTGGCACAAACAGAATACAAAACATTACTAACAACGCACAAACACCAGAAGAGAAACTAGATAACTGGGAGCTCCTAAAAATTAAACATTTATGGTCATCAAAAGGCTTCACCAAAAGAGTAAAAAGATAACCTACAGACTGGGAAAAATATTTTGGCTATGACATAACCAATCAGGGTCTCATGTCTAAAATCTACAAAATAATACAAAACTATAGTAACAAAAAGACAAATAACCCAACTAAAAAAGGGGCAAAAGATATGAACTGGCACTGCACCAAAGAAGACATTCAGGTGGCCACCTGATACATGAGAAAATGCTCACGGTCATGAGACATTAGAGAAATGCAAATCAAAACTACAACGAGATACCATCTCACCCCAACAAGGCTGGCATTAATCCAAAAAACACAAAATAATAAACATTGGAGAGGTTGTGGAGAGACTGGAACACTTCTACACTGCTGGTGGGAATGTAAAATGGTACAACCACTTTGGAAATTGATTTGGTGCTTCCTTAAAAAGCTAGAAATAGAAGTACCATCAGATCCAGCAATCCCACTCCTTGGAATATATCCTAGAGAAATAAGAGCCCTCACAAGAATAGATATATGCACACCCATGTTCACTGCAGCACTGTTCACAATAGCAAAATGATGGAAACAGCCTAGGTGCCCATCAACAGATGAACGGATATACAAATCATGGTATATTCACACAAGGGAATACTATCCAACGATAAAGAACGATGAATCTGCAAAACATGGATGAATCTGGAAGGCATTAAGCTAAGTGAAATTAGTCAGTCGCAAAAGGACAAATATTATATGAGACTACTATTATAAGAACTCAAGGAAAGGTTTAAACACAGAAGAGAACATTCTTTGATGGTTACGAGGGTGAGGAGGGAGGGAGAGAGAGGGCTATTCACTAACTAGATTAAAAAAAAAACAAACAAACTCATATCTCATAGAGACCCTACAGGACAGAGTAGAACTGCCCCACAGAGTTTCCAAGGAGTGCCTGGCGGATTCAAACTGCCGACCCTTTGGTTGGCAGCTGTAGCACTTAACCACTACGCTACCGATAGTAGACAAGAATTAGGTGAAGGGAAGGATAACACTCAATACAGGGCAAGTCAGCGCAACTGGACTAAACCAAAGCTAAGAAGTTTCCTGAATGCAACCAAACACCTCGAGGGACAAAGTAGCAGGGGCAGGGGTCTGGGGACCATGGTTTCAGGGGACATCTAGGTCAACTAGCATAAAAAAGTTTATTAAGAAAATGCTCTGCTTCCCACTTTGGTGAGTGGCGTCTGGGGTCTTAAAAGCTGGCAAGTGGCCATCTAAGATGCATCAATTTGTCCCAACCCACCTGGAGCAAAGAATGAAGAACACCAAAGAGCCTAAGAGACACAAAGGGCCACATAACTTAGAGACTCCGTCAGCTTGAAACCAGAAGAACTAGATGGTGGCCGGCTACTACCAAAGACCGCCCTTACAGGAAACACAACAGAGAGTCCCTGATGGAGCAGAAGTAGGGTGCAGAACTCAAATTCTAGTAAAGAGACCAGACTTATTGGTCTGACTGAGACTGGAGGAACCCGGAAGACATGGCCCACAGACTCTGTTAACCCAGAACTACAGCCATTCCCAAAGCAATCTCTTCAGTCAAAGATTAGATTGCACTATAAGATATAAAATGATACTCATGAAGAGTGTGCTTCTTAGTTCAAGTAGATACATGAGACTAAACAGGCAGCTCCTGTCCAGAGGTGAAATGAGAAGGCAGAAAGGGACACGTGCTGGTTGAATGGACACAGGAAATCCAGGGTGGAAAGGATAAGTGTGCTGTCGCATTACAGAGAAAGCAACTAGGGTCACATAACAATGTGTATATAAATTTTTGTATGAGAAACTAATTTGAGCTGTAAACTCTGACTTAAAGCACAGTTAAAAAAAACAAACTTTGAGCTGAAACTACTCCCAGAGGTCACCTAAGTAACAGATTGGCTCATAAAATGAACAATATCAACTGTGAGTACTGTGTTCTTTGTATATTAATAAAAACCAGTTCCCGTCCAGTCGATTCCGACTCATAGCTGCCCCATAGGGTTTCCAAGGAGTGGCTGATGGGTTCAAACTGTTGACCTTCTGGTTAGCAGACAAGCTCTTAACTACTGTGCCACCAGGGCCCCTCCAAATCATCTATTCAAGATGAAACTGTTGAAGTTTACCCTAAAGCAAAATTGGGGGGTGGGGAGGGGCAGCCAGAAAAGCAAGAATAATGGAAATGGAATGTGGTAAGTCAGGGAAGCAATAAACTTCTGTTTTGTAAAACTCCAAATTTAAGTTTCGAGAAGAGAATCAAAATAAATATATTATTTCTCATCCATTGGTCAAATTTTCTGGGTCAAGATCAAGAAAATAAAGAAAATGGGGAGGAGTTTAATACCTCAGAAATAAATATACAAGTGATGCAGCTGATATTTCATTAGAGACCTTCAGTTAAGAAGGTTTTTATTTAAAGATATCTGTAAATAAGGTCAAACATATAATATCAAATATATAAGGATAAGCCTCCTAACAACTTGACAGAGAAAACACTGCAGATAATGCAGGAGAACCGTGAGAAAAACCATCCTAGGAAGGGCAGCACTAACGTGAGAGGGCCAAGAGCACTGGGAGAAAGGGGGCCCGAGCTTTAAGGAAGCCTGTATGAAGGGAGCCACAAGGGAACACTGTGATACATACCTGGGTGGCAGTTAGTGCAGAGCATAACGGAGTCAAAGAAAGAAGGAAGTGAACCTGGGAACGTGGAAAGGAAATGTGAGGAAGAAAAGGGATGCAGGAGAGGGAGGAGGGGAGTTGGCCCTGCCTCTAGCCCACATGGTCCTTCATATAATTGGGAAAAGGGTGTCCCTCAAAGAGGAAACAGCCCCACATCAAGATGCAGAGTTTGGCAAGCAAAGTATGCGCTAGATTTCAGCCCCAAATTGTTCCTTCTGCGCAGTGAACAACCTGCATAACTGAACAAAGCAGTTCTGGGAAAGAAGGAAAAAAAGACTAACTCTGTTTTGGGGAGAAGCAGGCAAATATTTATTTCCTTATTCTGAAGTACAGGTAAATTCCTGTGGAGCTTTTTACTCAAAATGAAATTCTTGCTGGTATCTTTTCCCACTGATTGACACCTGTGGGTGGAACTGTGTGACAACAGAAACGTTTCAGCTTGGAGGGCAATGCAGTTTCTGGTCAGCTGGAAGGAAGGACTGCTAGATGGTATGGAATTAAGGAAAGCTGGCAACTCCCACCCATGTACGGACATATGTACTCTAGTGCCTGAGATTTGTGTACACGGTTCCTTGCTGTCTGGAGGCTATTCAGGGCTCCTCGGGCTCACACACCACAGAAGGCTTCACTGCTTACTGATAACAACAGGGTAACAGACATCTCCAGTTGAGTGACGGAGACTAAAGATAAACAGTGATGTTTCTTTAAAGTTTCCCCTGCAGAAGACGTCTACCACAACTGCCTTTGGCTGCTCCCAGACCTACTGAAGCAGAAGTTCTGCCAGTGAGGCCCAGGACTCTGCATTTTACACAATGGCCATCAAAGCTGGAAAACTCTTGATTTTACAGGAACGGAAAATAGGAGGAATTTTTGGGTTGAGGTTACAAAACAGAGAAGGAATAAAAGCAAGAGTGTACGTTGTAAACTACGAACCATAAACAGTTAAATACATGCCTTCCTCACCAAATTATGAGATTAAAAAACTCTAGAATTACAAATCAAAAAAAAAAAAAAAGCCACATACACATAGATAGACAGTTCTTGTGGCCTCATCATATTATGAAATTAGGTTATAATGACATTTTGTGTATTGAGTTGCTATAATGAAAGGAAACCTCACTTTTACAAAATTTCCTATTGGGGGACTAACTAGAGAATTTAGTTCAAACCTCACTCCGTGCCCATCTACCAAACTTAGGCTTCTACTGAAAACTCCTAGTCAAGCAACTCTTAGTTCTTTCTTAATAGCACCTCTGAGTGGATAACAGAGAGTAAGGACACAAACTCAGCTCTTACCGCTGTAAGGGGTCCTTCTGCTTGTGCCTCCATCGGACTTGTGGGTGTCGCTGCAATAAGCTGGCTAGCAGTTCCAGCCTGGAGTTCCAGCCTGTCGGTATACTGTTCTGAAGCAGCAGTGACAGGGCACTCTCCAGAAAGGGCTAAGAGCACACCTGAGCTTTCCTTCTTTAAATGATCATTTTCTACCCAAGGGCTAAACCTTAGCTTTTCATCTTGAGGCGATTCCTCCAGGACTTGAAGCACTTCGGGCTCCTCATCAGAAGGGCTTCCAGTTGTTTTATGCCCTAAAGCCTCATTTGTCCTAAAATCCCGAAGGTCCTGCTCCTTGTCTACAATTACCCATTCTTTGGAATCGACCTCCTGCTTGCAGGAGCTCAGGTTGACTGCTATAAATCCATTGCTGCCACCACCATCTGGCTGCTCAGGGGTGTTGACAGAGGCAGGCTTAGAAGCATCTGGAAGGTATTCTTCATCATAATGCCAGACGTGGTCCATACGGGACACAGCAGAAACACAAGGTTTATGAAGCAGAGCAGGCAGGGTAGATTCTTTTCCTCCACTGGAATCTTTCTGCATCCTCTCCAGGCTTAAGGAAATGGAGAGAAGTTACTCAGTTGTCCTCAGGAAATGTCTTACTTCATAACATACAAAGTTCTATGCA
Source organism: Elephas maximus indicus (assembly GCF_024166365.1). Classification (NCBI taxonomy): domain Eukaryota; kingdom Metazoa; phylum Chordata; class Mammalia; order Proboscidea; family Elephantidae; genus Elephas; species Elephas maximus. The sequence goes on along the minus strand of NC_064828.1, from coordinate 13,258,971 downwards.
GAACTAGTATTCACACAGGGAAGAGACAAAAGGTGGATAAAGCATAGGGACGGTTCCACAGGGTGATAGGGTTCTTTTCCACCTGCCATAATCCTGTTCTGGAGATGGCGCCCACGGGAGGAAGCTGTCTCTGGGCAGGAGAGAAGCCTAACTGGGGTTGACTGTGTGATCCACTTCACCCTTGCTTTGCCAATTCATTCACAGAGCGCTCTGCTCTCTGCGGGACTGAGAAACAACCCACCCAAGGGGCTTTTGCCTCACCAGAAGCCCTACAAAGGAAACAAAAAAGCTAGTATACATAAGCAAATGCCTTCTGCATTTGTCTGTCTTCTGAGATGCGTATGAACCTATACTAATTCAAAGGAACATGTCTAATGCCAGGGCTTTTAAGAACAGAAGGCATTGTACCTGTTCAACAAAACCACATAGTACCGGTCCAATCAGCACACTACGCACACACAGTGGGGGTGGGGGTGGTTTGGGAGAAGCTTCAGGGAATATTTTCAGTTTTGTTGGATGAAAAGGCAGTTAATACTATGTACAAATCTCTCTGCTGGTGGAAGGGCAATAGTGTGACTAACGGAATTGACTACACTGGCTTCTGAGAACTGATCTCATCTGCAGGGAAGCACAATAAGAAATAACTTTTTCCTTTCCTTAAGTTTGTGATTTGTTACTGTTGCTGTGTGTCATCAAGTCAATTTGACTCACAGTGGCCCGGCAGGACAGAGTAGAACTGCCCTGAGGCTGTGTCCTCGGTTGTCTTCTTTGCGGGAGCAGATCGCCAGGTCTTTTCTTCCACGAAGCTACTGGAGTTCGAACCCCAACAGTGCGGTTAGCAGCTGAGTGCTTAACTATTCCACCGCCAGGGTGCCAAGCTTGTGATTAGGTACCTAGACTCCTTCAACTGTTCCCTAGTCACTCTAGGTTCTGGTTTGAGTTCATTTTTTTTTTTTTTTCTTTTGATTATTTCTGTTCTCAACTATCTCATTTCTTAACTTTGTCCTCAGTATGGACTCTTTTTTTAAATTCCATTCTTTTGATAGGCTAATTCTTTACCTAACTAAACTTTATGCAGCCCTGGTGGCGTAGTGGTTAAAAGCTCAGCTGCTAACCAAAAGGTTGGCAGTTCAAATCCACCAGTTGCTCCTTGGAAACCCTATGGGGCAGTTTTACGCTGTCCTGTAGTTTTGGGTTATAGGGTCACTATGTGTCGGAACTGACTCGATGGCACCTAACAACAACAACTAAACTTTTATCCCTACTGTACTCTTATATTTATTCCCAATCTTAGCCACAACTCAAAATGCTTAAAACACTGCCTCAACCCTAATCCATCCCTTTGATCCTATCAACATGTAGATACATGCTCACATCACCTCACTGTGAGACTGAATGATTCCAGTGTGACAAAGAGCACACATATATGAAGAACTTTAAAACGGGAGCTGGACTGGACAAGGCCAGAAGTGAGTGGTTGAACTGTCTAGAGACATAGTAACTACAGTGTTAATCAAACCCATGGTCCTTCTAATCTAGTATTTCATTACCAATAGTAACCACCGGGGGTGTGCCACTGAAGGGTGTGACTGTTATTAAAGCTAAAAAAAAAAAAAAAAAGCTACTCAGGTCTTAATAGCTATTGAAAAAATAGAAACCTTCTATTATTCACAAATATATCCCAAACTTTAAAAAAAACATTAATTTCTATCTTCCATTATCAAAATTTCTTGTGAGGATAATGGGTCTCACAACCACGAACTACAAACTCTTGTTATCTATGAACAGCTCTCCAAAGTTCCACCTTTTCTTTTTCTCTAGGTAGATGGTGAGCTTTGGAGGGCTAGAATGATAAACTTATTTACATCTATTTTTCCTACAGAACCTTGCTCATAATAGGCCTCCACTAACCTGAACTGCCTGTCCCTTGTGTACATCTGATTTTTCCCCTCCTGCATGTACTCCTATCCTTGCAAATGTTTTCTTTATCACACTCTCTCCAACACTACAATGCATCTTTTTCATTTCAAGAAAAGAGATCACCCTCCAAATAAAGCTGCTGCAAAAATGTTCGTTTAACTTGTACCTAGTGCTCTGAAGTTGCCAGCTCCCACTGCTTAGCTCCCCAAATCAAAGGCTGTGCTAGAGAACATGTAACAATATCAGATGTCAATTCACATTAAGAATTGCCATGATGATACTTTAAAACACAGATGAAGAGGAAAGCTTAATCAGTGTTACAAAAACGCAAAAATGTCTTTTTGGGAAGATTTTACTGTACTGGAAATAAGAGAGTACCTCAGTACTTTAAAAAGAAAAACTATTTTATACCAGGTCTCAAGAAACTTGTCAGTGTCTGGCTTCGACTCCAGGGTCAGACGTTTTTCCAGCTCGAAGCTGTGGATGGAACGTAACTTTCGCACCAGAGGAACATCTCGGTCTGGCTGAGTAATCTCTGAACGGACCCGAATGGGTGAACCAAGGCTTGGAACGTTCAGCAGTCCATTTGCTTGACCGTGGCTGTTTTCCTCTTCTGTAGCAGCCTAGACAAAACATAAAACAAAACCTTGAAGACCGTTCCAGGTACTATACATGGTGGGAGCATGCACAGCCTTTCAAGATAAAAGAAACAAATGGCTGGGGTGTGTTTTTAGGTTATTTGGACTAGTTTACTTCAGTACACACCTGCCTGCTGCTGCTGCTGTTTGTTAGCTGCCGTCAAGTCGATTCCGACTCATGGCGACCCCGTGTGTACAGAGTAGAACTGCTCCTTAGTGTCTTCACGGCTGTTACCTTCCAGAAGCAGACTGCCAAATCCTTCTCCCGTGAGGCTGCTGGGTGGGTCTGAACCGCCAACCTGTTAGCAGTCCAGCACTAAACAGCTTGCACCACCCGGTACTAACCTTTTATTAAATGAGTTTTCTTAATTTACTCTCAGTTTCAATATTATTCTAGTTTTGGATTTTTGGTTGTTTCTTTTTTTAGGGGGTGGGGTACAGGCATAAACAGTTTAAAAAGTGTGTAACAACCTTGGTTTTTTGCATTAATGCCTGACTAGATGTCGGAATGAACCTCATGGCATCAGGTTTGGGGTTTTTTCAGATGCTTGCAAGAACCTCATTCAACTAAACTAAAACCTGTAAAGGACATTCTCTTTAAGACATAAGTGGTCTCACAAGAGGGAGGAGACTGCCAAACCTGAGCAGACCCTGCCTCAGCCCCCTGTTTAAACAAAACCAGCCCCTTGAGGCTGCAGCAGTGAGGAGCTGGGCCCGAGCAGAAGGGTGGGGTTGCCTAAGGACAGACAGCTATAGCAGCACAATTATCAGGAAAATGAAGCCATCAAACCTTGGATTAGGAGTGGGGTGGGAGAGAAGTCTGAGATTTCTATTCTGATCATAGACCCTCAAAAAAGAGGTGCATTTTCTACCAGCAGAAGCTAATCTCTGAAGGAAGTTTTCCCCAACCCCCGTTTTAGGCCTATAGGACTCCCACCAATTATCAAGTAATAAGTAAAAACTAAAGACAGTCAGACACATGAGAAGGCATGCCCCCATAACTAAGAGTCAGCAGAAATAATAATAATTAAAAAAAATCTAAAACTTTCAAAGACTGCAGATATCTAACTGGTTGGATACTCCACAGCGTCCACCTCTCAATGAACTGTAGAAAGAAGGTGCTCAATAAGTTTTCTGAGTAGGTGAGAGAATGAATAAATGCAGAAACTGTGGGTTTTCTTCAATATTTAACTTATAATGCTCTATGTAGATGTCCAAGATGAGTCAGGAACCTGTGATCTGCAGCAGTATGTATTATAAACTCAAGAAAACGGACATCACCACAGTAACAAACAAGGGACTATGACTTATAGCAAAATCATGTGCTATACAAGTGTCATTGAGATAAATAGTGAAAATGGGTGAAAGACAGAAAACTAAAATAATTAAGCTTCTCTATGTAAAAAAAAAAAAATTTTTTTTATGTAAAGGCACCATCTCTCTCACACACACATACACACAGACACCCTAAGGGCTGACAAGAGATGAATGTCACTAGTAATCTTCTGCTGTAAGAACAGTCTGCTCCTGGCGCCAGAAAGACAGCAAGGCTTGACACTACAAAATCTGTCACTGACTCTCCGGCTACTTTCCACTACTCATTCCTCATTGCTGTTAGTCCAGCTAGTGCTTACTCAACAGTTAGGTCACATTTTTCACAGAAGATTTTTAGAAATGACTCCCATAGGTTAATTTTTAAAATTACATAGTTTAATGATTGTCCAAAAATAGACCAAGCACCTCAGAACTATCACAGAAGATTCATTTCAGGATACAAATATTTTCCATTCATAAAGCCTAAGAATGGCTGTGTTTCTTTCTGTTGCACATGGGGTCACTACGAGCCAGAACCGACTCGACACCTAACAACCGCAGCAGCTAACTTTCTATTAGTCGTGTTAACAGGTATGAGCCCAAAGCCTCATGTTTTCATGTCATTTATTCAACAACCACTTTGATTTCACACCTATATATTTAACCACCTCCTCAGCCAAACCGTTATAAAAACACCTAGGAAGCACCAAAAACTAACTGATTTGTGATTCGCTGTTGCTCCTTTCCATTTATCTTCACCTTCTGTGAAAAAAGAAATGACAGGGAACAGTAGAATCAAGAAGTCTGGGGATAATCTGCCTCCAGGCGACTAAGAATTAGCCATTTAATTCAGAAATGTGTATCTCTCGCACACTGAGGAGGAGGCCTGCTGGCAACCCTAATGAAGGGAAAAATCACGTCACTTATTCCACATCCACTCCTTCATTAAAAGCTGAGAGCCATGATACTTTGCTACGGCAACAGAAGACATCACGTCCTAAACAAGAAATACACACTTTGCAAATCCCAAGCTTTATCTTGTTCCTGCTGGCGTCCATCTCTTCCCAGACATCCTGCTCCTGGGGACGAGGGTGTCCCAGAGACCCAGGAGATTTATCTGGTGACAGACCAACAGGTACGCCATTCTCCCCATCACTAAGCCGTTCATCTGGGAACACCTCATCTGTATTTTCTCGAAGCAAGTCTCCGGGAATGGGAGTGGCATTGGCAATTCTGAAAATGAGGGGAGAAAAAAAGATACAAGTTAAAAATACAATGAGACTATTCTACATTTTGTTTCTGGATTTAAATGAGGAGGTCCACAAACAAGAGATTACAACAAAAAAGAAAAAAAAAATCCCTTGAGAACTTAGTTCATGCCAGTTCTATAAAAACTTCTAAAATTTGATCAGTTCGAATTTTCAAGCTGGAGCCTGGGTGGCGCAGTGGTTAAGGGCTCGGCTGCTAGCCAAAAGGTCAGCAGTTCGAATCCACCAGCCACTCCCTGTAAACTCTCTGGGGCAGCTCTACTGTCATATAGGGTTGCTGTAAGTAGAAATCCAATTGACGGCAATAGGTTTTTTGGTTTTGATTTTAAAATACAAATTCTAATACGATAACTCACTGATTGAAAATCACTCTAAAACCTAGAAACAACATTTGTTATGTTTTCCAAGGAATCTTTGTCAATTATAATACAATTTTCTATTTACCCACTATTCTTAGAGAAGAACAAAAGTTATAAGCAGGAAGATGTTTAGTAAGGAAATAAGCAGGTGTCAGATCAATCAGCTGTTATTGTTATAACAGTGTGAGAACTGACCCTTTGCTTCCTCATTTACAGACTTTTTCCTAAGCACCTATGACATGCAAGGCCCTAGAGACACAGATGAAGAAGAAAATTCCTGCCCTCTAGAGGAAATTAGAAATTCTGCAATTACGCAGTTCATACAGCTCTGCCCCAGTGAATCTGGGCGGGGGAAAACTGAACTCTGTCAGTGGGCTTCCTAATTAGCACATATGTACATATTAATTGGCACTTGTCTATATATTTCTTTCAAAGTAAACTGATGTCCTATTGACATGGTGGTCATTTCTTCCCTGGACTGCTGGCCCATGAGGGACTTTTCCAGTTCTCAGTTATCCTTCACTAAGTGATAGGGCCCCTGCCAGCTCTCATGTTCTGTAACTCCATTGTATATACTGCGTTGTTTTGGTTTTTGCTGTTATTGTTGTTTTTTAATACCGCTGACTGAACACAATATTTAGCACGAAATGAAACCTCTTCTTAGAAGTGATCTGGAATGTCTAAAAGGAGAAAAAAAATTCTTCCACAGATTATACTGGCACATGCGATTATTATGAGGAGCACAGGAGGCATTTTCTCGGGGAACCACTCTACAGAGAAGCTATACCCTGGCCCAGATGTCACAAGTACTGCATATGCTTATGAGAACAAAGGTGGCTGACTTTTCAGGGGTTTGTTCCATCTGATTTGATGGCCTTCACTACCACCTTTCTCTACATGGGTCAATGATAGAAGATGAACTTCTTTATCAACGGGTTATAGGTACAGAATCTAGAAAAGCACTGACAATGGTTCCCGGGGAAAAAACTTCATAGCCCTGAAAGTAGTTCATTATTAAACAAGGTAGTTAGGACTAAAGAGTTCAAACGAAAGAATTTCTTACAAAGGTAAAGATCAGAAATAAATTGGCTACCAAAAGACTTTTCAGATATGAGGTCAATATAATTCATTTATTGATGCAAGGAATGACAACAGACACGACACATCTGGGCTATATGGTAAACCAAATATTTACTGAAGAAAATTTCCTCTACTGAAAGAGAAAGGCAAATGACTTGAGTGTTTGAACTCAGGAAGCTCAGTCCACTAGCCTCATATTTTTTCCCCATTTTAATCACTGTGTTCTTCTGAATCCTTTTTCCCTTATGCCTGGCCACCATTTTGCTCTGCTCCCACTACCCCAATGCCCTGGCATTTCCTTCTCCCACTCCTCAGGAAACCTGTACAAACTGCTTCTACTTGTACTCAGAATCCTAGTTTCCCTCTTATCTCGTGTTCCAGCATACACTGCACATCACAAGGCGCTGTCCCATCATCTCCACACAGTTGCTCTTCCACATGACCCAGCTTCCTTTCTCACCCTTTCTGTCCCCTTTGCAGTTTAGGTACCTTTTTACTCCTTCCATAGTCATTATTTCCTTCCTACTCCTGTAACTCTGATCCAGATCTAGAATTTGAGATATGGAAAGAAAGAATTCTCTCCCAAAAGATTATATCATGCTCGAGAATACAAAGGAGTGAGAAAGTGTATGTGAGAGTCTTATCGGCATATGGTCTGTGTACACAGGCAAGCTGTAAAATACAGAAGCTGATTAGGGAAAAAAGGAAAGAGAAGTGTGGAAGAACTGGAGTGATGTCAAGAAAAGTAGTAAGAATGGTCATCATTTTCATATTCCCATTCCTGTTACCCAAGGCAGGGGTCCACAAGTTAGGACCTATGAGCTGAATCTGTCCTGCCCACCTATTTTTGTAAATAAAGAATTACTGGGACATAACCACGCTCATTTGTTTACACATTGTTTATGGCTGCTTTTGCCCAACAATAGCAGCCATAGTGGTGACACAAAAACGTATCTTGATCCTTTATATTACTGACCCAAGGTATTTTCTTATTATCTGAACTTTCGTTCTTCCTCTACTAAGAAATTCAGTGAAGCGGGTCATGCACGGCCAGTTTTTCTCTTTAACACAGATTCTCCAGGGTTTTCCAGGTATCCTTCCATATTATTTGCAAATAGAGATAATCCAGAGGTTGGCAAACTTTTTCTTAAAGGGTCAGGTAGTAAGTGGTTTACGCTTGTGGGCCTAATAAGTAGGCAAGATTCATTGAAGGGCCAACAGTATGATGAGTGTTCACACAGTCTCAAAGTATTTTCTTACAGATACTTATTACTTATGAAGAAAAAAACAGTTAACTTCACAATGGAGAAACCTGGCCAGCACTGCCGCAACCAAGTGATCAATGTTACATCATCAGTAATGAGACATATTGACATTCTGCACCTCCTTGTTTAAGGCTATCGATTCAGTGCAGTCAACTTTCCTCCCATCTTTGCTTTAAAAGTATTCCATAGATTCTGATGTGTTGTGTTTTATTTATTTTTTAAAATGTGCTTTAGGTGAAAGTTTACAGCTCAAGTTAATCTCTCATACAGAAATTTATACACATATTGCTTTGTGACACTAGTTGCAATCCCTATACTTTGACAGCACACTCCCCCTTCCCACCTCAGTTTCCCGTGTCCAACCAACCAGCTCCTGTCCCTTTCTGCTTCTCATCCTGCCTCTGGATAGAAGGTGCCCATTTGGTCTCGTGCATCTGCATGAACTAAGAAGCACACTCTTCACGAGTGTTATTTTATGTTTTATAGTCAATCTAATCTTTGTCTGAAGACTGGGCTTAGGGAATGGTTTTAGCATTGGGTTAACACAGCATCCAGGGTCACGGTTTTGGGGGTTCCTCCTGTCTCAGTCAATTATGATGTATAGTGTTTTCATTATCACTATTTTTTTTCTACAATTTCAGTTAGTATTTTCCCTTTTACCTATGAGTAGTTTAATAGAAGGTTTTAAAATTTCTGAGGGTCCTTGTTTTTGTTTGTTGTTGTTAGTAATTTCTAGTTTTATTGCAGTGTGATCAGAAAGGTGTTGCAGTATTTCTACTTTCTGGAACTACTTACTTTTTCTTTGTGACCTCATCAATATCTGCCCAATTTTTGTGACTGCTCCAAGGGCACTTGAGCAGAAGCTGCAATCTCTATCATCAGGGTTTCGAGTTAGAAAAATATGAATAAGATCTACCTTATTAATCATGTTGTTTAAGTCTTCCATCTTCTTATTCTTTGTTCACCTGGTATGTCTTGAACTGAGAGTTGTATATTCAAATCTCCAATTAGTGTGTTTCCATGTCTCCACAAGATGGACCGACACAGGGGCTGCAACAGTGGGTTCAAGCATAGCCACGATTGCGAGGAACGTGTGGGACAGCGAAGCATTTCGTTCTGTTGTATCTAGGGTTGCCATGAGTTGGAACCAATTCAATGGCACCTAATAACAATCTATGTCTCCTTGAATTTATCCCCCAGTTTTTGCTTCCTAAAGGTGGTTGCTGTGATTCTGGTGTCGAAATACTAATAAACGTTACATTCCAACTGTGAACTCTGTGTGGCACTTAGCCTTTTTTACTTTTAATGCTTTTCTTGGTTTAAATTCTACTTTGTCTGATAGTAGGATCGTAGGATCGTACTGGTTTCTGTTTCCATTTGTTTGTTACATCTTTGTCCTCTTCTAAAAGACTGTTTTTATTTTTATTAGGTGTATACAGCATATGTATGTTGTTGTTGCCAGATGTCGTTAAGTCGGTTGACTCATAGCAACCCTATGCACAACAGAACGAAGCACTGCCCAGTCCTGCACCAGCCTCAGAATCATTATTATGCTTGAGCCCATCGCTGCAGCCACTGTGTCAATTCATCTCACTGAAGGTTTTCCTCTTTTTTGCTGACCCTCTACCAAGCATGATGACTTTCTCCAAGGACTGGTTCCTCCTGGTAACACGTCCAAAGTACTTGAGACGAAGTCTCGCCATCCTTGCTTCTGAGGAGCATTCTGGTTGTACTTCTTTCAAAACAGATTTGTTCATTCTTCTGGCAGTCCATGGTATATTCAGCGTATGTATATATATAGCTTTGTAAATTAAACTGAAAAGCTTTCTTCCTTTAGTAGGGAAGTTGGATCCATGCATATTTATTTCTATGACTGATAAGTCTGATTTCAACTCTGCCATAGTATTTTATTATTGTGTGTATTTTACTTATAAACTTCGAAAGTTTGGCTTTTTGTTCTAATTGCTACCTTTGGACGTAAACCTTTTTAAATAACCTTAGTTCTGTTTTTTAATTTAACCTTTTGCTATTGGGTTTCTCAGTTCTGATTGGTATTATTTTGTTTTTCTTCTTTAAAGACCCTAACAATACAAACGTTATTCCTTCTTTATCTCTCATTTGCACTACTTTCTCTCTGATTCTTTCAAAATATTTACCTCATTTCCATTCTACTGGATTTTTTTCTGCCCTTATTCAGTGCCTCTTATTAAATTTTTCATTTGAATCTATTCTTTGTGCACTCTATATTCTTCAATTGAGGTAATTTCTGCTTTTTCTTCCATTTCTTTCCTGTGTTCAATCATCTCTCATTTCATTTCTTTCCTGCATTCAATCATCTCTCATTTCATTTCTTCCTCTTTACTTATTTATTTCTGTTCTTAGTTTTAAAATTTCTGATTCAAGATGGTTTTTCATTATTTTCAAATGCTTGAATCTACCTAATTCCATTTAGGGTTTTGTTTTCTTCTTCTTCATGACTATTTCACTGATGGAAATTTCCTCAGTTGATATACATTGAATTTCATTTTCTGATTTTTTTTGCAGTAACCCTGTATGGATCTTAATCTTTTTGTTCATTTTTGTGGTATGATTGTTTTACAAATTTCATAGTTAAAATGGTCCTGTTTTCTGTCAGTATAGCAATGTGGATTTTTACTTATTTTGCTGATCAGGGGAAGTTTCTGTGCTCTCTGATTCTGTAGTTCTTCTTTGTCTTGTAAGTCACTAAATTTTATTTTCCCTTTTGCCTCTCTGCCAGTTTACTGAATTTCAGCACCAAATTAATCTTTTTTGTCTGCTCTGTGAAAATGGATCTGGGCCCATTAAATATTCTCCTTTTCAAGTTGGCACTGGAGCTTTGTCAATAAAGGGCACCAGAGGGACATTACAGAAGGAAAGCTGCCTCCAGGTTCCAGCGTGCTCCTTTAGCAAGCTGCTCCAGCAGTTGAGCGTTTCCCGAGGATCAGGTTCCTGCAGCAGCGTAGCCTCTTCAGTGCTTGTCTCCTGTAGCAGTAGCATGGCCGGCTTCTCTAGCGCCAGGCCTCTACAGTGCACAGCTAGCAGCCACCAACAGCTTCCCTGGCTAACTCCCACTTCCCGACAGTGTTGTAACAAAGAGCCTCTGGTAAGATACACCCTAGTGAATAGTCTTCTCTATCATCCTAGAGGGCAGGTTTTCAATAAGTTCTGGAGGGCAGATTTCTGGTCAGCAGCCAAGTTCTCAACCACTGTGCCACCAGGGCTCTAGAAGGCATGTTTCTGACAAGTTCCAGAGAGGTCTCAGCCCTGAGGATGACGGAATGCTGCTCTTCCTTGGGCGCTCAGTTTCAGTCCCCGGAGTAGTGGCTACCCCTTATACTAGCTTTTCCTGTGTTCTTTACGGTTCTCCTTATTTCTTACTAGCCAATCCCTCATTATTCCAATTTCCTGTTAAAGAAAGTAACTCCTTATATCAATTTTCCCTGTTCAAATTACGGTGTGGTTTCTCTCTCTGGACCGGACCCAAACTGATACATTATCTTTTTTCCTTTACCCTTCAACTGACAGTGTTTCTCCTTTCTTTTTTGCCTTTTTTCTTCCGCAGAAGCTCTGTGTTCCGAATCTCATGTATTTTTCTTTCCCTGTAGTTCACACTCTCGTCTACCTGGGACATTTTTAGTGTTTTCATAGTTAGGATGGGCTTAGGCTTTTTGGTGGTAGCTTTAGAACAACCTTTGGCCCCATTTGCGTCTTCTTCACAGTTGATCTTAGTCTGTCTTAAGTCTGTGGCAAAGTGGGGCGAGCAGGAGTGTGAGAGGTCCAGCGCCAGCATTTGGCGCTGTTTTTTTTCTCTTTTAACTTATAGCTATTGTGAAGTTTGGGCATCTTCAAGTCGTGCTGAGGACATGGTTTTTGTGAAGTTTTATTTTTCCTTTCTTGTTGCTCTGTGCTGTTTTGGAGGAAATACTGAGAGATGGGGACCTCAACTGCCTTCCTTGTCTTCAGCTATCCTGAATTCCTATCACCTGGAGCTCTGCAAGTTTGAGGCTTGAAACAACAATCAAAGAGAAGAAAGGCAAAGCAAAAAGACAGGAAGTAAAATTCCTAGACTGACTCTGTCACTAATAATTACCTAAAGCTGGATGGTTTACTTCAGTGTTAAGGTTATTTCCTCATCTGTAAAATGGGGTGGCTGGACTAGGGCAGTGGGTCCTGAATCCAGATAAGCCCTACTCCTAGGCATTCTGATTCAGTAGGGTGGGGGTGGGTCCCAGGAATGGACATTTTAAACAAACACCTGTGGTGATTCTGATGTGCATTTAGGTGTCACATTTAGCAGCCTTAGGCAAGACAATCAGTGACATCATCTGGAGTTATATGAGCCTAGGCAAGCTGTTCTGAGACAACAAGCCCTTTTAATATAAAATTTTTTTCTTTTTATTACTGTTAAAATATCTCAATTAGCTTATGTTGTATGAAGATTTTTCCCTGTTCACTTTTTTTTTTTAAACAAAATAACTCAAAGACATCCCAAACCCACTGCTGTCAAGTCGATGCCAAAGACATCAGAGCAGGTAAAAAATGGGCTGGGGAGGGAAGAGTGAAGACAACAACAAAACACACACACACACACACACACGGGGAACTACATGCGATGCACGTAGAGAAGAGGGGGAAATACACCATAGCCCGTTCCCACTTCACTCTGAAAATTAAATCATTCTTAAGAGAAACACTCTGCATGTTTTGGTCCCACTAAACTTAAAAAAAAAACTTAGGCAACAAAAACTAAACCCATTGCCGTCGAGTCGATTCTGACTAATAGGGACCCTATAGGACAGAGCAGAACTGCCCCACAGGGTTTCCAAGGAGTACCTGGTAAATTCAAATTGCCGACCTTTTGGTTAGCAGCCAAACTCTTATTAACCGCTGTGCCACCAAGGTTTCCAAACTTAAGCACAGTATACCCAAAATCCGTTGCGGCCAAGTCGATTCTGACTCATAGCTATCCTATAGGACAGGGCAGAACTGCCCCATATGGTTTCCAAGGAGCAGGTTGTAGATTCGAACTGCTGACCTTTTGGTTAGCAACCGAGCTCTTAACCACTCGTACCACCAGGGATCCAACCACAGTACAGTTAGATGTAACTGTGGCTCATTCTTTCCAGAGTCCCATATATTCTTCAGCAGTAAATGCAATAAATGCCCCTCCTGATTTTGAATAACACCTACCATAAATTTGACATCTACAAGTCACATAAGCTATGAGCTCCCACTTCATAGTATGCGCTATTATTACTTTCTAGGAAAATACTGAACAAAAGTATACACAACAGCAATGTCAATTCAAGGGAATCCAAAGCATTTCCCCTATGTCTGGACATTCGGTGATCTGGGGGAGTCTGGATGAAATACAAGACATTTCTACTAATGCCACGCATCCAGGAAAGAGGCTGCTGAGGGCTCTGCTTTGGTCGTACCCGATGGCGGCAGGGGTCACGCGGGTGTGTAACTGAGGAGGTGTAGAAGTGGTGGTGGTTGTCAGGGAGCCATCAGTTCCGGTTTTCTCCCAGTCAAAAGGGTCACTCTCAATCACACCAAAGGTCTTGATGCTGTTGTCAAACACGGAGGTAAGAAGCTAAACCACAAAGAAAAAAAAAAAAGTCAATAGTCACTTTGCCCCATAAGAAAAAGCACTCCAGACTCATAAAATGGTTTTGTAGTATGATTTTCTTTAATAAATAGTTGATGGTACAAATCAGAGAAATTTGAATAAGGACTATATGTGGACGATGACATTGAATTAATGTTGCTTTTTCTCCAATGTGGTGCTAAGTGTCGTAATTGGGTAAGAAAATCTCTCTGTTCTTGGAAGATGTACAATGAAGTGTCACGGTATTCATAATGGCTTGGCGGAAGGAGATGTGATATGTGTGTGTGTATGTGTTCTTGATCATTTTTTGGTGGGGGGTGTAAAAAAAGGGAGAAATTTTATATGGTTCACTCTAATATCTAGAGATGGAACAATATGATTGGTGTCAACAGGTGGTCTGTCTAGGCATAGAAAATCTCATTGTGCATTCTTCCAATGTTCTGTGTGTGTACATATAGAAATTATCAACATGAAATCTGCCCTGTTTTATACATATGTGTATATACACATTTGTCTTTAAATTACTAAATTTTGATGTGGTCTTGAAAAAGAGCTCACAAAGACCATCCTTTACTATAGCCACCATTTTTAACTCTGTGTTTATGGCTTCATTTTCTACTTATCATTTTCGCTTACTCTCTTAGTATCCTATCCTTGGAGTTTCTCTGTTTCTATCTTCTTAAGTACCTTTAGGAATCATACCTATTTTAATTTCTAAATCTACTCTTCCCCTATTTATTGTTTTGAATATTGCCTTCCCTAGATGCTTTATGTCTCAACACCAAATCTCAAGGAAAAATTCAGATTGCTTGAATTTTCATTTAATAAACTCAAATGTCAACTTGTCTGTCTTCTATTACAAATAGCAGAAACTGACTGTAACCATTTCTTCTGTAGCATTATTAAACTCTCTTTCTTCATTTCAATTACAAGACTCTAGATATACCCCATTTTGACTTCTGCGATACCCTTTTACTTGAAATTTTTCCTGTAAGTTTTGATCTCTACCTTTCCCCTCACTTATTAGATAAATGAATTGGGGCAAATTTCTTTTGTGAGCCTTAATCTTCCCACTTGTAAGCTCAATTGCTGCAAGCAGTAAATGAGATTTTACCTAATATGCAGTCAATAAAATGTTACGCATATCAGAATCATCTGCTCTTCTAATTTTGCCGCTTCTGGTTAATTTTAGGAATAAATTATTTTCTGCATTATTAGCTTCTGATACTGGTAATAGCTTTTACAAATATACTTCTATTTTTCTTTGTATACAAAAGGATTTAAGGCAGCAGTTTTCTTAGCTGGTCTCCCTGTCTCCACATATTTCTACTACTCTAATTCATCCTAGCCAGTTACTAAAACAATTTTCCACTAATATTATTTGAATCTCATTACGTCCAACAAAGAAACTATTACTGTCATATATTCAACTTCCTCAGACTTTCATTCAATTCCATCAAGTAGCCTCTTGTGCTCTCTAACTTCACCCTTTAAAATTCACTTTTTTAAATTGTGCTTTAGGTGAAAGATTACAGAGCAATTAGTTTCTCGTTTAACAGTTACTACACAAATTGTTTTGTGACATTGGCTGCCAACCCTGCGATGTGTCAATACTCTCCCCTCCTCTACCCTGGGTTCCCTGTTTCCATTTGTCCCATTTTCCTGTCCCTTCCTGGCTTCTCTTCTTTGCTTCTGTATCATATACATGACTGAACTACAGAGCACATTCCTCATGTGTGTCACTGTTTGCTCTGTCTAATTTTTAGCTGAAGGGTAAACCTCAGGAGTGACCAGTACTGGGTTAAAAGGGTATCTGGGGGCTATCCTCTTAGGGTTTCTCTAGTCTCTGTCAGACCAGCAAGTCTGGTTGTGTGTGTGTGTGTGTGTGTGTGTGTGTGTGTGTGTGTGTGTGTGTGTGTGTGTGTGTGTGTGTGTGTGTGTGTGTGTGTGTGTATGTGTGTGTGTGTGTGTGTGTGTGTGTGTGTATGTGTATGTGTATGTGTGTGTGTGAGAATTTGAATTTTGTTCTACATTTTTCTCCCACTCTGTCCCGGACCCTCTATTGTGATCCCTGCCAGAGCGGTCGGTGGTGGTAGCCAGGCACCATCTAGTTGTTCTGGGCTCAGTCTGGCAGATGTTATGGTAGTTGTGGTCCATTAGTCATTTGGACTAATCTTTCCCTCATGTCTTTGGTTGTTCTCATTTTCCTTTGTTCCAGCCAGGATGAGATCAGGAGATGTATCTTAGATGGCTACTCCCAGGCTTTTAAGACCCCAAACCACTGCCGTGGAGTCGGCTCTGACTCATAGCAACCGTGTAGACAGAGCAGAACTGCCCCCTAGAGTTTCCAAGGAGCACCTGGCGGATTTGAACTGCCAGCCTCTTGGTTAGCAGCTGTAGCACTTAACCACTATGCCACCAGGGTTTCCGCCAGACACTCCTCAACCATAGTTGAATGTAGAACATTTTCTTTAAACTACGTTATGCCAGTTGAGCTAGATATTCCCTGAGACCATGGTCCCCAGCCCTCACACCAGTAGCTCGGTCCTTCGGGGAGTTTGCATGTGTCTGTGAAGCTTCTATAACTTTACCCTGCTCAAGTTGTGCTGACTTCCCCAGAACTATGTGTTCTGTCTTACCTGTCACCAAAGTTAGCACTTAACTACTATCTAGTTAGTGTTTTTCCCTCCCTACCCCACCCCACAGGGTCGCTATGAGTCAAAATCGACTCGACAGCAACAGGTTTGGGTTTCTGGTTTTACCCCTCCCCTCCTTCGTAACCATCAAAGATTGCTTTTTTTTTCTGTGTAAAACATTTTTATAATAGTGGTCTCATACAGTATTTGTCCTTTTATGATTGACTTTGTGATTGATTTATTTTACTCAGCGTAATGCCCTCCAGATTCATCCAGGTTTAGAGATGTTTTGCAGGTTCATCATTGTTCTTTGTCATAAAACTCACTTTTCTTTATCTAGCCAGTCTTTTTTTCTGCTTCCTAGTTATCTCTGTGCCTATCCTCATTCTATGAACTCTACCCAGAAGTCAACCTCTAAGGTTCCTTTCTATTTTATTCTACCATATTTATCTTAAAATTTATTGTAAGCCTCACCTCCTCCCAGGAAACCCAACCCATGGCCATCAAAATCAACAATTACATACTCAACTGACACAGTGGAAAGGGCACGACTTTCGAGTCAGACAAACCAGAACTCAAATCCTAGTACTCTACTTAATAATTATGTCAATTTAAGTTTCTTTTTTGTTTTTTTAAATTATAAAGTAAAATTTTCTCATGGTAAGAAAATTCAAATAGTAGTAAGGAGTATAATGTAAAAAGTAAAAGCTGCTCCACTTTGCCCAATTTCTGGTCTCATTCATCAAGAGGTAATAGCTTCTCATTCCACTGTTAATAGATTGTTATACATCCTTTCAAATAAAAAACCTGTATCCTACAGAAACTTTTTAATGCATGTGCAAATACATATTTGTGTACTTTCTTTTTACACAAATATGACCATACTGTATTTTTTTTCCCTCCTTGTTATCCACTGGCCATTCCATTCAGTCTCCTTTTGCTGGCTTCTATTTTTTTACCTAACTTCTGTAAATGTTGGAATACATGAGGGCTCACTCAGGCCTTGGCCAACTTCTCTACTGAGTAAGGGGTCAGTAAACTTCTGCACATGGACCGAAAGTAAATGTCTTAGGCAAAACTACTCAGTTTTGTTATTGTAGAGTGAAAGCAGCCATAGTCATTATGTAAATGGGTGAGCATGGCTGTGTTCAAATAAAACTTTACAAACACCTACATTTGAATTACTTTTACATGTGATGAAATATTACTCTTCTTTTGATTATTATTAACCCCTTAGAAATGTAAAAAACATTCTGAGCTTACAAACCATACAAAACCAGATGGTGGGATGGATTTGGCCAGCAGGCTGTAGTTTGCCAACCCCTGATCTAGATTCTAGCCTATCTCCTATATGATCTCATCCAGTCTTATGACTATATGCTGATGATTTCCAAATTTATTTACACACACACACACACAACACAAATGCCAACTTAACATGTCCACTTGGAGGTCTAACCAACATTTTAAACTTAACAGGGCCAAAACAAAACATTTTTTAACAGCTTTATTAAGATTTAATTCACGTATCATCCAATTCACTAAGTTAAAGCCAGTCACTCAATTTACTTTAAAAAGCATTTTGCATATTTACAGAGTTGTGCATCCATCACCACCATCAATTTTAGAGTATTTTTATTATTCCTAAAAGAAACCCTGCATCCCTTATTCACCACCCCCGAATCCTATCATCTCCCCGGGATCTTCCCCAACCCAAGGCAAACACTAATCTACTTTCAGCCTCTATGGATTTGCCTGTTCTCAACATTTCAAACAAATGGGATCATACAATATCTGGTCTTTTGTGACTGGCTCCTTTCACTTAACATAATGTTTTCAAAATTCATTCAAGTTGCAGGATGTACCAGTACTTCTTTTTATTGCTGAATAACATTCCATTGTGTGCATATACTACCTTTTACATACCCATTTATTAACTGGTGGACATATGGCTTGTTTCTACTTTATGGCTATTATGAACACTACTACTATGAACATTCATGTGCAAGATTTTATGTGAACATACATTTTATCTCTCTTGAGTATGTAACTAGGAGATGAATTCCTGGATCATAAGGTAACTCTATGTTTAACTGTCTGAGGAACCGCTGACTGTTTCTAAAGGAGACACACCATTTTACATTCCCATCAGCAGTGCGGTTCCAATTTCTCCAGGACTCACCAATATCTGTCTCTTTGATTACAGCCGTCAAGTAGGGAGGCAGAAAGCGTGAGGGAAAGCCTTGATAGGATGGACGGACACAACAGCTACAACAATGGACTCAAATGCACCGACGATCATAAAGAGGGCGATCATAAAGAGGGCGCAGGAGCAGGCAGTGTTCGGTCTTGTCATACAGAAGGTCACCACGAGTCAGAGGTCACTAGGCGGCGACTAACAACAGGAAGTGTGAAGTGGTATTTCATTGTGATTCTGATTTGCATTCCCTAACTTAATGAGCCCTAGTGACACAGCGGTTTAAGTGTTTAACAGCTGAGAGAAAGGTCGGTGGTTCGAAACCACCAACCACTCCCCGGGAGAAAGATGTGGCAGTCTGCTTCTAGGGAGATTTACAGCCTTGGAAACCCTGTGCAGTCCCTATGAGCTGGAATCGACTCAACAGCAGTGGGTTTTTAATGACTGATGATGTTGAAAAGCTTTTCATGTGCTGGCCATTTTTAGACTTTTTTCGGAGAAACGTCTATTCAAAGACCAGACCTTAGACCCCTCTCCTAACTCTAAAAACCAAGGCAGCACTTGCTTTAAATATGTGTGCACTTAGACTGCTAAGCACTCCGCTGGAACTGTGCTACAACAGAGATGACCCTAATCATTTTTTATCCCAAATACCCTTTTATCATGGAATTATTTTCTTACATTTATCACAGTGTTGTATTTCCTAGAAAATGTATCCTATGGCATTGGGTCTCAAATTAGAAAGTTTGTTGCTATGGCGGTGATATTAGAGACCAGCAGCAGGGGGCAGAAGGATGGAGGCCACAGAACAGAAGAAACAGAAGGAAAGCTAAAAGCATTGAGGCACTAAAGGCAGAGTTCCTAGTGGGAACAGAAATCGGACTGGGTAGAGCTCTCCAGATAGTTTAAAGAGTACAACACTTCTAATCTAGCAAAATTTCTAATTCAGGACCAGAGTAGTTCTAAATAACTAACTTTAACAGATGGGGAGAGTAGAAAAAAACCAAGGACTCATTTTTATTTGTAACTGAATTCATTATATCACATTTGGCCAAGATAAATAATAAAACTAAAAAACTCCAACTCCATTACTCATTTGAATAGATTTGAGAACAATATTCATAGATTTTACATAGATAAAAAGCGCTTGTCTGCTAGCTGAAAGGTTGGTGGTTCAAACCCACCCAGTGGCTCCACAGGAGAAAGACCTGGCAATCTGTTCCTGGAAGAAGGACAGCTTCGAAAACTCTGTGGGGCAGTTCTACTCTGTCACAAGGGGCTGCTGTGAGTTGACATCAACTGGAAGGCAGTCAGAATCGGCCGGATGGCAGTGGGTTGGTTTGGATTTCTAACAACAGTAACAGCATTGTGTTTTATACCCCCAACGCCCTTGAGAAATAAAACCATTCCTCGTCAGAACAGGGGCTTCACTATGGCACGTAATTCTCCAACTGGAAAAGGGGTAGTGCAGAATATGAGGACGCCTGCCAAATGATTCTGACACACTCCCTACAGGACAGCATGTTCCGTATCTCTCCACTGAGAATCACCAGAAATACTATATACTTCTGACTCCTTTAGTTCTTTTATTTAATAATAAATGCTTAGAAATACAAACTTCTAAATTTAGAGTCTAGGTTTCTCAAACTAGGGTAATGTATACCCCCAGGGGATGAAGCCATATGACAGACAGACTTTAAAGTCACCTGTAAATGTGGTAGAGCTTCCTGGAATACTTTACTCAGAGGTAAGACATTTAAGATAATATTTTATAATACAATGAAAACAAAGAGGTTAGAAAGCAAAATTAACATGAACCTTTAGGATAAATCAGAAGAACACAGAGAACTTTTCGGCTTGTGACTGACACTGCATGACCGTTCCTGGAACTGCTGATTCCTGGATCTGCTGAGAAACGTATCAGTGTTTTGCTGCACTAGAAGTCACTGGAAAAACAGTCTGAGAAACACTAGAAACCTAACACCACCAGGAAGGTGAATCTTCCCTGAAGGGAGGGGAGGTGGCTGGCAGAAGGAAAAGCTGGGAGGAGGAGAGGGAAGGAAGAGGAAGCAGGTGGGTCTGCAGAGTTTGTAAAAATGTGGTATTACTTTTTATTTGGCTACTATTGTGGATTATTTATATTAATCTCCCGTCTGCTTACACTTCTGAATAACAGAAGTCTGCTTTTCTTATTCTAATTCTTATGGGATATATATATGATTTTTCTGAAGTAAAATTCTTCAAGACACACACACAAAGAACATAAAAAATTAGTTACCATGTCTGAGTGATAAGATTCTTAGTAATTTTGATTTTTAAAATCTTTATAATTTCCAAACTTCTGGATGGCCATGTATTACTGTTAGTAACTAGAAAACAAATCAACGAAAAATATATTATCTAAAATAATTTGATGGTATATGTAAGCATGTGTAACCCACAAACATGCGTGGTGCTGGCTCCCATCACCTGGAATATCCTTATCCTTTACAGCAGCCAGGATCTGACAGGCGTAACACCTTAGGGAAGCACGCCTGCTCTCATCCTTCGCACGAAATGCAATCAATAGCTGCCCTATGGAGGTGTCATATTTTCTTCCATATGAAATCCCAGTTTGCCCTTTCAAAGAGAAAGTAGATAAAGTCCAGCCTTTGCAAAAAACAAGTGTTACTTGTGATACTGAGGACTCACCGAGAACCCTGATAATTAATGGTAAATTAATTGACTAATAAAGCACTTAACCAGGAGAGGACAATGGCAATGTTGGCCTGGCTGATTTAAAGACAGATCATTTTACTGCAAAAGAAATTCCTCACTTCGGTGATAAGTAGGTGCAACAGTAGGAAGGAGAGGCACACGTTCTAGACTTCTCTCCTTTTCAGGGATATTTTAGCAATATTGGTAAAGAAAAAACTTGCACTGCACTCATCCTCTGGAGGCCAGAACAAGAAAAAGACAGAGATCAAACAAAGAGTTGAAGAAGCTACAGAGCTTTAGCTGTTTTCACCATTTATATCAAGAAACTAAGGCAACTCAGGAGCCCTGGTGCCGCAGTGGGTAAGTGCTTGGCTACTAACTGAAAGGTCGTTGGTTCGAACCCACCAGCCATTCCACAGGACAAATGTGGCAGTCTGCTTCCGTAAAGACTAAAGGCCGCTGCCACCAAGTCAATTCCGACTCATAGTGACCCTATAGGACAGAGTAGAGGTGCCTCCTAGGGTTTCCAAGGAGGGGCTGGTAGATTCAAACTACCGACCTTTTGGTTAGCAGCCATACTTCTTAACCACTACACCACCAGGGTGTCCCGGTAAAAATTACAGCCTTGGAAACCCCAGGGGGCAGTTCTACTCTGTCCTATAGGGTCACAAAGAGTCAGAATGACTCAACAGCAATAGTTTTATTTTGTTTTTTAAAGGCAACTCAGGAGTGCCCCCAGGGTGCGTTGTCCTGTGCTGCAGGACCTGAGGCAGTAGGAGGCAGCATGGTTGCTTAGTCAACACTGTTGACTGCCACCAATGCCTCCCTTTCAGGTGCTCCATCAGCGCATAGAACAAACCGACTGGCAACCTACTAAGGTTTCTCTGTGCTTCCAACAAGGCCAATAAAAAAGGTCAGCAACATTTTCTCATTGCCTCGCAGTACAAAGCAGCATAAAGGAAATAGAAAGACTTTGTATTAACATAAAAGTCATGTTAAATACAATATCAGAACAAAGAAAAATGAGATAATCACAAGCAAGGGCAGCATCACTGAGTACATGTAAAACCACATGATGCTTAACGATTTACAAAACATTCTCACAGAGGCATATGGGGTCTTAAACGCTAGCAAGTGGCCATCCAAGATGCATAAATTGGTCTCAACCTACCTGGAGCAAAGGAGAATGACGAGCACCAAAGATATATGGTAAAGATGAGCCCAAGAGACAGAAAAGGCTCCATTAGCCTGAAGCCAGAAGAACTAGATGGTGCCTGGCTATCATCGGTCACTGCCCTGACAGGGAACACAACAGAGAAGCCCTGGTGGAGCAGGAGAGCAGTGGGATCCTGATCTCAAATTCCTGTAAAAAGACCAGGCTTAACGGTCTGACTGAGACAGAAGGGACCGCTCATGGTCATGGTCCCTGGACCCTCTGTTAGCCCAACATTGGAACCATTCCCCAAGCCAGCTCTGCAGACAGGGATTGGACTGGGCTATAAGATAGACAGTGGTACTGGTGAGCAGTGAGCTTCTTGGCTCAAGTAGACACTCGAGACTATGTGGGCAACTCCTGTCTGGTGGCGAGATGAGAAGCAAGAGGAGCTGGGTGAATGGACACGGGGAGCACAGGGTGGAGAGAAGGAGTGTGCTGTCTCATTAAGGGGAGAGCAGCTAGGAGTACACAGCAAGGTATGTATAACTTTTTGCATGAGAGGCTGGCTTGATTTGTAAACTTTCACCTAAAGCATACACACAAAAAAATTCTCATAATTACCTCATAGAAATGTTGTAACACTATAAGGTAGGTGTTTTTATCATCCCACAGATAAGGAAACTGAGGTTCAGAAAGGTCACACAAACAGTGTGCAGCAAAGCACCAATTCAAACATGTCTTTTAAGCGCAATGCTGTTTCCGGTACAGAAGTGTTATAGCCAGTCTGCAAGCAGGGCAAAAACAGCACGGAGTTGAAATTATCCTTGGAAAGCTCCTTAAAATGCCCATACAGTACAGAATAGTACTGTGCCTTAATAGGTGCAACACAGGTTTTCCTCCAGCACTGAAAAAAATCTATTTTTAAATGAATGAGGATGAAGTAACCTGGCTGCATTTAGTGGTCAACTCTAACAAAAAATGTACTATTCTTTTAAACATCAGACTCACTCTTAGTATAGCCTGAGGCTGGGTTGCCTGATGAGAGACAGACCAAGGACCTAGCAGACTCACGAGGGCAGTGCACCATCACCTTCGCCACAGTGCACATGCTAACTGAGCCCAAGATCACAGGCATGTTAAATATGTTCTTTCTTCCTCCTGAATACATTGTTGATTTCAAGTGAATCAAATAAACAAATTTGCTGTGACTCTACTATACTCCATAGTTACAGCAAATTTCCATTGACTGATTCAGAGACACGTTGAATACCTATTGTCCTGAGTGGTAGGAATACAAAGGTGAGCAAAACATAGTCCTGTCTTCAGGGATACAGACGCAAGGATCAGGTTAAATTGATTTAGTTCAATGTGGCAAACTTTGATTAAATGTCTATCATTGTGCTAAGTTCTTTAGGAATCTGAGGAAAATGCACAAAGTCCTAGCTCTAAAGGAGCTTACCTAGGCAGAGATACAAAGTGCTGCTTTAAGAGCGGAATGGAAGAAAGCACTCCTGTATGGAAAGAAGAGGAGGAGACTGTGGAGGAGCCGGCATCTGAGTTCGGCTTTCAATTTAATAAGACAAGCAGAGTTATGAAACGAAGGCATTCCAGGCAGGGCATGCTGGCAGAATGGCTGGTAGGCCCATTTTGACTGTATCAAGGGGTACAATATAGTTGGATCACATAAGTACAATGCGGAATCAAAGGAGACAAGGTCAAAGAGATAGAAGCAAGGCTTGTACACCAATGTCCACTGCAGCATTATTCACAACAGTCAACAGGTGGAAACAACCCAAGTGTCCATTAACAGATGAATGGATAAGCAAAAAAATGTGGTACACACATACAGTAGGACATTATTCAGCCACAAAGAGAAATGAAGTACTGATACATGCTACTACATGGATGAACCCTGAAGACATTTTTAATGTGTCTGTGATTCTGCCTGTGATTCTGTCCGCCCTTCGGCTCCGTAAGCACATCCCCTGATTGCACATATATGAAATATTTGGAACAGGCAAATACATAGAGACCAACGTAGATTAGTGGTTACCAGGGGCTAGGAGGGGAGGGGACTGAGTACTGAGATTCTGTTTGGGCTGATGAAAACATTTTAGAAACAGATAGTGGTGATGGCTGCGCAACAATGTGAATGTAATTAATATCACTGAATCGTACACTTAAAAATGGCAAATTTTATGTTACATGTATACTATTACATAGAACTAAAAAAAAAAAAAAGGGAGAAACAAGATTTTTTATTCTCCATCTCCACTGCTTACATCCAAGTCAAGGCCATCATCATCTCTTGCCCCCTGGCCACAAGGAAAGACTATTTCCCAGGCCCCCTGCAGTTAGATCTGTGCCAAAGTATTGCATATCACTAACAGGACTGGCAATAAAACCTCTAGGCTATCATCCATGCGTGCTCTTCTCCTTTCTGATGACTGTACCTGTACCAATACTAGATGCCACAGAATTAATTGCCACTTATGGTGACCCCTTGAGTGTGAAAGTAGAACTGTGCCCCACAGGGTTTTCAATGGCTGATTCTTCAGAAGTAGATCGCCAGGGGTTTCTTCTGAGGTACGTCTGGGTGGGCTTGAACCGCCAACCTTTTGGTTAGCAGCTGAGTGCATTAGCCATTTGCACCATCCAGAGACCCTTCCTAATGACTGCAGAGGCCATGTTCTGAAAATGACAGCACCACAATATGGACAGGGTCTGGATCTCCAAGTTACTGCTAGAAAGCTGCCTAGGAGAGCCACCCAACTTGACGTAGTTATGTGATCAAGAAATGAATTTCTGCTGTGTTCAGCATAGCTCAGCCTATCTCAATACCTTCCTAACGAGTCTCCAATTCCCCCTTTGCCTCATTTGAATGTACACAACTGAAAAGTAATCCTCTTAAAACACAAAGTGGACCATCATGCTCCTGTTTATAACACTTCAAAGGCTTCTTGTTGCACTGAGAATAAAATCCAAAATCTTTACCAATGCCTAAAAGGCCCTGCATCATCTGGCCTCTGCCTCTCTTTTCAACTTCACCTCATGCTAAGTGGTCAGGGAAGGTCTCTCTGCAAAGTTACCATTTAAGCCAAGCCCCAAATGTGGGGCTAGAAAAAAAATGAACAGAATGGACAGAAAAAAAGCCTTGACCCAACTATATGCTATCTACAAGACACTCGTTTCAAAGAAAACGAGTAAAGGCTAAAAGTAAAAGAATAAAAAATATATACCATGTGAACACTAATCAGAATGAATCTGGAAGGACATTATTAATAGCAAACAAAGTGGACTTCAGAGCAAAGAAGATAACTAGGGGTGGAAGAGGACATTTACATGTTGACAGAAAAGTTAATTCACCAAGAACACATAACAATCCTAAATGTGTATGCACCTAAAAACAGAGCTTCGAAACACACGAAGCAAAAATTGAAAGAGTGAAAGGAGAATAAGACAAATCTACAATTATAGCAGGGGATGTCAGCACTGCTTGGGAACACGGGCTTAGGGAGCACTCCTACCATTCCCTAACTGAGATGTAAGGGTGGTTTACTGTGCTTAGACTGTACAAACAATGTGCTCTATGCTGAACACTGTTAAGAATCTAGAATTTTGGTATGTGCTAAGAGTGGGTGCCTACGTGACCCAAACTAAAAAAAAAAAACCCCACAGCCACTGAGTCGATCCTGACACATAGCAACCCAAAAGGACCCAGAAGAACTGTCCCATAGGGTTTCCAAGGCTGTAGATCTTTACAGATGCAGACTGCTATATGTTTCTCCCATGGAGCAGCTGGTGGGTTTGAACCACTGACCTTCTGACTAACAGCAGAGTGCTTTAACCACTGTGCCACTAGGGCTCCACTTACATGACCAGTCCCCAGTAAAACTCTTGGGCACTGAGTCTCTAATCAGATTCCCTGTGTAGAAACATCACACACATGTTGCTCCATTCTCATAGTTAAGGCAAGAGTGTGCTCTTTGTGACTCCTCATGGGAGGGAGAGAGTATAAGGAAGTCTGAATAGTTTTCCCCAAATTCTGCCTGTTTCCCTTATCGTCCGATTGTAAACCTTTACTACGTCACCGTAATAAATCTCAGCTATACGCTGAGTCCCATGATTTCTTCTATCAAATCTCCAAACATGGGGGTGGTCCTGGGGACCCCTGACAAGGTAACATTAACAGTTCTGTAACTATTTGCAGAAATTGAGTTCATAATTAAAATTCCACAAAGAAATTAGAATAGCCAAGTTTTGAAAATGAAGGATAAAGTTGCAGGAATGACACTACCTGACTTTAAGACAGCTGCACTGGCACAGCAACAGACATACAGATCATATAGGTGGAATAGAATATGGAGTCCAGAAATAGACCCCACAAGCATGGCCAACGGATATTTTTTACAAAGGTGTGGCACTGGTTATTTGATTTATTGTCTCTCCACTCCAAATTCACTTTTTTAGACTGTTCTTTGATAACTCATCTGGGACCTTTGAATTTTTGTGTGTGTGGCAGATGGCACAGATGTAGACGGTGCTGGAAGGACGCCGCAGGGCAAAAAGGTGGCTTGCACCCGCATCTCTTCCCCAACTATCCTTCTCCCACCCACCTTGCCCTCTGCTTCCACTCACTGTTGACGGAAGATCAGGGAGCAGGAAAGAACGAGACTATGGGATTCGTGAAACAGAGAAAATGTGATGCCTGCTCTCTCTTGTTTAAAAACAGAAAAATTACTATACATTGTTTTGTTATTAGGTGATAGATACAGAAGTTTCTAAGAGAACATCCAAACGAAAAGCTTGAGAACAATAATTGGTTAATTTAAATAAAATTAATTATAGTCTAAATTTCAAACTTTATCTGCTGAATATGATTGTCTTCTTTAGATTATAGCATAGCTAAGAGGAAAATGTGTGACCAGAATTTTTTTACTGTGCTAAATTTTTATATCTCCAGGCAAATTCTGTCGATAAAAATAATTATTAGCACCCAAGATGGGCCAGTTACAACATTTCAGCTCCTCTGAATCTAATCATTAAAGTAAAATTTCATTATTTTACTGAAAGTAATGTGAACTCTATATATTTCATAAACTACATATATAATGTAAATATAAGAAAACATTCCAAAGCAACCTGTATACAAGGTATTTTCTCCACTTGTTGTTGTTGTTAGGTGCCATCGAGTTGGTTCTGACTTACAGCGACCCCACATGTAACAGAATGAAACACTGCCTGGTCCTGTGCCATCCTCACAACTGTTGCTATGTTTGAGCTCACTGCTGCTGCAGCCACTGTGTCGATCCATCTCGTTGAGGGTCTCCCTCTTTTTCACTGACCCTCTACGCTACCAAGCATGATGTCCTTCTCCAGGGACTGGCCCTTCCTGATAATATGTCTGAAGTACATGAGACAAAGCCTCACCATCCTTGCTTCTAAGGAGCATTCTGGCTGTACTTCTTTCAAGACGGATTTGTTCATTTTTCTGGCAGTGTGTGGTGTATTCAATATTCTTCACAAACAGCATAATTCAAAGGCATCAATTCTTCCTCGGTCCTCCTTATTTACTGTTCAGCTTTCAAATGCATATGAGGTGATGGAAGACACCATGGCTTGGGTCAGGCTCACCTTAGTCTTCACTTGTCAGACACTCTATATAGTTTATAAAGCAAACAGCTATATGGGAAGAGGATGACAAGCTTGCCCACTTAGGGCTTTAAAGGATCCAAGGTTGTATGTTGCCACTGTCCTTTATAGCCTGTTTTTATTTTATACAAGAACTGCAATTTCACACAGAAATAATTAAGCAAATAAATTCACCATGCTTGTAGACAGTCTTAGTCTTTTGACTGGGTTATCCTGACAACACTTTAGAATATAGCCATAAAGACAAAGCTCCATTAACAGGCAGTAGAATCTATGTCTTGTCCTTTGCAGATAAAAATGGTACACTTATTATTATTATTTTATTATTAATCGATGTGTGGCTCCATTTATGTTTTCAGTGATAGCAATCAGTTTGCATTAAGCCCTGACCAAGTTCTCCCTAAGAGCAAAAGAATCTTCGCAATATGGCTGGTTGCGGTTAGGGATGCCATTTGTGGTAAATCTAGCTGACCCTTACAAGGCCTCATCAACTGATGCTCTAAGGAAATGATTCACTGGCCACAGACAAAACGGAGCCAGTAATCTTCACTGACTGCTGTTCCACAGCATGTGAACATATGATATGCAGCCCTTAAGGCCCAACAGATACATTACCTAGTTGAACACTGCCCTCGGTCAAAAAATTAGCTACAGAATTTACATATATCTGAACTCTCAACAGTTCTCTGTACCAGATGAATCACAGCAGGAACAATGAAATCTGTTATTATGATGAGCAAATCTAAAACTTTAAATCCAGAGGGGAGGGAAAAGACACACACACTGACAAGGTCATCGTCAGTTAATTACACCACGTTGCTCGGATACACCAAAATTGTATTTTCTAGGGATCTTTCATACTCGTTTACAATGCCCATAAAGCTGTAATGAGTGAAGGCAGAGGCTAAGGGAGAAGAACTAACCCACGGAGCTCACAATATGATTACCTGGTAGTCTGGTTTTGTAAAATAATCCAAAGATGATATATGGTCCAGAAAGACGCTGAATTCTGGAGGGAGATGTTTCAACATGAGCCTGTGTTCATATCTCTCCTTAATAGAGCCTACTTGCTCCTGGGAAGTAAAGAGAAAAGGAAGCAAAGTCAATTTCTCTTGGCATCTATACATTAAGAGCCCCTCAGTAATGGTCTCAAGGGTATGTACTGGGTAACAAGATAGTGGATAATTAAGGATAAAGCAAGAACTCCGCTCTTACTAATAGCTTAATGCACAGTACTTTAAAAGGGGGAAGAACAGACTCTAATGCAGAACCAAAAGGGTAACTCAGAGTTCTGCAGCACTGAATTGATAGTTGCCCAGAAGAAAGAGTTGATCTTAAATCTGTTCTACTTTTCTTTACCAATACATATGTGTTCACAACTTTCAAATCAAGCTATATAATGTGGCAGTTCAAAACTAAAAGCTTACTTGACTTATAACTAAAACAAACAAACAAAACAAATAAAAACAGAGACCTAGTAAAGATAAAGGCTAAGAGGGAGTGCTAGAAATCAAACAGAGGTAAAGAATGTACTTAAAGTCGTACATTTCTCCCATGTACACAGGATAGTCATAACATTAATTAGATCTCTAGTATCCGCTCGGAAACCCTGGTGGCGTAGTGGTTAAGGGCTACGGCTGCTAAACAAAGGGCTGGCAGTTCAAATCCGCCAGGCGCTCCTTGGAAACTCTATGGGGCAGTTCTACTCTGTCCTATAAGGTCGCTATGAGTCAGAATCAACTTGATGGCACTGGGTTTGGTTTCTTTGGTTAGTATCTGCTCACAGAGAGAAAAACAGACTGTTGGAATACAGTTAAAGTAGTTGTAAATTTTAATTCTTATACTTAAGTAGATTCTCAACAAAATGTTTGGTCAGAAGAAATCTTTATTCTTTTCCCTACCAAAACTGACATCTCAATCTCCAGAACTACCTTGTCCTTTATTTTCCTCCAAGGCAGCTGACCAACCACAAACTCCACCACCATGTAGAACAAAGACCAGAGGTCATCATGTCTTCCCATTTCCTGCATAAACAGAGAGAATTCAGTCACAATACAGTATCACTCCTTGTGAGGACAGTATACTGTCTGAGGCCTAAACATTTGGTCTCATCTTACTAGACCTAAAAACGTAAATGTATTTTCCATAAAGTTATCTAGTAAATATATCTCTAGATCTACATATATATAGCTATCTATATGGCAAAATAGATATTCTGAAAATCTTTTTGATATAAAGAACATCCAAAAGTCCAGAAATGCTGAAAATAATATAGTAGCCTATTAATTAATAAATGAGTTCATTAAAATGTAAGGGAAACCCTAAGGGTCAAAATATAAAGAGAGGTAGAAACAAGCTGGTGATGAAACTTTGTCTTTGGTTGCTCTGGAGGCATGTGTCATAGGTTTTATCAACCAGGAAGTGAACAGGCACAAAGGCATTGGGCCTACACAGGACAGGAGCTGTAACTGAAAACACTCCCCCACACTCCCACCATATAACCAGGACCCTCAAATGGCTAAATTCTTAGTGCAATATTTGGTATGTAAATTACCTTGCAGAAATTTTTTTTCTATAAAATTCAACTACTATCCAAGGGATAAAGTGAATGGTTAAAAAAAATCTGTCCTGAGAATTTATACCATCTGTGTGATCTGGAAAATCAAGCCCAGAAATTAACTTTTTGAGTGTTTTCTAGGTGAAGATGTCACACAGAAATGGCAAAGGCAAATGAAAAAATCCTCTGGACATAAAAGCACCCTTAAATCTAGGTCTCACAGGAGTCCTTTAGATAAAGCCCCACCAAACATAAGCTCATTATTCAAAATTATAAAACACATTAAGAAGCTGGCTACCACAAGCTAAAGTCAGAAGAAATTACAAAGAGCAGAATTAGATATGCAAGAGTTTTCAAAATGGAATTATAGGATAGATAGGATATACAATATGAAACAAGAACATTTAAAATGTTTAAATAAAAAAAAGAAATCAAAGTAATGAGAAATGAACCGTATTCTATCAAAACAAAGAAATTAGTTTTGAAAAAGCAAAAAGAATATCTAAAAATAAAAAGTACAACTACAAAAATTAAAAACTCAATGGACAGGTTAAAGAGCTGACCAGATACAGCAGAAAAAGAATGAATGAACTAAAATATAAATCTGAAGAAATTATCTAGACTGCAGCATAGAGACATAAAAAAAACAAACCCAGTGCCGCCGAGTAGATTCCGACTCATAGCGACCCTACAGGACATAGAGTTAGAAAATCTGGAAGTGAATTCAGGAGACATGGAGGACAGAATAAGGTCTAACATAAAATTTGGAGATCTGGAAAAAAGTACAGAGAGAAAGGGAGAGGGGCAATATGGAAAGAAATAATGTCTGAGAATTTTCCAAAATTGATGAAAGACATGAACATTCAGATTTAGGAAGCACAAAAAAATCCCAAACAGAATCAATACAAAGGAAACCACGCCTATCAGTATATCTGCAGGACACCAAAGATTTTAAAAGCCGCCAAAGAAAAAGAGCAAATTAAATACAAAGCAACAATTAAATGGACAAAAATCTTCCTAACAGCCAAAGTACAGGAAGGAAGTAAAATAATTTCTTCAAAGTACTGAGTTAAAACGAACATTAATATAGGATTAAAATGTAGGAGAACAAGGAGACAGAGTGAACAGAGTGTACGTGTTTTGAAAAGTCCTTGCATTGCTGGGGAATTACTCGTGCTCATATTTTACTAGTAGCAAAAAAAAAAAAGAGAAACGGGGTGTATGATTTTTATAGATGATTAAATCAGGGTTGAGGAGTATGGAAGAGAGAAGCACATTAGAATTATCTGGGAAACCTTTTTAAATTAGAGAAGCACCTCTGGAGGTTCCACTAGCTGCACTTGTGTGTCACCACGTAGAGTGACAATCATTATCGTGAAGCTGTTACTGTGTAATGAGTCCTACTCTGCAGGTGTGGTGGGAACAGACAAGAAGATTAAGAACCACTGGCATACACTATGAAATTCATCTACCAAGGTTAGCTGAGTAACATAAATAATAAGCAGGTTAACAGTGCAACAGTTAGTACACAATAAGCAGGAAAGGCTTTTAGAAGAAACCTCTACCCTTTAAACTAAAAAAAATGCTTACATAGCTATTACTATCTCTGAAAATTTGTATGTTTATCTCAAAATGAATATCCTTCACAATGAGATACACTTCACACTCACTAAGACGGCAATTATCAGAAAAAAGGAAAATAACAAGTGCTGACAAAGATGTGGAGAAATTAGAGCCCTCGTCCACTGCTGGTGGGATGTAAAATGGTACAGCCACTGTGGAAAACAGTTTGGTGGTTCCTCAAAAAGTTAAACAGCATTCTGCATCCCACTGTGAAGAGTGGCAGCTGGGGTCTTAAACGTTAGCAAGCAGCCATCTAAGATGCATCAATTGGTCTCAACCCACCTGGATCAAAGGAGAATGAAGAACACCAAGGACACAAGGCGATTACGAGAGCCCAAGAGACAGAAAGGGCCACATGAACCAGAGACTACATCATCCTGAGACCAGAAGAACTAGATGGTGCCCGGCTACAACCGATGACTGCCCTGACAGGGAACACAACAGAGAACCCCTGAGGGAGCAGGACAGCAGTGGGATGCAGACCCCAAATTCTCATAAGACCAGACTTAATGGTCTCACTGAGACTGGAAGAACCCCAGTGGTCATGGCCCCCAGACCTTCTGTTGGCCCAGGACAGGAACCATTCCCAAAGCAAACTCTTCAGATATGGATTGGACTGGACAATGGGTTGGAAAAGGATGCTGGTGAGGAGTGAACTTCTTGGATTAGGTGGACACTTGAGACTATGTTGGCATCTCCTGCCTGGAGAGGAGATGAGAGGGTGGAGGGGGTTAGAAGCTGGCAAAATGGACACGAAAAGAGAGAGTAGAGAGAGCAGGCTGTCTCATTAGGGGGAGAGTAATTCGGAGTGTGTAGCAAGGTGTACATGGGTTTTTGTGTGAGAGATGGAATTGATTTGTAAACTTTCACTTAAAGCACAATAAAAATTATAAAAAAAGTTAAACTGAATTACCATATGACCCAGCAATTCCACTCCTAAACATATACCAAAAGACTTGAAAGCAGGAGCTCAAACAGATACGTGCACACCAATGTTCACAGCAGCATTATTCACAATAGCCAAAGGATAGATACAACCCAAGTGTCCATGAACAGATGAATGGATAAACAAAATGTAGTATATACATGCAATGGAGTAGTATTCAGCCATAAAGAGAAATGAAGTTTTGATACATGGTACAACAAGGGTGAACCTTGAAAACACTATGTTGAGTGAAATAAGTCAGACACAAAAGGACAAATATTGTATAACCCTACTTATATGAGATATCTAAAAGAGACAAATGCCTAGGGAGAAAGTTTATTAGTGGTTACTAGAGGTGGGTGGAGGAGAAAATGGGGAGTTTTTCCTTAAGAGGTATTGAGTTTCCCAACGATGAATCCTTGAAAACATCTCACAACATGGATGAATCTGGAGGGCATTATGCTGAATGAAATTAGTCACGAAAGGGGAAATATTTTATGAGACCACTATTATAAGAACTCAAGAAAAGGTTTAAACACAGAAGAAAACAATCTTTGATGGTTACGAGGGTGGGGAGGGAGAGATAGGAGAACTTGCTAACTAGATTGTAGATAAGAATCATCTTAGGTGAAGGGAAGGACAACACGCAACACAAGGGAAGTCAGCACAACTGGACTAAAGCAAAAGCTAAGAAGTTTCCTGAACACAACTAAGCACTTTGAATGACAAAGTAGCTGTGGCTGGGGACCATGGTTTCAGGGACATCTATGTCAATTGGCATAACAAAGTTTATTAAGAAAATGTTCTGCATCCCACCTTGGTGAGTGGCGTCTGGGGTCTCAACAGCTTTTGAACAGCCACCTAAGATGCATCGCTTGGTCCCAACCCCCTTGGAGCAAAGGAGAGTGAAGAACACCAAAGACACAACGAAAATATTAGCCCAAGAGACAAAAGAGCCACATAAAACAGAGCCTCCATCAGCCTGAGACCAGAAGAACTAGATGGTGCCCAGCTACTACCAATGACCGCCCTGACACGGAACACAACACAGAGTCCCTGTTGGAGCAGGAGAGAAGCGCAGAGCAGAACTCAAACACATGTAAAAAAGATCAGACTTAATGGTCTGACTGAGACTGGAGTAAACACCGAAGCCACGGCCCCTGGACAGTTTGTTAACCCAGAACTAAAACCATTCCCGAGGCCCACTCTTCAGACAAAGATTAGACTGGACTATAAAATAGAAAATAATACTCGTGAAGAGTGTGCTTCTTGGTTCAATCAGATACACGAGACCAAATGGGTGGCTCCTGTCTGGAGGCAGAATGACAACACAGGAAGGGATAGAAACTGGTTGAATGGACACAAGAAACCTGGGTGGAAAGGGGGAGTGTACTGTCACATTACAGGGATTGCAACTAATGTCATATAACAATATGTGTACCAACTTTTGTATGAGAAATTAACTTGAGCTGTAAACTTTCATCTAAAGCACAATTCAAAAAAAAAGAGAGAGAGGTAATGAGTTTCTATTTGGGGTGATGAAAAACATTTGGAAATACTGTGATGGTTGTACAACATGGTCAATGTAATTAATGTCAGTAAATTGGACATGTAAAAATGGTTAAAATGGCCAATGTTTTGTTATATACATTTTTTATTGCAGCAAATATATATGTAACAAAATATTTGCCATTTCAACATTTTTCACGTGTACAATTCAGTGACATTAATTGCTTTCATTATCACTATCTGTTTCTAAATTTTTCCATCACCTTTATCAGAAACTCAGTGTCCCTTACACTATAAGTCTCCCATTCCCTCTCCCATCTGCCCCTGGTAACCACTAATAAACTCTGTTCTCTATACATTTGCCTATCCTAGATATCTCATGTAAGTGGAATCATACAGTATTTGTCCTTTTGTGATTGACTTATTTCACTCAGCATGATGTTTTCAAAGTTTATCCATGTTATACATTTTACCATAATAAAAATTTTTAAAAAAGAATGTCATTTCAAAGATGCACAGTCAACAGCCATGGAAGCAGCAGCCAAGAAATCAAAAGATGCATTACATTGGGTAAATCTCCTGCAAAGGACCTCTTTAAAGTGTTGAAGAGCAAAGATGTCACCCTGAAGACTAAGGTGCGCCTGACCAGAAAAAAAATAAGAGCCATGGTATTTTCAATCGCATCATATGCATGTGAAAGCTGGATAATGAATAAGGGAGACCAAAGAACAGTTGACACCTTTGAAGTGTGGTGTTGGAGAAGAATATTGAATATACCATGGACTGCCAAAAGAACAAACAAATCTGTCTTGAAAGAAGTGCAGCCAGAATGCTCCTTAGAAGCAAGGATGGCGAGACTGCATCTTACATACTTTGAACATGTTTTCAGGAGAGATCAGTGCCTGGAAAAGGACATCATGGTTGGCAGAGTAGAGGGTCAGCAGAAAAGAGGAAGACCCTCAACGAGGTGGACTGACACCGTGGCTGCAACAATGAGCTCAAGCGCAACGACTGTAAGGATGGCGCAGGACCGGACAGTGTTTTGTTCTGTTGTGCACAGGGTCGCTGTGAGTTGAAACTGACTCAACAGCACCTAACAACAACAACAACAACATAAAAACCAGTATTTACTAGTGGTTACCAGGAGCTGGAGGGGGGAGGAAAAAGGGAGGATCATTCTATGAGAAACACTGAATGTTTTTCTATGGTGATGGGAAAATTGGCATTGACTAAATGTAATAGTTACATAACTTGACTATTACAGCTAAGTTGTACACTAGAAAATTTTTAAAAAGGGGCCAAAATGACAAATAAGATGCTACATTTAATTTTACAACAAAAATAGCAGCAAAAAAAAAAAAAAAAAAAGGCTATAGTCATTGATAATATTTAGCTACAAAAATACCTCATGGGACTAGTTTTCTTGGTTCATGGATTTGGGGTGGTGGTCTTGTGGTCCTGTCCAGTCAACTGACCTAATATTACTGTTGCTGTTGTTTTTTTAGCCATATTTTCTTGTGTTTTCATAGAAAATTGTTTCCATTTAACAATTTCTACACAAATTATTCACTGATATTGGTTACACTTTTCACAATGTGTCAACGTTTTCATTTTCATCTGGTTGTTCCAATTCCAATAATCTAGTTTCCCTGCCCCTTACCTTTTCATCTGTGCTTTAGAATAACTGTTGACCGTTTGATCTCATATAGATGATTTTTTAAAGGAGCACAATATTCATGGGTGATAGTCTCTATGGCCCAATATTATTTTAAGTTTCTTAGAATGGGTAGTGCCTAGGGTCTTAAAGCTTGTGAGCAGCCATCCAAGATACAACTCTTGGTCTCTAATTGCCTACAGCCACAGAGGAAGAAGGAGATCCAGGAATTGGAGAAAGAAATGGTCTCAGGTCTAACTGCCTCCATAAACTACTACTTCCTTTGCCATGAGACCAGAAGAAAAGGGTGGTGCCTGGCAACCACTACTGAATGTTTTGATCAGGGACACAAGAGCTGGGTCTTGATCAAAAGGAGGAAAATTTAGGTACAGAACTTCAAATTCTTGCTGAAAATTCAGACTTATTGGACACATTGAGACTGGAGGGACCCCTGAATCTATTGCCTGGAAACAACTTTGGAGCCCTGAGTTGAAACCATCCACTGAAGTCATCTTTAAACTATAAACAACAATTTAGCTCAAAAAATAATGTCTGTCTTGAGCACTGCCACCTATTGAAGAATTACCTATATGAGACTGAAATAACAACTAACTCTAAAAAGCACAGATGAGAATTTTCAGGGGCAGACAGTATATGGTGGTGAAACAATAGGGGCAGAGATAGGGAGAATGATGACACAATGTGAAGAATGTAACTACTGTCAATGTATATTTAAAAACTGTTGAACAGGTGTCTGTTTGCTGTATATATTTTCACACAAAAAAATGATCATTAAAACAATTATGGGTTCATAGAACAGAAAGTTGGTGACAAAAAATGGAGAAAAGATCCAATTTTACTTTCTATGCAGCTGTACATACATTTATCTAATATATACCTTTGACAATTGTTAAATTCTTTACCTTCGTTGCCACCTCAAAAACATGAGAATTAAGACAACCATTTCAATTAACGTTATAGCTATAAAGGGGATCCCTCTGCTCCGAAGCACTTTCCACACCTGTGTACTCTAATGAAAAGAAATCAATCTGATTCAAGCCATCAGCAAGCTTATACAAATAAACCTCTCGTTCAGATACCTACCCTGTTCCGATGAGCATTGACTGATGCATAACGAACCGTCCCTCGAAAGCCTGCCACAGCTCGGGGCTACGACAAAACCAAGCAAAAATAGTAAATGAGTTTCAAATGGTCGATTCAGCACACTTGAGCCCATAAAACAGATGACAGAAATATGTTCATTACTGTAACAATAAAGCATTATTTACTTAAATTTTAACTTTTTATTGTTAAATTATAGGGAGAATCTCTCTCATACCTTTACAAAACCATTGATAACATTTAGTTTCTACCTACATATTTAAATAAAGTGACACTAATGAGACAGATACACAGTTCTGTATATTAGAAAACATTAATAATGCTTTCATATACCCAGAATCATGCCAAGCATTATAGCACGTATATTAATATTCAGGCTCTGGCTACAAATAAGTATATTAGGACCATGAGGAATCACCAAGTAACATAAGAAGCCAACCTCTTCATGTCTTGGCTATCTCATTCAAATTCAATTTAAAGATGGTGGCAACTTGTACCCACCCTGTATATACCTGTTGCCGTCAAGTCCATTCTGACTCATAGCGACCCTACAGAACAGAGTAGAACTGCCCCATAGAGTTTCCAAGGAGCACCTGGTAGATTCGAACTGCTGACCTTTTGGTTAGCAGCCATAGCACTTAACCACTGTGCCACTAGGGTTCCCTGTATATGGAATTCATATATTCATAAATTCAAGTTATTGGGTACTTTTTATGTGTTAGATACCAGGAATTAATCCCAATGTGAGTCCTCAGAGACCTCAACTTAGAATAAAGTCCAAACTCTTTATCTGGCCTACAAAATCTTCCATAATCTGGCATTTACTTCCTTCTACAATGGATTAACTGTGGTTTCTCCCAAAGCCAGTTCTGTTTCAAGCTCAAGACTTTGCACTGGCTGTTTCTTCCAGTTGGAATGCATCTCCCTGCAAACCTCCAATGGACAGATCTTCTACTCTATATTAAGGCCTCTGCTCAACTGTTGCCTCCTCTGAGAAATATTATTTTCCTTGATCATCTTAATCTAAAACAGCTCCCCCTACTTGGCAAGGGCACTCTATTCTTTTACCCTACTTAATTTTTTTTCCATAACATCTTTCACTACCTAAAATTAATTATATTTTTATTTTTATTTATTAGTTTATTGCCTGTCTTCTCCCATTGGAATATAAACTTTATCAGGGGAAGGTCTTTGCTTGTCTTGCTAATTTTACAGACCTAGAAACAGGCTCTGAGAGATCAAGTAACTTGTCTGAGGGCACAAAATTGGTAAGTGGTAGAACCATGGTATCAACCAAAGGTCTTTTGACTTGGTATCACACACAGTTTCCATCCCACTGCTTGGCAAGGATCATGTTAGTATCCTGAAGATTCATGGATGTCACTATAGCTCAATATGAAAACTGACAAACTTAAAAACGATGACAGGCAATAATTTTCATTAGTAGACTTTTTTGTTCTTTGCAGTAATTTCAGATTTTCCTCGATTAAAATGTATTACTTTTCTAGCCAGAAAAAGACTATAATAAATGTTATTTTTAAATCCTTACTTACCAGAGTCACTTTGGTCATATGCTATTATATAAGTGCTCTCCATACTCTATCTCCACGTGTTCATTTTTGTAAGTCATGTTTAATCTATTCATGTTGTCTATTTCTTCTTTCATGAAATTCTCTCTTCCCCTTTACTCTTATTTGTTTTCTTTTTAACTATTTTTAAATATTCTCTTTTTATTTAATGACACGTGTCAGTAATCAAAAATTTCCACAATTATTTTAAATTCCCTTTATTTTCCTAGCTGCAGAGCACTGAGAATAACAGGCAGAAGATCTCAATATTTTCCTACAACATCATGACTAACATAAAAAAAACATAGGAGTATCTAATATTCTCATTACGGTTGGTAAAACTCTGAGGTGGGAAATTTCTCTTTCTAGAAGTAAAATCTCTAATATGATACATAAAAACCTACTATCAACTCTTTTCAGGAAACAGCATTTCAGAGGTTATACTTTTATACATGACAAGAGCCTCTGGCTAACACAAAAGGGGTTTTGTAGCATGTGATTCTGCCCAGTTACATGCAATCCAGTAATGTCAGGATGAAAATTTCCAGACCTATTATCATATTCTGCAGCCTAGGCCACAGTTAATTGGACATTTAGACTTTCCCCTGATGGATTCTGGTCAAGACAAGCCCAGGAGGCTTTTTCCACTTCAGGGCATCCTAGGGAATCCTTAGCCTGGCTCTGGCCTCACTTCTGCCATGCAAAAGTTGAGAAAGAGGTAAAGAGAGATCAGTGGTTTACAGAAATCTTGATGTGACCAATCAAAGAAACACTACCAGGTCAAGAAAATTCAGCCACCTTGTATAATGCAATAAAGACAATGCAATCCAACTGGAGAAAACAGCCATATACAGAAGTAATTTTAATTCAAGGCAGGCTAAATGAACACCATTAGCAAAGTACAACGAGCCATGAAAGCCCAGGAGTAAAAATTCTAGTTGGTGGGAGGGAAAAAGGAAGTCTTAAGAATAAGGCAGTATTTTACTGGGCCTTGAAACACATGGTGTCTTGAAACTTTGCCAATGGCCAGCAATTTGGGAATCTCTATCAAAATTACAAACGCATATGTTCTCTTTGACCCAGCAAGGTCACTTCTGGAACTGTATCTTTCAGATATACCCGCATATGTGTAAGATAAGTGATGTACAAAGTCATTTACTACATAAGTGTTTGTGACAGCAGAGGACGGGAGGCAATCCAAATGTTCATTAACAGGGGACCGATTAAATAAGTTACAGTACCATATAATGAAATACACTTTGTAGCCCTAACAAGGAATAAGGGCGTTTTATATACTGACATAGAAAAATCACCTAGATACGTTATTAAGTGGAAAGAAAGCAAGGCACAGAATGCACATCAAGCTACCTTTTATATAAAAAAGGAAAAAAACACTAAGAATATTCATTTGAATTTAGTACATATGCATAAAGAAATTCTATGGTAATATATTAAGAAACTAATAATAAGGAGCCCTGGTGGTGCTGTGGTTAAGCATTCAGCTGCTAATCAAAAGGTCAGTGATTGGCGCCCACCAGCCACTCCGTGGGAGAAAGATGTGGCAGTCTGCTCCCACAAAGACAACAGCCTTGGAAACCCCACGGGCAGTTCTACTCTGCTCTGTAGGGTCATTACGAGTCAGAATCGACTTGACAGCGATGGGTTATAGGACAGCTACCTAAAGGTGAACGTGAGGGTAACTATAGGAAATGAGTGTGCTTGGACAGGCCAGGGTGAGATGGAAACTGTTTAACTATCACTTTTTTAAAGTCAGGTTTATTGAGGTATAATTTACACAAAGTAAATTTCACACTTAAGGATACAGGCAGTCCCTGGGTTAAGAACATCTCCTTTGATTTACGGACAACTCCCACTTGCCCTTTAATGCTATGTAAATCTGCCCTCCCTTAGAAACCACTGAACCAGCCCCTCCTCAGGACAAATTCTCCGTCACAATCACCTTCACTTGCTGCATGTGCAGCTTTAAATCACTGAAGAGGCTTCAAACGCCTTTTTTTTGCACCAAAGTATACGTAAGCCTAAACAAGAACCATATTTTTCTGTTCCGACTTACCTACAAATTTGAATTAAAGACACAGGAATGGATGTTGTTCGTAACCCGGGGACCGCCTGTACGTACTTCTACGGATTTTGACAAAGAAAGTCATGTAACCACCACTACCACAGTCAAGATACAGACTATTTCTACCACCCCAAGAAGCCCCCTTGCGCCCGCCTGTAGCCAATCCCTTCTCCCCCGATCCCAGTCTCTGGCAGCCAGTGATTTAATTTCTGTCCCTCAACAACATCCGGTATTGTCTGGTTTTTCAGTCTAACCGTCCTAACTGGTGTAAAGTGCTATCTGACTGTGGTTTTGATCGGCATTTTCTCTAATGACTAATGATGCTGAGCATCTTTTAACGTGCTTATCTGCCATCTGTATCTCTTTTCTGGCAAAACGTTTACTATTCAAATCTTTTGCCTATTTTTATTGGGTTGTTTTCTTATTATTGAGTTATGAGGGTTGTTTATAGGCTCTGAATACAAAACCTTTATCAGATGTGTCTTTTACAAACACTTTTTCCCAGTCTGTGGCTTGTCTTTTCATTTGCTTAACAGTGTGTTTTAAACTAAGTCTTTGATAAA
Source organism: Elephas maximus indicus (assembly GCF_024166365.1). Lineage (NCBI taxonomy): Eukaryota > Metazoa > Chordata > Mammalia > Proboscidea > Elephantidae > Elephas > Elephas maximus. The sequence goes on along the minus strand of NC_064828.1, from coordinate 13,217,553 downwards.
TTTCTAATTCCTGTATTTTTATACCACGTAAATATATTCAAAAGTAGTATTTTAAAACATTTTTAAAAAGTAAAAAGTGAGAGTGATTAATAATCTAACAGCGTATTTCATTAAATTAAATACCTAGATTTTTGAGTAAAAAATAAAAAATTAAACGGGTGAAGGACAAACAGAATTGCAATAAGAAGAAAGAAATGTATTCTAGGTAAAAAGAAGATAATCAACACTGCAAAGAGGGAGAAAAGAACTACGGGTGTTAGGGAAGAGTTTGGGATGGCTGAGGCAAAGGGTGAGAGACAAGAATGGAAAAGTAGGTTGGAATCTGACTAACGAGGGCCTTGAATGCCATGGTAAGTCGTTCAGGCTATAATGTTCAGGCAAATGGAATTCATCAAAAAATTTTAAGCAGGGAAGTGGCATGATTGAAGAAGTTCCTGAAATGTTTGTTCTGGTGGAGGCATGAAGAACAGATTGAGAAGATAAGGAGACCAAAGAGAAAACTATTTTAATGATCCAAACAAAAAATCATGAAGACTAGTACAAGGGCAGAAGCAATGTGAATGTGAAGGAGCAAATGAGTGTCAGAGACAGGATGAGCTCCTAAAGGAGGAAATCTGGAAGGAGAAGGGCAAGGACTCTAGCACTGAGCCCTGACCTATTACTAGCCAAAGGAGAAGGATCAGGGAAAAAAAAAAAAATCTAAAAAATGCAAGGAGAACTACGTAATAAAACCCCAAATGGGAATAAGAAAGCAACATAAATTCAGTTGAAATTTGGAATGCTAACAGAGAAAAAGAGTTTTGAAACTTATCTTCAGTAGGTCACTATAGCCCTAGGACTGGAACTTTCGGCTGAATGGTTAGGAAGGAAGCAGCAGGAGAAAACATGCCATTCCAAGAGCTGAGACACAAAGGGCCAACGTGAGATGCCAGCTGAATGGTGAAGAAACTGGGGCATGCTTTACAAGCAGGAGAAAGAAATAAATAAGCGAACAGGCAAATTCAAATCATTAAACAGAATTTCAATTCTTAAATTGTATGGATCACATTGTTGTAAATATACACACAGTTGAGGACGCCTTTGTACCTCACAATCCTGTTTAATGTAACACGTCTCACCTGCTAACCAAAAGGTTGGCCATTAGAACCCATCCAGCGGCTGCGCTGGAAAAAGACCTGGTGATCTATTCCTGTAAAGACTACAGACTAGAAAACCCTACGGGGCAGTTCTACTCTGTCACAGGCGGCTGCCATGAGTTGAAAATCAACTTGACGGCACATGTCAACAACACAGTACTTCGTAGAAGTGATAAATAGTAGAGGCTCTCAAAACCAATCACCACATAAATAAGTCACTGGTGTAAGAGATAATCTCCACTCCCTCTGTAACACATTCTGACTGACAGCCCCATACTGTAAGTTTGGCAAATAAATATACATTAATGTTTAAAATGTAAATTGTTTTGAGGGAATTTCTTTGTGGTGATGGAACAGTTCTATATCCTGATTTTGGTGTTGGTTATACAAATCTACACGTGTGATAAAATTTCATAGAACTATACAACAAAAAGGACCCTTGGTGGTGCAGCAGCTAAGAGCTCAGCTGCTAACCAAAAAGTCAGTGGTTTGAATCCACCAGCCACTTCTTGGAAACCCTATGGGGTAGTTCTACTCTGTCCTATGGGGTCACCATGAGTCGGAATCAACTTGATGGCAATGGGTTTTATACATTAAAAAAAAGTGCATATGAAAACTGGTGAAAACCAACTAAGGAATACATATCTCATTTGACTCCCTGTCCTCTGAACTTTTAGAATTACTGGACCAACTACTGCTTCTTATTGGTCAGCTAAGAGGGTGTCCACTGTATCAATACAACTGTATTTGTTATCCACAAAAGTTTTAATTAAAACTGTAAGTTCTACAGCGACCAATCTGTGAAGCATCTCATAACATGGATGAATCTGGAGGGCATTATGCTGAGTGAAATAAGTCCATCACAACAGGATAAATATTGTATAACACCACTATTGTAAAAACTCATGAAAAGGTTCACACACAAAAAGAAACAATCTTTGATGGTCACCAGAGAGGGGAGTGGTGGGGATAGAAAAACACTTAATAGACAAGAGATAAGTGGTAACTTTGGTGAAGGGTAAGACAGTACACAATACTGGAGAAGCCAGCACAGCCTGTATAAGGCAAGGTCATGGTAGATCCATAGACACATCCAAACTCCCTGAGGGGCCCAACTGCTGGGCTGAGGGCTGTGGGAACCATGGTCTCAGGGAACATCTAGCTCAACTGGCATATCATAGTATATACAGAAAATGTTCTGCATTCTACTTTGGTGAGTAGTGTCTGGGGTCTTAAAAAAGCCTGTGTGCAGCCATCTAGGATATTCCACTGGTCTTACCCCTTCAGGAGCAAGGAAGAATGAAGAAAACTAAAGACACAGGGAAAGATTAGTCCAAAGGACTAATGGACCACATCTACCACGGCCTCCACCAGACTGAGCCCAGTACAACTAGATGGTGCCTGGCTACCATCACTGACTGCTCTGACAGGGATCACAATAGAGGGTCCCAGACACAGATAGAAAAAAATACAGAACAAAATTCTAACTCAAAAAGAAAGACCAGGCTTGCTAGCCTGACAGAAACTGGAGGTATGGCCCCCAGAAACCCTTTCAGCTCAGTAATGAGGTCATTCCTGAGGTTTACCCTTCAGTCAAAGACTGAAGAGGCCCATGGAACAAAACAAGATTAAAGGGGCACACCAACCCTGGGGCAGGGACTGGAAGGCAGGAAGGAACAGAAAAGCTGGTAACAGGGAGGAACCTAAGGCTGAGAAGGGAAAGTATTGACATGTCACGGGGTTGTTAGCCAATGTCATACAAAAATGTGTATACTAACTGTTTGATGAGACATTAGTTTGTTCTGTAAACCTTCATCTAAAATTCAACTTAAAAAAAATGTTAAGTTCTAAAGGGGTTATATAAAGAAAACTCTCTTAAAGAAAAAAAACGGCAGAAAAATAAAACAGAATTCAATGTCTCATACCATAGACAAAAACAGATTCAAAATGGATTAAGAACCTAAATGTGCAACCTAAAACCATAAAATTCTTAGAAGAACAGCAGGGCAATGCTGTCAGGCCTAACTTGTAACAATGGATTATCTAATATAATTATAAAAGCACAAACAGCAAAACACAATTTAAATAAATGGACTCAAAAATTAAAAACTTTTGTCCATCAAAAGACTTTACCAAAAAAGTGAAAAGATAAGCTGCAACTGGGAGCATACGTTCAGAAACCATTTATCTGACAAGAATCTAATAACCAAAATATATATAAAACTTTGACAACTTAACAACAAAAAGACAAAAAGTCCAATCATAAAATGGGCAAAGGACTTGAATAGACATTTCACCAAAGAGGACATTCAAATGGGCACCAAACACATGAAAGGATGCTCAGTGTCATTAGCCATCAGAGAGATGCAAGTTAACACTGCAATGAAATAACATTTCATTAAGAACTCAGCCGCTAACCAAAAGGTCAGCAGTTCGAATCTACCAGTCACTCCCTGGAAAAACTGTGGGGCAGTTCTACTCTGTCCTATAGGGCTGTTATGAATCGGAATCAACTCAATGGCAACAGGTTTGGTTTTTCGTTTAGAACGGCTAAGACAAAAAAAAAAACAAATGTTGGTAAGGATGTGGGGAAATTGGAACCCTTACCCATTGCTGGTGGGAATGCAAAATGGTACAGCTGTTGTGGAAAACCATGTGGCAGTTCCTCAAAACACTAAATAGAACTACCATATGACCCATCAATTCTACTCCAGGTATAAACCCAAAACACTTGAAAGCAGAGACTCAAACAGACCTGCACACCAATGTTCACTGCAGCACTATTCGTAATAGCCAAAAGGTGGAAACAACCTAAATGCCCATCAACAAATGAATGGATAAGCAAAATGTGGTACATACGACGAAATACTACTCAGCCAGTAGGAGAATGAAGTCTTGATACATGCTACGATAAGGATGGAGCTGGAAGACATTATGCTGAGTAAAATAAGTCAATCATAAAAGAACAAATATTGTATGACCTCACTTACATAAAAAGACAAGAAAAGGCAAATATATAGAGAACAAAGTTTATCAGTGGTTACCAGGGGCTGGAGGGAGGGTGTAAGGGAGGGTTAACAGAGATGGAAACATTACATTAATTAAGAGTAGGGCTACACAACCAATTAATGTAATTGCTGTCAATAAGTTGTGTACCTGTAAAAAGTTGACTTGGTAAAAGCTATGAGATAGGTATATTTACAACAACGACAAAACAAAAACAAAAACCAGCTGCTGAGTCTGCTTAGGTACAATGAAAAACCTTATGGGATTTGGTTTCTTGGTTTGGAGGCTTAGGGTCACAGTTTCATGGGACATCTCATTTAATTGGCCTAATAACATGTTTAGTGCTATTCTACCTCCTAGTTCATTTCATAGTGTCTGGGGTCTTAAAAGCTTGCAAGCAGCCATCCAAGGCACAACAATTGGTCTCTATTTGCCTGGAGCAAGAGAGGAAGGAGAGTCAGGAACAGCAGGAGGAAATGGATGTGTGGCTAATTGCCTCCATGAACAACTGCCTCCTTTGCCATGAGACCGGAAGAATGGGATAGTGCCCAGCTACCATTACTGAACATTTTGATCACAGATCCTATAGAAGAATCCTAATCAAAAGGAGGAAAATACAGAACAGAATTTAAAATCTTCATGGACTCCAGACTTACTGGAGGTATGACGGTTGGATGAACCCCTGAAACTACTGTCCTGAGATAATCTTTAAACCTTAAACCAAAAATATCCCCTGAAGTCTTCTTAAAACCAAACAATAGTTTAGTTTAACTAGCAAAAAATGTTTGCCTTGAGCATTATGCTCTTTTAAGGCGTATCTATACGGGATCAAATTGATAACAGCAACTTGCAAAATCAGACAGGAACCTTAGGGGGTAGTGAATTTATACTAATGAGGGAGGAACAACTCAGAAAAGGAAGGTGAGAATAGTTGTATGACTCGAAAAATATAATCAATGTCAGTAAATGGTATGTAGAAACGGTTGAATTGGTGTATGTTTTGCTGTGTATACTCAACAACAAAATAAAATAAAATAAAAGCAGAGTGGAAGGAATGTGGGGGAGACTGGTTAAAAAAGAAAAGCAGTAAGGTTAAGTCTGGGAACACAAAGTAAACGTGAAAGCCTGCCTAGACAACTCCTTGAATCTGCTCCTTGTCTCCAAAACAAGTACCCTCAGGTCTCTAGAAGAGAGAAGAAAGCAAGGGACTGGTTAATGGAAAATTTAGAATGGAGGTTACCTCTAGGGTTGCAATGGCCAGTATAATAGCTACTGGCCACATATTGCTATTTAAATGTAAATTAATTAAAATTAAACGAAATTAAAAATTCAGTTTCTCACTTGCTCTAGCCATAGCTACAATTCAAGTGCTCAATAGCCACTTGTAGCTAGTGGCTACCATATTAGATAGCACAGGTATAGAACATTTCCACCATCACCATAAATTCCAAAGGACAGTGCTGCTTGAGGAAGGACACACTCAGGAAAGGACACAGCCGGCTTCTAAGGTATTTATGATGTCCCATTTCTTAACCTACTTGGGGCTATGAATGTTTGTTTTATTACTCTTTCTCAATATTTTTATTTATATTTTTTGTTATGCTCTTCTGGAACATATATATAGCAAAAATATATATATATATATTTTTTTTTCAGGATAACATAATGGCATTCTAGACAATCCAAGCAGCTCAATTCAAGCTTACTAAAAGCAATGAATAAAATTGTACTCTATGATACAAATCTACAAAAGGCAACTTTTGATATTTTATTAGTAGAATAATATGAGAAAATTACCTCAATCATAATCATGACCCCAAAAGTATGAAATTAATTTTGAGTTTTAAGAGATATAAACCAAAAACCAAACCCAGTGCCATCGAGTTGATTCTGACTCATATCGACCCTATAGGACAGAGTAGAGCTGCCCCATAGAGTTTCCAAGGAGCACCTGGCGGATTTGAACTGCCAACCCTTTGGTTAGCAGCCGTAGCACTTAACCACTACGCCAGCAGGGTTTCCTTTAAGAGATACAGTTAAAGAAAATTATGAAAACTTACTGGTATAAAAACCCTAAAAGAAACTTAGCTATTAATACAGCAATAAGGGAAAGTACACTCCCTACACAGGCTATGGCCTTCCACAATAGCCATTTTTTCACATAATGCTTTCAACTCCCTTTCCTGTCTCCTCCATAGCGCTCACCTGACCCCAACCCAAGGTAAACCCAATGCTTGGACTAAACTGCACATATATACAAGCAGTTAAAGGTAGCTGAAGAAGAGCACACAACTACACTGACAATCTTATCTTAAATTACCATAATACTCAAATGGGCTTTCAACACAGCCCAGCATCCTATTCTATTTCCCTGGTTAGTTTACATGCTTTTCCCTCTCCCAGACAACTCCCACTTGTCCTCTTCTTTCCTCAGAGTCCAACATCACTTCTTACTCTCAGCAAAAGGGCTTGCCTCTTTTTTCACTTGGAAAATAGAAGCTATGAGAGACCCTCCTCAACTTCCCACTACCTATTCTCAATGTCTACCTGTACCTGTGTCCACATATTCTGCCTTCTCTCATTTATGATGGAAGTGTTCCTGCTCTAGTCTAACAGGCTAACCTCTCCATTTGTGCCCTGAATTCCTTCCCCTGTCAGCTATGCAAGGACTAGGTTCTATAATTATTCCTGTCTGCACTACATCATCAATTTTTCATCTCTCCTAGATCATTAACCATCGGTACACAAGCACACTATAATAACTGCTATCTTTAAAAAAGGGGGTGGGGAAGGAAGGGGGGAGGGAGGAAGGTAGGTAGGAATGAAAAATGGGAAGACGGGGGAGTGAGGGGAGGAGGGAGGGAGAAAAGATTTTACTTTCTCTTCAACAATTTCCTATTTCAGCACTCATCTTTAGAGCAAACCAAACTGCTAGAGTTACCTATACTCCCATTCTCTATTTCCTCCCCCCAACTCTCCATTTAACCCATTCCAATCAGGTTTTCATTATTTCACTGAACCATTCTTATAAAAGTTACCGGTAGCTTCCACCTTGCCAAATCCAAATGGTCAGTTATCAGTTTCCACTTTACTTGACTTCTCAGCAGCATCTGACACAGCTGATAATCCCAACCCCCTTCTTGAAGCACTTTCTTCACTTGGCTTCTAAGATACCACTTTTCTGATTTTCCTTCTACCTCGCTGGCTGCTCATCCTTCTCAGTCTTCTTGTCTCACTCATACTTCTTGTCTATCCTTCAACAAGTTGCTAAAGGGTTCCAATTGTTCAGACTCAGGACCTCTTTTCATGTCTAGCTATACCATTTCCCTAGGTGATCTCACCCACTTCCATTTTTTTTAAATACTATTTATAAGCAAATGACTCCCAAATTTCTCATATCTCTAGCCCCAATTTCTCTGTTGAGTTCCAGATTAGTATATCTAACTACCTTTTTGTTATTTCCATCTAGAATCTAAGAGGCATCTCAAACTTAACTTATTGAAAATAGAGCTCTTATTTTTCCCTCACCAAACCCACTCCCCATCCTTTTTCTCTATCATGGTTAACAGCATGACCATTCATTAAGACAAAAACCTAGGAATCATTTTTGAGTCCTCTCTGTCCTTCACATCCCACATCCAATGCAGAAGCAAGTCTTGATGCATCTGTTTTTGAAATATATCCTAAAATACAACCATTTTTCACCACCTTCTCTGTACCACCCTGATGCCTTAGATCCAGATACCATCACTTATCTCTGGACCATGGCATTAGCCTTCTCACTTTTCAATTTGATTCTACTTATGTTCTCAAAGATCTCTTCTTCACAAAGTAGCCAGAGTGATTTTTTTCTAAAAAAAAATTCTAAAAACTGAAAAACATATTTGGAATAAAAATGGGATTCCATAAATACATTCAAATCCAATAAACTATATAAAAACTAAGTTCTTTACTTGCCTGGCTACCAATTAGTACAAGAACATCATTAGAATCAAAGAGTTCCTCCTACAATTGCTAGACACTTAAATACTCATGTGGTTATATTTACATTTATATATATAACTATATTATTATATAGTTATCTCATTAAAAAGCCAGTGTTTAAACTTCTGTGTCACTGATTAGTTAAAAATGAAAAATCACAATCAGTAACCAATTTAAAACAAAACTAAGAGTAAAATGTAAACATTAGAAAAATTGTAGCATGCAGAAAAGGCCTCAGAGTGCAAAAAGACTCCTTAACCCAAAGGGCTAGTATGTCTCCTCCTACAAGACCACTCTAAATCTGCTTCTAACGTTCTTTTTTTGTCACAATTTTCAATAATAAAATTCATTAACTTTTAATCAATCATAAAATCTATATGCCACTTCTTGAATGATATCCATCTTGATGCATAAGCATTTAAGAGTGATACTATGAACAATAGATTAATTCTAAAGTATTTAATAATATGAAAAATCTTACTGGTCTGACGTCACCACAGGAATTGGTAAATTGTCGAGCCAAGCCAAAATCAAGCATATAGCATTTCCTACATGTACTAGGAAAGCGACCCATGGCGAAGTTCGACTAGAAAAATAAAAAAGAAAAATATACATATTTTTATAATGCTTAGTCCTTATACATTACCTTACTATATTTAATTGTTCTATTTAAACTCTATATAATACATGCTACATATAGACTATTCTAGTCAATGATGTTTATTGGGCATTAGTATATAATTTAATTGTGGGTTCTATTTATGCCTAAGGAGCCTTGGTGGTGCAGTGGTTAAGCTCTTGGCTGCAAACTGAAAGGTCAGAGGTTCAAACCCACAAGCTGCTCCATGGAGGAAGATGTGGCAGTCTGCTTCTGTAAAGACTACAGCCTTGGAAACCCTATGGGGGCAGTTCTACTCTGCTCTATCAAGTTGCTATGAGTTGGAATTGACTCGACAGCAATGTGTTTGGGTTATTTGGTTGGTTGGTTGGGTTTTTTTGTTGGGGTGGGAGGAGTTATTAATGCCTAGGATCAGGTGACCTTAAAAAAATTTTTTATTCTAATACATTTGCACATCCTCTTATTAGGTCTAGTTTTAAAATAATTATTAGTTATTTTGAACAGCAGCTGTATACTCATTTTGAAAGTGAAAGCTGAGCAAGGAATTTAAGTGACTGTATAAAGTTATACACAACATTGATTAAATTAGAATCAGAACTCTATAAGTGCCTTAAAATTCCAGACTAAGTCACCACTTAAATGACAACCCAAATCTTACTTTATAAATAGGAGGAATTAGGAGTGGGTACAAATAAATACATAGTTCAGAAATCTAAGAATTTCCTAGTAGCATCATAAAGCTGACTTTAAGTCTAAAAAATTAAAATACAATGAAGGAAACAGTTTAAAACAGGCTTAAGGAAAATACACCTTGAATTTTTCTCTCAATAAAAATAAATGTAACATTAAATGGCTATAAACTTGTAAAGATGGGTATATAAGCAAGGGAATTTGTAAAGGCAAAGTCGAACTGTTACAGAATTGTTAGCTTTTATTTTACTATTATTATTGTGCTTTAAGTGAAAGTTTACAGCTTAAGTTCGTTTCTCATACAAAAATTTATACACACATTGTTATGTGATCCTAGTTGCTCTCTCTATAATGTGACGGCACACTCCTCCTTCTACCCTGGATTTCCAGCATCCATTCAACCAGCACCTGTCCCTCTCTGCCTTCTCATCTCGCCTCTGGACAGGAGTTCCCCATTTAGTCTCATGTGTCTACTTGAACTAAGAAGCACTCTCTTCACGAGTATCATTTTATGTCTTATAGTCCAGTCGAATCTTTGTCCGAAGAGTGGGCTTCAGGAATGGCTTTAGCTCTGGGTTAACGGAGAGTCTGGGGGCATGTCTTCTGGGGTCCCTCCAGTTTCAGTCAGACCATTAAGTGTGGTCTTTTTACCAGAATTTGAGTCTGCACCCTACTTTTCTCCTGCTCCATCAGTGACTCTCTGTTGTTAGCTTTTATTTTGAAATACTGTCTTACTTAGGGAGCTTTGTGATGAAAATGGAAACCGCAAAACACCATGGTTCTCAAATAATGACATTTAGTTTGGCATAAAAGTAAGAGTAGGAGAAGTGTTACTTCCGTTAAATCTGGCTCTAGTATGTTAATTTTAGTTGGCATTTTAACGTAAGCTATTTAATTTTAGAAATAATATAGCAACATATGGCTATAATTTTCAACTGCACCAACATGTGATAAACTTATAGTAAATACAGTATATCAGAAATGGGTCATTTTCTTTTGTGAGCAATAAAACAACAAAAAGAAAAAAACATTTCACAATTGTGGAGATGACAATTTCTAAGAAAAACAGAATAGAAAAAATATTATATTGCCACAGTATCACTCAGGAGGAAAATAAGGTCTTTTATAATTGATAATTTCTTAAAAGTACAATTTGTCACATTAGAAATAGTCCAAAGAATACAATGCCATCATCTAAAAGCAATCTAGAAATATATACATACATAAATTTTTTTTTTTTAAAACCAATATTGGGAAAAAGAAATCCAAAGAATAGCTACCAATTTAGGTGTAAGACTAAGCAGAAATTGCCAAACTTAACAATTACCAATGCTAAGGGTAAACCATTTTTAATTAGGCTGCTGAGCAACATTTTCACTGGATGAGAAAAGCTCTTAAAAATAAGTTGCAGTTTATCATTATCACTTACAAAAAGAAAAATTACATTTTTGCTTCCAGGCCTCAAAAGAAATAAAAATAATGCCTGGTATCTGTAATTACAGCAAATACAGAAAACTACACTTGTAATTTACTGTGTCCCATCATAACATTAAGAGCACCTAACAAACTCATTCTGTGCTCTGCCTGGAAAAGGTCCTTACCGGTTTGATGTCTCTGTGCAAGAATCCCACGGAGTGGATGCTTTCAATAGATTCCAGAATCTGTCTGCCCAGCCGAAGAGTAGTGCTAATGGTGAATGTACCCCGGGACTGACTACGGCGTAGATCAGCCAGATTACGACCCTGTGGAAACCAAATAAACACTTTCAAATATGGTACCAAAATTTCCATTGTAAGAGGAGACTGGGAAATTATTCATTTACCATTAAAACAATGTTTTATCTGAAACAGCAAGGGTTTTACCCAAATGGTGATTCTCTCAGTCAAAAGAGGAGATTCCCTTAAGATAATGACACGAATGTTTCAGACAAACTTAAGAAAAACCAAAGTTTTTGAATATATCATATTTCCCTTAATGTCTGATGCCGTAACAAAATATAGTCTTAACTATTTAGAAAGATAAATATATAACCTGGAGCAGTAGTTACTCAACCTTTCTCCATCAGTTTCTTCATAAAATAGGGCTAACGCCTACCTCACAGAGTTTTGTGAGGATTAAGTAAAATAATCCATGCAGAGTGCTTAGAATTCTGTTCGGCACACAGTAGGCACTCAATAATTGCTAACTACTGTTATTACTGTTAATATGACCAAATACGATATGAATGTTTTAAACAAACACTCAATTACTTACCCACCCCACCCACTGCCATCGAGTCGATTCCGACTCGCAGCGACCCTATAGGACAGGGTAGAACTGCTCCACAGAGTTTCCAAGTAGTGCCTGGCGGATTCTAACTGCCAATCTTTTGGTTAGCAGACATAGCACTTAACCATTACACCACCTGGGCTTCCCAGTTACAGCAGTAGATAAAAGCTGTGCCAGATGCATTAATGATTGCGTTGAATTCCCACAGCACCCTAAATAGAAGCTGTTATTCCTATTTAACAAATATGGAAACTGAGGCTCAGAAAGGTTAAATAATTAACCTGTTAAGGTAAAACTGTTTTTCAAATATAAGTCTGCCTGACTGCAAAGTGTTTTTTCCATTTCACAGTGCTGCTCCACCAAAAAGGTTCCTGACCAGTAACCTGCTGAGAACAGGGCTACAACCCTCTAGTTCTGTCTCCCAAAAAGTAGAGACTGGCTGGTCCTGTACCACAAGAGGAGTCCAATATCCCAATCTCTTTATTCCCAAAATTCATTAGTATATGTTTGGGGTTATTGCCACTCTTATCATCACTTCAACTAAACACAGTTGATTCACTTTTGACAAATTATTAAATTCTTAGATTACTTAAATACGACTCGAAATATTTAGTGCATAAGTAATTTGAAAATTACATGAAATATTAAGTACTGCTTAAGTAATTCCAAAATTACAGGAATGTCAGGAGCCTTTCATACTTCATGTCTTTTTAAAAAATTATGTTTTCCCACAGCATAAGTTAACTGGTAGTTTTTGGTTTTGTTTTTTAAATGTTAGGCAGACTTCTCTGGATCACTTAGCAAAGCAGAAGTCATTGCTTATGCAAAGTATGTGAAAATCCACAGCAAAGGACTTTATAATCCAGGAGAATACCTAATGACTTTTATTAGCATTTCGATAGCTTTTTCTAAAAATAAATATATTGATTGCCAAAAATATACCTAATACTGGAATTTTCTTCTTTAAACAATGAGCACCATCACAAAATCTTTCAAAAGGAGAGCAATTACACTGGATTTATTAGTTTTAGTAACTTTAAGGAATTTAGATCTTTAAAGTGTAAATCTAAGGTATCACTTTGCAAAATCTGAGAAGATAAATATAAAGCTGGGAAGAGTAGGGGGAAAGATTTATTAACATTGTATATGCACAGCAGATTTGACTCACCAATTATACTTCCAAGTACATACTATAAATGGTTATTATTTGTTATAGGTAAAAACTGAAAATAATCTATATGTCCATCCACGAAGGAATGGTTAAATAAATTATGGTACAGTCATCTTACTAACAGATATGCAGCTGTTAAAAAAAAAACTAAGGCTCTTTACGTATACAGGTAGTCCCTGACTTAAATCAAGTTACAACAAATTGCACTTATAATTGTCTGTTTCTTCTTTTGTATATGTTATCATTAGTAATATGTACTACAATGTTGCAGTACATAATTTGCTGATGTGATCATTCTCAGAGGTTTACTCAGAGATGTTCAATTTTATGATTACTGTTTAAAACACTACCACATAGATTTAGTTTTTTTAACTAAATTGGGGCTTCAGTTGCTTCAAACGCAGACCCAGACACTGATTGCTCAGCTAACGTCAAAACACAGATTCAAGAAGCAGTGAGATGTTTCCACGAAATATACGGAAAAAAAAAAAAAAAGAACCATACAGACAAAAAACACAAGCACAAACCGGCTGCCATCGAGTTGATTCTGACTCATACACTAATTTTCTGACTAGAAATGCTATTCCTATTCCCGGGGATAAATGAGTCAAAGGATCCAAACCTTCCACAAGTGGAGGGGGTTACTGCAACTGACAAATGCCAACATCATGCAACTCATCATTGCCAGAGTATATTTTTATGACTTGTGTATTTTTTTTTTTGTATTAAAATATATCTGTAAGTTTATATGCAATATTTCCAACCCCCAAATAAAGATCGGGTTTATAAATATACTGATAATAAAAGGCAATAAAAATTGAAAACTAAAAAATAAATCAGGTGTTTGATTTATGTCCAAACCGACTTACGACGGAGTTGTGGGAAGGGAACCCTGTCCTAAGTGGGGCGCTAACTGTAGTAATATGGAATAAATATTGTTGGAGTAAAAAAGGCAAGTTGATTTCTCCCTAATCTATAAATTTAACATGATTCAATAAAAATCTAAGTAGGTTTTTTTTTTTATTATTATGGAAAATTTGAAACATACTTAAAAGGAGAGAAAATAGTGTAATGAATCCCCATGTACCTACCATGACCTACCTACCCATCACCCAGAATTAACAATTTTCAATTCATGACCAATCTTATTTCATCTATTACTCACCCCCATACGTATATCCTCTCCTCTCCCCCACACAGATACACTGGACTATTTTAAGGGACATTCCAATCATATCATTTCATCTATAAACACAAAAAAGTGCATAAGAGCAAAGAGATACAAATATAATATCAAAAAAGTTAATTACCAATTTTATTATCACAAATTTGACTGGAAATATCAATATGAACCATGACATATTTTAAAAGAATTATTTCCTGAACCCATCACCTGAAAAGGATTAAAAACAATGATCAACTCAATTGCAAAAGTTCCCATAGCATCTAAATTGTGGTCTCCAAATACCATTTTCCACTGAAAAGAACCAGGGTTTAATGGAGAAATGGCCGATTCTAAGATCTGCAGTGTGAAATATACAGCAAGACCTTGGCACATAGTGTTATACCAGAAGATAAGGATGCTGCAGCCTAGTCCTGCCAAAATGGCTCGGAATCCAACTTCAAGGAAGTCTCACTAGCCAAAGATGGGACAATCTGAGCATTAAAAAACAATGACTGAAAGATAGCAAATATGTTAAATTCATGAATTCATAATTACTATTTTTTTTAAAGCTCAAGAGAGTTCACTAGTCTCCTTTGGGAAATATTAGGGAACCATCTTATTATTCTAAAAACTGGTAACTGAAAGACTCAAGGATTAACCCTGCTTTTCCTATATGAAAGGTACCTTGGGATAAGCTAATAGTTGACGGAGTACTTTTTAGAGAATTCCAGCGAATTAATGAAGAAGCGGTGATAGAACAACACATCTGCAGTACACATCGAAATAATAGATCTAGGCAATGATTACTAACAGGTTGATAAAAGCATTAGGAGAAAAACTAACTGGGAACTTGAAAATAAATGGATCATGCTGACAGTCCCTGAAACACTGAGCAAATCTTAACATCACTACAAGAGAGACAGCCAGGCCCTGTCTCCTGATGTGATGAAACAGAAAGAACACAATCCACCCCTGATGCATTCTCGCTAAAATGAAACCAGAATCAAGCCTCTGATCCAACTACAACTTTACAGGAAATACAGAGGAAGGACCACAGGAAGACAATCAGCAAAACCCAGAAGAAACTAGTCTTCTTTTCAATGACAATAAAGACAACAAAACTTCAAGAAATTAAAACCGAGGGGAAGCCTATAGATTACTAGAGGCTTAAGAGATACAACCACCGAACGCAATGTGTACAACCCAGTCGGGAAACTGAATCAAACAAACCAACTGTACAAGAAAAAGAGAGAACCATATAATAAAACTGCAGTTAACTTAAGGGGAAAAAAAAAGAGTCCTAGTCTCTTAGAAATATATACTGATGCATTTACAGATAAGATACCCATGGGATTTGCTTTAAAATAGTCAGGGTGGGGGGTAGGGGAGGCTATAACTGAAACAAGACTGACCATATACTGCTAGTTATTGAAGCTGAAGCCGGGTATTAAGTACATGCATTATTATTATATGACTCTCTTGTGTATGTTTAATTTTTTCCACAATAACAAAAAGTAAAAAAGAAAAATTCTGGTTGCTTTTATATAGACAATCTAGATCTACATCTGTACCGCTTACAGAATTCAAACATTTTTTGTCCCTCACAAAATATGCTGCTAAACATGGGCCCCAATTGTCCATCCTTTAGCAATATTAAGGAAGTCCATATAAACCTCAATGGTGACAAAATATTAGATGAGACCCAGCCAAGGTCTTGCCAGCAGAATTTAGAAGAAATGTGTACAACTGTTTGAACTCTAGAAGATATTATACATTTTTAAGACCCATTATAATGATAGATAGAATTTCTTCAAAAGAGGTAGGGTTGTTCCTATAAATTTTTAAGGCAGATATTAATACCCGAATCACCAGGAAGAAGAGAAAGTTAAGACACATTTTCAAGGTAACCTACCTGCAACTGCATGACCACATAGTTGAATCGATCATTCCTCCCACAGCCAATAAATCTACAAACATGGTCTCTCCCTGGATTAAAAAAAAAAAAAAAAAAGGAAGAAAGAAAAGAGTGGAAAGATTATACTATGGTTCCTCTTCTGAAAAATCAGTCGTTCATTTTTCTGTATAGTATTTTATGATTAAATATTAAGGGCCTGTCTTAAAGACTTTAAGGTTAGGAAATTTATATTATTCAAAATTTTTACCAATATCCCCTCAGGCCCTGAACTTTTCCTGTATAGTCAAATAAATCTTTGTTAAATGAATGAGGAACTAAAGGAATGGTAATTTATTTAGGATCACTAGTCAGTTTGTTGTACTGTGGTGGCTTGCATGTTGCTGTGATGCAGGAAGCTATGCCACCGGTATTTCAAATACCAGCAGATCACCCATCCATGGTGGGCACATTTCAGTGGAGCTTCCAGAGTAAGAGGTTAGGAAGTAAGACTTGGAGGTTCCCTTCTGAAAAAACTGACCAGTGAAAACCTTATGAATAACAATGAAACACTGTCTCATACAGTGTTGGAAGATGAGCCCCTCAGGTTAGAAGGTACTCAAAATACCAAAGAGCTGCCTCCTCAAAGTAGAGTCGACCTTAATGACATGGGTGGAGTAAAGCTTTCGGGACCTTCATTTGCTGACGTGGCACAACTCAAAATGAGAAGGAACAGCTGCAAACATTCATTAATAATCAGAACATGGAATGTACAAAGTACAAATCTAGGAAAATTAGAAGTCGTCAAAAAAGAAATGGAACACATAAAGATTGATAGCCTAGGAATTAGTGAGCTGAAATTGATTGGCATTGGCCATTTTGAATTGGACAATGATATGGTATGCTACACTGGGAATTACAAATTGAAGAGGAATGGCATTGCATTCACTGTCAATAAGAACAATTCAAGATCTATCCTTAAGTACAACACTGTCAGTGATAGGATAATATCCATACACCTACAAGAAGACCAGTTAATATGACTATTATTCAAATTTATGCACCAACCACTAATGCCGAAGTTGAGAAAATTGAAGATTTTTACCAACTTCTGCGATGCGAAATTGATCAAACTTGCAATCAAGATGCATTGATGATTAACTGGTGATTGTAATGCAAAAGCTGGAAACAAGACGGATCAGTAGTTGGAAAATATGGCCTTGGTGACAGAAAAGTCACAGGAGATTACATGATAGAATTTTGTAGTGACTTATTACAAATACTTTTATTCAAAAACATAAACAGAAACTATACACATGGACCTCACCAGATGGAATACAGAGGAATCAGATTTGACTACATCTGTGGAAAGAGATGGAGAAACTCGATATCATCAGTCAGAACAAGGCCAGGGATGAACTGCAGAACAGACCATCAATGCTCATATGCAAGTTCAAGGTGAAGATGGAGAAAATAAAAACAAGTCCACGAGACCTAAAGTACAACCTTGACTATATTCCACTTGAACCTGGAGACCACCTCTAGAAAAAATTTGATGCACTGAACACCAATGACTAAAGGGTGGAGTAGTTGTGGAATGACATCAAGGACATCATACATGAAGAAAGCAAAAGGTCATTAAAAGGATAAAAAGACAGGAAAGGAAAAAAAGACCAAAACGGATGTCAGAAGAGACTCTGAAACTTGCTCTTGAACATAGAGAGCTAAAATGAACGCAAGAAGATAACTGAAACAGCGTGGCTTGAGAAGACAAAACATTGCAATGAAATGTGCAAAGACCTGGAGTTAGAAAACCAAAAGGGAAGCACGTGTTCAGCATTTCTCAAGCTGAAAGAACTGCAATATTGAAGAATTCTATAGGTGAAATATTGAACGATGCAAGAAGCATCAAAAGAAGATGGAAAGAATACAGAATCACCCTACCAAAAAGAATTGGTTGACGTTCAACCATTACAGGAGGTGGCATATGTTCAAGAATTAATGGTATTAAAGGAAGAATTCTAAGCTATACTGAAGGCGTTGGAGAAAAATAAGGCTTCAGAAATTTGCAGAATACCAATTGAGATGTTTTAACAAACGAATGCAACACTGGAAACACTCACTCATCTATGACAAGAAATTTGGAAGACAGCTACCTGGCCAAGTGACTGGAAGAGATCCGTATTTGTGCCCATTCCAAAGAAAGGTGATTGAACAGAATGTGGACGTTACTGAACAATATCATTAATATCACATGTAAGTAAAATTTTGCTGAAGATCATTCAAAAGCAGTTGCCACAAATTCAGGCCAGATTCAGAAGAGGATGTAGAACAAGGGATACAACTGCTGATGTTAGAGGAATCTTGGCTGAAAGCAGAGAATACCAGAAAGATGTTTACCCGTGTTTTCTGACTGTGCAAAGGCATTCAACTGTGTGGATCATAACAAATTATAGATAACACTCTGAAGAATGGGAATTATAGAATACGTAATTGTTCACGCAGAACCTGTACACAGACCAAGAGGCAGTCGTTCGAACAGAACGTAAGGGGATACTGCGTGGTTTAAAATCAGGAAAGGTGTGCATCAGGGTTGTATCCTCTTACCATACTTATTCAATCTGTATGCTGAGTAAATAATCCGAGAAGATGGGCTATATGAAGAACTCGGCACCAGGACTGGAGGAAGACTCATTAACAACCTGTGATATGCAGATGCCACAACCTTGTTTGCTGAAAGTGAGGAGGACTTGAAGCACTTACTGATGAAAATCAAAGACCACAGCCTTCAACAAAAACAAAAATCCTCACAACTGGACCAATAAGCAACATTATGATAAATGGAGAAAAGATTGAAATTGTCGAGGATTTCATTTTACTTCGATACACAATCAATGTTCATAGAAGCAGCATCAAGATATCAAACGATATACTGCAATGGACAAATGTGCTGCAAAAGATCTCTCTAAAGTGTTAAAAAAACAAAGATGTCGCTTTGAGGACTAAGGTGCGCCTGACCCAAGCCATGATATTTTTAATCGCCTCATATGCCTGCAAAAGCTGGACAACGAATAAGGAAGACTGAAGAATTGACGCCTTTGAATTATGGTGTTGGCAAAGAACACTGAATATACCATGGACTGCCAACAGAATGAACAAATCTGTCTTAGAAAAAGTACACAGCCAGAATGCCCCACAGAAACAAGGATGAGGAGAGATCTCTGCTCACGTACTTTGGATGTGTTATCAGGAGGAACCGGCTCCTGGAGAAGAACATCATGCTTGGTAAAGTGGGAGGTCAGCGAAAGAGAGGATGACCCTCAATGAGATGGAATGACAGTGTCTGCAACGATGGGCTCAAGCATAGCAACGATTGTGAAGATGGTGCATGAGTGGGCAGCACTTCACTCTGTTGTACGCAGGGTCGCTATGAGTCAGAACTGATTTGATAGCACCCAACAAAAACAACAATTAGAAAGAAAAGGATTAAGAGGTCGTTTCAGATCACCTTGCCCAGACACTACACATAGGAAAGCAACGGAAGAGCAATAAATAGGAACTATTAGGAACATAAAATCTGAATTCTGGAAATGTTCTGCCATTCATCAGTGACTTGGGCAAGTCACTTAATATTTCGGGACCTCACTGATTTGGATTGGGGGCCCTGGTGGTACAGTAGTTATGCATTTGGCTGCTAATCAAAAGGTCAGCAGTCCAACTCTACCAGTCACTCCTTGGAAACCCTATAGGGCAGTTCTACTCTGTCCTATAGGATCACTATGAGTCAGAATTGATTTGACGGCAACAACTTTTGGTTTGGTATTGATTTGGATTAGCCTAGTGGTTTTCAACCTGAATTTCATGAGTAAAATCCGAAGAGGTACTGGCTGGATTACAGATGGGAGCAGAGGTATAGCAGGTAGAAATTTAGGGTCTTGCTCTGATTCAAGAGCCCTGGTGGCACAGTGGTTAAGCATTCGGCTGCTAACGGAAAGGCTGGCTATTCGAACACACCAGCTGCTCCATGGGAGAAAGATGTGGCAGTCTGCTTCCATATAGATTACACCCTTGAAAACCCTATGGGGCAGTTCTATTCTGCCCTATAGGGCTGCTACAAGTTGGAATCAACTCGATGACAGCAGGTAGTGGGCATTCTGCAACAGCAGGCAAAAGTCCCAAAAGAAGATAAAGCCTGTCAGGTTCCGGGGCCAGAAGAAGGCTGGAGGACAGTGAATGAAGGGAAAGAGAACAAAATGAGATGGTGCTGGAAAAGCATGCAGGCACCAGATCAGGAAGGGCCTTGATAGGGAATCTGAACCACGTGCTTAAGCCAGTGTTTTCAAATCCTGGCTGCCCATCAGAATCATCTGGGAAACTTTTTTTTTCCTTTTTTTTTAAATTGTACTTTAGATGAAGGTTCACAAAACAAACTAGTTTCTCATTAAACAGTACACATATTATTTTGTGACATTGGTTAACAACCCCACGGCATGTTAACACTCTCCCTTCTTAACCTTGGGTCCCCTATTACCAGCTTTCCTATTCCCTCCTGCCTTGTAGTTCTTGCCCCTGGGCTGGTATGTCCCTTTAGTCTCATTTTGTTTTATGGGCCTGTTCAATCTTGGGCTGAAGGATGAACCTCAAGAGTGACCTCACTACTGAGCTGTAAGGGTGTCCGGGGACCATACTCTCAGGGTTTCTCCAGTCTCTGTCAGGCCAGCAAGTCTCTGGTCTTTCTTTTTGAGTTAGAATTTTATTCTACATTTTTCTCCAGTTCTGTCCGGGACCCTCTATTGTGATCCCTGTCAGAGCTGACAGTGGTGGTAGCCGGGTACCAACCATCTAGTTGTATTGGACTCAGTCTGGTGGAGGCCATGGTAGATGTGGCCCATTAGTCTTTTGGACTAACCTTTCCATTGTATCTTTAGTTTTCTTCATTCTTCCTTGGTCCTGAAGGGGTGAGACCAGTGGAGTATATTAGTTGGCTGCTCACAGGCTTTTAAGACCATCTGGGAACGTTTTTAAAGGTTCTTTAGCTCTATACTTATTCAGAATCCGTGGGGAAGACACATGATACAAGAGATTTCCAAAAGTTCTCTAACTGATCCAAAGCACCTGGTCTACGGATAGATCTTTGAAAATCACTGCTGGTAAGGAGAGGCATTTGAAAAATTTTAAGATAAGGAATAACTAAAACACTGCATTTTAGAACATCACTGTGGTGGCAATGAGGAAACAGACTAGAGAGACATCAACTCTGGAAGCAGAAAGGCTACTCTGGGAACAGTTACAATATTTCTGGAGAGAGAATAATGATTTGAATTAGAAGTATTATTGTAGAGAGAGAGAAAAAATAGGATAAATCTGAGAGGTATTAAAGACAGTTTTTTTACTAGAAACTGATACAATTAGATGAAAAGTTGTACCAATATAAGAGAATACAGTAGGTTGTATAGATATTAAGGGATATCAGAATGTTGAGTTTGAGGACAATCAGTGAACTCAGGGGACAAATGTAAATCCAGGTGTGGGACTCAGGTGAAAGGGCTGAGCTCCAGATATAGATTGGGCAACCATTAGTTTACGGAAGATAGATGGAACCATGAACATAGATCAAAGATTGCCAAGTGAAAAAAAAAATAAAGAATGAGAATAAATACACCTGAGAACGGAATCTGGGACATGCAACGTTTAAAACATGAGCAAAATTAAAAGAGCCCATGAAGGAAATAGAGAAATAGCCTCAGAGGTAAGAGGAAACTATGAGAAGGGGTATCACAGAAACCGAGAGAGAAGACCATTTCCTGAAGGTGGAATTGTCCAATGACACAGGATATAGAAAGGCTGAGAAGTGCTCATTAATATAAACAATTAGGACATTGCTAGAGAGTGGAAGGGGTAGAAGTCCGTCTATGATAGATTGAAGATTAAATGGAATAAGAGAAAATGAATGCACACAATCGTTGAAGAAGCTTGCCTGTAAAAGGAAAAAAAGGGACAGACCAAGAGCTAGAGGGTCAAGATTCGATAGATGGGTGAGAAATGCATCGCAACACACAACAAAAATATATTCACTGACTGATTTAAAATATAAATACAATTCAGACTCATTTTAGTTAGTAATTCCATACTCCTCTGGGTTATTATCACATTGTTCTCTCAGTGCCTGTTCTTTTGCTAGGAAAGGGTGTAGTTAGCAAGATTAGGTACAATGGGAACAATAATTCAGTTTGTAGAATGCATTACAATCACTCTACATGTATTTTACACATATTTGCAGTGTGTGTCATCCAGTAAATTGCAGTAAGAAAGCATAAAATGCTGATCAGTTAGCAACTTACTCTCTTCCTCTGCTTCACAGAAACGATAAAAAAATTATTCAAGAAGTGTTGTCCTTTCATTATCCATTCTTCAGAATTCCACCTTCCTATCACGTAACATTTAAATGTAATACTTTTATTACAAAGACATTTCAATCATCTAAAAACAAATGACCATACTAGATTTAATTCCTGTTGGAATGTTCCTCTTAAAACATCTTTATGATAAGTTATATCACAATACTACTAATCTCTTATGATACTAAAACCACCCTTTTTTTAAAAAGAAAGAAACCAAATAAACTGTAGACCCTTTACTGGGTAACAAAAAAACAAAGTCAGCAGCTAATTTTCCAGGATTCATCTATACATATTCATCGCTTTAGGTAAGAGCTTAATGAGCTCTTATATGTTATGGTACAGTGTACTACTCTTATATTTTAAATACAGGCAATTAATGAAACTACTTAATCAAGTTGTTTCAATAAAAATATACAAATTTCTGGAAGCATGAGGAAACTACAATTTAATTGCTACAGTAACTTTACTACCACTTAGACAAAGCAATCATTAACATAACTTTTATAATAACTGGTACAAACCAGTGTCATTCCATGAGTACAAGGACCTCATCTACCTTGTTCTGGTGACTAGCATAGTTCCTGGCACAAAAGTTTAATCAATATTTGTGAATGAACAAATGAACAGAAATAATAATAGCTAATATAACATGCGGAAACCCCGGCGGTGTAGTGGTTAAGAGCTACGGCTGCTAACCAAGAGGTCGGCAGTTTGTATCCGCCAGGTGCTCCTTGGAAACTCTATGGGGCAGTTCTGCTCTGTCCTATAGGGTCACTAGGAGTTGGAATCCACTCAAAGGCAACGGGTAATATAACATGCATAGAGTATGCACACATATTGTGGAAGTACATTGTGCCAGTTGCTGTCGAGTCAATTCCGATTCATGTCGGAACAGAACTGTGCGCCATAGGATTTTCAACTGCTGATATTTTGGAAGTGGATCACCAGGACTTTTTCCAAAGGCACCACTGGGTGCTCAAATCTCCAGCCTTTTGATTAGCAGCCAAGTGCTTAACCATTTGTACCACCCAGGGACTCCATTAAGCCCTTTACATGCATTTAATCCTTCCAACTTAATAATGTAAGTACTATTATTTTTCCTGTTTTTCACATGTGAAACTGAAGCTTAGTGAGGCTAAGTACTTTGTCCAAGATCACAAAGCTGGAAAATTTTGGAGCAGTTTGGCTCCAGAGCTTTGTTCTGAACCATCATGCCAGAAATAACTGAAACAGATTCTAAAGTCAAGTAACACCTCATCAATAAATATTAAAACTAAAAGGAAAATAAAGACTGTGACAGAACACAGACAAAGATACTGTGTGTTAAGTACTAAACTAGGCACCAGGAATACAAAATGTGGTACGTAACACAATGGACACTACACAATGATAAAGAGTAACGATGAGTCCAAGAAACATCCTCTAATATGGATGAATCTGGAGGACATTATGCTGAGTGAAATAAGTCAACCACAAAAGGACAAATATTGTATTATGCCACTTTTATAAAAAGTCAAGAATAAGTCACACAAAGGAAGCACATTCTTTGATGGTTACCAGCGATGGGAGACGGTAGGAGGAGAATCATTCACTAGATAGTAGACATATGTTAATTCTGGTGAAGGAAAAGGCAATACACAATATGTGGGAAGTCTGTATAAGGTGTGCAAGGTAAATGAAGACACTGAGATGTACACAAGAACAAAGGACAACTATGGTAAACGCTATGACACATACAATTCTGCAACAACAGTAATAACAACCAACAATTTGTGAATGTTTACCAAGATAGCTATGCATGCTATACAGGTGAGGGAAGGTGTATGGGAGTACATGTGCGTACATATATAGGTATAGTTGTAGGGATCTGTGTATACATATCTGTACGTGCTGCATATATATCCATATAGGTAGTTCAGCACACGGGGGCACGGTTATAGAAACTTCTTAGACATGTCCAAACAACTCGTGGGACTGAATTACTGGGCTTGAAGGCTAAGGACCATAGTCTCGGGGAATATCTAGGTCCACTGGAATAACATAGTTCATAAAGATAATGTTCTACATCCTAGTTTGGTGAGTAGCATCTGGGGTCTTAAGAACTTGGGAGTGGCCATCTAAGATACAACTACTGGTGTCTTCCCAGCTGGAGCAAGGGAGAGTGAAGGAAACTGAAGGCTCAAGAAAGCAATCAGTCCACAGGACTAATGGCCCCCACAAACCACAGCACCTCCAGAAAAACCAGATGGTGCCCGGCTACTACTACTGACTGCTCTGACCAGGGACACAATAGAAGGTCCCAGTTAAAATGGGATAAAAATATAGAACAAAACTCAAATTCATAAAAAAGACCAGACTCAACTGGACTGATAAAGATTAGAGGAATCCCTAAGACTATCACCCTAAGACACCCTTGTTACCTGGAACTGGAGCCACTCCCAGAGGTCATCTTTCAGCCAAATAATAGATTGGCCTATAAAGTAAATAACAATCATGAGGAATATACTCCTTAGAACAATCAACTATACTAGACCAAACGGGCAACATATGCCCAAAAGCAAAGATGAGAAGGCCAAGAAGAGGCAGGGAAACCAGAGGGGTGGAAACTGGGAAGGCAGGGTAGAAATGGGAAGAGTGCTGACACATGTAACCAATGTCATGGAACAATTTGTGCATGAATTGTTGAATGGGAAACTAATTTGCTATGTAAACTTTTACCTAAAACACAATAAAATGTTAAAAAGAAAAAAAGATGAATTAAGGAAGATACATGCCCTCAGGGGGTTCACAGCTCAGATATATAAACAAGAAATTTAATACAGTATAATGAGCACAATAATGAGCACAATGATATCATAGAAAAACTGCTTGAATATACAGAAGAATTAAAAATTTTGGCTTATGAGGCTTCACATTAGAGTTAAATACTAGATTTTAAATTTATAAAACAAAGGCATTCTAAGGGAAGGATACCTACAAAAGCATGAAGATCCAAGCATATATGAAGGATCATAGAGTTCACAGGCTAGAGGGCTGGATAAGGGCTAAGGTGGGCTGAAGTGGAGAGCATGAGAAAACAAATAGGCAAAAGCCTTGTATACCACAATAAGGAATTCAGATTTGACTCCTAAGTAGATACTGGGGAGTCAAAGGTTTTCAAACATGACAGCTAGATGACCTGGCCTATGTTTTAGGAAAGTAATTCTGTTCACCATTAGATGCTGATTAACTGAAGGTGAGAAAGATGAGAGGCGGGGGACCAATTAGAAGGTTAATAAAATAGCCCAGGTAAAAACATTAGAAAGCTCCAAAACATCCGGAGTGAGAATTTAAAGAAGAAAGATTTCAGATAAGCTTTAAGAGAGAGAATAGATTAGGGAGAAGAGAGAGGGGGGAAAATGAAGGAAGGACCTTAGTTTAAGCTTAGCTGACAAGGTGGGCTGCGTTAATATAGACGAAGACAAGGGTTATGTTGGATGCAAGAGGATAATTTCAGTTGGGGAATTTCACACTGATTTATCTACAGAATAAACCCTGTAGTCGACTCGATGGCACTGGGGTGAGTGGGTATCTACAGGGTTAGAAATTTAGGTGTGGAGTTTAACAGAGAGGTTGACAATAGAAGGTAATAGATTTGATATTGTCAATGGAGGTAAAAGTTGATTGCCCAGAGAAGATGTATAGTTTCAGAGAGTAAGGCCTATGCCAGAACCCTGGGAACACCAATATGGAAGGCAAATAAAAAGGAACTAATGAAGGAGCCTGAGAAAGGAAATGGAAAACTGAAGGAATTTTACACCTTATGACTTCCACATTTCCTGTGAAGAATGAGGTAAAATAATCTGTAAAAACGAGAGGATCAAGGTAGGTAATGCTTGAGGAGAACGTTACTAATTCAAAATAACTGTTGTGGAGAAAAGGAACAACAGGGAACCAGACTGCCAAGTGTAGACTATATTGAGACCTAATAGATTCTCATTCAGATCACAGTCCTAAGTAGAACTGTAATACCAGAAGCACAGCAATCAGGCAGGCTCTTAGGTCCTACCTAGTTCATAAACAACAGTCCTACACTATATGCCACTAGGGCTGATCAGGACTCTCCACTGACAAAAGCAGTGTTATTTACCTTTGTGTATGATCTATGAGGAAACCCTGGTGGCATAGTGGTTAAGTGCTACAGCTGCTAACCAAGAGGTTGGCAGTTCAAATCCACCAGGCACTCCTTGGAAACTCTATGGGGCAGTTCTACTCTGTCCTATAGGGTCACTATGAGTCGGAATTGACTCGACGGCAGTGGGTTTGGTTTGTTTTTTTATGATCTATGAGTCGTGATCGACTCGACGGCACTGGGTTCTGGTTATGATGAAACTAGAGGAGAGATCCAGAAATACTACAGGAGCAACTCTAAGTCCCCGGATAAACCGTATTATAAACGTTTAGGAACTCCCAGCACAGAAGACATCTAAATAGTCTCAACATCTCCTTAGAGCAGGACGATCCTGTGTAGAAATGACATCCAAACTCAGATCAACCCTTTTTATCACTGCCTGATTAATTCCGATAGTCTCTTGTCACATATAATTGCACATAAAGGCACAAGAATACAATGGATATATAAACTTAATTTCAGCATCTTTAGATTATAATGTGTTTGCTTATCTGACCCCTTCCCCGCTGACTGCAAGCATTTCAGGCACAGGGACCAAGTATCTCTTATACCCAACTCTGCACAGGACACATAGTAAGTGTTCCATAAATATGTACTGAGTGAATGAAGAAACAAACGAACAAGATTTTCATTACAGCTTTATTGAGATATTATTAACATATCACACAATTCACCCACTTAAAGTGTACAATTCAATGGTTTTTAGTATATTCACAAAGTTGTAAACTGTCGACACAATTTTGGAACAATTTCATTGGCCACAAAATAAACCTCATACTCCCTCGGCCCTGTGAAACCACTAATTTACTTTCTATCTCCCTGTTTCCCCCCAACTCCCTCAGCCCTGTGAAGCCACTAATTTACTCTCTATTTCTATAGATTGCACACTCTGGAAAATTCATACAAATGGAATTGTACAATGTATGATCTTTAGTGCCCCGCTTCTCTCACTTAGCGTATGTTTTCAAGCTTTATCTATGTTGTAACGTGTATCAGTACTTCATTTATTTTCATTGTAGAATCATACTCCATTGTATGGATATAGCACATTTTATTTATCCATTTGTCAGTTGACAGACATTTGGGTTGTTTCTACTTTTTGGTTATTATGAATAACGCTGCTATGAACACTCACGCACAAGTTTTTGTGTGAACATATGCTTTCAGTTCTCTTGCGTATATTCCTAGGCGTGGAATTGCTGGGTCCAAAAAAAAAAAAAAAACAATTTTTTTTTTTTTATGGTGACTCTTAAGGAGCCCTGGTGGATAATGGTTAAGTGTTCGGCTGCTAACCCAAAGGTTGGCAGTTGGAATCCACCAGCTGCTCTGTGGAAACTCTAGGCCAGTTTTACTCTGTCCTATAGGGTTGCTATGAGTCACAATCGACTCAATGGCAATGTGTTTGGTTTGGTTTATGGTAACTCTACAATTAACCTTTTCAGGAATCATTATACTGTTTTCAAAGCAGCTGCACCATTTTACATCCCCATCAGTAATGCATGAAGGTTCTGATTTCTCCACATCCTCCCAATGCTTGTTATTTTCTGTTTTTTTGATAATAGCCATCCAAGTGGGTGTGAAACTGTACCTCACTGTGGTTTTGATTTGTATTTCCCTAAAGAGTAATAATGTTGAGCATCTTTTCATGTGCTTATTGGCCATCTGTATATCTTTGTAGGAAAGTCTATTCAGAGCCTTTAACCATCTTTAAATTGGGCTGTGTGCATCTTCATTATTGAGTTGTAAAAAAATTATTGAGTTGTAAGAGTTCCTTAAGTATATTTTAGATAAAGTCACTTAGCAGATGTATCATTTGCAAAATTTTTCTCCCATCGTATGGGCTGTCTTTTCACTTTCTCGATGGTGTTCTCTGAAGCACAAAACTTTCTACTTTTCATGAAGTTGAGCTTATCTATTTGTTGTTCTTGCTGTGCTTTAGGTATCATATCTAAGAAACCATGGCTTAATCCAAAGTCACAATGATTTATGCCTCCGTTTTCTTCTAAGAGTTTTATAATTTTAGCTCCTACTTTAGGTTCTTTGAACCATTTTGAGTTAATTTTGTATATGGTGTGAGCTAGGAGTCCAACTTCACTCTTTTGCATGTGGATATCCAGTTGTCCCAGAATCATTTACTGAAAAGACTATTCTTCCCCGCGTTGAATTGTCTTAGTACCCTTGTCAAACATTAATTGACTATACCTGTTGCCGTCACCCATTGCCATTGAATAGATTATGACTCATAGTGACGCTACAGGACAGAGTAGAACTACCCCACAGGGTTTCCAAGGAGTAGCTGGTGGATTTGAACTGCCGACCTTTCAGTGAGTAGCCAAACTCTTAACCCTGTACCACCAGGGCTCTGAATTGACTATACATATATAAATTCATTTCTGGACTCTCAATTCTATTTCACTGATCTGTATTTCTACCTTATGACAGTACCACAGTAACTTAATTACTGTACCTTTGTAGTAAGTTTTAAAATTGGGAAGTATGAGTCCTCCAACTTTTTTTTTCCTTTTGCAAGGATGTTTTGGCTATTCTGGGTCCCTTATAATTCCATGTGAATTTTAGAATCAGCTTGTTGATGTCTGTAAATAAACCAGCTGGGTTTTGAAAGGAATTGTGTTGAATCTGTAAATCGACTTCAGGAGTACAGCCATCTTAATATTAAGTCTTTTAGTTTACGAACATGGGGTCTCTTTCCATGTATTTAGGTCTTCTTTTAATTTTTTCCAATATTATGTAATTTTTCAGAGCATATGTTAAACTTATTCCTAAGTATTTTACTTCTTTTGGTGTTATTATGAATGAAATTGTTCTCTTAGTTTCATATTTCGGGGTTGTTCTTTGTTAACGTATAGAAATACAAGTGGCTTCTGTGTATTGACCTTATACCCTGCAACTTTGCTGAGCTCGTTTATTTGTTCTAATAGTTTTTTAGTGGATTCCTTGGATTTTCTATATATAAGGTCATATTGTCTACAAATCGAGATAGTTCTACTTCTTTCCAATCTGAATGCTTTTTATTTCTTCTTCTTGCCTAATCTGTCCTGGTTAGAACCTCCAGCACAACCTTAAATGAAAGTGGCAAGAGTGGAAACTCTGGCCTTGTGGCTGATCTTAGTCTTTTACCATGCTAGCTGTGGGGTTTTCACAGATGCTCTTTATCAGGCTGTTGAGTGTTTCCCAGCTTGTTGAGTATTTTAATCTGAAAAAGTGTTAAATGGTTTTTCTGTTTCTACTGACATGATAATCTGGTTTTTGTCCTTAATTCTACTGATATGGTGTATTACATTAATTGATTTTTGATGTTGAACCAACCTGAAATTCCCGGGATAAATCCCACTTAGTCATGGTGCATAATCCTTTTCATATGTCACTGAATTCTGTTTGCTAGTATTTTATTGAAGATTTTTGCATTTATAGTCATAAGAAATATTGGTCTGTAATTTTCTTGTGACATCTTTCTGTGATTTGGTATCAGGGTACTATTAATTGGCCTCATAGAATGATATGGGAAATGTTCGCTCCTTGTCTATTTTTGGAAGAGTTTGTGAAGAACTGGTACTAATTCTTCCTTAAATGTTTGGTAGAATTCACCACTAAAGCCATCTGGGCCTAGAATTTCCTCTGTGGAGTAGTTGTGTTTTTTGTTTTGTTTTTGTCACTAATTCAATCTCTTTACCTATTTAGGTCTATTCAGATTTTGTATTTCTTCTCGAGTCAATTTTGGTAGCTTGTATCTTTGTAGGAATTTGCCTGTTTCATCTAATCTATTTAACTTGTTATCATAGTATTCTCTTACAATAATCCTTTTTATCTCTACAAGGTTAGTAGTAATATCTTCTCTTTCAATCCTGATTTTAGTACTTTGAGTCCTCTTGCTTCTTGGTCAGTCTAGCTAAAGGTTTGACAATTGTGCTGGTATTTTCAAAGAATCAACTTTCAGTTTTGTGGGTTTTCTCTATTTTTTTTTTCCTACTCTTTAATTTCCATTCTAATCTTTGTTATTTCCTTCTTTCTGCTTACTTTAGCTTTAGTTTGCTCTTCTTTAGTGTCCTAAGGTAGAAGGTAAGGTTACTGAATTGAGCTCTTTCTTCCTTTTTAAAATAGGCATTTATTACTATAACTTTCCCTCTAAGCACTGCTTTATCCCATAAATTTTGGTATGTTGTGATGATTAAGCTTTAATTAAGAAATCTGTAGATAATCACTTTGGAATCATAGCATTGAGGATAGTTAATGCTGTATCCCATGCAGGACAGGCTATTGTTTTTCTTTGAAGGAGACACAAGAATGATGAAAAGAAATACATCGGCTTAGAACCGAATCTCAATTTTGCCACCCAACAGTTATGGGATCTTGGGCAAACCTCAATTTTCTCAGCAGAGTTATTAGGAGAACTAAATGAGATAACACATTTATAAAGTATTTTCTTGATTAACTATCCAGTGTTCCTGCCCCTTACTAACAGTGCCCAAATTTCCCTTGGAGGTTTCCCCCTAAATTGTGTATCTGCTGTCACAGTGGGCTTGATGTACTTCCAGATCAAAGGTTGAGTGCTAATTGCTCTAAGCCAATCACAGAGACCAGTTTGATGGTGGCAAGAAACCTAGATATTTGAGACCTAAGACAATCAATGCATGGCATTTCTCTGGCAAGTATAATTGGTGCAGAAAAGTTCTAATCAGAGAAAAACTCAAAGCTTTTGAATGATAATTATCGGAAGAGATACTATCTTAAAAGAGAAAGGATACAGCTTCCTTCTCACTGCTGCTGGTAACCATCTCTCAACCATGAAGTAAACCAGCATGAGGATAAAGTCCACAACATGGAAGAGATAACCACAGGGAAAAAAAGTTAGATTCCAGGTCAAAATATGCCTGAAGCCCATTCTACCTCTGGATCTTTTAGTTTAATGTGGAGGAAGAGTGCATGGGCTCAGGATTGCTGGAGTTAAAGATCCACTCTTCCACTTAATGGCTTTTTTTTTTTTAATTTAGATCTTTTTATTATAAAGTCATGCTAATCACGCAACATGTACACATTCAGTGGCTTATTTCTTAATATCTACATACCACATGTGGAGTAACAGTAACACTTACCTCAAAGAGTTATTGTGCAGGTGAAATCAGTTAAGGTATATCTAATATTTAACACCTGGCACACAGTGAGTGCTCAGTATACACTTCCTATGATTATCATTGAAGCTTAGCAATTATGAGCAATAGTTTTGGAATGAGGCAAATCTGAGCTAAAACCCTAGGTCTTCCATTTATGACTTTTGTAATCTTGGACAAATTACGTAACCCCTCAGGCTCAATTTCCACAGCTATAAAATAGAAAAAAGGTTTGAGGTACGAATTAAATCAAGTACTATAAGGAAATATTTAAAACAACGCCTGGCATAAAGAAAACGTTAAATCATTCCACCACCCGTTTGTTGTATTAGTGGTTTACATGTTGCTATGATGCTAGAACCTATGTTACTAGTATTTCAAATACAACTAGGGTCACCCATGCCGGACGGGTTTCAGCGGGGCTTCCAGACTAAGACAGAGTAGGAAGAAAGACCTGGAAATCTACTTCTGAAAATTAGCCAAGGAAAACATTATGGATCACAATAGAACAGTGTCTGACTTGCTCATCATCAGGAGGGATCAATTGCTTGAAGAGGACATCATCTCTGGTGAAGCAGAGAGCCAACAAGAGTGTGGGAGACCCTTGGTGATATGGATTGGCACAACAGTCACGACAAAGGACTCAAACATGCACACGACTGTGAGGATGATGCAAGATCAGGCAATGTCTCATTCTGTTGTACATAAGGTTGTCACAAGTTGGAGTCAATTCGACAGTAGCTAAAAACATCATCATCATTATACGACAAGAACAAATTGCTTTCCAAAGTAGTTGTACTGATTTATACTTCTACTAGCAGGACATGAAGAAGCTGCCATTTCTATATATCCTCACCAACACTTGGTATTATCAGACTTTTTTATTTTTGTCAATTTGGTGGGTGTGAAATGGCAACTTGCTAAAATTTACATTTTGTTAATTACTAGTGAGATTAAGAATCTTTTCATGTTTACTGACCATTTAGATTTCCTTTTTTGTGAATTGCCAGTTCTTATCCTATGCTAATCCCCTCTCTGCCCACTCCTGTGACTGACTATGAGATAGTGTGGACTAGGACTTCACTATCTCATAATTAGATCATTTAACTCAATTCCTTTGCCTATATGCTCTCCAAACACTTGAAGGCCATCACTGGTTCCCTGCTGCTACAGGTGCCACTTAATTCTCACCTGAAGACTCAAGCCCACCTCACTTTTCTGGGATCAACCCCGATGCTTGGCAGGAAGGACAGATGCAGCTTCATCAAGCACAATACTCTGAGTATTAGCATCCACTCACCTCTTGTCCTGACCTAAATCCTTTGTTTTAGCAACTGAGCTTCTTCCTAAGTTTCCAAGGACTTAAGATGCTTTTGTTCCCTTCCAAATTCTCCCATTAGACTTTTTACACATTTTCTTTCTAACTTATTCTGCAATGTCATTATTGATTCTATTTCAGTCTGACTTGTTGTGAATCCCTGAGGACAAAGGCCATGCTTTATATGTATCCCTAGTACTGAGCACAGTGGCTCAAGTTTACCAGGCATCTACAAAATAAAGAGGAAAGTAAGGGTTGCTAAATTCGATCTTCAAGGAATAAGGGCATTCTCTCCTCTTCTCCACTTCCACTGTTCCCCCATAAAGCCCTTGGAGTCCACCCTAAAATGACAGGTGCCAACTTGCTTTGACCTGTACTTCATCTGTCTCTTATAAACATCCTATTGGATTTCCCTGATGTTAACTGCCCTAATAGGTTACAACCAGCTGTCAATTGACCAGACTCTCCTAGCATATGCCTCTCCCAGACTCCATCTATTCTGACAATCTTACTACATTTCACTAGACCAGGCCAAACATGTCCCATTATAACAACACCATCCACACATTATTCATAGGATAACTTCCCTAAAATACTGTTTTCATCATGTCATTTGTCTACTCAAAAAATCATAGACTATAATGCATGGAGAAACAAGATGAAAATGATGAGCATGGAATTCAAGATTCACTCTGCATTACATATCAAATCTCATCTCCTTCAGTTCCTCAATGTGAATTATACACTCCAACCAGGTCTGGCCCTCTTTTTTGCCCTGTCAAATGCCACACACAGTCCTATTTTTCTTTTTGGCTTACATTACCTCCCCTACTTAAAATCCCCCTTCAATCTCATCTCCTTCAATCAAATATCCCTCTTAAAATCTAAATATTTCTGTAGGCAGTAATAGCAACCATTTAATAAAAAAATTAAATACTCAGGACAAATTAGATTTTCAGATATTACTAAGCTAGTCACTAGCAAGGCCCTGGGAGGTAAGGGTGCTGAAACAAGACAATTAAAATAAGAGTTCTCTGTGGAAGGTCAAAAGCAATAGAATCTGGTGACAGATGGAACTGGGGAAAGAAGAGTAGTCAGCGAGGTAGCACTAAGCACTGTGAGTCATAAGTTATCGATCATAAGAAAATACAAATAGGACAGAAAGATATCACATCAACAAACCAACTTTAACTTTTCTGCTTATGTTTATGTTATGTTAAAGGAATCCTCTAAAAGACCAAAAGAATCTGAACGTACAAATGAGGTCCTTCAGCAACCGCTCAAAATGCCACAATTAAAATTTGCTCTGAATCTTCTAGCTATTGTCCGCGGTAACCCAACAGGAAATGCCTGTGGTCTGCTACCAACCTCTTTGTCAAAAGACTAATGATCAGTGACATTCCCACCCAAAACAGACAATAAGAAGTGGCCTTAATTCAGATAGACAGGAAGATATATATAGATAATATAGATATTATATGCAAGGTAGCATTCTGCCAGTTAGACACAGATTTTAGCTGTGATATAAAAGGGAACTCCAGTCGCCTAAGGCAAGTAATGATAAACCCTTCTCTAACTGCCCAAAGTCTTTCTTTTTTTTAGTAATTTCTATTCTGCTTTAAGTGAAAGTTTACAAATCAAGTCAGTCTCTCACACAAAAACCCATATATACCTTGCTACACACTCCCGACTACTCTCCCCCTAATGACACAGCCTGCTCTCTCTCTCTCTACTCTCTCTTTTCCTGTCCTTTTCGCCAGCTTCCAACCCCCTCCACCCTCTCATCTCCCCCTCAGGCAGGAGATGCCAACATAGCCTCAAGTGTCCACCTGATCCAAGAAGCTCACTCCTCACCAGTATCCCTCTCCAACCCATTGTCCAGTCCAATCCATGTCTGAAGAGTTGGCTTCAGGAATGGTTCCTGTCCTGGGCCAACAGAAGGTCTGGGGGTTATGACCAGTGGGGTCATTCCAGTCTCAGTCAGACCATTAAGTCTGGTCTTATGAGAATTTGGGGTCTGCATCCCACTGATCTCCTGCTCCCTCAGGGGTTCTCTGTTGTGTTCCCTGTCAGGGCAGTCATCGGTTGTAGCCGGGCACCATCTAGTTCTTCTGGTCTCAGGATGATGTAGTCTCTGGTTCATGTGGCCCTTTCTGTCTCTTGTGCTCGTAATCACCTTGTGTCCTTGGTGTTCTTCATTCTCCTTTGATCCAGGTGGGTTGAGACCAATTGATGCATCTTAGATGGCTGCTTGCTAGCCTTTAAGACCCCAGACGCCACTCTTCAAAGTGGGATGCAGAATGTTTTCTTAACAGATTTTATTATGCCAATTGACTTAGATGTCCCCTGAAACCATGGTCCCCAAACCCCTTTGAAGCATTCACTTTATTCCATTGTGTGAATATACCATAATTTATTTATCCATTCATCCGTTGATGGGCACCTCGGTTGCTTCCATCTTTTTGCTATTGTAAACAGTGCTGCAATAAACTTGGGTGTGCATATATGGTTCGTGTAAAGGCTCTTATTTCTCCAGGATATATTCCAAGGAGTGGGATTGCTGGATCATATGGTAGTTCTATTTCTAGCTTTTTAAGGAAGTGCCAAATCGATTTCCAAAGTGGTTGTACCATTTGACATTCCCACCAGCAGTGTAGAAGTGTTCCAATCTCTCCAATCTCTCAACATTTATTATTTTGTGTTTTTTGGATTAATGCCAGCCTTGTTAGAGTGAGATGGAATCTCACTGTAGCTTTGATCTGCATTTCTCTAATGGCTAATGATCGTGAACATTTCCTCATGTACCTGTTAGCTACCTGAATGTCTTCTTTAGTGAAGTGTCTATTTGTATCTTTTGCCCATTTTTTAACTGGGTTATTTGTCTTTTTGCAGTTGAGTTTTTGCAGTATCACGTAGATTTTAGAGATCAGGCGCCGATCAGAAATGTCATAGCTAAAAACTTTTTCCCAGTCTGTAGGTAGTCTTTATACTCTTTTGGTGAAGTCTTTGGATGAGCATAAGTGTTTGATTTTTAGGAGCTCCCAGTTATCTACTTTTTCTTCTACGTTCTTTATAATGTTTTGTATACCTTTTATGGCATGTATTAGGGCTCCTAACGTTGTCCCCTATTTTTTCTTCCATGATCTTTATCATTTTAGATTTTATATTTAGGTCTTTGATCCATTTTGAGTTAGTTTTTGTGCATAGAGTGAGGTAATGATCCATTTTGAGACAGTTTTTGTGCATAGAGTGAGGTATGGGTCTTGTTTCATTTTTTTGCAGATGGGTATCCAGTTATGCCAGTACCATTTGTTAAAAACACTGTCTTTTCCCCATTTAACTGTTTTGGGGCCCTTGTCAAATATCAACTGCACATATGTGGATGGACTTATGTCTGGATTCTCAATTCTGTTCCACTGGTCCATGTATCTGTTGTTGTACCAGTACCAGGCTGTTTTGACTACTGTGGCGGTATAAAAGAAAAAAAAAAAATTATAGTAGTTTCTAAAATCAGGTAAAGTAAGGCCTCCCACCTTGTTCTTCTTTTTCAGTAATGCCTTATTTATCTGGGGCCTCTTTTCCTTCCGTGTGAAATTGGTGATTTGTTTCTCCATCTCATTAAAGAATGTCCTTGGGATTTGGATCGGAATTGCACTAAATGTATAGATCACTTTTGGTAGAATAGACATTTTTATACTGTTAAGCCTTCCTATCCATGAGCAAGGTATGTTCTTCCACTTATGTAAGTCTCTTTTGGTTTCTTGCAGAAGCATACTGTAGTTTTCTTTGTATAAGTCTTTTACATCTCTGGTAAGATTTATTCTTAAGTATTTTATCTTCTTGGGGGCTACTGTAAATGCCATTGATTTGGTGATTTCCTCTTCGACGTTCTTTTTGTTGGTATAGAGAAATCCAACTGATTTTTGTATGTTTATCTTGTATCCTGATACTCTGCTGAACTCTTCTATTAGTTTCAGTAGTTTTCTGGAGGATTCCTTAGGGTTTTCTGTGCCAAAGTCTTTTTTTTTAAGGAACAGATCTGCTGTGCTCTAAACTAAACTAAATGCATATAACTTCGTGAATCTCCTTGCTCTTATAATTTCAGATGGTCAACTATTATTCCTGCTCTCAATTCAATAGCTTAAAACTAAGGCAGGTAGTGGTGGTCTACATCACAGTATTAAATATTAATAAGAATAACAATGTCAGGAGCAGAGCCAAGATGGTGGACCAGTAAGATCACTAAGCCTTCCCGCTGTAACAAAGACCCGAAAAACCAAGTAAAACAGATACAGACATCAATCCTGGAACCCTGAACATTAAATGAAGGGATAAAGTATTAGATCGGAAGCCACTGAGAAAAAACCAATAAACCAATAAAATAAACCAATAAAAAATGGCGAGGAGTAAAGATGCAGAGTGGAGGTTCCCAGCCAAACAGCAC
The DNA here is from genome assembly GCF_024166365.1 of Elephas maximus indicus. Taxonomy (NCBI): domain Eukaryota; kingdom Metazoa; phylum Chordata; class Mammalia; order Proboscidea; family Elephantidae; genus Elephas; species Elephas maximus. Next base: position 13,180,163 of record NC_064828.1, on the reverse strand, counting down.
TACTCAGCATGGCCATCCTGGAATAAAGCCAACAACCCTGCACACAGAAAGGCATCTCCAAGGAATTCTCAATATGAGATAGAGGTATGGCGCAGACATACCCAGGGCTAAGTAAGAGCACGTTTGCTGGCTGCAACTCAAGGAGGAGCCCAGATGTTCTCAACTGGTAACCACAGGAGCACGCTCCAACCCCCACCCCTCTGGCAAACAGTGGCAAGTACTGCCCCACCCTGGCAGCCCCAACTGCTGGGAACCACAATACTAAACCACCCTACTGCCCTCCTCCATCTAGCCCCCTCTGACCCCACCTTTGCCCCTCTTCCCGCCTCTCTCCTCAGCCCTGCAGGCTGGACCCCCAGGTCCTTCCTGGTCAGCTCCGCCCCCACATTATCATACCCCACCATCCCAAGGGGCACCAGCCAGGACCCTCAGACCTCTCCTGGCCAGCTCAGCCCCTGCCTTGCTGTCCCCTGCAGCCCCAAGGACAACTTGCCTAGACCCCCAGGCCCATCCCAGACATCTCAGCCTCGCTGCGCCCACGGTCCTGAGGGCAACCAGCCCAGATCCCTAGGTCCTTCCTGGCTGGCCATGCCCCACCTTGCCATGCTCCACAGTCCTGAAGGCAACTGGCCTGGACCCCCAGGACCCTCCCAGCTGGCTTGATCCTCACCTTGCCATGGCTTGTGGACCTGAGGGCAACTGACCCAGACCCCCAGGCCCATTCCGGCCAGCTCAGGCCTTGGCTCATCGTACCCCATGGCCCCAGTGGGAACCAGCCCAGACCCCCAAGCCCCTCCCCGCCAGCTTGGGCCCTGCCTTACTGCACCCAGCACTCCAAGGGGAACTGGACTGGTCCCTCAGACACCTCCGCACCAGCTCGGGAACTGTCTCTCTGTGTTCCATGACTCTGAGGGGAACTGGCCTGCCCTGCTGCAGGCCCTGCTCCAGCCCCCAGCTCCAGACTGGTTCACATCACAGACAAATGACCTATCTCCACCCCATACCCCACTGTTGGACCTACCCTGCTGCACCATAGTTGAGCAACCAACCCTTCACACCTAGGCAAAGTGGTGAGAACTATCGTGCCCACAAACAAGCAAACAACAAAGGACGCCTGGCACACCCACCCAGACATAATGAAACAAAACAAAAAACCAGGATGAAACAAACAAGCCTAAAATCAATAAATAAAGAAAAATAATACCTAAATGTCTCTGAGACAGTAGACAACATCAAAACATATTTAAAAAACAGGACAAGATGGCACCAGTAAGTGACCAAAATGAAGCACCAGATGACCCTCTGGCAGAAGAAAAGGCACTGTAACTACCTGATACAAAATCTGAAAGTCCAATATTCAAGGATCTCTAAGAGACTGGGAAAGAGATGAAGGAAACACACACAAAATCATGGAGAAAACAGACAGAACCAACCAAAACATAGGCAAAATCAAGGGAAACACAGACAAAGCAACAGAAGAATTCAGGAAAATAATACGAAAACAAAATGTCAAAATAAATAATTAGAAATCATACAAAAACAGCAATTAGCAATCTGAAAAATAAATAACAAAATTTCAGAAACAGACCATACAATGGAATGTTTTAGGAGCAAATTTGAAACAATGGAAGACAGAATCAGTGATGCTTAAGATAAATCTATGAATGCCATTTTGTCTGAGGAAAAAAATCAGAGAAAAGAATGAAGAAAACATAAGAACTATATGGGATACAATCAAGAGCAAAAATTTGCACATAATCAGTGTTCCGGCACAGGAGAAGAAAATGGAAGACACAGAGAGGACCACTGAAGACTTGCTGATGGAAAACTTCCCTAATATCATGAGAGATGAAAAGCTGACCATACAAGAAGCTGAACAAACTCCATATAGAATAGACACCAAAAGAAAGTCACCAAGACGTATCATAATCACACTCACCAAAACCAAAGACAAAGAAAGAATCCTGATGGCAGCTCATGAAAAACAAAAAGTCATATACAAAGGGGAAACAATAAGACTAAGCTCTGATTACTCGGCAGAAACCATGCAGGCAAGAACGCAATGGGATGACATATACAAAACATTAAAAGAAAAAAAAACTGCCTACCAAGAATAATATATTCTGCAAAACACTCTCTCAAATATGATGGTGAAATTAGGACATTTACAAGTAAACAGAAGTTAAGAGAATTTGTAAAAACCAAAACAAACTTACAAGAACTATTAAAAGGAGTCCTTTGGATAGAGAGCCAACAACATCAGATAATAACCTGAATCTAGGACAAAGGCCAGTATTAGCCAGATACTAACCTAGGTAATGAGCTTTCAAGGATAAAACAAAACTACAAGACTTAAAACAAGGAAGTAGAGATGTCAATCTGTAAATGACAGCCACACCAGAGAAATAAAAGACATAACACATGGTATAGGTGCAGAACTTTCATATGGAGGAAGTGAAGTCAAGGTGGTATCAAGTAATAAAAGATTGGTTCACATTCCCAAAGCCAACTCTTCAGACAGGGATTGGACTGGACTATGGGATAGAAAATGATACTGGTGAAGAGTGAGCTTTTTAGATCAAGTAGACACATGAGACTATGTGGGCAGCTCTTGCCTGGAAGGGAGAAGAGAGGGCAGAGGGCGGCAGAAGCTGGCTGAAGGAACACGAAAACAGAGAGTGGAGGGGAGGAGTGTGCTGACTCATTGGGGGAGAGCAACTAGGAGTATATAGTAAGGTGCGTATAAATTTTTGTATGAGAGACTGACTTGATTTGTAAACTTTCACTTAAAGCACAATAAAAATAAAGACCGGTTCAAACTTAGAAAGAAGTGAAAATTTCAAGGTCACAAAGAGCGCTAACAAACCTATCTGTCCTTAGTTATCTAGTGCTGCTGTAACAGAAATTGCACAAGTAGATAGCTTGAAAAAAGAGAAATTTATTCTCTAACAGTCTAGTAGGCTAGAAGTCCAAATTCAGGGTGCCAGCTCCAGGGGAAGGCTTTCTCTCTTTGTTGACTCTGGGGGAAGGTCCTTGTCATCAATTTTCCCCTGGTCAAGGAGCTTCTCAGTGAAGGGACCCCAGGTCCAAAGGATGTGCTATACTCCTAGTGCTTATTTCTTGGTGGTATGAGGTCCCTCTATCTCTCTGCTCACTTCTCTCTTTTATATCTCAAAAGAGATTGGCTTAAGACAATTCAATCTTGCAGATTGAGTCCTGCCTCATTAACGTAACTGACACTAATCCTACCTTATTAACATCATAGAGAAGGGATTTACAACACATAGGAAAATCACATCAGATGACAAGATGGTGGACAATCACACAATACTGGGAATCATGGCCTAGTCAAGTTAACACATTTTGGGGGACACAATTCAAACCATGATATTCTACCTTTTGGCCCCTCAAAAATTCATGTCCTTGCCACAGGTAAAACACATCATGTCATAGCAAAAGTCTTAAATCAACTCCAAGTCCAAAATTCAAAAATTCCTCTTCATCTGTGAAATCTATAATATAAGTTATCTACTCCCAAAGTACCGTGGTGGAACAGCCACAAGGCAGAAAATGGAGGGAAAGAAGGGATAACAGGCACCAAGCAAGTGAGCAGAACACATTACATTAGCGCTCAAGTCTTGAAAATAATCCTCTGTTCTCTGAGACCATATACACAATGGCCCTACCCTCCAGACTCTCGGTGTTGGCCACACTCTCTGTATTCTGAGTGGAGGCTGCTCGACCCTGGGCTTCAGCTCCACCTTCCAGGCCCACGGGAATGGCAACTCTGTTCCCTCGGCTTTAGGCATACCATCCTTCTAGTCCCTCTGAGTGGCAACTCCGCCCTTAGAAACTCCAGAGGCCATGGTTCCACCCTTTGAGACTGAGGCAGCTCAGCTTCCTGTGTTCCTTGTCTCTTCAGCTCCTGCTTCATGGTTTCTTGGCCTCTTGGCCCTTCAAGCCTCACTTCCCTCACACTTGGGCAGCCCCATTCTCCTAGTCCATCTGAGAGGCAATCCTACCCCCTCTGCCTTGGCTGGCCCCTTTTTTCTGCCCCTTGGGCATGGCAGTCCTGCCCCCTCAGCTCTGGGCAGTGAATTCGGCCCCATCCCACTAGCACTCGTGAAGGGCAGCCCCACACTCCAGAAACAAGTTGGTGAAGATCAGACTCCTTGAAACCTAGGAGACTGTGGCTGCACTCTTTGAAGCCCCAGAGGCCATGGCTCCACCCTTTGAGACCCCTGAGGGTCGTCACCCTATCCTTTTACACTGGGCAACTTTGCTTCCTGTGTTCCTTGTCTCTTCAGCTTCTGCTTCCTGGTTCCTTGGCCTCTTGGGCCTCGCCGCCTACATCTGCCCTGCTGGGTTAAGTGTTCCAAAGCTCTGTACTCCACCAATAAGTGCCTGGAGACACTCCACTCCACCAGCAAACTTTGGTCGGAAGGCACTTAGCTCTCTTGCTCTGTGGGTCGACTCCAGTCAAATACAGGTGAAGCTTTAGGTATATTCCATCCTGGTGCAAAATTCCTCTTCATCTGTGAGCTTATGAAATCTATAATACAAATGATCTGTTTCCCAAGTACAATGGTGAAACAGGCAAAAGGTAGATATTTCCATCACAAATGGGAGAAACTAGAGGGAAAGAAGGGGTAACAGGTACCAGGCAAGTCCAAAACCCAGCAGAAAAAATTACATTAGCTCTGAAGGCTTTAAAATAATCCTCTGTTTTCTGAAATCTCTGGACAATGGCCCTGCCCTCCAGACTCTGGGTGTTTGCAATGCCCTCTGGACGCTGGGTGAAGGCCCCTCAGTCCTGGGTTTCAGTTCCACTTTCCAGGCATACTGGGATGGCAACTCTGCTTTAGGCAGCCCCATTCTCCTAGTCCTTCTGAGTGGCGATCCTATCCCCTTGGCCACAGCAGGCCCTGTCCTTCTCCCCTTTGGGCATGGCAGCCCTGCTCCCTCAACTTTCAGTGGTGGCCCTATCCCCCTGGCATGCCTTAATGACACTCCCATACTCTGGAACCAAATTGGCAAAGATCCAACTCTTTGAAACCTAGGAGGCTGTGGCCCTACCCTTTGAGATCCAGGAGACTGTGGCCCCACCTTTTGAAATCAAGAAGGTCCTGCTTCCTGGGCTCTTGTCAACAGTTCTGCTGATCTCCAGGCTGCTCCAGGGATCATCCTTTTCTCTTCTTGGAGGACAACAGATGTAGATCCTTTGGCCTGTTTCCTGCCTATAGAATTCCAAGAGGTAGACGGCAGACTTTCCTTTTGTTCTCTGTCCTCTTCAGTCTAAGCTAACAACACTTCTGCTGTGGCAGTTGATTAGATCTGTCTCAGCTTTAAAATCTTTAAACAAAAGATCGTGCAGCCACATCCTTGGTAAACATTCTAGGACACGTGTGTCCTTAGTTTGTATACAGAATTTTCCAAATATTTAAGCTCTGCTTTCATTTTGCACAGTTCATTTTTAAGTTCATCTCTTTCCTCTCACATTTTACTTCAGCAGCAAGGAGAAACTGCATAGACCCTTTAAGATCTTGATTAGAAATCTCATCAGCCAGACATCCAAGTTCATCAATTACAATTACAATCAATTACACCCTCCACCAAACATCTAAACATAATTCAGACCAGTTCTTTGCTACTGCACAAAAAGCATCACCCTTCTTCCACTGTCCAATCACATGCTCATCATTTCCTTTCAAAGCCTCACCAGGAGCACATTTAACATCCACATTTCCAGCAACACTCTGTTGCTGGCATCATATGCATTCTCAAAAAAAGACAGAGACTTTCTCTATAGCTCTCCTCACTTCCTTCTGAGCCCTCACTTGAATTGCCTTTGAAGTCCACAATGGTACAAAAAGTCTCTTCAAGGCAGTCTCGGCTTTTTACTATTAGGTACCTTAAAACTCCTCCAGCCTCTACCTATTACCCAATTCCAAAACCACTTCCACATTTTAGGTATTTGTTAAAGCAGCACACTCACTTCTGGGCACCAAATTCTGACTTTGTTATCCAGTGTTATAACAGAAATCCCCTATGTCCCTCAGTTTGTCATACTGTGGGGGCTCGTGTGTTGCTGTGATGCTGGAAGCTATGCCACCAGTATTCATATACCAGCAGGGTCACTCATGGCAGACAGATTTCAGCTGAGCTTCCAGACTAAAACAGACTAGGAAGAAGGACCCGACAGTCTACTTCTGAAAAGAATCAACCAATGAAAACCGTACGAAGAGTAGGGAATATTGTCTGACATAGCGCTGGAAAATGAGCTGCCCCAGGTTGGAAGGCTTTCAAAAGATGATGGGGGAAGAGTTGCCTCCTCAAAGCAGAGTTGACCTTAATGATGTGAATAAAGTTTTCGGGACCTTCATTTGCTGATGTGGAACAACTCAAAATGAAAAGAAACAGCTGCAAACATCCATTAATAACTGGAACATGGAATGTATGAAGTACGAATCTAGGAAAGCTGGAAATCATCAAAAATGAAATGGAATGCATAAACATCAGTATCCTAGGCATTAGTGAGCTGAAATGGACTGGTAATGGCCATTTTGAATCAGACAATCATATGGTCTACTATGCCAGGACTGACAACTTGAAGAGGAATAGCATTGCATTCATTGTCAAAAAGAACATTTCAAGATCTATCCTGAAGTACAATTCTGTCAGTGAAAGGATAATGATCATACACCTACAAGGAAGACCAGTTAATACAGCTATTATTCAAATTTATACACCAACCAAAGATGAAGTAACTGAAGATTTTTATCAGCTTCTGGAGTCTGAAATTGATCGAACATGCAATCAGGATGCACTAATAATTACTGGTGATTGGAATGCAAAAGCTAGAAACAAATAAGGATTGGCAGTTGGAAAACATGACCTTAGTGATGAAACAACAGAGATGGCATGATATAACTTTGCAAGTCCAATGACTTTTTTACTGCAAATACCTTTTTCACCAACATGAACTGCGACTATGCACATGGACCTAGCCAGATGGAATACACAGCAATCAAATCGACTACATCTATGGAAAGAGACAATGGAAAAGCTCAATATCATCAGTCAGAATAAGGCCAGGGGCCAACTATGGAACAGACCATCAATTGCTCATATGCAAGTTCAAGTTGAAACTGAAGAAAATTAGGACAAGTCCACGAGAGCCAAAGCACAACCTTGACTACACTCCACCTGAACTTACAAACCACCTCAAGAATAGATTTGAAGCATTGAACAGTAATGACTGAAGAACAGACGAGCTGTGCAAGGACATCATACACGAAGAAAGCAAGAGTTCATTAAAAAGGAAAGAAAGAAAGAAAAGACCAAAATGGATGTCAGAGGAAACTCTGAAACTTGTTCTTGAACATCAAGTAGCTAAAGCAAAAGGAAGGAATGACAAAGAACAGAAAAGAAGATTTCAAAGGGCAGCTCGAGAAGACAAAGTATTATTATGACATGTGCAAAGAGCTGGAGATAGACAACCAAAACTGAAGAATATGCTTGGCATTTTTCAAACTGAAAGAACTGAAGAAAAAATTCAAGCCTCGAGTTGCAACAGTGAAGGATTCTATGAGGAAAATATTAAACAATGCAGGAAGCATCAAGAGAAGATGGAAGGAACACACAAAGTCATTATACCAAAAAGAACTGGTCGACGTTCAAACATTTCAAGAGGTAGCATAAGATCAGGAACAGATGGTATTGAAGGAAGAAATCCAAGCTACAGTGAAGGCACTGGCAAAGAACAAGGCTCCAGGAATTGATAGAATATCAACTAAGATGTTTGAACAAATGAATGCAGCACTGGGAGTGCTCATTCACCTATGAGTGAAATTTGGAAGAGGGCTACCTGGCCAACTGAATGGAAGAGATCCGTATTTATGCCTATTCGCAAGAAAGGTTGTCCAACCAAATGGGGAAATTATCAAACAATAACATTAATATCACACGCAAGTAAAATTTTGCTGAAGATCACTCAAAAGCCGCTGCAGCAGTACGTCAACAGGAAACTACCAGAACTTAAGGCCAGATTCAGAAGAGGACATGGATTTGAGGATATAATTGCTGATGACAAATGGATCCTGGCTGAAAGCGGAGAATACCAGAAGGATGTTTACCTGTGTTTTATTGACTATGCAAAGGCATTCAACTGTTTGGATCATTACAAATTACGGATAACATTGCGAAGAATGGGAATTCCAGAACACGTAATTGTGCTCATGAGGAACCTGTACGTAGATCAAGACGCAGCTGTTCAGATAGAACAAGGGGATACAGTGTGGTTTAAAGTCAGGAATGGTGTGTATCAGGCTTGTAACTTTTCACCATACCTATTCAATCTGCATTCCAAGCCAATAATAAAAGAAGCTGGACTATATAAACAAAACGGGGTATCGGGATTGGAGGGAAGACTCATTAACAACCTGCATTATGCAGATGACACAACCTTGCTTGCTGAAAGTGAAGAGGACTTGTAGCACTTACTGAGGAAGATCAAAGAACACAGCCTTCAGTATGGATTACTCCTCAACATAAAGAAAACAAAAATCCTCACAACTGGACCACTAAGCAACATCATGATAAACAGAAAAAAGATTGAAATTGTCAAAGATTTCATTTTACTTGGATTCACAATCAACACCCAAGGAAGCAGCAGCAAAGAAATCAAAAGATGCATTGTAGTGGGCAAATATGCCACAAAGGACCTCTTTGAAGTGTTGACAGGCAAAGATGTCACGTTGAGGACCAAGCCATGGTATTTTCAATTGCGTTACATGCATGTGAAAGCTGGACAATGAATAAGGAAGACAGAAGAATTGAGGCCTCTGAATTGTGGTATTGGAGAATACTGAATATACCACGGACTGCCAAAAGAACGAACAAATCTATCTTGGAAGAAGTACAACCACAATGTGCCTTAGAAGCAAGGATGGCAACACTGCATCTTACGTAAGTTGGATATGTTGTAGGAGGGATCAGTACCCAGAGAAGGACATCATGCTTGGTAAAGTACAGGGTAAGCAGAAAAAAGGAAGACCCTCAATGAGATGGACTGACATAGTGGTTACAACAATGGGCTTAAGTAGAACAATTGTGAGCATGGCACAAGACTAGGCAGTGTTTTGTTCTGTGGAACACAGGGTAGCTATGAGTCGGAACTGACTTGATGGCACCTGACAACAACATAACAGAAATATCACAAGTGCCTAGCTTCGACAAACATAAAAATTTATTTTCTTACAGTTTTAGGAGGCTAGAAGTCTGAATTCAGGGCACTGGCTCTAGAGGAATGCTTTCTCTCTCTCTCAACTCTGAGGGAAGGTCCTTGTCTCTTCAGCTTCTGTTTCCTGGCTTCTTGGAGATCTCCATGTGGCTTGGCATCAGTCTTCCCCCATCTCTGCTTGCTTAATCTATTCATTTTATATCTTGTAAGAGATTGACTCAAGACACACCCTACACTAATCCTGCTTTATTAATGTAACAAAGACAATCCATTCCCAAATGGAATTATAACCACAGGCACAGAGGTTAAGTTTTGCAACACATGTTTTTGGGGACACCACTGAATCTATAAAACCCATCTATCCTTCATTTTTACCCACTCACTACAAAAAAAAAAAAAAAACTAATAAAAATTCATCAAATAGGGCGGGGCCAAGATCGGTCAGATGCTTCCAGTGATGCTTCTTACAACAAAGACCTGAAAAAACATATGAAACAATTACATTTACGGCAAGCTAGGAGACCTGAAAATCAAAAGCAAAGTTAGAAAATGAACTGAGCGACAGGGTGAGGGAGAGACGGTTCAGAAATGGAGAAGAGTTGCCAGACCTGAATCGATGGGAACCCTCAGGCACCATTCCTGGGAGCAACTGCAGCAGGTTGGTGGTAGCATTCAGCCAGAGTTTCCTCAGGGAGAAACACCCAGCCACACAGCCTACTCACACCTCCGGAACCAGAAAAGAACATTGCTCTCGGCAAAAGCTAAGTACTTGCGTATATTTTACCGTGCCCCCACCACTCAAGCTGGCTTCAGCAGCTTTTCATTTCCCTAGGCGTGAGAGATGTCCTGCTGAGCACCCAGAGACATTCTCCTGGCCTTGGAGAAGGTATAAATTCGCAACTGGCGGAAAAGATAACCTGCCAGCTCCACTAACCTGGTGAGCTCAGGACAGAAGCAGCTCCTGTCCAGGCATAAATGGTCCATGGACATTGAATACCTTTCCCCCCTGCATGGACCTGTGGGCCTATTTCGGTAGAATAGGTCCTTGTTGGCAGGCTGCAACTGTTTCAGCTGTGTGGTGGAGAGGTGGGTTTGATGTTTGACAATGCATTCCCTATTAAACAGGGTCCTCACCTATCCACATTAGGGCCTAAGGATGGCTGGCTCCACTCAAGTCACCCAGACACCCGAGACAAAAGTCCAAGGATAACTGGTACCTCCCAGTCCTTACAACCAAAAGCACTGGGTGCCCACAGTCTGTCTGCAGAACCTACCAACCTGTGTGTTCTAGGAAACAGGGACATGCTTTCCTTATAGACACTCAGGGGATGGTTGTCCGGCCCCTGCCTTGTTCAGAGCATAACCCACTGTTGAAACCAGATGCTGGTACCTACACCAACCACCCCTTCCCCTCTAAGACTGTAGGATAAAATCTGTACAACACACTTGATGACCAACTACCTGGACATCTGAGCTGAATCCATACAAGAGAAGTGCATGGACTCTTAAGCTGATTATACCTGATAACAGCTCTAGCCATCTGGTGACAACACGTTAGAGCTTCGAAGGTGAAAATAATCAAGCTAGCTCACTCAAGCCACCTATTTGGACATACCAAAACAAAACAAAGCAAGAAGCTAGGATATAGTAAGCCAACGTAAATAATTTCTAGATGGCTTAGAGAAAACTGTCAACACCAAATCACATAAAACAGCAGACAATGATCGCTTCAACAAGGTCTCAAAGAATCAAGGGATCTTCTGCATGAAGCTGCCTTCTTGGAATTACTGGATGTATATTACGAAAGATTATATACGGAATTATTCAAGACACTGGGAAGGAGATCAGGCAATACCAAGAACAAGCCAAGGAACACACAAATAAAGCAACTGAAGAAATTAAAAAGGTAATTCAAGAACATAATGAAAAATTTAATAAGCTGCAAAAATCCATAGAGACAGCAATCAGAAATTCAGAACACTAACAATAAAATTACAGAATTAGACAACTCAGCAGAAAGTCAGAGGAGCAGAACTGAACAAGTAGAAGGCAGAATTGGTGAGACTGAAGATACAGCACGTGGCATCAATATAGTTGAAGAAAAATCAGATAAAAGAATTTTTAAAAATGAAGAAAACTTAAGAATCATGTGGGACTCTATCAAGAGAAATAACCCACAAGTGATTGGAGTACCAGAACAAGGAGGGATAACAGAAAATACAGAGAAAATTCTTGAAGATTTGTTGGCAGAAAACTTCCCTGATATCATGAAAGATGAGAAGATATCTATCCAAGATGCTCATCGAACTCCACATCACGTAGGTTTTAGAAGACAATCACCAAGACATATTATACTCAAACCAGCCAAAACCAAAGACAAAGAGAGAATTTTAAGAGTGGGCAGGGATAAATGCAACATTACCTAAAAAGGAGAGTCAATAAGAATAAGCTCGGACTACTTGGCAGAAACCATGCAGGCAAGTAGACAATGGGATGACATATATAAAGTACTGAGGAGAATAACTGCCTGCCAAGAATCGTATTTCTGGCAAAACTGTCTCTCAAATATGAAGACGAAATTAAGACATTTACAGAGAAAAAGAAGCTTAGGGAATTTGCAAAAACCAAACCAAAACACAAGAAATACTAAAGAGAATTCTCTGGATAGGAAATCAATAATATCAGATATCGACCCATCACTAGAACACAGAACAGAGCATCCCGATATCAATTCAGATAGGGAAATCATACAAACAAATCAAGATTTAAAAAAAAAAAGCTCAAAACATGGAATCAGTGATGTCATTACGTAAAAGCTGACAATAATCAACAAAGAGGGACTAAATAAAGCGGGCACAGATCTTCCACATGGAGAGAAAATCAAGTGAGGTATCAACTTAGAAAAATAGGGATAAATATTAAGGTAACCACAAAGGAGACTAACAATCCTACTCATGAAAATAAAACACAAGGAAAAAATACTCAGCAGAAAAAAATCAACAACAACAAACAAGAGGAAAAGACAATATATAAACTATGCAGCACAAAAAATTAAGTGCGAAAAAAAAACTGTAAACAACACACAAAAAAAGATCAAAATGAATGCACTAAACTCATACCTATCCATAATTACCCTGAAGGTAAATGGACTAAATGCACCAATAAAGAGACAGAGAGTGGCGGAATGGATAAAAAAATATGATCCGTCTATATGCTGCCTACAAGAGACACACCTCAGACTTAGAGACACAAACGAACTAAAACTCAAAGGATAGAAAAAAAATAAATCAAGCAAACAACAATCAAAAAAGAGCAGGAGTGGCAATATTAATTTCTGACAAAATAGACTTTGAAGTTAATCCACCACAAAGGATAAAGAAGGACACTATATGATGATAAGAGGGACAATATACCAGAAGGATATACCCATATTAATTATTTATGCACCCAATGACAGGGCCGCAAGATACATAAAACAAACTCTAACAGCATTGAAAAGTGACACAGACGTCTCCATAATTATAGTAGGAGACTTCAACACACCACTTTCGGTGAAGCACAGAACATCGAGAAAGACGCTCCATAAAGACACAGAAGATCTAAATGCCACAATCAACCAACTTGACCTCACAGACATATACAGAATACTCAACCCAATAGAAACCAAGTATACTTTCTTTTATACTGCACATGGAACATTCTCTAAAAAAGACCACATATTAGGTCATAAAACAAGCCTTAGCAGAATCCAAAACATCAAAATATTACAAAGAATCTTCTCTGACCACAAAGCCATAAAAGTAGAAATCAACAGCAGAAAAAGCAGAGAAAAGGAATCAAACACTTGGAAACTGAACAATACCCGGCTCAGAAAAGACTGGATTATAGAAGACATGAAGGAGGGAATAAAGAAATTCATAGAATCCAGTGAGAATGAAAACACTTCCTATCAGAACCTTTGGGACACAGCTAAAGCAGTGCTCAGAGGTCAATTTGTAGCAATGAATGCACACATACAAAAAAGATGAAAGGGCCAAAATCAAAGAATTATCCCTACAACTTGAACAAAAAGAAAGAGACCAACAAAAGAAGCTCTCAGGCACAAGAAGAAAGCAAATTATAAAAACTAACGCTGGATTAAATGAAATACAGATGAGAAAAACAACTGAAAGAGTTAACAAGACCAAAAGCTGGTTCTTTCAAAACATTAGCAAAATTGATAAACCATTGGTCAAACTGACAAAAGAAAAACAGGAGTAGACGCAAATAACCCGAATAAGAAATGAGATGGGCGATATTACAACAGATCCAACCGAAATTAAAAGAATCATATCAGATTACTACAAAAAATTGTACTCTAACAAATTTGAAAACCCAGAAGAAAGGGATGAATTTCTAGAAACACACTACCTACCTAAACTAACACAAAGAGGTAAAACAACTAAATGAACCCATAACAAAGCAAGAGATTGAAAAGGAAATCGAAAAACTCCCAACAAAAAAAGCCCTGGCCCAGATGGCTTCAGTGCAGAGTTCTAACAAACTTTCAGAGAAAAGTTAACACCATTACTACTAAAGGTATTTCAGAGCATAGAAAAGGACGGAATACTCCCAAACTCATTCTATGAAGCCAGCATAACCCTGATACCAAAACCAGGTAAAGACAATACAAAAGAAGAAAATTACAGACTTATATCCTTCATGAACATAGATGCAAAAATCCTAAAGAAAATTCTAGCCAACAGAATTCAACACCATATCAAAAAAATAATTCACCATGACCAAGTGGGATTCATACCAGGTATGCAGGGATGCTTCAACATTAGAAAAACAATTAATGTAATCCATCATATAAATAAAATACAAAAACCACATGATCTTATCAACTGATGTAGAAAAGGCATTTGACAAAGTTCAACACCCATTCATATAAAAACTCTCAGCAAAATAGGAATAGAAGGAAAATTCCTCATCATAATAAAGGGCATTTATACCAAGCCAACAGCCAACATCATCCTCAATGCAGAGAGTCTGAAACCACTCCCCTTGAGATCAGGAACCAGACAAGAATGCCCTTTATCACCACTCTTATTCAACACTGTGCTAGAGGTCCTAGCCAGAGCAATTAGGCTAGATAAAGAAATAAAGGGCATCCAGATTGGCAAGGAAGAAATAAAAGTATCTCTATTTGCAGATGACATGATCTTATACATAGAATACCCTAAGGAATCCTCAAGAAAACTACTGAAAGTAATAGAAGAGTTCAGCAGATTATCAGGATACAAGATAAACACACACAAGTCAGTTGGATTCCTCTACACCAAGAAAAAGAACACTGAAGAGGAAATCACCAAATCAATACCATTTACAGTAGCCCCCAAGAAGATAAAATACTTAGGAATAAATCTTACCAGAGATGTAAAAGAGCTATACAAAGAAAACTACAAGACACTACTGCAAGAAACCAAAAGAGACGTACATAAGTGGAAAAGCATACCTTGCTCATAGACAGTAAGACTTAACATTGTAAAAATATCTATTCTACCAAAACCGATCTATAGATACAACACAATTCCAATCCAAATTCCAACGACGTTATTTTAATGAGATGGAGAAACGAATCACCAACTTCATATGGAAGGGGAAGAGGCCCCGGATAAGGAAAGTTTTACTGAAAAAGAAGAACAAAGTGGGCGGCCTCACTCCACCTGATTTTAGCATCTATTATACCGCCACAGTAGTCAAAACAGCTTGGTACTGGTACAACAACAGATACCTAGATCCATGGAACAGAACTGAGAATCCAGACATAAATTCGTCCATATACGAGCAGCTGATATTTGACAAAGGCCCAAAGTCAGTTAAATGGGGAAAAGGTGGTCTTTTTAACAAATGGTGCTGGCATACCTGGATATCCATCTGCAAAAAAATGAAACAAGACCCATACCTCACACCATGCACAAAAACTAACTCAAAATGGATCAAAGACCTAAATATAAAATCTAAAATGATAAAGATCATAGAAGAAAAAATAGGGACAATGCTCGGAGCCCTAATAAATGGCACAAACAGTACACAAAACATTACTAACAATGAAGAAGAGAAACTAGATAACTGGGAGCTCCTAAAAATCAAACACCTATGCTCATCCAAAGACTTCACCAAAAGAGTAAAAAGACTACCTACAGACTGGGAAAAAGTTCTTAGCTATGACATTTCCGATCGGCACCTCAGCTCTAAAATCTACATGATACTGCAAAAACTCAACTACAAAAAGACAAATAACCCAATTAAAAAATGGGCAAAGCATATGAACAGGCACTTCACTAAAGAAGACATTCAGGTAGGTAACAGATACATGAGGAAATGCTGACAATCATTAGACATTAGAGAAATGGAAATCTAAATTACAATTAGGGACGCGGAGCCAAGATGGCGGAATAGACAGACGCTTCCGTGGAGCCCTCTTTACAACAGAGACCCAAAAAAACAAGTGAAACCAGCGTATTTGTGACAAGCTGGGAGCCCCGAGCATCAAAGGCAAGCTTAGACAACGAACTGAGGGGCAGGGGAAGGAAGAGACCGTTCAGAGGCAGAGAGGAGTTGCCGGACCTGAATCATGGGGAGCCCTCAGGCACCATTCCCGGAGCTGCTGCGGTGGCGGGCTGGTACTAGCGTTCGGCCGCAGTTTCCTCAGGGAGAAGCAGCCAGCCACACAGCCCACTCACACCTCCCAAACCTGAGCAGAAGGGCGCTCTCGGCAAAAGCTAAGTACTTGCATATATTTTACCACACCCCCCTACCCCCAAGCTGGCTTCACTGGCTGAATCCCTAGGCCTGAGATAGACCCTGGTGAGCACCTGGAGCGATTCTCCCGGCCATGGGGAAGGAGAAAATTTTAAACTGGGGGGAAAAGATAATTTGCTAGCTCCATTAATTGGGGGAACTCAGGACAGAAGCGGCTCCTGTCCAGGCATAAACCGTCCGTGGACCTTGAGCAACTTTTCCTTCTGCATGGACCTGTGGGCCTAATTCAGGAGACTAGGCCCTTGTTGGCAAACTCCAACCATTTCAGCAGTACGGTGGAGAGGTGGGTGTTTGACATTTGACCTTGCTTTGCCTATTAAACAAGGTCCTCACCTACCCACAACAGGGACCTAAGGACTGGTGGCTCCACTTGGGTCGCCCAGGCACCTGTGACAGGGGCCCAGGGATAACTGGTACCTCCCAGTCCTTACAAAAAAATCTTTGGGTGCCCATGGTCCCTCTGCAAAGCCCACCCACCAGCACACTCTAGGGAACAGAGATGTGTTTTCCTCAGAGATACTTGGGGGTCGGTTCTCAGCCCCCTGCCTTGTTCAGAGTGTGACCCCCTGCTGCAATCAGATACTGGTATATATGCCAATCACCCCTGCCACTCTAAGACTGTAGGACAGAGCCTGTACCACACACTTGATATCAGCTACCTGGAAACCTGAGCTGAATTCATACAAGAAAAGTGAACGGACTCCTAGACTGATATACCTGATAACAGCTCTGGCCAGCTGGGGACAAGACACCAGAGCTCCAAAGGCGAAAATAATCAAGCTAGCTCACTCAACCAACCCATAGGGGTATACCAAAACAAAACAAAGCAAGCAGCAACGACACAGTAAGCAAGCATAAACTAATACAATAACTTATAGATGGCTCGGAGACAACAGTAAATATTAAGTCACATAAAGAAACAGGCCATGATCACCTCAACAGGCTCTCAAAACAACGAATCCAGGGATCTTCTAGATGAAACTGCATTCCTGGAATTACCAGATGCAGAATACAAAAGTTTAATATACAGAACCCTTCAAGACATCAGGAAGGAAATGAGGCAATACACAGAACAAGCCAAGGAACACACAGATAAAGCAACCGAAGAACTCAGAAAGATTATTCAGGATCATAACGAAAAGTTTAATAAGCTGGAAAAATCCATAGACAAACAGCAATCAGAAATTCAGAAGATTAACAATAAAATTACAGAATTAGGTAACTCAACAGAAAGTCAGAGGAGCAGAATTGAACAAGTAGAAGCTAGAATTTCTGAACTCGAAGATAAATCACTTGGCACTAATATATTTGAAGAAAAATCAGATAAAAGAATTAAAAAAATGAAGAAACCTTAAGAATCATGTGGGACTCTATCAAGAAAAATAACCTGTGAGTGATTGGAGTACCAGAACAGGGAGGGATAACAGAAAATACAAAGAAAATTGTTGAGGATTTGTTGGCAGAAAACTTCCCTGATATTGTGAAAGACGAGAAGATCTGTATCCAAGATGCTCATCGAACTCCACATAAGGTAGATCTTAAAAGAAAGTCACCAAGACATAGTATTATCAAGCTTGCCAAAACCGAAGATAAGGACACAATTATAAGAGCAGCAAGGGATAAAAGAAAAGTCACCTACAAGAGAAAGCCAATAAGTTCAGACTTCTCAGCAGAAACCATGCTGGCAAGAAGGCAGTGGGATGACATATTTTAAAAATTGAAGGAAAAAAATTACCTGCCAAGAATCATATATCCATCAAAACTGTCTCTTAAACGTGAAGGTGAAATTAAGACATTTCCAGATAAACACAAGTTGAGGGAATTCATAAAAACCAAACCAAAACTACAAGAAATACTAAAGGGAGTTCTTTGGTAAGAAAATCAATAATATCAGGTATCGACCCAAGACTAGAACACTGGGCAGAGCAACCAGAAGTCAACCTAGACAGGGAAATCCAAAAAAAAAAAAAAAAACAAAGCAAGATTTAAAAAAAGCCCAACACAGGGTAACAGCGATGTTATTATAAAAAAGACAACGTTAAAATAATAAAGAGGGACTAAGAAATGTAATCATACACCTTCCATATGAAGAGGAACATACGGCGATACAAAGAAATAAAAGTTAGTTTCATATTTAGAAAAATAAAGGTAAAAAATAAGGTAACCACAAAGGAGAAAAACTATCCTACTCATCAAAATAAAATACAAGGGAAAAATACAGGCTCAGCAGAAACAAAATCAACAACAAGAAATATGAGGGAAAGACAATACATAAAGAAAATCTACTTAGCACATAAAATCAAGTGGGAAAAGGAAGCTGTCAACACACACACAAAAAGTCATCAAAATGATACCACTAAACTCATACCTATCCATAATTACCCTGAATGTAAATGGGCTAAATGCACCAATAAAGAGACAGAGAGTGGTAGAATGGGTTAAAAAACACGATCCGTCTATATGCTGCCTACAGAAGACACACCTTAGACTCAGAGACACAAAAAAACTAAAACTCAAAGGATAGAAAAAAATATATCAAGCGAACAACAATCAAAAAAGAGCAGGAGTGGCAATATTAATTTCTGACCAAACAGACTTTAAAATTAAATCCATCAGAAAGGATAAGGAAGGACACTATATAATGATTAAAGGGACATTATGCCAATAACATATAACCATATTAAATATTTATGCACCCAATGAAAGAAAGGGCTGCCAAATACATAAAACAAACTCTATCAACATTGAAAAGTGAGACACACAGCTCCACAATAACAGTAAGAGACTTCAACACACTACTTTTGGAAAGAAGCTCAATAAAGACACGGAAGATCTAAATGCCACAATCAACCAACTTGACCTCGTAGACATATACAAAACACTCCACCGAACAGCAACCAACTACACTTTCTTTTCTAGTGCACATGGAACATTCTCTAGAATAGATCACATATTAGGTCATAAAGCAAGCCTTAGCACAATCCAAAACATTAAAATATTACAAAGCATCTTCTCTGACCATAAGGCCATAAAAGTGGAAATCAATAACAGGAAAGCAAGGAAAAGAAATCAAACACTTGGAAACTGAACAATACCCTGGATTATAGAAGACATTAAGGATGGAATAAAGAAATTCATAGAATCCAATGAGAATGAAAACACGTCCTATCAGAACCTTTGGGACACACCAAAAGCGGTGCTCAGAGGCCAATTTATATCAATAAACGCACATATCCAAAAAGAAGAAAGGGCCAAAAGCAAAGAACTATCCCTACAACTTGAACACATAAAAAGAGAGCAACAAAAGAAACACACAGGCACCAGAAGAAAACAAATAATAAAAATTAGAGCTGAACTAAATGAAATAGAAAACAGAAAAACAATTGAAAAATCAACAAGACCAAAAGCTGGTTTTTTGAAAAAAATCAACAAAATTGATAAACTATTGGCCAAACTGACAAAAGAAAAACAGGAGAGGAAGCAAATAATCTGAAAAAGAAATGAGATGGGTGATATTACAACAGACCCAACTGAAATGAAAAGAATCATATCAGATTACTATGAAAAACTATACTCAAACAAATTTGAAAACCTAGAAGAAATGGATGAATTCCTAGAAACACACTACCTACCTAAACTAACACAAACAGAGATAAAACAACTAAATAGACCCAAAACAAAAGAAGAGATTGAAAAGGTAATCAAAAAACTCCCAACAAAAAAACAGCCCTGGTCCGGACGGCTTCACTGCAGAGTTCTACCAAACTTTCAGAGAAGAGTTAACTCCACTACTACTAAAGGTATTTCAGAGCATAGAGAAGGATGGAATACTACCAAACTCATTCTATGAAGCCACCATATCCCTGATACCAAAACCAGGTAAAGATACCACAAGAAAAGAAAATTATTACACCTATATCCCTCATGAACGTAGATGCAAAAATCCTCAAGAAAATTCTAGCCAATAGAATTCAACAATATGTCAAAAAAATAATTCACCATGACCAAATGGGATTCATAGCAGGTATGCAGGGATGCTTCAACATTAGAAAAACAATTAATGTACTCCACCACATAAATAAAACAAAAGACAAGAATCACATGATTTTATCAATTAATGCAGAAAAGGCATTTGACAAAGTTCAACACCCATTCATGATAAAAACTCTCAGCAAAATGGCAATAGAAGGAAAATTTCTCAACATAGTAAAGGGCATTTATACAAAGCCAACAGCCAACATCACCCTAAATGGAGAGAGCCTGAAAACATTCCCATTGCGATCGGGAACCAGACAAGAATGCCCTTTATCACCACTCTTATTCAACACTGTGCTAAAGGTCTTAGCCAGAGCAAGTAGGCTAGATAAAGAAATAAAGGGCATCCAGATTGGCAAGGAAGAAGTAGAAGTATCTCTATTTGCAGATGACATGATCTTATACACAGAAAACCCTAAGGAATCCTCAAGAAAACTACTGAAACTAATAGAAGAGTTCAGCAGAGTATCGGAATACAAGATAAACATACAAAAATCAGTTTGATTCCTCTACACGAACAAAAAGAACATCAAAGAGGAAATCAACAGATCAATGCCATTGACCGTCGCCCCCAAGAAGATAAAACACTTAGGAATAAATCTTACCAGAGATGTAAAAGACTTATACAAAGAGAACTGCAGTACACTTCTGCAAAAAAACCAAAAGAGACTTAAATTAAGTGGAAGAACATACCTTGCTCATGGATAGGAAGAATTAACATTATAAAATGTCTATTCTACCAAAAGCGATCTATACAGTTAATGCAATTCTGATCCAAATCCCAAGAACATTCTTTAATGAGATGGAGAAACAAATCACCAATTTCATAGGAAAGGAAAAGAGGCCCCAGATAAATAAGGCATTACTGAAAAACAAGAACAAAGTGGGAGGCCTTACTTTACCTGATTTTAGAACCTATTATACCACCAAAGTAGCCAAAACAGCCTGGTACCGCTACAATAACAGATACATGGACGAATGGAACTGAATTGAGAATCCAGACATAAATCCATCCACATATGATCAGCTGATATTTGACAAAGGCCACAAAACAGTTAAATGGGGAAAGACAGTCTTTTTAACAAATGGTGCTGGCATACCTGGATATCCATCTGCAAAAAAATGAAACAAGACCTATACCTCAATCAATGCACAAAAACTAACTCAAAATGGATCAAAGACCTAAATCTAAAACGATAAAGATCATGGAAGAAAAAATAGGGACAATGTTAGGAGCCCTAATACTTGGCATGAACAGTATAGAAAACATTATAAAGAACGTAGAAGAAAAAGTAGATAACTGGGAGCTCCTAAAAATCAAACACTTATACTCATCCAAAGACTTCACCAAAAGAGTAAAAAGACTACCTACAGACTGAAAAAAAGTTTTTAGCTATGACATTTCTCATCAGCGCCTGATCTCTAAAATCTACGTAATACTGCAAAAACTCAACTGCAAAAAGACAAATAACCCAATTAAAAAATTGGCAAAGGATATGAATAGACACTTCACTAAAGAAGACATTCAGGTAGCTAACACATATATGAGGAAATGTTCACGATCATTAGCCATTAGAGAAATGCAGATCAAAACTATAATGAGATTGCATCTCACTCCAACAAGGCTGGCATTAATCCAAAAAACACAAAATAATAAATGTTGGAAAGGCTGTGGAGAGACTGGAACGCTTCTACACTGCTGGTGGGAAGGGAAAAGGGTACAGTCACTTTGGAAATCGATTTGGCACCTCCTTAAAAAGCTAAAAATAGAGCTACCATACCATTCAGCAATCCCACTCCTTGGAATATATCCTAGAGAAATAAGAGCCATCACATGAACAGATATATGCACACCCATGTTTATTGCAGCTCTGTTTACAATAGCAAAAAGATGGAAGCAACCAAGGTGCCCATCAATGGATGAAGGGATAAATAAATTATGGTATATTTACACAATGGAATACCACGCATCGATAAAGAATAGTGAGGAATCTGTGAAACATTTCATTACACGGAGGAACCTGGAAGGCATTATGCTGAGTGAAATTAGTCAGTTGCAAAAGGACAAATATTGTATAAGACCACTATTATAAGAACTTGAGAAACAGTTTAAACTGAGAAGAAAACATTCTTTTGTGGAACTACTTTGGGTGAAGGGAAGGACAGTACACAGTACAGGGGAGTCAGCACAATCGCACTCATCCAAAAGCAAGGAAGTTTCCTCAACGAACTGAATGCTTCGAGGGCCAGCGTAGCGGGGGCAGGGTTCTGGGGACTATGGTTTCAGGGGACATCTAAGTCAATTGGCATAATAAAATCTATTAAGAAAACATTCTGCATCCCACTTTGAAGAGTGGCGTCTGGGGTCTTAAATGCTAGCAAGCAGCCATCTAAAATGCATCAATTGGTCTCAACCCACCTGAATCAAAGAATGAAGAACACCAAGGACACAAGGTGATTACGAGCACAAGAGACAGAACGGGCCACGTGAACCAGCGAATACGTTATCCTGAGACCAGAAGTAGATGGTGCCCAGCTACAACCGATGACTGCCCTGACGGGGAACACAACAGAGAAACCCTGAGGGAGCAGGACAGCAGTGGGATGCAGACCCCAAATTCTCATAAGACCAGACTTAATGGTCTGACTGAGACTGGAAGGACTCCGGTGGTCACGGCCCCCAGACCTTCTGTTGGCCCAGGACAGGAACCATTCCCGAAGCCAACTCTTCAGACGTGGATTGGACTGGACAATGGGTGGGAGAGGGATGCTGGTGAGGAATGAGCTTCTTGGATCAGGTGGACACTTGAGACTTTGTTGGCATCTCCTGCCTGGAGGGGAGATGAGTTGGTGGAGTGGGGTAGAAGTTGGCGAAAAGGACACAAAAAAAGAGAGTAGAGGGAGAGAGCAGGCTGTGTCATTAGGGGGAGAGTAATTGGGAGTGTGTAGCAAGGTGTATATGGGTTTTTGTGTAAGAGACTGACTTGATTTGTAAACTTTCACTTAAAGCACAATAAAAATTATTTTAAAACAAAAAGTGTAAAAAAAAAATTACAATGAGATTCCATCTCACTCCAACAACCAAAAAAAAACCAACAAGGCTGCCATTAATCCAAAAAACACAAAATAATAAATGTTGGAGAGGTTGTGGAGAGACTGGAACACTTCTACACTGCTGGTGGGAATGTAAAAGAGTACAGCCACTTTGGAAATCGATTTGGCGCTTCTTTAAAAAGCTAGATATAGAACTAACATACCATCCAGCAATCCCACTCCTTGGAATATATCCTAGAGAAATAAGAGCTGTCACATGAACAGATATATGCACACCCATGTTAACTGCAGCACTGTTTACAAAAGCAAAAAGATGGAAGCATCCAAGGTGCCCATGAATGGATGAATGGATACATAAATTATGGTATATTCACACAATGGAATACTACGCATCGATAAAGAACAGTCATGAGTTTGTGACACATTTCATAACATGGAGGAATCTGAAAGGCATTACGCTGAGTGAAATTAGTCAGTTGCAAAAGGACAAATGTTGTGTAAGACGACTATTACAAGAACTCAAGAAATACTTTAAACAGAGAAGAAAATATTCTTTGATGGTTACAAGAGGGGGGAGAGAGGGAGGGAAGGAGAAGGGTATTAACTAATTAGATAGTGGATAAGAACTATTTTAGGTGAAGGGAAAGAGAACACACAATACAGGCAAGGTCAGCACAACCGGACTAAACCAAAAGCAAAGACGTTTTCTGAATAAAGTGAATGCTTCAAAGGGGTTTGGGGACCACGGTTTCAGGGGACATCTATGTCAACTGGCATAATAAAACTTACTAAGGAAACATTCTGCATCCCAGTTTGGAAAGTGGCATCTGGGGTCTTTAAATGCTAGCAAGCAGCCATCTAAGATGCATCAATTGGTCTCAACCTACCCAGAGTAAAGGAGAATGAAGAATACTAAGGACACAAGGTTAATTACGAGCCCAAGAGACAGAAAGGGCCACGTAAACCAGAGACTATATCAGCCTGAGAACAGAAAAACTAGATGGTGCCCGGCTACAACCGATGACTGCCCTGACATGGAACACAACAGAGAACCCTTGAGGGAGCAGGAGAGCAGTGGCGTGCAGACCCCAAATTCTCATAAAAAGGCCAGACTTAATGGTATTACTTAGACTAGAAGGACCTCGGTGGTCAGGACCTCCAGACCTTCTGTTAGCCCAGGACAGGAACCATTCCTAAAGTCAACTCTTCAGACAGGGATTGGACTGGACAACGGGATAGAAACAGATGCTGGTGAAGAATGAGCTTCTTGGATCAAGTAGACACTTGAGACTATGTTGGCATCTCCTATCTGGAGGGGAGATGAGAGGGCAGAGGAGGTTAGAAGCTGGCAGAATGGACAGAAAAAAAGTGGAAGGAAGGAGTGGGGTGTCTCATTATGGGGAGAGCAATTAGGAGTATATAGCAAGGTGTATGTAAATTTTTATATGAGAGACTGACTTGATTTGTAAACTTTCAGTTAAAGCACAATAAAATTTTTTTTTCAAAAATTCATCAAATAGCTATACCACGGGAGATAGAAAACCTAAGACATGGGTCTTGTCATCAAACAATTCATAACCTTGTTGAAATAAACAAATTCATTACAAGACTAATACAGTATAAAATCAAATGACAGCTTATAAAAACAAATAATAAGCATTATAAAGTTTCCGAGAATAGAGAAATCAATACATTAGCTAGAAAAGCGGAAACACAGGGCTTGACTGAGTAAACTGCTAAGACAATGATGGAAAAGTTGAAAGAAGTGTCCTGTAAACCAACCCAGTGCCGTCGAGTCGATTCCGAACTAAATCAAGTCCCTAGCAAAAAGAATTTAGCCTAGGAGTCTGGGTAACAAAGGCTCCCATTGGCTTTCATAAGGATGTCCACATAACAATTCCTACATTCTAACTGGTTCACCAAGAGCCAAAATTCTTCACTCAAGATAACCATCAAGGGAAATGTATCATTTAAACAAGAGTAAGATTGCTGGTTCATATGTTAAGTCAGTGTTTAACATATGGTAACTATAACTCTTTTCCTGAGTGACTGTATCATTCTGCATGTCCACCAGCAATGTGTGAGGGTTTCAGTTGCTCCATATACTTGCCATCACTTGGTAGCATCAACGGTTTTTATTTAAGCTATTCCAAGTTAAGCGTTTGACTACTAGCCAAAAGGCTGGCAGTCTGAACCCACCTAGAGATGCCTCGGAAGACAGGCCTGGCAATCTGCTTCCAAAAGGTCACAGCCTTGAAAACCCTATGATTGCCATGGGGGTTGCCATGAGCCAGAATTAACTTGACAGCAACTAGCAACAACAACAATAGGAGTGTAGTAGCATTTCACCATGGTTTTAATTTGCATTCCCTTAATGAAGGCAAGTAATAACAACAATAATAATAGTAAGTTCAGATTTTTCTGGTTCTTTTTACACTGAATAATTTTGGACTGCATTCTGGGCATTTGGGATATCACCATCATGGACTGTCCCCCCAAAATATCTATCAACTTGGCTACGTCTTGATTTTCAGTATTGTATGATTGTCTACCATTTTGTCATCTGATGTGATATCCCTATGTGTTGTAGATCCTATCACTATGATGTTAAGGGATGGAATAGAAGCAGTTATATTGATGAGACCTACAAGATTTGATAGAGCCTTAGGCCAACCTCTTTTGAGACATAAAATAGAGAAGCAGAGAGACAGGAGGACCTCATACCACCAAGAAAGAAGTACTGGGGGCAGAGTGTGTTGTTTGAATCTGGGGTTCCTGTGCAGAGAAGCTCCTAGTCCAGCAGAAGACTGATGATGAGGACCTTTCTCCAGAGCCAAGACAGAGAGAAAGCCATCCCCTGGAGCTGATGCCCTGAATTTGGACTTTTAGCCTACTAGAGCACTCCTTGGAAACTCTATGGGGCAGTTCTACTCTGTCCTGTAGGGTCGCTATGAGTTGGAATCGACTCGATGGCATTGGGTTGGGTTTAGAGTGTGAGAAAATCAATTTCTCTTTGTTAAAGCCAATCACTTGCGGTATTTCTGTTATAGCAGCATTAGATGACTAAGACGATCACATTATTAGACTGTGGGTCTTATTTAAGTCTCACCAAGAATGCTGTTACTTTTGTTTTAGCCAGCAACTGACCCAGTTGAGTTCAAGCTTCAAGTTCTGACCAGCCTTCTGTGGGTTGTTTCCAGTATCAGTTCAGTTTTCAAAGTTTTTGCAGTCATACTGCATCTGTTCCATATGTGCTCCATCCAGTATCCAGTTTCAACGTCTGTGTATGATATTAAGGATCAGACCCATGCATGCACAGCTTGGAACTCAGCTTCAGAGTCCGTAAATGACTTTAAGTGGTCAGTTTCCCAAGTTCCTCCCTCTCCCACAAAATTTTGATTTCTTGGGGAACCCTCCTTGGGGGGCCCCTTTTCCAGTTTTCCAAAAAGAAAGCTGGGCTTTATTAATCTCATTCTGCTGCACTCCCCGTAACTGCCAAGCCACAGAGGGACCGAGGGAAAAGAAAAGCAATGGGGATTTGCCTCACTCTTTTGAGACTGTAACTCCTCCAGCTAGTGAAGAAAATTCCTCTCCCTCTGAGTTTCAGGCTTCTGTCAGTCCCAACTGCTGCAGCTGCTGTCACTGCCCAGGATTGCTTAGGTACAAGAGAATGAAGAAAAGAAAAAGAGAACGATGTGCGGGGTGGGGAAAAACAACAAAAGACATGGGATTTCCACACTCTACTGAGTATTAGGAGACCCCTTTTCCAATTCTTCAATCAGAACTAAAAGGGCTTGGAGCTCTTTCTGTCCATGTTAATGTTCACTTTCAAGTTTCAGGATACACTGAGTTCAGGTCAGAGCATACTGAAAGGAAAAAAACGGCCAGTTCAGTGGTACTTTGAATTCTGGTGGTCTTCCACAATCTTTCTCCTACTATTTACTTTTCAGAGTTCTCAAACAGCACTACAAACATTCTGTCCAGATTTTATACTTGCATTCAGTATAAGAGATGGGGTGAAGTATGTTTACTCAATCTTTCCTGGAATCACAACCTGTACTACTGTTTTTCATAACAAACATTGTAGAACTGGGTGATTATTTAAACTGTATAATTTTGTTTTTAAGAAATTAAAAATAAATAAGCAAATCCTGTAATAATTTTATTGATGAAAAGGGGAAAAGCCACCTCAGGGTCACACTTTTTTAAACATATATACTTTTGGACATTATATGTTTAAAACAAAACTGAAATTTGTCATTGTAACTTGCTTTATTTCCTCGTGTTGTTTTACCAGTGGATTTACACAAATATTAGGCCCTGGTGGCGCAGTGGTTAAGAGCTACAGCTGCTAACCAAAAGGTCAGCAGCTGGAATCCACCAGCCACTCCTTGGAAACCCTAGGGGGCAGTTCCACTTTGTCCTATAGGGTTGTTATGAGTCGGAATCAACTTGGCAGCAAGGGGTTTCATTTGTTTTACTGGGGTTTAAGTAGGCATAACTGATTAAAGCCTTGGCTGGGTAACTGAACTTAATTTTCCAGCCCCCCCGCCCCCGCCGAGGTTGGGCTGATAGGTGGTAGGTCTTTCTGGCGTGCCCAGCCCCCACCACGATTCACTTTGTTAGCACATATAACCAGGTATGATTCTCCCAGAATAACAAAAATACTCTAATCGCTCAGAACATTGCAAAGAACAAATTCTTTGGGTAAAGTTAATTCTTCACAGGGGTAAGGGAGGGAGATTTCTCCCTCTTGCTCCCTCTCGTTCATATGATTGCATATATATGTGGGCACATATATGTATATATTGATAGATATAAACAGAAGAGATATATGATTATAATATGCATAGAACATCTCTGGAAAAAAACCAAGAAATCAGTAACTGCTTAAATTTGGAGAGAGAGTGAGGGGCTGAGACAGAAGAAACTTACTTTTTGCTTTATTTTTTTTAATAATTTTTTAAATTTTCAGTTTTAAATTTTTACCATGAACATTCACAACCTTAAAAATATTTGTAAAAAAAATGGAGGAAGGCCTTAACATGAACCATATCTTGAAACAAGATAAAGTATGGATGACCCCAGAATTCAGTAGCACTGTTCCCAGCATAGAAACCCTGGTGGCATAGTGGTTAAGAGTTATGGCTACTAACTAAAAGGTCAGCAATTTGAATCCACCAGGCACTCCTTGGCAACCCTGTAGGGCAGTTCTACTCTGTCCTGTAGGATCACTATGAGTCAACAACAGGTTTGGTTTTTTTTTTTTTTTTATTCCCAGCATACAACAGTATTCAACCACTGCTATTCGTCTCCACACAAATAAGAAATTACCAACCATTTGTAAAGTAAGTTGACAGCACAGAACAGCTTTTTAGTTACATACATTGTGCTACAATGCAGTAATTTGCCATGTATTTTAAAGCATACAGAAAGAGAAGATAAAGCATAAGAGTGGATGTTGAAGATATTTATAATTACCATCATATTTCATTTTTACTATAAAAAGTTTGTCTTTTTTTTTTAATTTCTTAAGCACCTAAAGGGAAAAAGTAAAATATTTTCTCTCTCTCCTTCCAATTCCCATTCTCAATGGCTTTTTGAGTTATGTATAGTTCCACTTTCTCCGTGCATACACAAGTATATATAAATGTGTGTGTATGTATGTACACACACATACATACATTATGAAATCGATCTCTGCTTCTTAAAAAAAAATCCTAGACCTATTCTATTTCCTGTATGAATAGACACTGAATAGACAAATCCCCAAGCCTGCAGAGAATGCTAAATCTTCCAAGCAGGGAAATGTAAAAATAAACACATTGAACAGATAAAGTTCTCAGAGATCTCCAGAGTAACACCCTTTGACAGAACAGATGAACGAACACTAAAGTGGGCAGGCAAAAGTTAACCAAGCCGGAAAAAAATGCACAGGTTGACAATAAAAACAAAAAGGATGATGATAGGTTTATAAAAGGTTAAAGGATTTAATGGTGGATTTTTAAAGGTATATCCCTAACCTTCTAGGCCTCAGAGTGCCATCACTATGCTCTGCCACAGAAAGGTCCTTCTGAAGGAACGTGCACAGGCAGTCTTCTATACTGGATAGACAAGTGGTTTGATCCAGAAATTAGGCAGTTCTTATACTCCTTTGACTGGGGAAACAGAGTGTCAGACTTTGCAGCAGCAGCTGGAGACTTCAAGCAGGGAAAGCAGAACAGGAGCAGTTGCTCTCCTATAATAGTAACCTCTCTTCCCAACTCTCAACTTGTGCAAAAATAAAATCCAGGACCAATATTTGAAAGTAAAAAATTCCCCGAAAATAAAAAGCAAATACACTTCCTCCTTATGGG
Organism: Elephas maximus indicus; assembly: GCF_024166365.1. Taxonomy (NCBI): domain Eukaryota; kingdom Metazoa; phylum Chordata; class Mammalia; order Proboscidea; family Elephantidae; genus Elephas; species Elephas maximus. Next base: position 13,150,670 of record NC_064828.1, on the reverse strand, counting down.
CTACTGAGAAAAATGTAGCTTTTGCCTGAATGTATATGGGGCGAGACAAATTAATTGCCAATTATCTCAACTGAAAATTTAAAAAAAAAAATCATTTGGTTGTCAAACAATGTCATTTATTATTTCTTAATATTAATAGGATATTCACTTACTTGTAAAATCTAGAAGAGAAAAACTTTTAAGTAATTAAATAATTCTTTAATTACCTTCTAATCCAACGGATTATAAAAACAGAAAAACGTCAGTTTTACGAAAGCTGGTGCTCTGAAAGAGCCCAAAAGATGACAGTAATCATTCACAGCATGAAGGAGCTCAAATGAGGCAGAAAGACTGGACAACCCTCAAGTCATTCACTGACTTAAGTAGTGATTTTTAAATACTACAACAAACTTCATTAGATTGAACACACTATGGAGGGAAAACACATATGAAATAAGTGAAAAATCTGATCTACAAAATATTCTTTTTTAAAAACCTTTTGTTACATTAGGTACATATTCATACAGCAACCAGAAGTAATAAATGTAAAAAACTTTTAAAGATCCTAGGAAGACTTCCTTTGATGACAAAATACACTAAGTATAAAAATAATAGCAATTTTACAATATGCTGAATTCCCAAAACATTAGACCAATCTACACGCAAAGGTAAAAAACTCAAACAAATTCCTAAACCAAATAAAATCATTTTCTGGAAGAGCCGAGCAACTTTCATTACAATGAAGAGGTAAATCTCAACACAGTATGGGCTTGAGAGTCTATGCCCTAGTCATGCAAAAAAAAGCTCTATTAACTAGTATTTTCAGCATTCTTTAACAAATTATACTAAAACTTCACTATTCCTTTTTCTTGTACACAATGAGGCTTAAGAAGAAATAACCAGAAATACAAGAACTATGTTAACCTATTCTCCCAACTGCCATTTATAAATGTATGCTGTCATCAAACATGAAGCTATTTTGTGCTATCAATTTGCTCTGAGCATAATACAAACGTCAAGTTCAACTGCACATAATCCCTGCCCTTTAAGACACTTGCAATTTAAAAGAGAACACCACTGTATTTTAAAAATAAAATAAACATAGTAGACAAATTGAAAAGTATGCAAAAGAATAAAGTAACACAAAGCAAAATACATTATTTATTAAAACCACCTGGGAGAAGTAAGTGTGTTAGCCCAACAACAGTTAGCACCTTAGCGTCTGAGCTTATTGTAGTCTTCATTATTTCCCATTACAAGAAAATAAGGCTTCTTGGAGAAACAGGGCTCCTGATTCCATCTCTGGCCCAAGAAAAGTTCAAGGAAAGTCTGAAACATCTTGCTGTGCCAGGAAGCAAGGGTGATATCAAAGATTCTTGAAATTATGTCAAAAGGGCACAGAAGCCAACATGAAAGGGCTTCTACTACCCAAAGATGTTACAATTTGAGCATCAAAAAAATGACTGCGATGGGTTGAAATAAAATGAGTAAAAAATTCATGAGCTCATAGTGATACTTAAACAAATAAAAAGCAATCCACTGGTCACATAAGGGTACAACATAAACGGGAAGAAAAATCAAGCATCTATCCTGTCCTTCCTGTACTATAAAGTGTTCCCAATGCCATCCAGTCAATTCTGACTCATAGCGACCCTACAGGTCAGAGTAGAACTGCCTACCTTTTGGTTAGCAGCCAAGCTCTTATCCACTGTGCCCCTAGGGCTCCTGTAAAAGGTTAGCCTCTGGTTATATACCCTTTTTTTATACACTTAGCCTTTTTGTTGGAACCAAACAGGAAGTTATCATGCCATCAGAAAGGCAAGAGCAGCTTAACCCAAAACACCCAGTGCCGTCGACTTAGCCCCATAAAAATGTTATCCACAGGGTCTAGACTCCAAAGCACCCTCAACAAAAAGAAGTTGTTGGGCATAAATATGCCAAAGGCATACGTTAGGAAGACAAGAAAAGAGTCAAGGCCATCTCACTGAAATAGACTAGAGGATACAGATTTCTTTTTGGAAAGTGAAGTGACTGAGGAATAGAATGTCATGTGATTGTAAGTGGGCAGGAAAAACATTTTAGGTCATAGTATGAAAGATAAAATAGAAGAAAAAGCTAGCATCCAAGCATCTCCAATCCATCCATCAAACTGTACTAAACTGATCTTCAAGCCTTATCACTTAGGATTCTGAGTAAATTATGACCAAGATAGGCAGGAAAACCTCTTGAAGGGGCTGCAGACCTGTATCCTGCCTCGCCCTGAAGCGTGAGTCATAACGACCCTAAAGGACAGAGTACAACTGCCCCGTAGGGTTTCCGAGGAGTAGCTGGTGGATTCACACTGTCGACCTTTTGGTTAGCAGCCAAGCTCTTAACCACTGTGCCACCAGGGTTCCCTCAAGGCCCAGAAGGAGAAAGATGGGTAAAGTGGCACTGTCTAGACCAAGTTAGTGCTCACATACCCTGACAGGGTTGCCTGAAGGTAGAATAGATCTCCTGGGATTTGTGTAACTCAGAAACAGGTAGCTCATTAGCACCTGTTTGTGGCCTCTATGTCACCGAGTTGAGAATAGCTCTTGAGAGAAATACAAAGAAAAAAAAAATAGGAAAAAGAAAAGGAGACAGCTATCTTTTCTCTAGCTTCTCCAGTTTTTTTTTTTTTTTTTCCCCCTAGTAGTAACAATGGATGCTGATCTATGCACTGTCTTCTTAATTTCCCATGTTATATGAGTTTAGCTAAGTTTGGGCTAAAAAATGACCACTAAACAGAGCTATAATTTTATTAGCAACATGCTGTAACCAAATTATTGGTAGAGAAACTTGTTGTTGTTAGGTGCTGTCGAGTTGGTTCTGACTCACAGTGACCCTCTGCACAACAGAACGGAACACTGCCCAGTCCTGACCCACCCTTACAATCGTTGTTATGCTTGAGCCCATTGCTGCGGCCACTGTGTCAATCCACCCTGTTGAGGGTCTTCCTCTTTTCCACTGACCCTGTACTCTGCCAAGCATGATGTCCTTCTCCAGGGACTGATCCATCCTGACAACATGTCCAAAGTATGTAAGATACAGTCTTGGCATCCTTGCTTTTAAGAAGCATTCTGATTGTACTTCTTCTAAGACAGATTCGTTCGTCCTTTTGGCAGTCCATGGCATATTCAATATTCTTGGCAACACCACAATTCAAAGGCGTCAACTCTTCTTCGGTCTTCCTTATTTATTGTCCAGCTTTCACATGCATATGATGAGACTGAAAACACCATGACTTGGATCAGGTGCACCTTAGTCTTCAAGGTGACATCTTTGCTCTTCAACACTTTCAAGAGGTCCTTTGCAGCAGATTTACCCAATGCAACACGTCTTTTGATTTCTTGGCTGCTGCTTCCATGGCTGTTGATTGTGGATTCAAGTAAAATGAAATCCTTGACAACTTCAATCTTTTCTCTGTTTGTCATGATGTTGCTCACTGGTCCAGTTGTGAGGATTTTTGTTTTCTTTATGTTGAGGTGCAATCCATACTGAAGGCTGTGGTCTTTGATCTTCATTAGTAAGTGCTTCAAGTCCTCTTCACTTTCAGCAAGCAAGGTTGTGTCATCTGCATAATGCAGGTTGTGAGTCTTCCTCCAATCCTGATGTCCCATTCTTCTTCATATAGTCCAGCTTCTCCTATTATTTGTTCAGCATACAGATTAAATAGGTATGGTGAAAGAATACAACCCTCACGCACACCTTTCCTGACCTTAAACCAATCAGTGTCCCCTTGTTCTGTCTGAACAAATGCCTCTTGATCTATGTAAAGATTCCTCCAGAGCACAATTAAGTGGTCTGGAATTCCCATTCTTCCCAATGTTATCCATAATTCGTTATGATCCACACAGTCGAATGCCTTTGCATAGTCAATAAAACATAGGTAAGCATCCTTCTGGTATTCTCTGCTTTCAGCCAGGATCCATCTGACATCAGCAATGATATCCCTGGTTCCACGTCCTCTTCTGAAACTGGCCTGAATTTCTGGCAGTTCCCTTTCAATATACTGCTGCAGCCATTTTTGAATGATCTCCAGTAAAATTTTGCTTGCGTGTGATATTAATGATATTGTTCTATAATTTCCACTTTCGGTTGGATCACCTTTCTTGGGAATAGGCATAAATATGGATCTCTTCCAGTCAGTTGGCCAGGAAGCTCTCTTCCATATTTCTTGGCATAGACGAGTGAGCACCTCCAGTGCTGCATCTGTTTGTTGAAACGTCTCAATTGATATTCCATCAATTCCTGGAGCCTTGTTTTTCGCCAAAGCCTTCAGAGCAGCTTGGACTTCTTCCTTCGGTACCATAGGTTCCTGATTATATGCCACCTCTTGAAATGGTTGAACATCAACTAATTCTTTTTGGTATAATGACTCTGTGTATCCCTTCCATCTTCTTTTGATGCTTCCTGGGTTGTTTAATATTTTCCCCACAGAGTCCTTCGCTGTTGCAACTCAAGGCTTGAATTTTTTCTTCAGTTCTTTCAGCTTCAGAAACGCTGAGCATGTTCTTCCCTTTTGGTTTTCCATCTCCAGCTCTTTGCACATGTCATTATAATACTTGATTTTGTCTTCTCGAGATGCCCTTTGAAATCTTCTGTTCGGTTCTTTTACTTCATCAATTCTTCCTTTTGCTTTAGCTGCTCAACATTCGAGAGCAAGTTTCAGAGTCTCCTCCGACATCCATCTTGGTCTTTTCTTTCTTTCCTGTCTTTTCAATGACCTCTTGCTTTCTTCATGGATGATGTCCTTGATGTCATTTTACAGCTCATCTGGTCTTCCATCACTAGTATTGAATGTGTCAAATCTATTCTTCAGATGGTCTTTAAATTCAGGTGGGAGGTACTCAAGGTCATATTTTGGCTCTCGTGGACTTGCTCTGATCTTCTTCAGTTTCAGCTTAAGCTTGCATACGAGCAACTGATGGTCTGTTCCACAGTCAGCCCCTGGCCTTGTTCTGACTGATGATATTGAGCTTTTCTATCGTCTCTTCCCACAAAAAAAAAAAAAAAAAGATGTACTCAATTTGATTCCTGTGTGTTCCATCTGGCGAGGTCCATGTGTATAGTCGCCGTTTATGTTGGTGAAAGAAGGTATTTGCAATGAAGAAGTCATTGGTCTTGCAAAATTCTATCATTCAATATCCTGCATTATTTCTATCACCAAGGCCACATTTTCCAACTAATGATCCTTCTTCTTTGTTTCCAACTTTCACATTCCAATCACCAGTAATTATCAATGCATTCTGATTGCATGTTCAATCAATTTCAGACTGCAGCAGCTGATAAAAATCTTCTATTTCTTTATCTTTGGCCCTACTGGTTGGTGCATAAATTGGAATAATAGTCATATTAACCAGTCTTCCTTGTAGGCGTATGGATATTATCCTATCACTGACAGTGTTGTACAATGCTGTCAGAGAAGCTCAGATATTAGGAAATCTTAGGGCAAAAGGCAATGATTAAAAGAATAAACTTTGCTGGAATTATGTAATACACATTTCATTTATTTAATAGAAACTGTTGTTGTTGTGTACAGTCAAGTTGATTCCAGCTCACCACAACCCTATATGACAGAACAGAACTGCCCCATATAGTTTCCTAGGCCATAATCTACACAGTAGATCTTCAAGTCTTTTCCCCTGTAGAGGGGCTAATGGGTTCAAACTGTTGACTTTTTGGTTAGCGGTTGAGCACTTAACTATTGCGCCACTAGAGCTCCTTTAATAGAAACTAATATATCAGAATTTCAAACATAAGGGGTTCACAAAGGAAACACATTCGCACTAGAGACTGCAGAGCCACGACTTTGTAGGTCCAAGGCTACATACCATCTTGTCCCTTTTATTTCCACTAACTATATTGTACACCTGCCTTTGCTCTGTGTTAGTACTAAACTCTAGGTAACAAATGTTCCACAACAATATCAAACCTTCTGGAGCTTAACAAGATAATTTTAATGTCCTTATAGCCTCTATTTAATTTTGATTCAAATCAAACATTTAAATATCAGTAATATCAGATATCAGAGTGTGTCATTAAACTGAAAATACAAAGATAAACACAAACTAGCAATGCACTCAGGGTTTCCCATCATCGAATTGATGCCAGAAAAAAATTAGCTGTCCTTACAGTAAAAAACCAGGAACCCAAATACTAAAAAGGACCTCAAAACTGACAGCAGGGCCAGAAAGAGATATCCTATGAAACCGAAGTTAACAAGAATCAACATATAACAAATAGGATTATTTTGAATCCATTTTGAATTGTGATTTGAAGATAGTTTGCTTAGTGAGATTAGAACATGTTTAACATCTAGGCAGATGGAAATGACACAGCGGTGTCATCAGCAGCAGGGGCTGCAGGGCCACAGCAGGCACCTACGGAGGAACCTGTTCAAGATGAGTAGTGGGAACTGAGAAATCTAAGAAAGGCTGGCAATTCAAATGTACCCAGAGGCACCAAGGAATCTACTTCTGGTGATCTACTTCTGAAAGATCAGAAGAAAAAGAAAGATCAGAGCTACTAAAAATTCTGCAGAGCACTGTTCTACTCTGAAACACATGGGGCCGCCAGAGTCAGCATCAACTCAACAGCAACCGCTGGCAACATTGCCCAAGAAAGATTTCATCAAGTTTGCCAACACGCAGGTGACACTAATACGGAAAGCTAAGTCAAGCTGTACAGGATTGGGGAAAGACATCGAAGAACTCAGATCCAAACCAGTTGCTGAAGGAACTGATGATATTATTAAGGCATTGACTGAACGGCTAGATCAGTTCCAGAAAAGGCTGAGACTAGGCAACAGCATCTTGCACTACAGAAAGAAAATGTTAAAATGAAGCAAGAGACTGAGGATTCTGTAACTAAGGTGGAAGATCTGCACAAGGAGTTTTAACAATCACAGAGAAAGTACATGAAAGAAACTGAAAATTTGGAAAATGAATGACTAGCAGTACATTCTAAACACCGTCAAGATAAAGATAGCTTGCAAAAGGAACTGGAAGAAACAATGAAATAAACAATCAGAGCTTTCAGAACACCTTAAATTTCAGAGTGACTCTGAAAATAATGTTAAAAAACTGCAAGATGAGATTCAGAAAATGAGGCCAGCCTTTGAGGAGCAAATTTTTTATCTGCAAAAGCAATTAGAAGATACCACTAATTAAAAGAAGTAGAAAAGAGCCAGTTAGAAGCAATTTGGAAGCTTTTCTGTCTCAAAAAGAAGGGGATGTTAGCCTTAAAGAGCAGACTACTAAGTTAGAAAAGAAATTTCAGTTAACAGTTAAAGAGAGAGATAATTTAAGTAAACTGAAAATGAGCAACTTCAGAAGTTATTTGTCAAGACTCAGTTGCATGGTTTTTTGAATAGATGGAGTCAAAAGTTTCAGAAGAAAATTAAGAGCAAGATGTTATAAATGTCCTAAAAGATATAGGTGAGTCCTTAGCAAAAATGAATGAGGAAAAACAAGCTTCTCAATATGATGAAAAGGCAGGGTCGATTACCCAATAAGCAAGGGAAACACATGCTACCAGTGCTTACCTTGTTTACTGGGCAATCAGACAGATTGACATCTATAAAATACCTTCGCAGCAACACCTGGGCAGTGTTTGCTTGAACAACAGGGAGGAATCACCCAGTAAGCAAGGCAAGCATGTGCTTACCTGGCTTATTGGGCAATCTGACCCCAAGGAAAGGGCATCAGAATTAGAGAAAGAGATGAAGCACACTCAAGAAGAGCACATAGTTCAATGTGAGGAACTTAGGGCTTTACTAGAAGACTATGAGAAAGTGCTCCTAAAGAAAGAGTTAGAAGAAACCCTATCAAAAAAAGAGGCCCTGCCATTTGATCTTCTAGAAGTGAAAAACGCTAATGAAAAAACAAGACTTGAAAACCAGGATCTTGTAATTCAACTTGAAGAAGCATCTCAAAAATTGTTATACAGCAAAAATTAAATTCATAATGAAAAAGAAAAATCATCTTTAAAGGAACATGAAAATCTAAGACCATTACTAGAACAATAAGAATCTGAATTTCAAGAAGAAAAGAGTTGGCATTACTAAAGAATTCCTTAGAGAAATCATTTTCTGCAAAAAACTATCAAACCTCTTCAGTAAAAGAGCTGGAAGAAAAACAGAAAATCTGAGAAGGAATCCAAATAAAAAGTGGAGAAAAATAAAATAAAGCTAGTTTATATGGAGGCAAAGAAAGAACCTGATTCTAGCAGAAAAGAGGCCCAGGCTCTAAGTGAAGAACTTGAATCTGTTCCATCAGAAAATGATCACTTGGCTATCTGCATGAGAGATCTCATTCAAGGAGCAGAAAACTGTAAGAATCTTTGAGAATATGATAAGCAGTCAGAGCAGCTGGATGTGGAAAAAGATCGTGCTAATAATTATGAGCAGCATAGAGAAGACCTTACAAAACAATTAAGGAATTCAACTGTTCCATGTGAAAAATTCGGACAACGAAGATCTCCTGGCTCATACTGAGACACTATAGCCTAATGCCAAAGTATTACAGATTTCAGAAATGCAAAGAGCCAAGGCAATAGCAGACAAAGAGAAGCTGAAAAATTTCAGAGAAAGAGAAGATGAAGGAACAAGCCAGCACTCTAAGTGAACTTGAAGAACTTCGGCTACAATCTCAAAAGGAAAAGAAACAGCTTCAGAAAACCATGCAAGAATTAGAACTGGATAGAAAGGATGCCCAACAAACCACACTGATGAATATGGAATAGCTGATTACGAACATTTGACAAAAGAACTAAATCAAAAGTTAACTAATAAAAACAGCAAGATTGAAGATTTGGAGCAAGAAATAAAAATTCAGAAACAGAAACCCTACAAAAAGAAATGAGTATGCCCCTCAACAGATGAATGGATAAACAAATTATGGAACATACACACAATGGACTACTACGCAACGATAAAGAACAACGATGAATCCGCGAAACATCTCACAACATGTATGAATCTGGAGGGCATTATGCTGAGTGAAATTAGTCGCAAAAGGACAAATATTGTATGAGACCACTATTATAAGAACTGAAGAAAAGGTTTAAACACAGAAAAAAACATTCTTTGATGGTTACGAGGGTGGAGAGGAAGGAGGGGGTATTCACTAACTAGAGAGTAGACAAGAATCACCTTAGGTTAAGAGAAGGACGACACACAATACAGGGAAAGTCAGCACAACTCTACTAAAGCAAAAGCTAAGAAGTTTCCTGAAAACAACCAAACACTTTGAGGGACAGAGTAGCCGGGGCTGGGGCCTGGGGACCATGGTTTTGGGGAACATCTAGGTCAACTGGCACAACGAAGTTTCTTAAGAAAATGTTCTGCATCCCACTTTGGTGAGTAGCATATGGGGGTCTTAAAAGCTTGTGAGCAGCCACCTAAGATGCATCAATTGTTCCCAACCCACTTGGAGCAAAGGAGAATGAAGAACTTCAAAGACACAAGGAAAATATTAGCCCAGGAGACAAAAGGGCCACGTAAACCAGAGGTTCCATCAGCCTGTGACCAGAAGAACTAGACGGTGCCTGGCTACCATCAATAACCACCCTCACAGGGAACACAACAGAGAGTCCCTGACAGAGCGGGAGAAAAAAGTGTGAAGCAAAACTCAAATTCACATAAAAAGACCAGACTTAATGGTCTGATGTTAATCTAGAACTAAAACCATTCCTGAAGTCCACTCTTCAGACAAAGATTAGACTGGACTATAAAACATAAAGTAACATTCCTGAAGAGTGTGCTTCTTAGTTCAATCAGATACAAGAGACCAAATGGGCGGCCCCTGCCCAGAAGCAGGATGAGAAGGCAGGGAGGGACAGGAACTGGTTAAACGGACACAGAAACCCGGGGTGGAAAGGGGCAGTATGCTGTCACATTATAGGGATTGCAACTAATGTCATATAACAACATATGTATAAATTTTTGTATAAGAAATTAACTTGAGCTACAAACTTTCACTTAAAGCACAATAAAATTTAAAAGAAAATGAGTAAACCAAAATTCATTTTAACTTATAACAAATTATTTCATCATAACAGAATAGAGGACGCAGTGTGCCTTAACTGTTCATTTTACCAGTCACTGACTACCAACCAGGTCTTTTAAAGTTGTTTATATTCTATTTTATCCATAAAATAATTTCCAATACAAGCATTTAAAGCTTAAAAAAAAAAAGTTCAACATTCAAAGACACATGTTTAAGAAACACAGCAGAAACAACTCAGAGGTATTTATGTTTGGTTGTTAAAAAATATATATTTTTTAAAAGACAAAGTTCACCACAATCGACTTTTGACAGTAATTTTTAAAGCAGTAGAATGTTTCTGCTAATTCGCTCTCTCTCATCTTGACTCACTATGAAAAGGAATTCCCAAAGTACAATTATTCTAAGTAATTACATATTTATACTACCACTAGCTATCGATAAAAATTTCCAAGAGAAAAATGCCAGCATGTTTATATCTAGCTGACACCAGAGTCCTCAATTAGTGATCAGAGATGTAATCAGGTTTCAGAAAGATACCACTGAATTATAAATTATTTGGCATATTATACAAAGCAACTTACCTTGTAATTTTTTCAATACAGCAACTTCCATTTTCAAGACTTGTTTTGGTTGTTGAGCTGATTCCACCTTCAGTGCAACATTTTCCCTCGTGAGCACGTCCAAGGCATCGTAAATTTCTCCAAAGCCCCCACCCCCAATCTTCCTCAACTGCACAGGAAATAAAATGAGAACACACACACAAAATTACGAGAAGGTTCTAGTTGAAAACCAAGTCATTCCATATTTAGAAAATAATACATAACTTTACCATCCTTATTTTATGATAAAAGATCTCAATACTGTTAAACTTGTTATTGCTGTTAGGTGCTGCTGGGTTGATTTTTGACTCATAGCAACCTTATATGACAGAGCAGAACTGCCCCATTGGGTTTCTTAGGCCATAATTTTTGGGGGAGCAGTGTGCCAGGTCTCTCTCCATCATTGTCAAACTATGTATATTCCAAGAAGAAAACAAATGCCTGGAGATAACATCGAAACCTTTTCACATAGGTTTGTCCACAAAAAGTAAAGAAATTATTTTAGCCACAATTTTAAAATTTGGTTTACAGCCAGTATCAGGAATGTAATTAAAAAAAAAAAAAAAAAAAAAAAGCAGTACCTGAAAGCATCACTTCCCATAAATACCACTGAACAACCAGATTTCCTGTTTTAATTCTAAGGCAGTAATTTGCAGACTTTTTTTTAGCCATGAGCTCTTTTTGCCAACTGAAATCTTATCTGGAGCCAATCTGGCTGAGATGTGTATGGGCATGGTGTGAGGCACCCAAAGCCAAGTCCTCTCAGCACTATTTACCCTCCTCTCTGATGGGCTAGAAACAACTCAACGGCAACGGCACTGGGTTTAGGGTTTTTGTTTGTTTGTTTTCTGAGGAGCTCTGGTGGTTAGGCACTCGGCCGCTAACCAAAACGTCAGCAGTTCAAAACCACCAGCCGCTATTCAGAAACCCTACGGGACAGTTGTTCTCTGTCCTATAGGGTCACTATGAGTCGGAATCGACTCGACAGCAATGGTTGTGGATTTTTGGTTTGGTCTGAGGTATCTCACAGGCTCCAGAGAAAGGCCGAAAGCTCCTGTTCCAAAGTATCCCAGAGCTCACTATATCCATCTATTTACCGAAATAAGAGTGAACTCTAATCAAACTCAGCACTTTCAACAAAAAATGCTCCTCCCAGTAAAGTGTGCTAGCTTAGCTGGGGAATATCAGGATCCTTCTCTGAGTATGACAAGCAAGTCCTAAAGAACTAGTGACAACTAGACCTGCAGGGCTCTGAAAAGCTGGGATTGGGATGGTAATATACTTCAAGGGAGATACAGTAAAAGTTAGCCTTCTTCCATTTTCTAAAATGGTCCTAAATCCTCACCAGCCCAAGAGGCCCCAGATCAAGTCTCACTTCTTTCTCCCCTGAATCTTTTACTGATTCATAGGAATTTTTTTGCTTAATCATTCATCATTTTACTAGGACAAACACCTCAGATAGCACTTGTATTAATACATTATACCAAAAAAAACCCCCAAAACCACTGCCATCAAGCCAATTTCGACTCAAACAGACCTTATAGGACAGAATAGAACTGCCCCATAGGGTTTTCAAGGACAAGCTGGTGAATTCAAACTGTCGACCTTTTGGTTAGAAGCCAAGCTCTTAACCACCGTGCCACCAGGGGTCTTAACTCTTACGTTGTTTATCATTGTAAATGTTCTATTACTACAGTGAAACTTATTTTCCTCAAAGAGAAGGCCACTTGTTCTATTCCTTTGTGTCCACCATAGGATTTGGCAACACGGTAACTATTTAATTATTGCTTAATAATTTATTGCTTTATACATCTGAGCCATAGCCTTTATTTTGGTTTCATGATGGGAAGATATCATGAGAAACTACAGGGAGAATTTAGGATTTAAAAAAAGTTGAACGAGTGCCCAGAGTCATCCTCCAGGTCCTGAAGGCGGAATAAATACACAATTGGACGAAAAGATAATCTGCCAGCTCCACTAAGCTGGGGAGCTCAGGACAGAAGCGGCTCCTGTCCAGGCACAAACAGTCCATGTACTTTGAGTACCTTTCCCCTCTGCGTGGACCTGTGTTAGCCTGTTTCAGGAGAATAGACCCTTGTTGGCAAACTACAACTGTTTTAGCTGTGTGGTGGGGAGGTGGGTGTTTGATGTTTGACACCCCTTTGCCTATTAAACAGGGTCCTCACCTACCCACATCAGGGGCCTATGACTGGTGGCTCCACTCAGGTCACCCAGCCACCTGCGGAAGGGGTCCAGGGATAAATGGTAACTCCCAGTCCTTACTACCAAAATCACTGGGTGCCCATGGTCCATCTGCAGAACCCACCCACCTGTATGCTCTAGGGAACAGGGACACGCTTTCCTCAGAGACACTTGGGGAAAAATTCTCAGCCCCCTGCCTTGTTCAGAGCATGACCCCCCCTGTTGCAATCACATACGAGTACCTACACCAATCACTCCTGCCCCCTTAAGACTGTAGGACAGAGCCTGTACTACACACATGCTGACCAACTACCTGGACACCTGAGCTGAATTCATACAAAAAAAGTGATTGAAATCCTAGACTGATGTACCCAATAACAGCAATAGCAATCTGGGGACAGGACATCAGAGCTCCAAAGGTGAAAATAATCAAACTAGCTCACTCAAGCAACCAATTTGGACATATCAAAACAAAACAAAGCAAGAAGCTATGACACAGTAAGCAATCATAAAATAAACTAATATAATAAATTATAGATGGCTCGGAGACAACAGTCGATATCGAGTCACATGAAGAAACAGACCATGATCATCTCAACAAGCTCTCAAAACAAAGAATCAAGGGATCTTCTAGACGAAAGTGCATTCCTGGAATTACCGGAGGCAGAATGCACAAGATTAATATAAACAACCCTTCAAGACATCAGGAAGGAAATCAAGCAATATGCAGAACAAGCCAAGGAACACAAAGATAAAGTCGTTGAAGAAATTAAAAAGGTTATTAAGGAACATACTGAAAATTTTAATAAGCTGGAAGAATCAATAGACAGCAATCAGAAATTCAGAAGACTAACAATAAAACTACAGAATTAGACAACTCAATAGAAAGGGGGAGAAGCAGAATTGAGCAAGTGGAAGGCAGTATTTCTGAACTTGAAGATAAAGCACTTTGCACCAATATATTTGAAGAAAATCAGATAAAAGAATTTTTAAAAAAGAAGAAACCCTAAGAATCATGTGGGACTCTATCAAGAGAAACAACCTACAACTGACTCAAGTACCAGAACAGGGAGGGATAAGAGGAAATACAGAGAGAACTGTTGAAGATTTGTTAGGCAGAAAACTTCCCTGATACCGTGAAAGATGAGAAGATATCTATACAAGATGCTCATCGAACTCCACATAAGGTAGATTTTAAAAGAAACTCACCAAGACATATTATAATCAAACTGGCCAAAAACAAAGATAAAGAGAGAATTTTAAGAGCAGCTAAGGATAAAAGAAAAGTCACCTACAAAGGAGAGTCAATAAGAACAAGCTTGGGCTACTCAGCAGAAACCGTGCAGGCAAGAAGGCAATGGGATGACTTATTTAAAAAACTGAAGGAAAAAAATTGCCAGCCAAGAATCACATATCCAGCAAAACTGTCTCTCAACTATGAAGGCGAAATTAGGACATTTCCAGATAAACAGAAGTTTAGGGAATTCGTAAAAACCAAACCAAAACTACAAGAAATACTAAAGGGAGTTCTTTGGTTAGAAAATCAATATTATCACGTATCAACCCAAGACTAGAACACTGGGCAGGGCAACCAGAAGTCAACTGAGGCAGGGAAATCACAAAAATAAATCAAGATAAAAAAATGCTCAAAACAGGGAAACAGCGATGTTATTATATAAAAGAAGACAACATTAAAACAATAAAGAAGGACTAAAAAAAAAAAATTTTTTTTTTTTTTTTAAGAAATGTGGTCATAGATCTTTCATATGGAGAGGAAGACAAGGCGATACAAAGAAATAAAAGTTAGATTTAAAAAAATAGGGGTAAATAATAAGGTAACCACAAAGGCGACAAACGATCCTACACATCAAAATAAAATACAAGAAAAAATAGAGACTCAGCACAAATCATCTCAACAACGAAAATGAGGAAAAGACAGTATATAAAGATAATCTACCCAGCACAAAAAATTAAGTGGGAAAAGGAAGCTGTCAACAACACACAAAAAAAGACACCAAAATGATAGCACTAAATTCATACCTATCCATAATTACCCTAAATGTAAATGGACTAAATGCACCAATAAAGAGACAGAGAATGGCAGAATGGATTAAAAAACACGATCCATCTATATGCTGCCTACAAGAGACACACCTTTCACGGAGAGATACAAACTAAAACTCAAAGGATGGAAAAAAGTATATCAAGCAAACAACAATCAAAAAAGAGCAGGAGTGGCAATATTAATTTCTGACAAAAGAGACTTTAAAGTTAAATCTATCATAAAGGATAAGAAGGATACTATATAATGATTAAAGGGACAATATACCAGGAGGTTATAACCATATTAAATATTTATGCACCCAATGACAGGGCTGCAAGATACATAAAACAAACTCTATCAACATCGAAAAGTGAGATAGACAGCTCCACAATAATAGTAGGAGACTTCAACACACCACTTTTGGTGAAGGACAGGACATCCAGAAAGAAGCTCAGTGAAGACATAGAAGATCTAAATGCCACGATCAATCAACTTGACCTCATATACATATACAGAACTCTCCACCCAATGGCAACCAAGTATACTTTCTTTTCTAGTGCACATGGAACATTCTCTAGAATAGATCACATATTAGGTCATAAAGCAAGCCTTAGCAGAATCCAAAACACTGAAATATTACAAAGCATCTTCTCTGACGATAAGACCATAAAAGTAGAAATCAATAACAGAAAAATCAGGAAAAAGAAATCAAATACTTGGAAACTGAACAATAGCCTGCTCAAAAAAGACTGGATTATAGAAGACATTAAGGATGGAATTAAGAAATTCATAGAATCCAATGAGAACGAAAACACTTCCTATCAGAACCTTTGGGACACAGCAAAAGCAGTGCTCAGAGGTCAATTTATATCAATAAATGCACACATTCAAAAAGAAGAAAGGGCCAAAATCAAAGAATTAGCCCTACAACTTCAACAAAAAGAAAGAGAGCAACAAAAGAAACCCTCGGGCACCAAAAGAAAACAAATAATACAAATTAGAGCAGAAATAAATGAAATGGAAAACAGAAAAACAACTGAAAGAATTAACAAGACCAAAAACTGGTTCTCTGAAAAAAATCAACAAAATTGATAAACTATTGGCCAAACTGACAAAAGAAAAACAGGAGAGGAAGCACATAACCTGAGTAAGAAATGAGATGGGTGATATTACACCAGACCCAACTGAAATGAAAAGAATCATATCAGATTACTATGAAAAACTATACTCAAACAAATTTGAAAACCTAGAAGAAATGGATGAATTCCTAGAAACACTACCTACCTAAACTAACACAGAGGTAGAACAAGTAAACAGACCCATAACAAAAGAAGAGATTGAAAAGGTAATCAAAAAACTCCCAACAAAAAAAAAGCCCTGGTCCAGGCGGCTTCACTGCAGAGTTCTACCAAAGTTTCAGAGAAGAGTTAACACCACTACTACTACAGGTATTTCAGAGCATAGAAAAGGGAGGAATACTCCCAAGCTCATTCTATGAAGCCAGCATATCCCTGATACCAAAACCAGGAAAAGACACCACAAAAAAAGAAAATTAAGGACCTATACCCCTCATGAACTTAGATGCAAAAATCTTCAACAAAATTCTAGCCAATAGAATTCAACAACATATCAAAAAAATAATTCACCATGACCAAGTGGGGTTCATACCACATATGCAGGGATGGTTCAACATTAGAAAAACAATTAATGTAATCTACCACATAAATAAAACAAAAGACAAGAATCACATGATTTTATCAATTGACGCAGAAAAGGCATTTGACAAAGTTTAACACCCATTTCATAATAAAAACTCTCAACAAAATAGGAATAGAAGGAAAATTCCTCAACATAATAAAGGGCATTTATACAAAGCCAACAGCCAACATCATCCTAAATGGAGAGAGCCTGAAAACATTCCCATTAAGATCGGGAACCAGACAAGGATGCCCTTTATCACCACTCTTATTCAACACTGTGCTGGAGGTCCTAGCCAGAGCAATTAGGCTAGATAAAGAAATAAAAAGCGTCCAGATTGGCAAGAAAGAAGTAAAATTATCTCCATTTGCAGATGACACAGAAAACCCTAAGGAATCCTCGAGAAAACTACCGAAACTAATAGAAGAGTTTAGCAGATTATCAGGATACAAGATAAATACACAAAAATCAGTTGGATTTCTCTCCACCAACAAAAAGAACATTGAAGAGGAAATCACCAAATCAATACCATTTATAGTTGCCCCAAGAAGATAAAATATCTAGGAATAAATCTTACCAGAGATATAAAAGACTTATACAAAGAAAACTACAAAACACTTCTGCAAGAAACCAAAAGAGACCTACGTAAGTGGAAAAACATACCTTGCTCATGAACAGAAAGAGTTAACATTGTAAAAATGTCTATCCTACCAAAAGCGATCTATAGACACAATGCAGTTCTGATCCAAATTCCAATGACATTTCTTGATGAGATGGAGAAACAAATCACCACATTCATACGGAAAGGAATGAGGCCCTAGATAAATAAAGCATTACTGAAAAAGAAAAAGAAAGTGGGAGGCCTCACTCTACCTGATTTTAGAACCTATTATACTGCCACAGTAGTCAAAACAGCTTGGTACTGGTACAACAACAGATACATACACCAATGGAACAGAATTGAGAATCCAGACAAAAATCCATCCACATATAAGCAGCTGATATTTGACAAAGGCCCCAAAACAGTTAAATGCGGAAAAGACAGTCTTTTTAACAAATGGTGCTGGGATAACTGGGTATCTATCTGCAAAAAAAATGAAGCAAGACACATACCTCACTCCATGCACAAAATCAAGCTCAAAATGGATCAAAGACCTAAATATGAAATCTAAAATGATAAAGATCATGGAAGAAAAAATAGGGACAACGTTAGGAGCCCTAATACATGGCATAATCAGTATTGAAAACATTATTAAGAATGCAGAAGAATAACTAGATAACTGGGAGCTCCTAAAAATCAAACCCATATGCTCATCCAAAGACTTCGCCAAAAGAGTAAAGAGATTACTTACAGATTGGGAAAAAGTTTTTAGCTACGACACTTCCGATCAGCACCTCATCTCTAAAATCTACATGATACTGCAAAACGCAACTACAAAAAGACAAATAACCCAATTAAAAAATGGGCAAAAGATATTAACAGACACTTCATTAAAGAAGACATTCAGGTAGCTAACAGATACATGAGGAAATGTTCACGATCATTAGCCATTAGAGAAATGCAAATCAAAACTACACTGAGATACCATCTCACTCCAACAAGGCTGGCATTACTCCAAAAAAATAGAAAATAATAAATGTTGGAGAGGTTGTGGAGAGACTGGAACGCTTCTACACTGCTGGTGGGAAGGTAAAAGGGTACAACCACTTCGGAAATCGATTTGGCGCCTCCTTAAAAAGCTAAAAATAGAGCTACCATACCATTCAGCAATCCCACTCCTTGGAAAATATCCTAGAGAAATAAAAGCCGTCACATGAACAGATATATGCACACCCATGTTCACTGCAGCACTGTTTACAACAGCAAAAAGATGGAAGCAACCAAGGTGCCCATGAATGGATACATAAATTATGGTATATTCACACAATGGAAAACTACACATTGATAAAGGACAGTGATGAATCTGTGAAACATTTCATAACATGGAGGAATCTGGAAGGCTTATGTTGAGTGAAATTAGTCAGTTGCGAAAGGACAAATATTGTATAAGACCGCTACTACAAGAACTCAAGAAATAGTTTAAACAGACAAGAAAATATTCTTTGATGGTTACGAGCCGGGGGAGGGAGGGAGGGTGGGAGAATGGTATTCACTAATCAGACAGTAGATAACTACTTTAGGTGAAGGGAAAGACAACACAAAATACAGGTGAGGTCAGCACAAGTGGACGAAGCCAAAAGCAAAGAAGTTTCCTGAATAAACTGAATGCTTCGAAGGCCAGCGTAACAGGGGCGGGAGTTTGGGGACCATGGTTTCATGGGACATCTCAGTCAATTGGCATAATAAAATCTATTAAGTAAACATTCTGCTCCCCACTTTGGAGAGTGCGTCTGGGGTCTTAAACACTAGCAAGCTGCCATCTAAGATGCATCAATTGGTCTCAACCCACCTGGAGTAAGGAGAATGCAGAACACCAAGGACACAAGGTAATTATGAGCCCAAGAGACAGAAAGGGCCACAAAAACCAGAGACTACATCAGCCTGAGAACAGAAGAACTAGATGGTGCCCAGCTACAACCGATGACTGCCCTGACAGGGAACACAACAGAGAACCCCTGAGGGAGCAGGAGAGCAGTGGGATGCAGACTCCAAATTCTCGTAAAAAGACCAGGCTTAATGGTCTGACTGAGACTAGAAGGACCCTGGTGGTCATGGCCCCCAGATCTTCTGTTAGCCGAGGACAGGAACCATTCCCAAAGCCAACACTTTAGATAGGGATTGGACTGGACAGTGGGATAGAAAAAGATGCTGGTGAAGAATGAGCTTCTTGGATCAAGTAGACACTTGAGACTATGTTGGCATCTCCCATCTAGAGGGGAGACAGAAGGACACAGGGGGTTAGAAGCTGGCAGAATGGACACGAAAAGAGAGACTGGAAGGAAGGAGCGGGCTGTCTCACTAGGGGGAGAGCAATTAGGAGTATATAGCAAGGTGTATGTAAATTTTTGTATGAGAGACTCACTTGATTTGTAAACTTTCACTTAAAGCACAATAAAAAATAAAATAAAAAAAAAGTTCCAGTACCATTTAGCTAAATAAATTGTTCTTCGTTGGACCGTGATTGATATTTATAATTCTTTGCACTTTGTTCGTTAAACAGAGCTTAGTTTAACCGAAAAGCCTCATAACAGTACGGAAGAGGCATTTTTATCAAACGACAGAATGAAATACTAGGCTGACAGAAATGTTTTTCTCCTTAGTCTATTTCTATAATGTTACCTGAGCATTAATACAGCATTAATTTATTTTATTGAGCTTTTATTAACCTTGACAAAGCTCTAAGAAACCATCAATGCTTATGAGGCAAAGTGACAGAGATGGGTTGTATAATGGGTGTATGCAGATTATAGGAAGAATGGGTTAAGGCTGTGATCATTTGTGGCAGACTGTATTTTCCAAAGATGGCCAGAACAACATCTCCCACTCACTTTGTTCGTCTGCGATACGACCTTGGCACTCCCCCATCAAGAGGTAGAGTCCATTTCCGCGCCCTTTAAATCTGGGGAAAACTTGTAACTGCTTTGACCAACAGAATATGGCAAAGTGACACATCCCATATCCTGAGAGGATAGCCTTTAACTAGCCTAGTAGATTCAGTTTTCCTGTCTCTTGAAATCCAGCTGCCATGTAAGTGTCACCACTCTAAGACCACCACGTTGTGAGAAGCTGCAACCATGTGGAGAAACCCTAGAAAATGAGCTGCCAAGTTGAGGGGGAGATGTGGCTAAGGAGCCCCAAGGCACCAAGCAAGTAGGTAAAGAATCCATCTTGGAAATGGATTCTCCAACCCAACCACTCTGCTGTTGCCACAAGTTCAAGAAACAAACCACTCAGTCAACTTTCTCCCAAATTCTTAATTCACAAAATTATAAGAAAAACAAAATGATTGTTATAAGATCCTAAATTTTGATGTTATGTTTACATATTAATTGATAAATAAAATACCAGCCTTAATAATGAGCCTGTGATTTCTTACTAAAAATGCCTCTAAGCCTCCAAAAATTTGGGGACAAGTGCCACACATTTATTAGCTCTAACTATCAGGCCAAAGGAATCATGCCAGGCATGATAGCTTCAATTGTCACCTTTAGATATGGCTACCTGAGAACAGCCATCTCCTATCACAGCACTTAGTATAATGCCCTAACCAAAGCAACATTCATGCCTGACTACCATAAAAGATTATCAACTGCTGGAATCTTCCTGCACCAGTCCTTGATGATGACATAACTCTTTTCTTATTATTTGGTCAAGTAAATGCTTAAAGCCTACTGATCTACCTAATCAATAAAACACAATGTGTACCATAAAAACAAAATTTTTATTTCTAAATGAAGAGACTTCTTTTTCCAATTTGTTGATAGATTAAGGAAACCAAGAGAATAGCTTTTCAAAGCTTGGTAATGGAACAAATCTTTGGTTGACAAGAGATTGAGCAGTAATAAAAAATAATTTAATATATTCAAAACAAAAATAGCTCCTTTAAGAAATAAACAGTCTTGGAGAAATGTTAAGATTCCCGGTCTAATAAGTAAAGCATTACTGAAGAAGAACAAAGTAGGAGACCTTGCACTACCTGACCTCAGAAACTATTATACAGCTACAGTAGTCAAGACAGCCTGGTACTTGTAGAACAACAGACACATTCACTAATGGAACAGAATCGTGAACCAAGATGTAAATCCATCCACCCATAGTCACGTGATCTTCAACAAAGGCCCAAAGCCCACTAAAAGGGGAAAAGATAGTCCTTTTGACAAATGGTTCTGGCAAAACCGGATGTCCATCCACATACCTCACACCATATACAAAAACTAATTTGAAATAGATCAAAGTCCTAAATATAAAACCAAAAACTATAAAGATCATGGGAAAATAAAAGGGTCAGCACTAGAGACCCTAATACATGGCATAAATAGAATACAACCCTAACAATACACAAACATCAGAACGTAAGCTTGGTAATTGGGTTCTTCTAAAAATTAAACATTTATGCTTATCAAAAGGCTTCACCAAAAGAGTAAAAAGAGAACCTAGGAACTGGGAGAAAATTTTTGGCTATGACACATCCAACAAAGGTCTAATCTCTAAAATCTGTAGGAAAATACAACACCTCTACAACAAAAAGACAAGTAATCCAATTAAAAAATGGGCAAAGGATATGAACAGACACTTCACCAAAGAAGATATCTGGACAGGAGGAAACGCTTGAGATCACTAGCCATTAAATTAAAAAAAAAGCCATTAGAGAAATGCAAATCAAAACTACAATGAGATACCATCTCACCCCGACATTACTGGTACAAATCAAAAAAAAGAAAAAAAAAAAAACAACAAATGTTGGAGAGGCTGCAGGGAGACTGGAACTCTTATGCACTGCTGGTGTGAACGTAAAATAGTACAACCATTTTGGAAACTGATACAGCACTTCCTTAAAAAGCTGGTAAAACAAATAACCATACCATCCAGCTATCCCACTCCTAGGGACATATCCTAGAGAAGAGCAGTCCCATAAATAGACATATGCACATCCATGTTCATTGCAGCTTATTCACAATAGTAAAAAGATGCAAAGAGCCTACGTGCCCATCAACAGATGAACGAATAAACAAACTATGATACAAACGGTGGAACACTATGCAACTATAAAGAACAATAATGAATCTGTGAAACACCTGCCAATATAGATGAATCTGGAGGGCATTATACTGAGTGAAATAAGTCAATCACAAAAGGAAAAACAAGGTATGAGACCACTATTATAAAAACTCATGAAAAGGTTTACACATAGAAAGAAACAATCTTTGATGGCTATGAGAGAGGGGAAGAATGGGGTGGGAAAAACAGGAAGTAGTAACTGGTAACTCTGGTGAAGGGAAAGACAGTACACAATACTGGGGAAGCCAGCACAGCTTGACTAAGGTAAAGTCATAGAAGCTTCATAGACACATGCAAACTCCCATAGGGATCAAGTTAGCGGGCTGAAGGCTGCGGACCATGGTCTTGGGGGACATATGGCTCAACTGGCATAACATAGTTTATACTTTGGTGAGTAGTGTCTGGGGTCTTACAAGCTTCTGAGCACCCATCTAAAATACTCTACTGGTCCCAACCCGTTTGGAACAAAAGAGAACGAAGAAAATCAAAGGCACAAGGAAAGGCTGGTCCAAAGGACTAAAAGACCACGAACTACCACAGTGACCATCAGACTGAGTCCAGTACAACTAGATGGGGCCTGGCTACCACCACCGACTGCTCTGACAGGGATCACAATAAAGGGTCCCCGACAGAGTTGGGGGGGAAAAAAAAATTCTAACTTACAAAAAAAGACCAGACTTACTGGTCTGATGGAAACTGAAGGAACCCCGAGAGTATGGCCCTTAGACACTCTTGTAACTCACCAATGAAGTCACTCCTCATGTTCAACCTTCAGCCAAGGATCAGACAGCCTCATAAAACAAATAATAATACATGCAGCTCAACCATGTATATGAGACTAAATGGGCACACCAGCCCAGGGACAAGGACGAGAAGGCAGGAGGGGACAGGAAAGCTGGATGAATGGAAATGGGGAACCCAAGGTCGAGAAGGGGAGAGTGTTGACACATTGTGGGGTTGGCAACCAATGTCACAAAACGGTATGTATATTAATTGTTTAATGAGAAACTAGTTCGCTCTGTAAACCTTGACCTAAAGCACAATTAAAAAAAAAAAAAAATGAATTCCAGGTGCAGGTCTAGGCTATTAAAACTAGGTCAAAAGAACAAGTGACAAATTGAAAGGGGTGTCCCTTTAGCCAAATATGAGACAATTTGACTGTCAATAAGATAATAATTTCAAGGGACTGAAACACATTAAATATGTTTAAATCCATAAATTTTTAGCTATACTTTAAAAAAAGAAAAACCTCATTGGTCACTTTTGGAGGATGCTAGGGAATCAGCTCTTTATTTTGAAAACTAGTAAATTAAGGAAAAGAATCAAACATTTATCCTGTCTTCCTAATCAAATTGCATCTCAGGGTAACCAAATAATTGATGATGGGAAATTTCTCTTTATAGATGTATTCCAACTAATAAAGGAATAATAAACTATCACCAATTTGCAATCCTAATGAATTAATAGCTATAAACAATGATCAATGGCTGCTAACACCACGAGAAAGAGGCACAATCAGAAATATTTCTAGTGAAAATTCAAAATATATTTTATAGGAAAAATATATCCCCCCCCTCAAGAAGCAAACCTGAACTCAGGTCTAATTACACCTCTAGATATAACTACAATTTACATAAAATAACATGCAGCAGAGAAACATTTTAACCCCACATGGAAGCAATCAGCAAAATCTAAACCATGTGAAATTCTACAGACAAATGACCTAGTTTCTTCAATAAATATTAAAAGAAAACGAGAGAAAGGAGGAGGAACCAAAAAATTAAAAGGAACTTATGTCAACCAATAGCAATATAAAGACTTTATTTGGATCTTGACTCAAACCACCATCAAAAATAATTTACAAAACAATCACAAAAATGAGAAAACTGATTGAATATTTAATGATATTAAGAAAATATTACCTTTTTATATGGTTGCTATGAGTCAGAATTGACTCGACAGCAACGGGTTTGGTTTTTTTATTTTTCTAGGTGTGATAACGGTATTATAGAAGCCCTGCTGATGCAGTGGTTAAAGCGCTCAGCTGCTAACCAAGAGGTCGGTGGTTTGAACTCACCAGCTGTTCTGCAGGAGAAAGATGTGGCAGTCTGCTTCCATAAAGATTTACAGCTGTGGAAGCCCTTTGAGGCAGTTCTACTCTGTCCTATAGGGTCACTATGAGTCAGAATTGATACAACAGCAGTGGGGTTTTTTGGGGGGTTGGCAAGAATGGTAGTATAATGTTTTTAAAAAGAAAAGCTTATCTTTTAGAGATATATTCTGAAATATGTAAAGGGGAGAAATATGAAGGCAGAAGATTTACTTAAAAGATAATCTGGGAAGGAGGTGAAACAGATGAAACAACACTGACCATAAACTGATGACTGTTTAAACTGGGTCATGAGTATGTCAAAAAAAAAAAAAAAAAACCAAACCCACTGCCGTCGAGTCAATTCCAACTCATAGCAACCCGAAAGGACAGAGTAGAACCGCCCCATAGAGTTTCCAAGGAGTGCCTGGTGGATTCGAACTGCGGACCTTTTGGTTAGCAGCCATTGCACTTAACCACTACGCCACCACAGTTTCTCCTGAGTCTATAGGGGTTCATTAAATCAGTTTATATACTATTACATATACTTATAATTTTCCCTAGTAAAAACTTAAAAAAGAAAACAGTTCCTTGTACTTTCATATGCTGTGCTTTTTTTCATTTGTTCTTTCCCCCTAAATACACTTTTCTTTTTACTTTATTCAATATTAGCTATGAAAGGTTAAGAAAATGCAGTATATGAAGCAAGAATAAGAATTATGGTATAAACACAACTAAATCATAGGAAAATAGCTGCTTACCCATATAAGCAATTATTTGTTACTGTATCAGAATACAAAAAATTACCAGCATATGTACACACACACACACACACACACACACACACCACACACACCCCTGTGATGCATACTCACCACTTTCCATCTTTCTTTGACCAGGATTCCAACACTGAGGATATCTGGCTGCTCTCCTCCGCCACTCATTGCAATTCACTGATATGGCAGAACAGCTACACAGGCATCCAGCTCCCGAGGGCGGTTTCCATTTAAACTAAAACAAACAGCAGCGGCATATCAGGGTTAACTAACACAAATAATCCAGCACCAAGAAGTACTATTCATCCTCTATATTAAATAGGTTGCTTTATTGGAACAGGGATTAAAAAAACAACACAAACTCAGTTACAACAACTGTTCACCGCATGTAAAACATTATCTTACTATTACAGATGCCCAGCAAAACAGCTATACATTGCAAAAGACATTAGGTTACCACAGAGATATTATTTCAATAATTGAGACTGCCACACTATGGCACAACCATGGTATCAGTAGCAGCTGACCTTAACACACAGACCACGATCCTAAGTATAACATATTGCTAAAGAAAAAGACAAAGCACCTAATTCGGAGTAGCTTATAGTTTAATAGGTAATATGTTAATATTACAAAATATGCTAAAAATACATAGAAAATAACCAAGAGCCACAAAAAATGACTCTGATCAAACCCAATACAATGATACTATAGCCAAGTGGATAACAGTCACATAGATAGAATACCTATAGAAAATGAACATGTATCACAAAAAATATGACCTGAAGCATATAAAAACTGTAACCTAATATTACAGAACAAACTAAAGGAAAGTAAGATGACTGAAGCTTTAAACCCATTGCTGTCGAGTCAATTCCTACTCATAGCAACCCTATAGGACAGAGTAGAACTGCCCCACAGGGTTTCCAAGGAGCAACTGGTGGATTTGAACTGCTGACTTTTTGTTTAGCAGCCATAGCTCTTAACTATTACGCCACCAGGGTGTCCAAGAACAATATAAATCATAACTAGAGAAGTTCTTGAATGAGACGCCTAGTATGATTGTTAAGGTTGTCATCTTGACTGGGTCATGATTCTCAGTGGTGGGGCAGTTATGTAGTTTGGCAGTTGTATGATGATGTGTTCACTCCCATGATGAGATCTGATATAATGTGATCATCTCCATGATGGGATCTGCTATGAGGACCCAATGAAGTAAAAGGGAGTTTCCTTGGGGGTGTGGTCTGCATCAAATTTAAGTGGATGTACTAGCAAGTCCTGTGGGCTTTTGCTCACTCTGGATTCTGCAACTGGCTCCTGGTCCTGTGATCTCCACTTCCTGGGACTTGAGCTAGCAGCTTACCTGCCATCTTGTCTGCCCATCTTGGGATCTGCCGGTCCTCGCAGCCTGTGAACAAGAGCCCTGCTCTCTGACCTGCCAATCTTGAGTTCGCCAGCCCCTGTGGCTACTCGAATCAAGAGAAGCCTCCAGCCTGACTGTGATGGTTAAGACTGTGAGTCAACTTGGCAATGTTTATATGTGATCATTCCCATGATGGGATCTGCTGTGAGTAGCCAATCAATTTAAAGGGAATTTCCTTGTGTGTGTGGCCTGCATCTGAATATAAATGGACATTCTGGCTTTTGCCTGCACTGGATCCCGCAGCTGCCTCCTGTTCCTCTGACCTCCAGTTCTTAGGACTTGAGCTAGCAGCTTATCTGCCGATCTTGGGATTCGTGGATCTTCACAGCCTGTGAACAAGAGCCCTGCTCTACGACCTGCCAATCTTGGGTTCACCAGCCCCTGCAGCAACATAAAGCAGAAGCCTCTATCCTGATTCACAGACTTGAGACATTCCAGCCTCTACAACTGTGTGAGCCGTTTCCTTGATAAGAATCTCTCTATATGTATAGAACTCAGGAAAGGATCATTAATGAAAGGAAAAGAAGTGAAGACTCAACCAGAAGGGACATGAGAGCAGACACACCATACAAACAAGGGAAAAAATAGACAGGAGGAAAATGGAAAAAATATATCTCAACTAGAAATGAAGGGGGAAAAAAAAAGTGATAAAGGCAAAAAACAAACAAAAAAACCCAAACCCATTGCCGTTGAGTTGATTCTGACTCATAGCGACCCATGGGACAGAGTAGAACTGCCCCAGAGACTTTCCAAGGAGCGCCCGGGAGATTCAGACTGCCTATTTTTTGGTTAGCAGCCATAGCTACACCACCAAGGCTTCCAAGAAAAGGCAAGGAAGATCCAAAATACGTTTTACAGAAGTCTCCCCAAAATAAAACCAAAGCAATGAAATACAGCAAATAAAACTGTTGCTGTTGATTCCAGCTCATACGACCCTACAGGGTAGAGTTTCCACGGAGCAGCAGTGGATTCAAACTGATGACCTTTTGGTTAGCAGCAGAACTCTTAACCACTGTGCCACCAGGGCCCCACATAACAAATACTAACCACCAAAATTCAAGAAAATGTTCCTGAAATTAAAAAAAAAAAAAAAAAAAAGCCTTAAGCATGCATGTTGAAAGGGCATACCATACACCTGGGAAAATCAACTCAAAAGGTAAACCACCAAGACATAGTCTAGTAAAAGTACTGGATTTAAAAGGCAGGGGGAAAAAAAAAAAAGAATTCATTGGGCAGCCATGTAGAAAGTCTAGGTTATTTAACAGGGAAAGAAAATCTGATTTTATACCACACATTGGCAGCAAGAGCTTATGCCATAAAACAATGGAATTATATATTTAAGATACCCCAGGAAATAAAATGTGAGCCAAACTCATCTTCAAGTCTAGAGGAAACAGTTATGAAGACACAGAACTCAAAGAATATTGTTCCCATAAACTGCCACTAGCAATCAACTAAAAACAAGTATCAGACATTGAAGAAATTATTATACAAGATTTGGCATGAGGATAGGGAGTCTGTTCACTGAAAAGGCCTAAAAACAACGATAATCCCGTACCCTGAACACCCCTGCCTCCAGACTGTGAACTCTAAACGTCATTTCCCCCTAGAAGAACTCAACACTTCTTGAAGACATAGCTGCTCAGGTCTGGAACATGAAATAGCACAAAATGAATCTGGAACATCTGGTCAAATCAGAAAGCCCGAAGTTACCAAAAATACTATAATCATGTCAAAAGGAAACCAGAGATAAGTGAAAGAATTTCCAAATGCCTAAGATGAGACAATTTGAGTATCCACGGAATGGTGGCTGTAATAATTAGAATGTATCAGTTATATAAGGGGAATGGCACAATCCATTAGGAAGTGGGCAAAAGACGTGAAGATATTTCACCAAGAGAATATACAGATGATAAAAAAAAAAAAAAATCTTTAGCCATTAGGGGAATGCAAATTAAAACCACAATGAGATATCGGTAAACACACAGGAGAATTGTTAAAAAATAGTGACAATATCAAATGCTGGCAAGGATGTGGAGACACTGGATCTTTCATGCATTGTCTTAAAATGACACAAGTATAGAAATAGAGAACAGATCGGTGGTTGCCAGGGGTGAAGGAGTCAGTGGGCATGGGAAGAAATTCAGTGTAGCTATAAAAATGTAACAAGAGAAATCCTTCTGATGATGAAAAGTCTATATGTTTTGTATTAATATCCTTGCTGTGACATTGTACTATAATTTTGCAAGATGTTACCACTGTGATACCAATTTTGATCTATGTGACTAGCAATGATCAAAAAGCTTAATTGCAGAGTGTTTGGGGTGTGAAGGAGAGTGATAAAAAATAATATGGGCCCAATGGAGGGGAATTTGGTAATATTTAGCCTAATAATTGGGAATTATTATGATTAAGAGCCAAGGCACGACCTTCAGTATATCCCACCTGAATTTAGAGACCATCTTTTCAAGAACAGATTTGACGCACTGAACACTAATGACCAAAGATTAAACAAGCTGTGGAATGACATGAAGGACGTCATATATGAAGAAAACAAGAGGTCATTAAAAACACAGGAAAGAAAGAAAATACCAAAATGGATGTCGGAACAAACTCTGAAACTTCCTCTTGAATTTCAAGTAGCTAAAGCAAACAGAAGAAATGATGAAGTAAAAGAGCTGAACAGAAGATTTCAAACGGCAGCTCAAGAAGACAAAATATTATAATGAGATGTGCAGAGACCTGGAAATTAAAAACCAAATGGGAAGAACACACTCAGCATTTCTCAAGTTGAAAAGACTAAAGAAAAAATTCAAGCCTCCAGTTACAATACTGAAGGATTCTATGGGGAAAATGTTAAACACCACAGGAAGCATCCAAAGAAGATGGAGGGAATACACAGAGTCACTGTACCAAAAAGAATTGGTTGACGTTCACCCATTTCAGGAGGCAGCATGTGATCAAGAATTGATGGTACTGAAGGAAGAGGTCCAAGTTGCACTGAAGACACTGGCGAAAAACAAGGCTCCAGAAACTGACAGAATACCAATTGAGATGTTTCAACAAATGGATGCTGCACTGGAAATGCTCACCCATCTATGCCGAGAAATTTGGAAGACATCTACCTGGCCAACTGACTGAAGAGATCCATATTTATGCCTATTCCAAACGTGATTCAAGTCAATGTTGGAATTACCCAACAATATCATTAATATTATATGCAAGTAAAGCTTTGCTGAAGATCATTCAAAAATGGTTGCAAGAGTACATCAACAGGGAACTGCCAGAAATTCAAGCCGGATTCAGAAGAGGATGTGGAACTAGAGATATCATTGCTGATGTCCAACAGATTCTGGCAGAAACCACCAGAGAATACCAGGATGTTTACCTGTGTTTTATTAACTATGCAAAGGCATTTGACTGTGTGGATCATAAAAAATTACGGATAACATTGTGAAGAATGGGAATTCCAGAATACTTAAATTGTGCTCATGATGAAACTGCACATAGATCAAGAGGTAGCTGTCCAGACGGAACAAGGGGATAATGTGTGGTTTAAAGTCAGGAAAGGTGTGAGTCAGGGTTGTATCCTTTCAAAAAAAAAAAAAAATTTTTTTTTTTTTTTTAAATCTGTGGAAACCCTGGTGGTGCAGTGGTTAAGTGCTACGGCTGCTAACCAAAAGGTCAGCAGTTCGAATCCACCAGGCGCTCCTTGGAAACTCTATGGGGCGGTTCTACTCTGTCCTATAGGGTTGGTTTGAGTCGGAATCGACTCAACAGCAATAGGTTTGGTTTGGTTTCATTCAATCTGTATATTGGGCAAATAATCAGAGAACCTGGATTATATGAAGAAGAATGGGCCATCAGGATTGGAGGAAGACTCATTAACAACCTGCGTTATGCAGATGACACAACCTTTCCTGCTGAAAGTGAAGAGGACTTGAAGCACTTACTGATGAACATTAAGACTACAGCCTTCAGTCGGGATTACACCTCGACATAAAGAAAACAAAAATCCTCACAACTAGACCAATAAGCCACATCATGATAAACAGAGAAAACACTGAAGTTGTCAAGGATTTCATTTTACCTGGATCCACAATCAACGCCCATGGAAGCAGCAGTCAAGAAATCAAAAGACACATTGCATTGGGCAAATTTGCTGCAAAAGACCTCTTTAAAGTGTTGAAAAGCAAAGATGTCACCTTGTAGACTAAGGTGCACCTGACCCAAGCCATGGTATTTTCAATTGCAACACGTGCATGTGAAAGCTGGACAATGAATAAGGAAGACAGAAGAGTTAATACCTTTGAAATGTGGTGTTGGCGAATGTTAAATATACCACGGACTGCCAAAAAAAGGAACAAATCTGTCTTGGAAAAAGTACAAACAGAATGCTCCTTAGAAGCAAGGACGCGAGACTGCGTCTTACATACTTTGGACGTGTTGTCAGGAGGGATCAGTCCCTGGAGAAGGACATCATGCTTGGCAAAGTACAGGGTCAGTGGAAAAGAGGGAGACCCTCAACAAGATGTATTGACACGGTGGCTGCAACAACGGGCTCAAGCTTAACAATTGTGAGGATGGCGCAGGACCAGGCAGTGTTTTGTTCTGTGGTACATAGGGTTGCTATGAGTAGGAACCAACTTGAAGGCACCTAACAACAACAACATGTTATGCCAATTTACCTAGACATCCCCCTGAGACCATGGTCCCCAACCCTCAATTCCAGTGACTCGGGCCCTCAAAATGTTTGTATGTGTCTAGGAAGCTTTTATGACTTTGCCTTGGTCAGGCTGTGCTGACTATATTGTGTGTTGTCTTTCCTTTAACCAAAGTTAAGACTTGTTTACCATCTAGTTAGCAATTTCCCCTCCCCATGCCTCCTCTCCCTCATAACCATCAAAGATTTTTTTCTGTGTGTAAACCTTTTCTTGGATTTTTATAATAGTGGTTTCACACTTCTCATTTTGTGATTGACTTATTTCACTCAGCATAATACCCTCCAGATTTATCCACGCTGTGAGATGTTTCACGGATTCATCATTCTTATCATCGTGTATGTATGTACCATGAAATTTTATTTTCTGTTGATGGGCATTTTTTTTTTTTTGATGGGCACTTAGGTTGTTTTCATCTTTCTGCTATTGTGAATAATGCTGCAATGAACATGGATATGCGTATGTATTTGCGTGACGGCTTTTATTTCTCTAGGATATATTTCTAGTAGTGGGGTTGCTGGATCATATAGTATTTACAGCTTTTTAAGGAGGCGCCGTATCGTTTTTCATGGCAGTTGCACCATTTTACATTCCCACCAGCCAAGAGTTCCAATCTTTCCAAAACCCCTCTAGCATTTGTTATTTTCTGTTTTTTTGATTAGTGCCAGTAATGGCAGGGTGATATGGTATCTCACTGTAGTTTTGATTTGCATTTCTCTAATGGCTGATGATAGCGAGCATTCCCTCATGTGCCTATAAGCTACCTGAATGTCTTCTTTGGTGAAGTGTCTGTTCATATTCCTTGTCCATTTTTTTAATTGGATTATTTGTCTTTCTGTTATTGAGGTGTTGACGAATTCTATAGATTTTAGAGATAAGACCCTTGTCAGACATGTCATAGCCATAAATTTTTTCCCAGTGTGTAGATTCTCTTTTTACTCTTTTGGTGAAGTCTTTTGATGAGCTTAAGTCTTTAATGCATGGGACGTACCAGTTATCTAGTTTATCTTCTGGTGTCTGTGCATTGTTAGTTATGGTTTGTATTCTATTTATGCCATGTATTAGGGACTCTAGCATTGTTCCTACTCTTTCACCCGTGATCTTTATCGTTTTAGGTTTTATTATATTTAGCTCTTTGATACATTTAGAGTTCATTTTGTTATAGATGGACATCCAGTTTTGTCAGCACCATTTGTTAAAAAGACTGTCTCTTTCCCCATTTAATGGATTTTGGTCCTTTGTCAAAGATCAGTTAACCACAGGTGGGTAGATTTATGTCTGGATTCTCGATTCTCTTCCATTGGTCTATGTGTCTGCTGTTGTACAAATACCAGGCTGTTTTGACTACTGTAGTTGTATAGTAGGCCCTGGGACCAGGTAGTGTAAGGCCTCCTACTTTGTTCTTTTTCTTCAATAATGCTTTGCTTATCTGGGGCCTTTGTCCTTTCCATATAAAGTTGGTGATTAGTTTTTCCATCTCGTTAAAGAATGCTGTTGGTATGTGGATCGGGATTGCATTGTATTTGTAGATTGCTTTTCGTAGAACTAACACTTTCATAACGTTAAGTCTATGTATTCACGAGCATGGTATGTTATTCCATTTACATAGGTCTCTTTTGGTTTCTTGCAGCAGTGTTTTGTAGTTTTCTTTGTATAGGTCTTTTATGTCCCTGGTTAAATTTATTCCTAAGTATTTTAATTTTTTAGGGGCTAATAATAATAATTTTTTTTTTATTACAAATGGCATGGCTTTCTTGATTTCTGTTTTATAGTTCTCTTCGTTGGTGTATAGGAATCCAACTGATTTTTATATGTTGATCTTGCTGATACAGTAAACATTCTGTTACTCTGCTGAATCTTTCTATTAGTTCCAGTAGTTTTCTTGTGAAATCTTTGGGGTTCTCTGGAAACCCTGGTGGTGTAGTGGTTAAGTGCTACGGCTGCTACCCAAGAGGTCAGCAGTTCAAATCCACCAGGCGCTCCTTAGAAACTCTATGAGGCAGTTCTACTCTGTCCTGTAGGGTCGCTATGAGTCAGAATCGACTCGACGGCAGCGGGTTTTGGTTTTGGTTTTTGGTTTATGTATAGCATTACATTATTTGCAAATAGGGATAATTTTACTTCTTCCTTTCCAACTTGGATGCCCTACATTTCTTCTTCTTTCCCTATTGCTCTAGCTAGGACTTCCAGCACAATGTTTAATTGGAGTGGTGATAAAGGGCATCCTTGTTTTGTTCTCATTCCCAGGGGGGAATGCTTTCAGCCTCTCTTCATTTAGAATGATGCTGGCTGTTGGTTTTGCATAGATGCTCTTTATTATGTTGAGAAATCTCCCTTCTATTCCTATTTAATCGAGGGTTTTCATCAGGAATGGGTATCGGACCTTATCAACTGCCTTTTCTGTGTCGAATGAGATGATCACATGATTCTTTTCTTCTTTTCTATCTATGTGGTGGATTATATTGATTGGTTTTCTAATGTTGAATCACCCTTAAATACCTGGTATGAATTGCACTTGGTTGTGGTGTATTATTTTTTGATATAATGCTGAATTCTATCAGCTAGAATTTTGTTGAGGATTTTTGCATCTTTATTCATGAGTGTGGTATGATTGATTACATTTGTGTGGCCTTTCTAGCCATGGTCTTGTAACTCTTACCCAGATGATTGAGCACGACTGTGTGATAGGGTGATTGTGGCCCACCAAGGTGACTGGTCAGTTTTGCCTTTAAAGAGAACCAATTCTAAAGCAGAGAGGGAGAGTTCACCACCGCCAAAGAAGGAGAGACCTGCAGCAGAAACCAGCAGCAGAGACCCACAGAAGATGGCACAGTGGGCTTCCCAGGCCATGGAGCAAGAAAGCTGAGTACCTCTGGGCATAAACTGAGGGCCAGGGAGAAGTCTACGTCTGACCCATGAATTTGGGACTTGCCAGCCTCCACAACCAGATGAGCCCATTTCCTTTACATGGTTTGTGAGTTCTGTGAGACGCTGCAGGGAATTAGAGTCCCAAAGACAGGAGGGAGAGTACTGAGACGAGAGGAAGTAGCTGATGTTAGAGATGATGGAGTGGTACAGCAGCTTGGAAAAGTTAAGACATTTGGGACATCTTTAACCTCCGCCTTATAGGAAGCAACTCTGTGCTGATCCTTATAAAATAAATTATTCATTTAATGAGAGACACTGGTCTATAATTTTCTTCTTTTGTGGTGTCTGTGCCTGGTTTTGGTATCAGGGTTATGCTGGTTTCATAGAATTAATTCAAGAGTATTTTCTCTTTAGTAGATAAGAACTACTTTAGGTGACGAGAAAGACAACACATAATACAAGGGAGGTCAGCACAACTGGACTAAACCAAAAGCAAAGAAGTTTCCTGAATAAACTGAATGCTTCGAAGGCCAGTGTAGCAGGGGCAGGGGTTTGGGGACGATGATTTCAGGGGACATCTAAGTCAACTGGCATAATAAAATCTATTTAAGAAAACATTCTGCATCCCACTTTGAAGAGTGGCGTCTGGGGTCTTTAACAAGCAGCCATCTAAGATGCATCAATTGGTCTCAACCCACCTGGATCAAGGAAGAACGAAGAACACCAAGGACGCAAGGTAATTACGAGCCCAAGAGACAGAAAGGGCCACATGAACCAGAGACTACATCATCCTGAGAACAGAAGAACTAGATGGTGCCTGGCTACAACCGATGACTGCCCTGACAGGGAACACAACAGAGAACTCCTGAGGAAGCAGGAGAGCAGTGGGATGCAGACCCCAAATTCTCATAAGACCAGACTTAACGGTCTGACTGAGACTGGAAGGACCCCGGTGGTCACGGCCCCCAGACCTTCTGTTGGCCCAGGACAGGAACCATTCCCAAAGCCAATTCTTCAGACACGGATTGGACTGGACAATGGGTTGGAGAGGGGTGCTGGTGAGGAGTGAGCTTCTTGGATCAGGTGGACACTTGAGGTTATGTTGCCAACTCCTGTGTGGAGGGGAGATGAGAGGGTAGAGGGGGTTAGAAGCTGGTGAAACGGACATGAAAAGAGAGAGTGGAGGGAGACAGTGGGCTGTCTGATTAGGGGTATAGGGGTAGAGCAATTAATTGGGAGCATATTTTTTTTTTTATGTAGCAAGGCGTATATAAGTTTTTAGGTGAGAGACTGACTCGATTTGTAAACTTTCACTTAAAGCGCAATTATAAAAAAGAAAAGAAAAAAGTTATTTTCTCTTTTTCTACGTTCTGAAATAGTTTGAGTAGAACTGGTGTGAGCTCTTCTTCTCTAAATGTTAGGTAGAATTCTGCAGTAAAGCCATCCGGAGCAGGGCTTTTTTTGGGGGGGAGTTTTTTAATTATCTCTTCAATCTCTTGTTATGTGTCTGTTCAGATTTTCTATCTCAATTTGTGTTAGGTTGGGTAGGTAGCGTGTTTCAAGAAATTTGTCCATTTCCTCTAGTTTTCAAATTTGCTGGAGTACAATTTTTCATAGTATTCTCTCGTTATGATCCCTTTTATTTCATCTGGGTCTGTTGTAGTGTCTCCCAGGCCATATCTCATTTGGGTTATTTGCTTCCTCTTCTGCTTTTGTCAATTTGGCCAATGGTTTGTCGATTTTGATGATCTTTTCAAAGAAACAACTCTCAGTCTTGTTGATTATTTATATTGTTTTTCTGTTCTCTATTTATTTCTGCTATAATCTTTATTACTCCCTTTCTTCTGGTGGTTGTGGGTTTCTTTTGCTGTTCTCTTCCTATTTCCTTGAGTTGTAGAGCTAACATTTTGATTTGGGCACACTCTTCTTTTTTGATGTGTGAGTTTATTGTTATAAAGTGACCTCTCAGCACTGCCTTCGTTGTGATCCAAAAGTTTTGGTATGATGTATTTTCATTCTCATGAAATTCTAGGAATCTAATTACCCAGTTTATTTTAAGCAAGATGATATTCACTTTCTGTGTATTTGACTTTTCTTTCCTTGCTCTTCCTGTTATAGATTCTACTTTTATGGTGGTGTGATCAGAGAAAATGCTTTGTATATTCCAATGTTTTCGATTTTATTGAGGGTTGCTTTATGGCCTAAAACATAGTCTATTCTGGAGAATGTTCTATGTGCATTGGAAAAGGATGTATACTTTGCTATTGTTGGGTGAAGTATTTTATAAACGTCTATGAGGTCAAGTTGCTTGATCGTGGCCTTTATATCTTCCGTATCTTTGATTAGTTTCTTTCTAGATGTTCTGTCCCTTACCAAGAGTGGTGTGTTGAAGTTTCCGATTATCATTGCGCAACAGTCTATTCCTCTTTTCAGTGTTGTTACAGTTTGTTTCATGAATCTGGAGGCCTGTTGTTGGGTGCATAGATATATATTAAGGTTATGTCTTCTTGATGGATTGTCCCCATTAAAAAAAAAAAAAAAATCATTATATAATGTCCTTCCTGGTCTTTTATGGTAATAAAATAGATTTTTATTTTGTCTTCAAGTCTACTTTATCAGAGATTAGTATTGTCACTCCAGCTCTTTTTTGGTGGCTGTTTGCTTGATATAGTTTTTCCATCCTTTCATTTTTAACATATTTATGTCTTTGTGTCTAAGGTGTGTCTCTTGTAGACAGCATATTGATGGGTCATGTTTTTTCATCCATTCTGCCACAATCTGTCTCCTTATGGGTACATTTAAACTACTCACATTCAGTGATATTATCAATAGGTATGACTTTATTGCGCTCATACTGTTGTGCTTATTTTTGTGGTGGTGACATTATCTTTGTTCCTCTTAGTTTCCTGTGCTGAGTTCCTTTGTCTGTGGATTTTCTGTTCGCTTCTTTCATCATTACAGATTTTTTGTTTACCGAGTTTTGTTTTTCTTTTATTTTCATGAGTAGGTTTGCGGTTACCTTGAAATTTACCCTTATTCTGCTAAGTTTCAACCAGTCTTTTATTACTTGATATTGCCTTGGCTTCCTTTCCTTTCCATTTGAGAGTTCTACACCTGCATCGTTTATTCGCCCTTTTATTTTTTCTTTGTTGTCATCAATTACGGGTTGACATCTCTGGTTCCATGTTTTAAGTCTTTTAGTTTTGCTTTATTATTGAGAGTTCTTTACCTAGGTTGGTATCTGGCTGGTGCTGTTCTGTGTCATAGACTCAGGTTGTTGTCTGATGTTGTTGGTTCTCTAACCGAAGGACTCCTTTTAATATTTCTTTAAGTTTGGTTTGGTTTTTGCAAATTCCCTTAATTTCTGTTTATCTGGATATATTCCAATTTCTCCATCGTATTTGAGAGAGAATTTTACAGGATATATTATTCCTGGTTGGCAGGTTTTTTTTCTTTCAAGATTTTATATATATCATCCAATTTCCTTCTTGCCTATATAGTTTCTGCTGAGTAATCAGAGCTTAGTCCAATTGTTTCACCTTTGTGATTTTTCATTTTTCTGGGGCTACTCTCGGAATTCTTTCTTTGTCCTTGGTTTGGCAAGCATGATTATGTGTCTTGGTGAGTCTTCTTGGAGTCTATCCTATATGGGGTTCATTAAGCTTCTTGGAATGTCAGCTTCTTGTCTTTCATGATATTTGGGAAGTTTTCTGCCAGCAAAACTTAAATAATCTTCTGTGTTTCCCTTTTTCTCCCCATTCTGGAACTCTGATCATACACAAATATTGGCTCTTGATTGTGTCCCATATAATTCTTAGGTTTTCTTTATTCTTTTCTCTATTTTCCCCGAAACAATGTTGTGTCCACGGATTTGTCTCCAATCTCACTGATTCTATCTTCCATTACCTCAATTTTGTTCCTAAAGCCTTCTATTGAGTTGTCCACTTCTGAAACTTTGTCGTTTACCTTTTGGATTCCTATTTGTTGTTTCGGTATGATTTCTGTTTATTTTGACATTTTGTTCTTAGCATTATTTTCTGGAATTCTTCTACTGCTTATCTGTATTTTCCTTGATTTTGCCTATATTTTTGTTGGTTTTGTCTGTGTCTTTCTTGATCTCTTTCTTAATCTTTTGGATAGCCCTAGACATCAGTCTTTTGAATTCCATTTCAGGTAGTTCCAATGACTTTTCCCCTGCTCCAAAGTTATCTGATTCTTTATTTTGGTCACTTGCTGGAGCCATCTTGTCCTGCTTTTTTATGTTTTGATATTGTCTGCTATCTCCAAGACATTAAGGTATTATTTTCCTTATTTATTGATTGTATGTTCATCTGCTCCGTCCCAGTTTGTTTTGTTTTGATAACGTCATGGCAGGCTGGCCAGATGTGCTTTGCTGCTTGCTCATCTGTGGGTACAAGAGCTCTCACCACCCTGTCCGAGTGGGCAAGGCAGCAGGCTGGGCAAGCTCATTCCACTGCACACTGGTTTGGTGAGATGGCTGAGGGCAAATTGGACAGGCATTGTCTGCCTTCTGATATTGGTCCAGTGTTGTGGTAACATTCATACCCTCTCGCCAGATGGGAGGAAGTGTTGGACAGTGAGTGGTACAGGCTTGCTTCCCACCATTCAGCAGCTGGTCAAGTGGCGGGAGGGGAGGGGCAGTTCAGGTGTAGTGTGGTGGCATGCCTGAGCACTGGAGACAATCTAGCCATGGCAGAGCCAGTGGTCTGGTGAGGGAGGTGACGGAAGGGGCTAGGTTTGGGCGGAGAAAGAAAAGAAGAGAATGAATAAAAAGTAGCATGGTAGGACCCAGTGGGTGGGGACAGGGTGGACCCAGGGACTGGTGGAAATGGGGGAGAGGTGGCGTACGGGGGAAAGAGAATGAAAAGACAGGGAAAAAAATGGCAGTGTGTTGGGGGCCATCGAATTGGGTGGGGCAGACTTGGGGCAGTGGCAAGCCAGTGGGAAGGTCAGAGAGGTGGAATACATGGCTCGGTGGGAGGCAGAAAGAAAAGGAAAAAAGGAAGAAAAAAACTGGTGGTGTGGTGGAGGCCAACGAGTTGGTACGGGGCTGACTCAGGGTCCGGTGGTAAGGGAAGGGTGGTGGCTTATGGGGCTAGTTAGGTGGGAGAAGAAAAGAAAAAACAATGGCAGCACAGCAGGAGCCAGCAGGTGGGAGTGGGGAGGACATGGTGCTGAAGCGGGCCAGTGTACTGGTGGCTCTCTAGCCATGGCAGCATGAAAGAGTGGCAGGAAGCAGGGGGTGGGGAGGAGGTGGCATAAGGGGTTAGGTGGGTGTAAGAAAAGAAAGGGAAAAATGGCAACACGGTGTGGGCCAGCGAGGGGCAGTGGGGCAGACTTGGGGGCCAGTGGGAAGGGAGGCGAGGTGGCATACGGGGCTAGGTGGGATGAAGAAAGAAAAGGGGAAAAAATGGCAACATGGTAGCTAGAATGAAGGGCAGAGGAGGCGTACAGGGCTAGGTGGGAGGAAGAAAGAAAAACAAAAATCCTCACACTGGGAGCCAGCAGGGTAGGCCCAGGGTGGGGGGTATGCTCCTATTGTGGACCCTGGCAGCGGGTGAGGGATGGAAAAATGTGTTTCTCTGGTTACCAGGTGCTCTATCTCCTGTTGAGAGCTCCTTGAAATTGCTTTCCCATACTCTCTGGCTGTGTTTCAAGATGGTCATACTGTACTGTGTTAGGTGGCAGGGGACCTCCACTCTGTATCTTTCCTCCTTCTCTGTTTTCCATGTTTCTTCTTCCATTCAGTGTTTGATCTAGTTCTTTATCCCTTCATTTGATGCTCAGGGTTCCAGAACTGATGTTTGTATGTATTTTACTTAGGTTTTTGAGTCTCTGCTACAGAAGGATGGCATGGTGCATCTGTCGAGGTTGCCATGTTGGCTCTACCACCTTAGGCCAACTGATTTTTGACAAAGGTGAAAGACAATTAATAGAGAAAAGATAGTATTTTCAACAACACTGGAACAACTGGACATTCATATACAAAAAACTGGATCTCAATTTAAACCTCACACCTTATATAAAACCTACAACACATCATAGATCTAAATGCAAAATATAAAACTTAGGAATAAACTTCTGATAAAATATTTGTGACCTGGCATTACGTAAAGACATGACACAAAAAGTACAATTCATAAAAGAAAAAAAAGTTAACCTGAACTTCATCAAAATTGAAAACTTACTCTGTGAAAGATACTATTAAGAGAATGAAAAGACAAGCTACAGAGTGGGAAAAAATATTAGCAAATAACAGATTCGACCAAGGACATGTATCCTGAATATAGAGAAAACACTCAAAACTCAACAGTAAAAATATCACCCAATTAAAATACAGGCAAAAAGACTCAGACGGTTCAGCAAGGAAGATATATTGACTGCAAACAAATACAGGCAGTTCCTGCATTACAGGTGAGTTTTGTTCCTAAGTCTGTCTTTAAATCAAATTTGTACGTAAGTCAGAAGAGTTAGGTATAGTTTGTATCTAATGTCAGTTAGTCAAATGTTTGTCTTAGTATATAGTATATAGTGTATCTTTATATGCATAAAAAACATTAAAAGAACCACTTCCAGATACTAAAACATCTTTAACATAATAATAAAGCAATTAACAATAAGGTTTTGATGCACATTACAAAGAAGTACCCATTTGTTATTACAAACCACTATATGTACCACCAATGTTTAATATAATAGGCTTTATAAGGACTGGTTCTTAACTACGGGTTGTACATAAGTCGGGATGTCCATAATCCACGGACTGCCTGTACATGAAAAGAAGTTGGACATCATTAGCTGATCTCAAAAGGTTACAAACTGTATCATTACATTTATATGACAGTCTTGAAAACACA
Organism: Elephas maximus indicus; assembly: GCF_024166365.1. Classification (NCBI taxonomy): domain Eukaryota; kingdom Metazoa; phylum Chordata; class Mammalia; order Proboscidea; family Elephantidae; genus Elephas; species Elephas maximus. The sequence continues at coordinate 13,109,643 of NC_064828.1, read as the reverse complement.
GAGCTACACTGGTGGTGAACAGAGCAGCAGCTGCCAGGGGTAGAGGTTGGGGGAGAGTGTGAATACCAAGGGATAGCACAAGGGAGTTTTGAAGAGCTCGGCTGCTAACCAAAAGGTTAGCAGTTTAAATCCACCAGCCACTCCTTGGAAACCCTACAGGGCAATTCTACTCTGTCCTACAGGGTCACTATGAGTCAGGTTCGACTTGATGGCAACAGGTCTGTTTTTTTGGTTGTTGTTACTGTTTGCTTTTTTTTTGGAAGTATTATAAATACTATTAAGAATATTTACTATGATTATAGCGAAGGTTACATGAATCTATATGTTAGGGCTCTTAGAATTATAGACACCCAGGAAGTCAATTTTACTGTATATTATTTTTAAAAACATACATTTTTTAATGTTAAAAAGAAAATCCACAATTACCTGAAAAGGCCACTAAAATATAGCTCCTTTTTCAAACTACATACCCACATGAGGCCAGATTTTCTTTTATACTTCAACTAAAACAACATATTGCAACAGAGTGAATACAGAAGCTTGAGGAACCAGCTGTCTTCTATCATGCCAGACATTAAGGAGATTTGCAAAAACGTAAAACACTGCCACTCATCCAACCAATTGTATTTTTGTTTTGGAAAATGGTTCTGTGAACACATAACAGTTTCAATATTGGTAGTTAACATAAATTTGAAGTTCTTTTCAGTTTTAATTTCTAATACAGTAAATATTGGTAGATATAAATCCACACTAAAAACAAAAAACTTCTTTGGAGTCCCCAATAATTTTTAAGAGTAGTAAGGGGTCCTAAGACCAAAGGTTTTGAGAACAACTAGATTATATAAGAGATCTATATTTGAATTAATTTTTCCGCTCTTAATTATCTCGGTATATTTATGGTACACAGTTATTTGAATAGTAAACCTTAGTTCTTTTTTCTTTTAATTCTACAATCTGAACTTTCACCAAATCATTCTTTCACTAAACAAACATTTGATGAGTATCTTGCCAAAAACTGTGGGAAATACTAAGATAAATAAGTCGTGATTCCTATCCTTTAAGGTAAGAGTGGCAGGAAGGTTTATCTCCAGAGCAGCCTGACACACTAAGTTGAAAAGGATGTTGAGGCAGAGGCTGAGTCTCATTATGAAAGCATGCCATAACTGATTACTGATGGTCTTAGAAGAGGACAATGGAAACATTCATCCATTCAACAAGTGCCAGGCATTGACCTTTAGCATAAATTCACATCATAAAGGAAAGGAGGTGACAATAATAAAAGTTCGGAAGCTGGACAGCAGATGTGTAAGAGGTAACTGATCTAATGAACCTTAGAAACCTGAACCCACGTCAGCAGTAAAGAAGCCCGATAAGCAATCTGATTTATAATGGAAATCCCCAAATCTCAGGAATTGGCAGTGCAAGCCATCTCTGAAAGTAGAAATGAAGGTGGAACTAAAAACAAAAGAATGGATTGAATGTGTGCCTAAGAAGAAGTTAGACCACAAGATGCTCTTCCCTACTCCACACAGCCAAGTGACTGCCCATCCCTCCCAACAGCAGAAAAACAGAGGGTCTGTGGACTGGGGGACACCAGGTACAATTAAGGAATGAGTGCCATACCGAGAAGAATGGAATTTTCTGAAATGCTACTTAGTGAATACGTATACACCAGTTTTCTCCCCCTTTCCCAGCTTCCAGAAACAAACAGCCATTCCTTCCTCTCTAGGGAAAGGATGGGAAGATTTAGCCACCTAGATAAAGCTACAGTGAAGACTACAGTTGAAACACACGTACACATACTATAACATACACACACCGTGATCGTTACGATCTTGTGTCAACTTGGTTGGGCCATGATTCTCAGTGGTTTGGCAGTTATGATGCAGTTTGGCAGTTGTAAAATAACATAATCAGCTGTACGATGAGATCTGACATAACGTGATTGCCTCCATGACCGGAGTTTCCTTGAGGGTGTGGCCTGCATCCAATACAGGTGGACTTTCTGGCAAGGCCCAGGGGCTTTTGCTTGCTCTGGATCCTGCAGCTGGCTCCTATTCACCTGATCTCTGGTTCTTGGGCCTTGAGCTAGCAATTTGCCTGCCAATCTTGGGATTTGTCAGCCTCCATGGTCTGGATCTTAGGTTCACCAGCCCCCACAGGTACATGAGTACATGAGTCCATGAGTCACGAGAAGCCTCCAGCCTGACCCGCGGACTTGGGGCTTTCCAGCCTCTACAGCTGTGTATTTCTCTCTAATCTCTCTATATATATGTCTATATGTATAAAAAGCAAAACCAGTGAAGCACCTCTCTCTTTGTGTGTGTGTGTGTGTGTAGAGAGAGAGATGCTTCACTGGTTTTGCTTCTCTAGAGAACCCAGCCTAAGACACACACATACACCTATACCATCAATCAGCTTTATTCTTTAAAAGAGGCAACCAAAGATTACCAAACTTGAAGAAAACATCTAACATGAAAGACTGACCCAAATCAAACAAAAATAAAAAACAACTAGGAGTAAACAGAGGCTACAGAAGTATAAAACTTCAACAACAACAAAAATTGTTGCTATCCGCAGATAAATACTGTATCCATAAAACAAGTAGTAGATGAGATTTAAAAAAGAGAGAGAGAGAGCCAAAAGGAGCTTTTGGAAATCAGATACATAATATTTAGAAGTGAAAAATATGAAAAAGGGTCAGGCAATAAAACTTAAAAAATATCCCAGAAAGTAGAACAAATAGATAAAAATATGGAAAATGGGAGAGAAAAGATAATTAGAGGACCATTCAAGAAGGTTCAATACCTAAACAACACAGAAAGTGTCTGAATAGTTACAGAAAGAGAAAATAGAAATGAAGAAATCATCAAAGTAACTAAGAAAATTTCCCAATCTGAAATACCCAAGTTTTATGATTGATAAGGTACATCAAATGCCCCATAGAAGAGATCCACACCAAGACACATTAGGGTTATTTCAGAAAAAATCCTCCAAACTTCCAAAGAGAGACAAAAAGAGATTTAATATTTAATACAAAGAATCAAGAATCAGAATGACTGGCTAGCTTCTCAACAGCAAGGCTTTGTGTTAGAAAACAATAAGCAGCAACTTCAAAATTCTGAGAGAAAATTATTTCCAACCTTGAATTCTATACCCAGCCAAACTCTCAATCATGTATGAAGGTAGAAAAAAGACATTTTAAGACATGTAAAGTTCATAATTATTTACATCCCATATCCTTTTTTTTCTACTCTGTCCTATAGGGTCGCTATGAGTCAGAACCGAATCGGCACTGGGTTTTTTGGGATCCTTTCTCAGGATTCTACTGGCAAATGTGCTCCATCAAAACAAGGGTATAAATAAGAAATAACACTGTATGGGATTCAAACGGCAGAGAATCCAACACAGGAGAGAAATGAAAGAAATCCCCCAAATAACGGTAAAGAGAGGCTCCAGGAAGATAGCTATATAACAGGCCAGCTGAACAGTATTCCAGATTGGAGAAGACCAGAAGGCTCGAAGCGAGGCTTTTCAAAGATGATGCTATTGATAGAATATTTAAATACGCTAGAATGGAATGAGAGATTTACACAACTGAATCAGTGATTAGGACACTAAGCAACGAAAAACAGAATTATCAGCTCTAAAAAAACAAAACTAGTGTAGGGAACTACCACTTGTCTATCAGTTTATCGTGCTGTCGTGGCTTGCATGTTGATGTGATCCTGGAAGCTATGCTACCTATATTTCAAATACCAGCAGGGTCACTCTTGGTGGGAGGGTTTCAGCAGAGCTTCCAGACTAAGAAAGACTAGGAAGAAGTACCTGGTGGTCTACTTCTGAAAAAACTGGCCAGTGAAAACCTTATGAACAGTAGCACAATACTGACTGATACAGTGCCAGAAGATGAGCCCCTCTGGTTGGAAGGCACTCAAAATATGTCTGGGGAAGAGCTCCTCCTCAAAGTAGAGTCAACCTTAATGACATGGTTGGAGTAAAGCTTTCAGGAAGAAACAGCTGCAAACATCCATTAATAATCAGAACACAGAATGTACGAAGTATGAATCTAGGAAAACTAGAAGTCATCAGAAATGAAATGGAATGTGTAAAAATTGATATCCTAGGCATTAATGAGCTGAAATTGACTGGTATTGGCCACTGTGAATCAGATAATCATATGGTCTACCATGCCAGGAATGACAAATTGAAGAGGAATGACACCATATTCATTGTCAAAATGAACACTTCAAGATCCATCCTGAAGTACAATGCTGTCATGGGTAGGATAATATCCATATGCCTACAAGGAAGACCAGTTAATACAACTATTATTCAAATCTACTCACCAAACACTAAGGCCAAAGATAAAGATATTGAAGATTTTTTCCAGCTTCTGCAGTTGGAAATTGATCAAACATGCCATTAGGATGCATTGATAATTACTGGTGATTGTAATGCAAAAGTTGGAAACAAAGAAGAAGGATCAGTAGTTGAAAAATATGGCCTTGGTGACAGAAACAATAACAGAGATAATAGGATAGAATTTTTCAAGACCAACAACTTCTTCGTTATAAGTATCTTTTTTTCACCAACATAAACGGTGACTATACCTGTGGACCCTGCCAGATGAATATGCAGGAATTAAACCTAATACATCTGTGGAAAGAGACGATGGAGAAGCTCAGTATCATCAGTCAGAACATGGTCAGGAGCCTACTGCCTAACAGACCACCAACTGTTTAATTGCCAACACCTTCAGCGCAGCTTGGACCTCTTCCTTCAGTACCATTGGTTCTTGATCCTATGTTACCTCCTGAAATGGTTGAACCCATTCTTTTTGGTATAAAGATCAGATGGATCATAACAAATTATGGGTAACACTGCAAGAATGAGAATTCCACAGCACATAAGGAACCTGTATGTAGACCAAGAGGTAGTCATTTGAACAGAACAAGGGGATACTTCGTGGTTTAAAGTCAGGAAAGGTGTGTGTCAGGGTTGTATCCTTTCACCGTATCTATTCAATCTGCAGCCTGAGCAAATAATCTGAGAAGCTGGACTACAGGAAGAAGAACGTGGCAGCATGACTGGAGGAAGATTCATAAACAACCTCTGATATGCAGATGACACAGCCCCCTGCTTGCTGAAAGTGAAGAGGACTTGAGACACTTGCTTTTGAAGATCAAAGACCACAGCCTTCAGTATGGACCGCACCTCAACATAAAGAAAACAAAAATCCTTACAACTGGGCCAGCAAGCAGCATCATGATAAACAGAGAAAATATTGAAGTCGTCAAGGATTTCATTTTATTTGGATCCACAATCAATGCCCACAGTAGCAGTCAAGAAATCAAACAACATACTGCATCGGGCAAATCTGCTGCAAGATTTAAAGTGTTAAAAAGCAAAGATGTCACTTTGAGGACTTAGGTGCGCCTGACTCAAGCCTCAGTATTTTCAATTGTCTCATGCATGTGAAAGCCGGACAATGAATAAGGTAGACCGAAGAAGAACTGATGCCTTTGAATTATGGAATTAGCAAAGAATACTTACTGAATACACCAACAAATCTGTCTTGGAAGAAGCACTGCCAGAATGCTCCTTAGAAGCAAGGATAGCGAGACTTCATTTCACGTACTTTGGATACGCTATCGTGAGGAACCAGTCCCTGGGAAAGAAATCACGTTCGGTAAAGTACTGGGTTGGCAAAAAAGAGGAAGACCCTCCACGAGATGGAATGACACGGTAGCTCAGTCAACGGTAGGCTCAATCATAACAATGACTGTGAACGTGGCGCAGGATGAGGCAGTGTTTCATGCTGTTGTACACGGGGTTGCTTTGAGTTGGAATCGACTCATAGCACTTAACGACAACAGTGCAGGGAAGAACAGGTGATCGATCATAGCATTTATCATAGTATATATCATTATTGTTGTTAGCTATCATCAGGTCCACCCCTGACTCATGGCAACCCTACACACAACAGAATGAAATGCTGCCTCATCCTGTGCCATTCTCAAGTTTAGCTACGGGTCACGCCATTGCGATCCACAGGGTTTTCAGTAGTGGATTTTCAGAAGTAGACTGCCAGGCCTTTCTTCCTAGTCCATCTTAGTCTGGAAGCTTTGCTGCAAGAAGCTAGCAAGATGCAAACCTCCACTGACAGACAAGCGCTTGGGATGCATCGGCTGGGAGTCAACCCAGGTCTCCTATATGGAACGCAGGAATTCTACCACTGAACCACCGCTGTATATACTATTGTGAGTGAGTATGTGTGTGTGTGTATGCGTGTGTGTGATGCTATTGATAAAATACTTAAATGAGCTTGAATGCAACGACAGATTTACACAACTCCTGACTTCTATGTCAAAAGCATTTAAAAAGTCATAACTTCAACTCTGAGTGTTGGCCTAAGCAAAATTAAGATATAACATTTGGAAGAGTAGGAGGGCAGAACTGTGATTATGTGGTAGGAATTAGATGGTCAGTGAAAAAGATAAATCCTATAGGATACAGCAGAACTGCCCCATATGGTTTCCAAGGAGTGCCTGGTAGATTCCAACCGCTGACCTTCTGGTTAGCAGCTGAGCGCTTTAACCATTGTGCCAGCAAGGCTTCTTAAAAATGTATATACATATATAAATTATGCATAAAATGGAACTGATAGCTACCAGTTATTAACAATGGTGATTTCTCTGTAGTATGATTATTTTTGGGGGGAGGATTCCTCTTTTGTAAACCTGCTATAACGAACATGTATTTTTTCAATAAGGAGAAAAACACTACTTTCAAGTTTAAATTTTAAATAAAAACTACTAGGTACCCAAAATCATTTAGCCAAATAATTTTAGGCACCAAGTAGTTTAACCAAACTATTTATTTAACCAAATAATTTTTATTATCTCACCCATTATCTTACCCAAAATCACCGGTAGAAGGATTATGGAACAGAATGATATCCTGGGTGGAGTCCTTCAGAACACTGAATAAATCTAAGAACAGCCCTGCCCCAATTAGAAACTGAGCTCTAAAAAAAAGCCCAGACGCCTATCAGCTACCCAGGTGTGGTAGGCTGTTTCTAAAAAGACTCCCAACGATCTCCATCTTCTGCTATTTAGCCCCTCCATTTGAGTGTAGGCTGGACATAGTGACTTGACTCTAATGAAGAGAATACAGAATACAACAAAAGTGATAGGATGTCACTTCCAAGATAGGTTATAAAAGACTGGTGACTTCTATCTTGTTCACATTCTCCCTCTCTCTGGCGCTTCCTACTTGCTTGCTCTGATGAAGCAAGATGCCGTGCCATGAGCTGCCCCATGGAAACGATCACATGATGAAGAACTGAGGGCGGCTTCTGGCCAACAACTAGCAAAGAACTGAGGTCCTCAGTCCAATAACCTGAAAGGAATTGAGTCCTGGCAACAGCCATCCTTCCCCAGTTGAGTCTTGTGATGACTGCAGCCCACCTTGATTGCAGCCTGATTAACTCTGACAAGAGTATCCAAGTGAGTCACACTTGAAATCTGATCCACAGAAACTGTCAGAAAATAAATTGCTGTTGCTTCAAATACTAAGTTTTGGGGTAATTTGGTATGCAGCAACAGATAACTAATATACAAGATGTCTTAGTTTTGCTGTAAGAGAAATATCCGCAAGTGAGTGGCTCTGAAGAACAGAAACTTATTTTTTCAGTTTAGGAGGTGAGAAGTTGGAATTCAGGACAGCAGCTCTAGGGGAAGGCTCTCTCTGTCTGCTCTCAGGGAAAATTCTTGTCTCTTCCTTGGTTCCTTAGGAATCTCCATGTGGAATCAATCTTTCTTCATTTGCAATTCCTTGCTTTGGTGCCTAATCTGCTCTTTTTATAACTCAAAAGTGATTGGCTTAAAACACATCCTATGCTGATATGCCCTCATTAACATAACAAAGAACCCCTATGCCCAAATGGGATCAGATCTACAAGTACAGGGATCAGGATTTACAACACACATCTTGGGGGGACACAATTCAATTCATAACACCAGACTTCACTGGTATAGACAATAGTTTCTGAAAGTTGTATATGAAACACAAAATTCTTCTTGATTCCACATCATGAATCGTACCTGAAAAATTAATATAACGTCGCTGCAGTATCAACACTACCAAATGATTGTTTTGGATTCATTTTTTAGCAAGACTGTTGTTGCTGTGGAAACCCTGGTGGCGTAGTGGTTAAGTGCTACTGCTGCTAACCAAAGGGTCAGCAGTTCAAATCCGCTAGGCGCTCCTTGGAAACTCTATGGGGCAGTTCTACTCTGTCCTATAGGGTCGCTATGAGTCGGAATCGCCCCGACGGCACTGGGTGGGTTGTTGCTGTTAGATGCCGGCAAATAGATTCTGACTCATAGCAACTCCACATCACAGAGGAGAGCTGCCCCATTAAGTTTTCTAGGCTGTAATCTTTATGGAAACAGAATGCAAGGTCTTTCCCCTGTGGAGCCACTGGGTAGGTTCAAACTGCCAACCTTTCAGTTACGAGCTGAGACCTCGTGCCACCAGGTCTCCGTCAGGAAGACAAACAACTTAAAAATAATTAATCATAGTGCAAGAATACTGGATACTGCAAGAGAGAAATTAAATAATTTCCTCCTTGGCATTATCCTTAATGACCTAAAATAGGAAGTAAATATCATGCTAATGAATTCTGATAATGATGCTAAATCTGGAGGTGCTGCCATAGCAAACCCAAGGAAGGTCAAAATATGGACAGAACACACTAAATGGAGATTCGACTTGTAAAATGTAAAATAGCATGTGGTGAAAGATCATTTGAAACATTTGCTAGATAGAAAAAACCTAAGAAGAAAATAGCCAGCAAATTAATAAGTGAACACTGACAATCCCTTAGATTACAAACTCCTGGAAGATGAAGACCATATCATAATCGTTGTACCCTCTGCCAGAATCAAACACTGAACCTTGCAGGTACTCAACAGAAATTTGGTGAAGTTAACTAACCTGCTGAAAATACAACATCAAACTATATGTAATTTAAAAGTCACGCAGAGATAGGGCAGAGCCAAGATGGCGCGATAGCCAGACGGTTCTGGAGATCCCTCTTATAACAAAGACCTGAAGAAAACGGATGAAACGATTGTATTTATGACAGGATAGGAGCCCTGAACATCAAAGGCAAAGTTAGAAAACAGACTGAGCGGCAGGGGGACAGAGAGAAGGTTCAGAAGTGGAGAGGAGTTGCTGGACCTGAATCGCCAGGATCCCTCAGGCACCATTCCCAGAGCAGCTGCAGCGGGCTGGTAGTAGCATTCGGCCGCAGTTTCCTCAGGGAGAAGCAGCTGGCTGCACAGCCTAATCACACCTCCAGTACCGGAGGCCGCACAGCCTAATCACACCTCTGGTGCCAGAGAAGAATGGCACTCCTGGCAAAAGCTAAGTTCTTGCGTATATTTTACTGCGCCTCCTGCCCCGGAGCCGGCTTCAGTGGCTGTTGATTTCCCTGATCCTGAGACAGGCCCTGTTGAGTGCTGGGGGCCATTCTACCCGCCTTGGAGAAGGAATAAATTTGCAATTGGGGGTAAAGATATTTGCCAGCTCTGCTAACCTGGGGAGCTCAGGACAGAAGCAGCTCCTGTCCAGGTATAAACAGTCCGTGGACTTTGCATACCCTTCCTCCCTGCATGGACCTGTGGGGGCCTATTTCAGGAGAATAGGCCCTTGTTGGCAGACTGCAACTGTTTCAGCTGTGTGGTGGAAAGGTGGGTGTTTGATGTGTGACACCGCTTTGCCTATTAAACAGGGTCCTCATGTACCCACATCAGGGGCCTAGGTACTGGTGGCTCTATTCAGGTCAGCCAGCCATGCATGACAGGGGCCCAAGGATAAGTGGTACCTCCCAGCCCTTACAACCAAAAGCATTGGGGACCCATGGTCCATCTGCAGAACCCACCCACCTCTATGCTCTAGGGAAGAAGGATGCGCTTTCCTCAGAGCACTTGGGGGATGATTCTCAGCCCCTTGCCTTGTTCAGAGCGTGACCCCCTGCTGCAACCACATACTGGTACCTACACCAATCACCCCTGCCCCTCTAAGATTGCAGGACAGAGCCTATACCACACACTTGATGACCAGCTACCTGGACATCTGAGCTGAATCCATACAAGAAAAGTGAATGGACTCCTACACTGATATACCTGATAACAGCTCTAGCCATCTGGTGACAGGATGTCAGAGCTTCAAAGGTGAAAATAATCAAACTAGCTCACTCAAGCAACCCATCTGGGCATATCAAAACAAAACAAAGCAAGAAGCCAGGATACGCTAAGCAAACATAAACTAATATAATAACTTACAGATGGCTCAGAGACAACAGTCAATATCAAGTCACATAAAGAAACAGACCATGATTGCTTCAACAAGCTCTCAAAACAAAGAATCCAGGGATCTTCTAGATGAAAGCGCATTCCTGGAATTACCGGATGCAGAATACAAAAGATTAATATACAGAACCCTTCAAGACATCAGGAAGGAAATCAGGCAATATGCAGAACAAGCCAAGGAACACACAGATAAAGCAGTTGAAGAAATTAAAAAGGTTCTTCAAGGACATAATGAAAAAATTTAATAAGCTGCAAGAATCCATAGGGAGGCAGCAATCAGAAATTCAGAAGATTAACAATAAAATTACAGAATTAGACAACTCAATAAGTCAGAGGAGCAGAATTGAGCAAGTGGAAGGCAGAACTGGTGAGGCTGAACATAAAGCACCTGGCACCAATATATATGAAGAAAAATCAGATAAAAGAACTTAAAAAAATGAAGAAACCTTAAGAATCATGTGGGATTCTATCAAGAGAAGTAACCTACAAGCGATTGGAGTACCAGAACAGGGAGGGATGACAGAAAATACAGTGAGAATTGTTGAAGATTTGTTGGCAGAAAACTTCCCTGATATCATGAAAGATGAGAAGGTATCTATCCAAGATGCTCATTGAACTCCACATAAGGTAGATTTTAAAAGAAACTCACCAAGACATATTATAATCAAACTTGCCAAAACCAAAGATAAAGAGAGAATTTTAAGAGCAGCTAGGGATAAATGAATGGTCACCTACAAAGGAGAGTCAATAAGAATAAAAGTCATGTAGATTCATATATATAAATACAATAGAAAGATAACAGAAAAAAAGGAAAATAAGAATTCTAAAAGACATGAAGGACAATGTATTAAGAAATGTGTAAGAATTCAAAAAACATAAACCAAACCAAACAAGATTTGATGATGAGAACTCCCTATATGAATATCTGAGAAATTAATATACCACTGCAGTGTCCTTATTGTCTTCAAACTCCAGCGACTTCTCACAAAATAGAGATTAAGACTACCAACCATGGTGTCCTCCTCCAGGGACTGGTCCTTCCTGATAACATATCCAAATCACATGAGACGAAGTCTTGCCATTCTCACTTCTAAGGAACATTCAGCTATACTTCTTCCAAGACAGAGTTTTCATTCTTCTGGCAATCCATGGTATATTCAATACACAACAGACATCAAAGTGATGTTTTTGCATTTTAACACTTTAAAGAGGTCTGTTGCAGTAGATTTGCCCTGTGCAATGTATCATTTGATTTCTTGACTACTGCTTCCACAGGTATTGACTGTAGAGCCAAGTAAAATGAAATCCTTGACAGCTTCAACAGTTTCTCCATTTATCATGATGTCGCTTACTGTTCCAGTTGTGAGTATTTTTGCTTCCTTTTTGTTGAAGTGCAGTCCATACTAAAGGCTGTAGTCTTTGATCTTCATCAGTAAGTGCTTCAAGTCCTCTTCACTTTCAGTAAACAAGGTTGTGTCATCTGCATAACAAAGGTTGCTAACAAATATTCCCCCAATCCTGATGCCTCGTTCATCTTCACATAGTCCAGCTTCTTGGATTATTTGCTCAGCATACAGATTGAATAAGTATGGTGAAAGGATACAACCTGACATACACCTTTCCTAACTTTAAACCATGCAGTACCCCCTTGTTCTGTTCAAACAACTGCCTCTTGCTCTATGTACAGGCTCCACATGAGCACAATTAAGCATTCTGGAATTTCCATTCTTCACAACATTATCCATAATTTGTTATGACCCACACGGTCGAATGCCTTTGCATAGTCAGTAAAACACAGGTAAACATCTCTCTGGTATTCTCTGTTTTCAGCAATGATCCATTTGACATCAGCGATGATATCCCTTGTTCCACGTCCTCTCTGAATCTGGCTTGAACTTTTGGCAATTCTCTGTTGAGGTACTGCTGCAACCACTTTTGAATGACCTTCAGCAAAATTTTACTTGTGTGTGATATTAATGGTATTGCTCGATAATTTCCACATTCTGTTGGATCATCTTTCTTTGGAATGAGCACAAATAATAGATCTCTTCCAGCCGGTTCGCCAGAAGGCTGTCTTTCAAATTTCTTGACATAGACGAGTAAACACCTCCAGTGTTGCATCCATTTGTTGAAACATCTCAATTGGTACTCTGCCAACTCCTGAGCCTTGTTCATCGCCACTCCCTTCAGCATGGCTTGGACTTCTTCCTTTAGTACCATCGATTTAGTGCCATGATCACATGCTACCCCCTGGAACAGCTGAACGTCAATAAACTCTTTTTGGTACAGTGACTCTGGGTATTACATCTTCTTTTGATGCTTCCTGCATCATTCAATATTTTCCTTGTAGAATCCTTCAGTATTGCAACTTGAGGTTTGAATTTTTTCTTCAGTTTCTTCAGCTTGAGAAATGCCAAATGTATTCTTCCCTTTTGGTTTTCTAACTCCAGGTCTTTGCATATTTCATTATAATAACTTATTTTGTCTTCTCAAGCCACCCTTTGAAATCTTCTGTACAGCTCTTTTACTTCATCATTTCTTCTGTTCACTTTAGCTACCTGACATTGAAGAGCAAGATCCAGTCTCTTCTGACATTCATTTTGGTCTTTTCTTTCTTTTTAATAGCCTTTTGTTTCTCCATGTATGATATCCTTGATGTCATTCCACAACTTATCTGGTCTTTGGTTATTAGTGTTCAATGGGTCAAATCTACTCTGGGGATGGTCTCTGACTTCAAGTGGAATATAATCAAAGTTGTATTTTGGATCACCTGGGCTTGCTCTAATTTTCTTTGGCTTCAACTTGAACTTGTATATGAGCAACTGATGGTCTGTTAGGCAGTCAGCCCCTGGCCATGGTCTGACTGATGATATTGAGCTTTTCCATCACCTTTTTCCACAGAGGTAGTCAATTTGATTCTTGTGTTTTCCATCTGGTGAAGTCCACGTGCACAGATGCCATTTATGTTGGTGAAAAAAAGTATCTGCAAGGAAGAAGTTGTTGGTCTTGCAAAATTCTATCATGCAATCTCCAGCATCATTTCTATCATCAAGGCCATATTTTCCAACTACTGATCCTTCTTGGTTTCCAACCTTCACATTATAATCACCCCAGTAATTATCAATACATCCTGATGGCATGTTTGATCAATTTCCAACTGCAGAAGCTGGTAAAAATCTTCAATTTCTTCATCTTTGGCCTTAGTGGTTGGTGTGTAAATCTAAATAATAGTTGTATTAACTGGTCTTCCTTGTAGGCATATTGATATTATTCTATTACCGACAGCGTTGTACTTCAGGATGGATCTTGAAATGTTCTTTTTGATGACTATGATGTCATTCCTCTTCAATTTGTCCTTCTCGGCATAGTAGACCATTTGATTACTTGATTCAAAATGGCCAATACCAGTTCATTTCAGCTCACTAAGGCCTAGGATATAAATTTTTATGGGTTCCATTTCATTTCTGATGACTTCCAATTTTCCTAGATTCATACTTTGTACATTCCATGTTCCAATTATTAATGGATGTTTGAGGCTGTTTCTTCTCATCTTGAGTTGTGCCACCTCAGCAAATGAAGGTCTGGAAAGCTTGACTCCATCCATGTCATTAAGGTTGACTCTACTTTGAGGAGGCAGCTCTTAGTTGTATTTTGAGTGACTTCCAACCTAAGAAGCTCATCATCTGGCACTATACCAGTGTTTTGCTGCTACTCATAAGGTCTTCACTGGCTATGCTTTTCAGAAGTAGACTGCCAGGTCCTTCTTCCTAGTCTTAGTCTGGAAGGTCTGCCGAAACCTGTCTACCATGGGTAAAACTGCTGGTATTTGAAATACGGGTGGCACAGCTCCCAGTATTATAGCAACACACAAACCACCACAGTACGACAAACTGACAGACATCTGGGGAAAGACTAGACTACATGGAATCAAACCCTGGTTCTGTAACCTAAGGCCCTTATTTAACTTCTCTGTGCCTCAATTTATTCATCTTTAAAAAAGGGCTAAGAATGATAACTGTCTAAGGACTAAAAGTGATATTTGGCATGTAAAGTTTTTACCACTGTGCCTGGCACACAGAGTGTGATCAATAAATGTTAGCCATTATGTATTATGTAATTTTGCAACCTTATTAACCAGAAGAAGGAGAAACAATCACATTCACAGGTACTTTTGACAGAACTCCAAAATGGCTTTCAGTGGGCTATATCAAGGGAGGGGGGCAAGACGGAGGAATAGTTAGACAGTTCCTGCCATCCCTCTTACAACGAAGGCCGCAAAAAACAAGCGAATCAAATATATATGACAATCTAGGTACCCTAATCATTCAAAAACAATGCTGAAGAATTGGACTGTGTGCCAGGTGGAAGGACAGGCAACTCAAAAGCATCAGAAATGGGGAATTACAGATCAAGAATTCTCTGGTACCCTGCTACCTAAGTCTGCACAGCACACACGGGCTGAGGCAAACTGCAACACCTTAAGCTGAGACTCGCCATATCTGGCACAGCCAAGCAGCAGCGGATCTGCATGCACCTCCAGAATCAAAGAGCAGCAACATCAGATCCACAAAAGTTAAGTGCAAGCTCTCACTCCACCACGTGTGCTGGCAAAATAATGCCCCCCACCACAGTTTCACAGCCAAGCAGTGCTTCCTTCCCCTCACCCCCTCCCTACCCCCTTCCCACACCAATTCCAAGACATTCAACAAACTGCGCCCCCTAAGCCAGGAACTCAGGGTTGGTATACATGGTCCACAGACTTGAAACGTCCCTCACCCCCACCCAGTTCTTCTTGGGCCAATTCAACACTGCACACCCTCATTAGCATAAAACAGCAGGGCATACACCTGAAGCCCATTTTTACCTGCAGCAGTCAAGGGGGAGCTACAGATTTGGGACATTCAACACCATCCCGCCCCCTAGGAAGGGGCCTCACCCACCCACACTGGGGCCTGAGGGTCAGCGGTACCACCTACTCCATCTAGCCATCTACGACAGGGGTCTGAGATCTAGTGGTGCCTCCTAATCCCTCCAGTCAATGCACTGGGTGCCCAAGGACTGGCTGTACTACCCCCTCATACTACACACTCTAGGGGCATAGGGACACATCTTTCAACTAGGAACCAGGGGCAGCTCTCAGCCCCCTGCCTTGTCCCACACATTACCCCCCACTGTAACCAGAGACCTGTGCCTGCTCCAAACAGCCCCACACAGCCCTACCCACCTAGGACAGTAGGGTAGAGTCTACACTACACACTTGGCCAACCACTCAAGACACCTGTGCCCTGAACAAATGCACCCCCGGAAGAACAGTGAACAGACTCCTGGGCTCACACGCCTAATAGCTGCTCTGGCCACCTGGAGACAGGATGTGAGAGCTTCAACGACGCCAATAATCAAAGTAGCTCACAGATTCAGCCTACTTGGGCATATCAAAACAAAACAAAAATGCAGAGTGTAGTAAACAAAAATACAATAAATAAATACGATAATTTATTGATGCCTCAGATCAATAATTTATTGATGCCTCAGTCAATATAAAATCACACAAAGAAGCAGGACAAGGTTGCTCCAGCAAGTGACCAAAATAAAGAACCAGAAAATCTTCCGGAAGAAGATACCGCAATGGAACAACCTACAAAAGAATTCAAAAGACTAATACACAGACCTCTCCAAGCGATCAGGACGGAAATCAGGCAAAACTCAGACCAAGCCAAAAACACAGAGGCAAAGCAATAGAAGAATTCAGGAAAACAATACAAGAAAACAACAGAACAAACAGGCTCCTAAAAAACATACAGAGACAGCAACTAGAAATCTAAAGATTACCAATAAAATTTCAGAATTAGGCAACTCAATAGAAGGTCTTAGGAGGAGAATGGAGACAACGGAAGTCAGAATTAGTGAGAATGAAGACAGACCCCTTGACATCAATTTGTTCAGGAAAAATCAGAAACATGAATGAAAAAAATGAAGAAAGCCTAAGAATTATGTGGGATACTATCAAAAGGAAAAGCCTACAAGTGACTGAAGTTCCAGAACAGAGGGGGATAACAGAAAACACATAATTACTGAAGGTTTGCTGGCATAAAACTTCCCTAGTATCATTAAAGACAAGATGATATCTATCCAAGAAGCTCAATGAACCCCATAAAGGGTAGACCCCAAAGGAAAGTCACCAAGATATATCATAATCAAACTTGCCAAAGCCAAAGACAAAAAAAGAATCTTGAGAGTGCTAGGTATAAATAAAAAGTCACCTACAAAAAGAAGAAATAAGACTAAGCTCTGACAACTCAGCAGAAGCCACGCAGGCAAGAATGCAATGGGATGACATATATAAAGCCTTGAAGGAAAAAAACTTCTAATCAAGAATTATATATCCAGCAAAATTCTCTCTCAAATACAATGGCGAAATCAGGTCACTTACACATAAATAGAAATTAAGGGAATTTTTAAAAACCAGACAAAAACTACAAGAAATATTAAAGGGTGTCCTCTGGTTAGCAAACCAACATCAGACAAAAATCCAAAACTAAGATACAGGACAGATCAACCAGTTATCAACCCAGATACAAAATTCACCAAAACAAATCAAAGCTAAAAGACTGAAAGCAGGGAACCAGAGACGTCCATATGTAAATGATGACAACATCAAAACAAAAAAGAGGGAATAAACAGTGTAGTCATGGAGCTCTTATGTGGAAAGGAAGGTAAGGTAATATCAAGAAATAAAAGACTGGTTTAAACTTAGAAAAATAAAGGTAAATTTCAAAGTAATCACAAAGGAAGCTAACGAACTATCATGGATTGAACTGTGTCCCCAAAAATATGTGTCAACTTGGTTAGGCCATGATCCCCAGTATTGTGTGGTTGTCCTCCATTTTGTGATTTTCCAATGTGTTATAAATCCTAATCTCTGCCTGTGGTTAAAGAGGATTAGGGTGGGATGTAACACCCTTGCTCACGTCACATCCCTGATCCAGCATCAAGGGAATCTCCCTGGGGTGTGGACTGCATCACCTTTTATCTTACAATAGATATAAGGAAAAGGAAACAAGCAGAGAATTGGGGACCTCATTACTGCCAAGAAAGCAGTGCTGGGAGCAGAGTGTGTCCTTTGGATCCAGGATTCCTGCATGGAGAAGCTCCTAGTCCAGGGAAAGATTGATTAACAAGGACCTTCCCCCAGAGCTGACAGAGACAGAAAGCCTTCCCCTGGAGCTGCGGCCCTAAATTTGGACTTCTAGCCTAACAGACTGTGAGAAAATAAATAACTCTTTGTTAAAGCCATCCACTTGTGGTATTTCTGTTATAGCACCACTAGATGACTAAGACACAAACCTACCCATCAAAATAAAAAAGACGAAAAACACAAAGACTCAGCAAACACAAAATCAACAATAATGAAAGAGATGAAAATACATAAACAAAAAGAACTCAGCACAGAAAATTAAGCATACGAAGAAACTGTCAACATCACACACACAAAAAAATCAAAATAACAGCAGTAAACTCATACCTATCAATTATTACACTGAATGTAAATGGCCTAAATGCACCAGTGAAGAGACAGACAGTAGCAGAATGGATTAGAAAAACATGATCTGTCTATATGCTGTCTACAAGAGACACATCTTAGACACAAAGACATACACAAAGTAAAACTCAGTGGATGGAAAAAGTATATCAAGCAAACAATCAAAAAAGAGCAGGAATGGCAATATTAACCACCGATAAAACAGACTTTAAAGCAAAATCCACCATAAAGGATAAAGAAGGACACTATGTAATGATTAAAGGGTCAATACACCAGGAGGACATAACCATAATAAATACATACACCTCAACGAAAGGGCTCCAAAATACATAAAGTCTTAACAGAACTGAAAAGAGAAATAGACAACTCCACAATAATAGTAGCAGACTTCAACTAACCACTTTCAGTGAAGGACAAACATCTAGAAAGAAACTCAATAAAGACATGGAAGATCTAAATGCCACAACCAACCAACTTGACTTCATAGACATACACAGACCACTCCACCCAACAGCACCTAAGTATACATTCTTTTCCAATGCACATGGAACATTCTCCAGAATTGACCGCATTTTAGGCCACAAAGCAAGCCAAAAGAATCCAAAACGCTGAAATAATACAAAGCATCTTCTCTGATCATAATGCCATAAAAGTAGAAATCAATAACAAACAGCAGGAGAAAAAAATCAAATATAGGGAAACTGAACAACACCACTTAAAAACTACTTGGTTATAGAAGAAATCAAGGACAGAATAAAGAAATTCACAGAACCAAACGAGAATGAAAAAAGCTCTGGGTCACAGCAAAAGCAGCACTTAGAGGTCGATTTACAGCAGTAAAGGCGCATATCAGGAAAAAAAAAGGGGGCCAAAATAAAAAAATTAACCCTACAACTTGAACAAAGAGAAAGAGACCAGCAAAAGAAGCCCTAAGGAACCAGAAGAAAAGAATAAAGATTATAGTAGAAATAAATGCAATAGAGAATAGAAAAACAAGTGAAAGAATTAACAAGACCAAAAGTTGGTTCTTTGAAAAGATCAACAAAATTGACAAACCACTGGCCAAACTGACAAAAGACAAACAGGAGAGGAAGCAAATAACCCAAACAAGAAATGAGATGGGTGGTATCACAACAGACTCAACTGAAATAAAAAGGATAGTAACAGATACTATGAAAAATTGTACTCCAACAAATTTGAAAACCCAGAGGAAATGCACAAATTTCTAGAAACACACTACCTACCTAAACTAACACAAACCAAGGTAGAAAAACTAAAAAAGCCCATAACAAAATAAACAGATGGAAGAAGTAATAATAATAAAAAAAAAATCCCAACAACAAAAAAGCCCTGGCCCAGATGGCTTCACCGGAGAATCCTACCAAACTTTCAGAGAAGAGCTAACACCAATACTACTAATGCTATTTCGGAGCACAGACAAATAAGGAATACTCCCGGACTCATTCTATGAAGCCAGCATAGCCCTGATACCAAAGCCAGGCAAAGACACCACAAAAAAGAAAACTACAGACTACTGTCCCTCATGAACGTAGATGCAAAAATCCTCAAAACAAAATTCTACCCAAGAGAATTCAACAGTATATCAAAAAAATAATGTATCATTGCCAAGTGGGATTCATACCAATTATACAGGGATGATTCAACATTAGAAAATCAATCAACGTAGCCCACCACATAAATAAAACAAAAGAAAAGAACTACCTGATCTTATCAATCAACGCAGAAAAGGCATCTGACTAAGTCCAACACCCAGTCCTAATAAAAACTCTCAGCAAAATAGGAAATAGAAGGGAAATTCCTCAACATAATAAAGGGCATTTATACAAAGCTAACAACACTGTGCTGAAGGTCCTAGCTAGAGCAATAAGGTAAGAAAAAGAAATAAAGGGCATCCAAATTAGTAAAACTCAAAAAAAACCAAACCCATTGCCGTCGAGTTGACTCCAACTCACTGCAACTCTACAGGACAGACCAGAACTGCCCCACGGAGTTTCCAAGAAGCACCTGGTGGATTTGAACTGCCAACCTTTTGGTTAGCAGCCATAGCTCTTAACCACTACACCACCAGGGTTTCCCTAAATTGGTAAGGAAAAGATAAAATTATCCCTATTCACAGCTGATATAATCTTATGCACAGAAAACCTCAAAGAATCCAAAAGAAAGCTACTGGAACTAATAGATTTCAGCAAAGTTTCAGGATACAAGACAAACATACAAAAATCAGTAGGATTCCTCTATACCAACACGGAGAACATCAAAAAGGAAATCACCAAATCAATACCATTTATAATAGTCTCCAAGAAGATAAAGTACTCGGGAATAAATCTAACCAGGGATGTAAAAGACCTATACAAAGAAAACTACAAAACACTAGTGCAAGAAACCAAAAGAAGCCTACACAAGTTGAAGAAACATACCATGCTCATGGATAGGAAGACTCAACAGAGTGAAAATGTCAATTCTACTAAAAGTGATCTACAGATACAATGCAATCCCAATCCAAATTCCAACAGCATTTTTTTAATGAGAAGTAGGAACAAACTGTCCACTTCATATGGAAAGGGAAGAGGCTCTGGATAAGTAAACATTACTGAAGAAGAAGAAAAAAAATGGGAGGTCTCACATTACCTGATATTAGAACCTATTATACAGCCATGGTAGTCAAAATAGCCTGGTACTGGTACAACAAAAGACACACAGACCAGTGGAATGGAATTGAGAACCCAGATGTAAATCCAACCGTCTATGAGCAGCTGATATTTGACAAAGGCCCAAAGTATGTTAATTGGGAAAAAGACAGTCTCTTTAACAAATGGTGCTGGCATAATAAAAATGAAACAGGGCCCATACCTCACACCATACACAAGAACTAACACAAAACGGATCAAAGACCTAAATATAAAAGCTAAAACGATAAAGATCATGGAAGAAAAAATAGGGACAATGCTAGAGGCCTTAATACATGGCATAAATAGAATATAAATCATAACTAAAAATATATAAACACCAGAAGAGAAACTAGATAACTGGGAGCTCCTAAAAAATTAAACGCTTAGGCTCATCGAAAGACTTTCACCAAAAGAGTAAAAAGAGAACCTATAGGCTGGAAAAAAAAATTCTGACTATGACATATCCATAAGGGTCTAATCACTCTAAAATCTACAAGATACTGCAACACCTCAACAACAAGAAGACAAATAATCCAGTCAAAAATGGCCAAAGTATATGAACAGACACTTCACCAAAGATGACATTCAGTTGGCTAACAGACACATGAGGAAATGCTCTCGATCACTAGCCATTAGAGAAATGAAAATCAAAATTACTTTGCAGTACCATCACACCCCAACAATACTGGCATGAATAATAATAATAACAGAAAATAACAAATGTTGGAGGGATAGAGGAAGATTGGAACTCTTACACACTGCTGGTGGGAATGCAAAATGGTACAATCACTTTGGAAAACTACATGGTGCCTCCTCAAAAAGCTAGAAATAGGAATTATATATGATCCAGAAATCCCACTCCTAGAAATATACCCTAGAGAAATAAGAGACATTAGATGAATAGACATATGCACACCCATGTTCACTGCAGCACTATTCACAATAGCAAAAAGATGGAAACAACCTAAATGCCCATCAACAGATGAGCGGATAAACAAATTGCGGTACATACACACAATGGAATACTATGCAATGATAAAGAACAACGATGAATCCACCTAACATCTCATAACATGGATGAATCTGGAGGGTATTATGCTGAGTGAAATGTCAGTCCCAAAAGGACAAATATTATATGAGACCACTACTATAACTCAGGAAAAGATTTACACACAGAAAAAAGCATTCTTTGATGGTTATGAGTATAGTGAGAGTCCCGGGAGAGGGGAGATCACAAACTAAATAGTTGGCAAGTGTCAACTTTGGTGAAGGGAAGGACAACACACAATACAAGGGAAGTCGGCACAACTGAACCAAAGCAAAAGTATAGACATTTTCTAGACATATCCAAATGCTTTAAGGGACAGAGTAGCTGGGGCTAGGGCCTGGGGACCATAGTCTTGGGGAACATCCAGGTCGACTGGCATAATAAAGTTTATAAAGAAAATGTTCTTCACCCGACTTTGGTGAGTAGCGTCTGGAATCCTAAAAGCCTGCAAGCGGCCATCTAAGATATATCTATTGGTCCCATTCCAACTGGATCAAAGGAGAATGAAGAAAACCAAAGACATAAGGAAAATAATAGCCCAAAGGACTAAGGGACCACATGAACCAGAGACTCCACCAGCCTGAGACCAGAATTAGATGGTGTTCAGCTACCACTAACGACTGCCCTAACAGGGATCACAACAGAGAGTCCCGGACAGAGTAGGAGAAAAATGTAGAACAGAATTCAAATTCATGTAAAAAGATCAGACTTACTGGTCTGACAGAGACTGGAGGAACCTCCAAAACAATGGTCCCCAGATGCTCTCTTAACCCAGAACTGAAACCATTCCTGAAGGCCACTTTTAGACAAAGATTACACAGGCCCAGACAGCAAATAACAACACACATGAGGACCGTGCTTTTAGCTCCATGAAATATATGAGACCAAATGGGCAGCTCCTGTCCAAAAGGAGGACAAGAAGGCAGAAAGGGACAGGAACTGGATAAGCAGACACAGGGAATCTGAGGTGGAAAGAGGGAGCATACTGTCACATTGTGGGGATTGCAGCCAATGTCACAAAACAATATGGGTATAAATTTTTTAACGAGAAATTAACTTGAGCTGTAAACTTTCATCTAAAACACAATAAAAATCAAACAATCAATCAAGGTATCAGCAGGATGCCGCCTCACAGCGGTGGACTCTAACCCTTGGACCCTAACCCTCGAGAGGCCAAGAGGGAAAGTGCTCTCTGGTCCCCTCTAAGCGCCTCACCAGAGCTGGAGAGGACAAGGTTGAGATTGGTGGTTATCCAGCCCTTGCTGGGTTGGGCCCAGAGCTGGAGGACCAGAGAAGGAGGCCAACCTTCCCTCCACGTCTATCAACCACCAGAGGCTTGGAACTTGGTGGGGAGATGGAATTTCCCACCCCATGTGTTTCTATTTTTTGAAAAGCAGACACTTTAAAAAATGGTCAAGTTTGCTGCTTCTGAAATTTCTGAGGAATTTATTGCTTGTACTGTATACTACAATGATCACCGACTGAGAATACTGTTTTACACTAGTTTTGGGGAGGGGGTTGTTCTTACTAAACAAATACTTCAGATGGAAAAAAAAAAAAAAAGATATCAGCAGGGCCATATTCCTTTTGGAGGCTCTAGGGAAGAATCTGTTTCCTTGCTTTTTTCAACTTCTAGAGTCCACCTGCATTGTTGGGGTCATGGCCCCATCCTCCATCTTCAAAGCCAGCAACAGAGCATCTTCAAATTCTTCTCCCTCTGCCCTCTGTTCCCATTGTCACATTTTCTCTTTTTCTGACACTACTGCCTCTCTCTTATAAGGACCCTTCTTTTTAGATTGAAGCCCTGGTGGCGCAGTGGTTAAGTGTTGTCAAATTCACCAGCCACTCCCTGGAAGCCCTATAGTGCAGTTTTACTCTGTTCTATAAGGTTGCTATGAGTTGGAATTGACCTGATGGCCATGGGTTTGATCCATTTCGAGTTTGTTTTTTGTGTATGGTGTGAGGTATAGGTCCTGTTTCATTTTTTTTACGGATGGACAACCAGTTATGCCAGTACTATTTGTTAAAGAGACTGTCTTTTTCCCATTTAATGAACTTTGGCCCCTTGTTTTCAGACTGGACCCCCCAGATAATGAAGGATAATTATTTTATCAAGATTCTTAATTACATCTACAAAGTCCCTTTTGCCATTCGCAGGTTTCAGGAATAAGCATGTGGACATCATTGGGGGCCATAATTTTACCTACCACAAAAACTACACTAAAATGAAAATGAAAATACTACTGCTACACTGAACTACATTAATGAATCTGATAAATAACAACAAAAAAGGCCAAGAGGGACAAAACTACATGAATAAGCCTCACAAATGACAATTTAAAAAAATCAAACAACACATAATATGAGTCCTTTTATGTACAGTTCAAAACAAGCAAAGCTAAAGAAAAGTAAGGATATGTTTATCACAAAAATCATAAGAATGGATACCTCTGGGTAAAAAAGAGTGGTGAGCTCAGAAAGGAGCTTTCTGAGATGCAAGTAATGTTCTATTTCTTGACCACTGAGCTTCATAATTATTTTTTAAACCATATACATATGTTTTATATATGGAAACCTTGATACATGGTACACTATGGATGGAGCTTGAAGACATTAAGCTGAGCAAAATAAACCAATCACAAAAGGGCAAATATTGTATGGCCTCACTTATATAAAAAGACTAGAAAAGGAAAATGTATAGAGAACAAAGTTTATTAAGGTTACCAAGGGTGGGAGGGAGGGGGAACAGCAGGCTAACAGTGATGGAAATATCACATTAAGGGTAGGGTTGCCCAGCTGATTACTGTAACTGCTATCAATAAGTTGTACACCTGTAAAAAGCTGAACTAGCAAAAGTGTAAAAGATGTATTTACAACAACGACAAAAAAAAAAAAAGTAGCTGCTGAGGCAGCTTATGTACAACCAAATACCTCATGGGATTTGGTTCCTTGGTTTGGAAATTCAGGGTCATGGTTTCATGGAACATCCCGGTTAATTGGCCTAGGAATGTATTCAGTGCTTCTGTTCTACCTCTTAGTTCGTTTTGCCTAGTGCTTGGGGTCTTAAAAGCTTGCAATCAGCCATCCAAGGCACAACAATTGATCTCTATTCACCTGGAGCAACACAGGGTAAAGGAAATACAGGAATTGGAGGAGGATATGGAATGCGTGACTAACTGCCTCCATGAACAACTGCCTTCTCTGCCATGAGACCAGAAAAACTGGATGGTACCTGGCTACCACTACTAAACATTTTTGATCAAAGATTACATAGATGAGTACGGTCCCCAAACACCCTTTTAACTCAGTACTGAAGTCGCTCCTGAGGTTCACCCTTCACCCAAAGAATAGACAGGCCCATAAAACAACATAAGACTAAATGGGCACACCAGCCCAAGGGCAAGGACTAAAAGGCAGGAGGAGACAGGAAAGCTGGTAATGGGGAACTTAAGGGGAGAGTGTTGCCATGTCCTGGGGTTGGCAACCAATACCAAAAAACAATACCCGTACTGTTTAATGAGAAACTAATTTGCTCTGTAAACCTTCATCTAAAGTAAAAAAAAAAAAGAAAGATTCCATAGAGGAATCCCAATCAAAATAGAGAAAATGCAGAACAGAATTTCAAATTCTCACAGACTCTAGACTTTCTTGTGCCATGAAGGTTGGATGGACCCCTGAAATTACTGCCCTGAGATAATCTTTAAACCTTAAGCCAAAAATATCCCCCGAAATCATCTTAAAACCAAACAATAGTTTAGCTTAATATAAAAGGTCTGCCTTGAGCATTATGCTCTTTCAAAGTGTAGTGAGAGGCACAGTGGCTATCTCATGTATCTCAAAAATTAATATATTTCTCACATCGTGAAAATTATCTGAATTATGTTTTATAATAAAACAAGGGGACAGACACAAGTTTACGAAGTTGGAATCGGCTTGATAGCACTGGGTTTGGTTTTCTGGTTTATACACCAGCTAAGTTTTTAAAGACATCTAATATACTGAAATAAGCAACAGAAATAAGCCTCAAAGACAGAATAACACAGCAAAATCTCATTTTTATTCATATGATTTGGCAAGAACCTTCCAAAAGTTAGTAAGAAGAGACGACGACTTGTGAAAAATCCTATTTGTTGACAGCAAAGAAAATTTAATCAACACTTTTACTTCACCAGTTCCTTCTAAGCTTTCACAGGAAGTAAACTATACTCCCAACAGCGTGGAATCTCACTGGAATCAATAAATATATCCAAGAAAGTAAAATATCCATTAAAAGGAAAGAGAAACCTTACAAGTCAGTATGGTTACAATTACTGATAACAGAATGAATGTGTAAACAGCCTAGTTCTCCTCTCCTTGGCTACAACACTAACAACAAGTAAACAAATTCAACAAATTCTTCCCTTATAGAAAGTACCGTGTAATTTACATGGTGAGGTTGCAAGGAAAACACTTCACAAGATCATTTACTGGGTATTTTACTGTAACTAAATGAACCAAAGCATTACATCTATAATCCTCCCACTAAGGCAAAGAAATTATAAAAAAAAAAAAAAATCAATGACATACAGAATCTTCCTTATAATAATTTTTATTGCAAGAGGATTTTAAGTATATTAAGTTCCCTTTTTAAAAAATAGCAAAATTGTGGCAAAGAGAGGTTAAGTAATCTAAGGATCCATAATAGGCTATGGAAGAGATAAGAACAGATTTAAATTCTCACCATGATGCCACAATTACACAAACATATATTCATTCTTTTGCATAATTAAGAGTTTATGTTCACCTGTTTAGTAATCATTTATTAATTCAAGGGGTTAGTGGCTGCATTAATCTTACTTCCAAACCAAAGATTAAGTGCTAGCATACAAGAGATTTTTTTCTGATTCATAAATTTATTTATATCTGTTAAAATTTACAAAGCTACTCAGATGATATCCTAATTACCTATCCATCTATAAATGGCTGGGTCCTAGCTACAGTGCCACCTGTAGCTACTTATCTACATGAGTGCCTTCTTGAACTATCACACCCTGGCTACTGGTAAGAACTAGTCCCGACTTCTAATGGTTCAAATAGGGAGTGTGAAACCTCAAATAGGAACTCCGTCAATACTCAAGGAATTGAGACCTGCGAAAACCCAAGTAGAAACCCATGTTAAGAGGAGAGGGTGGCTCTTTAGGACAAATGTTTCAACATGTTCTGGTGTTCTGAAAGGATCTGTCTAAAGCTGTTTCAGGAGTTTGGTGGACATTTAATTCAAATTTATTTTTAATTATGTAACTACTTAAAGCCACACTACATCCACTAACCTCTGGATCTGGTGGAGTATATGCGATGAGCCGTAGTTGGTAAAAGTGAGATTCCTTCCCTGGCCCCACCTTCCAGACAAGGGTACGTCTGTGTTATGTGCTTTGGTGGCACTGTGCATTTTCCCTTCATAACACTTGGAACACTTGTAATTCCTTGTTCAACAACCATCTGCCCTCAAAATACCACAGGCCCTAAAAGCGAGAAGATCATTTGTGTCTTGTTTACTGCTGAACCTCTAACCCCTAGCACAGACGCTTAATATATATTTAACGAATGAATGGGTGAGTCTGTTACAATACTGCAAAGGAAAGATAATTAGGCTCAGAGAGTCTGAGTTAAGGTGGTAGCAATGAGAATGGAAAGGAGAGGTTCTGTGCAGTAGAACCAGGGGAAAGAGGGTGCGAAAAATAATGAGATTTTTGAACTTGGGTGAATGGTTGCATGGTGGTAACTTCATTTATAGAATGAAGTTAAAAAGAGGGCTGACTTTTGTCTTGGACATGCTGAATTTTTAAAGTGCTAGGGAAGTCCAGCAGAAATGAAGTCCTAATCTAGTTTATTATCTACCATATAATGAACTTTTTAAAAAACAAATTTCACTAGAGGCAAGGTTCACACTTCTCTCTTCAATTATTCATGTTTTCCTATTTTCCTCCCTTCATCACTGCCCTGTTACTGAAGGATGCTGGAAAAAAACATTTTTTAAATATTTTAGAAACCGAGGTGCTTAGCAGATTTTAAAAAAAGGTGGAGAAGGAAGGCTTTCCAAACTTAATCTATAACAAACAACACATGGAAAACTAAATGTCAGACAAATATTAACAAAATACAGTAGTTAGAGGACTGAGACAATTGAATGGCTAGAAGGGAAACAATGTAATTTCATTTTTTTAAAGAGAATTACTTTCAAACTGCAGAAAGAAAAAAGTATAAAAATATTCATGAATGAAAAGCATTTTGGTAAAAACAGATATAATATTAAATAAGTTTTCTAATTCAAACATTTAAAAATACTGATATGACAACAAAAACAGCACTGAAAGATAAATGGAACCTCACAAAAATTAAATACTTTTGTTCATCAAAGGATTTTATCAAGAAAGTGAAGAGACAACGTACAGACTGGAAGCAAATTTTTCAGAAACCACAGATCCAATAAGGGTCTAATATCCAAAAATGATATAAAACTTATACAACTTAATAACAAAAAGGCAATCGAAAAATGGGCAGAGGACTTGAATAGACATTTCACCAAAGAGGGTATTCAAACGGCCAAGAAGCACATAAAAGATGTTCAATTCCAACTCACAGCAACCCTACAGGACAGAGTAGAACTGCCCCCACAGGGTTTCCAAGGCTGTAATTTTTTTTTTTTTAATATATACATATATTATTGTACTTTAGATGACGGTTTACAAAACAAACTAGCTTCTCCTTGAACAGTTAGTGTACATATTGTTTTATGACATTGGTTAACAATCCCATGACATGTCAACAATCTCCCTTCTTGACCTTGGCTTCCCTATTACCTGCTTTCCTGTTCCCTCCAGCCTGCTAGTCCTTGGCCCTGGGTTGGTATGCCCCTTTATAGTCTCATTTTGTTTTATGGGCCTGTCTAATCTTTGGCTAAAGGGTGAACCTCAGGAGTGACTTCATTACTGAGCTACTTTTAGTCTGGGGGCCATACTCTCAAGGTTTCTTCAGTCTCTGTCAGGCCAGCAAGCCTGGTCTTTTTTTTGTGAGTTAGAATATGTTCTACATTTTTCTCCAGCTCTATACGGGACCCTCTATTGTGATCCCTGTCAGAGCAGTCAGTGATGGTTGCCAGGGACCATCTAGTTGTACTGGACTCAGTCTGGTGGAGGATGTGGTAGTTGTGGTCTATTAATCCTTTGGACTAATCTTTCCCTTGTGTCTTTAGTTTTCTTCATTCTCCCTTACTCCTGAAGGGGTGAGACCATGGGAGTATCTTAGATGGCCACTCACAGATTTTTAAGGCCCCAGATGTTACTCACCAAAGTAGAATGCCAAACATTTTCTTTATAAACTATGTTATGCCAGTTGAGCTAGATGTTTCCCAAGACTATGGTCCCCACAGCCCTTAGCTCAGTAATTTGGTCCCTCAGGGAGTTTGTATGTGTCTATGGAGCTCCCATGACCCAAAGCTGTAAATATGGAAGCCGACTGCCACATCTTTCTCCCGAGGAGCAGCTGGTGGATTCAAACTGCCAACCTTTCTGTTAGCAACCAAGTGCTTTATCTACTGTGCCCCCAGGGCTCTTCTCGAAAGCCATCAAAAAATCAAAAAACTAAATCCATTGCTGTGGAGTCGATTCCAACTCATAGCGACCCTACAGGACAGAGCAGAACTGCCCCATAGGGTTTCCAAGGAGTGGCTGGTGGATTCAAACTGCCAACCTTTTGGTTAGCAGCCGTGGCTCTTAACCACTACACCACCAGGTCTCCATCATTAGCTATTAGGAAGATGCAAATCAAAACTACAATGAAATACCACCTGAACTCTATTAGAATGGCAATAATCAAACAAATGGAAAACAACAGGTGTTGGCGAGGCTGTGGAGAGACTGGAACTCTCATCTACTTCTGGTGAGATTATAAAATGGTACAACCACTGTGGAAAATAGTTGGGGGTTCATCAGAAAGTTGAACACAGAACTATCATATGACCCAGCAAACCCAGTCTAGGTAAACACCCAGAAGAAGTGAAGGCAAGAATGCAAACAGAAATCTGTACTCCAATGTTTATCACGACACTTTTCACAATAGCCAAAAAGTGGAAACAACGGAAATGTCCATCAACAGATGAATGGAAAAAAAAAAATGTGGTATATACACACAATGGAATACTACTTAGCCGTAAAGAGAAATGAAGTCCTGAGACATGCCACAACATGGATGAACCTTGAAAACATCATGCTGAGCAAATAAGTCAGTTGCAAAAGGACAAATATGATCTCACTTATATGAAATAAGCAAATGTATAGAAGCTAAAGATTATTAGTGGTTACCAAGGGTGTGAGGGAGGGGGAAAAAGGGAGGTTTTTGCTTAGCGGGCCTTGAGGTTATGTTAATGGTGGTGGAAAGGTCTGGAAAAGGATAGTGAGAATGGTTGCTCAACTTGAAGAATGTAATCAGTGTTACTGAATCGTACCTGTAGAAAATGTTGAGATGGCATATGTTCTGTTATGTTTATATTCACCACAATTGGGGGAAAAAAAAACTGATCTTTAAAACATGGTTAGGTTAAATCTTGACAGCTTATTAAAAGAAGCAAAGAAGCTTCTACCTTCCATTCTTTAGAAGACACAACTTTATTCCAGATTCTCTTTAAAGAACACAACTTTTTTACCTTGCCTTATTGAAGTGAAAGCCAAGTCCTACAATACGGTAAAAAATAGCTATCAGTATCCCAAAGGATAGTTCTTATATACAAAGAGTAAAAAAAATTATAGAAAAAAATCTAAAATACTCACTGAAGTTCATAAGTACTACAAAAAAAAAGTACTATATGTTCACTTAAGTTCAAGGCCACATAAAATAATAACCACAAAGAGAAGAAAAATTGTTTAAAACAAAAAAGTCACAGAACATAAATGAAAATACACAAAGAAGTCTTTAAAACCGCCTGTTTAAAAGATTAAATTTTCAGGCAAAATGGACATTCACATTCTATTACTAATATAACTCCAATCTGTATTTTAAACCTACAATCAAGGATTTGACAGATTTTAACGGAGAAAGAAGCTGTTTTGAGTGGTAATACGTGTTGAACTTCACTCACTCAAAATTTAGCTCTAAAAAACTCATAAACATTTTCATACGAACTTAAAGGCTCTTCTATCAAATATGGAGGTATGGTGTTCGACCTGAAAGAACTGAGTATTTTCAGCACGAAATGATTCTATCCACTGAAGCATGGGGAAAAAAAACCTACCACTACCATCACTATGCTTGGTAAAGTGCAGGGTCAACAAGGAAGAAGATGACCCCAACAAGATGGACTGACACAGTGGCTGCAACAATGGGCTCCAGCATAACGACGATAGTGGGCATGATGCAGGACAGGGCAGTGTTTCGTTGTGTTGTATGTAGGGTCGCTATGAGTCCGAACCAACTCGACGGCACCTACCACCACCACCACCACCATTACCATTGTTTACAATGTGCTGGAAAACAAAAAAAGGCAAAAAAAATGTAAAATGGTATAAAATTTGTTTTGGTTCAAAAACCTATAAATATTAAAAGATATCCTGCAATATTACTCATCAAATAAACTGCCATCACTCCAGCTATATTTTAAGTGTTTCTTAAAACCCTTAAAATGAGCAAAAAAAAAAAAACCCGAACACATGGCTAAAATAATCTTGAGTAACACGCTCTAAAATTGAAAAGATTGTTTGCCACACATTTATACAAGAATTTTTCCTATATGAAATGTTTTTTGTAAAAGTGGAAAAGGAATTAAATGATATTCTCCACTAATTCTCAAAGGCTATTTTATTCTGCTAATCAATCCAGCCCCCACTAATTCAATACCAACCCACTGCCATCAAGTCAATTTCAACTCATAGCAACCCTACAGGACAGAGTAGAGCTGCTCCATAGAGTTTCCAAGGAGCAGCTGGTGGATACAAACTGCTGACCTTCTGGTTAGCGGCCAAGCTCTTAACCACTGTGCCACCTGGGCGCCACTAATTCAAAAGTGGTCATTAAACATCTTCTCTTGTTATGTAACTTTTTAAAGCAAAAAACCTGTAAAGAATTGCCTGCCCCCAACAAAAATTTAAATTCTATGATCATATCTACCTCAGAACTCTGTAATATTCTTTTACTTCGAAAACTCAACAACTTATCACCAACTGTCACATTTTAGTGTACTTTCTAGCCCCCTACCTATGATCAAATTTGTTTCAATATTAAATTAATAAAGCAATAGACTTCAATTTCTTTTTGTGTCTAAAACTGAAAGAGGAAAAAGCACTTTCTTAACATTCTATCATAAAGTAAAAATGGAAAAGAAACTCCTTTATAATCATGCTCCAAACATCTCTTTTAGCACCTTGATAAAAATGTATCATACTGGAAAACATAAGGTTCTAAATTAAAGATTCCTTTCAGTATGTTTTCAATTTGAACAGATCACAATATGCCTTCCAAATCTACACATCTATTAACTTGAACTTTTTTTTATAGTTAAGACATATCTTCAAGATTAGCCATAGAAAATACTTGTCATCACTACCAATTTTTTATAAAAAGAGACACATAGCATTCAATCTCCTCAATATTTTAAAATCAATCTCTCATTTCCCCCCAAATGACCGTTACTATACTGCCCTTAGCCAAAAGCAAGCAGCAGACACATCTCTGCCGTCTACCCAGGCAAATCTGTTTGTAAAATAGCAATGCAACTCTTATTAATGGCTCAAAATCAAACATTGTAACAAACACACTAAGTGTATCCTCCAAGAGTGTGTGTGTGTACATGTGCACATTCATAATAATGTAACCCTGCTCATACATAAAGGAGCCCTGGTGATGCAGTGGTTAAAGCCCTCAGCTGCTAATTGAAAGGTCGGGAACCAAGAAGAGGCTCTTCCGGAGAAAGATGTGGCAGTCTGCTTCCTAAAGATTACAGCCTTGGAAACCCTATCAGGCAGTTCTATTCTGTCCCTATGAGTAGGAATGATGGCAGCGGATTTGGTTTTTGCTCATACACACAAAAAAAATTCAACTTCTATTGACTATCAAAACACCTTTACATTGACACAGGTTACAATTAAACTGCCCTCTTTAATGTTCAAAGAAAGAACAGTTTCTAAAGCGAAGGAAGAGAGAGTTGGGCTGCTGCCACCTATCAACTTCAATTCAAAGCAAAGTACAGCTGAATGTCATCCTTGCCTCCAGTGCAGCCAAGTCTAAAACAAAATTAACTTCACTGGGAGGTAAGCATCCTGGATCCCAACAGATTATTTACTTCTCCGATTTGACAGTACCTCCCACAGCATCCCAGGGTGTCAACATCATCTTAGCCAAAGCCAAGGACAAGCAACCCCTCAGCTCATTCCTTCAGCACCCTAACTAGGAGAAAGTCAACTAGGAGAAAGTCGTTACCACCCATCAAACAGATCCCACAGCCTGCTATGACATCTGGGGAGACCGGGTGGGAAAGACGCGCTCAGGATTTTGTGAGGATTCTGTGTTCAAACCTGGTACTAGAAGCAGCGTGAGTACAAGCGATATGTGGGTCACCACAGAGAGAAACAGAACGCAGCTTCGTGACCCTCAAGTTCAGGGAAGACACAAAAACGTGGGAGGAAACGCGGCCGGACCGGAGCGGTCTCTGAGGTGCAAAGTGACTCGGTCTGCACCGGCCCAGGCCGTGGGCAGCGGCCGAGGAGCCTCTCGTAGCCCCCCCTCCTCACTGTCGCTCGCTCGGCTAGGGGTGCGGCCGAGGAGGGGTCGGCCCGGGGGAGGGCGGCGCCCTGGGGGCTGGGGGCGTGTCCTACCTGGGCCGTGGCGGAGGCAGGGATCTCGGGCGGAGGGCTCGGGGTCGGCTCAGGGCCGGGACCAGCAGGGGTCAGCCCTCAGGAGGCGGAACCGCCGCCGCCTGCCCATCCCCCGCCGCCCGACTGCGACGGGACCCGAGCCGGGTTCGAGGGCCGGCCGGCTGGGTAGTCCCCTCGGGCACCGTCCGCGTTTACTGGCGGCGGCGGCGGCTGCGGCTGTTACTGCCGTTGCTGGGCGCCCCCAGCCGCTGCTCTTGTGCCAGCCCCTGCTCCTCCTCCTGCCGCCGCCGCCGCCTCGTCCCCACCGCTCCCATCACCGCTGCGGCGACTACTGCAGCGCCCGCTGACCCGACCCGACGTTATTCTCCCCCTTCGCAACCCGGCACAGCCTAGCCCACCTGCCCTGCCAGTGCGCACGCCCACCTCTCCGCCACAGATGCTGATTGGAGAACGCGTTCCGAACACGCCACGTCGGTTGGCTAACCCCATTGCCTATCATGAAGGGGGCGGAGAGTCGGGCAGAAAGCGTCTCCGCCCCCCACCGGAGAAATGCCGCTATCTTCAGGTTTGCCTGAGAGGACGAGTTACCGGGAAAGGAGCATCACAATGACAGCGCGCATGCGCGCGGGAATTCTGGGCGTTGTAGTTCCAGCCACCGACGCAACTGTCCTCCTGTCCTGAGGCGACTACAGGTTGGCGCGCCGGGTTGTTGTCTGCCTCACCAGCTGACTTGGTTCTAGTAGCATAGTTGTGACCCCAGGGTTTGTCTTTTAGGAAGGAAATCGGTAATGTTTTGAATTTATACACTGAGGACGTCGCGACGAAGAGCCCCCATGGTGAGGCCCTGCCATGCCTTAAGGGGTCCGTCCCCTTCGTCAGAACCAGAGCTGCCCTGGATTTGGCCGGTTGGCGCGATCCCCCGGAGCCGCCTAACGTGAAGTAAATCACCGGTGGGTGCAGGGAAAAGGCCTCGAGGTGTGAGGAGGAGAGGAGACCGAGACCTCCATAAAGGAAAGTCAGCCTGGAGGCCAGAAGTATGCTGAGGGTTTTCACGACCCACAAAGAACGAGATTTCGTTCCTTTTTTGAAAAATCACTAGCTAAGGGTTCAGTCAGCAGCCTCCATCCGTAATAGTATGGGGTTCTAAGTAAGAGTATGCCGGAGTCCCTCAAAAGAATTTCGGAAGTGAGGAAGGTGGAGTAGTGAGGCTATGTGGGGTGAATTTGTTCTGGGTGCCCTGTCAGCCTCTTTGATGAAGAAAGGAAACCTTAAAATTAAATCCCTCACCCATCCTTACTCACCAGTTTCCAGAAGACAAAACTCAATTAAAGAGGTTAAACAACTTTCCCAAGGCTATAAAACTGGTTAGTGGTGGAACCAAAACTCAGGTCTCTTAAACCTTCCTTGTTCCATGCTCTTTCTACTTACTAATCGCATTTACTCCCAAGGGCCTGCCAAGGACTGAAAGGATGCAATGAATTATAAGCTTCATTTTAATTTAAATCCTTTTTTTTTTCTACTCGAGTGACCTTGTGATTAAAGCTGATCATGATTATCAAAGGGTTAAATATAAATCCTGTATTCAATCTCAGAACTCTTCTTATAGACTCTGTTTCTTCTTGTTCAGGAAATGCCGCTGCCTCTTGACATTCCTTAAAAAACAGCAGGCACCTCTCCTGTCTGTCATGTCCAGATCTTTGGATAAAAAGCAGGACAAAATGTACATTAAAGGCAATTGATGATGCAGCTCATCTTGTCCTATTCAATCCTAAAGAAGTTGCCAAGTTGTCAAATTGTTTTCTTTCCACTGATTAAAACCGCAAGTTGCTGTTTCCATTACTTTGTCTAATATAGTTCACTTCAGAGTATTGGCCCAGCAAGTAATTTAAAAATGTTAGGGTTTCTGTAAATATTTTTCTTTAAAATTAAAGGGATTTATGGAGGGAGGGATGTTCAGGTTCATTGAAATTGAGCATTGTTATACCTGACAATATTTCAAGTAGCTACTGTCAATTTGAAAAAAATAATTTCATTCACTTAGCAAATGTGGCCTGTCTTCCTCTTCAAGCTACCTAGATATGGTCTCTACTATAAAAAAAAAAAAACTATAATGGGGAGGGGTTTAATAAATTTACTCCAAGAACTACTATTTTGTCCATTTTAAATGAGTCAGTGAGTAGGGCTGAATTCTCCAAATGATGGAACAATGATTATTCATGTGATTATTATTTTATGACCAACTCTAACTGGCAAATCCATGAAGGATATGACAATCAGAAGAATATGTGAGGAAGCAGTCCAGTAGCAGTACATCAAGAAAGAGTTAAGAAAGAAAGAAAAGTGCAGAGGGAGGTGTTCTGTGAAGAGACTCTTGAGAAAAGGGCGATAGTGTACCACAGGGTAAGACGCATAAGAATGAATATACCTGTTGCCTTCAAGTCAACAGGACGGAGTAGAACTGCCCCATAGAGTTTTCCAAGGCTGTAATCTTTACAAAAGCAGACTGCCACATCCTTCTCCTGCTGAATGGCTGGTGGGTTCGAACTGCTGGTCCAAACCAGCCAAACCCTTAACCACTGCACCACCAAAAAAAAAAAAAAAAAAACCACCAGGACTCCTTAAAAATGAATATAACCCAAAAACCCACTGCTGTGAAGTAGATTCCGACTCACAGTGACCCTAGAGAGTTAATGCCACATGAGTGAGCATCCTGAGATTTTGGACTATCCAAGAAAAACCGCTTTCCAGGCCTCTCCCTTTCTCAAGCCTTTTCCATTTCATTCCATTAACTGTTGGGCTGTCCCAAGAGATACTTTTTCAGTTACAATAAATGGCAAGGTAATATAATCAGGAGTTGGTACCAGAATTCAGGAATCCCCTTTGTTAAACATATATATACACATCTTTCTCCCAACGGAGTGGCTGGTGAGTTCAAACTGCAGCTGAGTGCTTAACCACTGTGCCACCAGGGTGCTCATGTGCTCTCTTGCTCTGTCTCTATATGTGTGTGTGTGTGTATATATACACACCCATATACATATATACACACATATATATACAAATATATATATATGTATGTAGCCCTGGTGGTACAGTGGTTAAGAGTTCGACTGCTAACCAAAAGGTCGGTAGTTCGAATCCACCAGCTGCTCCTTGGAAACATGGGGCAGTTCTGCTCTGTCCTATAGGGTTGCTGTAAGTCGGAATCGACTCGATGGCAACTAGTTTGGTTTTTTGGTTTCATCTATATATATATATATATATATATATACACACACGTACATATACATTGGAAACCCTGGTGGCATAGTGGTTAAGTGCTACGGCTGCTAACCAAAGGATCGGCAGTTCGAATCCGCCAGGCACTCCTTGGAAACTCAATGGGGCAGTTCTACTCCGTCCTATAGGGTTGCTATGAGTCGAAATCTACTCGAGGGCACTGGGCTGGTGGGATATACATATATTTA
Source organism: Elephas maximus indicus (assembly GCF_024166365.1). Lineage (NCBI taxonomy): Eukaryota > Metazoa > Chordata > Mammalia > Proboscidea > Elephantidae > Elephas > Elephas maximus. The sequence goes on along the minus strand of NC_064828.1, from coordinate 13,072,676 downwards.
TATAGTAGCCAACCTCCAAGACTACAAGATGGCCCCTAATGATCCCTGCCTCCTGGTATTTTCACCATTGTGTAGTACCCCCCCATGCCGATACTGAATTGTAACGAATGGGATTTTGCAGAAATTATGGTGTGTGAAAAATGAAAAACCAGGGCTGAGTTATGAGAGGCATTGCAGCATTTGCCTTATGGTGTCTTGGATCGCTCACTCAGCCAGTTGCCATATCAGCAGCCCTATGGAGAGGTCACCCGTTGAGGAACGGAGGCATCACACCATAATCAGCATTGGTTTGCCAGCCAAGGAGCCCTGGCTTCGCAGTGATTAAGCACTCGGCTGCTAAAGGAAAAGTCAGCAGTTGGAACCCACCAGCCGCTCTGTGGAAGAAAGGCAGGTCAGTCTGCTTCCATATAGATTACCCATTGCCGTCGAGTCGATTCCAAGATTACTGCTTTGGAACTCCTATGAGGCAGTTCTACTCTGTCTTATAGGGTCACTATGAGTCGGAATTGACTCGATGGCAACGGGTTTGTTTTGGTTTTGGTTTGGTTTGCCAGCCATGTTAATGAGTCATCTTGAAAATGGACCCTCCATCCCCAGTCAAGCATTCAGATGGCTGTAGGCCAAGTGGGCATCTTGACTGCAATCTCATGACACATCCCCAGCCAGGACCACCCAGCTAAACCAGACCCATAGAAACTATGTGATATAACAAATGTTTACTGTTGCCATAAGCACTGAATTTTAGGGTAATTGTCGTGCAGCAATAGATAACTAACACAGTAAGCTTTGGGGAAAAAGAGAGAGAGGAATGATTTAGATCTGGGAATGTATGCCCTGGATAACTGAATCTGAAAGAGGAATATTCTGATTCCCTAAGGATCAGCCTTAGAGCATATTCAAAGGTAATGAGCAAAGTCCAGGGTTTCGCTGAGGAATCTCCACACAGGTCATAAAGCCGCTTTCAGCACAGCTTCTTTTCTCCTAGCATACTGAAGAATCCCTTCTTTTCTTTTTTCATCCATTGGTGGCCTCCTCTACCCATTTTTAGGCATCCATTGATTTACCACGTTCGTCACCTGATCCAAACAGGAAATGCTCTAGACAGGTCATTTAGGTTTTTATCAGAAAGGCACCACCATAGTATGAGCCAGTGTGAAATGGTTTCTCTTTTCATCTCTCTCTTTAAAAACAAATTTCAAAGTTGTACTTTAAATGGGTAAATTATATGGCATGTGAATTATATCTTAGTAGAGGTTTTAAAAAAATCTCAGTGCACAGTCCTTTGAAACATGAAACTCAGTAGTGGACTGGTGCCCAAGTGCTTCCACAAACCAGCAAACTCAGCCCTGGTTTTTAATTTTTCATCAGTCTAACACGTTTCTATTAGAATACTACTTAATCCACTAAACAAACTTTTTATATGGTAGACTAATGCCAACCACTCTGCTAAGCACTAGGAAAACAAATATGAGTAAACTCAGTTTCTGCCTTAATGGTTTCACGATGGATTAGTAAACATTATTACCATGCACCATAGTAACTGCTATAATAGAAGTCTATACAAGACGCACTAAGGCAGGCCTTGGCAAACTAGAGCCTGCCTGTAAGCCAAATTGTCAGGTTTCTCTGAGAGCTTGACCTCTTTAAGCAGTGTCAACTGCATTCTTGATTTTGACAGAAATGCATTCACACCAAATATATTAACTATCTCAAGTGTTTTTGAAAACTTCATCCTTTATTTTATAGTAAAAGGCTTTATTAATTAAAGAAATGTCAGGCCAAAAGAAATAGATAAGAGAAACTCTTCAGGAATGGGCAAGGTAACCCCAGTTTTGGAGAAATTAGTCTATTGTCTTTTTTTTTTTGAGGTATAATTTATGTACCATAAAATTAAATGATTTTTAGTAAATTTACAGAGTTGTGAGACCATCACCATATCCAATTTTAGGACATTGCTGTCACACCAAAAAATGCCTGCTACAAGTCAATTTTTAAAAGGAAGAGAACTACCTTGAATTCTAACACGACTTCGGGAAACCCTTGTAGTGTGGTGGTTAAGTGCTACAGCTGCTAACCAAAAAGGCTGGCTGTTTGAATCCACCAGGAGCCCCTTGGAAACCCTGTGGGGCAGTCTACTCTGTCCTGTAGGGTCGCTATGAGTCAGAATCGACTCGACCGCAATGGGCAATGGGTAACACAACCTTGGAGCCCTGGTGGCTCAGTGGTTAAGAGCTCGGCTGCTAACCAAAAGGTGGGCAGATCAAATCCATCAGCTGCTCCTTGGAAACCCTGTGGGGCAGTTCTACTCTGTCCTGTAAGGTAGCTATGAGTCGGAATCAACTAGATAGCAATGAATCAACACAATTTTTGCCATTTTTCCATATTCCTTTGTGATCTTTGCCCCAAAACAATGTTTTTTGGTTTTGTTTTTTACATAGTTATATTCTCTTTGTGTGCTTTAGAAGAAGCATCTATTTGTATCCCACGCACAGTGATTTTTAAATTGAGAAATCTTATCGGAGAACTGCATAGACAGAGCTGGCTGAAAATGCTTTCATCCACAGAAAATCCAGAACCAAACCTATTGCCATCGAGTCAATTCCAACTCATAGGAACCCTATAGGACAGAGTAGAACTGCCCCATAGAGTTTCCAAGGAGCCCCTGGTGGATTCAAACTGCTGACCTTTTGGTTAGCAGACATAGCTTTTAACCATTAGGCCACCAGGTTTTCCTCAGAAAGGCCCCACTTAAATAGTGGTTTCTCTTCTCAGCTCTGCCATGGAGGTTGCAGTTACAATGAGGATGGATGGGAGAGAGAGCATGGACAGAGGTCTGAGGCTACAGAGTGTGACTAATTTGGGGAAATACGAACAGTTCATTGATGTGGCTGAAGAGTACAGGCAATGGGCAGGCATGGGGACAGACCACAGAGATGAGCCTGGAGAGGAAGACCGGAGAGTCTATTATAGTCTTTTGCCTATTGAATATCAATTTGTATTTCATATTGATGATGAGTCACTAGTAGTCCATAATATCAGGGAAGGTTGACACTGACTTGAACATGTAAAGTGAGCAAAGAAACTATAAGTTCCTAAAAGCAATTCTAATTATAGTTATTTCTTAATCTGTTTCCCATTTACGCCTACCTTTTATGAAGCACAGAACAACTATACTATTAAATATTAAGACTTAATTTTTTATAGTTTTACTATATCGTAACAGTGAATTCTATACATACATGCTCAGCCTTTTGGGTTTCTTTTTTGTTGCAAGATCATACATTAACATAGCATCCTGTACACTCCCAATTTTGAAATGAGAAAGTGAAGTGATGCTGATTCCGGATGCGTGCCTGTGGCAGCCGGAAAAAGTTCAACGACTTTCAGTCTGGTTCAGCGATTAGCTTCTCGAGAGAGACACTGGCCCACCCTGATTTTCAACTCCCAACCAGGCTCTACAGGCAGGAAGACTAGCGACCCGAGTAGCACACTCTAGTGATCCTAGCATTCCATTGCAAGCTGTATTGAAACAGAATGGTCTGTTTGTCCAAGTAGACAGGGGTTTATATAATTTTTTGAGATGGATAACAATGACCTTCAAAAAAATGTATGTTTCTGGTGGTGTTATTTGGACATTTTATTTTCTACAAAATGAAATATATTTGTAGATGTCAAATAAAATTTCCAGAAATTTATTGAGTACTTATGTCAAGGTACTGTACTATATCTTATGGAGGATTAAAATAAATATGAGACATGGTTCATATATATATATATATATATATATATATATATATATATATATATATACACTAGTTTTTTTGGTGCATATATTATTCTATAAGGAGCCCTGATGGTACAATGGTTAAGTGCTTGGCTGCTAACTGATAGGTTGGCAGTTTTAACCCACTAGCTGCTCCGTGGGAGAAAGATGTGGCAGTCTGCTTCTGTAGGTTTATAGCTTTGGGAACCCTCTGGGGGCAGTTCCACTCTGCCTTATAGGGTTGCTCAGAATCGACTTGATGGCAATGGGTTTGGTTTTGGTTTATATTATTTTATAAATTGTAGAGGGATCATTTCTTATACTGTGTGTTGCCCCATAGTTTCTTCACTCTGTAAAAATTTATTAAGTACACTCAGTAAGTATTTTTAAATAAATGAATGCAAAAAGTTAAATAAGTGCAAAAATACAAGTGCACTTAAACTTCGTTTTAACTTCCAAACAAGTACAATAGACACCTCTGGGTTTGTTTGTTTTTTTTTTGCATCTTCTGTATTAAGCTGATTATATTTTGCTCTTTCTTTGATTTTCTTTAACACTCACCCAGAAACATAAGAAGGGCGATGGTAAGAAAACAACAAAGAAAAATGCCATGGATGTGAAGGCCTCAGAAGAGGTAGAGAATAATCCTAGTAAGTTTACATTAGAAGGGGTGACATAGCAGTACAGAACCAGAAATTGGGCTGTTTAGGTTCCTGGGTCAGTTTGTCTTATTCAGCGAGTCCCTGCTTATGCTTAGCATTGCATCCCATTGTGAATTCATGTATTAGACTTGTTCTGGTTCAGCCAAGGTTGCAAGTATGTGGGAGATGTCTAGATCCAGTTGCAAATGAGTTCTAGCCTACACTGTCTATCTTGCAGATGGACATCATCCTTGTTGTTCCTTCTTAGTAAACTGAAACTTGAATTTTTTGCTCACACAGGTTTTCAAGAAATCCATTGTTAGGAAAGTAAAAACAACTGGAAAAATAAAATGGGAAGACTTTTCATTGTAGCTCAGTAAAATATGAAGTTTGGAAATAGACTCAAGTAGATTTCATACAGGATAATGATGGCTTCTCAAATAATTGGGACAAAAATGGACTTTCATATAGAAAAAAAAAATTTTTCATATAAAGTTGTATTAAGACAACTAGATAGCCATCTTAAAAAACAATGAAGTTGGACCATAGACAAGAATAAACTCCAAATGGATCAGAGGTGTAAACGTAAAAAGAGAAACCATACAAGTACTTGAAGAAAACATGGGTGAATTTCTTGAAACCTGGGTATGAGGAAAGGCTCTGTGACTCACAATTGGCCAAGGGAGTTCCAAGACATGCCCAAATGTATTGATTGAGTTCCACATATTTCTCCCTGCTTGCTTTATCTAACAGCAGTGCTATCCCAAACGGCTGATGAGGATCAACTACCCCCGCCAAGATAGTGACTCCTCTTTTTGCCTACTGGTCTCTGGTCACTTGGAGTCCAAAGAGCCCAGGCTGCAGCCATAGTTTGTAGTTCAGTAGGAACTACAGCAATCTTCCGTATACCACCACCTAGATTCTACCAACAATATTTTACTATATTTGCTAGATCTCTTTCTATCTATTCATCCCTCAACTTACCTTATTTTTTAGTGTATTTCAAGGTAAATTGCAGATGTTAATACATATCCCCCTATATGCTTCCGCATGCACATAACTTACTAGAGCTCAATATTTTAGGTTTTTTTACAATGAAATGCACAATTTTTTTTTTTAACTTTTTTTAAATTGTACTTTAGATGAAGGTTTACAGAACAAACTAGCTTCTTATTAAATTAGCACAAGTATTGTTTTGTGACATTGGTTGCCAACACTCTTCCCTCTTGACCTTGGGTTCCCCATTACCAGCTTTCCTGTCCCCTCCTGCCTTATGGTCCTTGCCCTGGGCTGGTGTGCCCCTTTAGTCTCATTTTGTTTTATGGGCCGAATCTTTGGCTGAAGGGTGAACCTCAGGAGTGACTTCATTACTGAGCTAAAAGGTGTCCAGGGGCCATACTCTTGGGGTTTCTCCAGTCTCTGTCAGGCCAGTAAGTCTGGTCTTCTTTATAAGTTAGAATTTTGTTTTATATTTTTCTCCAGGTCGTCCAGGACCCTCTACTGTGATCCCTATGACAGCAGTTGGTGGTAGCCAGGCACCATCTAGCTGGAAGTGCACAAATCTTAAGTGTGTATATTCACTGATTTTTGCTAAATGCATGCACTTGTGCAACTCAAATCACTATAAAGATACAGAACATTGCTATCATTTCTCATACCCTTATCAATTAATCCTGGCCCCCATCTTCTCAGGGACAACCACAGTTCTAACTTTTTCCACCATAATGTGTCCTATGCTAGCACTTCACATAACTGGAATAACACAGTATATATACTCTTTTATGTAAGCCTTCTCCATGTAACTGGAATCATATAATATAGACCTTTTTGGTAAGATTTCATTCAGCATAATGTTTTTGAGATTCGTCCATGTTGTGTATACCGGTTTCTTTTTAATTGTTGAGTATTGTGAAGGTTAATTTATACGTCAACTTGGCTAGGCTCTGGTTCCCAGTGATTTGGTCAAACATTAGTCTAGAAGTTGCTTCCCATTGTGACTTTTCACTTCTGTATTTCTCATTTAGTTTTCATTTCTAATATCTCCCCTCCCCAATTTTTACTTCTGTTTCACGTGCTTCTTTAACCATCTCATTTATGAGATCTTCCATTACATTTCTGATTTATGCTCTTCTGTCAAAGCTTTGGTTATTTCCATTTCTTGTAACTCCTTTTGAAAGGTTATAGGTTTCATCTGCTTTGTGGCCACAATTTTCTACTGTGTTCTCATCAATTGCTGCAAATTTTTTCAGTTCTTTTTCTTGTAATAATTTTGTTCAGGATTGGGTCATATTTCATTTTTTGTTCTCCTTGTTTAAATGAGATGGGTTTTCTGGATCATTAGGAAGAAGTGTCTGTCAAATAGCGGGGTAAGGGGCAAGGAAGCTTTCTTACCTTCACAGCTCTGGGCTCCCTTCTCTGTTGTTACTCCAAATCCTCAAAAAGCACTCTTGTGCTTACACCTTTAAACGCTGTATCGTGCTCATATTTTACATCACGTGCACACCACAATCTGAACTTTCTCTCTTTCACGCACAGTATTCCTGCTATGCTGAATTTGGTGTCTGTTTTTAGCAGTTTTCTACAGGGTGAGACTCCTTCCTTAAGGCAGGCAGTATTTAATGCGCATTGTTAAAATGTAGACAGCTCAGACTGCCACTTTGCTTTTTGATCTTCTGAGGCTTGCAGTTTTTCACCTACCCTCGATTTAACTTTGCTGCTCATTCTCAGATCTGATTGTCTGGGTTTCCTCCTGGGTGGGCTCCTCTTCATGTGGGGTACTTGTTGGTAGTTTTTCCGTTCTGTAACTCGTAGTAGTCCCCTTTCGCTTCCCACTGCTGCTCGAGTCCTGCGGCTGTTTGTTTGGGGACATCTTCCCGTACTTGGAGCTCCTGGAGAGTCTGTATCGCCTAACTCTGTTGAATGTATCAACTTTGGGTTATTATTTTCTTTTGTTATCATGATTTCAGTTAAAGTTCCAGGGAGAATCAGAAACTATCCTGTTGACACGGTCAGACCACCTACCTCTGGCTGTCTAGCTTTATTAATGGTGCCCTTTGTTGTACGCAAGTTTTAAATCCTAGTCAAATTGTGAAAATTTGCCTGGTTGTATGGTTTGTTTTTCCTAGCAGTGCTCAGCTGCTCTAGTATAAACATGGAGAAAGGCCCGTTGTCAGCGCTCCCTGCCAATTCCATGTGCCTTGTATTTCCATCTCTCCCCACCTCCCCCCCAAAAAACCTCTTCTTCAATTACCTTCAATGTTACCCCTCCTAGAATATTTCAGGCTCTTAAAAAGTAAAGCAAAGGCTTTCAATTTTAGTTTTAAACTCTAGGTGCCCTTTCCTTAAAGCTTACACAGAAACTCAAAATGAGAAAACTAGAACTATCCAGTCTTGGCACTCCTTCCCTTCCATGGCCTATTTTTCTTCCAGAAGGTCCTTGGCACTTAGTCTGAAAAGCATCAAGCTGAAAAGAAAGCTCTAAATTTTAAGTGAAGAGTCATGGCTTAGAAACAGAAGGAAATCACAGATGATTTTAAGGTTCAATCCCAGGAGATTCTAATTCAGGATCTGTGGTGAAAACTGGGGATTTATATTCTGTTAAAGCAGTCTAGGTGATTTTAACACACAGTCAAGTTTGAGAACCATTACACTAGACCTATGCTCTCCAATATGATATCCACTAGCCACACATGACTATTTAAGTTTAAAACCCAGGTGCCTCAGTTGCACTGGTTACACTTCAAGTGGTCAGCAGCCCCGGGAGGCCAGTAGCATACTGGAGTGCAAACACAGCGTCTCCACCACTGCAGTGAGCTCCTCTGGACAGCGCTGCTCTAGACAGCTGGCTCCGCTGCAGGGCGCATGCCCAGGCGGCGGCACAAGAGTCACTGGGAGGATAGGCAAGTTTCCGTTTCTTCAACTCGGTTTTTAATCTGTTTCTTGGCTATAATGTACTTAATGTATTAGAGCAGCAGTGCCTGAATATAATGTAAAATAATTATACATATATTTGGTATGCATGCTTAAAATTACTTACTGATGGAATGCATGGTCAAAAAGTTGGGAGACTGTAACACTAAACACCTATTTCTTTTAAAGAATTTGCCTGGGCTGACACAGATAACTTTTTATTAGACCACCTTTCTAGGTACAGATTTTTTTTTTTACTTCAAACCCAAATCCCCACACATGAGCAGTCCCTTTTGTTCTTTTTAAATATGCACATATATTTTATTTCAAAAAGCACAAGAACATTATACAAGTTTTAAATTTACATTTTCAATAAAAGATATCAATATATGCATTATCTGTATAACTTCATCATGGATGAAATGTGAATCAGTGGTATAAACATGTTGCAGTCACTAAATATAGACCATCATCACAGTGAACCAAAATGCATAGTTGTTACAAAATGACAAATGACCACGAGAGGGTGAACTCACAGCCCACACACCAACATAATAACTTAATTATACAGATATATTTTTCTTCACCTTATCGTTAAAATTCCTGCTAGCCTCTCACCCAACATTAGAAAAACATTCTTGGAGCCATCCTGTTGAACCAGCTCCTCCACATACTACAATAAAGAAAATAAAGTGACTTTGTTGCTTGTTTGTAAGTAAACTTTATAAGCATAATTAAACTGTTTGCAATGATGAAGGTAAACCAGTAGGACATCTGAATATACTTAGAAACCCCTTGGGCTGGGAGCAGCACTGAGACGTTTGTTCCTCTTCAGTGCAGGGTTCTGGAGTAATCTCAGTAAGTGGAAGTGGGTTCTTTGGCAGTAAAGGTCTGACTGGCCATTGCTGGCTCATCCCTCTGGCAGCCTGATAGCTAACCCCAGGATTTATGGAGTACAAAATGACTAGAAGTAAAAAGTCAGTTTATCTTTGTTAAACTGGGGCCATTTATTTAGGGCAGAAGTCAGCATCACCTGTTGTCTACCCTGGCTCAGACTTCCCATCCTAACAATCCATCCAACAAAATTACATAAGAAACAAAGAGAAATGCTGAAGTCATTTAATCATACCGGCAATTTGACAAACCGAATACTAAATTTTCTGATTCTCAACCACCGATTGTTACAAATTGTTCACTAGAGTTGTGTCTATTTTTTGATGCCTTCTGAATAGTAATTATTCAAGTAGAAAATCATGATTGTGATTCCGATGCCTGTTCATGCCAGTCCCTAATTGCAAACATCCACCTTTCATGTACTTTACGTAAAAATAAAAGTCACCAACCACTTAGCAAATATATTTTTACCTGTTTGTGCTTGCTGAGCAAAAAGAAGGTAGCAAAATATTTACAAACATACATAAGACACTGAAGTAGACAACAAAGGCAAAATAAGATACAGTCCTTGAATCCATCTTTCAAGCTCCTAACTCATTACCCCAGAGGAAGTAGAAGCTGAAATGGAAGGTTTCAATTTATCTTCTGTCTGCTGATTTATATTACAAGGTCTAGACATAAAAAGCTAGAGCCAAAACCCAAGAAGCCTATGCACAGATTCTGGAGAGCTCTGTTATTTATGAATAGGATGGCTCAATCACAGCATGTTATAGCACAGACTGTTGATCACGTGGCCTTTCTGGTTGTTTAGTACTTAGTCATAAAACCAGAGTTTATGAGATGGTTACACACAGGTAACAAAGCAAGGATCAATGGATCTTCTATAAAGAAGGTTACAGGATTGGCTTAAATCTGACTGTTCTAACTTACACTTGTTATGCTCCATTTGGAGCCCTGGTGGCGCAGTGGTTAAGAGCTACGGCTGCTAACCAAAAGGCTGGCAGTTTGAATCCACCAGCCGCTCCTTGGAAACCGTATGGAGCAGTTCCCGTCTGTCCTATAAGGTCACTATGAGTTGGAATTGACTCTCCACGGAAATTTTTTTTTTTTTCTTCCTTTTTCTAATGCCCTATTTTTTTGGAGAATTTTCTTATCTTTATTCTGTAGCTAGTTTATATCAGAACTGGAACAGATTTCTGAGAGTCAAATAGGATGGTGCTGTGATCAAGAGGTAAGCGATCTCATTTTAGAAACTTGCATTTGGAAAATGGAAGGTGTAATTTCAAAACTGAACAATGCTATTTGAAGTCAGAGGTAAGGGTTACAGGCTTTTTGTACCATCAGGGATGAATGTATTATCTTAAATCTTCTTGAGGTCTAGTGGAAACACAGCTTTCCATACTGGCAGAAATGTGTCTTAGAAATGGCAGATCTGTCCAGTGAGATTTAGTATAGTTTCTGGCTGAAGCAGCAGGTGGCACATTAAGGGTATTTCCTTGAAAGACAAGTAATTAAAGTTTGACTTTTTGGAAATCTTTCTCAATTCAAGCATATTGCATAGTTTCTGCAATCCCTCCTTAGCTGGTCTTAAGGAACAGTATCACAAGTTATTAGAATCTTGCCAGTGATCCAACGTTAACTAAACTTGTGGGGGGAGGGGACATAAAATACAAAATTGCAGAAGTTAGCCAACACATAAAAATGTCCACAACTGTTTGATGTGATTTCCTTTATCAGGTGGATGAAATCAAACGAGATGGGATATATCACACAGGGGAATGGGTTTTCTGGAAATGTTAACAGAATCAGACACTTGGCATGAACAGGCATTTTAGTGTTCTGGAACATAACACAGATTAATCTATGTTCATTCTCCTTGAAGCATAAGTTTGCTAATTGAAAGTGATACCCTATTAAAGAATATTTTATTGAAGTACGTGAATCTGGACATGGAGCGAAACACTCTTCAACCCTTCCCCAGCCCTCAGAAAGGTCTCCACAATTTTGAACCAGTCTTCATTACTGTCTTCATCCATGATTGTCCTGAGATAGAGCTGGGGCTCAAAGTAACTGCCAGTTGAATCCAAATAACATTTGATTAGTTTCCTGGCTCCTGGCAATCTCTTCTATAATGCAGTGCTGCTGCCACACCAAATGGAGCTTCCGATACCGCTCACGAGACAAATGAAGGGGGTTGCCCCTCCTTCAGGGGAGGAAAAAAACATGTAAGTTCGAATCAAACAACTGCCACAACTTTATTGCCTAAGTAGGTCTGAAATCTTAAGATGTTCCTAGAACTGGGAGGAATCACCAGGCAGGGTTTAAAGGGGATTTTTTCCCGTCACCCCTGATCCCTAAGAACTTCACAGATTACTTAGAAGTAATCTCTCAAGAAGAAGTTTACTCCTTGTACAATAGGTCAGGTACACCGTGCAGATTACGGAGCCGCATTTGAGAGGCCAGCCAGGCTTATAACTCGAAGCAACACCGTTCTCTCTCGGGTGGTTAGCCTGAGTGGGGCTTTTAACAGCTTCCCTGACCTCATACAGTTTATCCAGCTTTGACTTCTGATCTTTGTGTAGCAGAGGTTAGGTATGGGGTGGATCCTCAATTTATTCTACCACTCAGAAACATTTGGGTTATGGCTGTCTTTTTGATACAACAAACTTGCCGGTGATTAGCAAATATTTAAGTCAACTCAATTTCAATTCTAGGGTTGCATAGTTTGCAACATTGTGTAACAGCTAACCAAAAAGCCTAAAGTTGGGCTGTTGCTAGTAATGAAAAACTGTGAGGTCTTCACTCTTTGAGGCACCCGGTGTCTCAGCTGGTGGGTATTCTCAAATTGCCTGATGAATTTTAAAAATTTGCTGCTCTGCGCCTTTCTGAGACAACTCAGCTCTCTCATCCTCAGCCATGAGCTATTTTCACCACTCCACTTTCTTCTCCCTAAAACCAAGGACTACCTCTAGGCAGATCAAAAGCTGTCATAATAAAAACAGATCTCTGTATGATCACAGGGGCTATTTATTACAGGTAGGATGGGATCATATTTCATATGTTTAATTTGCAGCTATTAGAAGACCTCTCTCAATATTTAGCATTCGCTTTTTTGTTCCAGGAATTGTTGCCATCTATGTAGAATAATCAAACTGAAAATATACTATATAAAAGGACTAAATGAAACCACTCTACTAAAAAAAAATCTTACTTTAGGCCAGGGTCTGTTTCTCCATACTCATCCAAATAGGGGGCTGGATAGGCACAGCCTCTGGCTTTACCTTCGACCAGGACAACTCTGCATTCTCTGATTCTAAAGGACAAAAACAACAGGGAACATTTAGTAATTGCATGTGTGCAAATGAGAGACAATGCATCAAAATTAGTCCAGAGAAGACCTGTCTCATGTCCATTAGAAATTCGGTATAAAGACAATACAAACATAGACAAATAGACTAAACTGTGTTTTGTCTAAATAAAGGAGAATCAACATGGCTATTTTTGTTGAAGCTAAGGAAAAGGATCAGTTGGATTTAGGGACACGGGACCAGTAATACTGACTGAATATACTGAAGGGAGGAAGAAGGATATCCTACCTGAGTCACAGATACCTTGGAAAATGGTGGCTGGTGGTGTTTCTGTTCTGTTTTCTGACCCATGTCCTGAAGTAGGAAGGGGCTTAACAGAAGAACAGAACCACATCTCCTAGTCTGATAATCTTGGGCCAGAATGAAGGTCAGCTGGAGAGGTGTCAAGCCCCCTTTGGTTAGAGTGAATAGTCAATAGTGCAGATTAAAATCAAACACTGCCACCTTGAGGGCACTCAGAACTCTTACAGCAGAGAAACCAAACCAAAACCAAACCCAGTGCCGTCCGTCAAGGCGATTTCGACTCACAGCGACCCTATAGGACAGAGTAGAACTGCCCCATAGAGTTTCCAAGGGGTGCCTGGTGGATTTGAACTGCCAACCTCTTGGTTAGCAGCCGTAGCACTTAACCACTACGCCACCAGGGTTTCCCAGCACAGAAAAGGAGGTAAAAACTGTTCGTGTACATATATAAGACAGGAGAGGAATTACCAAAAAAAAAAAAAAAGTTGGGGTAGGTAGCTGGATTTACTAGCTGTAGATTCCTAGAAGGAGGAAAAAGGTGTTTGGGTTTAGCTCCCACGCCTTTTCCCCATGGACCCACAGATGTTTCCAAGCGATGATCACATATTCCAGTTGACACAATATTTGGGGAACTGCAGTACGTGGGAGAATGAAAAGAAAAGGCTATTATGGCTCCAGGTTGGATCCACATCCTTAACCCTAATCCATTATGAACTTCCAGATCACCTCGCTACTCACTTGAGGAAAATGCAGACTCCAGCTCCACAGTGAAGTGCATGAAAAATGCAAGCTCCAACCTCTTCCCCATTGACAATTTCTTGGCAGCAAACGTTCTGAGAGCACAGTATGGCCCCACAGAAAAGACAGAGGACAGGGTGCTTTCGCTCATCATCTGCAGACCGTGGGCACCTCAAAAGGGAAGAAAATATTCAGTGTGGTGATGAAACAAACAAAAAAAACCCACAAAAATACCACGTATCCAGTTAGTAATGAGCATGTTTTCATCACTGGTTTGTTCCTTTTTTTAAAATAATACTGTGTTTTCAGCGAAAGTTTACCCAGAAAATTAGGTTCCCATGTGACAACATCTACACAAATTGTTCAGTGACATTACTTAGATTTTTCACAATGATTCAACATTCTCTTTAACTGAGTTCGGGTTATTTTGTTTCCAGTGCTCTAGTTTCCCTGCCTCCTTATCTTCTCGTCTTTGCTTTGGACTAATCGTTGACCTTTTGGTCTCATATAGTTGGTTTTTTAGCAGAGCACCATACTCATTGGGGAATGGCCTTTATTCTGTGTGCCAATCTGTTACTTCACTAGAGGGTGACCTCAGGGGATAGTTTCGGTTCAAGGTTTAAACAGTATCTCAGGGTGATAGTCTCAGGGAGTTCTCTAGTCTCAACAGGTCCGGTAAGTCTGGACTTTTTAAGAATTTGAGTTCTGTTCCATGTTTTTCTCCTGTTCTATCAGGGTCTATCCATTGTGGCCCTGATTACCACAGGTGGTAGCATCACTAGTTCTTTTTCAGCAAAGAAATCTCTTAAAACACTAGGAAACATTTAATAAGATAATTCCTCTTTAATGCTTCCCTCTAAAATGGCTTGACAACAAAAAAATCTTCTGATTACTCCATAGGAAAAAAATCTATTATTAAATTCAGTGTCCTGATAATTCTCATAAAGCTTGGCAATTAAATATACCTTGAGATTAAGATTTAACTATAGGATCCAGTCTTCACCTGACATGACCAGCTTAATTCAACTGCCTCTCCTATACTGGTTTAGTAAAGTCTGTGTCCTCAAAGTTGGAGGAACATGACCTTGTAAGTGCCTAATTGTTTAAAAATTTACATTTTGCAGTAAGGGTCCAAACACATTTTTCCCCCACTTCTTTGAAACGCTGAGATCTTTAGGGTTGGTCTGAGAGACTAAAGTCTTTGAGTTCACGCATCCTCCCATCTGGGAACCACAAGTCTTAGAAAGGACGGAGTGGCAGAGCTGACTTGCTTGAACCACGTAGTACTTTGAGGTCTGACCATTTCACATAGTTGTAAAATAATAATACTTAGAGCCCTGCTATAATGCCCTCCAAAGGGGGGTATCTCTGAACTAAAGTGATAATGGCTATCTTTAAAAATGGAGCTTCCTATGCTCCTGTCTCTGCTATAAAATGGGCATGACAGGAAAACATCAAAAATTTCTCTGGGCCGTAAAAACTAAATGCAAACAGAGGAGAGAGCCAGCCAGGTCCACACTGGGGTCAAAATTAAGAGCATCAAAAAGAATCTCCAATAGGGTATTAACTGTGAATCTTACTCTCTGATCCCCAATTTCTGAGGCAAGATAAGAACCACCACCACCGTCTACCAGGAACAGGGGACTCTGTGTATAGGCGTTACATTCCTGCCCCTGTAGGTGAGGGGCTATTTTCAATTACCGAAGGTTGGTCCAGAGCAAGATTATTATCATCACCCGTTTGTTCCAGTCCTTATCCTCAAAGCCAACTGGCTCATATACTATGGGATAGTTACTACAGGGAAAATTATGAAAAGTCCCCCTTTTAAAGCTAGGGGCTGCACTCTGAGAGAAGCAAGGATCCGCGCAAACATTTCAAAAAGAACTAGTTGCTGTTGAAATTGTGACTGCTATTTTAGTGCAACAACTGTTGATGAGGAGATGCAAACACTACAATCATCAGTTTTGATAGCAGGGCTCTCCCTGGAGCAGGTACGGGGTGGAGATTAGTAAGTTGTGTGTCCATCAACAAACAGCTCCTCAGAATTTTTGTACAGTTCAAATTTTGTTATAAAAATTGAAGGAAATCTCAAACAGGATAAGAAGTCACAAGGGGACAGCCTCAGAAGGAGACTGGACTAGTCCCAAAAGGCTTTGCCCTAGGCGAGTGGTAGTGGGTAGGGTGGCATTATTTGTAGCTCCTGGCGACCCCACGCACAACAGAATGAAGCATTGCTTGGTCCTGAGCCATTCCCATGATTGGTTTGGGATCAGACCATGGTGACCCACAGTTTTCAGTGGGTGATTTTCAGAATCAGATCACCAGGTCTTTTTTCCTAGTCTTAGTCTGGTAGTACCACTGAAACCTGTTAAAGTCATAGCAACACTCAAGCCTCCACTGATGCATGGGAGGTGGCTGTGCACGAAGTAAGCTGGCTGGGAAGTGAACCCTGATCGCCTGCATGGAAGGCAGGCATTCTACCACTGAGCCACCAATGACTGACATGACTAAGGACTACTGATAGTCACCTTGGACGCCAAAGCAATTAACTGGGATTATTAATTGGTACCCTTAAAAAAAAAGTTCAGAGCTATTTGTGTGTACTGACAAACTCTAGGTAATTTAGTAATTTACTAAGAAGACTGGCTGCTATACAATGCTTGGCAACACCCAAAGCTCCTAAGCAAGCTTTGGAATTCCTGCAATTTGGAAAAGGATACTTTTTCACCAGTACATCATCAGTGAAGTCTTGAGGAGGCTTTGATTTTCAAACTGCTGATTTCTCGGTTTCTAATTCCAAATTGTGCTGGTGTCATGTCATCTTCGTCAATCAATCACTTTGCCCCCCTATGTGTCGGGGATCCGCAATGGCATTCACAGAAGCTTTGGTTTGTTATTTCCAAGACATGAGGCATTAATGACTCCAATATAAAACACTCACACCCCAAAGGCTACAGCAGATGTGAGTATAATTCCTCCACTCAGTAACACTTCACTGGTGGTGTGCTGCCCACAAATTTACACTATTCAAACAACTGACGGGAAGTCTAAAAAACTGAGGAGTGATTTTTAACCTCATAAAACATTACTTTATCATATACAGTGTGTTTAAGCTATGTTCTTCTCTTATAAAATTAAGTAATGGGCAATTCACACGTGGTGTTAGTAAGAGTATATCGTAACTCATTTCTTTTGCTTCTCACCAGCGTTTTTTCTTTTCCCGCTTCAAAGCAGTTAGTGAAAGGGGAGGCGAGAGAAAATGGAAGTTTGAGAACGACTGCTTTAGAATCGTGTTTAATCTGACTGCGAGTTCCCAGGTGGTGCAAACCGTTAATAAACTCAGGGCTTAACTGAAAGGTTGGAAGCTTCATTCCACTCACAGGTGCCTTGAAAGAAAGGCCTGGCAATCTACTGAAAGGTCACAGCCCCTGAAAACTGTATGGAGCACAGTTCTACTCTGAAACACATGGGATCATGATTTAGAATCAACTTGACAGCAACAGGCTTTGTTTTTACATGATTGAGGTTGATGAAGGGGAAGAGGGTGCCAAAAAGGGTCGAGGGGGTGGATTCCTCCCCCCAGTGTCCAGGTCACAATGTTGTTATCTGTCTTATTGTTATAATGGGCTTCCGTATGAGATTCTGTTAGAAGAAAGGACATGGACTGCTCAAAGTAGACACTTTAAAAAGGTAAGTTTGTTAGCAGTTGTTCATCCAAATTGCAAGCTCAGAAAATATTTTTAAAAATTTTACCTGAAATGAGAAGCTTGATTTAGGAGACAGCTGTAGTCATCAGGAAGCTCTATCAAACTATTTCTTTGTCTAGGGTACCTGGGAATGTAATTTAAAAGGCAATTTTATTTATGGGTAAATAGGCCCAGGTCAAAAACTGACCCAAGTGACTAAAAGAAGAATGTCTTAAAAATAACAATAGGATGTTTGTCGACGCTTGGAACCCAAGGTAACTCCCACTGTTTAACAGAGAGATTAAATTCAAACTTCTCAGCCTAGGATTCTAAATCTTCCATCAACTGGCTTCCTTTCTAAACTCAGCCTCCATGATTTTCTAAGAACACACTGTTCTATCTAGCTTTTATACTGTCTAGCAAGGTAACATGAAGCCCTGGTTATGGACACGAACTTTAAAATCAGACAGACCTGGGACAAATCCTAAATTCTTTGATACTCTGACCAGTCACTAACTGAAGCTATGTAAGCCTTTATCTTCTGGTCTATAAAAGGGAATATATATAATATACTTTCTCAATCATAAGGCACACCATCAATGCAACAGCATGTTTCAATTAAAAGACATGTTGATTTCAGAAATGTTAAAGTATGAATAGTAGTATTAGGAATCTCATAGAGTTGTTGGCGATTAAAAGAGACACTAAGGTGAAACACAATAACACATACTTAGTACCTGACACATCTTTGCCAATGCTATCATTAGTTCTCACCATACTAGATACAAGAAAAAATAAAAGCCTTGCTCGCACACCTTGGGGAAAGTCATTTGAATAATGTGAAAATTTCATCTCAAAGTCTCAATCAATTTAAATCTATAATATTTTCTATGTTCAGTTAAAAATCACCTCAAAGATTAACCTTGTCTCACTAATAATCTTTTCTTCTTTAAATGTCTATAGCATTAACAATATATTTAATATACTATTATACTTTTTCTTATATTATCTTGATTTATATATGTAACCAGATTATGTCAGTAGATTATAGATTACCCATGACCAAAAGCTGTGTGTGTTACTTCTTGTAGCTCTCCCAGAGCATTTTAGTACCATGCTGGGGAAATAGTAGGTACCTAAAACACACACACAATAAATTTAAATAAAGGAAAATCCGTGTGAGTTTAACAGCTCTGAAATGCGTATTCATGTCCCAAACTCTTCTTTCTACTCTAAGATCTTCCTTTCCTTGGTGATGTGAACACTGCTGCAGCTGAACACAGGAGCTAGACCTATTATCTCTGCATCATTGAAGCAGGGTTGGGCGGGAGGCAGCATATGAACGTTTACAGCAGAGGGGAAAGCAGTTCAAGGGGTGAGAGAAGACGAGAAAAGACGGTGGCGAATGGACACAGTCTCACAGTGCTTGCTTCACACAGAGAAAAATGGTGCTGTTGCTGGCATTTAAAGCTGGAGGGCAATTTCTCTGTTGTTTTTTTGATGCAATTCAATTCAAATAAAAACTATATGGTCTACGTAATACAAGCCAGGCCCTGGAGAGGACACAAAGACGACGAGCATGCAGCCCTTCCCTTTGCTGAGTTCACTGTTTAGTGATTTAGGGGCTGACAGGTACACGTGCACACACATGCGCACACACGCACATACAAGAGGGTATATTAGGGAAGGCTTCAGGGAGCAGGTGGCATCTGAATGAGTCCCTGAAGAAGAGGTGGATTTTAGTAGAGCCATAACAGAGACAACAGGGTTAAGGGAAAGTTTATTTTTGGCAGGCAGTTTCAAACAGATAGATAGGAAGGGAAGGAAGAAATAGCTCTATTATATATAATGCTTTATTCTCAAAGGAAAAAAATATGGTTTATAAAAGTACTGTGACTACTCTCTGATCTTAAAATACCAGCAGCTCCAAATGCCACCTCCCTCTTTACCTTTTGATGGGCACATATTAGCTTAAGGAAGATTGTTTTCAGAGGAGCTGGGGGCTTCTAGCAATCTAAGAAGGAAAGGATGCCCACTCTAAGAAAAAACAAATTGTAGGAAAAATTTGGTTTCTAGCACAGACCTAACAGACATGTCAGAAAGAATAAAAGTACTAGTAAGAATGAAAATGACAGACTAGAAAGCACACTCAACAAACCATCCACTTTAGCAGACACAGCCTGTAGAGGGATGTCATGCATTGAATTATGTCCCTCCAAAAATGTGTGTATCGATTTGGCTGGACCATGATTCCCGGTACTGTGTGATTTTTCTGTATGTTGTAAATCCTGCCTCCATGATGTTACTGAGGGAGGATGGGCGGCAGTTGTGTTAGTCAGGCTGGACTCAACCTATGAGATTGGATTGTATCTTGAGTCAATCTCTTGAGATATAAAAGACAGAAGTGAGCAGAGAGACAGGGGGACCTCATCCCACCAAGAAAGCGATACCAGGAACAGAGTGTGTCCTTTGGACCCGGGTCCCTGTGCAGAAAAACTCCTAGTCTGGGGAAAGATTGATGAGGAGGCCGACAGAGAGAGAAAGCCTTCCCCTGAATTTAGACTTTCAGCCTACTTTACTGTGAAGAAATAAACTTCTCTTTGTTAAAGCCATCAACTTGTGGTATTTCTGTTATAGTAGCACTAGATAACCAAGACAAGGGGAAAAGGCTTAAGAAGTAAAACCAACCTGACCACAGTGCTTTTCTGCTTCAGACAGTTGAGTAAGGCAGGATCAGAACACCACCTGCACGTGAGCCAAGATGAGAACATGAACTGGTTGTCATGGCTTCAGTGCAAATTCATCAACGAGCTCTTTTCTCCAATTCTTTTTGTTCCTTCTTTCCGTGTTCCCCCTTCCCCATTTCTTTTATCTTACATTTTGTCCCTTTTTTCCTCCCTTTCTTTTCTCCCCTTCTTTTCTTTTTCTTTTTAAATTTTATTCTGATAAAATACAGAGAACAAGAAGATTATACAATGGATGGTAGTCATGATGGAACAAGCATAAGCTGCTGCTGCCCATGGCTTTCTGGTCTTATCTCCACTCCTGTAATTATGTGGAGTAGGAATCTCCTATATTTTTGCTAACCCCTTCAATCAGTGCTAATCGGTCAAAAAGCTTAGCAAATAATTGTCCCCTGAAAGTTTCCAAGTGTATAACAACCCAACAATGAAGTTTTGCCTCATAGTACCTCTGAAGCAAGGGCCTTACAGTATCCCAATATTCCTGGAAAAGCAGGAACAAATTTGTGGGTAAAGATAGATAGCTGCAGAGTGCGTTGTATTCTCCTTCTGCAGAATCTGCAAGAAAATGAAAACATTTAATTTGCATATTATTCTTACCCGGTCAACCTAATAGAGTTTCTTCATAGTTTATACTCATTTTTATAAACTATATAGACAGCATATTTTGTATTCTATAAAGCTGTAGGTGGTAAATAAGCCAAGGGGTCCTTTTAAAACATAAATCCAATTGAGTCACTCTCCTGATCAGACCCTTTGGATGTCTAACCACTACACTTAGTATAAAATACAAAGTCCTTACTACGGCATAAAGGCTCTATGTAATTGGCCCTATGTAGAACTGCCCCATAGGGTGTCCAAGGAGCAGCTGCTGGATTCGAACTGCAGACCTTTTGGTTAGCAGCTGAGCTCTTAACCACTGCACCACAGGGCTCCCCTCCCCCCTCCCCCGCCCCTGGTAACCAATAGCAAACTTTGGTCTCTATACATTTGCCTATTCTAGATATTTCATGTAAGTGAGATCATACAAGCGGGATGTATGACTTATTTCACTTAGCGTAATGCCTTCCAGGTTCATCCACGTTATACCATGCATCAGAACTTCATTTCTGTTTATTGCTAAGTAACATTCCACTGTATGTATAGGCCACATTTTGTCTGTCCATTCTTCTGTTGATGGACATTTGAGTTGTTTCCACCTTTTGGCTACTGTGAATAATGCTGCAATGAACACTGATGTACACGTATCTGAGCTCTGAGCAATTTTGGTGACTGTTTCAAAATCATACAAACATTCTGAATTTTACCTATACAAAGCCATAATAAGGTCTTCTCTCCTTTGGTCTAAATTTAGAAGCAAGTAAGGGAGAAGGAAAATGACCCTTCTACTCAAATATACATGGCCTTGGCTGGTTCTAGCAGGCCTTTCCCAGTAGTAGTTTAATACTTTCATAAAAGACACAGTTACATGTTCAAAATTCAAACAACAGCATATACAATAAAGTATTCCTCCTACCTAACCAAACAATTCTCCCCCATAAAGGCAACCAATGCTTCCAACTCCCTGTATGCCCTCTCAGTTATATTCTGTGTGGAGGCATTTTAAAGCTCAAGCTGATCTGGCTGCTGGCCTCATCTGTAAGCTACTGCACTGTAGAGGCACTTGCCTTTGGAGTGAACACGGACGAAAGAGGTGCGAGTAGAGAGGTTGGTTTTGCCTACCCTGACCTTCTACTTGAGCCTGAAGGTGAGAACAAAAGTCCAGTCTCTCATTTACAACTCCGTCAGTTTATTTTCCTACTTACTGGTAAGCAGTTCTTCAGGTGGAGTTACCCCAAGCAAGTAGTGGAAAAACAGTGCAGCACAGCGGAGGTAAGGGGTGATGCCATTCTTCAACGAGACCCACAAATACCAGCCAGGAACACCACACCCAATGCAGCTACAAGACAATAAGTCCAGAGCGGAACAGAACACTCATCAGACTTTATGGCCCTAGATTTTAAACATATCGCCTTTCAAAAACATAGTTAAGCATTCAGATAATGTCCTACCCTTTTAATTTTTTAAACATTTAAAACAAAATATTAAGGAGCTGATAGTTTTGGTCTTCAACAGTTTTCTAAAGAAAACCACAATTCTTGCATTTTTTACCATGCAGATTTTTAGGCAAAGAACGGCTTTCTTCTTTTTCCTAGGTGGCAATAAAAAACCAAAGCAAGAAAAACAACAAATCTACCATATAAAAACTTGATTCTTCAAAAGCAAAGCGGAAAATTTAGCAGGAGGTGAAGCTCAAGAGTACTTCCATTGTACTTCTGGTTTTAGCTCTGCATTGCCAATTATTTCAGATATTACTCAAAATAGCCTTAAAATGCCTGCCTGCAGTTAAGTGCATCAAGGGCATCAACTGTGTGGACCGCAATAAGGATGACAAACTATTTTCTACATTTATTTAAATTCTAAATACTGCTATTTGTTAAAATCCTATCATCTTTGGCCTATGTTCCCAGAATGGTTTACAAGAATAAAGAAGTGTTGAAACTTGTCTCAGTCTTAGAAACAAACAAATGCATAGCTGCTATTCCAACCTACTACTCCCTTACTTGAAGATAAAATCATCAGAATAACTTTTCTTCACTGAAAACCTTTCCTGTAGTAAACAAAGCCACATAATAAAAGCCCTTAGCTGAATTTTTAAAAATTGGAGTTGAAATAGTTCAAAAGTTATATTGCCAAACAATTGCCAAAAGTTCTATCACCAAATAAAGACGTGGAATTCTTAAAATGACAGTGACAGACTGGATTACAGGGCTGCTACTCACCCACTTGTGTATCGGGAGATTTCTTCCAAGAAGGAAGATGCAGAACGAGCTTCTTCACTGTCTTCCTGAACCTGAGCAAGGGGGAAGCCTGAAAAAGAGATTCTGAAGATAAATGTATGAATTTGTTATTCAATTTATAAATTACACCTCAATTTCATGGTTCCGTGATAATAATGTTGATTCAAATGGGGTTCCTTCTCTTATTCTCAACCAAAGAGTTGACTCTGAGTATGAAGCTGTTGGTAAGCTTTAACTTTATATCTTCTGGAGAAACAACTAGGGCAGAAATCAGAGACTTGCTAGACATGTTTAATAAATACTTACCTCACTATAATACAACCAGGTAAATAAGTTAGTGATCATCTACCTGCCCTGGGTTTACAATAGGGCAAGACCTATTAAAAAATAAATGTGCTTTCATTTTTAAAGTGATTTTGATGATCTCAGTCTTAGCCAGCAAATGGAAAGTCCATCTCTACAAAGGCAAACAGGTTGTTGTCCTGTCTTCATGTTCAAAAAGCCAAATAAACAGAACCTTGTGAGGTAGTCTTCCTCCACTCACTATCCTTAAGAAGGCTCATCCTAAACCTTTCTGGCAACTGTCAACTCTGCTACTTACTTTCAGGTTCTGGGTAAGCCACTTAAGTTCTCTGGGCTTCAGTTTTCTTATACTAAAAGGGGAACAACAATGCCTACCTTGCAGGTTACTACGAGGGATGGTTACAGCATATTTGAACAATACTGTCTTTTTAAAAATGCTTTTGTTTATATATTAACTCATGTGAAAGGCCACAATTAAAATTACCCTGAGTCTCTTATCTTGAATGAATATTGCCAATTCTTTCTTTTTACAAGTCAGATCTCTTTAGGAAATACAAAATTTTTTTTAAAAGAAGAAAAAGTATCAGGAATTCATACTGATATTTCCAATTCAAATATGAGTTCAGTATTTGTATATAATTCATTTTGTTTGTTTGTTTTAGGTCAATTTTACATGCAATGAAATGCACAAATCTTAAGCGCACCATTTGATGAGTTTTCACAATGCATACACCCATGTGAAAGGTAACAGAGTTTTTACTTAAAACCTTTCTGATTTTATTCTTATGTCTCTTTTCTCATATACTGAAACTCTTGGTTCTTAATAACATTAAAACCTAATTACTTATGTGGTTTATCCTAAAAATTATCTCAAATAATTTTGAAACAACAATACTAGTTACCACTAACCCAGAAATATGAATTCAGTTTAAGATTGTTTTTAGTTCTTTTGTTACCAGAACATACACCACTAGGGATGTACAGCTGAAATACTAGGTTTTTAAAGCCACTTGAAGTAATTATTTTCTTAATATACTTGATAAAGTTAGGTCCTTGTGTTGTTTTCAGGTTTTTAAAAAATTGTTTTCCCTCCTTTGACTGACTTTTTTAGTTAAGTGAAGCATTTATAAGGATCTAAAGTGAAAAGTCCATAAAGAGGACATTCATAGCAGTCACTGCTTGGGTCCCTGTCCCCTTTACCTTACCCCTAGAGGAAACTATTTTAATTCATTTTTGGTTTGTACTTCTGTTGTTTCTTTTTGAAAATAAAAGCAAGTGGTTCAGCTAACTAGCCCCCCTTCATAGCCATTCTACCTTTCTCTGTTTAAACAGCATTCACGGAGAAACAAATAAATGATCATTTAACAAAGACATAATACAGTACTTAGAAATGCATAATATGATTAACCACAAGCATAATTAATTCTGCCAATAAAGCTTGGGGAAATGTTATTTACAGTCAACACCCAGATGGGAGGTTTACCTCTGTCTATGGTAAGAAGTATCTGAAGAATGTGTGCCATAGTGATCAAATGGAAGAGATAGAGGTGGTTGTAGGAAGAACTAACTGATGAAGGCTGCAGATCAACAGTGTCATCCCAATACAAGGATGGAAATGCCAACACAGCACCTACCTATGGAAGAAAATGGACATCAACACGGTAACAACAAGAGACCAACACAAATTAATTTCATAACTGAATGTAAAGGGCACCAGATACTACATTGCTTTTTTTTAAATAACCACAGTTTTCCTAGTTATTCAACAGAATATATTATAATATAATGTACCATAAACGGAAGACAAAGGTCATCACCAAACAGGTTATCCCTTGGCTGGGACAACTTATTTGAGGTCTAGGTAATAATTCTTAACCCCAGTGTTCAGAAGATTCAACATTATAATCACTTGGCAGAGTTCTTAAAATAACATTGATGCACAGTCCCCACTCCTGTACGACCAAAGCAAAATCATTAGGAGTAGGCCCAGGCACTGGAATTCTTTTAAAAGTTCCCCATGAGATTGTAACAGATAGTTGGGGCTGAAAACCACTGGGTAGAAGCCTGGATAATGAGGGATGGGGATGCTAGCTAACCATGCATCCCCAAATTCCGTGCTCCACATTCCCCTCAATCTCACCACTGTTCTCCCTATAACCCAATTTAAAGTAGTAATCACACTATATAGAAATTTACAGGGATGGAAAAGCTCTCTGAGAAACTCAGAAAACAGTTGCCACTTGTCCCTAGATGTTTGTGGGAAGCCTAGATGTATTAATGGCGTAGCCCCATCACCAAATAATTAATGCTTTTTAAGATAAGTCACACTGTTATTCGCAGCTTATATGTAAACAAGTGAAAGAAAAGGGGAGGGGGTGGAGCATAACATAGCAGACTTAGAAAAGTCTGCAGGTATGGACACCAAGTAAATATAACCAACCAGGACAAGACCTATTAAAAAGTAAACGTGCTCTCATTTTTAAAGTGATTTTGACTGTCTCAGTCAAATCTGTACCACACACACCAAAACAGCTATTTGCAAACAGAATGGACAAAACACCAAACTATATAGGTTGAACACCTATAATTTATAATATTGAGTGGAGAGCATAAATTCAAATGAAGAAAACATGTAAAACTATTAACTTGAGATGTAAAAAAAAAAAGTTTTACTATAAACTTACCAAAACATGAAACAGATCTATAGATAGAAGGCATGGTGTATCTTCTGATTTTAGGTTAGGAAGAACAACTTAAAAAAAAAAAAAGTTAATGTAATTCAGTCAGTAAGACAGCAATATTGTTTGAATAGAATGCAAGATATATACATCTAAAGCACAAATATAACAGACTAGTATATCACACGATTAAGATACAGAAACCGTAATTAAAGACAAACTGAACTAAGAAACGGCTCCTAGAAAGCCTTGGTTCAGTCTAAGGGTTGTAAGAAGATCTAGGCGGAAAGGATAAACGAGCGAGGATACCTGAAATAGACTGTTCAATCTCTGCTGAAAGGATAAAAGGACTGATTTTCTACAATGTTCTCTAACACTTTTTAACCTAACTATATATTTCAAAACGTTCTGTGAGAGAGCACGCAAAGCTGTGCAGGTGAGGGGAGGGCAGAAAGATCCTTCTGAACAAAATGAGAACATCTTATATGGATCGATGTTTGGAAGGAAATGCAGCCACTCAAAAGCTATTATCTTCCTAATTTGATCAGTCTTTAAGGAAAAGCCACGAATTCAGAAGTCAGGGCAAGAGCGCCATGGAGGTGAAATTAAGAAATCAGGAAGAACAGGAATGGTTGTGTATGTACAAAATGTGGAAGTGAATGGTATCTCAACAAAGCTGTTATTTAAAAAAAAAAAAAAAGAGGTAGAGAAGACTCTCTTGAGATTAAAGTCAATTTCTTAACCCCAAACCCAAGATTCTAAGCAAAACGCACAAAGTTCAAGAGCCTGGGCTCTGAAGTCAGAACTGGGGTCCAGTACTGGCTCTATGTGTCAAAGGCTAGTGACTTAACTTCTAAGTCTACAGGATAAACAAAACTGTTGGGAGAGTTCATTAACATATGCATTTAAAGCACTTATCCCAACGCTTGGCAGAGACACCCACTCAAATGGTATTAATATGGGCTATATCAATACACAAAAGTGACACAGGCTTCTGCCATTAACTAGTTGATTGTAATAAATCACTTGCTAGTTCTAGGCTTCGTGGCCACATTATTAAAAAATTTCAGTAATATTTCTGATATACCAGTTAACATGTCTATGATACTACCTATCTTATTTTTTTCTCATTGTTATAATTTGTTTTACTCTCAGGACATTTTAATAATTCCTAATCTCTTGTCCTTAATTCCATCACCTTTTCAGCCAGTGAAATATCTTCTTCTGTCATCAAATTTTACATACAGGCAGTTCTGAAACTATTTTTTTTTCTGGCTGCTGAAAATACTTACT
Organism: Elephas maximus indicus; assembly: GCF_024166365.1. Classification (NCBI taxonomy): domain Eukaryota; kingdom Metazoa; phylum Chordata; class Mammalia; order Proboscidea; family Elephantidae; genus Elephas; species Elephas maximus. Next base: position 13,045,579 of record NC_064828.1, on the reverse strand, counting down.
TTAAAATTCCTTTGGAATCGAAAGTCAGTTTTGGCATCTGTCAGTTAAACCTCACTTTTATGGTAAATTAAACATCTTGGCAAAGTTTATGTGATATAATGGGAAAAGCAAAGGCTTTACAGTCAGGTCTGGGTTCAAATATTAGTTCTGCCTCTTACTGGTTTTGTGACCTTGGACAAGTCATGTAACTTCTCTGTGCCTCAGGTTCCTCATCTGTAAATGTGTTGAACATTAATTTCCTTGAAGGAAGATGGCTAGAAGAGATAAAATGTACATAAGAAGATCCTAGAACAGTCCCTAGCATGTGGTGAGCAGAGGTCACCATATGTTTCATTGCTGCTGCAGAATTAACATATCAAAATAAAAGTGATCGCCTTTTGCACAAAAAGCCCTATTTTGGGCATCCTTACTCCTGTCAATCATTCTCTTATTCACTTGAGTTAAAAATCTTGTTTCCACTCCAGCCTACCCCAAATCCTTCCCCAGTTCCTGCTGCTACATCTAGACAGGAATTTTTCTTTCCTCCAATTTAATCTACAAAATACTATCAAATTAACCTTAAAATACCACTGTCCAAAAACTTCTCAAAGATTCCCAATTACCCAAAGAATAAAGTTCAAACTTCTCATTGGGGCATTAAAGACCCTCTTTTTTTTATTAAAACTATGTTATGCTTTTCTATCTATAGGTATAACCACTCCTGTCGTGATGGTTAAGGATGTGTGTCAACTTGGCTGGGCCATGATTCTCAGCTGGTTGGGCAGTTGGGATGCAGTTTGGCAGCTATGTAATGATGTAATCACCTCCATAATGAGATCTGATGTAACATAATCACCTCCATGGTGAGACATGCTATGAGCAGCCAATCAGTTGAATGGGAGTTTCCTTGGGAGTGTGGCCTGCATCCAATATATGTGGATTTTCTGGCAAAGCTCACTGCCCTTTGCTCACTCTGGATTCAGCAGCTGGCTCCTGATCTGACCTCTGGTTCCTGGGACCTGAGCTAGCAGCTGACCTGCCATCTTGCCTGCTGATCTTGGATCGCCAGCCCCTGCAGCTACGTGAGTCAGGAGAAGCCTCCAGCCTGGCCCACAGACTTGGAACTTTCTAGCCTCTACAACCATGTGAGCCATTTCCTTGATATAAATCACACACACTAAGGCTTCACTGATTTTGCCTCTCTAGAGAACCCAGCCTAAGACACCAAACTTGTCTATTTGGACATACCATGCACTTTGCCTCCTCAATTTTTGTTCAAACTGTGTATCCTGTGCTTGCAGTGCCCCTTCTGTTCCTCTCAATTTAATCTACTATGTACCTTCCCTTCAAGATAATTCATATCCTACTTCCTGCTAGAGGAGATAAAAGCAGAGACCCACAGTGCACTCTTCTGTGTCTCAATTCCTGGAGCACCTATCTGCACCACAAATCTAGCATTTGGCTACTTTATAACGTGTGGTTTTACAGAGTTTTTGATTCTTTCACAGAGTTCTGTAAGCCTTATGACAGCAGGGATAATATCTTATACCTCTTTATGTACTTCATAGCCCTAACACTGACCACAGAGCTTTTGCAAATAAAAATGCTCCTACCAATACATTTTCACAGACAGGCAAGAAGCTATACTACAGCATGGAAGAGCATCAATTCCATCACCTACTGCTAAGCAGAAGTGATGCACCATCAGTTCAGTCTCCCCTGTTTGAGACGTTTGTGACTATTTTGAGATGTTTTAAACAGAAATCCCACATGGGGTCCCGGCCGCAGAAGCAGCGGGGTTATCTGCAAGTGCTGGTAAAAAGGGGTTCATTATGACTGAAAGGAAGGAGGTAAGAAATTAAGAAATAAAAACAAAATAGTAATAAAGTGAGATGTTGCCCCATGCAAACAGGATAAGCTGTTTAATAATAAAAAGAGTTCCAAAGAACAAAGACAGGCACATATAACACATGAAAAGATCTGGACTGTGTAACTGACCAGCAAGAGAAAAAGGTAAGTGAAAAAAGGGAAAAACTGTTAAGTGTGTGCCTAGGGGATCAGCAACAATAATACTTTTCTATTAGTGTGACATTAATTCAGGAGATGGCTGGAAATTAATATGAAAATATAAAAGCCAAGCAAGGTGGAAGTCTAATAAACCTGGGAAGGCAGTCTTGGATGGAGCTGTGGAATCCGCAGGTCATCAGAGTGAGCGGAAACTGCTCAGGAAAAGCTCCCTAAGAAGCTTGTGTGGATTAAGGAGAAAAGGTGCCTGCCTCAACAGATTTTGAAGGGAGTGAAGCAGGTCTATTTTGGGAACAAATGCTTGCTAGATCAGTTATAAGGAAACTATGCCTGGCTTTGAAGCTTTAAAAAACAAGTAACACTCTTATTTGTTAGAAATGTATCTGGACAGTGCAAGCTTAAACCCCCCTTTGTTGTTGTGTGCTATCGAGTTGATTCTAACTCATTGTGACCCTACAGGACAAAGGAGAACTACCCCAAAGGGTTTCCTAGGCTGAAATCTTTATGGCGGCAGATACACCACAGAGAGTCTAAAGGGTTCAAACCTTTGGCTAACAGCCAAGTGCTTTAAGCATTGTGCAACCAGGGCTCCTACCTGTAACATTCTGGACTTAGGAACAAAGAGACTTCTAAAAAGCATTTCTAAATCTGGCCTTTTGAGTGCAGAGGGTCTCCTGTACTAGAACTCAACTGTCCAAATGGAAATGCAGATAAACAAAATGCTAAACAAAGATGTCACTTTAAGGACTACAGTGCACCTGAACCAAGCCATGGTGTTTTCAGTAGCCTCATATGCATGCGAAAGCTGGACAATGAATACGGAAGACTGAAGAAGTGCTTTTATTAATGGTGTTGGTGAAGAAAATTATATATGACGTGGACTGCCAAACGAACAAACAACCTGTCTTGGAAGAAGTATAGCCAGAAAGCTCCTTAGAAGCAAGGATGGTGACACTTTGTCTCACATACTTTGGACATGTTATCAGGAGGGATTAGTCCCTGGAGAAGGACTTCATGCTTGGTCAAGTAGAGGGTCAGGGAAAAAGAGGAAGACCCTCAATGAGATGAATTGACACAGTGGCTGCAACAATGGGCTTAAGTATAACGTTCATGAGGACGGTGCAGGTCCAGCAGCGTTTAGTTCTGTTGTAAACAGGGTGGCTATGAGTCGGAACAACTCAACAGCAACTAACAACACCAACAAGATACTAAAAGCGAAATCAGCTTCTATCGTATAATCTAATTCTTTTAATTTCTATATTGAGAGTATCATATGAGGTCTTAGTAAATTTTTAACTTGTCAGAATATGAGAACACAAGATCAGTTACAGCCTGCCTCTTGAAGAAAAGGACATGTACCTGAGTTCTGAGATTATCACACTCAGCATTTCTATTATTTTACGTGATTCTGATTCACCAACAAAATTCAAAGTATTTTAAAATGATCCATCCACGTTATTCCTCGCTAGGATGCTGGCAGTTGTAGATACTGATTCAAAAAGGCAAGTCCAGGCCAAGAGAGACAGGTGAGTAGAAACGATGTGAGTTAAAAACATTTGGAAAATATTTGATTTTTTATGAAACTGCAGGGATCACAGGGAGAGTTTTTTTCTTTTTTTTAGTGAGTGCTCCAAATTATTGGAATGTGGTATTCCCAATGAAATTCACTGTCAGGCAGTAGAAAAAGACATGTAAATAACAACAGCAATAATTTAGAGGAGACTCTACCTGACAGCAGGCGAACCAGATGTTTCTGTATCAGGACCTGAGGGCAGGTGATCCTCTGTGCAACGGCAAACTGCATTAATGCTTTCAGACCGTTGTGCTAGATTGTGAGAGGGGGACGGAGAAAGGTGAGGAAGGCCGATAGGTCTAAATCATTCACTGCAAAAACCAATTCCACTCTGTGGAATTAGCTGTAGACTCATCATGTATTTTCCATTCTTATAAATAAACTACAATATTCTTAATACCTCTAAAAGGTTTATTATCTTACCAAGTTTCTAATAGTTTTTAACATGATAAAGAGGATTAAAGCTACAATCATTTCTTGTTTAAGTATTCATTTTCTACAAAGTCAGTTTCTCAATGTCTGGTCTAATTTGTTCTATTGAGGCCTGTGCAAATGTAGCTGTAGAAATTCTAAAATGATGGCTGACAGCTACTAAATTCAGGGAAGAGGTCTCTGCTTCCCCAGTGGCAGGAAAGGAACTGTGGGCAAACACATTTGTGAATTACAAGTCCCCTCTGCCAGCTGTCAGGAAAACAGGAGGAAACCAGCAGGGAAGGTAACCTAAGGAGCCTTCAGTTTTCTCTTCTGTCTTTATGGGGCTGCTGAGCACATTGTTTTGAGCACTGTTTTCCAGGATCCTCTACATTATGAAAGGAGCCCTGGTGGTGCAGTAGTTAAAGTACCGGACTGTTAACTGCAAGGTTGGCAGTTCAAAACCACCAGTGGCTCTGCAGGAGAAAGACGCCATAGAAACTCTATGGGGTCACTATGAGTCAGAATCGACTTGACAGCAGTGTTTTTTTTTTTTTTTTTTTTCCTACATTATGAGGCTTAGGCCTGAGGTAGGAATATAGTCCGGTCATAGTGCCAGGATCTGCCAAGCAAGGAGCCAGTGCTTAGTTTTTTGTTTTTTTAAATTCATTATGATGATTTATCTAGAACTAAGCCAGCATTAATCATCAATGTTGTTTGATGGTGTAAAGTTAGTAAGAGACAAACAATGTAGGAGACACCAGGATTCTGACTTGGCAATAAACAGAGAGGGGAGAAAAGCAGTCAATTATCACGTGAAACTTCTTTGTTTGTGAATTACATTCACCCACCGAGACTAAGTTCTGTACAGTGCACAACACTGGCCATTCAGTCTCCTATAAGCAGCAAGGGACTTACTTTTTTATAGCATTCTGCTCATCTTTAGAGAAAAGGGGGTGCATAAAAATCAAATAATGAATAAATTAACCATGGACTCCCCAAAAAAGCATACCATAAGTTACATGTACCCTACTGGGATATACACACCTGTCTATTTTGAAGCGCCCCAAACAGAGGTTTTCCTTCATCTCCCAACAGGTTTTCTCAAAGAACAAGAAAAACATAAAAATAATGAATCTTGAATTCTGCTACAATTTTATCAGTTTTCCTTTAACCAATCATATTTTTGACTATATGATTTTCACTTTTCCCTCTTCAAAGTCTCATATTTAAGTCTATGACAAAATTTCATAATTTTTGATTGAAAGAATATTAGGAAAGCAAATGTAGACAATTTATAAATTACTAGTATAAGTAATAAAATCCCCACAGCAATCTACCACGAATGTGTGGGAAAAAGAAAGCAGCCTTATTCATTTTAACATCTCTTCCATATAAAAATATTTTAAACAGGTAATTTTTATATTTAGTCATATACTTTTTTGTATCATATAATCTTAAGTCATATAATTTTTATATTATACGAAGAAAATATAGTAGATTCTATTAAAAACTATCTGAAATACATTGTTTTTAAAATAATTCTTAGGGCAGATAAAAGTAACTTTATTGTTCTTAGAGACATTATTTAAAAAGGATGAGAGCATACCAAAAGTCGAAAAAAAGATCAATCGAAAATACTAAAAATACATGGATTCAGAAATATATTTTGCCTTGTTGGCCAAGGTTTTTATTGTTAAATTATACTATTTTCACTGATTCTTTGCATCAGATATGTTTATGAGTATAAAAGGCTTATTTCCTATCTTCTTGCTTGCTGAAAGTGAAGAAGACTTGAAACACTTACTGACGAAGATCAAAGAATATAGCCTTCAGTATGGATTACATCTTAACATAAAGAAAACAAAAAGCCTCCCAACTGGACCAGTAAGCAACATCATGATAAATGGAGAAAAGAATGAAGTTGTCAAGGATTTCACTTTACTTGGATCCACAATCAATACCCATAGAAGCAGCAGTCAAGAAATCAAATGACACATTGCATTGGACAAATCTGCTGCAAAAGGCCTCTTTAAAGTGTTCAAAAGCAAAGCTGTCACTTTAAGAACTAAGGTATACCTGATCCAAACCATGGTGTTTTCAACTGCCTCATGCATGTGAAAGTTGGATGATGAATAAGGAACACCAAAGAAGAACTGATGCCTTTCAGTTGACAGTGTTGGGAAAGCACACTGAATATACCATGAACTGCCAGAAGAACAAACACATCTGTCTTGGAAGAAGTACTGCCAGAATGTTCCTTAGAAGCAAGGATGGAGGGACTACATCTCACATACTTTGGACGTGTTGTCAGGAGGGATAAGTCCTTGGAGAAAACATCATGCTTGGTAAAATAGAGAGCCAGCAAAAAAGAGGAAGGTCCACAACAAGATGGATTGACACAGTGGCTGCAACAATGGGCTTAGGCATAACAAGGACTGTGAGGGTGGCGTAGAGCTGGGCAGTGGTTTATTCTGTTGTAGCAGGGTGGCTATGAGTGGAAACCGACACAACTGCACCTAACAACAGCGACGTTAGGTTACTGAACCACATATGAAGAGCAAGATTTAGTCCTCTGTCCGGTGAATTTATTGCCTTTATGACAAAACTGAGATCTCCTTTTATGTTCCAGGTCTGAATATAAATCCTGATTCCTCATACTTGTCTTCTCAAAGATATTAAAGTATTAAATGCCTTTACTGAAAATCTGAAGAGATTTGGCAGATCGTTACTCCAAGAGAATGTTTTACATTTCTTATCAATTTCTTCAGATTCTATTCTACTGAAACCTCATTTTTTCTATTTCTTATTTTATTTGATCAAAGAAAAATATAAACTAGCGTATTATCTTATACCAACGATCTAAGTCTAACAAGTCTGGAAGTGGCTCCTAAAATCTGTTCACACAGACTGGTGCTGGTGTGCAGGAAGGCTCTGGGAAAGAAGTGTTTCACACTACATAATTCAAATGATAAAATAGCTTCTTATTACAAAGACATATGTAAATGAAGAAAATATAGTAGGTTCTACTAAAAACAACCACCAGAAATTCATATTAAAAAGAGATACTGAAACTGGCTTGGATAAAGATGATATGTAGGAATTACAGTTCTGAAATTTTTTTTATATAGTACTGTATTTCATGACTGTAATGAGCAAATGTATTTTCAATTGCCTCACATGCAAGGGAAAGCTGGACAATGAATAAGAAGGCCGAAGAAGAACTGATGCCTTTGAGTTATGGTGTTGGTGAAGAATATTGAATACAACATCGATTGCCAAAAGAGCAAACAAATCTGTCTTAGAAGAAGTACAGCCAGAAAGCTCTTTCGAAGCCAGGATGGTGAGACTTCATCTCATACACTTGGACATGCTATCAGGAAGGACCAGTCCCTGGAGAAGGGCATCATGCTTGGTAAAGTAGACAGCTGGTGAAAAAGAGGAAGACCCTCAACAAGATGGATTGACACAGTGGTTGCAACAATGGGCTCAAGCATAACAATCGTGAGGATGGTGCAGGACCCGGCAGTGTTTCGCTCTATTGTATACAGGGCGGCTATGAGTTGGAACCGACTCAACGGCACCTAACAACAAGTGATTCTTCACCACCACACTTTTCAACAGGAAGCTTTCAACAAAGCACCAATAAGAGAGTTTGACTGTAGGCTTCCCGTAACATCTGGTTGGTTTCTGTGTGCTAATCTCTCAGTCTTCCTCTCCCTTTTCTGGCAATCATTTAGGCGACTTTGGCTTTCTTCACTTTTTCACTCAAATTACAAAAGGAACAAAAATAACTAAACATTTACTGGGTTAACTCTTCTTCCTCTATTTGCCCCTCCTTCTTGATCCTTTAGCGTTGTAAATCTGCCACCTTTTGGCTGTAGCTTGCTGCATGCTATCCTTTTCAAGCATTTTCAGCTTCTGTAGCACATGGCCTTTGAATAGTTGAAAAGAGATCAATATTTAAAAACTTCTCAGACTCACTGACATCAGGCTACACTAATTTGCTGAGATACTAATTATCTTTTAACAAACCAAACTATTCCGAGCCATCAGAAAAAAAAAATGGAATAAATTTAAGGCCAATCAGTGTTAATTCTTTTCCTATGAAACCCCACACCAGTCTTCGTGTCAGCTTTACCAATTGCCTGAAGAGTGAAAGCACATGTGCTCCAGGTCATCGTGGGGACTCGAGGGTCAGTTTCATCAGGAGGCATTTTCAGTCCAATTCTATAAATTGTTGTGGCAAAGAGAATGACCATTTCCTTGATGCTATTAGAATACTTGATCCTAAAAATAAAACAAGAAAAATGTACATATGGTTTATTAAAGGGGCTTCCTACTGAAAAGTCATATTAAATACTGAAAATACAGAAATAATTTAACTCCTTTTGACACATGTAAATTGTTCTTTGTCAAATCAGAGTCTCTGAAGATTTATTCAATAAGAAAAAAGTGGGAAAATCAGGATTGTATATCCTATAGGTAGAAAAATATCTCCCAGAAATGGTTATGGCCCATGTAACTTTACTTCCTGTAAAAGGTGTAGTTAATGATCACAGCTGGGTCCAAATTACGGGACAAACTCAACACAGAAGGAATGGAATTCACAGGAAACATTAGTGACCTAATAAATTTTAGTGTCTGGAAAAGGGACCAAGAAGTACTTTCACGTTGATAGGTGTGTGTGTGTGTGTGTGTGTGTAATAATACCATGCACCTGGAATGATAATTTCTGAACTTTCATTAGTAACAAGCATTTTCAGTAGTAATGGGATAAACCAAAAAAAAAAAAAAAAAAAAAACAAACCAAACCCACTGCTGTCAAGTCGATTCTGACTCATAGCGACCCTATGGGACAGAATAGAACTGCCCCACAGAGTTTCCAAGGAGCGCCTGGCAGATTTGAACTGCCGACCTTTAGGTTAGCAGTCGTAGCACTTAACCACTACACCACCGGGGTTTCCCAGTAATGGGATAGGTAATATAAACAAGGATCACATATAGAAAAATGTACTCTCAACAGTATTCATGAAATAGTAATACCTGATTTTGGTACATTACATTTTTCAAAGTGTCTTCATATTTTCAAAGGGTCTTTCCAATAACCTTATAAGATAGGAGGCCATTACATCCATTTACATATAAGAAAACTTAATTTGGGGGAGGGAGAGGGGTAGTGTCTTGGTTATCTAGTGCTGCCATAACAGAAATACCATAAGTGGATGGCTTTTAACAGAAAGAAATTTATTTTCTCACAGTCTAGTAGGCTACAAGTCCAATTCAGGGCATCAGCTCCAGGGGAAGCCTTTCTCTCTCTGTCGGCTCTGGAGGGAGGTCCTTCTCATCAATCTTCCCCTGGACTAGAAGCTTCTCTGTGTAGGAACCTAGGGTCCAAAAGTCAGGCTCTGCTCCCGGCACTGCTTTCTTGGTAGTATGAGGTTCCCGTTCTCTGCTTGCTTCCATTTCCTTTTATCTCTTGTAAGATAAAAGGTGGTGCAGGCCACACTCCAGAAAAACTCCCTTTAAGTTGGATCAGGGACATGGCCTTAGTAAGGGTGTTATGATCCCACCCTAATCCTCTTTAACATAAAATTACAATCACAAAATGGAGGACAACCACACAATATTGGAAAATCATGGCCTAACCAAGTTGACACATATTTTGGGGGGACAAAATTCAACCCATGACATCCCACCCACTGTCCCCCAAAAATTCAGGTCCTTGCTACTTGTAAGACACATTCTCCCCATTATATCATAGGAAAGTATTAAATCAACTCCAAGTCCAAAATCCAAAACTTCCTCCCCATCTATGAAATCTAGAATATAAGTTATCTGCTTCCAAAGTACAATGACAGAACAGGCACAAGCTAGAAATTTCTATTACAGATGCAAGAAATGGTGGGAAAGAAGGCATTAACAGGCACCAAGCAAGTCAGCAGAACACATTACATTAGCCCCAAAGGCTCTGCAAATAATCCTCTGTTCTCCGAGACAATTCACACAATGGCCTTACCCTCCAGACTCTAGAAATTGGCCACACTCTCTGGATTCTGAGTGGAGGCCCCTCGGCTCTGGGCTTTAGCTCCACCTTCCAGGCCCACTGCGACGGCAATCCTGCTCCCTCGGCTTTAGGTACACCATTCTCCGAGTCCGAGTGGGGACTCCACTCAGGCCATAGAGGTCTTTGAAACCCTAGAGGTCATGGCCATACCTTTGAGACTGAGGCAGCTCAGCTTCCCATGTTCCTTGTCTCTTCAGCTTCTGCTTCCAGGTTCCTTGGCTCTTCAACATCTTGGGCCTCATGCCTGCATCTGCCCTGCTGGAGCAAGTGTTCCAAAGCTCTGTAACTCCACGGATAAGTGCCTGGAGGCACACTACTGCAACAGTAAACTCTGGCTGGAAGGCACTCAGCTTTCTGACTCAGTGGGTCGGCAAGCCTAGCTCCACCAGTTAGTGCCTGGAAGCACCCCGCTATGCCAGGAAGCCTTCTGAGCAAAGACACTCGGCTCTCTTACTCCGTGGGCCAGTTTCAGCACTATCTGGCACTGGTCTTCTGGTTCTGCTGCTGCTGGTTCACTGCTGCTGCCCGTCCTCTGCTGCTGTTTCTCACCATCTGTACCTTCTCCGGTGTTAACAGTTCTCCTCACTTCCTTCTGAGTTTTTTATTCATTCACAGTTTTAAAACACTTCCATATTTAGGTATCTGTTAGAGCAGCACCTCACTTTCTTGGTACCAAATTCTGTCTTAGTCATCTAGTGCTGCTATAACAGAAATAGCACAAGTGGATGGGTTTAACAAAGAGACATTTATTTTCTCTCAGTCTAGTAGGCTAGAAGTCCAAATTCAGGGCATCAGCTCCAGGGGAAGGCTTTCTCTCTCTGTTGGCTCTGGAGGAAGGTCCTTCTCATCAATCTTCCCCGGGACTAGGAGCTTCTTCGTGCAGGAACCTCAGGTCCAAAGGACACGCTGTGCTCCTGGTGCTTCTTTCTTGGTGGTATGAGGTCGCCACTCTCTGCTCACTTCCCTTCCCTTCCATCTCTTGTAAGATAAAAGGTATTGCAGGCCACACTCCAGGGAAACTCCCTTTACACTGGATCAGGGATGTGACCTTAGCAAGGGTGTTACAATCCCACCCTAATCCTCTTTAACATAAAATTACAATCACAAAATGGAGGACAACCACACAATACTGGGAATCATGGCCCAACCAAGTTGACACATATTTCGGGGGGACACAATCCATGACAGGTGATCCAAGACTTTTTAAAAGTCACAGAACAAGTTAGATATGACTTCAACTGAGGTCTCATAAATTCTGGTCCTCTTAGCTTGGACCATACAGAATTGACATTTTAGTTGGTTAAAAACAGTCTTGTATTGTATTTCTGATGGTTCAACTTAATACATATTACTCATATATCCAAAACCATTTAATTGTATTAATACAAACAACACTCCAGGGAGAAGGAAACAAGATAAAAAATTGGGATACAGAAACAATTTTACAAATATAGAAAGAAAGATGGAAGAGAGGGAGGGAGTGAGGGAGGGAGAAAAGAAGGAATAAATGTTCTCCACTCTTATTTTCACAATCATTTATAAACTTTTCTTAACTATTTAGACACTTACGAAGACTGAACTCCAAAACTCAGGATGGAATGGAACTCAAAAGTGGAATCACCCATTCCTTGATTAAACAAGACAGGAATTGCTGGGTTTTCTCCTTATAAATTAAAAGGAAAAAGAAAGATAGTCACAGAGAAAATTTGGATGATTTTCTGTTCTCTATATAAATGTTACATGTATCAATTTGTTTTAAAAAGGGCAACATCATACAGTACTATTCTATATCCTATGCTTTTTCACCTAATAGGTCACAAATGTCTTTCCACGTCAATAACTCTCTACCTATATTTCCAATTTTATTGACTGTATCATATTCTATTAGTAAGGCAGCATATAATAGTGATTAGGAGTAAAGGATCAGAAAACAAGCAGCCTGGGTTTGAATCCTTGCTCTGCTACTTACTGTCACTAAGACTTTGGGTGAGTACTAAACCTTTCCATGGTTCCACTTCTTAACTGAATTCAAATTATTGTTCCCGTGTATGAAAAGTGTTTTGTTTTTTCTAGCTGCTTTCAAGATTTTTTTCTTTATCCTTGGTTTTCATCAATTTGATTATGATGCCTCTGGGTGTGGTTTCTTTGAGTTTATCTATTTGAAGCTCACTAAACATCTTTAAATTTATGTCTTTTACCAAAATTGGGATATCTTCAGCCATTACTTCTTCAAATATTTTTTTCCGCACCATTCTTTTTCTTCTTTTTTGGGGACTTAAAGGACACAAATGTTGGATTTTTAAAAGCTATTATCCCATAGTCCCTAAAGCCATGTTTTTTTCTGCGTCTTTTTTTTTCCCCTCTGTTCTTCAGATTAGATAATTTCTACTGATTTAATTTCAAATTCACTGACTCGTACCTCCTCATCTCCATTCTGAGATATATATAGATACACATGTCACTTAAAATTACTATAAAGAATAAGAACTTCATATACTGAATTCTCAGTACTTTAAACAAGTGGCAAAGTAGTAGGTACATACTTCTTAGCGAAATAAGATCTTTTGTGAGTTTTCAGCAAACAGATTTTAACAAATGTCACCCCACGAGCACCACTTGTGAAAAAGATTCTGCTATTAAATTAACAAAGCAGGAAGGAGAATAGACAGGACACTGCCAAACTCAGTCACTGCTGATGCCCCTCTTTCTCCATAACACTATGGTTCTAAATGACCAAGTCCAAATTGTTATTCACAACTCTCCATATCTCTGCCCCACGCTCTCCACTCTTGCCCACCGTGCAGCCTTGATTTAGGCAGGCCAGCCTTTCTCAATGTCTCTGAAAATGCCACGCTCATACTTCTTTAAATACGGTTTCTTTTCTCTACCAGAATGCTTTCCTTATCCCCACTACCCACAGATTTGGACCAAGGCCAAATCAGATCCCACTTTCTCCCAGGACACCTTCCCCTACTACTTCAGCCTCTACTGATCAATCCCATCTCTAAAAATCCTACGAGGCTTATTATTTTGAAATATAAAGATCTGGTTACTAATGCCATTTCCTCTTCACAAGGTAATATGCAAATTTGCGAAGTCATCAAGGTAGGGAACAAAAGCCTTATACAGTGTTGTGTGTATGAGAAAATATTTAAAAAATACTTGATAACTTGGGTTGACTAGGGTGATGAGAAATAAAACCATCATCCCTATTTGTTGTCTGTAGCTTTTGTATATACCCTTCATTTTTCCTAAAAGTGTAAGACTGAAAGGACATAAATGATTAAACTATGGCAGATGGTAAATTAATCAGGAAAAATCTGGATAAATACAGGAAAGTATTAATGATAGAAATAAAACATAAATATTTTGAGCAGAATACCTTAAAAATAATCTGGAATATTTTCTAGGTATAGTTTTAGTCAATTTTCAGTCTAATGAAGGAATAATATGAGAGCAATGATTCCTTTTTAAATATTGGACTTTGCCCCCTTCAACCACTTATAGCCTCACAAAAAGTTTTCGTCATCAAATTTTTTTAATGCCCTTTTATTAACAGTATTAATTAATACAATGTGGAGCCCTGGTGGCGCAGTGGTTAAGAGCTACAGCTGCTAACCAAGAGGTCAACAGTTCAAATCCACCAGCCACTCCTTGGAAACTCTATAGGGCAGTTAGTTCTACTCTGTCCTAAAGAGTGCTATGCATCAGAATCGACTCAATGACACTGGGTTTGGTCTTTGTTTTCTGTTTATGTACCATACACTGTTCTAAATATTTTACATATAACAACTCATTTAATCCTTAAATTGATGAGATAGGTACTATTATTATCCCTACTTTGCAAATAAGGAAGCTGAGGAACAGAGAGGTTAAGTGGCTTGTCCAAGATCACACAGCCAGTAAGTGGTGGATCCAAAATTTAAATCCAAGCAGTCTGACTCCAGAGTAACCAATGTCCCGTATTGCCTCCCTGTATAAAAAGTGACTAGAAAATCCTCTATTCTTCTGAAATTGAAGAAATCTACTTGCAAACATATTTTAGTAATAATCCCTTTTTTTCCAAAAGAAAATTGAAAGATTCTGACAATTTTCACACAGCTACATACAAAATAAATTTAAGCAAACCTTCAGCATGTTTCGTATTGTAACCTGATATTCTGGCCAGAACAGTCTGTATCCATCGTGCCAGGGTCAAAAGTTGATCAAGAGCTTCTGTGTTCTCACTGAAAAATGATATTTAAAAATTATTAAAGCCACGGGCACAAAGCCGTAACTGAAAAGTGGAATTTGTAGAGTCTTTCCTGGGAAACAAAGCAGTACAAAGAAAATTAGATTCCTCTAGATTAACGTTCTAGGTCATAGAAACACGTGTCTAAAAATGTAGCTTGAAAAAGGGGATTTAAAAGTTATAGAAATGTACAAGGAATAAGATATCACCCATATGCCCATCCCCTATAAGTAATACATGTCAGGAAATAGAATCACTATTGTAGGTGCTCGAGTCAAAACCTAGGTGTCATCATTGACTTCTCTGATTCCCTCACACCCTACACACTAAGTCACCAGCTAGTCTTGCAGGTTTTACCTTCTAAATAGATCTCGAGTTGACCACTTCTTTATACCTCCATCACTACCACCCTAGCCCAAGTCATTTCATTCCTTACCTGGACTACTTCAACAGACTCCTAAATGTCTGTCCTGCTTCTACTCCTGTATTTCATTATTATACACATATTCATCATACAGTAGCCAGAGTGATCTTTTAAAAATGTAAGTCAGATGATATCTCTCCCTGTTCAAAACATTCCAATGGTTTCCCTTCACACATAAAATAAAAACTCTAACTCCTAATCTTAGCCCACACACCCTTTTACGATCTGGTTCCTACTGCTACCTCCAACCTCATCTATCAGCCGGCCCCTTGCTCACTCCATCCAGTCATCCTGCCTTCCTGTGGCGCCTCACATTTGCTGACTGTGTTCCTACCTCAGGGCCTTTGCTTTGGATAGTGCCTGTGCTTATCTTCCTCCAGAGAGTGGCACTGCTTGCCCCTCACTTCATTCAGTCTCTGCTCCAAAGCCACCAGCTCAGAGAGGCCCCCGCCTGACCGTCCTAGCCATGCCCCTGGTGGGTCTCTAGGCATTGCCCCGCTGCTTTAGTTTTTTCACAGTATTTCTCACTGCTTGACACTTTGTGTTTGTTTGTTTATTTTTGGTCTTCCCTCCCTGAATGTACATTCCATAAGAGCAGGTACTTGATCCAGACAGTTATTAATGACAAAGGGAACCAAAAAGACTATAAAATAAATAGTCTTGAGTTAAAATATATAATGAACTTTGCCCAGAACTTACATATCTAGGCACAAATTTGATCTAAGAAATTTTCAGTTTTCATAAATAAAAGTGTACAATGATTAGTTATGCCCAATTTTCTTTTAAAAATACCAGCTTATTATTACTTTTGATAAAATTTTTATATACTCTTAACCTTAATAACTTGGATTACATTTATGTTGAGTTTCTGAAAAATGGGCACATACAAATATATACATATATATGTATATATATTCATACAGGTAAAGTGCCAAATAAAATATTATATATAATTATGCATTTCAGATCCTGAGTAACCAAAATTGTTACTATAAAAGTGTCTCAGGGTTCTATGGCCCAGTCTTAAAGGTCAATTTTCACACTTTAGAAAAGACTCCCCTTAAGTATCCAATTCTTAACGTTTTTAGGGAAGAAGGTGCTGCATATTCCCTTAGAGGTAATAATTCACGTTTAATAATCTGTATTTTAGGGAACCGCTGTGTAAAAACAGCTTGCTCATGCTAATAAGAAGCTGGAAGTCACTTTATTGCATTATGACTTATTTTATCTTTGTCTTCATGTGTATGATTAGGGAAGGTTTTGGAGTCAGATCTGTGTTCAAATCCTGGTCCATCTTGAGACAAGTAAGTAAAACTATTCACAGTTTCCATTTCCTTACATTAAAATAGGAGTAACAGTACCTATTTCAGAAAAATACTGTGAGGATTGAATATGATAATGAGGCAAATGCCTGGTACAGTGCCTAGAACATATAAATTGCTCAATAAATACAAGCTACAGCTTTCTGACATCACCACCTTCCTATAAGATGACATTCCGTGCCCCAATATGGTACACATAAGACAATTTCCAAATCAGGTTTTTCCAGTGACACGGACTAGTAGCAGCAGAGCAACTTACTGACTGGTCAAACCTACTGTTATGAGGACATTTTAAAAGTGTGCTTATCAACAAAATAATTCTCGTTAGGGGAACTTAGGCCTATCATTATAAATTTAATTCAGTTTTAAAGAAACAGTAATAATAATAACTATAATAAATGAGAATGTGGTGCTTTGTCCTAAGAAAACAAAAACTAATTTGCTATTAAATTAATTTATAGATGATCAGAATGAAGTTCTAAATATTCACAGATATATGAAGAGTCGTGTTTTTATTTATTTTACAGTTAATATTTGTCAGTGTCTCTCAAAACTATAGCAGTTGGATCTTCAGAAAAATAACTAAATTTTAAAAGTACCTTTAAAGCTACCAAACTCCAAATCGCGACTCTGATGGTAGAAAAAGGCTATGTGAGAGGAATTAATCTGCTTCATATTTTTTCTCCTCCTGTGAATGCTAAGATAGATACCAGAGTTCCACTGCTTTAAATGGCTACTGGAAGATTCGTGCACAACATATTCATATAAATGAATATTCCAGTTTTCTTAGAGACCTAAAATTGGGACTTTTAAAACAAGTTTTTTTGAAGGATGATACAAGTGGTGAAATAAAAAAATATTAACTAAATAGTAAAAAAGAAACTAGTAATTTAACCAAAACAGAAACCAATATAAGGATTAAAGATACCTTTTTAAAAATTAATATAAACATAAATGGAAACATACCTATTTATCTTTTGAGGTTGCAAAGGGATAATTGGGATCACAGTATTGCACAGAGATTTGCAGAGAGGGCAAAGATATTCCCCACTCTCTAAGTCAAAGAGGTCAACGTGAATGCGCTGCTGGGAGCTCAGCTGTACGGCTTCAAAATACCTGCAGGATTAAAAACAACAATAAAACATAGGTCCCTTCTCATGTGTGGATGTATCTTTGCTCTAATCCAAATGAAAAGATCTTTAGAACCTACAGTGAAAAAATACTCAAGTTATAACTATTAAAGAAGAAACAGGCTGCCCATTCTTTTGAGGGCAAACTGAAAGACACATCAGGCAGATAAAAATTTAAAATAATTTTACTGGCTTATAACTCTTCTTCTGCCTCAACAGTATGGAGACACAATACAGACACTATTTCCCTCAGCTTCCCACAACCAAGTGAAGCAGTGAGGGCTATTATAAGAAAATTAAATATTCTAATTCAATGCCAAAAGGTTAAACTCTATACAAAAGATACCTTAAGAATTACATTTCTGAGTTTTTATCTCTTCCAGAGGTATAACTGGAATTTCTTGTCCTATTCTATCTCAAAGTTATGGGTGGAGAGGAGTGAGATTTTTATAAACATTACTGCTTCTTTTACATGCGTACTAAGAGCAACTAGTTTGTGGAGGCAAGCACCAGGGAACAGTGAAAATTTTAAGTTAATAACTCTACACACCAACTTCTAAGGCTAATAATAACGTGTACCATGGAACCAGTAACCAGCTGCCGTCAAGTCAAATCCAACTCATGATAATCCCATGTGTGTCAGAGTAAAACTGTGCTCCACAGGGTTTTCGGTGGCTGATTTTCCAGAAGTAGACCACCAGCCTTCCTTCCCAGGCTCCTTTTGGTAGATTCGAACCTTTCAGTTAGCAGCCGAGCACATTAACAGTTTGCACCACCCAGGGACTCCATACCATGCAAAGAGAACTAGTAATTAAAACTGCTTCAATGATTCAAATAAGAAGGAAAGAAGACGACATAAGAAAACATGCCTTTTTGTGGCCTTTAGTGTACTTCCATGTTCCTAGTTTCTTTCAAGAATACGTCATAAGGACAACTTACTTCTGCCAGCACACTGCATGCATTACGTGACCACAGCTTCCTGTGTACGTTCCATATGCCAAGTCTGGATCCATGAAAAGTGGGTCCAGGGTTTCTGGTACAGGAAGAAAAAAATTAGAGGTGTTTATACATATCTCTCACAATCATTTAAAAAAAAAGGTTATCTGGTCTAAACTTTCTTAGGAATGTTCAAGAAGAGGGTCACAATATTATAATAGCAGAATATTTATTCTTAATAGGCAGTTAAATGAGGAAAATACAAAGCTAGACTCCCAGATATGATTCTAAAATTAATATTAACTAATGACAACTATCTTTGACTAGAATTTCTACTTTGAATAGTAGGTTTTAACTATACTATTCTGGTTCTTGTAGTCATTTTTGAAGATTCAACCACAATTTATTCTTTTAATTTTAAGAGTAATTTTACTGGATGATAATTTTAAGGAGCATAATCTAGTAAATAGGGGCACAGACTATGAGTTCGAATTCTGGTTTTGCCAATTACAGCTTGTGGCCTTAGTCGGGCAAGCTGCTAACTTCTTTGTCCCTCAGTTCCGTCATCTGTAAAATGGAGCTAATACTGGTCCCTAACTCACAGGGCTGTTGTTGTGAAGATTAAGTGAGAAAATACACGTAAAGCACTTAATCAGTGTCTGGCATGTCGTTAGGTATTCAATAAATGCTAGCTTTTATTATCATGATTGCTACTCCAAATGCACTTTAAAAATAAAGCAGGTAACTCCTGATGTGACATAAGAAGTACAAAACACTACCTAGTTAGTATTTTTGCCAAAGAAACACTTAACATGAATCTAATCATGAGGCAAGAATTAGACTAATCCACAATGTGAGACACTGTATGAGACAACTGTCCTGCATTCTTTAAAAAAGTTACTATTATAAAAAACAAACAAAAAGAGCAAGGGACTGTCCTAGGCTAAAATTTACTGGAAGAGACGTAACAACCAAAAGCAATGCATGAAACTTGTTTGGATCCTGAATGGGGAAAAAACAAGTCTACTTATAAAAGACATTTTGGGGATAGGTGAGGGATCTGAATAAGGATTTTCCAGAATGACTATTAATTGTCTTAAATGTAATAATGGTACAGTAGGTATAGAATACGCTGTCCTTATTTTTAGAAAATAAACATGGATATATTTAGAGATGGAATGGCATGATATATGCAACCTACTTTTAAATGGATCAGCAAAAAGAAACAGTAAGAGATAGATATACAGACAGTCAGACAGACAGAGCAAGCAATGTGGCCAAGTGATAAAAAAAATAAAGCAGCCAACACGGCATATAAAAACTGTGAGTCCACTTTATATACAGGTAAACTATGATCTGACCAAATAAGACTAAATACAATCTCAACCCCAAACTTCTTTCAAATCATTTTTTTTCCGATTACATAAGTATGAAAACAAATGCTCAAAAAGATATTAATAGACAATACATACCGCCCGAGAGTTCTATGGGTTTTCCCCTGTGCTGGGTTAAGGCTGTGGATTTCTGGACACAGGCGGATAATACCATTGCATTGTTTTCTATTTTCACCTCTTGTTCTTCTTGGCAGAGGATGCATGTCAGCACCTCTTTTTCAGTCACGGATGGACCCCGTTTAGGACCCAGAGCAATCCTATAGTAGTCACTGACTGCTGGGGTGCTACCAAAAGAAACCAAGAGAAATGAGGACACATGTTTTGATCACTTGTTTATATATTTTGGTAGATTTTAAGTAACTACAGGGCAAGAACCTTAAAAATTAAAATAAAAAATTATATTTAGCAATATTAGCTTAAAATCTTCCCCCCGATCTTTCTAATTTTTATCAATTGATCTGCTTATTAGAAAATACACTGGGTACAAAATAAGCAGGCGACAAAACAGAATGTATATTATATTTAATTTAGCGTACCAAGGAGCTAAGTTGTCTGTTTTACCTGAATATAAAAATAATACATGCTTATTGAAGAAATTTTAGAAAACCTCGCAAAAGTATAAATGAAAATATAACAAACATTATACTCCCACAACCACTACTAAATCCCGTTATTTATTTTCTTCTAGTTGGCTTTCTATTTACACCACAGTTTCTTTTTTATATAATGAAGAGCTAATTACATATACAGGTTTACATCCTGCTTTATTCACTATATCTTAGCTATTTTCTCATGTCATTAAAATTTCTTCAGAAACATTTTTAAATGGCTACACAGTACTCTGCATATGTGCCATAATAGTTTGATCCATTCCCTGTTACTAGGCATTTAGGTTCTATTCTATTCGGACAGCTATTAAAACTAAAAAACTTCTACATTAATGACTTACAATTATTAGGTCTACTCAATTTGTGTAATAGTAGTAATGTAACAATAGCAAACAGAGTGCTGATTATGATGCTAGACACTCCATTAAATACATTATGTAAACTCATTCATCACAGCAATCTTAGGAGGTGGACACTATTATTACCTCCATTTTCAGTAGAAGAAACTGAAGCTCAGAGATGGTAAGAGACTTGACCAGTGACTTGTAAGTAAGCTGCAGAGCCAGGATTTAACTCGGGGGAGCTGTCTCATAAGCCACTCTCTTAACTACTCCGCAATGTTGCCTCTAACTGAGCAAGAAGCTCCCGGAAACATTGTAGATCATTCAAAAGATTGGAAATAAATGTTCACCATCAATGTAAACCAGTTCACACAGTAATACTATGTAGCTTTTAAAGGGTGGGTCTCAGGCCTGGTACCACCTCTGAGGAGGCTCCAGCAATACATAGGGGAGGCTTATATTTTGGTTCTTATAACAAGTAGGGGTGACTTCAGAAATTTAGTGGGTCAGTGCCACTAGAATACTACATATGCAAGTAAAACAAAAGGCTGAATGACACTATGTAATTTCTGTGGTTACATATATTCACTTACTAGATTCCATCTGAAGAACTGTTTGCACAAAGAGGCACAAAGGTATTCACTGACAAGCTGTTTGTAATAAGGGAAAATGGAAACAACCCAAACGCCCAAAATCAGATAAATAAAATACTGTACATCCACACCATGGAGCGTTATGCAGCGGTCACAAAGAACAATGTAGAACTGACACTGTACATCTACACGGACTGACAGGAAACTTTTAAATGACACTGAGTGAAAAAGCAAGCTGCCGAAAAATACATATCGTTAAATAAACCACTAAAAACCATTTTTTTGTGCATAAAGGTTCCTAACATAGCTTTACTGTGCAATTAAACCATTTATCAATATAAAATTATATTGAACAAGTACCTTAAAGCTTTTACTCTGACTTTTCCAGCTTAAAAATAGGGTAACTTCTCTTACTATAAAATGCATTTTGGGAAAGCATGATTTAAAGTATTTCATTTTTCCTCCAAAACACGGAGTTGCTCATTTTTTGGTTTAACCGTGTTTTACCTCTCTTCTTCCATAACAGAGTCTTCTTTGCCAGGCATTTCTGATGTGTTGTCATACATGAGTTTGTGAGTTTCAATGAAGTTTTTCTGTAAGGCAGACATCTGAGCCATGATCTTCTGGCGATGTAGCCTAGCAGCTTCTGCTTTCCTTTTTCGCTCTGCCTTTTCTTTATCGTGAGTAATCTAGGTATTAAGAAACCACAAAAATTGGGCAAAATCCACTGTTAAAATTTATACATGCCAAGTCAATCACAAAAGTACAAATACTGTATGACACGACTATTATAAAAACTTAAGAAAAGCTTTATACACAGAAAGGAACAATCTTTTAAGATTACTAGGGATGGGAGGAGGGGTGAGAGGAAATCAATAACTAGATACTACATAAGTACTAACTTTGGTGAAGGGAAAGACAATACACAATATCTGGGAAGTCGGCACAACTTGACCAAGGCAAAGTCATAGACACTTCCTAGATACATCTAAACACCTTGAGAGACTGAGTTGCTGGGGCTGAGGGCTGGGGACTACGGTCTTGGGGGATGTCTAGGTCCACTGGCATAACATAGCTCATAAAGAAACTATTCTACATGCTACTTTGGGGAGTAGAGTCTAGGGTCTTAAAAGCTTGTAAGAGGCCATCAAAGATACATCTACTGGTGCCATCCCATTCAGAGCAAAGGAGAATGAACAAAACCAAAGACACAAGGAAAATATTAGTCAACGCCTAAAGGACCACATGAACCACAGCCTCCACCAGCCTGAGCTCAGAAGAACTAGATGGTGCCTGGCTACCACCACCGACTGCTCTGACAGGGATCACAATAAAGGATCCGAGACAGAGTAGGAGAAAAATGTAGAACAAAATTCAAATTCACACACACACAAAAAAAGACCAGACTTACTGGTCTGACAGAGACTGGAGGAATCCCCGAAATTCTGGCCCCGGGACACCCTACTAAATCAGAACTGAAGCCACTCCCAAAGTTTACTTTTCAGCTAAAGATCAGACAGGCTTATAAAACAAACAATAACGCACGTGAGAAATGTGCTTCTTACTTCAATCAAGTACAAGAGACCTAACGGGCAACACCTGCTCAAAAGGAACGATGAGAAGGCAGGAAGGGAAAGGAAAACTGGACATATGGACATGAGGAACCCGGGGTGGAAAGGAAGAGTGCTGACACATTGTGGGGATTGCAACCAATGTCACAAAACAATCTGTGTATAAATTTTTGAATGAGAAATTAATTTGTGCTGTAAACTTTCACATAGAGCCAAAAAAAATGATATATTCTGTTCAGTCAGAATTTCCCACAGTGAGATTCTGATAAAATTTGATTAGCCCACAAGTCAAATTAGCATTAGAGGCTACATAATATCATACAATTAACTGCTCATTTGGTTATTTCAAAAGTATAAAGTAAAAGGCCAGATACCTTAAATATCTAGTAAACTTCCTTTATACTCAATGTAGGTACATTAAAAAGTAACACTACGTAAAACTAAATTTTGAAATCGTTTGTCAATTAATCATTGACAGTTGATCAATTTAAAGCAACTTGCTGTCTAACAGTTACTACTAAATGTGCTGTTAAGACTGAGAAATTTAACAATATTATTGAGATGTATTTGGTACCTTTTTATTTTCCATTCTAACTTAAGTTCAGTGATTTTCTCTTAGGAAGGACATTTAATAACCACAAGTAATAATTTCTAATAATTTTATGATTACAATCATAAACACCTGATTCATTATATTACAGAAATTCATAACCTAAATATTAACTGCATTTCATTAAATCTAAGATGTTCATTACCTTACATTCCACTAAGAATGCTACTTAAACTATGAGAAGCCATTGATTTTAAGACACAAAACCAATTTCAAAGACATTTAAATATTTTAAAAATTAATGAAATGTGGGATTTCCAATGGAGGTCCACTGTACCTCAATTTCATCTGCTTTTGTAGAATACGTAAATGTAAATAACTATCTGTCAAGTACCACTAATCCCTGTGACACGGAACCATAGTGAACAAAAGGGAAAGGGCAGATCCTATGTACTTTACAACAAACAGGTTTCTCCTAACAAAAAGAAGCAGCTCTCTTATACCTGTAAAGTTCAAAGACAGAGGATGAATATCACTATTATTATATCATTATTACCTCATCACTCTTAATAGATTCTGATCCTGATGTAGTTGCTACAATTAAACAAGATTTCTCTCTCAATCGCTTGACCGTGTCAAACATCTGTGAAAAGAAAATGAAATGCTCAGAGAAGATTTGGTTAGATTGACCAGGAAGAGAAAAATCCATTAATCTGATTTTGTCACCACTTCCCTGATCAAATCTCTGACTTAAACTACTTCAGTGTATGGGGAGAAAAAGTAACCCTGGCTGTGACAAACACCCTCCCTAGTTGGTCAGCAGTGCTGCTGAGGAGGCGGTCAATGGGAGCACCTCAGCTGACTGAGTCTACAGTTAGGAGCACGTGGATACTGACAGAAGGTGGTGCACAGGCAGTCAGCTACAAACGCCTTCATCAAATGGTGGTGTTTGTCAAGGAAAAAAGCTACAACTCATCATTCAAAGGCTTCTGAAGATATACTGGTACATTAAAATGGCAATGAAAAATTTCAAAATATAGAAAGGGAAAATTTTAAGACAAATAAACCTAATTTTGAGAACTGTTTGAAACATTTTGTAATAATGAAGAATATTTCTGTTTTAGAGAGATTTGCCAGAAGGGAAAAATGCCTTAGTCCAGAGTTCACTTGCCTGAAACATTTTTAAAAATTTAAGGTAACATTTTTCGTGCAAAGAACATGAAGACAAAGATACAAAATGGACAGTGTTTTCAGTCCCTACTCCCTGCTTTCAGTCCCTCCCCAAGAGGCAACTATTGCTAAAGATTATAAAAACTTCTTTCTAGGAAAACAAAAAGATCATATGTAAATAAAATAAATTAAACTATGAGAAGTCTTGATTTTAAGACTTAACTCAATTTCAAAGATATTAAAATATTTTAAAAATTAATGAAAGATGGGGTTTCCAGTGCACCTCCACCACACATCAATTTCCTCTGCTTTTGTAAAATACATAAATGTGAATAACTGTCAAGTCCCACTCATCCCTATGATATATAACCATAACTTTATAGTCATGTTTATATATATTCACACTGATGTATATTATCATAGTAGGATAAAAGAAATCCTACTATACAGTAATACTCTTTCATACCTCCCTTTTTCAATTAATCATATATCTTGGGAGATCTTTCCACATCATTTTTTTTTTTTTTTAACAAACGCCAAGGCTTCAGCAATAGAATGGTACAGCCACAAAGCTTATTTGTACTATGAAGGAACTTCAGTCTCATGCAGAAAAATCTCCTGCAAGGAACACTTACAACACAGCTTTATATTAAGTCTTTGAGTAATTACTTAATGTTTGTGAGAGCAGACACTTATGTATGCTTTCGATATATTCTGGTGATCAATTCTGGTATCCTAGTAATAGAAAGTAAATCTATTATTAGATATTGTGCCTATAGGATATAAAATAGCTCAATTTATTTTCCTCATAAAGGTAGAATAATTACATACTTCTGTTTGTTTTATTTTTTAAATGATTATATTTAAACATTGTGTCTATAGGATACGAAATAGCTCAATTTATTTTCCTCACAAAGGTAGAATAATTATGTGCTTCTGTTTCTGTTTTATTTTTTAAATGACTAAATTTAACACAAACACTAAGTATTCATAAAATCTACTGCAACAGGAACTTGAATAATAATTAACATTATTATCTTATAGTTGCATATCCTATCATACCAAGTTTGCTTAAGGAGTCTTTCTGATTAAGTAGTAAAAGAGCTGACCTCTTGATGTATAAATCAGTACCATGAAATCCACTTGGTAAGAATGTAGAAAAATCATCACTACATACATTCTGATTATCAAAACAGTACCTACTGAAAATGTCAGAGTATTTTAATGAACACAGTGAGTAGGGAAGCTCCATAACCCCGGTTTTATGTTTCTATATAGAGGTTTTTCCATTAAAGTAGCATCCCTGGACTCTCCGACTAACCACCAATTCACTTCTCTCCAGAGGCACTGCCATCCACGCAATAGTTCAAGCTCAAAGTCATCTCTGATTCCTGGATTTCCCACATCCCTTCCATCAAATCTATCAGCAAGTCCTATAGGCTCTATCTTCAAAGTACACCTAAATCAGTCCAGCTTCTTGCCATCTGCGTCCCAGTCTCAGTCATGCTCATCTCTCACTGCAAGTTTCCAGGCTCTCACTCCTGTCCCCTACAGGCCATTTACCACACAGCAGCCAGTGATTTTCCAAAAATACAGATCAGATCGTGTCACTTAAAATTCTTCAGTGGTTTCCCTCTGTCCTCCAAATAAAATCCAGACACTTCACTCTGACCTACAAGGTCCTTCCGGCCTCATCGCCTACCTTTCTCTCTCTCCCTCATTACGTTTCAGTCACAATGGCCTTCTTTCTGGCCACCTTTGAGTTTTTGCACCTGCTGTTCCCTCTTCCTCGAAGGCCTTTCCAGATTCCCGTGAGAGTGTCTCCATGTCACTCAGGTCTCAGCTCAAATGTCACCTCCTGAGAGACCATCTCTGATTAACCATCTAAAGTAACCCTCCTTGTATTATCCTGATATTCTCTTATTTATTTGTTTATTGTCTGTATCTCAACTAGAACGTATCTCCTTGTCCTTCTTGTTCAGAGTGTAGAAGTGATCACGTCATTCAATACATATTTGGTTGAATAATGACACAAATGAATAAATTCTACCTTATTTAAAAAAAAAAAACCTCCGCAGGAACAGAAAAAATGTAGAAGATGAGCAGTAAATGATGAAATGATGAAAACCAGTTGTAAATGACTTTACAATTGAATATGCCAGTTTCATTTTAGAGACAAGCAAAGGATTCCTAAGTATTTAAGCCATGACAGGATCAGTTTACTTTTCTGGTTTACCTGGAGTATCCATGTTATCATGTCCTTTTGGCCTTCCAACTGGGGAATTCCTTTGAGTTTTTCCAAAAGCATTTGTATATTCTGAGCATTCATGGCTGAACTTCCCAATCCTTTTTTGAAATGCAGAAATGACATACCGAAAGTAAATATATATCTTCATAATTATGTACAAAACCTCTTCCTGTTGCCATCAATTCCGACTCACAGCGACTATACGGGACAGAGTAGAACTCCCCACAGGGTTTCCAAGGTTGTAATCTTTATGGATATATCTTCCACCACCACTACGTGAAAGCTACTCCTAATGATCCGTCTCTCACTTTTCCTCCACCCAGCTCACAATCTAATATAGAGAAACAAAGCTGCCCAGAGTATGGACGTGGGAGGTTTATGATGTCTTCAGAAATTTAAAAAGTATAGCATGTAAATAGAAAGCGAGGTGCTTTTCTCTCGACTATTCATGTTATCATCAATGTCCTTGGAATGTGTTTTGAAAAAAATTATCAACTATGAGCGTTTAAAATTAATCTAAACCTATCCTTTTCTTCTACGTTGAAAACAATGTAAAACAAACTCTTTAACATTCATTTAGACTCTGCAGTCATTTTCACCTCAGAAACATCCTTCTGCAGATGGATCAGTGATTGTTACCGCTGATGCTACAGCAAACGTTTGGTAAAACTGAGACAAGGAATGAAAGTGAGAAACAAACAACGTATGTGGCCAAAAAAGGAGACCACACAGTAGGTAGGGGATTAAAAAATATGTTTGTGTAGTGGAAAACATTAGTTAAAAACTAAAAATGCTAGGAAAAGATAGTTTAAGGGATTTGTACATTTTAAGGATTGATAGATTAAAACCTGAAAGAGCTAAACTTATTTCTTCTCCAAATTTTTTTTTAGTTGTACTTTAGATGAAGGTTTACAGAACAAATTGGTTTCTCATCAAACAGTACACACATTGTTCTACAATACTGGTTAACAACCCCACGACATGTCAACATTTTCCATTCTCAACCTTAGGTTCCCTATTACCAGCTTTCCTGTTCCCTCCTGCCTTCCAGTCCCTGCCCCAGGGCTCGTGCGTCCCTTTAGTCTTGTTGTTTCATGGGCCTGTTCAATCTTTGGCTGAAGGGTGAACTTCAGGAGTGGCCTCGTTACTGAGCTGAAAGGGTGTCCAGGGGCCACACTCTCAGGGTTTCTCCAGTCTCTGTAAGGTCAGCAAGTCTGGTCTTTCTGAGTTAGAATTTTGTTCTACATTTATCTCCACCTCTGTCTGGGGACCCTCTACTGTGATCCCTGTCAGAGCAGTCAGTAGTGGTAGCTGGGCACCATCACGTTATACTGGACTCAGTCTGGTGGAGGCCATGGCAGGTGTGGTCCATTAGTCCTTTGGACTAATCTTCCCCTTGTATCTTTAGTTTTCTGCATTCTTCCTTGCTCCCGAAGGGGTGAGACCAATGGAGTATTCTAGATGGCCACTCACTGGCTTTTAAGACCCCAGATGCTACTCACCAAAGTAGACTGTACAACATTTTCTTTACAAACTAT
Source organism: Elephas maximus indicus (assembly GCF_024166365.1). Taxonomy (NCBI): domain Eukaryota; kingdom Metazoa; phylum Chordata; class Mammalia; order Proboscidea; family Elephantidae; genus Elephas; species Elephas maximus. Next base: position 13,017,468 of record NC_064828.1, on the reverse strand, counting down.
GTTATGCCAATTGAGCTAGATGTTCCCCAAGGTCATGGTCCCCAAAGCCCTCAGCCCAGCAATTCCATCCCTCAGGGAGTCTGGATGTGTCTATGGAGCTATCATGACCTTGCCTTGTACAGGCTGTGCAGGCTTCCCCAGTACTGTATACTGTCTTACCTTTCATCAAAGTTTCCACTTATCTATTGTCTATTAAATGTTTTTCTATCCCCGCCCCTCCTCTCCCTCATAACCATCAGATTGTTTCTTTTTGTGTGTAAGCCTTTTCATGAGTTTTTACAGTAGTGGTCTCATATAATATCTGCCCTTTTGTGATTGATTTATTTCAGTCAGCATAATGCCCTCCAGATTCGTCCACGTTATGAAATGCTTCACAGATTCATCATTGTTCTTTATCGTTGCATAGTACTCCACTGTGCGTATGTACCACAGTTTGCTTATCCACTCATCTGTTGATGAGCATCTACGTTGTTTCCATCTTTTTGCTACTGTGAACAATGCTGGAATGAACATGGGTGTGCATATGTCTATTCAAGTGACAACTCTTATTTCTCTAAGATATATTCCTAGGAGTGGGATTGCTGGATCATATGGTATTTCTATTTCTAGCTTTCTAAGGAAGCGCCATACCGTTTTCCTGAATGGCTGTATCACGTTGCATTCCCACCAGCAGCGCATAAGAGTTCTAATCTCCCCCCGCAGCCTCTCCAACATTTGTTATTTCCTGCTTTATTGATTCCTGCCAGTAATACCAGTGTGAGATGGTATCTCATTGTGGTTTTGATTTGCATTTCTCTAAGGCTAGAGGTCATGAGCATTTCCTCCTGTGTCTGTTGGCTGCTTGAAAGTCTTCTCTGGTGCAGTGTCTGTTCATTTCCTCTGCTCATTTTTTTAATCGGACTATTTGTCTTTTTATTGTAGAGGTGTTGGATTTTCTCGTAGATTTTAGAGATTAGACCTTTGTCGGCTTTGTAATAGCCAAAAGTTTTTTCCCAGTCTGCAGGTACTCTTTTTACTCTTTTAGTAAAGTCTTTTGATGAGCATTTAATTTTTAGAAAATCTCAGCTATCCAGCTTATCCTCTGGAGCTTATGTGTTGGTTGTGGTTTGTATCCTGTTAATGCCGTGTGTTAAGGCCTCTAGCGTTGATCCTATTTTTTCTTCTATGAACTTCCTGGTTTTTGGCTTTATATTCAGGTCTTTGATCCATTTTGAAATTAGTTTTCGTATGTGGTGTGAGGTATGGGTCCTGTTTCATTTTTTTGCAGATGGACATCCAGTTTTGCCAGCTCCATTTCTTAAAAAGACTGTCTTTCCCCCATTTGATGGACTTTGGGCCCTTGTCAAAGATCAGGTGATCACAGGTGGATGGATTTATACCTGGTTTCTCAATTCTGTTCCATTGGTCAATAGATCTGTTGTACCAGTACCAGGCTATTTTGACTACTGTAGCTGTATAGCTGGTTCTGAGGTCAGATAGTGTGAGTCCTCCTACTTTATTCTTCTTCTTCAATAGTGCTTTATCTGGGGCTTCTTCCCTTTCCATATAAAGTTAATGACATGTTTTTCCATCTCTTTAAAGAATCTTGTTGGTATCTGGATCAGTACTGCATCGTATTTGTAAATTTGTTATCTTCACAATGTTGAGTCTACGTATCCATAAGCATGGTACGTTTTTCCATTTATGTAGATCTCTTTTGCTTTCTTGTAGTAATATTTTGTAGTTTTCTTTGCACAGGTCTTTTACATCCCTGGTTAGATTTATTCCCAAGTATTTTCTTTTTTTAGGGGCTATTACAAATGGTATTGTTTTCCTGATTTCCTTGTCATCGTTCTCTTTACTGGTGTATAGGAATCCAACTGATTTTTGTATGTTGACCTTGTATCCTGCTACTCTGTTGAATCTTTCTATTAGTTCTTGTAGTTTTCTCAGGGAGTCTTTTGGGTTTTCTATGTATAATAATCATATCATCAGTAAATAGGGACAGTTTAACTTCTTCATAACCAATTTGGATGCTCTTTATTTCTGTTTCTTGCCTTATTGCTCCAGCTAAGACTTCCAACACAATGTTACATAGGAGTGGTGATAAAGGGCATCCTTGTCTTGTTCCTGTTCTCAAAGGGAATGTTTTTAGGCTCTTCCCATTAAGAATGATGTTGTTGCTGTTGGTTCTCCATATATGTCCTTTATTATGTTAAGAAATTTTCCTTCTATACCTATCTTACTTAGAGTTTTTATCAGGAATGGGTGTTCAACTTTGTTGAATGCCTTTTCTCTGTTGATTGAGATGATCACGTGATTTGTTTCTTTCTTTTATGTGGTGGATTAAGTTGATTGATTTTCTAATGTTGAACCATCTTTGCATACCTGGTATGAATCCTACTTGGTCGTGCTATGTTAATTTTTTGATATGATGTTGAATTCTATTGGCTAGAATTTTGTTGAGAATTTTTTCATCTATATTCATGAGAGATACTGTCGGTAATTTCCTTTTTTTGTGGTGCCTTTGCCTGGTTTTGGTGTCAGGTTATGCTGGCTTCATAGAATGAATTCAGAAGTATCACTTCCTTTTCTGTGTTCTGAAATAGTTTGAGTAGTACTGGTGTAAAGCTCTCTGAATGTTTGGTAGAATTCTCCAGTAAAGCCATCTGTGCCAGGGTCTTTTTTTTTGTTGGGAGTTTTTTTTTTATTACCTTTTCAAGCTCTTCTCTTGTTATGGGTCTGTTCAGATTTTCAACATCATTTTGTGTTAGTTTGGGTGGGTACTGTGTTTCTAGAAATTTGTCCATTTCCTCTAGATTTTCAAATTTGTTCTAGTATAGTTTTTCATAATATTCTGTTATGATCCTTTTGCATTTCAGTTGGGCCTGTTGTAATGTCCCCCGTTTAATTTCTTATTCGGGTTATTTGAGTCCTCTCCTGTTTTTCTTTTGTCAGTTTGGCTAGTGGTTTGTTGATTTTGTTGATCCTTTCGAGGAACTAACTTTTGGTTTTGTTGATTATCTTTCTATTGTTTTTCTATTCTCTATTTCATTTATTTCTGCTCTGATCTTTATTATTTCCTTTCTTCTGGTGGGTATGGGCTTCTTTTGCAGTTCTCTTTCTATATGTTCAAGTTGAGTAGCTAATGTTTTGATTTTGTCCCTTTCTTCTTTTTAAATGTGTGCATCTATTGCTATAAATTGACCTCTGAGGATGGCCTTTGGTGTGTCCCAAATGTTTTGGTATGATGCGTTTTCATTTTCATTTGATTCTAGGAATTTTTTTATTCCATCTTCGATGTCTTCTATTACCCTGTGGTTTTTAAGCAGGGCGTTATTCAGTTACCATGCTATTGATTTTTTTCCCTTACTCTTCCTGTTGTTAATTTCTACTTTGATGGCATTGTGGTCAGAAAAGATACTCTGTATTATCTCAAAGTTTTGGATTTTGTTGAGGGTTGCACTGTGGCCTAAGATGTTGTCTATTCTGGAGAACCTTTTATGTGCGTTGGAAAAGAATGTGTACTTTGCAGCTGTTGGGTGGAGTGTTCTATATATGTCTATGAGGTCAAGTTGGCTGACTGTGCTCTTTAGCTCTTCTGTATCTTTGTTGAGATTCTTTCTGGATATTCTGTCCTTTACCAAGAGTGGTGTGTTGAAGTCTCCACTATTATTGTGGAACTGTCAATTTCTCTTGTCAGTACCGTTAGAGTTTGTTTTATGTATTTTGGAGCCCTGTCATTGGGTGCGTAGATGTTTATTATGGTTAAGTCTTCATGATGGATGTCCCTTTAATCATTATATAGTGCCCTTCTTTCTCTTTTACAGTGGATTTTGTTTTAAAGTCTATTTTATCTGGCATTAGTATTGCCACTCCTGCTCCTTTTGGTAGTTATTTGCTTGATTTATTTTTTCCATCCTTTGATTTTTGATAAATTTACATCTTTGTTTCTAAGGTGTATCTCTTGTCGACAGCATATTGATGGTGTCTTAGTCATCTAGTGCTGCTATAACAGAAATACCACAAGTGGATGGCTTTAACAAAGAAAAGTTTATTTTCTCACAGTAAAATAGACTAAAAGTCTGAATTCAGGGTGTCAGTTCCAGGGGAAACCTTTCTCTCTCTGTTGGCTCTAGAGGAAGGTCCTTGTCCTCAATCTTCCCCTGGTTGAGCAGCTTCTCAGGCGCAGGGACCCCAGGTCCAAAGGATGCGCTCTGCTCCTGGTGCTGCTTTCTTGGTGGTATGAGGTCCCCAACCCTCTGCTTGCTTCTCTTTCCTTTTATCTCCTAAGAGAAAAAAGGTGGTGCAGGCCACAGCCCAGGGAAATTCCCTTTACATTGGATCAGGAGGTGACCTGAGTAAGGGTGGTGTTACAATCCCACCCTAATCCTCTTAATATAAAATTACAATAACAAAATGGAGGACAACTACACAATACTGGGAATCATGGCCTAACCAAATTGATACACACATTTTTGGGGGGACATAATTCAATCCATGACAGATGGATTCTGTTTTTTTATTCATTCTCTCACTCTGTGTCTCTTTATGGGTACATTTAGGCCATCTACATTCAGTGCAATTATTGATAGGTGTGAGTTTATTGCTGTCATTTTGCAGTGCTTATCTTTTGTGGTGCTAACATTTTATTTGTTCCTCTTACTATGCTGAGTTCCTTTTGTTTGTGGATTTCTTTTTCATTTCTTTTGTTTTTATTGAGACTTTATGTTTTCTTCTTTATTTTGATGAGTAGGTTTGTTAACTTTCTTTGTGGTTACCTTGAAATTTACCCTTATCTTCCTAGGTTTGAACCAGTCTATTATTACTTGGTATCACCTTGCCTTCCTCTCCATTAGAAAGTTCTATACCTACACCATTTATTCCCTCTTTTATTGTTCTGACATTCTTGTCATTTACAGATTAACCTCTCTGGTTCCCTCTTGCAATTCTTTTGGTTTGGGATAGTCCTTGAGAGTTCATTTCCTACATTGATATCTGGCTGGTACAACCTTGCGTCCTAGATTCAGGTTATGGTCTGATTTTGTTTGTTCTCAGACAGAAGGACTCCTTTTAAAAATTCTTGTAGGTTTCGTTTGGTTTTTACATATTCCCTTAAGTTCTATTTATCTGGAAATATCCTAATTTCACCATCATATCTGAGGGGAAGTTTTGCAGGATGGTTGGCAGTTTTTTTCTTTCAAGGTTTTATATATGTCACCCCATTGCCTTCTTGCCTGCATGGTTTCTGCCAAGTAATCAGAGCTTAGTCTTATTGTTTCTCCTTTGTATGTGACTTTTTGCTTTCCTTGAGCTTCTCTCAGGATGTTTTCTTTGTCTTTGGTTTTAGTGAGTGTGGTTATGATATGCCTTGGAGTTTCTCATTTGGGGTCTATCCTATATGGGGTTCGTTGAGCTTCTTGGATGGTTAGCTTTTCATCATTCATGATATCAAGGAAGTTTTCTGTCAGCAATTCTTCAATGATCCTCTCTGTGTTTTCCATTTTCTCTCCCTGTTCTGGAACTCCTATCACTCACAAATTTTTGCTTTTGATTGTACCCCACATAATTCTCACGGTTTCCTCATTTTTCTTCACTCTTTTTTCTGATTTTTTTCCTCAAACAGAGTTGTATCTGAGTGTTTGTCTTCAATTTCACTGATCCTGTCTTCTATCATTTCAAAGCTGCTCCTCAGCCCTTCTCTGACACTATCCATTTCTGAAATCTTATCTTTTGGATTTCTAACTGTTGTTTTTGTATGATTTTTAGTTGTGAATTTATTCTGGCATTTTGATCCTGTATTATTTTCCTGAATTCTTCCATTTGTCTGTATTTTCCATGAATTTGTCTGCCTCTTTCATAAATTAATCTATTTTTTCCTCATTTTTATCTGCTTTTTGCTTCAACTCTTGGATAGCTCTGAATATTAGAGATTTGAATTCCCTGTCAGGTAGTTCTAATGCCTTTTCTTCTACTGGAAAATCATCTGGTGTTTTATTTTGGACATCTACTGGAACCATCCTGTCCTGCTTTTTTTATATATTTTGATATTGTCTGCTGTCTTCGGGACATTGAGTAGTTATTTTCTTCATTTCTTGATTGCAGATTTGTTTGTTTGTTGGTTTTATTGGTTATGTCTGAGCAGGCGGGATGTGCGTTCTTTTTCATTTGCTCGTCTGTAGTTGTGATACTTTTCACCTCCTTGTCTAATGGGCAGGGCCAGTCACTCAGCTATGGTGCAGCAGGGCAGGAGCTGAAGGAAAGGCACTAGGATGGGTCATCTGTGACATGTACTAGGGGCGACAGGGCAGGCCAGGAATTAGTGCTGGGCATGACTTAGTCCATGCCTGTGCTTTTTTTGTGCTATTTGGAGGTGTGATGTTCAGCACACAGTGCAGGTAGGCAGGAAAGGGCAGGGAGGTTGTGATGTATGGAGCTAATACGAATATACGAAAGAGGAGAAAGAAACAGGACCCAAAAACAAACAAAGAAAAAAAAGAGTGCAAAGGGAGCTTGCTGTTGCAGTGGAGAGATAAGAAACCAAAAGAAAAGAGTTAAACTTTTGATTACATGTTGGTAATAAACTAAAATTTCTGAAAAATGATACTGAAACATACTTGAAGCCTTATGGTAAAAGTCAAATGTCACTTCTTCTTCAGGAGCTTTTTGAAGTTGTTGCTGCTCTTCTAGTAAGCCCAATGCCAGAATATGAAATGCCTGAAAAAGAAAAATATGAAAAGATCTTTAAAATTGCACCTTTTTAGGAAAATATATTTTAAACTGAGATATAAAATTAAGTAATGTGATACAAATAAAAATGGGGACACAAGCAGTTCATAGAAGAAATGATGAAAACAAAAAAGGAAAGATTTTAAACTTCACAAAGAAATGGAGACTATAACAAAAAAAAAACTCTATTTTCACTTATTAGAGTAGCAAAAATTTTGAAGTTTAGTAACACAGGCATGGCAAAGGCTTTAGGGAGCAGGGTCTTTTCACCACACTGGTGATGGGAAAGAAAACTGGTATATCACTTTTAGAGGCCAATTTGACAATACCTATCAAACGTGTAAAGGTATAGATCCAGTGCTAGGAATTGGTATGATAGATTTAAGAATGCAAAAATATTTGTTCAAGGATGTTCATTTTAGTGTTCTTTGCTATAGCAAAGACCTAAGAACAACCTGAATGTTTATTAGTAGGAGACTGGTAAAATGCACTATGCTAAATCCATACATGGAATATGCAGCCATCAAGAACAATGTGCCAATGTGGAATGACCTCCAGACACATGAAACCTCCAGTAGTGCTTATCTCCTAGTGAGGACCCTGGGAGGAGGGGAAGAAATTGTAACTTTTTATTTAAAATATGTCCTTATGGTTTGAATTTTTTTTACTGAATGTATCACTTTTATAACAAAATTGAGATACATGTACATCATGGCACTATCCACAGCTTTGCATAATGACAATACCCAGGAAAAAAGGAAATTTATTTAGGCAAGTACTAAATAAATATTCAGTTAGAGCTACCACAATGTGTCTTAGGTAATTTATCTATAACAACACCAAGAAAAAGAAGCTGCTCCCACCTAATGAGCTAATTCTCAAAACAACTCTATGTAATAATTACACTTAAGCCCATTTTACCAATGAGGAAATTATTACTTGCTCCAAAATAGAACGTGGGGGAACCCAGGATTCAAGCCTAACCCTGTCTACCTTCAAAACCTGTATTATATTGATCCTCATAAACAAACACAAAAAAACTGTCGTCATTAAGTCGATTCTGATTCACAGCAACCCTACAGGACACAGTATAACTGCCTCATAGGGTTTCCAAGGAGCGGCTGGTAGAGTCAAACAGTAGACCTTTTGGTTAGCAGCTGAGGTCTTAACCACTGAGCCACCAACGCCTCTCCCTCATAACACATGTGAAATAAAAAAATACAAAAAAATCACAATGTAATAATGACATGCCAATTTATTATCAGAATGAGCAGGTCTTTTTTTGGCTTTTTTAAAAATATAAATTTTTCCCAAGAGCAAGGGCATTAAAAACATGAGACTTGGTCACTAGAGAAATTTATACCATGTCAAAGCAATTTTTAACGACCTCTAGAGGTCTCAGGTACTCTAGATGTAGCTCTGACTGAAGTTAGAAAGCTGTACCAGGGAACTTCTCCAGATCCCTAAAAACTCTAGGACTCAAAATAGAGGAAATATTCCAGGTATACATACCATTTGGAGCATCCCTTCAGTCCACAAGTTAGATTCTGTGTCTACTGCCCGCTCAAATATGGTCCTGAGAATATACATCATGATATCACAGTTGAGCAGATTAACGACTTTGCTGAAAGCAGGGCAGAACTCAGGAGGTGGTGGTGGTGGCAAAGCTGTGGGAGAGGGGGTGTAGGTAATGAGAGAAGAGACAACATGTGGATGTTTTTTATTTCTGTTATCCTACTACACACTAAACTGCAAATGCGAAACCCACAGAGTACATGCAAAACGATACACCATTTTTGCTATTTTTGTTGTCGTTAGGTGCCATTGAGTTGGTCCCAACTCATACCAACCTCACATACAACGAAATGAAACACTGCCTGGTCCTGTGCTATCCTCACAACTGTTGCTATGCTTGAGCCATTGTTGCAGCCATGCTGTCAATCCATCTCGTTGAGGGTCTTCCTCTTTTCCGCTGACCCTGTATTTTACCAAGCATGGTATTGTTCTCCAGGGATTGATCCCTATTGATAATATGTCCAAAGTATGTGAGACACGGTCTCACTACCCTTGCTTCTAAAGAGCATTCTGGCTGCACTTCTTCCAAGACAGACTTGTTCTTTCTTTTGGCTGTCCATGATATATTCAATATTCTTCGCCAACACCACAATTCAAAGGAATCAATTCTCCTTTGGTCTTCCTTATTCGCTGTCCAGCTTTCACAGAAATATGTGGCAACTGAAAATACCATGGCTTGGGTCAGGTGCACAATAGTCCTCAAGGTGACCTCTTTTTCTTTCAACACTTGAAAGAGGTCCTTTACAGCTGATTTGTCCAATGCAATGCATCTTTTGATTTCTTGACTGCTGCTTCCATGGGTGTTGATTGTGAACCTAAGTAAAAGGAAATTCTTGACAACCTCAGTCTTTTTTTAGTTTATCAGGATGTTGCTTATTAGTCCAGTTGTGAGGATTCTTATTTTCTTTATGTTGAGGTGTAATCCATACTGAAGGCCGTGGTCTTGGATCTTCATCAGTAAGCGCTTCTAGTCCTCTTCACTTTCAGCAAGCAAGGTTCTATCATCTGCATAACGCATTTTTTTATTGTGCTTTCAGTGAAAGTTTACAAATCAAGTCAGTCTCTCCTACAAAAACTTACACACACCTTGCTATATACTCCTAGTTACTCTCCCCGTAATGAGACAACACACGCCATCTCTTCACCGTGTATTTCCATGTCAATTTAGCCAGTTCCGTCCCCCTTGGCCTTCGTATCTCCCCTCCAGACAGGAGCTGCCCACCTAAAATCATGTGTTTACTTGATCCAAGAGGATCACTCCTCACTGGTATCATTTTCTATCTTCTACTCCAGTCTAATCCCTGTCTGAAGAGTTGGCTTTGGGAATGGTTCCTGTCTTGGACTAACAGAAGGTCTGGGGACCATGACCTCCAGGGTCCTTCTAGTCTCAGTCAGACTCATTAAGTCTAATCTTTTCATGAGAATTTGGGGTCTGCATCCCACTGTTCTGCTCCTTCAGGGTTTCTCTGTGGTGTTCCCTGTCATGGCAGTCATCGGTTGTAGCAGGGCACCATCTAGTTCTTCTGGTCTCAGGCTGATGTAGTCTCTGATTTATGTGGCCCTTTCTGTCTCTTGGACTCATAATTACCCTGTGACTTTGGTGTTCTTCATTCTCCTCTGCTCCAGGTGGGCTGAGACCAATTGATGCACCTTAGATGGCCACTTGCTAATGTTTAAGACCCCAGATGCCACTCTCCAAAATGGGATGCAGAGTGTTTTCTTAATAGATTTTATTATGCCAGTTGACCTAGATGTCCTCTGAAACCATGGTCCCCATATCCCGGTCTCTGCTATGCTGGCCTTCGAAGTGTTCAGTTTATTCAGGAAACTTCTTTGCTTTTGGTTTAGTCCAGTTGTGCTGACCTCCACTGTATTGTGTGTTGTCCATTCCTTCACCTAAATTAGTTCTTGTCTACTATCTAATTAGTGAAAAACCTTCTCCCTCTCTCCCTTCTTCCCCCCTCTAATAACCATCAAAGAATATTTTCTTCTCGGTTTAAACTATTTCTTGAGTTCTTACAGTAGTGGTCTCATATAATATTTACCGTTTTGCAACTGACTAATTGCACTCAGCATAATGCCTTCCAGATTCCTCCACGTTATGAAATGATTCCCGGTTTCATTGTTGTTCTTTATCAATGTGTAGTATTCCATTGTGTGAATATGCCATAATTTATTTATCCATTCATCTGTTGATGTGCACCTTGGTTGCTTCCATCTTTTTGCTATTGTAAACAGTGCTGTAATGAACATGGGTGTGCATATATCTGTTCATGTGACAGCTCTTATTTCTCTAGGATATATTCCAAGGAGCGGGATTGCTGGATTGTATGGTAGTTCTATTTCTAGCTTTTTAGGGACACGCCAAATCGATTTCAAAAGTGGATGTACCAGTTTACATTCCCACCAGCAGTGTATAAGTGTTCCAGTCTCTCCACAACCTCTCCAACATTTATTGTTTTGTGTTTTTTGGATTAATGCCAGCCTTGGTGGAGTGAGAAGGAATTTCACTGTAGTTTTGATTTGCATTTCTCTAATGGCTAATGAGGAAACCCTGGTGGTGTACTGGTTAAATGCTACGGCTGCTAACCAAAGGGGTGGCAGTTCGAATCCACCAGGCACTCCTTGGAAACTCTATGGGGCAGTTCTACTCTGTCCTATAGGGTCGCTATGAGTCGAAATTCACTCAACAGCACTGGGTTTGGGTTTTGGGTAATGGCTAATGATATGAGCATTTCCTCATGTATCTGTTAGCAGCATGAATGTCTTCTTTAGTGAAGTGACTGTTCATATCCTTGGCCCAATTTAATTGTGTTGTCTTTTTGTTGTTGAGTTTTTGCAGTAACATGTAGATTTTAGAGATCAGCCGCTGATCAGAAATGTCATCGCTAAAAACTTTTCCCAATCTGTAGATAACTTTATTATTCTTTTGCTGAAGTCTTTGGATGAGCATAGGTGTTTGACTTTTAGGAGCTCCCAGTTATCTAACTTCTCTTCTGGTGTTTGCACATTTCTTGCAATGTTTTATATACTGTTTATGCCATGTATTAGGGTTCCTAGTGTTGTCTCTACTTTTTCTTCCATAATCTTTATCGTTTTAGATTTTATATTTAGGTCTTTGATCCATTTTGAGTTCATTTTTGTGCATGGTGTGAGGTATGGGTCTTGTTTCATTTTTTTGCAGATAGATATCCACTTATGCCAGCACCATTTGTTAGAGAGTCTTTTCCCCATTTAACAGACTTTGGTCCTTTGTCAAATATCTGCTGCTCATGTGTGGATGGATTTTTATCTGGATTCTCAATTCTGTTCCATTGGTCTATGTATCTGCTATTGTACCAGTACCAGGCTGTTTTGACTGCTATGGCGGTATAATATGTTCTAAAATCAGGTGGTGTGAGGCCTCCCACTTTGTTCTTCTTTTTCAGTAGTGCTTTACTTACCCAGGGTCTCTTTCCCTTCCATACGAAGTTGGTGATTTGTTTCTCCATCTCATTAAAAAGTGTCCCTTGTATTTGGATCGGGATTGCATTGTATTTATAGATCGCTTTGGGCAGAATAGACATTTTAACAATGTTGAGTCTTCCTAACCACGAGCAAGGTATGTTTTTCTACTTATGTAAGTCTCTTTTGGTTTTTTGAAGTAGTGCCTTATAGTTTTCTTTGTATCGGTCTTTTACATCTCTGGTTAGATTTATTCCTAAATATTTTATCCTCTTAGGGGCTATTGTAAATGGTACTGATTTGGTGATTTCCTCTTCGATGCTCTCTTTGTTGGTGCGGAGGAATCCAAATGATTTATGTATGTCTATCTTGTATCCTGATACTCTGCTAAACTCTATTAGTTTCAGTAGTTTTTTTGAGGGTTCATTAGGTTTTTCTGTGTATAAGATCATGTCATCTGTAAAGAGAGATATTTTACTTCATCTTTGCTAAACTGGATGTCCTTTATTTCCTTATCTAGCCTAACTGCTCTGTCTAGGACCTCATGTACAATGTTGAATAAGACTGATGATAAAGGACATCCTTGACTGGTTCCTGTTCTCAGGGGGAATGCTTTCAGTCTCTCTCCATTTAGGATGATGTTGTCTGTTGGCTTTGTATATGATGGTCTTTATAATGTTCAGGAATTTTCCTTCGATTCCTATTTTGCTGAGAGTTTTTATCATGAATGGGTGTTAGACTTTGTCAAATGACTTTTCTGCATCAATTGATAAGATCACCTGGTTCTTGTCTTTTGTTTTATTTGTGATGGATTACATTGATTGTTTTTCTAATGTTGAAACCATCCCTGCGTACCTGGTATGAATCCCACTTGGTCAGGGTGAATTCTTTTTTTTGATATATTGTTGAATTCTATTGGCTAAAATTTTGTTGAGGATTTTTATGTTTAAGCTCATGAGGGATAGTGGTCTGTAGTTTTTTTTTGTGGAGTCTTTACCTGATTTTGGTATCAGGGTTATGCTGGCTTCATACAATGAGTTTGGGAGTATTCCATCCTTTTCTATGCTCTGAAATACCTTTAGTAGTAGTGGTGTTAACTCTTCTCTGAAAGTTTCGTGGAATTCTCCAGTGAAGCCGTCAGGACCAGGGCTTTTCTTTGTTTGGAGTATTTTAATTACTTTTTCAATCTCTTCTTTTGTTATGGGTTTATTTAGTTGTTCTGATTCTGTTTGTGTTAGTTTAGGTAGGTAGTGTGTTTCTAGAAATTGTCCATTTCCTCTAGGTTTTCAAATTTGTTAGAGTACATTTCATAGTACTCTGATTCATTTAATTTCAGTTGGGTCTGTTGTGATATCACCCATCTCATTTCTTATTTGGGTTATGTGCCTCCTCTCATGTTTTTCTTTTGTCAGTCTGGCCAATGGTTTATTGATTTTGTTAATCTTTTCAAAGAACCAGCTTTTGGTCTTGTTAATTCTTTCAATTGTTTTTCTGTTCTCTATTTCATTTAATTCTGCTCTAATTTTTATTATTTGTTTTCTTCTGGTGCCTGAAGATTTCTTTTGTTGTTCTCCTTCTATTTGTTCAAGTTGTAGGGATAGTTCTTTGACTTTGGCCCTTTCACCTTTTTGTATGCGTGCATTTATTGATATAAATTGACTCTGAGCACTGCTTTCACTGTGTCCCAAAGGTTCTGATAGGAAGTGTTTTCATTCTTGTTGGATTCTATGCATTTCTTTATTCTATCCTTAATTTGTTCTATAATCCAATCGTTTTTGAACAAGGTGTTGTTCAGATTCCATGTGTTTGATTTCTTGCCCCTGATTTTTCTGTTACCGACTTCTAGTTTTATGGCTTTATGGTCAGAGAAGATGCTTTGTGTTATTTCGATGTTTTAGATTCTGTTAAGGCTTGCTTTATGGGCTAATATGTGGTCTATTCTAGAGAGTGTTCCATGTGCGTTGGAAAAGAAAGTATACTTGGATGCTGTTTGGTGGAGTGTTCTGTATATGTCTATGAGGTCATGTTGGTTGATTGTGGCATTCAGCTCTCCTGTGTCTTTACTGAGCTTCTTCCTGGATGTTCTGTTCTTCACTGAGAGTGGTGTGTTGAAGCCTCCTACTATTATTGTAGAGCTACCTATCTCACTTTTCAATGCTGTTAAGAGTTTTTTCAATGTATCTTGCAGCCCTGTCACTGGGTGCATAAATATTTAATCTGGTAATGTCCTGCTGGTATTTTGTCCCTTTAATCATTATATAGTGTCCTTCCTTATCCTTTGTGGTAGGTTTAAGTTTGAAATCTGTTTTGTCAGAAATTAGTATAGCCACTCCTGCTCTTTTTTGATTGTTGTTTGCTTGATATATTTTTTCTATCATTTGAGTTTTTGTTTGTTTGTGTCTTTAAGTCTAAGGTGTCTCTCTTGTAAGCAGCATACAGACAATTATGTTTTTTAATCCATTCTGCCACTCTCTGTCTCTTTATTGGTGCATTTAGTCCATTTACATTCAGCGTGATTACAGATAAGTATTGATTTAGTGCTGTTATTTTGATGCCTTTTTTGTGTGTTGATAGTTTTATTTTTCCACTTTTTTTTTTTTTTTTTGCTGAGTAGTTTTTCTTTGTAAATTGTGTGTCTTTTTCACTGTAGTTTATTTTGGTTTTGCTGGGTCTTTTTCTTGTTTTTTATTTTGATGTGTAGGATTTGTAGTCTTCTTTGTGGTTACCTTAATATTTACTCCTATTTTTCTAAGTTTAAACCTAACTTGTATCTCCCTAGAGCGCCTTGACATCCTCTCCAGATGGAAGATCTATGCCTACTTTATTTAGTCCCTCTTTATTGATTTAATGTTGTCATCTTTTATATAATGACATCAGCGATTCCCCGTTTTGACCACTTTTTAAAATCTTGATTTATTTTTGTGATTTCCCTATCTGGGCTGACATGTGGTTGCTCTGTCCTGTGTTCTAGTGTTGGGTTGATATCTGATATTATTGATTTTCTAACCAAGGGATTCACTTCAGTATTTCTTTTAGTTTCGGTTTGGTTTTGAAAATTACCTAAATTCTGTTTATCTGTAAATATTTTAATTTCACCTTCAGATTTGAGAGACAGTTTTGCCGGATATATGATTCCTGGCTGGCAATTTTTTTTCCTCCAATGCTTTACATACATCATCCCGTTGCCTTCTTGCCTGTATGGTTTCTGCTGAGTAGTCCGAGCTTATTCTTATTGATTCTCCTTTGTAGGTGACTTTTCGCTTATCCCTGGCCGCTCCTAAAATTTGCTCTTTATCTTTGGTTTTGGCAAGTTTGATTATAATATGTCTTCATGACTTTCTTTTGGGATCTACCTTGTATGGGGTTCGATGAGCATCTTGGATAGATATCTTCTCATCTTTCACGATGTCAGGAAGTTTTCTGCCAACAAATCTTCAACAATTCTTTCTGTATTTTCTGTTATCCCTCCCTGTTCAGTATTCCAATCACTTGCGAGTTATTCTTCTTGATAGAGTTCCACATGATTCTTCATTTTTTAAAATTCTTTTATCTGATTTTTCTTTGGATATATTGTTGCCAAGTGTTTTATCTTCACTCTCACTAATTCTGCCTTCCACTTTCTCAATTCTTCTCCTCTGACTTTCTATCGAGTTGTCTAATCCTATAATTTTATTGTTAATCTTCTGCATTTGATTGCTGTCTCTGTGGATTCTTGCAGCTTAATAAATTTTTCATCATGTTCTTGAATAATCTTTTTCATTTCTTCAACTGCTTTATTTGTGTGTTCCTTGGCTTGTTCTGCGTTTTGCCTGATCTCATTCCTGATGTCTTGAAGATTTCTGTATATTAATCTTTTGCATTCTACATCTGGTAATTCCAGAAATAATCTTCATCCAGGAGAGTCCATGACTCTTTGTTTTGGGAGTTTGTTGAAGCAATCATGGTCTGCTTCTTTATGTCATTTGATATCAACTGTTGTCTCTGAGCCATCTATAAATAATTGTATTAATTTATGTTTGTTCACTGTGTCCTAGTTTCTTGCTTTGTTTTGTTTTGGTATACCCAAATAGGCTACTAGCATGAGCTAACTTGATTACTAGAATCTTTGAAGCACTAATGTGCTGTTACCAGATGGCTAGAGCTGTTACCAGGTATATGAGCTTAGGAGTCCTTTCACTATTCTTATAAAGATTCAGCTCAGGTGTCCTGATAGTCACCTCATATGTGGTGTAGGCTCTCACTTACCATCTTAGAGAAGCAGTGGTGATTGGTGTATGCACATGTTTCTGGTAGCAGCAGGGGGTCACACTCTGAGGAAGGCAGGGGCTGACAACCTTCCCCTGAGTGTCTGTGAGGAAGGCATGTCCCTGTTCTCTAGAGAGCTCCTGTGGGTGGGCTCTGCAGCTGTACCATAGGCAACCAATGCTTTTACCTGTAAGGATCGGTAGGCACCACTTATCCTTGGAGCCCTTTTGTGGGTGGCTAGGTGGTGCGGTTGAAGCCTCCAGGCCTCAGGCCCCTGCTGTGGGTAGGTGAAGGCTTTATTTAATAGGCAGAGCAGTATCATATGTCCAAAATGTGCCTCTCCACTGCACAGCTGAAACAGTTACAGTCAGGCCTCAAACAGATTCACCTTTGCAATATAATAGCCAGATCCTATCTGGTGTAGTGGAGCCACCTGGATCCATGCCGGGGTGAAAGACAAAGTCTGTGGATCACTTGTGCCTGGACTAGAGCTGCTTCTTCTGAGTTTCCAGTTTAGGGGGGTTGGCAGAGTATTTCTTCCCATTTGTTAATTTGTTCCTTTTCCAAGGCCAGGAGAATGGCTCAGGGAGTGTAGCAGGACCTATCTCAGGCCCAGGGTAATCAACTGTTAATGAAGCCAGATGGGGCAGAGGGAAGAGGGATCAGATAGATAGAAGAGAGTTCTTTCAAAAGGAGGAGCTATTAGATCTGCTGTAATTAGACAAAATCACTTATCTTGTGCTGAGAGCACTCTTTTATCTCAGATTCCAGAGGCGGGCTGGCTGGGCCCCTGCCAAAATCGCCCCAGGGGGTTAGGGCTGTCTCCCACGCTTGTCTTCCTTCACTGAAGCTGCCCCATCCTAAAAGCCATGTTGGCACTTCGATTGCCTTCTTTTGTTGAAGCTGCCACTTCCTATACTCCACGGCCTACCCTGCTGCAGACATGCCACAGGGTCAGGGGTGTACCACTTTGCTTCCCTCCTTTCGTTGAGGTGGCCACATCTCCAAAAACTACCATCAGCCCCACCGCAGTCGTGCCCAGGAATCAGGCTGAGGCATTGCCGCGGGCTTGGCAACTCCTCGCTGCTTCTGCACTGCCTCTCCCTCCCCCATCACTCAGTCTAATTTCTTAACTTTGCCTTTGATGTTCGGCATTCCTAGCTTGTCATATATATAATTGATTCACTTGTTTTTTCGGGCCTCTGTTGTAAGAGGGATCAGCGGATGCATCTGACTACTCTGCCAACTTGGCCCCGCGTCTCATAATGCAGGTTTTTAATGATTCTTCCTCCAATCCTGATGCCCTGTTCTTCTTCATGTGCAGTCCGGTTTCTTGGATTATTTTCTCAGCATACAGACTGAATAGGTAGGGTGAAAGGATACAACCCTGACACACACCTTTCCTGACTTTAAAGCCATGCAGTATCCCCTTGTTCTGTTTGAACTACTGTCTCTTGATCCATGTACAGATTCCTCATGAGCACAGTGAAGTGTTCTGGAATTCCCATTCTCCGCAATGTTATCCATAATTTGTTATGATCCACACAGTCGAATGCCTTTGCACAGTAGATAAAACACAGGTAAACATCCTTCTGGTATTCTCTGCTTTCAGCCGAATCCATCTGACATCAGCAATGATATCCCTGGTTCCACATACTCTTCTGAATCTTGGTTGAATTTCTGGCAGTTCCCTGCTGATATACTACTGCAGCCGCTTTTGAATGATCTTCAGCAAAATTTTGCTTGTGTGTGATGTTAATAACATTTTTCAATAATATCCACATTCGGTTGGATCACTTTTTGGGGGAATTGGCATAAATATGGATCTCTTCCGGTTAGATGGCCAGGCAGCTTCTTCCAAATTTCTTGGCATAGACAAGTGAGCACTTCCAGCTATTTTTAAAGCACTGAAAATATTAATTGCTCTTTTTAAAGTACTGAAAACGTCAATGTATGTCAAGGGAAATGTAAGTCACTACGTCAATTGCCTAACATAAATTCCACTTGCTATAAATTTAAAATTCTATCACCACTGATGTAGGCCATATCTTAATATGTGAACAAGAAGCAAAAGGTTCTCTGCACTTCTATTAGTTGCCCACCCTCAAAATGAAAACCAAAACACCACATACTTTGCTGCCACAAAACCACAGAAGATGAATCTATTCAGAATCTCACTTTTTACCTTCATCTTTGTTTTCTTGTTTTCTCCTTTTCTTCTGCATATGTTCAGCCTATAAAAAATATCTGTCATTAAATACACTGTTTGGCAAACAGAAAAGACTCATCAACTGACCAAAATATTTTTGGTACTGAAGCATGTATTCAAAATTCTACCCTTTCCCAGAAACAAAGTGGCTATCCTTAGGGAGGCCACTGCAAAGCATGAGTTATCCCTCATCAAAAATTTAATCCCCATTCTTTCATTCAACAATATTTACTGAAAGCCTGTTATATGCAGAGGGCACCATTCCATGGGCAGGAAATTAATCATTTGATAGGGATCAAACTTAACATTTCCCTTAATGGACAGTCATTCTGTGCCTACTGATGTGATGCAATGGGAAATTTGTATCACCCATGTAGTATTCATACCAAAAATCGTTTAACTTCTGTCTAATTATGAAAGTACAATCAGACAGATACAGAATGCAGGATCTTCTAAAAGACAGCTACCCTGCATGCTACAAAAATATCAGTGTAATAAAAGGCAAAAAAGGGCAGAGATTATCGAAATTAAAGGAGACAAAAGAAGCATGAAAATTAAATGAAGTACAGGATCCTTGATTGAATCTCCCTCTCCCAAAATCAGCTATAAAAGACATTTTAGGTATAATTAGAAAAAAGTGAATATTGTCTGTATACTAAATAATATCATTGATTCAATTTTAACTTCTTGGATGAGATAATGGCCTCTATTAATGAGAACCAGCATGGCACTTTTCTAGGGACTCAGAAAGCAGAAAGCATTTGAGGTTTATTTACCAAGAGGAATACTGTTTCCTACCTTGCTATGCTGTGTTTTGGAGTAATGATAAAAGTACATATTGAAGTCTTTCAGTGATTCGTCTTTCAGTTCATAAACTCCGTGGCCTGATACACCTGGTTTCCTAAATATATGGCAAATTTAGAGATGAACTAGAGTGTTCTTCAAGTACTGAACAGACAAAATAAGAATCTAAAACTGATCTAAAGCTCAAAAGATAGAAAGAGAAAAATATCATAACTCATTCAGCTTGCTTAAACTGAAACGGTAAATTTTATTTCAATAGTAAAACTGAGACCCTATGTTTTGAGTCCAAAGTCCTAACATCAGCTAGGTCGTGTTTTGTAATTATGCAATTAAAATAATTCTGAGGATGTTTATTTTACACAATCTAGTCCTCATCCCACACCTTAAGGTTTAAATCCCTAAGGCTATTTTTTGGCCTCTGAAACCTAAAATTTGCCTCTTCAATTAAAGCTCACTGCATTGTCTAAGGTCCAATCTAAAACAGTTGGGAGATGTTACATCCTCAGCAAATTGCAGATGAAAATATAATGCTGGGTCCTTTAGACAGCTTTACAAGGAAAAGTACTAAGGCCAAAAGGACTACACCATATTTGTTCTGCATATTAAATAGCTTTTGGTTTCTATCTAATTCTTATGTGAAGTATTTCACTGAACAAAGAAAAGTTACATTCTATCTTAAAAGTTATTTGAAAATAGTAGTTATATAAACACATTCGTAACAAGTAAAAATCCACTACTAGTATTAATTTTTCAAGTTTTAACATTTAATCCACTTAAAATCTTATTTCCACTTTATATATCTCAAAGAATCTTAAAATACTGTTCTAACTCTACTAGAGAAAAATCTAAAATTAGCATGTAAAATAAAAATTTACAGAATAATAATAAAGTCATAGCTTAGAATTAATGAGAAAGATACTATCAGAAAGCTTTATTTGCTTACTTACTATCTAAATCACCTAATATCACAAATGGCCATTTCTCATTCACCTGCCAAAAACACTAATTTCTTTGACAAACATGTACTAAGTGTCTACCACGTGCCCCTCATCCTGCCCCCTCTAGTCTGGATGCTGTTCTTAGGAGTTCAGGCAAGAACAGGAGAACTTCTACAAAGTATCCTCGGTACAGGAACAGAGATCAGTCTATCTTTTAGAATAAACAAAAATATTAAGTACTTACTTAAATGTGGCCACTTTGTTTATGACATTCTCTAAACCAGTTTCATTATTTTCCTGTTGAAAAAGTATTTTTGTCATTTTTACCTTCATATAATGACTTACTCCTCTTACTATAAACTGAAAGATATTTTCAACAGCATCTCTGAAGTGTTTTGGAAACAACAAAAAAAAGATCATTCAATTTAAAAATTAGGTCTAACGCCAATTAACATTGCTTTGGGAGACCAATTTCTTGACCGAGATCACATAAACTGGTTGAGGAAGAAATTTTATCAAGTTTGCCTTCAGATACGTGTTTACATGCACACACCATTATTATTCAAAGAAATGAGTTTTTCTTTATGTCGCACATTCATCACATTCATGCCCATGCTGTACTAATTCCCAAAACCAAGGTAACAAAATAAATGGGGTCCAATTAGTAATTTATAGCAAAAAACATACATAGACATTCAACTATATTATACATACAGGCTTCTGCAGTTACAATAGGTTTTTTTTTCTTTTTTTCTGATTTGCCTAAGCTTTTACTTGAAGAAGGAACACTATTTTTTATGAAGTCATTTAAAATCAGGATAGGATCTAGTCAAACTACTACAGTAAACTCACAGATTCCTATAGTCTTATGAAAATTAAGAAATTTAAACTCCTTTAGGAAAAAAAACGGACCCATTGTGACCAGTAAAAGGTTAGGGTGTGCCCTAAAGCATTGCTTTTGCGAAGTATACGCTGCCATTGGTGGTGCATGGAAGGGCTTTAGTTGCCACACAGTTACGTATTTTTAACATTTCAAACAGTTATTTTAATATGTATTAGGAAAAAATGACCTGGAACACTAAAACCACTATTTCGCAGATATTATTGTTTAGTTTATTCCTTTTCTAGCTCTCTGGAAAGCCTTGATAGCACAGTTCTTCAGAAAGAGCCCCTAAAAACCCAGCTGCCATCAAGTCAGTTCTGACTCATGGAGACTCCATGTGTGTCAGAGTAGAACTGTGTTCCACAGGGTTCTCAATGGCTGATTTTTTAGAAGTAGATCACCAAGCCTTTCTTCCAAGGCACCTCAGGGTGGTCTTGAACCTCCAGCCTCTTGGTTACTAGTTGAGTGCCCTAACCATTTGCACTACTCAGGGACTCCAGAAAGAGTCCAAACAAGTCTAATTCTAAGAATCATTGTTCTAATTCATAATCAAATCACAGGAAAAAATACGAGACTCCATCTTTAGGACTATTACTTCAATATCTGTACATGCAAAAAACATGAATACCACCTGTGGTGGCCATGAGAATGTGCCCTTTAGACCTCAAATCAGAGCAAACTTAATTGATCACGGGCCTCCGCTGCTGTACTCTGGTCACACCAAGGCCACGCTTCCCGTGGCTGCTGCTCCCAGGCAACGGGCACAGACAGAATATTAATGCAGGCTCACTCTGGGAGATGTGGGAGGTGCCAAGCCTTCCTTAGATGCCTAGCAGTCTAGGATGCTTTTACTCAGCCTTCCTTCCCTCTCCTTCACCCAGCGTCAGGCTTGCATGGTGGTCTGACAGCTCCCTCAGGCTTTTCCAGCTCCCTCTCCATTTTGTCTCACAGATATTGTTTCCCCTAATAAAATCTTAAAATATTTTTTCTTGATGTCTGCTTCAGACCAGACTAACACCCCATCCGAAGAGTCTCAGTATTTCAGGGGGCCCCCTTTTCCTCTGGAGAAATCTTATTTTAAAATAAACAAAAAGTCAAAGAGTTTCTTGTTCTGAAATGTCTTCTAAAATGCCTGGAATACTAGAATGAAAGTTCACAGGGCTAAGGGATGAATGGTGATAGTTTTACCTCAGCGAAGTAATAATACAGGGCTTTCTGCTAAACATATTTTCCTAAAACAGGCTGCTCCCAATTAAAGCAAACAAAAAAACCATCCCATCTCGAAGTAAGTGGAGAAAAAAACCAAACCAGACTTACATTCTCAGGTAAATTTTTGGCAATGGCACTATGTGGCATGGGTTCAATACAAAGCAAGTGAATAATTTCTCTCATTGTGACCTCTTCTTTGGTCACATTTCCCACTCCAGGTACATAACGCTCTCCTAATACAAACAAGGAAAAGAAAAAGAGAAGTAATTAGTTGTTTTCTATTTAAATTTCTCCCTACCAGGAGCACACATAGAGTAACATTGCTTTAAATTAAAATTCTGTGAGAGAGGGGCCAAAAATGAGACATGTTCCCAAAAACTGAACAACAAAAACCTATTTGATGAAAGACACAGGAAGAAAAACCAAGAGACCTGAAGGAAAACCTAGGCCTTCTCTTAACTTACTTATACACACATATAGACACACACTATAAACAAGGCCCCTCAATTAAACTAGTGTGTGTTTCTAATCCAGGAAACAAGGCAGATGGCATTGAAGGAGCAGTGGCCACCACTGAATAATAATTTTTCATTTAAGAGCTTCCTCAATTTTATCTCTATTTGTTATTTATGAAAGAACACAGTGAAAAACTGAAAAACAAAATACAGGCAGTCCCCAGGTTACAGACATCCAACTCAGGGATAACTCACACTTGCCCTTTAATTATGTAAATCTGCCCTCACTTTGAGAGAACTGGAAACCCTGGCGGCATAGTCGTTAAGTTCTGCGACTGCTAACCAAAAGGTCAGCAGTTCAAATCCACCAGGTGCTCACTGGAAGCTCTACGGGGCAGTTCTACTCTGATCTATAGGGTCGCTGTGAGTTGGTAATCAACTGGACGGCAACAGGTTTTTTTGGTTGTCGAAACAAATCCTTGCAATAAATTCATCACAATCACCTTCACTTGCTGCCCCTGCAGCTTTTAAATCACTGAAAAGGCTTTCGAGACTTTTCTTGCACTAAAGTAAGGCTAAATAGGCATCATATGCACCTGTTTCGACTTAACCTACAAATTCTTAAAGACACAGTTAGGAATGGATCTCTTTCATAACCTGGGGACTGCTTATACTTAAACATATTTTTAAGTATTAAATGACAAAAAAGTAATATACATCAGGAACGACTGGTATTGTTAAAATGCCCACATGTCCAGACTCCCATTTTTCATCTCAATAAATCACCAAATGGAGGGACAACATAGGTAAGTAAACTATGACAACTTCGCTGCTGCTAACATCTAATTCCTAGCTCCTCAAGAAGGCTTGCAACTTCTTGTCACCGCTGATACTCAATGCCACAGCTTGTGCACAGAGTCCTATGATAGCTACCAGAAGGATACAGAGGAATCCCTTCCTTGCCTAAGAGACTTGGATTTTAAAAATTTGATAAAGAGTACTTTCTGTTAAGTGAATTGATACCTCTTTACTACTGTAAAACACTTAATGATTATCCAATTTTTTTCATTAAGGACAGTGTCTCCTAGAATTTTAGCACCAGAGGGAACCTTCCAGATCATGTCGGTCACCTCCACATTTTACAAATCAGGAGTCTGAAGCCCAAGTGTGACGGCATGCCCCTGGGAGTTCGTAACAAGGCCAAGACTAGATCTTTTGATTCTAAATCCAAATTTTTTCTACCTCTTTGTTTCTTCCATTATAAAATCAGTTTCTGTTTTGAACGCTGACACCCTTAAAGCTATGAATTTATACTCAGGAAGATAGATACCAAGTCTTAACTAAATTTCAAGTCACATGGAAGCAAAAAACCAACAAATCTGGATAAGCGCAATAACAGGAAAATAAGAGTAGCAATAAAAGCAAAACAGCAAAAAATAAAACAGTAAAAATATAGTTCAATATTAGAAATTCTTCATATACTACTCCAAGAATGAACACAAAAATCTCCTCTAGTTTCTATAATTTGATAAAAGTATATGATCAATTTAAAAGCTTTACACATTGTTAATTTGCCCATTTCTTTCATGAGTTTCCTACTGGAATAGTCTGGACAGGACGAGTTAGCAGCCTAGAAGATTTATGTCCACCTAGCAACAAGGCTCACCACACTTTCTGCAGAGATTAGCAGCCAGTCCAGCAACTAGCTGCCTGCAAAGTAAAATGAACCCATGTTTTTAAGCCTTAGAAAGGAGCCCTGGTGGTGCAGCATTTAAGCACTCAGCTACTAACAGAAAGGTTGGCAGTTTGAACCCACCAGCTGTTCTGAGGGAGAAAGATGTGGCAATCTGCTTCGGTAAAGATTACAGCCTTGGAAACCCTATGGGGCAGTTTGCTCTGTTCTGTAGGATTGCTACAAGTCATAATCAACTAGAAGCAATAGGTTTTTTTTTTTTTTTTAATGGCTAGAAACCTCAATAAGCCCTTGCCATTGAGTCAATTCTGATTCAATGGTGACCCTACAGGACAGAGAAGAACTACCCCATGGAGTTTTCAAGGCTGTTATCTTTATGGAAGCAGACTGCCACATCTTTCTCCCCAGGAGTGGCTGGTGGGTTCAAACGGCCGACCTTTTGATTAGCAGCTGAACGCTTAACCACTGCACACTAGGGCCTTCCTCACTAAGTCCTATACATAACAAACAGTGTCTCATGCAGAAAGGTACACGGTAAGAGACAAAGGCCAGAATGGGAAGTCAAGAACAGGATAATGGCACTGGATGCCTCCAGGTGTTAAAATCAAGAGAGACTATGGTATATAAAACCCACTGCCATCGAGTCAATTCTGACTCATAGCAACCCTATAGAAGAGAGAACTGCCCCATAGGGTTTCCAAGGAGCATATGGTGGATTCGAACTGCCAACCTTTTGGTTAGCAGCCATAGCACTTAACCACTACGCCACCAGGGTTTCCATGGTACATAGTATATCTGTATTAAACAGAAGAATCTACAAACAAAATGTTTCTGCAAGAAAATACACACATTTTTAAAGATCAACGTCACAATAACTTGATATAACATTATTTCTGGCAAAGAACATTTTTTTTCCTTTTTCTAGGTAAAATATGGCCAATAAAGGCACAAAGTAATTTAATAGAGCAACATGATAAACATATTTTACCTAGACTTACATTATGTTCAAATTTCCCTTATAGATAGATATAATAAACACATACATAAATTTTAGCACTGAATATGTAGATGTTTTCTTCTACATTTCTATCTGAGATGATTACAACCCTAGATGTCTAAAGAAGCCCAAACAATTACATATCAGATACTGAAAATAAGGTTGTTCGTGCTTTTTTTTTTTAAAGGTAGGTTTTTAAACTTATAAATCATTAGTCACATTAATTTCTAACTAATATTCTACCCTGTGTTTCGGAGAGGAATAAAATGATAAATCACAGTTCTCACTAATGTTCTTTTAAAAAAAAAGTAACCATGATCTATTTCAAAACATTTGTTTAGTCTTACCCACAACATAGATGAGAACCTGAAGCATTTCTTCTATTAATGTATTATACTGTTTAATCAAATCCTATAGAATTAAAAAAGAATAGATTAGTTACAGAAGAACCCAAAACCTCCATAAAACATGCATTTCTGGATCAGACACATGGTCTACCCAGTCTAGTATTCTGTAACAGGTAGCTATGAGATGAAATAATTCCTCTTTTTGACATCAAATTCAACACGGTTCACAATACCTATACATAATAAGAACTCAATAACAAGTGTTAGATATTATTTTTATTATTATTCCTCATATAACTTTAAGTCAACATATTAATTATAGTCTTTAACTCTTCTTCTACCTAGGTTGGTGAGAAAGTTGTTTGGACTAGATACCAAACAGTTATGGTGAGACTGCCCTTCCCTAACATCTTGCCTATTTAAGTACTATTCTAAATCGGGTACTCAATTTCACTGAGTAGAAAACATGACTAAAAATAAGCACTGCATTTTTTTATCCTATTTGGCCATTTACACGTGGCTTCTAATTTGAAAGAATAAGCAATGTGATTTCCTAAATTCAAAGTAGTTGAGGGCTACTTTACAAGCTGGTACTTCAAATATTAAAACAATAAAGATATAGTAAAACACCATAAGACAAATTAACAGCTGTGAAAAAATGTAACAAATACAGTAGGTGAAGGGTTAATATCCTTACTAAAGAGCTTTTACAAAAAAAAAAAAAAGGTAAACTATAGGATTAGATAACTAATTCATTACCAAAAAGAAAAAAAGAAAGTCAATAATCATGAAAACAGTTGACCTCCCTGGTAATTGAGGAACCGCAATTTAAAATGAAATATCATCTTTTACCTCTGAGATTGACATAGCTTAAAAAGAATTCTAGTAACAGTGCCATTATAAATGTACACAGTGCTAGAAAGAACTTAAATCAAAATACTTTTTTTGAGAGTAAGTTGACAATATGAATCAAAAGGGTGTGCTGCTTTATCAAGCATATCCACTTCTAGAATTTATCTGAATAACATAATTACCCAAGCATGCAAATATTTTAAGTACTGACAGGTTTGTAAGACCAAAAAACTAGAAAAACCTCTTTGACAACAGGGAATAGTTAAAGTATAACGTAATCCTACAATGGGACACTATGCGGCACGTAGAAATGATGACGTAGTTGTATACTCAGTTAATGACAAGGAGAACCTGTTACAGTATTTTGTTAAGCATACGAAGCAGGTTACAAACAGCACATAGAGAATGATCCAATACTTGCTTTAAAAACAAAGACACCAAAACTGCAGAAGTATCATCTCTAGGAGGGATTTTTCTTCTCCTTTTTACCTCTATTTTCTAATTTTTCTAGAACAAAAACAGTATATGTATACACACATGATACATATGTCATATGTGCATAGATGATTTTTGGATGGAGACATAAAGAAATTTTAAGATATGATTAAACCAGTAACAATAATCTTCCCTTTGGAATTATTTCATTTATCAGTTTCTGTTACTTACCTGGTCTTTTGTGGATATGATCTTGTTAAAAGCATCAACAAGTTCATACCTCTGAAGTACCAGTAACAAGAACATGTTGGGATCCATTAAAGACGCACCAATCTGTAAAAGAAACCGAGGAATGTATTTCTCATGTATTAACTGGAGAAACATTTTGTCTATAATAGAACCGTATGAAAAGTGAGAAGCTTACAGAAGATAAAGTAGCAGCCCTTCCATTTCTATGCTATCTTACTCAGTTTTAACAGTGAGAAAAACTTAAGTAAATAAACTTAAAAATAACTATAGTATCATCTATTACTGGAAAGGAATGAATTTAAGGAAGAAGGTTATGACATAAATATTAAAAGTAATTTAAATAGGTACCTGAAGCATGATGATATCTTTATCATACATTTCTTCTCTGCACTTAACATCTTGGTAATAAAACACCTATAAAATAAACAGAATAGATGCTAAAAGACCTATTTCGTTTCAAGCAAAATTCTCAAAATCTATCCTTAAATGTGAATCGATGTTTTTATAATAATAATAACGAAAGTAATAACTTTAAATGATGGTCACTCTAATGGTTGTACATGTCTATATGAGAATAGTGAGTATGTGTGTGTCGTTGGTTTTGGGATTAAATCTAAGTTATTTCTTCCAAAAAAAAACAAAGCCTATTCTTAAAATTTTCTCTAAACAGAAGTCTCTAGAATTCATTAGAGCCAAAAAATAAGTTTTAAGTCTATTAATCATTTTAAAGTTCTTATAAGGATAAAATGAGGAAGTATGGCATAAATACACTTTAGAGTCAAAAATGCTTTATAAATACAGTAGTTATTATTCTCAACATGTGTAATAACAGAGTTTATTTCTCCTAAGTTTAAAATATCTACTTCAATAAAAGTAAACCAATTTCTACTATCAATCATAACACCATTTTTCTCCCGAGTGGTATCTTTACAAGTCTTTGCTTCCTCACCTTTTAGGAAAACACGTCTCGTTATTTGCTCTAAAACAGAAGGAAAAATTATAAAGTGACCTTCAATTAAGACAAGTTGTGGGAAAACTAAAGAGGTTCAAGTAAGGTACTCCTCACAGAAAAGACATGTGAATGGGAAACTTCTGGCAGTCCCACTGGCTTTCACATCATCTATCCACTCAAGCAGCCTAGTTTCTTATAATTAAGATGGAATAAGCAGTAAATAGGGTAGAAGGAGAAATGTCTATTATTTCATTTCCAAGAGTTTATACAAGAGAACAGAAAGAAAATACTCAGCAAAATCTAGGGGGCACAAGGTAGATTGATATAAAAACAAACAAATATATATATATACATATATATATATTATTCAGAGGATAAGTACCCTTATAAATGTGAATAATATACCTTGCCGTACCTGGCTTATAAGAGAAAGACCATTTCTTCGCCACATCTCAGCAACAACCTGGGCAACCAACACCAGACAGCGCAAAGGATATTCCACCAGGACTTCTACTTGAAAGTCCTCCTGAAACAAGAGTGAGTTCAATCTCATTATTTGTCACAGAGATTGGATATATCTCAAGCTTATGGTACTATGTATTTCTCGGTTATTTCATATGAAAAATCAGAGGGGCTGAACTGGATGACTTCTAAGTCCCTGTGATTTAGATTGTGATGAACTATCTACAGACATAAAACTAATAATAGTCATAAAAGTAATAATGGGAATTACTCAGGTGGGTTTCAAAATATTATTTTCCTTCCCATCCATGAACCAAAAGGTGTCCAGAATTAGAAGATAAGCAAATCAATACTTATTTAATAGAGTCACTTACAAAGGGCACAAATTCATGAAGTCTTGAAACAGCACCTAACCTGCTCAAACGCACATGAAGACCTAAAGGTAAAAAAAGGAGAAATACAAAAAAAGTAATTAATGCCAGTCAATTTGTTCCCGAGTTAACTCATCGAGTTTAGAAACCTGTGTGATTTAAATGTATGTTTGCTGAGTTTAGAAATGACATCCTAGAATATCAACTTTTGGCTTCTATTTCTCAATCACAATTATTATTAATATATTTAAGATCCTACACTGTTACATAAAAATATGTTGCCCACCAAAATGTTATTATTTTGATCTTAACCAAGCATAAAAAGAAATGAAAATAATCCAAATATTTATTTTTAGATAAACAAACACTGAACTGGAATGATATTCAGTATCTTTGTTAATCAAGAGGATGTAAATTACAAGTACAGGGCGACAGTACATGACACGCACTGGTGACGATGATATCAAGCAAATGGAATTTTCATCATCTGGCAGTGGGAAAGTAAACTGGTACAACCATTTTGGAAAACAGTTTGGCGGTTTCTTAAAAAGATAAACATCCATCTACTATCTGACTCGGCCTTTCCTCTCCTAGGTATTTACCGAAGAGAAATGAATGAAAACATATGTCCACAAAAAAGACTTATTCGAATATTAGTATCGTCTTTATTCACAATAACCAAAAATTGGATACAACTCAAGTGGAATCTGTAGGTAATGGAAAAAGAAATCCTGGTATATTTGTAAAATAGCTTACTACTCATATACAAAACTGAATGAGATATTGATTTACTTAACAACATGGATTAAGAACATGTGAACAAAAGAAGCTAGACACAAAAGTCTATATATCGCATGGTTTATATATATATATATATATATACACACACATATATATAGTTCTAGAGAAGGTAGGACTCACCTACAGTGACAAACATCAGATCAGTGGGTGCCTGTGGAGGTGAGGAGGGGGGCTGAGTGCAAAGGGGGAAAAAGTGACATTTTGGGATAACAGAAATGTTCAGTATTTTGATGAGGGGGTATTGGTGACATGGGCATAGATGTTTGTCAAAACTCAATGAAAGGTACACTTAAAATATGTTAATTTTAGTGCATATAAATCACAATTTGATAAATGCAAATCAGAGAATGATTAAAGAAAATCTATGATTTTTTCTTTCAGCGGTGTGAGGAACAGTGACACAAACAAAACACTGGTGAAATCAGGCAGAGAGGAGGGTTAAAAACCAGCAGCAAAATATTTATTATATTTAAATTGGGAGGGGGAAGGAAAAATTACCAGGTTAGTTCTTAAAGTGTAAACTTACAAGGATTCACTAGATAATTCAGCTAACAAAAGTCCCAAGCTAACAAACATCTCTAGACTGATGTTCCGGGGATAGCTCCTTGAAGGACAGTGACAGTGACAGCTCTTAACTGCAGTATCTGGCCTGAGTATGTGTATATACACTAGGCAGGGAAGAAAAACAGAATAATTCTACTACTCTGAATATCCAAAAAATAAAGCTAATAAAATCATGCAAAACAAAACACTCACCAGCTAGAGTCCTGGACAGTGGCAGATGTATGCTTACAAGATCCTCAGACACTCTGTAGGACTTAGTTCCCAAAGTATGCCCACACAATTGTACTACTGTCTTGCTACTAGACATGAAATTTGAACTGCACCGTATCACAGCTTTGTGACATTCTTTATAAGCCACTAGTAAGAGTTCTTCCTAAAAGGAAAAGGAAAATGCAAATGAGTCATAAGTTATCAACTTCAGCATGCATTATTATTTGATAAATGTTTACTAAATATGAGCACAAAACTGTTCTATGTATTACTAGGGCTACCTCCACAGGATCTGCAAAATGGATAGGAACTATAAGACATACACACACAATCAAATAAGGAAATTTTAAGTACCACGTAAACGGGACAAGCTACTTACTCTAAGAAGCAAAGAAAGGAATCACAAATAACTGGGAAGACATTACTATAAAAATAGCTTTGAATGGGGCCTAAAAGAACATGCAGAGTTTAAGTATGGGGAAAAGATGAGAAGGTATCATTCTAAGCAGAGATGCAGAATAAAAAGAGATACAAAAAAGGTAAAATAAAATTCCTGTTCAGGCAGATAAATCAAAGGTTTATTTTTACAGGTAGGATTATTGTTGTCGTGTGCCATCAAGTGGATTCCAACTTATAACAACCCTGTAGGACAGAGAAGAGTTACCCTGTAGGGTTTCCTAGGCTGTTATCTTTAAGGGAGCAAATCACCAGGTCTTTTCTCCTGTAGAGCTGCTGGTGGGTTCACACCTCCAACCTTTCAGTTAGGAGCTGAGTGCTTAACCATTGCACCACCAGCGCTCCTTATGGGT
Source organism: Elephas maximus indicus (assembly GCF_024166365.1). Lineage (NCBI taxonomy): Eukaryota > Metazoa > Chordata > Mammalia > Proboscidea > Elephantidae > Elephas > Elephas maximus. The sequence goes on along the minus strand of NC_064828.1, from coordinate 12,986,256 downwards.
AGGATTATTTAGCAATTAAATTGGAAATATATCTTGGCATCAGCATGTGAATACACTGACAGTGTTGGAAGGGTAATAATGTAGTCAACTCACTGCTTGAAGAAGAATGAATGGGTGCCGTTGAAGATTATGGACTGGAGGGTGTAACGTGATGAGATAAGGGGACTAACGGGAAGACTGCTACAAAGTCTAGACGTTAAGGTAATATAGGTCTGAACTAAGGTGGAGCAGTCAGGACAGAAAAGAATGAACCCACCAAAAATACACTAGGTTTATAAAACAAATTTGGAGCATAAGGAATCAAATCTATATAAGCATGGCAGGCAGAAAGAAGAGTCAATGGTCACTCTCTTAAGACACTGGTTCTCATAATAATTTTATAAGAAAAAGGAACTGCATTCTTAGATAAATATGGAGAGCTCTTAACCACTGTACTACCAGGGCTCCATTAGTCATTAGAGAAACGCAAATCAAAACTACAATGAGATACCATTTCACTCCAACATTACTGGCACTTAGCAAAAAACAGAAAATAACAAATGTTGGCGAGGTTGTGGGGACACTGGAACTCTTAAGCACTGCTAGCAGGAATGTAAAATGGTACAAACACTATGGAAAATGACATGCACCTCCTTAAAAAGCTGTGAAAAAAAATGCTAGAAATAGAAATACCATATGATCCAGCAATCCCACTCCTAGGAATATATCCTAGAGAAATAAAAGGAGTCACAGAAATAGACATATGTAACTCATGTTCACTGCAGCATTATTCACAATAGCAAAATAGATGGAAACAACCTAAGTGCCCATCAACAGATGAATGGATAAACAAATTATGGTACATACACGCAATGGAATACTACACAACAACAAAGAACAATGTTGAATCTGCAAAACATCTCACAACACAGATGAATTTGGAAGGTATTATGCTGAGTGATATAAGTCAATCAAAAAAGGACAAATGTTATATGAGACCACTATGATAAACCCAAGAGAAGGTCTACATACAGAAAAAAACAATCTTTGATGATTACGAGGGAGGGGACAGGCAGGGAGGGGAAATCACTAACTATATAATAGACAAGTGTTAACTTTGGTGAAAGGAATGATACACAACATAGGGGAAGTTAGCACAACTTGACCGCGGCAAAGCCACAGGAGTTTCCTAGACACATCCAAACACTTTGAGGGACCGAACAACTGTGGCTGAGGGCTGGGGACCATGGTCATGGGAGACATCTAAGTCAACTGGCATAACCTAGTTCATAAGGAAAATGTTCTACATCCAACTTTGGTGAGTAGTATCAGGGGTCTTAAAAGCTTATGAATGTTACAGTAGCCCCCAAGAAGATAAAATAATTAGGAATAAATCTTACCAGAGATGTAAAAGATCTATATAAAGAAAACTACAAAATGCTACTGCAAGAAACCAAAAGAGACCTACATGAGTGGAAAAACATACCTTGCTCATGCATAGAAGACTTAACATTGTAAAAATGCCTATTTTATCAAAAGCAATCTATAGATACAATGCAATTCTGATCCAAATTCCAATGACATTTTTTAATGGTGATGGAGAAACAAATCATCAACTTCATATGGAAGGAAAAGGGGCCCTGGATAATTAAAGCATTACTGAAAAAGAAGAACAAAGTGGGTGGCCTCACTCTACCTGATTTTAGAACCTATTATACCATCATAGTAGTCAAAACAGCCTGGCGCTGGTACAACAACAGGTACATAGACCAATGGAACACAATTGAGAATCCAGACATAAATCCATCCACATATGAGCAGCTGATATTTGACAAAGGTCCAAAGTCAGTTAAATGGGGAAAAGATAGTCTCTTTAACAAATGGTGCTGGCATAACTGGATATTCACCTGCAAAAAAAATGAAACAAGACCCATACCTCACACTATGCACAAAAACAAACGCAAAATAAGTTAAAGACCTAAATATAAAATTTAAAATGATAAAGATCATGGAAGAAAAAATAGGGACAATGGTAGGAGCCCTAATATATGGCATAAACAGCATACAAAACATTACTAACAATGGAGAAGAGAAAAGATGACTGGGAGCTCCTAAAAATCAAACACCTATGCTCATCCAAAGACTTCACTGAAAGAGTAAAAAGATTACCTACAGACTGGGAAAAACTTTTTAGCTATGACATTTCCAGTCAGCACCTCATCTCTAAAATCTACATGATACTGCAAAAACTCAACTACAAAAAGACAAATAACCCAATTAAGAAATAGGCAAAGAATATGAACAAGCACTTCACTAAAGAAGACATTCAGGTAGCTAACAGATACATGAGGAAATGCTCATGATCATTAGCCATTAGAGAAATGCAAATCAAAACTACAATGAAATTCCATCTCACTCCAACAAGGCTGGCATTAATCAAAAAAACACAAAATAATAAATGTTGGAGAGGTTGTGGAGAGGCTGGAACACACACTGCTGGTGGGAATGTACAATGGTACAACCACTTTTGAAACTGATTTGGCGCTTCCTTAAAAAGCTAGAAATAGAACTACCATACGATCCAGCAATCCCACTCCTTGGAATATATCCTAGAGAAATAAGAGCTGTCACAAGAACAAATATATGCATACCCATGTTCACTGCAGCACTGTTTACAATAGTAAAAAGGTGCCCATCAACAGATGAATGGATAAATAAATTAAGGTATATTCACACAACGGAATACTACGCATCAATAAAGAACAATGACGAGTCTATGAAACATTTCATAACATGGAGGAATCTGGAAGGCATTGTACTGAGTGAAATTAGTCAGTTGCAAAAGGACAAACATTGTATAAGACCACTATTATAAGAACTTGAGAAATGGTTTTAACAGAGAAGAAAATATTCTTTGATGGTTACAGGAGTAGGGAGAGAGGAGGGAAGGAGAGGGTTTTTCACTAATTAGTAGACAAGAACTATTTTAGGTGAAGGGAAAGACAACACACAATACAGGAGAGGTCGGCACAACTGGACTAAACCAAAAGCAAAGAAGTTTCCTGAATAAACTGGATGCTTTGAAGGCCAGCATAGCAGGGGTGGGGGTTTGGGGACCATGGTTTCAGGGGACGTCTAAGTCAATAGGCATACTAAAATCTATTAAGAAAACATTCTGCATCCCACTTTGGAGAGTGGCATCTGGGGTCTTAAACACTAGCAAGTGGCCATCTAAGATGCATCAGTTGGTCTCAACCCACCTGGAGCAAAGGAGAATGAAGAATACCAAAGACACAAGGTAATTATGAGCCCAAGAGACAGAAAAGGCCACATAAACCAGAGACTACATTAGCCTGAGACCAGAAGAACTAGATGGTGCCCGGCTACAACTAATGACTGCCCTGACAGGGAACACAACAGAGAACCTCTGAGGAAGCAGGAAAACAGTGGGATGCAGACCCCAAATTCTCGTAAAAAGACCAGACTTAATGGCCTGACTGAGACTAGAAGGACCCTGGAGGTCATGGTCCCCAGACCTTCTGTTAGCCCAAGACAGGAACCATTTCTAAAGCCAACTCTTCAAACAGGGATTAGACTGGACTATGGGATAGAAAACGATACTGGTGAAGAGTGAGTTTCGTGGATCAAGTAGACACATGAGGCTATGTGGGCATCTCCTGTCTGGAGGGGAGATGAGAGGGCAGAGTGGGCCAGAAGCTGGCCGAATGGACACGAAAAGAGAGAGTGGAGGGAAGGAGTGTGCTGTCTCATTAGGGGGAGAGCAACTAGGAGTATATAGCAAGGTGTATATAAATTTTTATATGAGAGACCGACTTGATTTTTAAAGTTTCACTTAAAGCACAATTATATAAAAAAAATAAACGGAAGAAAAAAAAAAGCTTACGAGTGGCCATCTAAAATATATCTATTGGTCCCATCACATTCTGAGCAAAGGAGAATGAAGAAAACCAAAGATACAGGGAAAATATAAGTCCAAAGGACTAATGGACCACATGAACCACAGCCTCTACAAGTGTGCGCCCAAAAGAACTAGATGGTGCCTGGGTGCTACCACCAACTGCTCTTACAGGGATCACAATTGAGAGTTCTGGACAGAGTGGGAGAAAAATGTAGAACAAAATTCAAATTCACAGAAAAAGACCAGACCTACTGGTCTGACAGTGACTGGAGGAACGCCTGAGACTATGGCCCCTGGACACCCTGCTAACTCAGAACTGAAGCCACTCCTGAACTCTACCTTTCTACCAGATTAGACAGGCCCATATAAAAAACAATAACGCTAGTGAGGAATGTGCTTCTTAGTTCAATCAAGTACACAAGACCAAAGGGTAACAGCTGCCCAAAAGCAAAAACAGGAAAACTGGATGAATGAACATGAGGTATCCTGGGTTTAAAGGAAAAGGGGAAGAGTGCCGACATACTGCGAGGATAACAACCAACGTCACAAAACAATTTGTGTATAAATTTTTGAATGAGAGACGATTTGCACTGTAAACTTTCCCCTAAAATAGAATAAAATTAAAAACAAAAAAAAGGGTTAGCCTTGAATTAAAAAAAAAAAAAAAAAGCAAACTCTTAATTGAATAAATATTCATCTCTCTCCATTCTTAGATATTTAAAAGTCTATATGGTTTTTTTATGGTCCTAATTATATTATTAATATTCATTTCCATGGAAGCACACACACCTATTTAAACCCTGCTATTGGGTTTTTTTTTTAATTGGGTTTGGGTGTTTATAGCTAGTCCCAGGAGCCTTGGTGCCACAATGGCTAAAGCGCTCGGCCGCTAACTGAAAGGTCAGCGGTTTGAACGCATCAGTAGCTGTGCAGGAGAAAGATGCGGCAGTCTGCTTCTGTAAAGATTTACAGCCCTGGAAACCCTTTGGGGCAGTTCTACTGTGTCTGATTGGGTGCTATGAGTTGGAATCGACTCCATGAAAATGAGTTTTTTGGGTTTAACACTACTCCCAAAGATAAACAAAACTATCATCAGGCACATTTTCTAATCAAATTATAAAAGACTGGGTTTTTCTCCTAAATATATTAAGACAAATTCAAATATGCAAGAAACTACTTAAAAAGAAAACTTCTCATCAGGGAATTTAAAACATAATCTATACCACTAAAAACTACTAGAGCACTTAAAAAGGCACCGATCTTGTCAGGTCCTACTAGCAAATCTTACATCACAAGCGCACCACTCCTGGAACATGAGTAAAATATTTTTCAGTTGCATTTGTATAGCAATGGCAGCCTCCCAGTCAGGATCCACTTCAATGTGTTGCCCAACTTGTCTTCTGATTTCTTCCATTCCCTGCAAGAAAAGACTGGTCAGCATACACCTAGTTAGGCCTTCTTTCTTGGCTCCTATACTGGAAAAATACCAAACTGTCAGGAGTCATAGTCATATGTGAGCAGCATTTTAGCATGGTTGTTACGCTGGTCAAAACGTATGAGTTCAAATTCCAGCTGTCACTTTCCAGCTGTGTGACTGTGCAAATTATTTTTAAGCTTCTATTTCCTTTTATGTAAAATGCCAATAATAGTAATTAGCCTGTAAGATCGCTGAGAATCAAAAGAGATAATACATGCAAAGTGCTTACTACAGTATCTGTCACTTGGTAAGCACTGAAGGAACATTAATGGCAGCAGCAGCAGTAAACTAAGATACTGAGAAAGGTCTATTAAAACAGGATCAGTGAGGCCGTGTTTAAATCTTATTTCTACTTTGTTAAATATGTATTCTTTTCCATATAAGCATTATAGTTTTAGCTGAACTGTTCTATTATAAGATACACAGGAAAATTACAATTTGCAAAACATGAAAAGGCAGGATAAAATTTGTTTAAATGAATTTCTCTTACTAATGTACAGAAAAACTATCATACCTGCATACAGGTAAGAATCTTCAAAAAAGATCGAAAACCTTCAAGGAATTGCATTCTTAATCTCTCTGTCCATACTGTGGGCTTGCTGATTAGGATATACCTATCATTTCAAGAGACAAAGACATATTTCAGTTCTCTATTCTGAGATCATTTTAAGATTCTCAAGACGACAGACAATGTTGATTCCTCCAAATTATGGATTCTAATTTGTTACTGTAATTAGCTGCTCTGAGCAGGGCTAGAATTAGTTATTGTTTTATTTTAAATACGACCAGCAAAACGTGAACGTTCCACATGCCGTAGATATCCACATTAAGCCTGGCTTCTCCACACCACACCCTCAGAGCTTAGTCCGAGTAGGTAAACCTATAACTGTCCTGGAGCCCTGGTGGCGCAGTGCTTAAGAGTTCGGCTGCTGATCAAGAGGCTGGCAGTTCAAATTCACCAGCTGCTCCTTGGAAAAGGAGGCAGTTCTACTCTGTCCTGTAGTGTCACTAAGAGTCAGAACTGACTCGATGGCAATGGGTTTGTTTTTTTTTTATAACTGCCCTAGTCTGTCACAGCTAACTATGGACAACCATAGTACAGATTTTCTAGGACTGTTGAGATTCACATCCTTCACCCAAAGGGCCAGCTGAAATCTCTTCAGCCTTGGGATATCTGGAACAGATTTCCTGCCTGCATGGTTTCAAAACCTAGAACCTGGGAGGATATAAGCGCCTATGTCATCTTTTGCTTTATTTCTTTAAAAGAGGAGTTAGATTACCATGAATCTATGAGTTTGCTCATCAGAATGTACATTTTTCATGAGATAAACAGGCCCACTTTAACCTACAATTTACAAGACCAACATTTCCTTTGGCAGGAAAGACAATGACTGGTTTCACAGCCAATGAGAACAATGTCTATCTTAGAACGGTATCTCAGGAAACAATTGTTATATATAGCAGGTATTAGGAATACAAAAGTGAACAAGACACACTCTATATCTTTCAGGCCTTCCCTTGAGGTTCAAAGTGCAGTGGGGTAAACAGATACAAACAGCGGCCACCGCAATTCAATGTTAAGTACAAAAGAGGTACAAAGGAAGGAATGTAGAAACATAAATGACAAGGCAACAAAGATAGAAAAAAAAATTTTTTTTTTTTTTAGTAAAAATAGTGAGGTTTGGGGTTTAATTTTTCCCTTTCTTTAGATCTCCATTAATACGTTGAACGTCCATTAAAAATATAATCATCAAGACCTTACCAAAGAAATAACTTTGAAATATACTAATTACCATCTAAATCTTTTAAAGGTAAAAAAGGCTAAAGTTTAAAGTCTTCCACAATGAACAAATGGCATTAAAGTTGGGCTGTTTTCTAGAACACTGCTACTGAGAGTGTGGTCCACAAACCAGCAGCATCAGCATCACCTGGGAGTTGGTTAAAACGCAGAATTCTGCGCTCTCTGTCAGACCTACTAAATAAGAATTAGCGTTTTAACAAGCTCCCCAGATGGTCTGCATACATATTACAATATGAGAAGCACTCATCTAGAGTAGAAGAGAATTTACATTTCTAATTTTCAGTGACTTCACACAGGTCACTTCTGACTTCTGGAGCAAGTAAAGAAGATGTAAGAAACGGGAAAGACAGAACAAGGAAGGTGGCAATATTGAATTTTACCCAAGTCCTGTGACCTGGAAAACATCAATGGTTAAGGAAATTCCCTCACCTTTTATGTTCCCAGAAAATGATGGCTGACCAAAGTGTCCTTAATGTTCATCTCAGCTTGACTAAACTTTAGGCAGGCTTCTTCCTGACTCTGGGCCACTGATCTCCCTCTCAGTGGCACTTACATAATCCAAATGGAACATACTCTACCTGGCCATAACGGTAAACTCGAGAGATTAAGGAGATCCATGTGACCTATACCACTACTTAATCCTCCCTTACTTCCTTCAAGTCCCTGTGTAGTGTAAATGGTTCAGGCACTCAGCTGCTAACCAAAAGGCTGGGGGTTCAGGTCCATACAGAGGCACCTCAGAAGAAAGACCGGGTGATCTACTTTCAAAAAATCTGCCATTGAAAACTTTAAGGAGCTCAGTTCTATTCTGACACACATGGGGTCTCCATGAGTCAGAATCCACTCAAGGACAGCTGATTAACTTCCTTCAGTATTTTTTCACTACCTCCCACCAGTCTTTAAAAAACATCCTCCCCTCTGCTTCAGTGGAGTTGAGATGAGACTTAGTTCTGGCCTTTCTCCTCTATTGCAAGAGTCTCTTCCTCCACCCCATTCCCCACTCTCTCCCTTAAAATAAGCCTTTTTGAGTGAAGTCATCCTTGACTGTTTTAATACTGTCCAGTGCAATTTTCTTTGAAAAAGCAAAGAAAAAGTAGTCTGTAGGTAAATATATATGGCAAAATCAATTAAAGAAAAGCCGGGACAGGGTAGAAGAGTAAGAGGTAATTTGGTTTGAGTCTTCTATACTTTTCAGAAAGGAGTACTGCGAAATATTATAACTGAGTTATTTTTATTCAGAGAAGTTGTGCATAATCACATCCTTTGTCCTATCTTATGATCTCTGACTATAGTTATTCTCTATGGTGAATAATTTAGAGTTAACCTATCCCTAGATATCCATTTAATAAAACTTTAGGGTCCCTGGTTTGAAAGGTAACTTTAAAGTTTTTCCACTCTACCAATGCTTATAACTTCTCCCCTACCCCCACATCAAAATATAGATATCTCTAGTGACAGGGAAAAGGGAAACTTTACATATTTTGAGCCCCTGTTCAGCACATGATGTGTTAGGCTTATCATATGTTCTCATGTAATTTACCCATGAGGGGCCTGTGAAATTTACTAGCAGATGCTGTATGCAAAGGAGCTTTACTTACGCTACGTCGTTTTATTCTTGCCGCGTTCGCATAAGGTAGATGATGTCATCCTGATTTGTAGATCATTTGCCCAAGGTTGCAAAGCTTGTAAGTGACAGAAGTGCTATTTGAGTTTAGCACTGTTGATCAGTAAAGTTCACGTTCTCTTCACTACATTGTGTAATCGCACAGAATACGTAAAAAACACACCAAAATTAGAAATAACCACAAATAGGCAATGTCTTTTAGTTGTTTCCGTGAAGTCTAAATTCTTCCAGAATTTTAACTCTCCATACCCTGACTGTATCCTCTAACTTACCTGACTGAAACTCAACATGAAATAAGTTTTGTTGAGACCACAGCAAATGCTGTGTTCAGCCTACTCCAGGAAACTTTATTCTCTCAAAGCAGTGCGTTCCAACTTTGGGTAGCCCCTTCTAACTGTTAGAAAGCTTCTTATTTTACAGTGAATCCTGTCTTTATATAGCTTTCATCTTCTGGTTCTAGCTCTCCCTTTGTCCATTCAGAGCAACTTCAGTTCCCCTTTAACTTGAGGAAGGGTTTGAAGACAGCATTTGTTATCTGTCAAGGCTTCTATAGGTTAAGGTGCATCAGTTTCTTTAACAGTTCCCATTTCATATTGTTTGAAATCCTTTCCAAATCGTTGTCTTTCTCTTCTGGACCTGTTCCAGTTGAATGTGTACCACTTAAGGTTTATGCTAAAAATGAACACAGTATCCCAACTGAAGTCTACCCAGTGAAGAGTAGAAGGGAGGGATTATTACCTCCTTCATTCTAAATGATACACCTCTACTAATTTAATTTCATTTGTCCCCCTGTTTTTTTTTTTTTAAGGAAGGTATGTGATGGAGTACTTTGTTTCTCCGTTGCTAATTCACTGTGGAAATGAAACTTAGAAAAGAGATGCAGTTGGACTTTGATTCTACTAAGGAACAACATTATCTTTTATTTCTCTAATCTATAAAAGACATTGCCTATTTGTGGTTATTTCTAATTGACAATGATAAAATCAGGGTTTCAGGAAGAAGTAGGGAATGCATAAGCATGTTAGGAAAGAATAAGATATGACTATAGACTTTTCTCCAGTGAGAGACTGCGAAAGTGAGGCTGAGTGATTATTTATGAAACAAAGGATAAATATCTCACTGGCATTTTAGCCAGGTCTCAGAGCAGGTTTTGGTGTGTTTTTTACGTATTCTGTGCGATTACACAATGTAGTGAAGAGAACGTGAACTTTACTGATCAACAGTGCTAAACTCAAATAGCACTTCTGTCACTTACAAGCTTTGCAACCTTGGGCAAATGATCTACAAGTCAGGATGACATCATCTACCTTATGCGAACGCGGCAAGAATAAAACGACGTAGCGTAAGTAAAGCTCCTTTGCATACAGCATCTGCTAGTAAATTTCACAGGCCCCTCATGAGTAAATTACATGAGAACATATGATAAGCCTAACACATCATGTGCTGAACAGGGGCTCAAAATATGTAAAGTTTCCCTTTTCCCTGTCACTAGAGATATCTATATTTTGATGCGGGGGTAGGGGAGAAGTTATAAGCATTGGTAGAGTGGAAAAACTTTAAAGTTACCTTTCAAACCAGGGACCTTAAAGTTTTACTAAATGGATATCTAGGGATAGGTTAACTCTAAATTATTCACCATAGAGAACAACTATAGTCAGAGATCATAAGATAGGACAAAGGATGTGATTATGCACAACTTCTCTGAATAAAAATAACTCAGTTATAATACTTTGCAGTACTGAGGACAATAGCAGAGACATTTTTTCCTGTATGGTAAGCAGACCCAGGGCATTCCCCGATTTAACACCAGTGATAACTCTTAGTGCTGCCTCTGGGCTATCTTTGTTTATTTTCTGTGTGTGTCTAATATGTAATTTATTATGCCTGAGGAATAAATCTGAATCGCACTGGTGATGCCCTACTGAGTTCATGCATCATCTCTACTTCTGAAGATGTGATAACGTTACAATGCACTGGACTTTAAAGGGAGATTTACATGCCATAAGTATACTTAGAAATTGAGGAATTTGAGAAAGCCTTGAAGCATTTTCCTCAGTAACACCAGGGATCCACAGGGAAGTTCCAGAAATCTGTCATATGTATTTTTAAACAGACTAAAGTGTCTTTAAGTTGGATTGGAAGCCCACTGTTTCCACCCGTATATACCCTGCAGTCACTAGAAGAAGGGGACAGAACTAGAAGGATTACTTTCCAAAGGACTAGAAATAAAAAATCACGCATACCATGGAGCTCTTTTCTTAGATAGGAAACTGAGGGAAATACATTTTGTCTTAATATATTCTTTTAAAAAAGAATTTTTGAAGTCTCTGATTTACTGAATAGTTGATCTGTCATAACCCTTATAATACTCACATCTATTTCTAAAATCAATGGAAATTTCTTTCCTTTTAGGTCCAATGATCCTAAACATAACCTATCAAGTGGTTCTAACTTCAATTTAAAAGGAAACTCTCAATCCTCTTCAGAGAGGAAAAACTTAATGAAGAAACCCTCGACGAACATCAACAACTTGATCCTATATTTATGAAAAGTTGTCTCTGGGTGGCGCAAACGGTTAAATGCTCGACTACTAGCCAAAAGGTTGGCGGTTTGAACCCACCCAGAGATGCCTCAGAAGACAGGCCTGGCGATCTGCTTCTGAAAGGTCAGAGCCTGGAAAACCCTAAGCAGCAGTGCCGCTCTGCACACGTGGGCCACCATGGGTTGGAAGTGACTTGATGAAAACTAACAGCAGCAGCAGCAGCAGAATTTGTATGAAAAGGGAGTTAAAAAGAAATTAGCATCAATAAGGTTATCTAAAACTCTGCACAAATAAACTACAGAAGAGGGACAGGACCGAAGTCCTTCAGCACGAGGGAAGGAAGATTCATTTGACAACTCTAAGAGACGGCAGTTCCTGTGACAGACAGGCCCTACTCAGTTACCTTCTTGATTAATCTGTTTCACAACTCAGTAAGAAGTTTTCACTTAAGGCATTTATGGACACGAGACAGGAGCAGTTCTTTGTATTTTCCAGCATTATAAAGAGAATCCTAAATAACCAAAATGATCAGAGGTTGATTTATAAACAAGCATACTGTGTTTTACAGGCACCCTCACCTTTTGACCCCAGCAACTTACTTTAAGTCACATATTACAGCATATACTCTTCCCAGTTTGTCCTGGCTGTAACCCTGGAAGTTGAATTTATTGTTCCTGTCCAGGTACTCAGGTAAAACTTCTAGAAGAGTTTCAGTGATGACAGAAATAACATTCTGCTCTTCAATAAGATGTCGAGCCTGCAGAAGATTTCATGAATATTGTCTTTAGCATTAACTCATCATAATATGGACTTAAAGTATTCACTTCGTTGGTCAGAAAGTTATTTAGTGTTTATCGGGCATAAAACAGTCCTTACTTTCATAGAATAACAATTACTGAAGTTATTTGCTAAAAGTAAAAATTCCTACTCCTCAGTAGCTAACAAACACCTGTGCGGACACCCCAAGCTTATTATACAGGTTACCTACGTAAGTGTTTACCATCAGTAATCACACAGTGAGAAAGTAGAACAATATGGCTTCTATCACATCTCTATCTATTCTGGCGTTCCCCGCTCTATTCACCCCCAACGCAACTTCTCTTCCACATCTTTTTCTCCGGCCTTTTGAAAATGGCCAAAATGCCCAGAAGAAACACAGAAAGAAGGCCTATGAAGCACCATCGCAAGCAGTGTTTGACAATCATAACCCTCTCCCTTCTTACTTTTATCTCACTCTGATTTATCCCCCAAACAATAACTAGACAACAAAAGAATGGTAAATTGTTTCCGTAGACGAGACAGCACTCCTAAATTACTCTAGAAACCTAGACAGCAGCTCTGGACCTCACCTGCAGGGTATCAGGACATTTGGATACAGGCAATGCTATCCCTCCCAATCCGTAAGCTACCCAGCCCATGGGTACCACAAAAGTATTATGCAATTGTCCAGATGGAATTAACTCACCTTAGTGATCCTGACATTGTTTTAATTTGATACAACACTAAGAAAAATTTTTTAAAAGTAAAAGGATCTTTTTAGAAAGGCTGCAAAGAAGTCATCGATACGTACCAGAGTAGGGACAGTAAACATCTGCACCGAGAGGGCAGTTACAGAGATGCTTCTGTCATGATCATCACTGATATACTCCTTCTGCAGCTGTTTATAATACTGGAAGACACAAGAAGAAGGATCAATTACAAACCACCATTAAAACTTTTACAATCCCAATTTTAGCAACTGCTGCCAAGTCTGTTTCTATCTGTAAGATGAGCATAAAATTCCTATTTATTAAGGCAATACTATCATGGTCAACAAAATATATTCCAAGCAATTAGAAACAGAGTAACAAACAAAAGACCAAGTATGAATTCAGCTACCCAAAGTAGCAGAGGCAGAAGTGACAACTGCAAAACAAAACAAAACTAAACAAAAAAACCACACAGGTAAAAATTGCAGAAGACTGCAACAGTGCAGTCTAGTTTATACAATCTTTAGTAGATTCTGCCCCAATGGTATAGAGCATGGGCTATATTCAAAGTATTTATCAGCTGATATGAGCTGGAAAACAAACCAATCAGATCCAACCCAGGCAACAGACTGGATGCACACTACAAATAACTGCTCATCTGTACTGTTACATAACAGCTAAAAATCAGCCCTGACATAGTGGCAGAATAAAAATAATACACACAGCCATGTATCAAGCATCTATTTTGTGTAAGCACCGTGTTGGACACTTGCCCTACATATTTAATTTTTCCCTTCAGAATTCTTACAAAGTTTAAGAAGTGACCATGGTATACAATAAAATAACATCAAAGTAGGGAGATTAACTTTCGTATAAGAAAAAAGAATTTTCATTTGAGATGACAGATATAATCCAACATTCTATCTCTAACAAGTTTTAGAAGAATATAGTTAACATCTCTGCCATCACCTTTCAAGGAGGAGGCATACACCAAACATCGTAGTTGCCTTTAACAATCTATTTTTAAAATCCCAGGAGTATAGGTATCTTATCCTTCGGCATCATTTGTCTACCACAATCACTGTTTCTTTCTCTGTTTCCAATCCAATTCTGGGTCCTATTTCTGGCCCTGTCTTAAGTCTTACAGAACTGCCTCCAACTCAAAATCAGAGGAAGCCAACAAGTATTTATTGGCTCCCTTCAAGAAGTCCCTGTCTTACATAACCTTGCAATCTAATTTGGGAAACAGACAAAAAAAAAAAAAAGTAAGGGATATATGACAGGTCAATACAACAAAAAGGAAGCTATATGTTTTACCTCCATGTTTTAGCCTCAAGCAGTTGAGTATAACTCTTGACCACCTAGCTCCTACCTACCTCTAGCTTGAACATCTATCCCTCTTCCTCATTTATGCCTTTCAACTAGTCACGTCTACTCATTATAATTTTACTAACAGGCAAAATGATTAAATAAAATAAATGCATGTGTGAATGTGATAAACTCCCTTTGCCTGGCTTAAGCAAACGAATAGGTCATTTTCCACCTATCTCCCTTCCCAGACTGCTGTCTCCATATGACCAACTGTCATTTGGAATATATTAATGTAACATAACAAACTTTTGAGAAACAAATCATAAAATTCAGTCCTTCTGATTCATAATTACCCTCTTTGTTTTTATTATTTCATTTACAAAAAACTGCCTTCTATTCTTATTTACTGACATCTATTTATATATGAAGAGAAATTACCTTCACAAATTCCATAGTAAAGAGCTTTTTGTATTCCATCTCCATAAAAAAACTGCTGAAGATCAACTCGTGAAGAATCTTTCGGGCACCTATCGGTCAGTTTTTTGGAAGTGGAGGTACACCACCAAGACAAAAAGAACACTTCAGTTATTAGAAGCAGCAAAATATTATCAAAACATTTCTCACGCCAATGGACTACATAGACTCACATATAAATAGCATTTATGCATTAATATTTAAGTTACAACTTAAAATACATGTACCATATTTTTATAAAAATAACACGCACCTTCTGCATCTGTTTGCCAGCTTGCACCCTCCCTGCCCCTGCGAGCTATTTTCTTGGCACATTATGCTAATTTTTAAAAATAGCAACATGGGAAGAGCACTGGCATGGTAGTGCTTGTGAGGGTGCCTGGGGGTGGGGGGGCACACCATTTTATCTCACTTCATTTCATCCTCTCCCAACCTTTCTCCATTCCTTTTCACTCTATTTCCCACAAAACTACTCTTCCTCTGTACTCTCCCTTCTCCATTCCCCCAGCTTTCCTTTATCTTTTGCTTTTGTTCTTCATTTAGATTTAAAAAATGAGAACTAACACAGCTTTAACAACAGCACTACTTCACAAATGTACACACACACGAGTTTTTACTGGCCCTGACTAAATGAAAAGGCACTATAATTAAAAAGGCAATAGCCCTGGGTTTTAGCCCAGAAAAGTACATATTGATTGATAAATCTTATCTTTTTAAAGTATAACATCTCATCAATCAAGATCATCGATTTAATCACAAGGATACAAAAGCAATTTTAGCACCACTATAATAAGTCATCAGCGAAGCTCTACCTACCTTTATAAAGCCTTGCGTCCCACAGCATCAATCTGCTTATGAGACAGGGATTCTCAGAGCCAGGCTCTTCTGTAAGGCATGCCTGGCAGAAGACCTGTCTGAAGTCACCTACAAACAAAGAAGTCATAGAACTTTCATTCTCACAACACTTCTCCCAAACGTAGGTTTCCTGTAGCAACCTAGGACAAGACTAATATTAACACTTTCATACTTGAAGTCGGGAATAGTTCTGTCAACATAAAGACTCGTTCTTTAAAGGATTAAGAGCCAATAAAAGCTATTTACAGCATTTGAAATGCAATTCTGAAAATTAATCAAAATGTATAAACCAAAAAAAAAGAAAAAGAAATTTTATTTCATATTCAACGACATTTTAAATTTGTGGTTAAGGGAAACACACACACACACTGAATAAGACAAACAGGAAAATAAAAGTACAGGCTACATGCTTACTTGAATAGCTCATAACTTTGTTCATCCAGCAGCCAAGACGCAAAGCAAATCTCTGATGAGCCATAACGTCAGAGTGTAACACTTCTACGTGAAGTGGATGTTGAGAGACATTTTCTGAATGACTCTATAAATGAAAGGAATATTAAAACAAAAAAAAACTGGTTTTAACTTTGCTTTTAATTAAGCAATCTACTCTTCCAAAAAAAAAAAAAAGAAAGAAAAGAAATCCTGTAGCAACCCTCACAGTTCTACAACTCTGGGTCTAAATGCCCCAGTCCTATCTCTACTAAAATGTCTAACTACTTATTTTTCCATTTGGGCTCTTGTAATGTGCATTTCTTTAAAATTCTCTTTTTTTCCCTAATTCAGAAAGTTACCTTTATATCTTCTTTTGCTTCCTGGCAAGTGGCATAAGCACCTGCTTTAACAGCCCGGCGACCCTAATTGCAGACAAAAATGAGAATTAGGTAATGCACTGACAACACCGACCTATAAGGTATATATAGCCTGAAGACCTAATGAGCTCTCAATTATTAATGGCTTGCTGCCTGCCTAAAAGTACTAAGATCTGACGATACCTGAAAATTATATGTAAATGTTTAACATCTTTAGGAAGCATCAGAACTTTTAATACCTCCAGCACAGAACTTCTATAGTTTAGGATGCTAGGTTTCTAGCCTGAGAAGAATGCCAGTTCCCTACTTATTGTATTCTATTTATATTAGATAATAATGATAGCTTATGTTTACTAAACTCTTACTATGTGTTTTAAGTACTTTTCATGAATGAACTCAGATCTCCTTAATTTGTGTTCCATAACAGCTTGTTGTCCACTAATGGGTTAGAAGGATGGTGGGACACTGACTCCTCAAGCCCGGGAAGGAGGTGGGCAAAGTCTATAAAAGATTACCTGGAGGATCACTCTTCTACCCAACTGTAAAAATATTATCATTTTCTATGTGTGCCATGATGTGAAAAGGGTCACGAAGCACTGCCTTCCTCATTTAACCTTTACAAACACCCCATGAGGAAGGTGCTATCATTGTCCCTATTTTACAGATGAAAAAGCCAAAATACAGAGCGGTTAAGTAGCTTGTCTCCAATTCACAAAGTTAACAAGTGGTAGATCCAGGGTTTGATGACAGGCAGTCGGTCTCCAGAGCTGCACTCCTAACCATCGTGTTCTATTCCCTCTCTAGAGCCCCAGTGTGTATGTTTAAGAACTACCCAAGTATGTTTGGACTATTAATTACACCACCTAGGTTCTCACTAGAGAAAAACAGACACAAAAAAGCCAAGCCACAAAACATTAAAAAAAGAACAGATAAGACAGTAATAGCCATACATCTCAAGTGTTAAGAAGTATGAGATACTGGCAATCAACTAATGCAATGGATCTCAATATAAAAGGGGTAAGGGGAGCAGATCACTTGAGAAGGAAGGAGTTTTTTCAAAATACATGGGTGTCTCAGTTATCCAGTGACACTCTAACAGAAATACCACAAGCAGATGGCTTTAACAAAGAGAAATTTATTCTCTCACGGTTTAGGAGGCTAGAAATCCAAATTCAGGGTGCCCGTTCTAGGGAAAGGCTTTCTCTCTCTGTCGGCTCTGGCGGAAAGTTCTCATCATCCATCTTCCCCCGGTCTAGGAGCTTCTCAGCACAGGGACCCCGGGGCCCAAAGGACACCCTCCCCTCCTGGTACTTCTTTCTTGGTGGTATGAGGTTCCCCTGTCTCTCTGCTCACTTCTCTCTTTTATATCTCAAAAGAGATTGACTTAAAATACAACCTAATCTTGTAGAGTGAGTCCTGTCTTATTAACATAACTGTCTCTAATCCTGCCTCATTAACATCCTAAAAGTTAGGATTTGCAACACATAGGATAATCACATCAGATCACAAAATGGTAGACAACCACACAATATTGGAAATCATGGCCCAGCCAAGTTGACACACATATTTGGGAGACACAATTCAATCCATAACAATGGGTATTTCTTTCTCTTCTTCTTCCCCATATTCCCAATTCTGATACATCAAGCCTGGGCTAACATTTCTACTTTGAAAAAAAAAAAAAAAAATTCTCCCCAAGTGATTCTCATAAGTTCCCTTTATCATTATGGCTGAAAACACAGAACTATAAGTATATATCTTCACGGTTATACAAACTGCAATTCATTCTTATCTAGCCAAGAAGTACATTTTTCACCTAAATGGGGTGTACAACATTACCTCACATCCTATTTTCTCCCTTTGAATGAGCATGCGACCATGGCTTTTCTTGCTATCATAATCACCTTACAGGGTCCTGGCAACCAAAAAAACAAGTCAACCTACCACTAGGTAGGTTAGCTGTAGCCACAGGCTTCTCCATTTTGACTACAGAAAAAAAAAGAAAATTTTTTTTTCTGTAGTCAAGAGTAGTAAAAAAGAAAGCAAGGAAAAGGACAAAGGTTAGGAAGAGATAGGCCAGACAATGGAAGACACAGACCTTTTCCATCCCATTTGCAAACTAACAAAGCCTAGCCCCAAGCTTTCCCACACCAAGTCCTTTCCTGGGGAGCTAGTTTACTATACTGGTATGTGATTTTTCAGAGTCCTAAGACCACAGTGTTGGTTTTTTTTAAGATGATAGTAGATTCATTATAACGCTCTAGGAATAATATTATATTTACCAAGCTTTTCTCTTAAAATCCCCAATGTTAACCTTGTAGATAAGATGGCAAAATGTGGAATGGGAAAGAGCATCACTGTATTTTTTTTAATTTCTTGAATGCTTTTTTCTTTCATAAGAATGAGAAAAAATAATTCTTTGAAGGCAGAGAACATATTTGACTTATCTTTGTACTCTTTCTAAGTGCCTCTATAAATGTGTTTAGTGAAAGAACAAAGGAGGAGGACTCACACTTCCCAATTTTAAAACATATAAAGCTACAGTAATCAGAACAGTGTGGTATTGGTATGAGAATAGACACATAGGCTAATGGAGTAGAATTGAGAATCAGGAAATAAACCCATACACATATGGTTAATTGATTTTTGACAAGTGTGCCAAGTCCATTCAATGGAGAAAGAATACTATCTTTAATAAATGGTACCAGGACAACTGGACTCCTTGAAAATAATAAAGGTGGACCTGTATCTCATACCATATATAAAAATTAACTCAAAATGCATCAAGGATCCAAATATACAAACTAAAACCATATAACTCTTAGACGAAAATATAAGAGTAACACTTCAGGACCCAGTTTTTACAATGTATTCTTAGATACGACAACAAAAGCATGAGCAATGAAAGACAAAATAGATAAAATGGACTTTGTCAAAATTTAAAATTCATCAAGGGACTTTCTCTACCAAGAAAGTGAAGAGACAAACTACAGAATGGGAGAAAATATTTGGTAACCACATATATCTGATAAAGGTTTCCCCATCCATTCCCACTACCATCGAGTCAATTCCAACTCAAAGTGACTCTACAGGACATAGCAGAACTGCCCTCCTGTGTTTTTAAGGCTGTAGTCTTTTCAGAAGGTGACTGCCACATCTTTCTCCCATGGAGCGACTGGTGGGTTCAAACTGCCAACCTTTTGGTTAGTAGTCAAACACTTTAACCACTGCACTTCCAGGGCTCCAATAAAAGTTTATTGTCCAGAATATATAAAGAACTTATACAACTCAACAATAAAAAGACAAACAACCCAATTGAAAAATGAGCAAAGGACTTAAACATTCTCCAAATAGCCAACAAGCATATGAAAAGGTGCCCAATGTCATTAGTCATCAGGGAAATGCAAATCAGAACCACAATAAGATACCACTTCACCCCTGCTGGGATGGCTAATATCAGAAAAACGGAAATAACAAGTGTCGGAAGGGATGTGGAAAAACTGGAACCCTCATCCGCTGCTGTGGGATGCAGCTGCTGTGGAAGTGGGCAGTTCCTCAAAAACTAAAACTACCACATTGGTAAAAAATTAAATCACCATACAAACCAAAAAAAAAAAACCAAACCCAGTGCCGTCGAGTCGATTCAGACTCACAGCGACCCTATAGGACAGAGCAGAACTGCCCCATAGAATTTCCCAGGAGCGCCTGGCAGATTCAAACTGCTGACCCTTTGATTAGCAGCCATAGCACTTAACCGCTAGGCCACCAGGGTTTCCTGAATTGCCACGTGACCCAGCAATTCCACCTCTAGATATACACCCAAAACACTTGAAAGCAGGGCATTATTTACAATAGCCAGAAGGTGGAAACAATCCAAATATCCACCAATAGATGAATGGATATCATAATGTGACACAGATATGAAACGAATGAACCTTAAAGTAAAATAAGTCAGACTCAAAATGACAACTACATGAAATATCTATTAATGGGAAATGCACAGAGACAAAAGTTTTGCCAGTGGTTACCAGAGTATGGGCTTGGGGGAAATTCGGAGTCACTGCTTAAGGGGTACTGGGCATATGTGTAGGGTGATGAAAAGACTTGGAAATGGAAAGTGGTGACGGTTGCCCAGCATGGTGAATGTCATCAATGTCACTAAGGTGTGCACTTGACAATAGTCAAAGGCAATTTTTTTGTGAAACATTTGCCACAGTAAAAAAAATGTATTTGGTGTACCAAGACACAAGTACACTGTTGTATTTTACCAAGAATATTCAGTTGCCCATACATGTATTGCCAGCATACAATCTTATATTTCAAAGATGTTAGGTAAAATTCTGAGCATCTTACCAGCATTACATGACAACAAGCATATTTCTTAAAAAATAAAAACCTTCAGTGGAAAAAAAAATGTTTAATGAACTGATTTAAGAGTACCACATTTTAAGGTCTTTGCAACTGGCATTTATCCAAGAGGGGAAAAAAAAAAGAGAGCTTGACCAGTATGAGCTTATAATCACAAGACTAAGAGTTGAAGAAAATAGAAGAAAGCAAACATAAAAATTATAGAATTCTTAAAATATTTGATGGGGTGCCATCTGAAAACAAGATCTTTTGTGGGGTATTCCAAAAGAAATAAATTAGTGTGAAAGGGAGAAAATACATGGAGGCAGATATGGCTGGACACTGGTAACATTTTTTTCTAATAAGAGTTGTCTAATAAAAACAGCCAGATACAGAACCAAACCCGTCAAGTACTCAAGCAGAAGTTAAAGGCCCAGCGGCCAGGGATATTGTGCTCTCAATATGAGGATGGCCAAGATCAGTGTTTTCCAATTTTTCCTATCTTACATCTTAAAATTTACTTCAGTGAACAAAGTCTTAGTAGAAAAAAAGCTCCAACTGTTTTTCCTATGAAGGATATTTTTAAAGATTGCCCGTTAATATCTTTGTGATTACAGCTATCTTACTTTATGAACTAGACCCAGTATAAATACACATTTAATAACTGTTGTGAAAACGCAACATCCCAACTACACTTTGTACAGCTAATAGTTGAAAATCACCAGCCTGGATGATCAAAGCTCCTTTTATGATCTATGACCATAGTATAGCAATAGTAACACGGGCCCTAACACCTGTTTTAACCTGGTATCATTTTAAAGGACTAAAAATGTTGGCTAAACACCCTGTTCACCTTTCTTTTTCTTCTATTCCTTGTCTTCCTTTGCTAGCACCATTCTTTTCTTTCTCTTCTCATTTTTTTTTTTTTTTTTTTGGCCTTCTTTTCTGCCTCTGATTAATTCTCCTTTCTTATTCTCTTCCTTTTTTCTTCCCCAGTAAATCTCCACCTTTCTCCTGTCTTCCTTCAAGACCGCCTTGCCTATCTCTTACTTCTCTTAATCTTCTTAATTATAGATAAATACAGCTTTCAACCATTCCTCTGCAAACCTACCCATACTGTTATGCTACTTACTTTCATACAATAAACCTGCTTTGACAGTCTACCAACCACAGAGAATCAAAAGGTTAAACTCTTCACAGTTGTGTTAAGTAATAATTAATCTGGAAACGCAATCAACCTGAGACCGGTAACCCATTAACACAGATCTGCTACTGTTATCTCCTAACTTGGCTACATCTAACCTTAAGAGGCCATTCAAAACTTAGGGGAAAATACAGTTTATGTTTATATGCTGACTATATTTTTTTATATCAACAAATAACTGATCTCTTTAGCCAGTGAGCAAAGAGAATTATTTGTATAGAAGAGAAATGTTAAATAAGATTCACGCAATTCAAAATGTGGTCCTTGGACCAGGTGCAACAACACTACGTGGGAGTTTGTCAGAAACGCAGAATCACAAACCTTGCGCCAAACCTACTGAATCAGAATCTTCGTTTTTAACAAGCATGATTCACATGCACATCAAAGTTTAAAAAGCACCATTTCAAACCAGAATTTTGGTGTAGTTGAAATGGGTTATAGGGGTGCCAAGATTGATCCCCTCAGACCTCGAGGTACCAGAAACAGGTTTGTGAAAGAGATAACAGTATTTCAAGGGGTTGTTCTCAGGATTAAATGAGGTAATACATGTAAAGTATACCGTGTCTGAGACATGTAAATGCTAATATTATTCATTGTTCCCACCCTTTGCTTTCTCTTGCTGTTTGCCCTTTCATTAATGATTTACAATCACATAAGACATACATAAGAAACACAAAAGAAAGTCAACCACCTGTTTTAATTTTATATGAAACCATCGCTTTTAAAACCCACGAGGGAAATGGAAAACTCTGAGCCACTAACGCCATGCCACTTCTTCCCCTAGATTACACGCTGTTAAGTGAAGACCTCATTTCGCTTTGGATGAATGTTAAATAAAAGTCGAATCATTCTTGCACTAAAATAATTTTAATAAATCATGTTAAGATATCAGAAATAATCAACTTTTCATAATTCCTGCATTTATTCATTTATTCAATAAAAAATTACAGAAACAGACTAAAGTTACATTGACATTCTCAACTATGCTTAGCCAAATACATTCAATATGGGTAAGAGAACAATTCAATAAGGTAACTTTCTAATCATTTAGAATAAAAAAGGAAAAGTTTATAAATACTTATCTAAAACCATAAAACACACACACACAAAATCAAGTTCTATCCAATTTATCTAGGACGTAAGGAATAAATGGAGAGGAAGGCTGTACTTAACCTAAGACTAAGGCATGTGGCAAGGGCTCAGCCAACGCCTGACTGCGAGGAAATTGATGTCAGACAGCAGCGTAAATCAAATGGAGCTCACAAACCTCCTTGTCTATGGCCGTGGTGTGCAATTGGGCCTCTGCGAGCTCACAGTCAAGGGCTCTTTGCAGACTGTATATGACGTGGTCATAGGAATGGTGTTCGTCATTGAAAAGGACACAATAGTATCTTTCATTTTTCTCCCTGTTTAAAAAAAAAAAGATATATTCACACACTACAACAAATAAACACAGGAAAATGTGAAAGAGAGAGTGAAATAATATATGACCTCTGTATTGAAGCAGCACCATGCGGTTTCCTACAAGCGAGGAAGTACCACTGTAACAATGATACCGGCAATGACTGTGTTACAGTGCCGGGGAACTAAAATAACGCAGATAAAAGTATGACCTTTTCCGTTTTATCCCATATCTTTCTTATTACTTTCAGAAGTCTCAGTTTGGTGGCAGTATGTCTTTTAACACCACTCTCAACTCTTGTTAATCTCCCTTTTTGACAAAGGGTGACAATCCTCAGAATGCAAGCAGGCAATGACAAATTGTAAGATTTTATTAACATTTAGTTTTTACTGAACTTATTTTTGAGCTTACCTTCTATTTAAGTGATATTGGTTTTATAGTTCTTAAGTTTAAAAAAAGTAGGCATACGGAATTAAAGTGCCAGCACTACCACTTAGTCGTGGGACCATAGGTTGCTCAATCTGTTTATCTTGCTGAGGTGACAGTGCGTTTTCCATCTCAGAAGAGTGTAATATCAACATGCTAAAGCGGTTCTGCAGATCTCATAACATAGTCAGTGAAAATACTAAGTAAGCTGCCATGGTCTACAGAAATGGTAGGTGTTGTTACCAATTTTAGATGGTTTACAATATACTTTTAAAATAAACTCAATTAATTGCCAGAACACTGGGAGGCAGATTTTCTCAGCCCTCTTATGCTTAGGAAACTGGGGTTCAGAGACTCATCTGTGGTCACAATGCCACCAGCAGTTGAGAGGAACGAGAACTCAGATCTATAAATCCAGAGTCCAGTGCTGCCCATGTACACAACCACACTCAGCAACTCTCCTCTATAGGCAGGCAGACTGCTAGCATTACCTTCACTAGCACAAAATTTCTTAAAGCCTTTAACTGAGATTATCACCTACTTGAAATTAAATCCCTTGTGGAAACAAGTGCTGATGATCTTTATTTTCCCAAGCCCATCAAGAATCGGAATAAATAAATTTAATATTTTTATATACAATTTTTAGTTCTCCTTCCAAAAGCAAAACAAAATCCAGCAAACTCAGAGAATAACTGTATTTAGACTGGTGCTGCAACTCTGAATTGTTTCAAAGCTTTTTATACAATTGTTCCTAATGGTACACAGGTAGAAAAATTCCCACAAGGCACAAAGTATACCTTCATATCACATCCAGAATTCTCTTTTACATTTGTTAAGATCAAATATTAATGTTGCTGAAAGACTCGTAACTGTCAGAATATCTGCTTTTTAGCTAAAAATTTTAAAATCCTTACAACTGTAATAATCCTAGACAGCAAAGCACAGGCAAAAGTTTACCTCCTCGTTCCACTGTTAAATTTTTCTCAATAAGAAAAAGACCCAGAGACCTGGGCTAAGAGGAGACTCAGTGCTCCAAAGTCCCTACCTTTGGCTCACAAACCTCTCTGAAAACCTGGGGCCAGTCCAAGCCAGGATCAAACTGCACAATTTACTTACCTACCGGGGTTAAAAAAAAAAAAGTAGCTGCTATATATTATAAACCATTTAGAACAAGACCCGCAAAATGCTGATTTTCTTAAAAATTAAAAGTTCCTGCCATCTAAGATACATCTACTGGTCCCATCCCCGCTAAAGCAAAGGGTAATGAATAAGATCAAAGACATGAGGGAAAGATTAGTCCAAAGGACTAATGGACCACAACTACCACAACATCCACCAGACTGAGCCCAGAATGACCAGATGGTGCCTGCCTACCACCACTGACTACTCTGGCAGAGATCACAATACAGGGTCCTAGAAAGAGTGAGAAAAAAATGTAGAACAAAAATTCAAATTTACAAAAAAAAAAAAAAAAAAAGACCAGGTTTGCTAATCTGACAGACACTAGAGAAACCCCAAGAGTATGGCCCCTGGACACCCTTTAACTCAGTACTGAAGTCACTCCTGAGGTTCACCCTTCAGCCAAAGATTACACAGGTCTATAGGGCCAACAACACACATAAGAAGGTCAGGCTTCGTAGTCCAATCACGTATACAAGGGTAATGGGCACATCAGCCCAAAAGCAAAGATGAGAAGGCAGGAAGGGACAGGAAAATTGGATGAATGAAAATAGGGAACCTGGGGTGGGGAAGAGGAAAGTGTTGACACACCACAGGACTGGCGACCAATGTCACCAAACAATTTGTGTATTAAGCATTTAATAAGAACTAATTTGCCATGTAAATTTCACCTAAATCACAATAAACCCTCCTCCACCACCAAAAAAAAAAAAATTAAAAACTCTCGACAGGCTCTTCTTTTGGCTTAATTTCTATACAGTGCCTAACTATATGTCATACAAATGGACATTTTGAAAGCATTGCTGAGATAATCTTTATGATTTTTTCATAATGATAATAAATTAAGCAGTAAATAATAACAACAAAAACATTTATTTCTCAATATAAATAATCATCTTAAAACTTCTCCCTTTTGACAACTTTCCCCACCTTATCTGAAGCTCAGGGGGCAGTTCTTTTTCCTCTTCCCATATAGTCATTTCTACAATGTATTTTATCACTGAAGGGAATATTTTCCTGGCTTGAGCAATTACCTCTTCATTCAACGGACAATGTGAATTCTGTAAGAAAGCACAGAATGACATACGACCAACATTTACACGCAAATAAATGGATGAGGGAAATAACATTACTAAAATAATTATTTTAACGAATTAACTACACCATCTTCCAGGAAGGAATTCAAGCTGAGCTTATGAGGATTGCTATTCACATCAGTTCAGTTCAATCTCTCGTGGCCAAGTTGGTGCTACAGACGAGAGACAAGAAAGAAGGAACAACAGAGCTCTCCTTTGGTGGTGTGCTCCCATAACAGTGTTTTTCTCTGCAGTTCTACAGAGTCTAATTATGATACGGTCATATAACAATTGGTTTTATAGCTTATAAAAACTTTCCTCATAATTTATCTCAACTGATCCTCACGGCCACTCTGGAAGACAGGCAGAGCCGGTATTAATCACAATTAAAAGGAACAAATATTACTGAAAAATAATAAATTAAAAGATAAGGAACGTAGGGTAGGTCAGTCTGTACATAGCAGAAGTAAGGCTAAAACTTAGGCCTTTGGACTCTCAAGTAAAACAATGTTCTTTTCATTATAGAACCAAAAAACCAAACCCACTGCTGTCAAGTCAATTCCAACTCGGTGGTCCCATAGTGTTTCCAAGGCTATATATCTTTATGGAAGCAAACCACCACATCTCTCTCTCTTGAGGAGCCGCTGGTGGTTTCGAACTGCTGGCCTTACGGTTAACAGCCTAGAGCTTAACCACTGTGACATGAGGGCTCATTCCAGAGCACTACTGCCTTAATAAATGGCTTGTTCAAATCAACTAGTTAGAAAACCAATGCAGTAGAACGCTCTACATCATAAGCCACTGTTGTTGTTACTTGCCGTGGAATTGATTCCGAATCATAAGTGTACAGATTAGTACTGCACTCCACAGGGTTTTCAAGGCTGTGACCTTTTGGAAGCAGATTGCCAGGCTTACTTCCGAGGCACCTCTGGGTGGATCTGAAATGCCAACCTTTTGGTTAGTAGTCCAGCACTTAACCATTTGTGCCACCCAAGAACTCCTCTTAAGCCATTGTTGTTGGGTGCCATTGAGTAAATTCCGAGTAGAACTGCCCCACAGGGTTTTCTTGGCTATAATCTTTACAGAAGCAGATCACCAGGCCCTTCTCCTGCAGAGTCACTTGGTGGGTTAGAACCATTGACCTTTCAGTTAGCAGCCACTTCACTGTTGTGTCACCAGGACATATACCTCTTCCTAGCATAATGAGATACCATTTTATGCCCATGAGGATGGCTATAATCGAAAAGCAGACAATAACAAATGTTGGTTAAGGATGTGGAGAAACTGGAACCCTCATTCACTTCTGGTAGGAAAGTAAGATAGTGCAGCCACTTTGGGAAACAGTCTGGCAGTTTCTCCAACAGTTAAACATATGTTGCATGAAAACTTGTATACAAATGTTCAAAACAGCATTGTTTATAGTAGCCAAAAATAGAAACAGCCCAAATGGCCATCAAATGATAAATGGTTGGACAAAACGTGGTATATCCATACAATGGAATACTATTCGGCAATAAAATGAATAAAGTACTAATACATCCCACAGCATGGATAACCTTGAAAACAGTTATGTCAAATGAAAGAAGCCAGTCACAAAAGACCACCTATAGTTATGATACCATTTTTATAGGAAGTCCAGAAAAGGTACATCTCTAGAGACAGGAAGCACATTAATGGTTGCCTAAATCTGAAGGAGTTGGGGGAAAATGGGAAGTAATTGCTAATGGTTATAGGGCTTCTTTTTGAGGTAAGGAAAATGTTCTAAAATTGCTGTGGTGATGGTTGCACAACTTTGTGAATATACTAAAAACTACTAAATTATATACTTTAAAAGAGTGAATGTTATGCTTTGTGAATTATATCGCAATAAAGCTGTATAAAAAAGAGCAAACAGGCTCCTTAAGGCAAAAAAAAAAAAAAAAATCAGTAGAAACTCAGTATCAGACATTTAATACTGAATTTTACCCTAACTGCTGTAGATTTTAGTAATGAACTATTTTATTCTGTGGTCACAGAACCACTAACAACCCTTATACTCTTTATCTTCTATCTCACTCCCCCAGTACTCTATGATTTCAATTTTTACTCTTCCTTCAATAAGTCCTCTTTTCTCTGGAGATTTTGTTCAACAGTCTTTACTGGAGAGAAATAAAAAGGCACAAAGATACTAAAACCAATACTTACCTACTTCAACCCTGTTTCCTAACCTTGTTTCAGCTCAATATTTCCTTTCAATTCTTCATAAAAGTAGTCTGAGGTGAACAGTTAAAAAACTACTCATCACTTATATATCATTCTAAAGCTAAACTCTTTCAAATAGGTTCAGTAGGTACATAAACTTTCAAGGAAAGCACGTATAGCATAGAAAGTAAATTCAATGGGGATGTATAACTTAAATGGAAAATGTACTACAGGACTAGGGAAAATCTGCTTTTACATATACTAAAAAGGTACTTCTCTTCAAAAGACATTGCCAAATACCAGATGATTGGCTATTAGCATCAGTCCGGGTCTGATTACACTTGGACAATCCCCATTATACTTGGCACAATGCCATGCACCTGGTAGACTATGGATTTCACATCCACCAAAGCAGAGATACACAAAATGTTAAGTATATAGGATTATCTGTGCTGTATGAATTACTTAGTTATATCACTGTACCAAAAAGAATTGACCGACATTCAACCATAACAGGAGGCAGTGTATGATCAAGAACCGATGGTACTGAAGGAAGAAGTCAAAGCTACACTGAAGGAACTGGTGAAAAACAAGGCTCCGGGAATTGATGGACTACCAATTGAAATGTTTCAACAAATGGATGCAAAGCTGGAACTGCTCACTCGTCTATGCCAAGAAATTTAGAAGACAGCTACCTGCCAGCCAGCTGGGAGAGATCCATGTTTGTGCCCGTTCCAAAGAAAGGAGATTCAACAGAATGTGGGAATTATTGAACAATATCATTAATATCACAAGTAAAATTTTGCTGAAGACAATTCAAAAACAGTTGCAGCAGTACATCAACAGGGTACTGCCAGAAATTCAAGCCAGGTTCAGAAGACGACATGGAAAGAGGGATACTGCCGATGATGTCAGATGGATCTTGGCTGAGAGCAGAGAATACCAGAAAGATGTTTACCTGTGTTTTATTGACTATGCAAGGCATTTGACTGTGTGGATTACAGCAGATTATGGATAACACTGTGAAGAACAGGAATTCCGGAAGAACACTTAACTATGCTCATGAGAAATCTGTACATAGACCAAGAGACAGTCATTCAAACAGAACAAGGGGATACTGTGTGGTTTAAAATCAGGAAAAGTATGTGTCAGGGCAGTGTCCTTTCAACATACTTATTCAATCTCTATGCAAAGCAAATAATCTGCAAAGCAGGACTGGAGGAAGACTCATTCACAACCTGTGTTATGCAGATGACACAACCTTGCTTGCTGAAAGTGAATAGGACTTGAAGCAATTACTGATGAAGATCAAAGACTATAATCTTTATTATGGATTATAAATCGACTCGAGGAAACTGGGTATACCTCAACATAAAGGAAACAAAAATCCTCAAACATGGACCAATAAGCAACATCATGATAAATGCAGTAAAGACTGAAGTTGTCAAGGATTTCATTTTATTTGGATTCATAATCAATATCCAGGGAAGCAACAGTCAAGCAATCAACAAATTACACTGGGCAAATCTGCTGCAAAAGATCTCTTTAAAGTGTTCAAAAGCAAAGACGTCACTTTGAGGACTAAGGTGAGCCTGACTCAAGCCACGGTATTTTCTTTTTTTTTTAATTTTTATTGTGCTTTAAGTGAAAGTTTACAAATCAAGTCAGTCTCTCCCGCAAAAACTTATATACACCTTGCTACATACTCCCAACTGCTCTCCCCCTAATGAGACAGCCCGCTCCCTCCCTCCACTCTCTGTTTTCATGTCCATTTCCCCAGCTTCTAATCCCCTCTACCCTCTCATCTCCCCTCCAGGCAGGAGATGCCAACATAGTCTCAAGTGTCCACCTGATCCAAGAAGCTCACTCCTCACCAGCATCCCTCTCCAACCCATTGTCCAGTCCAATCCCTGTCTGAAGAGTTGGCTTTGGGAATGGTTCCTGTCCTGGGCCAACAGAAGGTCTGGGGGCCATGACCACCAGGGTCTTTCTAGTCTCAGTCAGACCATTAAGTCTGGTCTTTTTATGAGAATTTGGGGTCTGCATCCCACTGCTCTCCTGCTCCCTCAGGGGGTCTCTGTTGTGTTCCGTGTCAGGGCAGTCATCAGTTGTAGCCGGGCACCATCTAGCTCTTCTGGTCTCCGGCTAATGTAATCTCTGATTTATGTGGCCCTTAAAAAAAAAAAAAAAAAATTTTTTTTTTTTTTTTTTTTTTTGTCTGTCTCTTGGGCTTGTAATTACCTTGTGTCCTTGGTGTTCTTCATTCTCCTTTGATCCAGGTGGGTTGAGACTAATTGATGCATCTTAGATGGCCCCTTGCTAGGTTTAAGACCCCAGATGCCCCTCTCCAAGGTGGGATGCAGAATGTTTTCTTAAGAGATTTTATTATGCCAATTGACTTAGATGTCCCCTGAAACCGTGGTCCCCAAACCCCCACCCCTGCTACGCTGGCCTTCAAAGCATTCAGTTTATTCCGGAAACTGCTTTTTGTTTAGCCCAGTTGTGCTGACCTTGTCTGTATTGTGTGTTGTCTTTCTCGTCACCTAAAGTAGTTCTTATCTACTACCTAATTAATGAATGCCTGTCTCCCGTCCTTCCTCCCTCCCCCCTCTCGTAGCCATCAAAGAATATTCTCTTCTCTGTTTAAACTATTTTTTGAGTTCTTACAACAGTGGTATTATACAATATTTGTCCTTTTGCAACTGACTAATTTCACTCAGCATAATGCCTTCCAGATTCCTCCATGCTGTGAAATGTTGCACAGATTCATCACTGCTTTTTATCGACGCATAGTATTCCATTGTGTGAATACACCATAATTTACTTATCCTTTCATCCGTTGATGGGCATCCTGGTTGCTTCCATCTCTTTGCTGTTGTAAACAGTGTTGCAATAAACATGGGTGTGCATATATCTGTTCGTGTAAAGGCTCTTATTTCTCCAGGATATATTACAAGGAGTGGGATTGCTGGATCGTATGTAGTTCTATTTCTAGCTTTTTAAGGAAGCGCCAGATCAATTTCCAAAGTGGCTACACCACTTTACATTCCCACCAGCAGTGTATAAGGGTTCCAATCTCTCCACAGCCTCTCCAATATTTATTGTTTTGTGTTTTTTGGATTACTGCCAGCCTTGTTGGAATGAGATGGAATCTCATTGTAGTTTTGATTTGCATTTCTCTAATGGCTAATGATCGTGAGCATTTCCTCATGTATCTGTTAGCTACCTGAATGTCTTCTTCAGTGAAGTGTCTGTTCATATCTTTTGCCCATTTTTTAATTGGGTTATTTGTCTTTTTGCAGTTGAGTTTTCGCAGTATCATGTAGATTTTAGAGACCAGGCGTTGTTGATCAGAAATGTCATAGCTAAAAACTTTTTCCCAGTCTGTAGGTAACCTTTTTTCTCTTTTGGTGAAGTCTTTGGATGAGCACATGCGTTTGATTTTTAGGAGCCCCCAGTTATCTGCTTTCTCTTTTGCATTGTTAGTAATGTTTTGTATACTGTTTATGCCATATATTAGGGCTCCTAATGTTGTCCCTATTTTTTCTTCCATGATCTTTATCGTCTTAGATTTGATATTTAGGTCTTTGATCCACTTTGAGCTCGTTTTTGTGCATGGAGTGAGGTATGGGTCTTGTTTCATTTCTTTGCAGATGGATATCCAGTTATGTCAGCACCATTTGTTAAAAAGACTGTCTTTTCCACATTTAACTGTTTTGGGGCTTTGTCAAATATCAGCTGCTCATATGTGGATAGATTTATGTCTGGATTCTCAATTCTGTTCCATTGGTCTATGTATCTGTCGTTGTACTAGTACCAGGCCATTTTGACTACTGTGGCAGTATAATAGGTTCTAAAATCAGGTAAAGTAAGGCCACCCACTTTGTTCTTCTTTTTCAGTAATGCTTTATTTATCCGGTGCCTCTTTCCTTCCATATAAAGTTGGTGATTTGTTTCTCTATCTCGTTAAAGAATGTTGTTGGAATTTGGATCGGAATTGCATTAAATGTATAGATTGCTTTTGGTAAAACAGACATTTTTATACTGTTAAGTCTTAAAATCCATGAGCAAGGTTTGTTTTTCCACTTATGTAGGTCTCTTTTGGTTTCTTGCAGAAGTGTATTGTAGTTTTCTTTGTATAATAAGTCTTTTACATCTCTGATAAGATTTATTTCCAAGTATTTTATCTTCTTGGGGGCTACTGTAAATGGCATTGATTTGGTGATTTCCTCTTCGATGTTCTTCATGTTGGTGTAGAGGAATCCAAGTGATTTTTGTATCTTTATCTTGTATCCTGATACTCTGCTGAACTCTTCTATTAGTTTCAATAGTTTTCTTGAGGATTCCTTAGGGTTTTCTGTGTATAAGGTCACGTCCTCTACAAATAGAAATAATTTTACTTCTTCCTTGCCAACCTGGATGCCCTTTATTTCTTTATCTAGCCTAATTGCTCTGGCTAGGACCTCCAGCACAGTGTTGAATGAGAGCGGTAATAAAGGGCATCCTTGTCTGGTTCCCATTCTCAAGGGGAATGCTTTCAGACTCTCTCCATTTAGGATGATGTTGGCCGTTGGCTTTCTATAAATGCCCTTTATGATGTTGAGGAATTTTCCTTCTATTCCTATTTTGCTGAGAGTTTTTATCATGAATGGGTGTTGAACTTTGTCAAATGCCTTTTCTGCATCAATTGATAAAATCATGTGATTCTTGTCATGGATTACATTAATTGTTTTTCTAATGTTGAACCATCCCTGCATATGTGATATGAATCCCACTTTGTCATGGTGAACTCTTTTTTTGATATGTTGTTGAAGTCTATTGGCTAGAATTTGGTTGAGGGTTTTTGCATCTAAGTTCATGAGGGATATAGGTCTGTAATTTTTTTTTTTTTGGTGGTGTCTTTACCTGGTTTTGGTATCAGGGATATGCTGGCTTCACAGAATGAGTCTGGGAGTGTTCCAACCTCTTCTATGCTCTGAAATACCTTTAGCAGTAGTGGTGTTAACTCTTCTCTGAAAGTTTGGTAGAACTCTGCAGTGAAGCCATCCAGGCCAGGACTTTTTTTGTTGGAAGTTTTTTATTACCTTTTCAATCTCTTCTTTTTTTATGGGTCTATTTAGTTGTTCTACCTCTGTGTTAGTTTAGGTACGTAGTGTGTTTCTAGGAATTCATCCACTTCTAGGTTTTCAAATTTGTTAGAGTACAGTTTTTCATAGTAATCTGATATGGTTCTTTTAATTTCAGTTGGGTCTGTTGTATCACCCATCTCATTTCTTATTTGGGTTGTTTGCTTCCTCTCCTGTTTTTCTTTTGTCAGTTTGGCCAAGGATTTATCAATCTTGTTGATTTTTTTAAAGAATGAGCTTTTGGTCTTATTAATTCTTTCAACTGTTCTTCTGTTTTCTATTTCATTTAGTTCTGCTCTAATTTTTATTATTTGTTTTCTTCTGGTGCCTGAGGGTTTCTTTTGTTGCTCTCTTTCTATTTGTTCAAGTTGTATGAATAATTCTCTAGCCATGGTATTTTCAATCACCTCATATACATGTGAAAGCTAGACAATGAATAAGGAACACCAAAGAAGAATTGATGCCTTTGAATCATGGTGTTGGTGAAGAATACTAAATACACCATGGCCTGCCAGAAGAACAAACAAATCTGTCTCTGAAAAAGTACAGCCTGAATGCTCCTTAGAAGCGAGGGTGGCAAGACCTCATCTCGTGTACTTTGGACATGTTATCAAGAGGGACCAGTTCCTGGAGAAGATGATCATGCTTGGTAAAGCAGATGGTCAGTGAAAAATAGGAAGGCTTCAATGAGATGGATTGACACAATGGGCTCAAACACAGCAAGGATTGTGAGACTGGTGCAGGAGCGGACAAGGTTTGGTTCTCTTGTACATAAGGTGAGTATGAGTCAGAACGAACTTGACGGCAACAACAAAGCCATAAGGCACCCTTTTCTCACCTCCAGATTTACCTTTACCATGAGCCTCAATGACCAAAACTACCTTTTAGATCTAAATACAAATACAAAGAAATCTAAGCTCAAGCTAGTTCAGTACTTAATTCAGTGCTCTGAGGCCATATGATTCAAGAAAACTCCCAAACAGGCTAGAATCCCTTGATGTGTCTGTGGGGGGTGGGGCAAGTGGCATTTTGTTAACTCAATAAGCCGACTTAACTTCTAAGCATTTCTTAGCTACACTTAAGTCCACAACAGTCTTCCAGAATGGCTAGTTATGGAAAGAAGATATAAAAATCAAGCCACAAAACACTCTCTAGGCATATATGCCAAAACGGTCGCATATACTCTGAA
Organism: Elephas maximus indicus; assembly: GCF_024166365.1. NCBI lineage: Eukaryota > Metazoa > Chordata > Mammalia > Proboscidea > Elephantidae > Elephas > Elephas maximus. The sequence goes on along the minus strand of NC_064828.1, from coordinate 12,951,866 downwards.
AAATACTGAGAGGAGGAAATTAAAATAATCAGGATGAAAAAAGCACTGACAGGTTCTCCAATCAAGACAAAAACAAGAGAATGTATAGATAGGGTTAAAACTGGAAACAATTTTTCAGGTAACAGGCATCTGGTGGTACTGAATGAAGTAACAGTTGCTTGATAAATATTTGTTAAATGAAGGAATAATTTGGGATCCAGACAAGTAAAGAGTACGAGGGAAGAGGCTATCTAAATATAAAGTGATGAATGATAAAGTAAATGGGGTAAAATGCTAACAATAGGTGAACAGGTAAAGGGAATATGAGCACTCTTTGTACTATTTCTGTTTGTGTAACTTTTAGTAAATCTGAAATTATTCCCAAATCAAAGGTTAAAAAACAATGTGCTAGAGCTCAGAATCTAAAGATCTGAATTTCAGGCCCAACTCTGCCGCTGGTTAGATATGCAAACCTGAGCAAGTCACTTAACCTTACTGAGGCTGTTTTCACACCTGTAAAACGGGGAGCTACTATGCCTACCTCTAAAGTAGTAATGAGGATAAGATAATGTATGTGAAAAAGCTTTGTTAAAAATCGAAAATATTATCCAAGTATGAGGTGTTATTAATATCAAAAGTACAAGAAATGGGTAAAAAATCAGGTACTGGAAGAGAATTACTACTACTACTGGCAGCTAGCATTTACTGGGTGCTTACAGCATGAATGGCGTAGCGTTTAAGTGCTACGGCTGCTAATCAAAAGGTCGGTAGTTTGAATCCGCCAGGCGCTCCTTGGAAACTCTATGGGGCAGTTCTACTCTGTCCTATAGGGTCGCTATGAGTCGAAATCAACTCGAGGGCAGTGGGTTTGGTTTTTTGTTTTGTTTTGTTTTACAACACACCAGGCATGCTCTGAGACTAGGCGCTTTACGTGTATTAACTCATGTAATCCTCATAGCCCTCTGAGGCAGATACTATTATCTCTGGTTAAAGATAGAGAAATTAAAGCATATAAAAGTTGCATAACTTTGCCAAGGTCAAAGAGCTAGTTAGTAGGGCTACGATCCAAACCCAGGCCACCTGTCTTAGAGCCCGTGACGTCACAGTCTACTGCTTCTACTCAGATGAAGGGACCATATCTTACTTCTGCAAATACAATCCTTCATTTTCTCCCACTTGTGAGTGGTCTCATAGCGCAGATATACAGAATACTGGGGGTTTCTTAATGATGGACCATTATCTTTTGTCACATATCTGTATGTTTTTCCCCAGTCTGTCACTAATTTTAAGACTTTTTCGTCTGCTAAAAAGGAGTAAATTTTTATGGAGTCAAATTCATCAATCTTTTCCTTTTTATGGCATATAAATTAAAAAAAAAAATCTTAGCAAGGTTTAATATACTGCAAAATTAATTTTTTTATTCACCCATACTTTCTTCTAATAAGTTTATATTTTCTTTCCTTTCTTAAAAAAAGCCCGAAACTTTATATCTTTGATATTTCTGGAATTTATCTGATATTAACACTGATCAAACTTTACCTTTTTTCCCAAATGGGTAGCTAGGTATTCCAGCACCACTTACTGAAAGATGCAGCCTTCCTCCACTGATCGGAAATGAAATCTTTACTACCAACTCAGGTTTACAGTCTCTTTTCTATTCCATTGACTTGCTGTCTCTTCCTATCAGAGTCCCACTGTTTTCATTACTACAGCTCCTAACTGCATTTCAAATCTGCTAAGCCTACTTACAACTCTTATTTTCACAATTTTTTCTGGAAATCCTCACAAATTATTTTTAGAACAAGCTTTAGAATTACTTTGTTTAATTAAAAAAAAAAATAGGCTGGTTGTTATTCTAATTGGGAATATACTGAATTTACAGATTAATCTTGGAAAAAATTATCTTTGTGATAATGTCTTTCAATTTTTTTTTCCACGCCCATCATATTGTTGTTGTTAGGTGCCGTCAAGTCATTTCCGACTCAAAGCGACCCTATAGGACAGAGTAGAACCTCCCCATAGGGTTTCCAAGGAGTGGCTGGTGGATTCAAACTGCTGACCTTTTGGTTAGCAGCCGAGTTCTTAACCACTATGCCACCACAGCTCCAATAATTTTAAGGTTTTCTTAACATAGACATGGCAGATTTCTTCTTAGTTTTTATCCCAGGTATTTTATATTTTTAATGCTATACTGAATGGGATCTCTTCTTCCATTACATTTTCTAACAGGTATTGCTTGTCAGAACATTCAAGAAATATGATTAATAAACTGGACAGAAAAAATACTGATTTTTAAAATATAAATTCTGTTACCAATAACCTCACTATACTACAGTTTCAAATTTTTTTTGCAGTTAATTGTCTTGAGTTTTCCAGTTATACGATCATGATCATTTATATCCTACTTTCATATATTTATGATCTTAGTTTATTCTATTTGTTGATCTGATTGGCAGTACTTCCAGAACAGTGTTAGGTAATTGTAATAATAATGGATTCTCTTATCTTGTCTCTACCTATAATGGGAATACATTAGTGTTTCATCATGAAGCATGACTGATGGCTTTTGATTTGAGGCCAATCATACTGGAAGAAATTAAGAATGCTATTAAAGAGCTACATTCCCAAAAAGACAGCCTCTTTAATAAATGGTGCTGGCATAAGTGGACATCCATCTGCAAAAACACGAAACAAGACCCGTACCTCAAACCATGCACAAAAACTAACTCAAAATGGATCAAAGACATAAATACAAAATCTAAAACGATAAGGATTATAGAAGAAAAAATAGGGACAATGCTAGGAGCCCTAATACACGGCATAAACAGTATACAAAACATTACTAACGATGTACAAACGCCAGAAGAGAAACTAGATGACTGGGAGCTCCTAAAAATAAAACACTTAGGCTCATCAAAAGACTTTACCAAAAGAGAAAAAAGACAACCTATGGACTGGGAAAAAATATTTGGCTACGACATATCTGATCAAGGTCTAATTTCTAAAATCTACAAGATACTATAAAACTTCAAGAACAAAAAGACAAATAACCCAATTAAAAAATGGGCAAAGGATATAAACAGGTACTTCACCAAAGATGACATTATTGTGGCTAACAGACACATGAGGAAGTATTCACAATCATTAGCCAATAGAGATATGCAAATCAAAACTACAGTGAGATTTCATCTCACCCCAACAAGGCTAGTATCAATCCAAAAACAAAAAATGATAAATGTTGGAGAGGTTATGAAGAGACTGGAACACTTATACACTGCTGGTGGGAATGTAAAATGAAACAACCACTCTGGAAATTGATTTGGCACTTCCTTAAAAAGCTAGAAATAGAACTACCAAAGGATCCAGCAATCCCACTCCTTGTAATATATCCTAGAGAAATAAGAGCCTTCACACAAACAAATAAATGCACAGCCATGTTCACTGCAGCACTGTTTACAATAGCAAAAAGTTGGAAGCAACCAAGGTGCCCATCAACAGATGAATGGATAAATAAATTATGGTATATTTACACAATGTTGAATCCATGAAACATTTCATAACATGGAGAAATCTGGAAGACATTATGCTGAGTGAAATCAGTCAACTGCAAAAGGACAAAGATTGTATGAGGCCACTATTATAGGAACTGGAGAAACAGTTTAAGCAGAGAAGAAAATACTCTTTGATGGTTACGAGAGGGGGGAGGGAGGGAGGGAGAGGGTATTCACTAATTAGATCGTAGATAAGTTTCATTTTAGGTGAAGGGAAAGACAATACACAATACAGGAGAGGTCAACACAAATGGAGTAAACAAAAAACAAAGAAGTTTCCTTAATAAACTGAACACTTCAAAGGCCAGCAAAGCAGGGGTGGGGGTTTGAGGACCATGGTTTCAGGGGACATCTAAGTCAATTACCATAATAAAATCTATTAAGAAAACATTCTGCATCCCACTTTGGAGAGTGGCATCTGGGGTCTTAAACATTAGCAAGTGGCCATCTAAGATGCATCAACTGGTCTCAACCCACCTGGAACAAGGAAGAATGAAGAACACCAAAGACACAAGTTAATTATGAACCTAAGAGACAAAAAGGACCACATAAACCAGAGACTACTTCAGCCTGAGACCAGAAGAGCTAGATGGTACCCGGTGCCACAACCGATGACTGTCCTGACAGAGAACTGAACAGAGAAACCCTGAGGGAGCAGTAGAGCAGTGGGATTCAGACCCCAAATTCTTGTAAAAAGACCAGACTTAATGGTCAGACTGGGACTGGAGGGACCCCAGAGGCCGCAGACCCCAGACCTTCTGTTACCCCAGGACAGGAACCATTCCCAAAGCCAACTCTTCAGACAGGGATTGGACTGGAATAGGGGATGGAAAACGATACTGGTGAAGAACAAGCTTCTTGGATCAAGTGGTCACATGAGACTATGTTGGCATCTCCTGTCTGGAGGGGATATGAGAGGGCAGAGGGGGCCAGAAGCTACCTGAATGGACACGAGGAGAGAGAGTAGGGGGAAGTACTGTGCTATCTCATCAGAGGGAGAGCAATTAGGAATGTATAGCAAGGTGTATGTAAATTTTTGTATGAGGGACTGAACTGATTTGTAAAATTTCACTTAAAGCACAATAAAAATTAATTAAAAAAAATAAATGTTGGAGAGGTTGTAGAGAGGCTGGAATACTTACACACTGCTGATAGGAATGTAAACTGGAAATTGATTTGGAACTTTCTTAAAAAGCTAGAAATAGAAGTACCATACAATCCAGCAATCCCACTCCTTGGAATATATCTAGAGAAATAAGAGCCATCACACAAATGTGATATACGCACACCCATGTTCACTGCAGCACTGTTTACAGCAGCAAAAAGATGGAAACAACATAGGTGCCAATCAACGGATGAGTGGATAAACAAATTATGGTATATTCACAATAAAGAACAGTGATGAATCTGCGAAACATCTCACAACATGGATAAATCTGGAAGGCATTATGCTGAGCAAAATTAGTCAGTTGCAAAAGGACAAATATTGTATGAGACCACTATTATAAGAACTCAAGAAAAGGTTTAAACACAGAAGAAAACATTCTTTGATGGCTACAAGGCTGGGGAGAAAAGGGGGGAATTTACTAACTAGATAGTAGACAAGAATTATCATAGGTGAAGGGAAGGATAACACACACAATACAGGGGAAGTCTGTACAACTAGACTAAACCAAAAGCTAAGAAGTTTCCTGAACACAACCAAACACTTTGGGGGACAGAGTAGCAGGGGCGAGGGTCTGGCATCTCACTTTGGTGAGTGGCACCTGCAGTCTTAGATGGCAAGTGGCCATCTAAGATACATCAATTGGTTACCAGCCACTTAGAGCAAAGGAGAATGAAGAACACCAAAGACACAAGGAAAATACTAACCCAAAAGACAAAAAAGGCCACATAAACCAGAGACTCCATCAGCCTGAGACTGGAAGAACTAGATGGTGCCAGTGACCACTCTAACAGGGAACACAACAGACAGTCCCTGACGGAACAGGAGAAAGGCGGGGTGCAGAACTCAAATTTTAGTAAGACGACTAGATTTAATGGTCTGAGACTGGAGGAACCCCGGAAGACATGGACCCCGGACTCTTGTGTTATCCCAGAACTAAAACCATTCCTGAAGCCAACTCTTGAGACAAAGATTAGACTGGAGTATAAGACACAAAATGATACTCATGAAGAGTGTGGTTCTTAGTTCAGTAGATATATGAGATTAAATGGGCAGCTCCTGTCCAGAGGCGAGATGAGAAGGCAGAAAGGGACAGGAGCTGGCTGAATGGACATGGGAAATTTGGGGTGGCAAGGAGGAGTGTGCTTTTACATTATAGAGAGAGCAACTAAGGTCACATAACTGTGTGTATAAATTTCTGTATGAGAAACTACCTTGAGTTGTAAACTTTCACTTAAAGCACAATAAAAAAAATTTTTAAAACATAAAATGATACTCGTGAAGAATGTGCTTCTTAGTTCAAGTAGATACAAGACAGTTTTTATTTCTGATCTTTTTATTGGTAAAAATTTTAAATATATATAAAAACAGAAAAACTAGTATAATAAACACACTCTTCATCTAGATTTAATAGCTTAATATTTTTCTACATGCTTCAATTTTTTTTTTTTGCTAAAGTATTTTATGGTAAAACAATCATCATGACATTTCACCCATAAATACTTTAATATGCATATCTATAAAGAAAAAGGACATTTTCCTACATAATCATAATACCAATGTTATATGCATTTGACTGTAGCCATTCTAGTGGGCATGGAGTGATATTTAACTGCGGTTTTGATTTGCATTTTCGGATGACTAATGAAGCTGAGCATCTTTTCATGTGTTTACTGGCCACTGGTATATCTTCTTTGGAACAATGTCTGTTCAAGTTCTTTGCTCATTTTTTTTCTAGATTTGGTTATTTGTCTTTTTATTACTGAGTTGTATGAGTTCTTTATATAGCCTTAATACAAGCCCCTTATCAGATATACAGTTTGTAAATATTTTCTCCCAATTTGTAGGCGACCTTGTCATTTTCTTGATAGTGTCCCTTGAAGGAGAAAAGTTTTTAATTTTGATAAAGTCCAATTTATCTGTTTTTTTTTTGTTTGTTTGTTATATATGCTTTTGGTATCATATCAAAGAATCCATTGCCAAATCCAAGGCCATGATTTATTTGTATATGTTCTTAGAGTTTTATAGTTTTAGCTCATACATGTAGGTCTTGGATCCATTCTGAATTAATTTTTATGTACAGTATAAAGCAGGAGTCCAACTTAATTCTTTGGCATGTGGCTAACCATTTTGTCGCAAATGCTTAAGAGCTCGGCTGCTAACTGAAAGGTTGGCAGTTCAAACCCATCCAACGGTTCCACAGCAGAAAGACCTGGCAATCTGTTTCCATAAACATTACAGCCAGAAAACTCTAGGGGCTGTTCTACTCTGCTATATGGGGTCGCTATGAATCGGAATTGATGGCACCTAATAACAACAATCCAACTGTCCCAGTGAAATTTGTTGAAAAGACTATTCTTTCCCCACACAGGGAATCAATTCTATTTCATCAGCCTATGCATTTCCTTTCACCAGTACCACAGCGTCTTGATTACTGTTGCTTTGTGTTAAGTTTTGAAATAAGGACGTGTGATTTGAAATAAGGACATGTGAGTCCGCCAACTTTGTTCTTTTTCAAGATTGTTTTGGCTATCCTCAGTCCTTTGCAATTCCATAAGAATTTTAGAATGAGCTTGGACATCTGATATGGATTGCATTCAATCTTTTGATCGATTTTGGGGAATAACACCAATCTTGCTACTATTAGAGCTTATGATCGAGGAACATGGATGCTTTTTCCATTTATTTAGATCTTTTTAAAATTTCTTTCAACAGTGTTTTGTAGTTTTCAGAGTGTAAGTTTTGTACTTTTTTTGTTAAATTCATTCTTAAATGTCTTATTCTTTTTAATGCTACTGTAAATGGAATTGCTTTCTTAATTTCATTTCAGATTATAAATTGCAAGTATATAGAAATACAATTGATTTTTGTATCCTGCAATCTTACTGAACTCATTTATTAGTTCTAACAATTATTTAGTGGATTCCTTAGGATTTTCTATAGATGTAAGATCATGTCACCCATGAATAGAGCTACTTTTACTTCTCCTTTCCAATCTGCATGTCTTTTCTTTTTTTTGACTAATGGCCCTGGCTAGAATCTCCAGTATAAAACTCAATAGTTAAGTGGTGAGTCAGGCATCCTTGTCTTGTTCCTGATCTTAGGATTAGATGATCTATCTAGTCCTTCACCATTTAGTATGATGTTAGCTACGGGTTTTTCTTAGATATCCTTTATCAAGTTGAAGAAGTTTCCTTCTAATCCTAGTTTGTTGAGTGTTTTATCATGAAAGGATACTGAATTTTGTCAAATGTTTTTCTGTGTCTACTGAGATGACTTTTTTTTTTTTAATTTTACTGATATGGTATACTATCTTAATTGATTTTCAAATATTAAACTATGTACTTCATTTTAGATCATATCAAGAAACTCATTACTTCATTGTTCCACTATTAGTATTGATGCTAAAAGCTGATTACTTGGTTCAGGTGATGACAGTACGTGTCCTTTACTGTAAAGTTTCCTTTTTTTCCTTTTGTTAGAAAGAAATCTATCAGATGACAATTTAAAACTATATGGATATTGTTCCTCAACAACTTAGCTCTTAACAGTTTAAGCATCTGTTAATGATCCTTTTGTCCAGATTTTCTACCCCTTCCTGCCTTCTCATCTTTGTTTTTGTGCCAGTGTTATCCTTTTGATCTCACATAATTGATTGCTCTAAGGAACATATTCCTTTCAGGTGCTATTATTTATTTTATGGGCCTGTCTACTATTTGGCTGAAAGGTGATCTCCGGGAATGGCTTCAGTTCCAGGTCAGAAAAGGTATCTTAGGTTTGATTGTCTTTTTAGATGAGGTTCTATGATTACTTCCCCATTCTCCTTTCTAACTATATCTGAGTTTGCTCACATTTTTTCTTCATTAGGATGTACAATGGTTACTGATTTGGTGACTTTTTTTAAGGAAAGCAGTTCTTAAATTTATGTGTTAAATTCTACTGTTTTCTAATTGTTTCTATTCTGCTTCTGTCTTTATTAATTACTTCCTTTTACTCTTTTGGGCTTATATATTGTTTACTCTAGATTGTCATGTCGACTGGTTAACAAAGAGTATCTGAATTCATCTTTTCATTGTGAATTCATTCCCTCTTTAGAGAAACGGAAAATAGCAATGATCAAATCTTTAACTTCTCTAGAATAGAATAAAACTCCTTACATTTAAATATAAAAAAAATCAGGATTCTCAGTGGAATTTAGTTTAACCCATGCATATAACATTTCTTTTTACATAATTTCAGTAATCTTAACTTTTTTTTTAACACAGAAAATTAAATACGTATGTATGTACACACATATATATATATAAAAATGGAACCCTGGTGGTTCAGTGGTTAAGCACTCAGCTGCTAACAGAAAGGTCAGCAGTTCAAACCCCGCTGCTGCTCCGCAGGAGACAGATGTGGCAATCTGCTTCCATAAAAGATTGTAGCCTTGGTAACCTTGTGAGGCAGTTCTACTCTGTCCTACAGAGTCACTATGAGTTGGAATCAACTCAACAGCAATGGGTTTGGTTTGTATACACCTAGACATAGATATATAGACACGTATCATATTTTTTATGCAAATAAACATGTAAAAATTGGCACAGCAGCACTTATGAAAATACCTCATGGGGGAAGGGCGCAGTTGGCAAATAAATGTAGAAGGTGCGTGTTATTTGCATAAAAATACAGTACGTATTCTTACCTCTTTTGTAGTGTCTGCTCTTCCAGGTTCATGATTTACACAAAAAGGGCCAGTTTTCCATGCCTCTGTGTCTCCACAGTCACAAAACCCTCCTCCAGTAGAAGTATGCATCTGAAAAACAAAAATTATGGGAATGACAGATAAATATATCGTTACCAATTGGTAAGTGAAGATGGAGGTATGCACAGGAAACAGAGAAAAAGAAGATTCTGGGTGGGCTTTGTTTTCTTCTCCAGATTTATTCTACTGGCTTTGGAATGTGTTCAATAAAAGAGTAATATATCACTTTCAAGGTTTCAAGTGGGCCTGGTTTTTGGTATCAGCTTTCAATATACAAGAAGGCCCTAGTTAGGTGAACTCAGACACTACTTTGGTTCCCTTTCTTCAAGCTGTGGTATTATTCTGATTTTAACATCTCAGAATTTAATCTACTCATAAAATCAAAAACCTTGGCCCTATCAGCAAGAGCAATGATGAATTAAATAGAAAAGGACTTTGGTCCTATTATCCAGGAAGATGGCAAAGTAGCAATATAAAGGTATTCTATACTCGGTCTTCCAAAATAAGCAGAAAAACTCAGACAATATTAAGAACAATCAACAAAATGGAATATGTGGTTAATTGTTTCCATTAACAAGTGATTCCTTTGCCATGAGACCAGAAGAACTAGATGGTGCCTGGCTACCATCACTGAACATGTTGATCAAAGACTGTATAGAAGAATCCTGATCAAAAGGAGGAAAATGTAGAACAAAATTTCAAGTTTTCATGGACTCCACACTTTCTGGAGCCATGGAGGCTGGATGAATCCCTGAAACTATTGCTTTGAAATAATCTTTAAATTTTAAACCAAAAATATCCTCTGAAGTCTTCTTAAAAAGAAACAATAGTTCAGCTTCACTAGTAAAGAATACCTGCCTTGAGCATTGTGCTTTTTAAGATCTATCTGTACGGGATCAAACTGACAACAGCAATTTCAAAGAGGAACTCAGAAAAGGAAGGTGGGGATGGTTGTACAACGTGAAGAATATAATTAATGTCACTGAACTGAACACATAGGAATTGTTGAATTGGTGTATGTTCTGTTGTGTATATTTCCAACAACAACAAAAATAATTCATTAAAAAAGAAAGAACAATCAACAAAATAAACTTCAATAGCAATGGAAAAAGTTTCTTAAAAATATGGGTTCAGTTGAAAAGCTTCTGTTAAAGGTTAAAAGGGTTAAAAGGTTTCTGCAGATTCTCAGGCACATAAGCAGCACTTTCAACTCTACAGAAGACATAGTCTCTGTAACTTCAGTATGTCATTTACATTTACACAGGATTTTAGGCATGTTTTATGTACAGAGATGCATCAGTGATTATGTATCAGTCGAGAGTACAGAGCCAGCACCATTAGTTGAGAATAATACTTGAGCACTATTATTTCAACTCAAAATGACAAAGTCATCTAATAATGTAACAGTACAGGAAAAGGTCCTTAACCTCATCAGTAATCAGGAAAATATAAATTAAGACCACAATGAGATACTATTATACACCTACCAGGTCGGCTAAAATTACAAAAATTAAAAATACCAAATCTTCTAAGGATGTGGGGCAATGGGAATTCTCATATACTATTGGAGAGCCTATAAACTGGTATAACCACTTGAGAAACAGTCTGACATTATCAAGTATGATTAAAGATCCACATACCCTAGAACTAAGCAATTCTATTCTGATATATAACCTATGGAAACTCCTGAATGCTATACTAAAATACACAAACAGGACTGTTCACAATAGCCCCAAGTGAGAAACAATCCACATATCCATTAACAGTACAATAAAGACAATATGGCTTATTGAATACTATAAGGCCAACGGACAAACTACAGCTACATACATGATGCTGAGTGAAAGAAGCTACTCAACAACAACAAAAAATACACAGTATGATTCCATTTATATAAATTTCGTATTGGCTAAAACTATTCAATACGATTTAGGGAAACCATTATCACAAAACATACAACAGAGGTTACCTCAAGGTGGGAGAGAGGGATTGTGATCCAGAAGGGACAGAGGGGCAGCCTCTGAGGGGATTGCAATATCTTATTTCTTGACCCAAGTAGTGGTAACACAGGTGTTCGCTTAATAATTATTTTTGAAGTGTTCATATGTTTTTATTATCTTTTGTATCAAAATGATATATCTCACGATAAAGGAAAAAATGTAAGGTGCTGCCTCTTGAAGTAGCAGAAGTCCTATCACTGGATATGTTTAGCCAGAGGCTAAAGGTTCCCATATCAGAGCTGTTAGGGCAGGAATTCAGATATGGGTGAGGAATTTAGACTAGGTAATCACCAGATTCCTGCTAATCCAGAGATTTTATGGCTCTATTTTCATACCTTGTAACGATGGTTTTTATGAACACTATTCTGGAAGCAGTCCATACAGAGTACACATGTTGGATCAATGGCACAGTCCCTGAAAAAGATTGAAAATTAGATTCCCAAATTTAGATGACTCCCACTGATGCTTAAGGTATGACTATAATATAATGTGAATGATTTTCCCGGATGGTGCACAAGCTGAATATAAAAATATTTTTAAAAACCTAATTCCAAAGATGTTCTGAACAAAGACCACACTGCACCATTTTAGCCTCCAACTGACACATTTGAACGCCTGCGTCTGAACGTTTAGTTTTCTTTCACCATCCTTATCGAGGCTTTACCTGGTTTCAAACTGTTGAATTATCATTCAGAATTAGTTTTGTGGAAAATGATCAGCTTTTTAAAAATCTACCATCATCTCACTCTATTGTATTTATAAAAATATTTTACAAACGCTGATTGTTCATTGGTAAATAAGACTTAAATAAAGGCAAAATTCACTGGAATATACGCACCATAAGTGCAGGGATTCTATTTATTTTGTACACTGATATGCCCCAAGCTCATCGAACAGCACTGGCACACAGTAGGTACTCAGTGTTTGTGGAATGAATGAAAAAAATTCAATTCCTCTAATATTTAACATTTTCAGGGAAAACATTAGGAACAATACAAATTAGTGCAAAATGCAGGACTAATTTTTTAAATAGCTACTTGGAAGAGTTCATTTTTTAAAAAAGATTTTTTTAAGGCAGTAATTCTAGAGATGAATTCGGAAGTTCTAAAAATGAATTTTAAAAGGTTAATAGCAAATAAAGGTTGCCTAATAATATTCTGTAAAAATGTATTATCAACATGATCTATTTACAGCAGAATGTCTCAACTTCAGGTGTACTGACTTTTTGGACTGGATGGTTATTTGTGGGGTGAGGAGGAGAGCGGACTGTCCTGTGCATTGTAGGCTGTTTAGCACCATCCCTGGCCTCTACCCACTAGATATCAATACAACTCCCAGTCATGACAATAAAAAACATTTCCATGACATTTTTAGAGATATGAAGTCTACAAATGTCTGCTATACTTTAGTTGAAACCGATTGGGCTTCGACTAAAAATATCTAAGAAGATAAATGAACTTAGCTATGTTATAAAGCAAAATAGTACATAAAATGCAAATGTTACCCATACATAAACCAGTCGAACCTAGAATTATAGTTAATTACAGTGTATTAAGGACAATCCTCTGTATTTATAAAGTCTAAAAATTCACACTCCTAAGATAAACTACCTCCGATAAAGAAGGAAAACTGAAACTGGTGCCAAAATCCAAAAGTAAAAAATTTCAAGCAAGTGTAAGGAGTAAACAGGTTCTGTGTGCTACCATGATGTTTAAGACCACTGCTCTCACGAAGGAAAAAAAAAATCCTAAAGCTGCTTCCAGTTTCCCTCCACCGGCCTCCTCTAATTCTACTAAATTCCAATCGCTCCAACAAGTCCACAGTCCCTACCCGCAATTCTGAAATCCAAAAACTCCTGAAAACAGATAAGGTTTTTTTCTGTAGGTTTGGCACCAAATCTTAACTCAGGGACAAAAAATGACCTGAACTGACATGAGACTATAGATTTTATACCACTTGCTGTGAATATTCATAGATTTCTTGCAGAAATGCTGTGTTTGATTATAGGGTCCTGCCCTAACTCTGCCAGGGAAATTACATACTATCCACTATAAGCACTGTATTACCTTTCTAAAATCTGAAAAACTCAGAATTCTGAAACACACCTGGACGAAAGGGTTTCTACATTTTAAGAAAGGGAAAAATATATCACAAATACTTTTGGAGAACAAGAAAAACAGAACTGTTCAAGTCGAAGTCATATATTCAAAAACAAGTCTTTTTCATTTTTATTTTTAGTAAAAACAGACATATAAGTGCCTAACAAAAGGAAATTAATTAAGTAGGATTAAATACAAGTAGTAGTAAACCAAGAAATGTACATCATGAGATAGGTACAAACTACCGTGACTGTTAATTATCATCAATCCTGTAAATTTCTCTTACCTACAAGAATATGTTGTCTCTCCGCTTTTGAAAACCTTTCCACAGAGTTGAAACGCTCCACTATGCTTCAATTTCTCTAAGCAAATATCTGGATCTTCTCCAAACAAGTACCACTCCAGTGGAGTGAATATTGACATCTGCACACTCTCTTCCTGCTTTTCCAAATCAGGGTCCATTTCCGCAAAATAAATTTCTGGCACTAACTGTGCCAAATGATGCAAGAAAGCGGTATAAAAATCAACTTGCTGATCCCACCACTGTACAAAAAGAAGACAAAAATTAGGCTTTGTTACAAGTTTCTTCTTAAAGGTCTGGCGCACAAGTAATGGTACAACTATATAATTTTGGAGAAAGTTATTTACAATATATTTTTTTTTATTCTACACCAATACAAAAGTGTTAAGAGTCATAAAAAATTACTCTTAGAAATAGGTGGTTGCCCACCTACCACAGGTATCTGGAAAGAAGAAGAGCAGCTGTAGCAGATGAGAATAACTCCTCCCTCCGGACTGCCCACTCCTGCCATGTGATGGTGATTCTATCATGGTTCAGAGGCTGTACAGACAAAGCATTCTCCACGTCTCATTTTAACTCTTTCAGACAGCCAGAGTTTAATAACACCAAAAAAATCCCACTGCCACAGAGTTTAACAACACCCAAAAAAACCCACTGCCATAGTTTAATAACACCAAAAAACACATTGCCATAGAGTTTAATAACACCAAAAAACACACTGCCATAGAGTTTAATAACACCCAAAAAAACCCACTGCCACAGAGTTTAATAACACCCAAAAAACCCACTGCCACAGAGTTTAATAACACCCCAAAAACCCACTGCCATAGTTTAATAACACCAAAAAACCCCACTGCCATAAAGTTTAATAACACCAAAAAACCCACTGCCATTAAGTTTAATAACACCAAAAAACCCCACTGCCATAGAGTTTAATAACACCCAAAAACCCCACTGCCATAGAATTTAATAACACCCAAAAAACCCACTGACATAGAGTTTAATAACACCCAAAAACCCCACTGCCATAGAGTTTAATTTAACACCCAAAAAACCCACTGCCATAGTTTAATAACACTAAAAAACCCCAATGCCACAGAGTTTAATAACACCCAAAAAACCCACTGCCATAGGGTTTAATAACACCAAAAGCCCCAACTGCCATAGAGTTTAATAACACCAAAAACCCACTGCCATAGAGTTTAATAACACCAAAAGCCCCACTGCCATAGAGTTTAATAACACTCAAAAAACCCACTGCCATAGAGTTGAACAACACCAAAAAACCCCACTGCCACAGAGTTTAATAACACCAAAAAAACCCACTGCCATAGACTTTAATAACACCATAAAACCCACTGCCATAGTTTAATAATACCAAAAAACACACTGCCATAGAGTTTAATAACACCAAAAAACACACTGCCATAGAGTTTAATAACACCCAAAAAAAACCACTGCCATAGAGTTTAATAACACCCAAAAAACCCACTGCCAGAGTTTAATAACACCCAAAAACCCCACTGCCATAGAGTATAATAACACCAAAAAACCCACTGCCATAGGGTTTAATAACACCAAAAAACCCCACTGCCATGGAGTTTAATAACACCCAAAAACCCCACTGCCATAGAATTTAATAACACCCAAAAAAACCCACTGAC
This sequence comes from Elephas maximus indicus, assembly GCF_024166365.1. Lineage (NCBI taxonomy): Eukaryota > Metazoa > Chordata > Mammalia > Proboscidea > Elephantidae > Elephas > Elephas maximus. The sequence continues at coordinate 12,936,360 of NC_064828.1, read as the reverse complement.
ATAGAGTTTAATAACACCCAAAAACCCCACTGCCATAGAGTTTAATTTAACACCCAAAAAACCCACTGCCATAGTTTAATAACACTAAAATACCCCAATGCCACAGAGTTTAATAACACCCAAAAAACCCACTGCCATAGAGTTTAATAACACCAAAAAGCCCCACTGCCACAGAGTTTATTGCCAGATCAAAATCAAGTCAGTCGAAGAGTTTTTAGAATACAAAAAGCACTAACCATAAGAGAAAAGAGTAGTTGTGGGGCCAAGATGGCTGCCTAGGTAGACGCTACCTCGGATCCCTCTTGCAAAAAAGACTCAGAAAAACAAGTGAATCGATCACATACATGACAATCTACGAACCCTGACCAACAAACACAGATTTAAAGAGTTGACCTGAGTGACAGAGACCGTGAACGAACAACTACGGGGAAGCAGCAACTGTTTTCGGAGCCTGAAGCCAGCGTCCCATTCAGGTATCCTTGGCGCCAGGCTTCGGACTGGGCGCAGGGGAGCTGAGCACAACATCCTGTGATGGCACAAACACGGGGCGCAGCCCTACTCCCCAGAACTGACCTCGGGAGGGGGGCCAGTGGGTCAGCGTGGGCGGCGCAGCAACGCGGCTGGCACGAGGAGAAGTCCCCAGGAGGCAGCAACTGGTTTTGGAGCCGGGAGTGCAACATCCCAATCAGGTATCCTTGGCGCCGGGCTTTGAACTGGGAGCAGGCAAGCTGAGCACCACATCCTGTGACGGTGCAAACACGGGGCGCAGCCCCAGCCCCCTGAACTGACCTGGGGGGGCCCAGCCGGTCATCACGGGTGGCGCGGCGACACAGCTGGCTGGAGGAGAAGTCACCAGAAGGCAGCAAATGTTTTTGGAGCCGGGAGTGCAGCGTCCCAGCCGGGGAACCTTGACACTGGGCTTTGGACTGGCAACAGAGGAACTGACCGCGACTTCTGAGACAGCTCAAGCACGGGACGCGGGCCTGACCCTCAGGGGGCAATCTCTACCCAGCCAGGGCACACAGGCAACGCGCCCCTCGGCAATCTCAGATAAAACAGTCATCCCAAGCAAGATAAGTAACTTTGTCTATATTCCAGCGTGCTACTCTCTCCTGTTTTTCTGAACCCCCCTACCCCTCCCCAGGCGGCTTCATTAACATTGGAATTTACTGAGCCAGAGGGAGAACTGCTCCCTGCTTTTTCTTTTCTTCTTCTTTTTTTTTTTTTTGGTCTTTTCCTAACCCATTCTTCTGGCCTGAGAGAAGGAACCACAAAAAACCCAGGGACCAAAAATCCTTCCCTAATTGGACTAAAGACACAGAGCCAGCTCCAGCCAAGCATATGTGATCCACGGTCTCAGGCTTTCATCCCTACAGGGAACAAGGTGGCTATTATAATGCAAAGGCATTTCTGATAGGGATCTGACTGCATTTTTTTTTTAGCAGATTTACTGGAAAGACAAGTTTCCCAGGTCTGATATCTCTGCATATTCAACAGAGCCCTCACTGACCCACAACAGGGAACTGAGGGCTGAAGCTCCCCCCAGACCACCTAGCCTCCTGCCTTAGGGGTCTAAGGAGGGTGACACCTACCAATCTGTAGAGGTACTTGCATTGGGGGCCTAAGGTACAGCTGCAGAGCCCACCCACCAAGGTGCTTCAGGAATAGAGACACACCTACCTCACTGACACTTGGGGGAAGCCTGTCAGCATCCTGCCCCCCTTGGAGTGTGAACCCCAGCTGCTACTAGAATCTGGTGCACACAACTATCACCACTACTTCTCAAGGTGGATAGGTGACAGGGTGCATCACACACTTGATGACCCAAAATCAGATTCTACTCAACAATAGTGAATGGACTCAGGCATATACATCTGGTAACAGCCCAAACCAGCTGGTAATACGTCATAAGTAAGTCAAGGGCTACAACAAACAAGACAGCACAATCTAGTAGCCCATCCACGTATATTGAAAGAAAACAAAACAAGATAAGACTCAGTGAGCAAATATAGAATAAAGCACTACAATATCTTAGTGATGGCTCGGAGATAGTAGTCGATATCAAACCACATAAAGAAGCAGACCATGACTGCTTCTACAACCCCCCAAACAAAAGATTCAAAATCTCTCCTAAATGAAGATACAATCCTGGAATTATCAGATACAGAATATAAAAAACTAATTTACAGAATGCTTCAAGACATCAGGGATGACCTCAGAAATGAAATAAGGCAATCTGCAGAAAAAGCCAAGGAACACACTGATAAAACAGTTGAAGAACTCAAAAAGATTATTCAAGAACACAGTGGAAAAATTAATAAGTTGCAAGAATCCATAGAGAGACAGCATGCAGAAATCTGAAAGATTAAGAATAAAATTACAGAATTAGACAACGCAATAGGAAGTCAGAGGAAAAGACTCGAGCAATTAGAATGCAGACTGGGACATCTGGAGGACCAGGGAATTAACACCAACATAGCTGAAAAAAAATCAGATAAAAGAATTAAAAAAAATGAAGAAACCCTAAGAATCATGTGGGGCTCTATCAAGAAGGATAACTTGCGTGTGATTGGAGTCCCAGAACAGGGAGGGAGGACAGAAAACACAGAGAGAATAGTTGAAGATCTGCTGACAGAAAACTTCCCTGACATCATGAAAGACGAAAGGACATCTATCCAAGATGCTCATCGAACCCCATTTAAGATTGATCCAAAAAGAAAAACACCAAGACATATTATCATCAAACTTGCCAAAACCAAAGACAAAGAGAAAATTTTAAAAGCACCTAGGGATAAAAGAAAGGTATCCTACAACGGAGAATCGATAAGAGTAAGTTCAGACTACTCAGAAGAAACCATGCAGCCAAGAAGGCAATGGGATGACATATACAGAGCACTGAAGGAGAAAAACTGCCAGCCAAGGATCATATATCCAGCAAAACTCTCTCTGAAATATGAAGGCGAAATTAAGATATTTACAGATAAACACAAGCTTAGAGAATTTGCAAAAAACAAACCAAGCTACAAGAAATATTAAAGGAAATTGTTTGGTCAGAAAACCAATAATATCAGATACCAGCACAACACAAGGTCACAGAACAGAACATCCTGATATCAACTCAAATAGGGAAATCACAAAAATAAATTAAGATTAATTAGAAAAAAAAAATGCTCAAAACAGGGAATCATTGAAGTCAATATGTAAAAGATCACAATAATCAAAAAGAGGGGCTAAATACAAGTGGCATAGAACTGCCATATGGAGAGGGATACAAGGCAATATAGGACAATACAAGTTAGGTTTTTACTTAGAAAAATAGGGGTAAATATTAAGGTAACCACAAAGAGGTATAACAACTCCATAACTCAAAATAAAAACCAAGAAACACATAACGACTCAGCAAACATAAAGTCAAATACTATGAAAATGAGAAACACACAATTTACAAAGAAAAACGTCTCAGCACAAAAAAATGGAAAAATGAAATTGTCAACAACACACATAAAAAGGCATCAAAATGACAACACTAAACACATACTTATCTATAATTACGCTGAATGTAAATGGACTAAATGCACCAATAAAGAGACAGAGAGTCTCAGACTGGATAAAGAAACACGATCCGTCTATATGCTGCCTACAAGAGACACACCTTAGACTTAGAGACACAAACAAACTAAAACTCAAAGGATGGAAAAAAATATATCAAGCAAACAATAAGCAAAAAAGAGCAGGAGTAGCAATATTAATTTCTCACAAAATAGACTTTAAACTTAAATCCACCACAAAGGATAAAGAAGGACACTACATAATGATAAAAGGGACAATGGACCTGGAAGATATAACCATATTAAATATTTATGCACCCAGTGACAGGGCTCCAAGATACATAAATCAAATTTTAACAGAACTGAAAAGTGAGATAGACACCTCCACAATTATAGTAGGAGACTTCAACATACCACTTTTGGAGAAGGACAGGACATCCAGTAAGAAGCTCAATAGAGACACGGAAGACCTAATTACAACAATCAACCAACTTGACCTCATTGACTTATACAGAACTCTCCACCCAACTGCTGCAAAGTATACTTTTTCTTCTAGCACACATGGAACTTTCTCTAGAATAGACCACATATTAGGTCATAAAACAAACCTTTGCAGAATCCAAAACATCAAAATATTACAAGGCATCTTCTCAGACCACAAGGCCATGAAAGTGGAAATCAATAACAGAAAAATTAGGGAAAAGAAATCAAATACGTGGAAACTGAACAATACCCTCCTGAAAAAAGACTGGGTTATAGAAGACATCAAGGAGGGAATAAGGAAATTCATAGGATGCAACGAGAATGAAAATACTTCCTATCAAAACCTCTGGGACACAGCAAAAGCAGTGCTCAGAGGTCAATTTATATCAATAAATGCACACACACAAAAAGAAGAAAGAGCCACAGAGAACTGTCCCTACAACTTGAACAAATAGAAAGTGAGAAACAAAAGAATCCATCAGGCACCAGAAGAAAACAAATAATAAAAATTAGAACTGAACTAAATGAATTAGAGAACGGAAAAACAATTGAAAGAATTAACAAAGCCAAAAGCTGGTTCTTCAAAAAAATTAACAAAATTGATAAACCACTGGCCAGACTGATTAAGAAATACAGGAAAGGAAACAAATAACCCGAATAAGAAACGAGATGGGCCACATCACAACAGACCCAACTGAAATTAAAAGAATCATATCAGATTATTACGAAAAATTGTACTCTAACAAATTTGCAAACCTAGAATAAATGGATGAATTCCTGGAAAAACACTACCTACCTAAACTAACACAATCAGAAGTAGAACAACTAAATAGACCCATAACAAAAAAAGAGATTGAAACGGTAATCAAAAAATTCCCAACAAAAAAAAGCCCTGGCCCGGATGGCTTTACTGTAGAGTTCTACCAAACTTTCAGAGAAGAGTTAACACCACTACTACTAAAGGTATTTCAAAGCATAGAAAATGACGGAATACTACCTAACTCATTCTATGAAGCCACCATTTCCTGATACCAAAACCAGGTAAAGACAGCACAACAAAAGAAAATTACAAATCTATATCCATCATGAACATAGATGCAAAAATCCTCAACAAAATTCTAGCCAATAGAATTCAACAACATATCAAAAATTAATCCACCATGACCAAGTGGGATTTATACCAGGTATGCAAGGCTGGTTTAATATTAGAAAAACCATAAATGAAATCCACCATATAAATAAAACGAAAGACAAAAACCACATGATCTTGTCAATTGATGCAGAAAAGGCATTTGACAAAGTCCAACACCCATTCATGATAAAAACACTCACCAAAATAGGAATTGAAGGAAAATTCCTCAACATAATAAAGGGCATCTATACAAAGCCAACAGCCAACATCACTTTAAATGGAGAGAACCTGAAAGCATTTCCCTTAAGAACGGGAACCAGACAAGGATGCCCTTTATCAACACTCTTATTCAACATTGTGCTAGAGGTCCTAGCCAGAGCAATTAGGCTAGACAAAGAAATAAAGGGCATCCGGATTGGCAAGGAGGAAGTAAAATTATCTCTATTTGCAGATGACATGATCTTATACACAGAAAACCCTAAGGAATCCTCCAGAAAACTACTGAAACTAATAGAAGAGTTTGGCAGAGTCTCAGGTTATAAGATAAACATACAAAAATCACTAGGATTCCTCTACATCAATAAAAAGAACATCGAAGAGGAAATCACCAAATCAATACCATTCACAGTAGCCCCCAAGAAGATAAAATACTTAGGAATAAATCTTACCAAAGATGTAAAAGACCCATACAAAGAGAACTACAAAGTACTACTACAAGAAAATAAAAAGGACCTACTTAAGCGGAAAAACATACCTTGCTCATGGATACGAAGACTTAACATAGTAAAAATGTCTATTCTACCAAAAGCCATCTATACATACAATGCACTTCCAATCCAAATTCCAATGCCATTTTTTAATGGGATAGAGAAACAAATCACCAACTTCATATGCAAGGGAAAGAAGCCTCGGATAAGTAAAGCATTACTGAAAAAGAAGAAAGTGAGAGGCCTCACTCTACCTGATTTTAGAACCTATTATACAGCCACAGTAGTCAAAACAGCTGGTACTGGTACAACAACAGGCACATAGACCAATGGAACACAATTGAGAACCCAGATATAAATCCATCCACATATGAGCAACTGATATTTGACAAAGGCCCAGTGTCAGCTAATTGGGGAAAAGATAGTCTTTTTAACAAATGGTGCTGGCATAACTGGATATCCATTTCAAAAAAAATGAAACAGGACCCATACCTCACACCATGCACAAAAACTAACTCCAAGTAGATCAAAGACCTAAACATAAAGACTAAAATGATAAAGATCATGGAAGAAAAAATAGGGACAACCTCAGGAGCCCTAATACAAGGCATAAACAGAATACAAAACATTACCAAAAATGACGAAGAGAAAGCAGATAACTGGGAGCTCCTAAAAATCAAACACCTATGCTCATCTAAAGACTTCACCAAAAGAGTAAAAAGACCACCTACAGATTGGGAAAGAATTTTCACCTATGACATCTCTGACCAGCGCCTGATCTCTAAAATCTATATGATTCTGTCAAAACTCAACCACAAAAAGACAAACAACCCAGTCAAGAAGTGGGCAAAGGATATGAACACACACTTCACTAAAGAAGATATTCAGGCAGCTAACAGACACATGAGAAAAGGCTCTCGATCATTAGCCATTAGAGAAATGCAAAATAAAACTACGATGAGATTCCATCTCACTCCAACAAGGCTGGCGTTAATCCAAAAAACACAAAATAATAAATGTTGGAGAGGCTGCGGAGAGATTGGAACTCTTATACACTGCTGGTGGGAATGTAAAATGGTACAACCACTTTGGAAATCTATCTGGCGTTATCTTGAACAGTTAGAAATAGAACTACCATACAACCCAGAAATCCCACTCCTCGGAATATACCCTAGAGAAATAAGGGCCTTCACACGAACAGATATATGCACACCCATGTTTATTGCAGCTCTGTTTACAATAGCAAAAAGCTGGAAGCAACCAAGGTGTCCATCAATGGATGAATGGGTAAATAAATTGTGGTATATTCACACAATGGAATACTACGCATCGATAAAGAACAGTGACGAATCTGTGAAACATTTCATAACATGGAGGAACCTGGAAGGCATTATCCTAAGTGAAATTAGTCAGAGGCAAAAGGACAAATATTGTATAAGACCACTGTTATAAGATCTTGAGAAATAGTATAAACTGAGAAGAACACATACTTTTGTGGTTACCAGGGGGGAGGGAGGGAGGGTGGGAAAGGGTTTTTTACTGATTAGTTAGTAGATAAGAACTGCTTTAGGTGAAGGGAAGGACAATACTCAATACTTGGAAGGTCAGCTCAACTGGACTGGACCAAAAGCAGAGAAGTTTCCGGGATAAACTGAATGCTTCAAAGGTCAGCGGAGCAAGGGTGGGGGTTTAGGGACCATGGCTTAAGGGGACTTCTAAGTCAATTGGCAAAATAATTCTATTATGAAAACATTCTGCATCCCACTTTGAAATGTGGCGTCTGGGGTCTTAAATGCTAACAAGCGGCCATCTAAGATGCATCAATTGGTCTCAACCCACCTGGATCAAAGGAGAATGAAGAACACCAAGGTCACACGATAACTAAGAGCCCAAGAGACAGAAAGGGCCACATGAACCAGAGACCTACATCATCCTGAGACCAGAAGAACTAGATGGTGCCCAGCTACAACCGATGACTGCCCTGACAGGGAGCACAACAGAGAATCCCTGAGGGAGCAGGAGATCAGTGGGATGCAGACCCCAAATTCTCACAAAAAGACCATACTTAATGGTCTGACTGAGACTAGAGGAATCCCGGCGGTCATGGTCCCCAAAACTTCTGTTGGCCCAGGACAGGAACCATTCCCAAAGACAACTTATCAGACATGGAAGGGACTGGACAGTGGGTAGGAGAGAGACGCTGATGAAGAGTGAGCTATTTGTATCAGGTGGACACTTGAGACTGTGTTGCCATCTCCTGTCTGGAGGGGGGATGGGAGGATAGAGAGAGTTGGAAGGTGGCAAAATTGTCACGAAAGGAAGACTGGAAGGGCTGACTCATTAGGGGGTGAGCAAGTGGGAGTACGGAGTAAGGTGTATACAAACTTAAATGTGACAGTTTGACTTGATTTGTAAACGTTCACTTGAAGCTCAATAAAAGTTAATTAAAAAAAAAAGAGAAAAGAGTAGATAAATTGGACCTCATCAAAACTAAAATCTTCTGTTCTCCAAAACACACTGTTAAAGTTGACAAATAAGCACGTGAAAACATGCTCAACATTATCAGTCATTTAAAAAAAACCACTGTCATCGAGTGGATTTCAACTCACAGCAACCTTATAGGACAGAGTAGAACGGCCCCACAGAGTTTCCAAGGAGCAGCTGGTAGATTCGAACTGCCAACCTTTTGGTTAGCAGCCGTAGCTCTTCACCAGTACACCACCAGGGTTTCCATATTAGTCATAAAGGAAGTGCAAATTAAGATGACAGTGAGATAAACCTACATAGCCTATTAACAGCGGCTAAAGTAAAACTCTGAAAATATCAAATATCAACAAAAGGACACAGAGAAACTAGAACTCTCATACACTGCTGGTGGGAATTCAAAATGGTACAGCCACTTTGAAAGAGTTTGACAGTTTTTTATAAAGTCGAGCATAGACTTACCATATGACCAGATATCAAACGTCCAGGTATTTACTCTAAAATTAAAACTTTACAAAAAAAACTATGAGTATTCTAACAGCTTTACTTATAATCACGAAAAACTAGAAACAGTCCAATAGTTCTTCATTCAACGGGCAAAATAACTAACTTAGATACATGTATCTCATGAAACGTTGTTACTGGATGCTGTCAAGTTGATTTTTACTCATAATGACCCCATATGACACAGGTGAACTGGTCTATAGAGTTTTCTTGGCTATAATCTTTATGGACGCAGATGACAAGGTCTTTTTCCTGCAGAGCCACTGAATGGGTTCAAACTGCCGAACTTAGGGTTTAGCAGCTGAGCACTTAACTGTTTGCTTTACCAGGGCTCCTTATGCTAGGGAATACTACTCAGCAATAAAATGAATAAACTATTGATACATGAAACATCGTGGATTATCACAAAATGCATCATTCTGAAAGAAGTCAGACTCAAAGGATATATCATATGATTCCATTTACGTAACTTTCTGGAAAATGCAAAACTACTATACACATGGAAAGCAGTGCAGTGGCTGCCAGGGGGTGATTGTGTGGGGAGGGACTGACTACAAACAGGCAGCATAGTGGAATCCTTGAGACCAACGGAACAATATGTGTATTGTGGTGATGGTTACACAACTAATGCCAGTTGTCAAAAATCACAAAATTAACTGTGTAACAAAAAAAGTGACTTTCACTGTATGTAAATTTTAAAACTTTAAAAACACTTGTTTTCATGAGGAACCTGTACATAGATCAAGACGCAGTTGTTCAGATAGAACAAGGAGATATTGCGTGGTTCAGGAAAGGTGTGCGTCAGGGCTGTATCCTTTCACTATATCTACTCAATCTGTATGCTAAGCAAATAATCCGAGAAGCTGGACTATATGAAGAAGAACGGGGCATCAGGATTGGAGGAAGACTCATTAACAACCTGCATTACGCAGATGACACAATCTTCCTTTCTGAAAGTGAAGAAGACTTGAAGCACTTACTAATGAAGATCAAAGACCACAGCCTTCAGTGTGGATTACACCTCAACATAAAGAAAACAAAAATCCCCACAACTGGACCAATGAGCAACATCATGATAAATGGAGAAGAGATTGAAGTTGTCAAGGATTTCATTTTACTTGGATCCACAATTAACAGCCATGGAAGCAGCAGTCGAGAAATCAAAAGACGCATTGCATTGGGTACATCTGCTGCAAAGGACCTCTTCAAAGTGTTGAAGAGCAAAGATGTCACCTTGAAGACTAAGGTGTGCCTGACCTAAGCCATGGTATTTTCAATCACATCATATGCATGTGAAAGCTGGACAATGAATAAGGAAGACCGAAGAAGAACTGACACCTTTGAATTGTGGTGTTGGCGAAGAATACTGAATACGCCCTGGACTGCCAAAAGAAGGAACAAATCTGTCTTGGAAGAAGTACAACCAGAACGCTCCTTAGAGGCAAGGATGGCGAGACTACGTCTTACATCCTTTAGACATTTTGTCAGAAGGGGATCAGTCCCTGGAAAATGACATCATGCTTGGTAAAGTACAGGGTCAGTGGAAGAGAGGAAGACTCAACAAGATGGACTGACAAAGTGGCTGCAAAAATGGGCTCAAGCATAACAATGATTGTGAGCGTGGAGCAGGACTGGTCAGTGTTTTGTTCTGTGGTACACAGGGTCACTGTGAGTAAGAACCGATTCGACAGCACCTAACAACAAATTTTAAAAGTGAATAAAAACAGACATTGTTAAAAAGATGAGAAGAAGAACTACAGATTGGGACAAAATACAGTATTCACAATAATACACTGGATGTTTTCCCCCTAAGATCAGGAACAAAGCAAGGATATCTGTTCTGTCCTCCCCTATTCAATAATATACTGGAGGTCCTGGTGTTGTTGAGTGCCGTCGAGTCAATTCCAACTCATAGTGACCATATGTGACAGAGTATAACTGCCCAGTAGAGTGTCCTACTCTGTAATCTTTACAGAAGAAGATTGTCAGGTCTTTTCTCCTACGGAATCACTGGTGGGTTGAAACTGCCAACATTTCAGTTAGTAGTTGAGCAATTAACCAGGGCTCCTTACTGGACGTCCTAGCTAGTGAACTATGACAAGAAAAAGAAAAAAAAGGCAAGATGATTGGAAAGGAAGAAGAAAAACTGTCTATATTTACAGATGACACGATTATCTATATAGAAAATCCTAGGGAATCAACAAATGAAAACCACACAAGAATTAAAAAGTGATTTTAGCAAGTTCACCAGATATATGGACAATATACAAAAAAATAAATTCTATTTCTTCTATATATTATCGGCAAACAATTGGAAAATTAAAAATTTAAGAATAGCATTTACAATGGCATGAAAAACAACAAAATATTTGGGAATAAATTTAACAAAAAGCAGGTAAGACCTCTACATTGAAAACTACAAAACCCTGCTCAGAGAAATTTCCAAAAGATCTAAATAAATGAAAAGATACACCATGTTTATCAGTTTTAAGATTAAATACTGTTAAGAAGTCCATACTCCCTAAACTGATCTGTAGATTCAACACAATCCCAGCAAGCCTTTCTGTAGAAATTGACAAGCTGATTATAAAATGGAATATAAAAATGCAAAGGACCTAGAAGAGACTTACACTACCCGATTTCAAGACTTACTATAAAACATATAGTAATGAAGACAGTGTGGTATTAGCACTAAGACACATATACGTAGATCAGGGGAACAGAAGAGAGTCCGAAAATGAATTCACACATATACGGTGCAGGAAAAACAGGCTTTATGAAGCCAAAAATGGTTACCCTCATGCTTTCTGCTAGTTCACTGCTGTTTTTCAAGCCCCTGTTACGTGATCTTGTTGAGGCAGTCTTATGTAACTCCCTGGCTTGTAACTACTATTGTCCTTGACCACTATAAAACCTCTGCCTTCCCAATGTGGAGCAGGGAGTTCTGCGTTAGTCCTGCAGCCACCAGGGACCACCGCCTGGTATGTAAGTCTCCCTAATAAAACTTCTTCACTGCCACACTGGAGTTGCCTGCCCCTGTCTTTAGTCTCTTGGCATCCTCAAATTTTGGAAGCAAATTTCAAGTTACTGGTCCATGCCTTGACATGTAGTCAATTTGATTTTTGAAAAACCACCAACACAATTCAAAGGAGAAAAGACAGTTTTTCAAAAAATATTGTAGGAGCAATTAGATATCCTTATAAAAAGAAATGAACTTCAACCCATACTTCACACCAAACACAAAAATGACCACAGACCTAAATATAAGAGGTAAAACTATACAGCTACTTAAAGAAAACATAGGACACAAATCTTTGCATTCTTAGAGCAGGCCAAGACCTCGTGAGCATGGCCAAAAGAACACTAACCATGAAATAAAAAATTGATAAACTTAATAAAAATTAAAACATTTTGTTTTTCAACATTAACATGACTAACTCATACCCTGACAGCAAATGATTTTTTTAATGATACCTAATTCTGTTATCCATTATTTATTTTTCAAAATTTTCATATAAAGAGTCAAGAGGAATTATGAAGCTGACATGATAAAATGAACATGCTTCTGCTTCTTGCATCTGAACATGCCTTACCTTCTGTGAAATTACACAGAATTAGCAGTGAACTAGGAAGCAATTATATCACACGCTGACCCAATTTATCAACACTGCACTCGCCCACAAGCTATAGCTCAAGCCCTGGCACAGAAACATCCTGATCCAAGCTGTGAAGCAGCCGGTGCCTACTATTTGCAGGGACCGACAAGTGTTATTAAGGAAAAAAATCATCAACAGAATGAAGGAGCCCTAAAACACTAATTCCAGCTGCCGTCAAGTTGATTCTGACTCAGGGCAGCCCCGTGAGTGTCAGGGCAGAACTGTGCTGCACAGGGTTTTCAACGGCTGATTTTTCAGAAATAAGTCATCAGGCCTTTATTCTGCAGCAGCTTTGGGTGGACTCAAACCTCTAATCTTTTAGTTACCAGCCAAGTGTGTTAACCATTTGCATCACTCAGGGACTACAAAAAAGTAACAGAGATAGAAAAGTAAAGCTTTTCAGTCAATAAAAACAAAGGCTGGAAAATGTTCGTAAAATCACAGTTTTGACAAGGTGAACGTATAGTTGTTTACTACAATAAATTAAAAAATTAGCAGGGCCAAAATAAATAAAGCCTAGAAATTTTTTTTAGAATAAATTACCAGGTGAAAAAAATTTTTTCAGAGCAAAGAGAAGAAATAAGAACACTCTACCCAACAGCATCCAAGTATACTTTCTTTTCCAACACACATGGAACATTCTTTAGAATAGGCCACATACTAGGTCATAAAGCAAACCTTAGCAGAATCCAAAACACTGAAATATTACAAAGCATCTTCTCAGACCATAAGGCCATAAAGTAGAAACGAATAACAGAAAAAGCAGGAAAAAGAAATCAAACACTTGGAAACTGCTCAAAAAAGGTGGGTTACAGAAGACGTGAATGATGGAAGAAAGAAATTCACAGAATCCAATAAGAATGAAAACACTTCCTATCAAAACCTTTGGGACACAGCGAAAGCAGCGCTCAGAAGTCAATCTGTATCAATAAATGCACACACACAAAAACAAGAAAGGGCCAAAATCTAAGAATTATCCCTAAAACGTGAACAAATAGAAAAAGGGCAACAAAAGAAAGCTGCAGGCACTAGCAGAAAAGAAGTCATAAAAATTGGAGATGAACTAAATGATATAGAAAACAGACACTCAACTGAAACAGTTAACAAGACCGAAAGCTGGTTCTTTGAAAAAAATCAACAAAACTGATAAACCATTGGCCAAACTGACAAAAGAAAAACCGGAGAGGAAGCAAATAACCCAAATAAGAAATGGGATGAGCAATATTACAACAGACCCAACTGAAATTAAAAGAATCATGTCAGATTACTATGAAAAACTGTACTCTAACAAATTTGAAAACCTAGAAGAAATGGATGAATTCCTAGAAACATACTACCTACCTAAATTAACACAAACAGAGGTAGAACAACTAAACAGACACATAACAAAAGAAGACAATGAAAAGGTAATCAAAAAACTTCCAACAAAAAAAAAGCCTTGGCCTAGATGGCTTCAACTCAGAGGTCTATCAAACTTTCAGGGAAGAGTTAACACCACTACTACTAAAGGTATTTCAGAGCATAGAAAAGGACAGAATACTACCAAACTCATTCTATGAGGCCAGCATATCCCTGATACAAAAACCAGGCAAAGATACCACAAAAATACAAAATTACACACCTATATCGACTTGATGGCAGTGGGTTGGTTTTTTTTGGGTATATCCCTCATGAACTTAGATGCAAAAATCCTCAACAAAATTCTAGCCAAGAGAATTCAACAACAAGTCAAAAAAATAATTCACCATGACCAAGTGGGATTCATATCAGGTATGCAGGGATGGTTCAACATTACAAAAGTAATTTATGTAACCCATCACATAAACAAAACAAAAGACAAGAATCACATGATTTTATCAATTGATGCAGAAAAGGCATTTGACAAAGTCCAACACCCATTCATGATAAAATCGCTCAGCAAAATAGGAATAGAAGGAAAATTCCTCAACATACTAAAGGGCATTTATACGAAGCCAACAACCAACATCCTCCTAAATGGAGACAGTCTGAAAGCACTCCCCTTGAGATCGGGAAATACGCAGGGGTGCCCTTTATCACCGCTCTTATTCAACATTGTGCTAGAGGTCCTAGCCAGAGCAATTAGGCTAGGTAAAGAAATAAAGGGCATCCAGATCGGCAAGGAAGAAGTAAAAGTATCTCTATTCGCAGATGACATGATCTTATACACAGAAAACCCTAAAGAATCCTCCAGAAAACTACTGAAACTAATAGAAGAGCTCAGCATACAAAAATCACTTAGATTCCTCTACACCAACAAAAAGAAGATCAAAGAGGAAATCACCAAATCAATACCATTTACAGTGGCCCCCAAAAAGATAATACTTAGGAATAAATCTAACCAGAGATGTAAAAGACTTATACAAAGAAAACTACAATACATTTCATCAAGAAACCAAAAGAGAACTACATAAGTGGAAAAACAAACCTTGCTCATGGATAGAAAGAGTTAACATTATAAAAATGTCCGTTCTACCAAAAGCAAATCTATACTTTTAAAGCAATTCTGATCCAAATTCCAACAACATTCTTTAATGAGATGGAGAAACATATCACCAACTTTATATGTAAAGGAAAGAGGCCCTGGATTAGTAAAGCATTACTGAAAAAGAAGAACAAAGTGGGAGGCCTTACTTTACCTGATTTTAGAACCTATTTACCGCCACAGTAGTCAAAACGGCCTGGTACTGGTACAACAACAGATACATAGACCAATGGAACAGAATTGAGAATCCAGACATAAATCCATCCCCATATGAGCTGCTGATATTTGACAAAGGCCCCAAAGCAGTTAAATGGGGAAAAGACATCTGCAAAAAGATGAAACAAGACCCATACCTCACTCCATGCACAAAAATGAGATCAAACTGGATCAAAGATCTAAATATAAACTCTAAAACGATAAAGATCATGGAAGAAAAAATAGGGACGTTAGGAGCCCTAATACATGGCATAAACAGTATACAAAACATTACTAACAATGCAGAAGATAAACTAGGTAAATGAGAGCTCCTAAAAATAAAACACCTATGCTCATCCAAAAACCTCACCAAAAGAGTAAAAAGATAACCTACAGACTGGGGAAAAGTTTTTAGCTATAACATTTCCCATCACCATCTGATCTCTAAAATCTACATGATACTGCTAAAACTCAACTTCAAAAAGACAAATAACCCAATTTAAAAATAGGCAAAAGATATGAACAGACACTTCACACTTCACTAAAGACGACATTCAGGTAGTTAACAGATACTTGAGGAAATGCTCACGATCATTAGCCATTAGAGAAATACAAATCAAAATTACAATGAGATTTCATCTCACTCCAACAAGGCTGGCATTAATCCAAAAAACACAAAACAATAAATATGGAGAGGCTGTGGAAAGACTGAAACACTTATACACTGCTGGTGGGAATGTAAAATGGTACAGCCACTTTGGAAATTGATTTGGCACTTCCTTAAAAAGCTAGAAATAGAACTACCATACGATCCAGCAATCCCACTCCTTGGCATATATCCTAGAAAAATAAGAACCTTTACACGAACAGATATATGCACACCCATGTTCACTGCAGCACTGTTTACAACAGAAAGATGGAAGCAACCAAGGTGCCCATCAGTGGATGAATGGATAAATAAATTATGGTATAGTCACACAATGGAATACTACTCATCGATAAAGAACAGTGATGAATCTGTGAAACATTTCATAACATGGAAGAATCCGGAAGGCATTATGCTGAGTGAAATTAGTCAATTACAAAAGGGCAAATATTGCATAAGACCACTATTATAAGCACTCAAGAAATAGTTTAAACAGAGAAGAAAATATTCTTTGATGGTTACGAGAGGGGAGAGGAAGGGAGGGTGGGAGAGCGGTAGTCACTAATTAGATAAGAGATAAGAACTACTTTAGGTGTTGAGAAAGATAACACACAATACAGGCAAAGACAGCACAACTGGACTGAACAAAAAGCAAAAAAGTTTCCTGAATAAACTGAATGCTTTGAAGGCCACCGTAGCAGAGGCGGGGGTTTGGGGACCATGGTTTCAGGGGACATCTTTTTAAAAAAAAAAAAAAAAAGTCAATAGGCATACTAAAATCTATTATGAAAACATTCTGCATCCCAATTTGGAGAGGGGCGTCTGGGGTCTTAAACCTAGCAAGGGGCCATCTAAGATGTATCAGTTGGTCTCAACCCACCTGGATCAAAGGAGAATGAAGGACATCAAGGACACAAGGTAATTACGAGCCCAAGAGACAGAAAGGGCCACATAAACCAGAGACTACATCAGCCTGAGACCAGAAGAGCTAGATGGTGCCCGGCTACAACCGATGACTGCCCTGACAGGGAACACAACAGAGAACCCCTGAGGGAGTAGGAGAGCAGTGGGATGCAGACCCCAAATTCTCATAAAAAGACCAGACTTAATGGTCTGACTGAGACTAGAAGGACCCTGGTGGTCATGGTCCTCAGATCATCTGTTGGCCCAGGACAGGAACCGTTCCCAAAGCCAGCTCTTCAGACATGGATTGGACTGGACAATGGGTTGGAGAGGGATGCTGGTGAGGAGTGAGCTTCTTGGATCAGGTGGACACTTGAGACTATGTTGGCATCTCCTGCCTGGAGGGGAGGTGAGAGGGTAGAGGGGATTAGAAGCTGGTGAAATGAACAGGAAAAGAGAGAGTGGAGGGAAAGAGCGGGCTGTCTCTAGGGGGAGAGCAATTGGGAGTACGTAGCAAGGTGTATATAAGTTTTTGTGTCAGAGACTGACTTAACTTGTAAACTTTCACTTAAAGCACAATAAAAATAAAATATGTATATATACCAGATTACTATGAAAAATTGTACTCTAACAAATTTGAAAATCTAGAAGAAATGGATGAATTCCTAGAAACACACTACCTACCTAAACTAACAGACGAAGAACAAAAGAAGACATTGAAAAGCTAATGAAAAAAACTTGAAACAAAAAAAGCTCTAGCCCAGAGAGCTTCACTGCAGAGTTCTACCAAACTTTCAGAGAAGAATTAACACCACTACTACTAAAGGTATTTCAGAACACAGAAAAGCACGGAATACTACCAAATTCATTCTATGAAGCCAGCATATCCCTGATACCAAAACCAGGTAAAGACACCACAAAAAAAGAAATTACAGACCTATATCCCTCATGAACTTAGATGCAAAAATCCTCAACAAAATTCTAGCCAAGAGAATTCAACATGTTAAAAAATAATTCACAATGATCAAATGGGATTCATACCAGGTATGCAGGGATGGTTCAACATTACAAAAGTAATTAATGTAACCCATCACATAAATAAAACAAGAATCATATGATTTTATCAACTGATGCAGAAAAGGCATTTGACAAAGTTCAACACCCATTCATGATAAAAACTCTCAGCAAAATAGCAATAGAAGGAAAATTCCTCAACATAACAAAGGACATTTATAGAAAGCCAACGGCCAACATCATCCCAAATGGAGAGAGTCTGAAAGCACTCCCCTGGAGATCGGGAACTACGCAGGGATGCCCTTTACCATCACTCTTATTCAACACTGTGCTGGAGGTCCTAGCCAGAGCAATTAGGCTAGATAAAGAAAGAAAGGGCATCCAGATTGGAAGGGAAGAAGTAAAAGTATCTCTATTTGCAGAGGACATAATCTTATACCCAGAAAACCCTAAGGAATCCTCAAGAAAACTACTGACACTAATAGAAGAGCTCAGCAGAGTATCAGGATACACGATAAACATACAAAAATCACTTGGGTTCCTCTACACCAACAAAAAGAACCCTGAAGAGGAATTGACCAAATCAATACCATTTAGGGTACCCCCAACAGATAAAATGCTAAGGAATAAATCTTATCAGAGGTATAAAAGACCTATACAAAGAAAACTATAAGACACTACTGCAAGAAACCAAAAGAAAACTACATAAGCGGAAAAATATATCTTGCTCATGGATAGGAAGACAACATAGTAAAAATGTCTATTCTACCAAAAGCGATCTACAGATACAATGTAATTCTGATCCAAATTCAAATGATATTTTTTAATGAGACAGAGAAACAAATCACCAACTTTATATGGAAAGGAAAGGTAAGTAAAAAAAAAAAAAAAAAGTAAAGCATTACTGAAAAAGAAGAACAAAGTGGGAGGGCTCACTTTACCTGATTTTAGAACCTATGATACCGCCAGTCAAAACAGCCTGGTACCGGTACAAGAGATACATAGACCAATGGGAAAGAACTGAGAATCGGGACATAAATCCATCCACATATGAGCAGCTGATATTTGACAAAGGCCCAAAGTCAGTTAAATGGGGAAAAGACCGTCTCTTTAACAAACGGTGCTGGTGTAACTGGATATCCATCTCCAAAAAAATGAAACAAGACCCATACCTCACTCCATGCACAAAAACTAACTCAAAATGGATCAAAGACCTAAATATAAAATGTAAAATGATAAATATCACGGAAGAAAAAACAGGGACAACGCTAGGAGACCTAATACATGGCATAAACTGTATACAAAACATTACTAACAATGCAGAAGAGAAACAAGATAACTGGGAGCTCCTAAAAACCAAATACCTATACTTATCCAAAGACTTCACCAAAAGAGTAAAAAGATTACCTACAGACTGGGAAAAAGTTTTCAGCTATGACTTTTCCGATCATCATCTGATCTCTAAAATCTACATGATACTGCTAAAACTCAACTACAAAAAGATAAATAATGCAATTAAAAAATGGGCAAAGAATATGAACAGACACTTCACTAAATAAGACATTCAGGTAGGTAACAGACACATGAAGAAACGCTCAGAATCATTAGCCATTAGAGAAATGCAAATCAAAATTACAATGAGATTCGATCTCACTCCAACAAGGCTGGCATTAATCCAAAAAACACAAAATAATAAATGTTGGAGAGGCTGGGGAGAGACTGGAACACTTATACAGTGCTGGTGGGAATGTAAAATGGTATAGCCACTTTGGAAATCAATTTGGCGATTCCTTAAAAAACTAGAAATGGAACTACCATACGATTCAGCAATTCCATTCCTTGGAATATATCCTAGAGAAATAAGAGCCTTTACACAAACAGATATATGTACACCCACATTTACTGCAGCACTGTTTACAATAGCAAAAAGATGGAAGCAACCAAGGTGGCCATCAGGAGATGAATGGATAAATTATGGTATATTAACACAATGGAATATTACGCATTGTTAAAGAACAACGATGAATCGGTGAAACGTTTCATAACATGAAGGAATCTGGAAGGCATTATGCTGAGTGAAATTAGTTAGTTGCAAAAGGACAAATATTGTATAAGACCACTATTATAAGAACTTGAGAAATAATTTTAACAGAGAAGAGAATATTCTTTGATGGTTATCAGAGTGGGGAAGGAGAGAGGGAGCAAGACGGGTTTTCACTAATTAGATAGTAGATAAGAACTACTTTAGGTGAAGGGAAAGACAACACACAATACAGGATAGGTTGGCACAACTGGACTAAACCAAAAGCAAAGAAGTTTGCGGAATAAACTGAACGCTTCGAAGGCCAGAGTAGCAGGGGCGGGGTTTGGGGCCATGGTTTTAGGGGACATCTAAGTCAACTGGCGTAATAAAATCTACTACGAAAACATTCCGCATTCCACTTTGGAGAGTGGCATCTGGGGTCTTAAATGCTAGCAAGGGGCCATCTAAGATGCATCAATTGATCTCAACCCACCTGGAGCAAAGGAGAATGAAGAACACCAAAGACACAAGGTAATTATGAGCCCACGAAACAGAAAGGGCCTCATAAAGCTGAGACTACATTAGCCTGAGACCAGAAGAACTAGATGGTGCCCGACTACAACCGATGACTGTTTTGACAGGGAATACAACAGACAATTCCTGAGGGAGCAGGAAAGCAGTGGGGTGCAGACCCCAAATTCTCATAAGAAGACCAGACTTAATGGTCTTACTGAGACTAGAATGACCCCAGAGGTCATGGTCCCCAGACCTTCTGTTAGCCCAAGACAGGAACCATTCCCAAAGCCAACTCTTCAGATAGGGACTGGACTGTACTATGGATAGATAATGATACTGGTGAAGAATGAGCTCTTTGGATCAAGCAGACACATAAGACTATGTTGGCATCTCCTGTCTGAAGGGCAGATGAGAGGGTAGAGGGGGTCAGAAGCTGGCTGAATGGACACGAAAAGAGATAGTGGAGGAAAAGGGTGTGCTGTCTCATTAGGAGAAGAGCAATTAGGAGTATATAGCAAGGTATGTACAAATTTTTGTTTGAGAGTCTGACTTGATTTGTAAACTTTCACTTAAAGCACAATAAAAATTAAAAAATAATAAAATCTGAAATAAAAAGATTTACATTGGAAAAAAAAAAAAAAGAGAGGATTAGAGTGTGATTGTAATACCACCCTTACTCAAGTCAGGTTCTGGATCCAAGGTAAAGGGAGTTCCCTGGGGTGTGGCCTGCACCACCTTTTATCTCTCAAGAGATAACAGGAAAAGGAAGCAAGCAGAGAGTTGGGGACCTCATACCACCAAGAATGCAACACAGGGAGAATTATCCTTTAGACCTGGGGTCCCTGAGCCTGAGAAGCTCTGTGAGCACGGAAAGATTGAGGACAAGGACCTTCTCCCAGAGCCAACAGACAGAGAAAGCCTTCTGCAGCTGACACCTTGAATTTGGACTTTTAGCCTACTTTACCGTGAGGAAATAAATTTCTCTTTGTTAAAGCCATCCGCTTATGGTATTTCCTTTACAGCAGCACTAGATGACAAAGGCAATAAGGTATACCTATTACGGTACAACCATACCATTCTATGCAGTCAGAATGCCATAAATACCATTGAGTGGAAAAGCAAGTTATAAATAATATAATTTTTATAAAAATAAAAACAAACCTATGTATACTTAAAAAATTTCTACACATTTGAATTTTCTAATTCAATATATGCACATGTATATATACGTGTGTGTGTGTGCTTTTCTTGACACAGAATAAGGGCCTGGAAAAGAGAAACACCAAACTGTTACAGTGGTTATCTAGAGGGAAAAGACTAGGAGGAGGGCCTAGGGATTTTCACATTTGACTTTAAACAATGTTACATTGTTTGACTTTGTTAGATAAGTGTCAATATTTTGCAATTAAGAAAAAAAGATTCATTTATAAACTATTTAAGATATCCACTTAAAATGATAATGAATAGTCTCAAAGTTTGTTCCTGAAGATACTCATTAACTACAAAAGGAAAGATAGTAACCTTAAAGAAGACAACCCCACAGATACCAACTTAGCCAAATGATTGAGATAAACAGCACTAGTAACAAGAAATACTGATAATTCATGAACCCCTTGACATGATGCCCTGAGAAAGACACAACATCATTTTTTGTGGTATTCTTGACAAAAATGGATAACCTCATTTCAATCATGAGAAAACATCAAGCCCAAATTGAGGGATATTTTACAAAATAACTGCTGAGTTCTTTCCAAAATTGTCAAGGAAGAGTCATCAAAAACAAGGGAAGACCGAGACACTGGTACAGACTGGAGGCAACTACAGAGAAATAGCCACCAGACACAACGTGGGGCTCCACCTCGGACCCCGGATCAGAAAGGGACACTGGTGGGAAAACTGGGGAAAACCGAATAATAATATTAAATCCATTATTAATTTCCTGTCCTGATAATTGTACTATGATTATGGAAAATGTCAGCATTAGGGGAAGCAGGGTATGAGATAAAAGAGAACTCTGTGCTATTTTTACAACTTTTCTCTAAATCTAATACTAGTTCAAAATAAAAAAGTTCTGGAAAAGAAATGATACGGAAGATATTCATTTACTAATATGGAAAGGCATTAATATACAGCTGAGCAAAGCAGGTTACAAAGCAGTATGTGCATAATCCCACTCAGTTAAATATCACACACACACTTAAATGGGGAAAAAAATCAGGAAGAATACATACCAAGATATTAAGACTGACGGATGGTGGAACTTTAGCATCTTTTTATGTAATCTGCTTGTAAATTTACTTATCTGAGTAATCTCCTTATAGCTATTCCTATTTTGGGGAATGAATTGTAAAATTAAAAACATTTTTTCACTTAAAGCACAATAAAAATTAAAAAAAAATTACCAAACCCTTTTAAAATCTTTTAAAAATTATACATTCCAATATTCTAACTCCAATTTTTCTAGTGTACTGATAGACCAACAACTTGTTTTCTTCACATACCTGGCAACAACTACAACTAGCAGACTAACAATAACTAACATCCTATGTTGTACCTAAGGTCTTTTCTTCAAACAGTACTAAATGAAAAAGGGTGGGGTGGGGGGGAATCCTGTATATCCAATGCTATAAACCAAGCAAAGAACGTTTCTCTACTACCTAATACAGAAGGCATGGAACTGGTTATTTTCAAGTTCTCTTTAAAGAACAGGAGAAACTTGAGAGTCACCAAAGATTTAAAGGATCTTCTGGTTCAATCCCCTCATTTTACAGATGAGAAAACTGAGTCACAAGGAAGTACACTGGCTTGTCCCAGGTTAGTATCAGGGTCAGAAAAATAATTTAGGTATCCTGGCTCCTAGAGTTCAGTGTTCATTCTACTCAACTAAATATAAATGCAAAGTTCTTTTAAAATTCATCCTTATGAAGACTTGCTCAATTTCACATTAAAAGTAAAAACAAAAACAAAAAAATTGTATTCTTTATCTTTTCTCCAAATAGAATCTCTTAGCTGCAACTGTCTAACATTCCTGAACACTATTAAACATTTTTCAGTTTTATCTCTCTGTCTTTACACCCTTTAGTGTGAAGAACTGATATTTTAAAATGTTATCTCTATACTGTTGGTTGATTTGGGCAAAATGGCTATGTGTTGATGCTTTAAATGCCCTTTCCACTGATCTAACCACTAGCATCTATCCCTCCACCCCATCCCACCTTAGCTATTCCTCCAGGCCCAGCTCCAGGCCCAGCTCTGAATCCTTCCCTGATCAGTCCAATAAAATTTCTCTCCTCTGTTAACTCCAACACAGGACCTACTGAAGGAGGTCGTCGGTCAGTGCTTACACCACTCTCTGATATCATAAGTTACTTTAAATGTGCATAGCTAGCCTCTTCAACCAGACTGCAGGCTCCCGGAAGGAAGGACTTTGCCTTTCAAATCCCTGTATTCCCCACAGGCCTAGCACACGTGTACAACAAAAATTCTCAGAATAGGAAAAATATAATAAGGTATGATTTTAAAAAGTTCTCAGGAATTACTGAATGTATTATGCTTCTTGCTAGAGAAAACAGTGCAAATGTTGACAACACTGAGCCTTCTGAAATTCTTTTACAGAATTCTTATAGAACAAAGACTTTTTCCAAGGTGACTGCCACACAACTATGAAAAAATTTTTTCAACTAAAATTTGTCTTTTTTTTTTTCCCCCAGATAAGAAAAAGTATACAGGATATATTTAACTGGGTGACACATGTTCAGGAATAGGAGTAGGTTTGGGTGTTTTGTTGTTGTTGTTGGTTTGTTTTTAGTTTATTATTTTCCCATTTGAGGCAGCAATGGAGCCCTGGTGGTGCCGTGATTAAGAGCTCAGCTGCTAATCAAAGGTCGGCAGTTCAAATCCACCAGCTGCTCCTTGGAAACCCTATGGGGCAGTTCCACTCTGTCCAAAAGGGTTGCTATGAGTCAGAACTGAGTCAATGGCAACAGGTTTGGTTTTTGGGGGGCAAAAATAAAATTAAGAATTTTAACTTCAATGTCCAGGGGGGAAAAAAAAAGAGCAAACACTTTTTTGTCCCCCAACATTTGGAGTTAATGGCTTTCCCAATTGACTTCTATAAAAACAAGTTCTCACAACATTTAAACTCCCAAACATTCCAAACATTTTCCTCATCCCCATGGAGACTAAAAGATATGTTCTCAGTTCTGACCCAGGGACTTGGATGCCTATTTGGGAAGATCATCTGAAAAGGGAACTTGCTTTAAATACAGTAGATTCCTTTTTGTTCAAACCACAACTTATCCTTCCTTAGACAATTACTGGGCAACTACACAACCTTCAGAAGCCCTGAAATTCTTTTTTAAAGGCTTCTTTTTTAAAATGGCAACAAAATCTGGAGGGTCTAGGGTTGTTCATAGCAATTACTGGTTTGTAACTGGAACTTCTACCTCTAAGCAGCAAGAAATCTTTTGGTTACACAAAGTTTTCTTGTAATATTATTTGACAGACTCAAGAAAGTTTAAAACCAAAACCAGAAAATTCCTAGTTCAACTGCTTCCTGTTGTTAGCTGCCATCAAGTCAGCCGGACTCATGGCAATCCCATGCACAATGGGATCTGACCATTGTGATTCGTAGGGTTTTCACAGGCTCATTTTTTCAGAAGTAGATCACCAAGCCTTTTTTCCTAGTCTTAGTCCAGAAGCTCCACGGAAACTTGTTCAGCATCATAGCAAGACTCAAGCTTCCACTCAGAGACAGATGGTAGCTGCCTTGAGGTGCACTAGCCAGGAATCGAACCCAGGTCTCTCACAGAGAAATCCCATTCATAGCATATCTGATAGCCACCTAAGCCTGTCTGAAGCTTCTCAACCAACTTCTATTCTTACAGCTCATAACTTAGCCAAAATATACCTTCTTACAGCTTTTATGGAAACCCTGGTGGCGTAGTGATTAAGACCTACAGCTGTTAACCAAAAGGTCGGCAGTTCGAATCCACCAGGCGCTCCTTGGAAGCCTACGGGGCAGTTCTACTCTGTCCTATAGGGTTGCTATGAGTCCGAGTCAACTCGCTGGCAATGGGTTTGGTTTTTCAGTTTGAATCTATGGCTGCTCTGTGAAGGATGGAATGGGAGCAAGCAAGAGTGAAAGCAAAGAGACCACTGCAGTTGCTTTGGTTTGGATTAGAGAAGTGGCAGTGGAGACAGGTTTGTGTACTCAAGAGCTATTATGTAGGTATCATCGCCAAGACAGGGATAACTAAACACTGATCTGCCTTCCTCTTTTCCCCACCCAAAACTCGGTCGTTCCTCTGAGTATATGATACTACCACCACCATGAATGTTTAGAACAGAAACGAGGGATCCAGATGTCATCTGTTTCCTCCCTTTTCCCTCATGCCTAATCGGCAAGTCCTTTTGTTTCTACCATACATCCAAAATCCTCCTCAAATTCATCCACTCTCTCCATTTCTAGTGGTATCGCTCCAGTACAAGCCATCATCAACTATGGCTGAAGTTAGTGCAGTAGCTTCCTAATTGCTCCCCCACTTTGAAACACCTATCAGACATCCAAGTGAAGACCCCAAGTAGGTGGCTGGACCTGTGATTCTGGAGTGCAGAAGTGAGGTGAGCTAGAGATATAAATTTAGTACAGATGGTATTTAAAGCCAAGAGCTGGATAACTTACCCAAAAAAAAGGGTATAGACAAGATTAAGAAAAGAGCTCAATACTATGCCAGGTGGTATCTTCAGAGATGGAATAAAGGAAGAAAATCCAGCTAAAGCAGAGAGAAGTTCTGGCAGGCCACTCTACTACCCTTTGGATTCTCAATCTTTCTCAGTATTCATCTCCATGTATCCAATAAACCATCCTCTCCTAAAGCCTACTCTATGACACTCCACTACCCTCACCTCCTACCTTCTTAGCTGCTCTTTTTTGGGGGTCTTTCCTGGTTCTTTTTCCCCCATCTTCCACCCCTGACATTCAGTCATCCTTGGTCATTTGTTCATTCCTTCTCTTTCTCTCTCTCTCACACACACACACTTTCTCCCTCGAAGACTTTATCTACCTACTTCCACAACTTCAACTTCCACCTCTAAAATGATGACTTTCAAATATTTAGCTAAGTGTTACTCAAAGTGTAGCCCATAATCCAAGAGCCAAAAATTAGCAGGGCCTACTTGTGAAGCCCTGATGGCGCAGTGGTTAAGAGCTCACCTGCTAACCAAAAGGTTGGCAGTTCAAATCTACCAGCTGCTCCTTGGAAACTGTATCGGACAGTTCTATTCTGTCCAATAGGGCTGCTATTAATTAGAATCAGCTTGACCACAAAAAGATTTGGGGTTTCTTCTTTTTTTTTTTTGGTTTACTTGTGAAAATGCAAATTCTTGGACTCCCATCCCATATCTACAGAGTCAGTGGGATGAGTCCCCAGCAATGGCTTTTATAAATGTCCAATAAGTCATACTTATTGTTTCACCCTAAATGCACGTTAGGTGCTGTAAAGGATACAGTAGGCTTCATCCTTGCCGACAGCAGTAAGACAGAAAAATGACATGGCATCAAAGACGGAAGTTTGATTTAAAGAAATCAGAAACTACAACCAGGAATAAGACTCTAATGAACTTGGTGCGATTTCTTACCCATATTTATTACTTTACTAATTCCTTTGTTTCCCAATAATGGTTTAAAATAAAAATCACTCAAATGGAAAAGAACCTTTGAGGTTGTTTTTCTTGACAGCAAGGACAAAGTATACTGGGAAGCCCGTATCTTACTCTACTGCAGGATAAAATTCATGATGATAACTTTATAAAGAAAAGGTAGGTAGGATGATCTCTGGAGCCCTCAATTAGCATGAGAATGCATTAGGTGCACCTAACCTGATTATACCATCATGAAAACCTGAAGTGCCTCCATGTTCTCTAACTCTAAAATCCCCCTTTCTGACCAAAACGCTCAGGCCTTACAATTATGTCAATAGTATGACCTTTAATTCTTCAAATCTCCCAGAATTCTGGTTTTGGCTTTGCTTACCTCCCTGTTTCAGCTTGATTTCTAAAGTTAGCCAACGTAGTCATTATATAGAGAGGTCTAAGCCAAAAAAAGTGGTTAAAAGTCACAGGTTCTCACCCACATACACCACCCCATCTTGTATTAAAATCCTTTGAGCACTTGTCATATCTGTATGACTAAACTGTGAGTTCTCTAAGGCTGTATTATATTTCTCTTTGCATCTACCACTGTGCAAAACCCAAAGCTGTATTCAAAGAAATCTAACATTTCTTGAAGGAAACAGTCTGCCACATAAATTCTAGCTCAATTCTTGGACCGTTATTTCCAACTCCAAATTGGTGGAGCTCAGGTTAATGAGGTTTTATTGTACCACTGGGAACGAATATCAAAGCTTTAAATAAGTATTAGTCATCCTGGGAGATATCAAACTACAGTAACACTTCTGACCAAAGTGCACAGTTTCTTTGCCCATTCTAAAATTTAAAAAGCACAAACTAACTTTAAGCCCAGATGTTTCAGTGGCTTCTTAACTTTTGCTGCCTTCTCATTCCTTATCATCTCAAACAGATGCTTCTTCCCTGGCTACTCGTCATGAACACAAGTGAGATTCAACTGCCATTGGGGACAGAGGATGGCTGCAGGGCACTGCTCTAGTCTGTGGCTAAACCCTCACTTCAGCTCTCTTTCTAGCTGGTTGTTATCTCCTAACTAATCTTTCTAGTCCCTGGGGGTTGATTCTTATTTCTGTGGCTCACTCTATTCTCTCATAAAATAATGCTGAAGTGTGTGCAAGGCGAAAATACTTCAAGAATGCCTTTATTAAAATTACAAGCCAAAGAAACTTCAGAAAGAGGTGTATATCCTATACTTATCTGGTGCAATACAAACAAACTGAAAATACTCAACATCATGCGGAGATCGGTATTTGTCTATTTCCTATGAACCTCCCCATTAGTTCTCCGGGGCCCCCAGAACACTCCCTACCATTGCCGTCTCCCTCTTATCCTCCTCAGCCAGCTTTTTCCCAGTAAGCCAGACTACTGACTCAAACTTGCTCACTATCTCAGCCTTCCCGTTCTTTCAAAATAACAAGGACAAAGTATAAATTCCGATACTAACTTATGGTATTGTTGTTCCGACATCAAATGTCTGGGAGCCCCTTCTTCACCTCTAAAAAGCAGAGACAGCCGACGGGTGTCTCCACTGAAGATTAGGCCTGGGGTTCTCAAGATGCTATAATGAAGGACTACAATTCCAATACCCCACATCTTGACCTAAGTGGACAGTGGCAGCACTCCCTGCCACGAGCAAGGCCCACCCGGTCAGACATGCAAACACCAGCAGGTGCTGCGTTCTGGATTCCTGTCATCAAGAGGGGTTAGCACTGCGTCTGCGGAAAATGGCTCTTCCTCCAACCCCGCCTCAGCCCCTACGCCAAACCCTCTGAAAACAGACCAGTTCTTTCTGCTCAGGTTAGAGACACGCTAGAGCTCGTCAGGACTAATAAATGGCGAAGTCATTCTATTTCGTCGACTTGGTCTGCAGGAATGTGGGTGATGACTAACTTTATTCCGTGGCTGCCTTCCAGATCAATCCATACGGCCCCCTCCCCAGTGCCATGGTAAGGGGTGAAGCCCCACATCCTCCACAGGCGGTGGGGAGGAACTGGCGCGGCGAGGGGGGACAAAAGGAACTTGCTACGAGGACTTACAGATGCCAGTCTCTGAGGGGCCTGGGGCTGCTCGGTGCTGACTTCCATCCTCTCCGCATCCCCGGCCTCCTCGTCCGCCATCTTGAGGGGAACTGACACCCGCAGTTCCCGACCCCCGGCGGCAGACCAGAAGAAACCTGTGGCCCGTCCGAGAGAAGAGGGGCGACACTTTTACGACGGCCCCTGAAGTCAGGTTTGACGCAGAACCGAGCAGCGGCTTCCGGTCCGCTTCCCGGAAGCAGGCGTCACGACCTGAGAGGGTTGAAGACTTTTTTTTTTTCCCCCAGAATTTCCTAGTCCGCTGCTTGGTGGCTGAGCGGTTGCGTCTGATTTCGGTGCTGGAAACTGTTGCATCTACGAGGTAAAGAACAAATTCAGCGACCATAATAAAAGGAAGAAAACTGTCCAAAGCGAGAACCTCTCCTGAGTCTCTTCCTGCCTAGGTGGTTGTCCTGGGTGTGTTTTGGCTCCCAATGTAGCTGCGGTAGTTCCCAAATCCCATGAAGTGAAAAAGAAAGTACTTCATAAATTCTATGTCTACGAATCTAGCTTGTCGGCTCTCCCACACACGCACAAGAAAACCCGGGCTTCAGTTTTTGGGAGGCGCGGAGGATGGTAGTGGGGACTTAAGGAAAAATTGGGAACCATGGAGTCATTTATCGACAGAGGGAAGACACGGTAAACTAGTACATCCGCATTATCTGCTTTGGTACACACAATACCATACACCTCTTAAAAGGAACAAGATCGGTTTATATGAGAAGATCCTCTAGACAAATTAAGTTCTTTAGACAACTTGCCGCAAACTATATATTTGCACATACGTGCATTTAAACGCAAAAAAAAAAAAAAAGAGCAAACTAATAATATCTCTAGGACTGGAGAAGGTGGCCAAGAGCTACTTTGGCTTTATCTGTATTGTTTTTAAATTGTTTACAAAGCGAGTAATTTGAAAGTGTATATTTTAATGAAGACAAAAAGAAAA
Organism: Elephas maximus indicus; assembly: GCF_024166365.1. Classification (NCBI taxonomy): domain Eukaryota; kingdom Metazoa; phylum Chordata; class Mammalia; order Proboscidea; family Elephantidae; genus Elephas; species Elephas maximus. Next base: position 12,906,338 of record NC_064828.1, on the reverse strand, counting down.
AGCTTATAACACTCTGGGAAGAAAGGAGTGGGGAAGAAACTAAGTCTACTCTTAAAGACCTTCCAAATGCTGTGGTCCGAGTTGATCTGCAGGACTTCTACGTAGAAGCTCTGATTCTTTAAGACTTTCTGCATAGATGCTCTGTGCTAAAAGGAACTACCTACTGGGTGATAAAATAGTGTTTTTCAGGCTTTTTTGCCCAAGAGCCACTAGAAGAAATTCATTTTACATCTCACTGGAGTATGCATCTTAGAACTATGTATGTATGTATACCGAAACAAAAGTTTCCTGCAACAATCGTCATACCTAAGTGTTGTTGGTAGCCGCTGCTTAACCATTTGCACCACACAGGGACTCTTAATAACTCAATTTGATATAATATTTTGTATTCTATTCCAATATATTCAAGCTTTTAAAACAAAATGCTGGCCATATTCCATTAAGTTTTTACAACCCACGATGAGTATTGTCCCATGTTTTGAAAAAACTGCACTAAAAGATAACTTTGTCTTTTTCTTTCTTCATGTCTTTGCTCCTGTGGCTCTCTTTCACTAACTTAGCCTCCTGTGATGGTTGAGATTGTGTGTCGTCTTGGCTGGCCATGATTCTCAGTGTTTATATGTGATCCCTCCCATGACGGAGTCTACTGTGAGTAGCCAATTAGTTGAAAGGCAGTTTCCTTGAGTGCTTGGCCTGCATCTGGATATAAGTGGACATTCTGGCTTTTGACTGCTCTGGCTCCTGCAGCTGCATTCTTCTGTTCATCTGACCTCCTGTTCTTGAACTTGAGCTAGCAGCTTATCTGCCAATCTTTGAATTTGTTTATCTTCACAGCCTGTGAGCAAGAGCCCTGCTCTCTGACTTGCCAATCATAGGTTCAACAGCCCCTGCAGCTGTGTGAATCAGGAGAAGCCTCTGTCTTGATCCACGGACTTGGGACATTGCAGCCTCTAAAATCGAGTGAGCCGTTCTATACACCCCAGCCTAAAATACCCTGTTCTATTTTTATCTTACTCCCCTTCCATTCCTGTTTCCCTGGAGCCCTTTCCAACTCAGCATTGCCCTAGATTAATGAAATGGACTACAAAATGTAGAAAGAATTATAGCAACCATTTAGTGACAACTTAATTCAATCAAGGCACTGTTTTAAATATTATACATTCTTCTTTAATCCTCATAACAACCCCATAGGTTGAAGGTATTACTTCTGTTTTACCATTTTCCAGATGAGAGAACTGAGCTTGGAAAAGTAGGGCAGAGATTAGAATCCAGTTCAAGTCCTTGTTCTTAATCATTTCATTCTACTATCTTGTAACAAGTACAAGTATTTTACATATGAAAAGTACAGTATCTTAAGGTAGAGGAAAATGAGTTGTTTATGAAAATCGTGCAAGAATAAATGGTTAACTCTTTAGGAAAAGATTAAGTCAGATCCTTACCTCAAATTATATATCAAAATAACTCTGGATGAATTAAAGAGTTAACTGCTAAAAAAAAGGAAAAATACATATTTTTATAATGTAGTCATGTCAAGCTTTCTAAGCATGGCATCAAAGGCAGAAAATTAAAAAGACATGTAATTTCATAAAAAATAAAAACATAAAATTAAACTACACAAAGTTAAAAAAGATAAACTGAGAAGAAATGCCTGCAGCATACATGACAGACCAGAGGATACCCCAATAGAAAAATGGGCAAAACACATAAATATGCAACTCATGAGTTTTTATAAATATATGGGGAAAGGAAACCCTGGTGGCGAGGTGGTTTAGTGCTACAGCTCCTAACCAAAAGGTCAGTGGTTTGAATCCACCAGGTGCTCCTTGGAAACTCAGTGGGGCAGTTCTACTCTGTCCTATAGGGTCACTGTGAGTTAGAATCAACTCAACGGCAATGGGTTTGGGTTTTTTGGTACATGGGGGAAAAAAAAACTAGTAAGCATAAATGCAAATTAAAAATGGCATGCCATTTATTGCCTATAAATTTGACAAGATTTTTTTTTTTTTTTAAGGAGGTATAATATCCAGGGTTGGTAAAGTGTAAATTAGTAATCTTACTGGAAGGCAGTGTGGCAATTGTCAAAAGCCTTTGTAGAAAATGCATATTCTTTGGCCCAGTGACTCTCTTTTTAAGACTTTTTCCTAGAGAAGTAATTCAGGATGCAAGTGATGTTTTAACTACATCATTGTTGGTAATGGAGAAAAGTTAAAAACAATGGAAATGTCTTAACAATAGAGAATACTGACTAAATAAACTGTAGTTACCCATACAGTGGAATACTCTGTAGCCATAAAAATGTACAACAGTGATTATCAAAGTGTGGTCCACAGATCCCCTGAGGATCCCCAAGACTCAGGAAGTCTGTGAGATCAAAACTATTTTTATAATAATACAAAGAAGTTATTTGCCTTTTTTTTTTTTTTTAAACTGTGTTGGTGTTCGCTCTGATTGGTGTGAAAACAATGGTGGGTAAAATCACTGACTCCTTAGCACAAAATCAAGGCACCAAACTGAACTAGTCATAAAGCTAAACCAGTAGTCAGTACTTTGTTTACCACCAAGCACTTGGAGTTAAAAAAAAAAAAGAAGGAAAAAGCCGGTTTCCCTTAGAATGTCCTTGATAAAGCAGTAAAAATTGATTTTATTAAATCTCAAACCAAGAATTTTTTTTCATTGTTCTTTAAGTGAAAATTTACAAATCAAGTCAGTCTCTAATATAACAACTTATATACACCTTGCTATTCTAGTTGCTCTCCAGCTAATGAGACAGCACACTCCTCCTCTCTACCGTGTATACCCCATGTCCATGCAGCTGGCTCCTGGCCCCCTCTGCCTTCTCATCTCACCTCCAGGCGGGAGGTGCCCACATAGTCTCATGTGCCTACTTGAGACAAGAAGCTCACTCCTCACCAGTAACATTTTCTGTCTTATAGTCCAGTCTAAACCCCGTCAGAAGAGTTGGCTTTGGGAATGGTTCCAGTCTTGGGCTAACAGAAGGTCCGGGGACCATGACCTCCAGGGTCCTTCTAGTCTCAGTCAGACCATTAAGTGTGACTTTCACAAGAATTCGAGGTCTGCATCCCACTGTTCATCTGCTCCATCAGGGATTCTCTGATGTGTTCCCTTTCAGGGCAGTCATTGGCTGTAGCCGGGCACCATCTAGTTCTTCGCAAACCAAGACTTTTTATAAAAATGTGAAAAAAACAACCAAACTAGTAAGCCAAGAAATAAAGAAAACATTGTTTATGTTGAAATGGGAAACAGATATAAAGCCTGTTTGCCATGTACAGAAGTGTGATTGTTGACATGAAGAGAAGCACTTCTGCAATCCAGTTGTAAGCTGAACTAGCACTTTTTTCATGGAACACCAATTTTACGTAAAAGAACTGACAGGTTAACTATATTACTCAGACTTTGTATTTGGCAGACATTTTCTCAAATATGAACAAAGTACTATGGAAGGAAAACTAACAGTTTGTGTTGTCTGTGATCAAATTTGGAAACCCTGGTAGCGTAGTGGTTAACTGCTACGGCTGCTAAGCAAAGAGTTGGCAGTTCAAATCCACCAGGCGCCTCTTGGAAACTATGGGGCAGTTCTACCCTGTCCTATAAGGTCACTATGAGTTGGAATCGACTTGACGGCGGCGGGTTTATGATCAAATTTGAGCTTTCAAGTGAGAATTAGAATTGTGGAAAACTTCTATCTGCCATTGTGAGCTTGACAAAAATCCCAGTGGGATCAGTGACAATGTTAGCACATAACACACACGCTCACATGGTTAAATACTCGACTGCTAACTGAAAGGTTGGCAGTTTAAACCCACCCGCAGCTCCTAAGAGGAAAAGACCTGGCAGTCTGCTCCTGTAAAGATTACAGTTTAGGAAACCCTATGGGGCAGATTACAGCTTAGGAAACCCTATGGAGCAGTTATACTCTGTCCTATTGGGTTGCTATGAGTTGGAATTGACTAAGTGGCACACAACAACAACATGTATACATATTGTAATGAAATGTATCGACATTTAGAAGATCTATATAACTGACTCACCGAATCAGTATCTTCCAGATGACCAATGCAGGATATTACAAAATTCTCCATGGTTAAAAGAGCCATTCGAAGTGCTAAGTAGACCTACGGAATTCAATATCAAAGAGTACAAAAAATTTACTGATACGGTTTCAGGCTCCTCATTGTAACTGTTCTTTAAGAAACAACTTGTCAAGTTCTGGTGTAGTATCAAAAAAGAATATCCACGATCATCTAAAAAGGCTGTTAAAATGCGCCTCTCTCCTCTATGTATCTGTGCGAGGCCAGATTTTTTTCTTTGTATACTTCAACAAAAACAACACATTAAAATATACTGAATGCAAAAGCAAATATGAGAATCCTGCTGTCTTCAATTAAGCCAGACATTAGTTTGCAGAAATGTAAAACATTGCTACACTTTTCAATATTTTTTTGTTTTGTTTTAGAAAACAGTTATTTTTCATTTTAAGATGTTATTTATGTTAACTTGTATTGGGTTATTATTGATATTTTCAATTAATAAATATTTTTAAATTTATTAGTTTTTATTTCTAGTTTGGTAAATATCCATAGATATAACCCACATAACCAAAAAAAAAAAAAAAAAACCCAGTGCCGTCGAGTTGATTTTGACCTATAGCGACCCTATATAAAGAGAAGATTTTTTAAGATTGGAAAGGGCCCCTGAGACCACAAAGTTTAAGAACCACTGTTGTAGAGCCATTCTTATTGCTTTGGGAAGATTTTCATGATACATTGTTGGGTAAAAAAAGCAAGCTACTAAAACAGTATGATTCTATTTTTATGAGATAAAAATACACCTATGTATTTAATGAGGAATAATAATCACCAAAACATTACTCTGTTATCCCTGGGTTGCATAATTTTGGAAATCTTTATTTTCTATTTAACTGTATTTTCCAGTTTTTCTTTCCCTCCTGTCAAAAAGAAAATTTCAAAGATTGAGGCAAATTTTAAATTCATTAGTTTATTTGAGCAGGAACAAATGATTCATGAATTGGGTAGTATCTTAGTTACCTAGTGCTGCTATAACGGAAATACCACAATTGGATGGCTTTTAACAAAAAATTTATTCTCTCGCAGTCTAGTAGGTTACAAGTCCAAATTCAGGATGTCAGCTCCAGGGGAAGGCTTTCTCTGTTGGCTCTGGAGGAAGATTCCTTGTCATCAGTCTGCCCCTGGCCAAGGAGCTTCTCAAGTGCAAGGACCCAGGTCCAAAGGATGCACTCTGCTCCTGGTGCTGCTTTCTTAGTGGTTTGAGGTCCCCAACTCTCTGCTTGCTCTCTGTGTGCAGGCCACACCCCAGGGAAACTGCCTTTACATTGACTCTATCAGGGAGGTGACTTGAGTAAGGGTGGTGTTACAATCCCACCCTAATCCTCTTAACATAAAGTTACAATCACAGAATGGAGGACAACCACACATACACACATTTTTGGGGGACATAATTCAGTTCATAATAGGCAGCATCCAAACAAAGTGAAAAGTTGCTCCAGCAACAGGAAAAAAGTCAAGGGTTTATACAGCAAGAACAAGGAAGTGAAAAACTTAGGGTTTACCATTGTTAAAATAGGGCAAAGTGTGTTCAAGTAACATGTAGCAGTTGGCAATCATGTGGTCTGTTATGACAATCATCAGGATGACCTGAGGAATTATTACTTTTGGCATAGCACACTTTATGGGTCACAGGGCAGTGAACCCAAGGTCTCTTAGTTATTCCTGAGTGGGTTAATTCCTTAAGTTTGGGGTAGTTTCGACCTTTGAATTGTTAGGCTCCAGCAAGTCTGGATAGTATAAGTTTTTATTTTTACACTCCTCATGGAGGCACTAGTAGCTATGTACCTAACCTCTGGGATGAAATTTACTGCATTTGAATTTCTTTTTTTTTACCACATGCTGGCTGTCTGACTTTAGGCAAATTAACCTGAGGCTTGTTCTCCTCATTTCTGTTAACAAGACTGTTTTCCTTAAGTGATGGTTGTGATGATTCGGTGAGACACTCCACCTAACACGCTTAGCACACAGCCTGGCTTTGTTCAGTGAAGTGCCTGGAGTTCAGTACAAGCTAGGTACTGTGGACATTTTTGTTTTTTCTGACTGTCCTGCATCCAATGACACTTTTTTAGTTGGGGAGGGGTGTGGTCCTTCCATTGTGGGAAGTCTTGTCCTTTCAGACTGTTCTTGCTAAGAAAGTTAGTTGTGCCCCATTTGTTTGTTCCTTTCTTTTTATTGCACTTCAGATGGTTTACAGAACAAACTAGCTTCTCATTAAAGTTAGTACACGTTTTGTGACATTGGTTAACAACCCCACGACATGTCAACACTCTAACTTCTCGACCTTGGGTTCCCTATTACCTTCTTTCCTGTCCCCTCCTGCCTTCTAGTCTGTGTCCCTGGGCTGTTGTGCCCCTTTGGTCTCATTTGATTTTATGGGCCTGTCTAATCTTTGGCTGGAAACCCTGGTGGTAAACTGGGTAAGAGCTACAGCTGCTAACCAAAAAGGTCAGCAGTTCAAATCCATTAGGCGCTCCTTGGAAACCCTATGAGGCAGTTCTACTCTGTCTTATAGGGTCCCTATGAGTTGGAATAGACTCAATGGCAATGGATTTGGGTTTTTTTTTTTTTTTTCCTGTAATCTTTGGGTGAGGGGTGAACCTCAGGAGTGACTTCATTACTAAGCTAAAAGAGTATCCGGGGGCTGTACTCTCGGGATTTCTCCAGTGTGTGTCAGGCCAATAAGTCTGGTCTTTTTTTATGAGTTATAATTTTGTTCTACATTTCTCGCCAGCTCTGTCTGGGACCCTCTATTGTGATTCCTGTCAGAGCAGTCAGTGAGGATAGCTGGGTACCATCTAGTTGTATTGGACTCAGACTGGTGGAGGGCCATGGTAGTTGTGGTCTGTTAGTCCTTTGGACTAATCTTTCTCTTGTGTCTTCAGTTTTCTTCGTTCTTTCTTGCTCCCAAAGGGGTGAGACCAGTGAAGTATCTTAGAGGGTTGCTTACAGGCTTTTAAGACCCCAGATGCTCCTCACAAATGTGCCTCCTGTTTCTTGGTCCTCTGAAGTTCCTTGGGCTTCTGCTTGCTTTCCAAGCTTTCCTGTGCCTCCTGCAGAATCTGTGAGCCCCTGGTATTCCTTTGAAACTGAAAGATGACTAATTGATACATATAATACAGTTTTATGATACAGTTTTTCATGTTCTATCTTATCGCCCTCTCTAATTTGTTACTCTTTGAGCCCTATGCTTTCCCCTGTTCAGTGAGGGACATCTCCTGGTTCAATAGTACAGACTGTCAAGACCTGAAAGCCCGTAAAAGAGAGTCATGGCCAGGTCCCAAGTCCCAAGCTCTTGGATGATAAAATGAATTTGTCTTAGATTATGGGAAAAACAAATACATATTTTTTTTAATTACTAGTTAAGGAAGTTGAGAAAATAAACTATGTGTGGGTAGAACTTGGATAAATATAAAACTATACGTATAGGATGCTTGGTAAAGTAGAGGGTCAGTGAAAAAGAGGAAGACCCTCCACGAGATAGTTTGACACAGTGGCTGCAACAATGGGCTTATTTGTAGCAAAGATTGTGAGGATGGCACAGGACCGGGCAGTGTTTTGTTCTGTTGCACATATGGTTGCTATAAGTCAGAACTTACTCAATGGCACCTAACAACAGTAGAGTGGGAAAGCTCTGGAACTGTGACGAAGTAGTCAGGGAAGGAGGCTTCAGTTGTAGTTTAGGAGGAATCAGTCCTGGCTTGGAGACCTAGGTTTGGGGGGGTCAGCTCCATTTTAGAGGGGAGGATTTCCAAAGTTGAGAAGTCATTTCTGGAGTGAAACGCAGATGGCCAGTTCAGATTGAGTCAGACTTAATCTCAGGGTCATAAATAGACTTGGTTCTTAAATTCAGTCTCAACCCTGGATCCAAAAGTTTCATTTACGGGACACTTCTGGTTAAAGGAGGCTATCCATTAAGGCGGTCAACCATAGTGGCATTTCAGCCTTGGTTGAGGGGGAAGAGGTATGGAAAAAGAGAAGAGAGATTAAGAGATTCACTAAGATTACACAACTGGGAAGAGATTGAGTCAGTCAGGATGTGAATCAAGATCCATACAGCTCCAGGGAGCATGATCTTCATAGAGTGGTTAGGGGAATGAAGATGGGCAAGTGACTGGGGTGGGATGAGACTAACTGCTCAGCACACTTTGAGTCTAAAATTCATTTTGTTTCAGACATATGGGAAATGGCTGAACCCACTAAGGTTAAAATCTAGTTTGAAGAGAGAGAAAGTGAATCCTTGTCCATTTCTCCATAAATGTGCAGCAGGAGTTATATGCCACAGCTTGCGGTAGATGACACCAATCCTGGGGTTCAAGTGGTTTGGTGAACAGATGAAACAGACGTGAACAAATTAATTTTTTTAAATCAGGATCTGAGTAAATTCTGGGAAGATGACCCAGGCTGGGCCCATGATAGTTTGAGCACCAAGCATCTTCTTCTTTTTAATTTTATTGATTGATTGAGCACAGTTTGCTAGGCACCAAGAGACAAGGTTAAACAAAACCTGTGATAAAACTGAAGGTTAGCTGAGTAGGATAAATACAAGAAACACGGTATTTCTAACAGATAAAAGGCAAAAGGAATCCCTAGGTATGGAATGAAGGCAGATACTAGGAGAGCAGCTACACCAGACATGGCAAATATAACAGACCAGTTTGGAAGAGGTCAGAAGGCTCTGGGAGAGGTTGCTTTTGAAAAATAAAAAGGACTCAATCAATACTCAAAGGGTTTAAAAGTACCCATGAGAGTATAGGCGACTGGTGAGGAGTTTGAGGTTGAGTTGGAAAACCAGACTTTCAGAAATATCAAGATCGTTCATCGCTGCAGGCAAATATGTTGTGCAAGAAAGTAGTCACCTTAGACTGAGGATCAGTAAACTATGGTCCCAACGTAGTCCACTGGAAAAATGTAAAACAGTACAGCTGCTTTGGAAAACAGTCTGGCAGCTCTTCAAAGGATTAAACATAGAGCTATTTAAAATTATTTATGTTAAAACATTTTTTATTTGGATATAATTCCAAAATCACATAAAAGTAGCAAAAATAAGAATAGTACACCCTTTACCCAGCTCATTTGTTGTTACAATTAAAATTTTAAAAATTAAAAATTTACCTATTTCGATTACATTGCTTTGATCCTCTATAGAAATGACTTTGTAGACAAACCAAAAATACATTCTTGGATCTTTAACAAGGTTAGTATAAGAAATGGTGATGTAAAACTGTTTCTACATCTCCTGTTTGTGAGCCTCACATAGTTCAATTCACAGCTGCTGATGACAGCATGTATTGTTAAATGTCCAGGTAAGAAATTCTCCTTTGACCTTAGTTCTAGGAAAGTTTGCTTTCATGATGTTGCTGTCTGCTTCCTTCATGAAACAATAAAATATCTGTTTACCTTTCTTTGACGTCAGGAACTGAGAGGCACCTTTTGTGCTAAGTTGTAGTGATGAGCTGATCTAACTAGTATTTTCCTGGAGTATTACAGGCCATCATTAACTAAATTCCTATTTCTAATCATTTTGAGCACCACGACAGAAGTGGTTTGGTTGCAACTCAGTGTCTGTAATTCAGACTGCTGTCCTTTGTGACTTTATGTTTCTCTGTCTGAGATGCCATCACTCAGTCTCTTGTACCTCATTTCTGGAAAATGACTTCATCTTTGAGGTTCCTATAAGGCCTCTCCAAATGCATTTTCCATGTCACATTGTCTGCCTTAAATTGGATCATCTTAACCATATATTTCAAAGCTGGCTTAAAGTATCCATTTAGATGTTTTCTAGTGGTGCTGAACTAGACAAAAGCAACAAGTTTATTAATGTGAACAGCGCTTCCCACACACACACTGTAGTCCCTCAGTAGTAGTAGTAGTGCCACACTTTGGCACCATCCTTTAACTCTTTCTTCCCTCTAATATCCAATCAGTTGTCAAGCTCTGCCCATTTCTGCCTTTACGAGATTTTTTACATCTGACCCTTCCTTTCTCATCTTAGTGGCACACCCTGCCATCCCCTTTGTTCATGCCTTTGTTTCATACTGGATACCTGGATTATTGCAATATCCTTCTAAAGGATTCTCTGCCACACTTTTCTTCTGTCCAGTCACCTGTCTGTGCTGTTGCCAGATCCATCTACCAAAGCAGAGCTCTGTTGTCTTCACTGTTGGCATTTATAGAGGCCTTTCGTGATATGGGGCCCTGGCGGCCCAGTGGTTAAGAGATAGCTGCTAACCAAAAGGTTGGCAGTTTCCATCTACCAGCTGGTCCTTGGAAAACCCTATGGGGCAATTCTGCTCTGTCTCATAGGATTGCTATGAGTCAGAACTGACTCGACGGCAATGGATTTTTTTTTTTTTTTTTTCATGATAAAGCTCAAACCAAGGGTCTGCTGTACTTACCGTTGTTCCTCTAGGCATAACCCAAACCACCAAACTGAAGTACTCTCTGTTTCCAGAACCTGTGCTGCATTCGCTTACCTTGATGCTTTGGTTCATGTTAGGTCCCCGGGGAAAGTACTTCTCCTTATTCTACCCCCATCTCTGCCATTAAGAAATAACACCCATCCTTGATTCTTGATTTTCTCCAAAGGTGTGATCTCTCCCAGCTTTAACCCCCCTCCCCAGGCCATCTGGTTATTTCTTGTGACAAATGACATATTCTTATATTAAACTTATTTGTGTATTTTCCTAACAGAAGCTCCTAAGAAGGTGAGGAAAACTATGGTTCTTTAGCTATTTACCTTTGTGTTTCTGTATATTTTCTGTTTAGATCAATGTCTTGCACTCCAAACGTGCTCAAAAAGTATTTAATGAATTGAAATTGGCATAATTTCACAGCTGGCAACATATCCCCCCCCAAAAAAACCTTCTTGAATAAAAGCATTTTCATGCAATATTTATTCAGAACAAGAACAAATGATGATAAACAATGCAGAAATTCAACAAAAAGGGAATGGTTGGCTAAATTAGGAGCCGTGGTGGTGCGTTGGTTAAAGCGCTCGGCTGCCAACCAAAAGCTCGGCGTTTGAACCTACCAGCCGCTCCGCCGGAGAAAGATGCGGCAGTCCGCTTGGTTTGGTAGATAAATTACGGGCAGGGTTTGAATCTAATTCTCCTGTCCCTGGTCAGCCAAAAAAAACAAACCTACTGCCATAGAGTCAATTGCAACTCATAGCGACCCTATAGGACAGAGTAGGACTGCCCCACAGGGTTTACAACGGAGCGGCTGGTGGAATGAAACCGCTGACCTTTTGGTTAGCAGTCAACGCTTTAAGCACCGCACCACCAGGCCTCCATCCCAGGTCTACATTTACTGTTTATTAAATGAATGGTATACCACCATGTTGGAAATAGCGTGTAACCAAGTGCGTATGAAATCAAGTTAAGGGAAAAAGAACCACACACAACATGGATTTCATCTATAGAAAATCTATGGAGGCACATTGTTAGTAATAGGAGGCCAGAGAAGGCCACCTGTCATGTCTGCACAGCAATTAATAAGGCGCCTTCATACACAGTGATTGCCACAGCAGCCCTGCGAAGGATGAGCGGGAGGTATCATGAAGTCGTTTTGCAGGTAAGGAAAGCAATCGACGGAGGTCAGGAATGTTTGACGAAGGCGGAGGCAGGACCCAGTCCCGGGCGCCTTCCCTGCCACCACTGGGCAATTGCGATTGGCCTTGTCCTTTTCATCACCTGCATCACATTTGCAAACGAAGCCCGCAGAGGCGGGCCGCGGGAGGTGGGCAGGTGCCGGGGCAGGCGCGGGCGTCCGCGACGGCGGGCGAGCGTCGCACGGCAGGCCCTGGTCGCCTCAGCCGCGGCTGCTTCCGGCCGGGCCCGAGACCATCGAGTTCGGAAGTGTGGCCAGAGCGGCTCCCGGGGGCGCAGCGCCGCATCGGCGCCGCCGCAGAGCAGCCAGGGCCGCGCCCCGGCAGGCCGGCGGCGGGCGGCATGGCCGCAGCGCTGGTGCTGAGGGTGGTCGCAGGGCTGGCGGCCGCGGCGCTGGCGGCCGTGCTCGTGGAACACTACGGCCTGGCCGGCCCGCCCGCGGCACGGCCCCAGCCCCGGCGCCCCTGGAGCCCGCACCCCGCGCCGGGCCCCCGAGGCAACAACATCTTCTGGGGTCTGCAGGTGACGCGCGGGGAGCACGGCGGGGGTGCAGGGCGGCACGGAGACGTGAGGCCCCGGGCGGTTTCTGGGGGGCGCCACTGCGCTTGTCTGTGGCCCCGCAAACCTCCCGGCTGGGGGCCTGGGTCAGGTTGCAGCTCGCGTCTGTCTAGTCCTGGCCCTGCCCCTGCTCTGGCCTTCCCTGGGGTCGGGGGAGGGTGGTCGATGCATTTTTTCTTGCCGTTTTTCTTTCCTCGCTAGACAGCCGCTTGGCCGCCCCTGCCAACGCTGCTTCTTTCTTCCTGACTCAGATTATCTCTGTTTAATACCTGCTTTCGGCAGATATCCGACCTTCACTTGAGCAGGTTTCACGATCGAGGCAGAGCGGTAGACTTAGAGAAGTTCTGTTCTGAAACTATTGACATCATTCAACCAGCTCTCGTCCTAGCAACAGGTAGGGTGGATTGCCCTGCTGTCTTGTCTTCTGTGGCTCCGGATGGTAGAATGCTAGCCAGGGCTGCAGCTTTCACTTTGGGGACCCACAGCCCCAGGTGAGCCCTGTGAGGTAGAGGACATGGGACGTTGTAATTCCCTCTGCTTGTGGTTAACTGAGTCAAGATGCAGGCCGAATGGTTTGCCATAACAAAGTTTTGTCAGCACAGTAAATGCAAGGTTGGTGATTCTCTTGTCGAGTGCTGTCTGCCATATTTGTATCTGATTGTTGTTGCAGTTGTTTTGGATTTGAGAATTAGGGAAAGCTCTTTAACCACAAATCAAAACTTTTCTCCTTTTGCTAACTTTTCCAATTTCTTTACATTATTAAACAAAAAAGAAAAAAAAACAAACCTGCTGCCATAGTTTCAATTTCCACTCATAGTGACCCTATAGGACAGAGTAGTTTCCAAGGAGCACCTGGTGGATTCCAACTGCTGACCTTTTGGTTAGCAGCCATAGCACTTAACCACTAAGCTACTAGGATTTTCACTGCATATTTAGTCAATGTTATATTGTCAATTGTTTGAGGCTTTAAGTGATGCCACACTTTTTCTTCATTCTTTGGTACTTTTGTGGCTGGGTTCCCTAGACTCTTCAAGCCCCTCACCATTTGCCCCCAAACTGTGTTGGAGGAGAGGAAGCTAAAGGAGCATTGCATTTATCTTGTCTACTGGGAACTCATTTCCCACCCACCCTACTAAAACACTCCTGCTAATACGATGGAGTATCAGTCCTCATTGTATGGAAGAACCCCAAGTGCAACTGTTCTGTCTCATTGCCTAGAAATTTATTTCATTGCCCAAACTACATCTTCCAGATTGCTTCTTGCTATAAAAATAATACTTGGTCAGATCACACATCCTGATTTTGGGTTTGGAAAATAAGCTTGCCATAGATATTAGAAACCTGCCCAAAGCGATGGAATCTCTTATAAAAGGTTTTCATTTTACCAGAATCTCATGATGCGTTTTGTACTGCTTCTTTAAAGATATTTTTTCACAGCCCACATCTAAACAGAAGGTTAAATAGGAGCTTGCTAACCTGTAACAAACAGTTAAAGCCCTTGCTGAGAAAATCTTGTTATTTTAGATGGCTTGTTTTACACATAGATGGATGAATAAGGGGTGATGTTTATGCATGTTGAGTACTTGAAGTATCTACCTTCAGTGTGCATTTTTATATTTGACCCTCCCTGGAGTTTATTTTGTGTTGTGATTCAGTTCTTATTTAAATCTACAGGAGACCTGACCGATGCCAAAACAAAGGACAAGTTGGGATCCAGGCAGCATGAGGTAGAATGGCAAACTTACCAGGGTATTCTAAAGAAGACACGGGTCATGGAAAAAACCAAGTGGCTGGATATCAAAGGAAATCATGGTAAAAGTCAAGAGCCAGACTTTTTTTTTTTTCCTTTTGAAACTCAGATTTTCCAATTTCAATTGTAAAATTATAAAATGGGACGTTGAAACAGGTTTCTAAGACATACTGAAGGCCACAACTCTGAAACACAGTTATATGATTTAAAAACTTCAAATGCCACTGTTAGCCTTTGAGGTGAGAGTTTGTATGGTCCTTTCTTCATTACATTGAAGAAAAGCTTCCATCAAAACCCATTCAGATCACGATGAGTGAAATAAGTCGGTCACAAAAGGACAAATGTTGTATGATTCCACTTATCTGAAGGATCTAAAACAGACAGGTGTATATAGGTCTGAAATTACTAGTGGCTACCACGGGAGGGCAGCTGATTGAGAGGGGTGGGAAGACACTGAGCTTCTCTTAAGGGCGATGGAAAAAGTTGGAGGTGAATCGTGGTGATGGCTGCAGAACGTGATGAGCACTGTGTCACTGAATCGTACGTGTAAAGACTGTTGGAATGGCAAATGTTTTGTTACATATGTGCTTATCACAATAAAAAACAAAACAAACAAAAAAATCCATGCAGGCAGATGTTTAGAATAAATATACATTTTGCTAAGTGGAAGAAGCCAAACTCAGAAGTCTCCATACTATATGATTTCGTTTATATGACATTCTGGAAAAGGCGCAACTATTGGCAGAGAACAGATTGTGGTTGCCAGGAGCGGGGATGGGAGGAGAAGCTGACTACAGAGAAGCACCATGAGGGAATTTTTTGGGTGATGGAACTGTTCAGTGTCTTGATTGTGGTGGTACATACACAGCTATTTGCCAAAATCCACAGAACGGTACACCACAAAGTGAATTCTGCTGTATGTAACTTAAAAAATTAAAATTAAAGTATGCCAGCAAATCCCATATGCATGGGCAGAGAAATGGATAATACCATTTTTTAGATTTTCATTGTTGCTTCAGTAAGGAATTGAACTCTTCTCTGAGTCCTGATGGTAGATCAGTTTGTTTATTTTATAAAGGTTGACTTTCTCATTGGTTAATAAAGTACTTCATTTGATAATTCATTGCTGATGAGTGCTGATTTTTTTTTAAGCTATGATTTTAAATGATAATCCTACCTACACAGCTGTTGGCTTGATCAGAAAATACCCTCTTTGTAAATAGTTCTAAACAGCTGGGAAAGTTAAAAATAGGATATCTAGCTTATAACTTTCTCTGGTCCATTTACATTTCCATTTTTCCCCGATTCTAATTAGTAGTATAGGTCAAGTTGTTTTGCAACAAATACCAAATCTGTGTATATTAAAAATGATTTCCAAGAATCTACTGACCTCTTATTTCAAGTAATGAATATCAAGAAGACTCTTGTGACCAAACATTTTGGGTAGTCTCTTGCAGTTCACGGTAATGTAGTTTGATTCGTATAGGCATAAATGATTGTGGTATGTGTTTATATATGAAGTTAAGACAGGGGAGGGAACTAATCTTTATTAAGATTTAACTATAACCCAGAGTTGTTCTGTTACGCATGAGGACTGCAGACATGTTAATATTTCTTTTGGCCTAAATTGGATTTACAGCTTAATTTCTAAGGTTATTGAAAATGTAGTGGGTTCTTAGAAATCAAAGGTGATAAACAATTTTAGCTATTGCAACCAGGCAATCAAACTATATGATACTATATTTCTAGCTAAGTGTTCTAGGATGTCCTTAACCTTCCTACTTACCATTACATAACCCCTTTCCCGCTGAGTCTTTAAGACTTGAGACTGGCACTAACCCTGTTATCCAAGTGGTAGGTTCTTCAGAAGTACTTCATCTGGATCCATACATCAGGCATGAATCCACTCCTTGCTAGCATCCAAAATTACACAATTAAAACAACAGTAATGGCAACAGTCCAATCTTATAACTCCAAGTTGCTTTATTCCAAATAGTACTAATTCAAAGTATCTGTTTTTCCCCAGTGCACTAGGTGCCTAAAATAAGTTTCCAGATAATCTGAATTCTGTTAAACTGTCAAATTTTAAAAATTATCAATCTAATTGATTTCCATTTTGCCATTTAAAGTGTGTTATAGAAAGAATTGTCATTTTTTTTTTTTTCTAGGCATTAACATGTTTGCTTTTCCTTTTTAATACAGATGCATTCAACATTCCAAGTCTGGAGAGTGTCGAGAATTATTACAGGTACTGTAATGGACAAGACCGACAACTACGTAGAGTCCGTGTTACAAGGAGGGTGCAGTCGATTCAATGAATGAATGAAAACGTTTTTTAACGGATAAAATTTCTACAAATTACCTCTGTTAGTTTAGAAAAGGAGGCTTCCTTTTTTGTGACAGATTCGATTCTTTTTGTTTATTTGGACTTTTTCTTTAGTCCTTTTTATTTCATACAGCTTAATGCTTTTTGTTGACTAATCGTACTTTTAATATTGCATACAGATTTTTTTTCTCTTGCTTCAATCAGAGCTTGTCAGTCAGTGTGCTGAGGTTAATGGGTTTTAAGAATGCTGAGATACTGATTCCCCCTCAGCTTCTGGGGTGGCTGGAGAGGCCAGCTGGTCACCCCAGGTTACATTGTCCTTTCATTCCAAGATGCCATTAAAATATAAAAAATTATCTTTATGTGTCATGGTTGTGAAAAAGGCTGGGAGCTCAGAGTTAGAAAACAGTTCCCTAGTTTAAATGAACTGGCATTCTTGCTTTGATGGTAACTTCACTTTCAGTTCCAGGGTATTCAGTAGCTTCGTTCTGCATTGCCAGTCAATCACGTCGCAAATGTTACTGAGAGCCCTTTACTGGTTAGATACCATGAGAGACAGAGGAGCTGATATTAAAAAAATACGGTCTCTGCCTTAGTCCAGTTAGGGAGATAAGAATTGTTTAGGGAACAACTAGAAGAGAAAATGAAGGAATGGCTGATGAAATGCTAGGTTACATGGTGTACACCGTGATCACAACGAGAAATGAGTAAAGGCAGAAATCGGCATGGGGTGAACTCCGAGAAGACTATGAAAGAAGTGAAAACTACATCGAGCCTTAAAAGATGTGCAGCATTTGGAGAAGAGATGCTGAAGAGCATATTTTAGGCAAAAGGATCAGCATGAACAGAGGGTTAGAATCAGCTGTTGGGGGCAGTAAGGAAACTTATCACCAGAATGGAGGTTCATGTTGAGCACTGCTATGACACTGGATAGGTTTTTTTTTTTTTGTCCTTTTTAAAATTTATTTATTGTGCTTTAAGTGAAAGTTTACAAATCAAGTCAGTCTCTCATACAAAAATTTATATACACCTTACTATGTACTCCTAGTAGCCCTCCCCCTAACAAGACAGCACACTCCTCTCCACCCTGTATTCCCCATGTCCATTCAGCCAGCTCCTGTCCCCCTCTGCCCTTTCATCTCCCCTCCAGACAGGAGCTGCCCACATAGTCTCATGTGTCTACCTGAGCCAAGATGCTCACTCCTCACCAGTATCATTTTCTGTCTTATAGTCCAGTCCCATCCCTGTCTGAAGAGTTGGCTTTGGGAATGGTTCCAGTCTTGGGCTAACAGAAGGTCTGGGGACAATGATCTCAGGGGTCCTTCTAGTCTCCGTCAGACCATTACGTGTGGTCTTTTTACTAGAAATTGAGGTCTGCATCCCACTGTTCTCCTGCTCCATCAGGGATTCTCTATTGTGTTCCCTGTCAGGGCAGTCATCGGTTGTAGCTGGGCACCATCTAGTTCTTCTGGTCTCAGGCTAATGTTGGCTCTGATTTATGTGGGCCCTTTCTGTCTCTTGGGCACATAATTACCTTGTGGCTTTGGTGTTCTTCATTATCCCTTGCTCTAGCTGGGTTGAGACCAATTGATGTATCTTAGATGGCTGTTGATAGTGTTTAAGACCCCAGATGCCACTCACCAAAGTGGGGTGCAGAATGTTTTCTTAATACATTTTCTCATGCCAATTGACATAGATGCCCCCTGAAACCAGGGTCCCCAAACCCCTGCCCCTGCTACACTGGCCTTCGAAGCATTCAGTTTATTCAGAAAACTTCTTTGCTTTTGGTTTAGTCCAGTTGTGCTGACCTCTACTGTATTGTGTGCTGTCCTTCCGTTCAGCTAAAATAGTTCTTATCTACGATCTAATTAGTGAATGCCCCTTTCCCTCCCTCCTTCCCCACCCTCGTAACCATCAAAGAATATTTTCTTCTGTGTTTAAACTATTTCTTGAGTTCTTATGATAGTGGTCTTATACAACATTTGTCCTTTTGCAACTGACTAATTTCACTCAGCATAATGCCTTCCAGATTCCATGGATAGGGTTTTTCGAGCCAATTTCTGGAGGTCTTAAGTTACAAGAGTAGGATAGAAGTTTAGATGTGATGAGTTCATAATCCAGTATAAGTTCTTAAGGAGACAAGTAACATAATGAAAACAGTATCTTATAAAAGGCAATCTCGTGACAATAGAGAAAAAAGATAGGGTAAAAAGGCGGGCGGGGGAGAGATGGTAGTTATAGAGAATAAATAGAAGAGTCCTGTGATAACAGTCCAGTCACCATATGGGAAGGGCCTGAAATGGATAGAAGATGTGTTCCTCTGGATGAGGGTCATGGATGTGGGGACAGTGTGGGGTCAGTGTGAGGATGATAGGTCGAAAAGCACTGGTTGACTAACTGAATGTATGTAATTAGAGCTGCTGTAACTTGGAGGAGGAGACTGCCCTTTTTCATTAATGTGAGAAAGGAAGAGGACAGAGGAGAAGTCTCCTTTCACTTCCTATTAACAGTTTGCATCTTTGATGGGCATTGTGGGAATAGTTAAGAGACATTTTCAAAGAATACTTGGGCTCTGACTAAGGAGCCCTGGTGGCGCAGTGGTTAAAGCGATTGACTGCTAACTGAAAGGCTGGCAGTTTGAAACCACCAGCTACTCCTCAGGAGAAAGGTGTGGCAGTCTGCTCCTGAAGAGATTTTCAGCCTTGGAAACCCTATGGGGTCGCTATGAGTCTGAATCAACTTGACAACAGTGGGTTGGGGTTAGGTTTAGTCCTGTTTTACCCTAGATGGTGCAAACATTAACACACTTGGCTGTTAACTGAAAGGTTGGAGGTTTGAGTCCACCCAGAGGTGCCTCAGAAGAAAGGCCTGGCAGTTTACTTCCAAAAAATCAGCCATTGAAAACCCTATGGAACACAGTTCTGCTGTGATACACACGGGGCTGCCATGAGTCAGAATCTACTCAGTGGCAGCTGGTACCGGTAGCCCTGTTTGAAGAATAAAGACCTATTGTACCTCACTACACCAAGAACTCTGCCAGCCTCTGAGCAGGCCCTCACTCTATTTTTTTTTTTTTTAACCTTTCTTGCAAAGTCCTTTTTTTTTTTTTTAATTAACTTTTATTAAGCTTCAAGTGAACATTTACAATTCCAATCAGTCTGTCACATGTAAGTTTACATACATCTTACTCCCTTCTCCCACTTGCTCTCCCCCTATTGAGTCAGCCCTTTCAGTCTCTCCTTTCGTGACAATTTTGCCAGCTTCCCTCTCTATCTTCCCATCCCCCCTCCAGTCAAGAGTTGCCAACACACCCTCCGGTGTCCACCTGATTTAATTAGCTCACTCTTCATCAGCATCTCTCTCCCACCCGATGACCAGTCCCTTTCATGTCTGATGAGTTGTCTTCGGGGATGGTTCCTGTCCTGTGCCGACAGAAGGTCTGGGGAGCATGGCCGCCGGGATTCCTCTAGTCTCAGTCAGACCATTAAGTATGGTCTTTTTATGAGAATTTGGGGTCTGCATCCCACTGATCTCCTGCTCCCTCAGGGGTTCTCTGTTGTGCTCCCTGTCAGAGCAGTCATCGATTGTGGCCGGGCACCAACTAGTTCTTCTGGTCTCAGGATGATGTAGGTCTCTGGTTCATGTGGCCCTTTCTGTCTCTTGGGCTCCTAGTTGTCGTGTGACCTTGGTGTTCTTCATTTTCCTTTGCTCCAGGTGGGTTGAGACCAATTGATGCATCTTAGATGGCCACTTGTTAGCATTTAGGACCCCAGACGCCACATTTCAAAGTGGGATGCAGAATGTTTTCATAATAGAATTATTTTGCCAGTTGACTTAGAAGTCCCCTCAAACCATGTTCCCCAGACCCCCGCCCCTGCTCCGCTGACCTTTGAAGCATTCATTTTATCCCGGAAACCTCTTTGCTTTTAGTCCAGTCCAATTGGGCTGACCTTCCTTGTATTGCCTCACTCTATTTTTTAATGAGGAATAAGTACCATTTCACTGGAATCTTATTCCTCCCTTTTTGAATGTTTAGTGGAATGCCTGGAGTAGCTTTCCTGCTTCTCTGCTTTACTTGGTCACCTTGTGTTTGGTCATTGATGATTTAATTTGCATAAGTTTTTAGGAGAATATTTTAAAAGGAGAGAAAATCTAAAATTTCGTCAGTTTATTCATTGTGCTTCTGATTGCTGCTTAACTGTTCGCAGCACCCAGGGGCTGCTATAGATCAGTAAATTTTCCTTCCAAAGGTAGGCTAAATCTATTGTGCTTTTAGGGAAAGAACTGGGATTCAGTCTGTTTTTTCCTTTTAAATAATACTTTATCGTGTTTAAGATTAAAGTTTACACAGCAAATTAAATTCTACTTAACAATCAGAATTGTTAACGTAACAATTTCTACACAAATTACTCAGTGATATTGGTTACATTTTTCACAATGCATCCTCATTCCATTCTGGTTGTACCATTTCCAGTACTCTAGTTTCCCTGCCCCCTTACCTTCTTATCTTTGCTTTAGGGTAATTTGTGACCATTTGGTCTCCTGTAGATGATTTTTTTAAAGGAGCTCATTACTCACAGGTAATATTCTTTATTTTATGAACCAATCTGTTTTTAGCTAACAGATGACCTCGAGAGATAATTTCAGTTTAAATTTTAAAGCGTATCTCAGGGCGACAGTCTTGAGGAGTCTTCTAGTCTCAGTAAGCCTGGATTTTTTTAAGAATTTGAGTTCTGTTCCACATTTTTCTCCCATCCGTTCTATCTTTTTATGATTGCACTAAAGCTCTACTCCTTTTTTTTTTTTTTTTTAGGAAGTACTCTGCTGTACATAAGGATGGCTCTTTCCACTATGTCCATCGTACTCCCTTTGGCAACTATTCTTTCATCTGTGTGGATGCCACCCTCAGTCCAGGACCTAAGAGACCCTACAATTTCTTTGGAATTTTAAATGAGGTACAGTAAAAATCTTACTTCCTTTTGTAGCTTATCTGTTTTATTTTTTCTCCAGTACATGTAGATCACTTAAAGTTATCCTAGGGAAACAAGTTCTTATTTAGAAATGCTTGAGAAAACTTTTACTGTGGTTACAGGTATGGCTAAAAGAAGTTACTGGCTTTTTCAACGCTATTATTGCTATCGTTGTTCTTGTCTCAAAATCTAGGAAGTAGTACCTCACATTTTTTATTTATTCAGTAGAAATTTATTTAGTATGTACTAAGGACAGGATCCACTTTGCAAGGTGCAGGGCACAAAGCTTTATGTACTGCGTTGTATATTCCTAAATCCCTGTAACTGCCATTTCTAACTAATGATCTATTTTATAAGAGATGGGCAACTATTGAAGTACATATGTTTCTTTTAAAGTATGGCAAGGATAAGTGAAAACTGTCTGGAAAGTCACATCAAGAACCTTTCATTATTTCTTGGTGCAACAAATGCTAAGTCATTAAATAGCGAATGAGCAGGTGCCCATATATGAGGATACAAAGGTGATAAAATCAAGTCCCTGGCCTTTTAGAGTATTTAAACTAGTGGTGGGGTATAAGGCCTGTACTGACAGAAATAACTATCCCAAAGGGCAGAATTTGCTAAGTGCTGAAAGAGGTTCGGAAGCCCTGGTGGCGTAGTGATTAAGAGCTACAGCTATTAACCAAAAGGTCAGCAGTTCGAATCCGCCAGGTGCTCCTTGGAAACTCTACGGGGCAGTTCTACTCTGTCCTATAGGGTTGCTATGAGTTGGAATCGACTTGACGGCAGTGGGTTTGGTTTTTTGGAAGGAGGTTCAGAGTGATACGAGCGTTCAGAGGAACCTGAAATCAAGTAAGCAGAGTATTGTCAAGTGCGTTGTGTTGTATTAGGTGTTTTATTTAGTGAAGGTGTATTTTGTTTCCTGCCTACCAAGAATCTTTAGACAGAGTTATTATTTTAAATCCTACTCCTTAGAATATATATATATATGAACAGTATTTTTTTAAGGTATAATTCAAGGATCATCTGCATGGAAATCAACTAGATACAGTCTTATAAAATTCAAATTCCCAGGCCCCACCCCAGACTCACCAAATTAGAAACCCTGAGGGTAGGGCCGAGGGATTTATTGCTATAAGCACTTTACAGATAAATACTAATGCATATTTATATTTTTGCAAGTTATTTTTTGAAACCAACGTTATGATGTATGATTTCCATACAATAAAGCACACTGGTTTTACATGTATAGTTGGAAGAGTTTTGACAAACGTATAACGTATACCCTGGTATAACCATCACCACAATCAGGACAGAATGTTTCCATCACCCCAGAAAGTTCCATTGTACTGCTTTGCAGTCTTCACTCCCAGTCCCAGGGAACCACTAGTTTCTATCATTATAGATTAGTTTTGCTTGTTCTAGAATTTTATATAAATGAGATCATACAGTATACATTCTTATGTCTGGCTTCTTTTACTCTTGCTCAGTGTAATGTTTCTGAGATTGTAATATGGTGGTGTCAGACCTCGCCTAAATTCAGGAGGAAGAGAGAGGATCACCATCAGCCCAAAGCTGATCCCTGTGAGGTGGAGATCAGACATACCTACATTCTCCAACCTTTTTACCAGTTCTGACAGCAGCCATCCTCCCCACAGCACTTTCTGCTTCTCTGCTGGGTTCAATAATTCCTTGCAACGGCCACACAAAACTTAGAGAACATACAATTATGGGGTTTATTAGGGAAGTAACAGGTTACAGCTCGGGATCAGGATCAACCTGGAAGTATCAAGAATAACTCGGAAGACAGCATACAGTTCGTCAGTCAGGACAGCTTCCAACCTTTCCAACTATGGCGATTTATTCCATACGGAATAAATTTCTACTGAAGGCAGGCAGGCCTTGCTCTCAGCCTCTGCCCTGCTTGGGCAAGTGTTAAAGCTCTTTAGCAGCTCCAATAAGTGCCTGGAAGCACCCCATTCCCCTAGGAAGCTTCCTGACCAAAGGTACTCAGCTCTCTTGCACTGTGGGTTGGGAAGCCCACTGTAGCCATCTGCTGGTCCTGTGCTGCTGCTGTCTCATGCTGCCTCCAGTGTCATAGCTTTCTGCATCCTGGGTCTAGGAGTTTCTCAGCACGGGGACCCCAGGATCAAATGATGTGCTCTTCTCCTGGTTCTTCTTGATGGTAGTGAGGTCGTCCTCAACCTTAGTGAAACTGGCTTTTTTTTTAAGCTAGAGGGATGGCAGAACTGACCAGTCCCCTTTGTAGGCCACAGGCACCTTATTTGCACAGTCACTGTCCAGTCCCTGTTTAAGAGTTTCATATATTTTATTTGCATAGTCGTAGCAAATTATTTTGTGGGAATTGAGAGACCATGGCTACAAAGGCCACTTAAAAGCAATTCACAGCACTGCAGAGATTCATCCGTGTTGTTGAATATATCAGTAGTTCCTCCCTTTTGATTGCCAAGTGGTATTTTGTAGTATGGACATGCAGCAACTTGCTGATGGTGTCCAGTTTTTCACTGTTCTACAAGCAGAGCTGCTGTGAACAATGGGTACAAGTCCTTCCGTGGACACGTGTACATTTTGTCTCAGAAGTTCAGTTTCAGCATCCACGTTACTAATTGCAGTGTTGTATACAGGGCTGAAAAGATTAGTGGTGATTTCTTTATTTCTCAGTTTCCTTCTCTATCAAATGGGGATAATAACTGCCTTATTGAAGAGAGCTGTTATTAGAATTAAATAAATTATAATGTATGAAAACAGTTTGAAATTTATAGAGGTCCACACAAGTCATTAATAAGTAGAGTTCAAGCCCCAGACCCAATATAATTACAGGCAGTCCCTGGGTTACGAATAAGATCCCTTCCTAACTCTGTCTTTACGTCAAATTTGTAGGTAAGTTGGAACAGGCACATACAGTTCTTATTTAACGTCAGTTAGTCAAATGTTTGTCTTGGTATATGGTATATGCTTTACCTTTCTGTGCATATAAAACACTTACGAAACACTTCCAAACCGTGCAGTGTTTTCATGAGGGTAGGGCGTGCATGTTATTACGAACCATTGTATGTATTCAACTCAAATTTTTAATAGGATAGACTTTATGGCAGTCCCCTCTTTAATATGAGTTTTCCATAAATCGGAGTTCATAGCCCGGGAACTGCCTGTATTATAAAACTTCAGGGGAATTATTTAATCTGTTGACCAAGCCTAAGATTAGATTTCAGCCTGAGTCTTAATTAAAGACCTGCCATTTTCCTCCCATTTCAGAAACAAATGGAAGAGCTTTTATTACTTGCCAAGGAAAGTAGTTGGAGCAACCACACTATTTGGTTTGGACATTTTACAACATCTACTATCCTGTCTTCATCACCAGGAATCCGGTCAATAATGAGGTTAGACAGGCTTCTAAAATTGAAATGAATTGTTTTTAATTCACTCATGTTGCTGTACATACCTTGCTTTCCTGAAGAGGCATTTTTATTAATTTGGCATCCCAAGTTAGCCTTTATCATTTATTCCATTTATTTTTCATTGGTTAGTTCAGCTACAGCTTATTTGTGTGGGCACCTCCATACACTTGGTGGACTGATGCCTGTTTTGCATACTCGACACTTCCAGGGCACTTTGGAACTTGAGGTGGGAGACTGGAAAGACAACAGAAGGTAAGGAAACTATGCCACAAAGTAAAACGTATACATGTTTTTCTTCCTAAATTTTATAAGTTGTTGAGAATATACACAGCAAAACATACACTAATTCAACAGTTTCAATGTACGATTTAGTGACATTAATTAAATTCTTCCAGTTGTGCAGCCATTCTCCCCCTTCTTTTCTGAGTTGTTCCTCCCTCATTAGCATAAACTCAGTGCCCCCTACGGTTCCTGTCTAATGTCTCGATTTGCTGTTGTCAGGTTGATCCCGTATGTATAGTTCTTAAAATATGTGTAAGCTTTTAAAACAATGATAGAGTCTTCTTGTTGTTATCATGGCTGATCTCAGTTAAGGAAAAACTTTTGGATCCTTTTTCTTTTTTTTTTGGTAATACGTTTATCTAGTAGTTTTTGTCTTAAGCAAACATTTTGTCGCAGCAGTGATGTTTGCCATATGTTACACTGGATTTTGAAGATGCGTGTGGTAGGAGATAGTTCTCCAAGCTAGTATACGCAAGAATTATGTGGAACTCATCTAAAATAAAAAATTCCAGGCCCTACCTCTAGAGATTTTGATTTTTGTTGGTCTGGGCTAGGGCCCAAGAAAATGCATTTTTTAAAAACCCACCAGGTGGCCTATGGATCATACTTTAAAAACATTAGAACTAGAAACTATGTCATTTCTGCCCTAATTTTATACCTACCATTTTAGTTGTTGCTATGTTAGTGATTTAAGTTCTTGAAGTAGATGACAGTTGACTTTATTAAGGTTAAAGCCTTTCGAATAGAGAACATTTATTAAAATCATGTAGTATCTAAAACCAAACCAAGCCTGTTGCTGTCAAGTGGATTTTGACTCATAGCAACCTTACCGGACAGAGTAGAATTGCCTGATAGGGTTTCCAAGGAGCACCTGGTGGATGGAACTGCTGACTTTCGGTTAGCAGCTGTAGCCCTTAACCACTGTACCACCCGGGTTTCCTCATGTAGTAGAGTTAACTATATATTTTAACTACTGTATTTTTACCCAAATAATGCACACCTTCTATGTTTGTTTGCCAACCACTCCCTTCCCCTGCGAGGTATTTTCATAAACGTCGCTATGCCAACTTTTTTTTACGTGTTGCTGTAAAAAAAGGTTAGCATGGAACGTTTATGAAAATACCTTGTAGGGGGAGGGCACAGTTGGCAAACAAACCTAGAAGGGGTAAATTATTTGCATAAAAATAAGTGTCTGTGTCTGTGTATGTAAAACCAGTTGCCACAGAGTCTATCCCAACTCACAGAGACCCTATAGGACAAAACAGAACCGCCCCATAGGGCTTCCAAGGCTGTAAATCCTTATGTTAGGAGACTGCCACATCTTTCTCCTGTGGGGTGGCTGGTGGGTTCCAACTGCCACTGCACCACCAGGGCCACATATATATATATACAATGTATAGTTAACCTTGTAGTTTGAGAAGAGTTATTTAAGTGAAATATTAGTTACCTAGTTTGTTTTTTTTTTAAGTATAGATGAGTATCATCTCATGGTTTAGCTATTATCAGTTGCTGTTTAGTTAGTTCAAACTTCAAACTCTAAAGATATAAGGCATTCAGTAAATATTTATTGAGCTGAATGTCTCTCTATTTTTAACTACATCCTTTAATTAAAAAGCAGCTTTACATCTTGGAAAGCATGTCCTCATTTCTGTTCACTTTTCTAGAAACTGTATAAGAGCTTCCTTGAAACCTGTAATTACTTGGCAGTTATAATTACTTTGAGCTAAGACCTGTCTACTTGTGACTGTGAGCCTGCGGGCTGGGCTGTGATTGCCTTTTGCCAGAAAGCCTTCTTAACCTTTGATCAGCTTCTTGATTTCTTGTAAATGCTATATATTTATAAGTTAAGTGATATTAATTATAAAACCAGTTCCCTTCTTTCTCTTCCCACCTGCTTTCCTGTGTTCCAACCCTGGCATTTTATGTGGAGTTTTACTGAAAGGACGTAACCTTTACTTGCCCTTATAAACATTAAAATTGTATTAGTTAAAATAAAACAAATTTTTAAAAAATTTTTATTGTGGTAAATATATAGGTAACAAAACATTTGCCATTTCTGCGGTCTTCACATGTACAGCTCAGGGACATTGATTACGTTCATCGTGCTGTTCAGCCATCATTACTAACCGTTCCCAATTTTTCCATCACCCTTAACAGAATCTCAGTAACCCCAAGCATTGTGAAAATAAAGACAGTTTAAAAAAACAAATAAAAAGAACAGTAGACTAGTAATATGAGGCTAAGCTTTGTTGTGGATGCAGATAAATCCAAAAATGTCAGTGGGCTAACACAACCAAAGTTTATTTTTCATTCATGTAAAATCCAGTGTGAGTCAGGGCAACTGACTGCCATGGGGTGGCTAAGGGAGTCAGGCTTCTGACTCGTAATGGCCACGTCTGAACACCTTGATTCCAGAGCAGGGAGAAGAACGTGGGGAACTCGTAGCCACCCTTATGTACTTTAGACGAGAAGTGTGGCACATCACTTCTGTTCACAGCGCACTGGCCAGAACCAGTTACACGGTCCCAGCCTAATGCCAGGGAAACCGGAAACACGGGAGAGGATGTGGGCTGTTGGGTGAGCCCTGATGTTTCTACCACCGTTAACCACCTGTCCCTCAATTCTAAAAGTCAGACAGTTCTTATCACCAACCCATAAGGCTTTGTTTACTCTTTAATGAATATTTTATAATTTTCATCATGCATTTGGAAAATCAAAACAACTATTGCTAATTTCTGTGAAATCATAGAAATAGAGGTTTAAAGGAAGTATGAAAGGTTTCTAATTATGTTCATATCAGTCATTTAGTATTTTATGTATTATTGTTGATGGGATGAAGAATAGCAGGTATTAGAATTATGATGAATGTCTTAGGTTCCAAATAGTCTTAAAGTATTAAAATAAATGAACTAATTCAACAAGCATTTATTTAAAAATGAAAGAGTACATTCTATATACCGGGCATTGTTGTAGAGCGCTATTGAATTCATTGCCTCAGTCAGATCCCAGGAGATTTGACAAGCATGAAGGATAGAGTGATTGGAATAAGGAAGGAAAGAGAAACAAT